>NC_083604.1:29425896-30770108 GCF_029168945.1 Cannabis sativa
GTTAGATTACATTAGATATGTATTTAGGCTTCGAACCACCCAACCCCTGTCACGTCGGTACGGGCCGGAGTATGACCAAGAATGCGGCGGAGTATGGCCTGGTTCGACCGATCAGGACATCGGTTGGTGGTTCAAGGATCTATTGACCTATCCGTCGGTACGAGGCAGCCGAGTATGACCGACGGCGGAGTATGACCGGTTCGACCGATCAGGAGGATACTTGTCAATAGTACCGTCCCCTGAACGTTCAAAACTCAGTACCATGTTGGACATGGCAGTAGTGCTCAGTACCATGTTGGACATGGCAGTAGCGGGACTCAGTATCGTGTTGGACACGGCAGACAGTTTTATGTATGTTATTATTATGCTTTTCTTACTGAGTCTGTCGACTCACAGTTTATGTTCATGTGTAGGTAAAGGCAAGGCAGTTGCTGATGGACCGTGAGCGAGCCTATGAGATTGTACATGTCGGGGCGGTTAGGCCTGGAGCGTACGATCCTCGGGACAGCAGGGCTGAGATTTTGTAACTGTCGTTAGACGACTTTATTTTGATGTAAAAGTTGAACAGTAAAAACGTTTGTAAATATTTTTATAAATCGGGATCCCGAGACTTTTTGCAAAATGGTTTATAAGTTTAATGAAAAAGCAAAATTTTAATTAATCACGTTTTTCCATAAACCTCGTTGACTAGCAGCGAGCTGCACAGTACGTTTAAAAATCACGTAATACGCCTAAGATAGTTAGGGTGTTACAATGCAAAAGCATCTAGAAGAGGCAAAAGGTAGTTGGCCCATCCTCCTCCTAAAGGTACTTTGGTCACACAGGACTACTAAGAAGACAACCACTAGACATACACCTTTTGAATTAGCCTATGGCTATGAAGCAATTCTGCCTGTTGAATTTGAACCGCCGTCTCATAGGAGGATAACCTATGACCAAGGAACAAACCGCACCTTGTTGGAAGAATCTCTTGATGAAATAGAAGGAAGAAGAGACCATTACTTTTTACTGAGTTGTTGACGTAAGTCAAGTTTTTTCTGGTTCAATTGCTCACGGTGATCCGACCATTGTGGATCATAGTTACTTACAGAGCTCGTCCTTGAGTAACTTTCAGTTTTTTGTTGTGCTTGTACTCTCTCGATTAGTACTGTGACAAGTTCTATCCCCTCGCGTAAATCGACTATGGGTCCTTGTACGTCTCGAGCATGAACTTGCCTCATCACGTACTAGCCTTCTCCTTTGGGAACATGTTGATACATGCTCCCTGCTAGGATTTGTATGCGCCCCTTCCCTATCAGCTCGAGAAGGGCGTTGGCAGTGCCTCGGTGGCAACCCACCTGCTCTAGGTTGAGTCCCAGGATCTCTCTCGTTACTCTTAACGCAAATTTTTGTTAACCAAATTTAAGCCTCATGATGATAATTCAACATAGAAAAAATAAAAGCTATAGAAAAATAATATATGAACACAGGGTTTTTTACATGGTTTTCCAGTTAAAATTCTACATAGTCCACGAGTCAATCTTATTCAGATTTCTGAGTATTTTTTCATGGCCTCTTTCATAAGATTTTTTTTCGTCCCCCTTCTTGATCTTGTCTGCTACTATTTATAATTACAAAGTGCACAGTAATTTACAAAAGTTGGGAATAATCGTTATAGCGATTATTCCCTCAAATTAGGGGATTTGATTACAAATCAAGCTAAATAAATGAGGTTTTTACATAGCTATAAATATCTCGCTTTTATTGGGCCGAGATGAACGCGTAATTAAAGATATAGGGTAAGCCTTATCTCATAGGGACGCCTTGCCGAGAATGGAGCCAAGTTAACTTTGATAGCGAACCGTTGCTAGTCATTTGGCTTCTCGATACTAATGTTGTTTTAACTCTAATAACTATCTTTCCTAGTGTCGAGATGATCTTCCTCGCATGCATACAATCTTCTATCGAGATAAACACCTCGCTTTCTATTATCTTGACTCGTCACACTATCTTCTAATATTTTTTTAATCATACCATCTTCTAATATTGTTTTAATGATAGTCTAATTGTCAATAGATCTTATAAATAAATTGTACCAGGTAAATTTTGTAATTTCTTTCATCTGTGATAAATCTAGTAACATGATAGGGCTCATCCAAATCATTTGACCTGTGTAAGCCTATATGTTTGCTTTTGGACATAGATGCATATAGGAAGCATATTTATGTTTAAACAGACTAGGTTGCTAAAATAAAAATATCACATTGATAGTTTTATTTAGGCCCAATTATTTTTGGACTTATTCAATGAATAATACTGATTTAATTAATGGTTAAGTTCCTCTCCTTTGGGCCTTTCGTGAGAGTTAGGGGGCCATAGTAGTGGGTACGATATACTAAACTCAACCCCTCCTCACATGAATCACCCTAATTTTAAAGGCCTATTTACCTTATTTAACTAATAGTATTAGGTCAATTATATTAGTTTAACCAAATTAAAATTGAATTAGCAATATAATTAATTTTAAAATCAATAAAATTAATTTATTATTAGATTATTTTTTTTAAATGAATTTAGAAAAATACTTAGTTTAATGAAATATATTCTAGATAGTAAGTTCTAGTAACTAAATTATATTTTCTAATATTTAATTAATTAGAAAAATATATTTAAGTTAAAAATTAATTTTGTTTAATTTTTGACCAACTTAAATTAGTATATTATTCTTAAATATAAAATTAGAATAAATAATTAAGTTAATTTTATTCAAGATACCTAATTATTTGTTTCTAATTTTAGACACTTAAATATTAGTTATTTTCAAGAAATTTAACTAAATAGAAAGTTATATTTAAGTTGGAAATTTGATTTTAGAACAACATAAATTAAAATAATTTTTTTTCTCAAAATATGTTTTTATTTTATTTTATTAATTATTTTCCCACTACTTTCAAATTGCATTTATTTTAAATGCAGATATTTTGAAATTTTGAAAAATAGATTAAAGTAGAAAATTAATTATTTAATTTTAGACTAACTTAAATCAAATAAATTTTACATTAATGATTTATTAAATAAATAGACTAAAATATATTATATTAGAAAATAAATAAATAGTTAATATAAAACCTAGATGTTTATTTTCTAAATAGACTTTTGGTATGTTTCCAGACGTATTTAATTAAATAGAAATTAATATTTAAGTTGAGTTATTTAAGAAACTTAAATATTTGATATTTTTCTTAAGAAATTTAATTACATAAGAAAATTATATTTGTGTTGAAAATTAATTTTTTTTTAATTAATTTTAGATCAACATAAATTAGAACAATTTTTCAGCATTTTTTTTATTTTATTTTATACAAATTTCGAAATTGTATTTAATTTTAAACAAATTGGATGTCAAATTTAGTCATGTATATTTATAGAAAATTAAACTTGAGTTGAAAATTAATTTTAATTAATTTTGGACTTATTTAAATTAAGTAATTTTCATAATATTTATTGAAAATGAATACGAAGATGGAAAATAATTTTATATATTTTTAGATAAATCTATGTATAATTCTATAAATATTAAATTAAAATTTATATTACGAGTTTTCTAAATTAGTAATTTTAATTAAATGAATATGTATTAAAATAAATATTCGATGAAAATAAATGCTTTAAAATAATGAGCTTTATTCGTAATAGATGGTCGTTCATTAGCAATTTAACATTGTAGAATCTTGAAAGGTAAGTATTATTGTAAGTCTTTTATTCTTAATAACGACCACCCCAATAGTGGCTGGTAAGAGTAGGGCTTACAAAGTATGAAACAATGGTGGAAGCTCATAAGATGGAATGGCCTTGACTCTTGCCTAAATGGGACAATGTCGGATTCTCATCTAGATCGAATAAAAGGTTGCTATAATGGTGTCCGTTTTAGATGAGCTGACTACTATATTCAATGAAAAATATCATTATCTCTTGCCTAAGTGGGACACTATATCAGTTTGTTGGAAACTATAGAAATTATTTAGAATATGTTTGTTTTTATATTTTCACATGCTATTCCTACTTGCTAAATGCTTAATAATTTTTGAATGTGTAAAATTTTGTATTGAACCTTATTAGATTTATATTTATTGATATTTGTAGTTTCCAATATGACTATGAACAACCCAATTGTGTCACTGTTGAATGACAACAAGCTCTCTGGAGCTAACTTTGTCAAATGAAATGAGAACATTAATATTGCTCTCATAGGTGAAAACTCCCTGTTTCTGTTAACTGAAGAAGCTCCTGAGCACCGAGGTAAGAATGAAACCAAGGCAGATAATGAAAAGTTCAGGTGTTGTCAGAATGCTAACAATAAAGCTCAATACTTTATGTTGTCTAGCATGGTTGAAACCTTGAAAACAAGGTTTGCCAACACTCTCACGGCTGCAGAAATCATGAACCAGTTAACTGACTGTTTGGGATAGCATCAGATCAAGCTCATTTTGAGGCGACTAAGAATTTTATCAATGTGCAGATGAAATCTCATCAGAACGTGCATGATCACCTTCTCCAAATGGCTAGTTATTTCCAGGAAGCTGAGAATCATGGAGCTATTATAGATCGAGAAACTCAAGTGTGTTTGATCTTAAATAGATTGACTGAAGCTTTTTTTCCCTTTACTTCAAATTATGTCATGAACAAGTTGACCTTTGACTTTCATGAGTTAATCAACAACCTTAAGACATTTGAAAATTTGATTCGAGGACCGCAGAAAGGAGAAAACAAAGCTCCAAGTTCTAGTACTACTACAAATTGTATGCCAAAGCCTGACGCTAACATTGCCTCTACATTAAAACGCGAAAAGAAGAAGAAATGGAAGAATAGCAAGAAGCCTCTTAAAGCTATTAACACAACTATAAAAAGGCTACTAATCCAAAGGCAAAGGAAAAAGGAAAGTGCTTCTATTGCAATGAAAAGGGCCACTGGAAACCCCAGTGTCCTAAGTTTTTGACAACAAAATAAGGTATTTATAACTTTATTATAAACTCATGTGTTTTAGAGAATTATTATCCCCTCAGGTTATTAATTTTGGATCTACAGACCATGTTTACTTTCTTCTTATTTCAGCTCCAGCTACTTAAACTTGGATTGCTATCTTAGCTAGTTGAGTCAGATGACTGGATAGAAGGGTGGAGATTGTCCAAGTTGAAGATGAAGCTCGTTATCTTCTTTAATTTTTGAATAAATTGTTTTAGCTACTGAACAATTTAGTTTCAATTATTAGTATGGAAATTCTATTTCCTATTTCATATTATTACAGACAATTCATTATGACATTTTTGAGAGTATTAATAAAATTTTCTCTTTAAGAAGTTTTCATCATGAATTGCTTTTATGAAATTGAGCTTCATTTTTCTTTAACTTGTATGCCAATACCGTATTATATTTATATATTTATCATGTTTGTATGTGTTTTTTTATTTATTAATGATGCCAAATCTATGGTATTTTTTAAACTAAAAGATAATACCACATAATCACTTAGAATTTAAATTCAATGTTTATGAATAATTGACATTTCTTAAGAAATTCTTAAGATTTCATTTAATTAAAAGATCTTTAGATTTGATAGGGGTGGAAGAAGTTAAGAAGTAATATTTTCAGTTCAAAGATCTTTTATATCTATTGAACTCTAGATTATATTCAAAACTCCATAGAATGTAACACCTTAACTAACGTAGACGTATTACGTGATTTTTAAACATGCTGTGCAGCTCGTTGCTAATCAACGAGGTTTATGGAAAACGTGATTAATTAAAATTTTTGCTTTTTAATTAAACTTATAAAATATTTATAAGAAAAGACTCGGGATCGCGATTACAAAATCATTTACAAAAGTTTACTGTTCATACAAAATAATTGTCGCCTAGCGACTAGTTACAAAAAAATAGCCTTGCTGTCCCGAGGATCGTACGCTCCAGGCCTAACCGCCCCGACATGTATAGTCTTCACCGGCTCACTCACGGTCCATCATCTCTAGCCTTGCCTTTACCTACGCATAAACGTAGCACTGTGAGTCGACAGACTCAGTAAGAAAAGCATAATAATACTCATACATAAATCCCGGTCATGATCAGACGCCCATACCCCTGATCATAACCCTAACTGCCGTGTCTAACACGATACTGAGTCCCCTTAACTGTCGTGTCCAACACGGTACTGAGTTCTGAACGTTCATAGGGACAGTACTATTGACAAGTAACAGCCTGATCGGTCGAACCGGTCATACTCCGGCTGCTGGTAATACTCCAGCCTGTACCGACGTGTTACTGTATCAGCCTGATCGGTCGAACCGGTCATACTCCGGCTGCTGGTCACACTCCAGCCTGTACCGACGTGATACGTCAAATAGTACGGAACCACCAACCTAAGTGTCAGCCTGATCGGTCGAACCGGTCATAATCTGGCTGCTGGTCATACTCCAGCCTGTACCGACGTGACACACTTGGATGGTTCGAAGCCAACATACATAACTAATGTAATCTAATAGGCTTCCTACATGCACGCTAAACATGTAATCTACATATGCATACTGTTATACTAATCTTACCTGGATTTCGAATTCAGGTGTGCCGGTAAACCTGACTGGAACTATCTGAGCGGCGGATTACAGGCTCCTAAACCATGAAAATCACAACACTATAAGTGATACGCTAAATCACTTCCCGGGGACTTAAACTAGGAACTAAAAGTTTCCCTATCAATAAAAAACATGGCAATACCCCCAAAAACATAAAATCGAGGAAAACTATGTTAACTCAAACTTTTCGATCTCCTTGTTTTGATGATTAACAAATATTTGATTATTATTTGTTACTAATGATTTATTGATTTTGTAGCAAATTTAAAAGAGAATAAATATTTTGGTATTTTTACCAAACTTTTGAAAGCAACACTAAATGGATTCAACAAGCATATCAAGAGCAAAAGATTCATCAAGGAATCAACAACTCAAGACCCTATTCAAAAGAGGTCTTCAAAAGCCCAAAGTCAAAAAGTCAACCCGAAAGTCAAATTCAAAGTCAAAGTCAAGGTCAACTCTCGGGAAAAGTCAACATGGGATCAAAAACATGCAAATCAAGCTAGGAGGCTCATCTACATCAAGACTACTCAAAATCAAATGGTATAAATTTACTTTAGTCTTGTTAAAGTGATTTGCATAGCACACTAAGTTTTTATAAATTTGAATTTTGGCCCATTCACTAACTTGTGCAACAAGTTTTCTCACACGATAGTTCAAAAAAAATTTTGATTGAATTTCTAAATCACATTTTGTTTAACTAAGAGAACAAAGTTGGAATTTCTGAAATCGGATAATCGAGTAAGAAGTTATGCGTGTTTGAGTCCCGAAAAATGGCACTTTTGCCTCTGGTCAGCCATCCAGAATTCCGGTTGGCAACCGGAATTCCGGTTGTAATCAATCCAAAATTCCGGTTCCCATCCGGACTTCCGGTTCACGGCTGACCTCACCTCGGGAAACGTGCTAACGGCTATAAACGGCTAGTTTTCTTTCAAACACTATATAAACTCGATTTTTCTTTCAAAAAACAAGTTGGTTGAGCATTTATTACAAACATCTAACCTATCTAAGTGAGATTAAGGAGCTTCCAAGTTTGAAATCCAAACAAACACTTTTCACACACTTTGAGCCAAAATTTGATTTTATTCATCTTAAGTGTGCTTGCTTTTCACTCTAGGTTTCCATTGTATCATCATATTTCTAGAGTGATTTTAGCTTGTATATCAAACACATTTCCATATTGTGATTGAGGTGAGGTTGGCACCGGTTTTGTAAACAACCCGGTAATAGTGAGATTGGCACTTCAACAACCCGAGAAAGAGGTTAATAGTCCTCGGGGATGCGAAACTATTGTAAGAGGTTTGGAAATGCCTTGGTGAAAATTTCCCGGTTGTAAGGGTTAGTCAAGCCCGTTAACTTGGCTCGATATTGGAACTCAAAGCTAGGTCCATAGCTTTGAAGACCAAGGACGTAGGTGGCATAGCTCTACCGAACCTTGTAAAAATCGAGAGTTTGCATTTTCTAATCCTTAAACTCTTTACTTTACAAGTTTAATTATTTGTCTTAATATATTGCTTGCCATACTACTTGCTTTTACTTGATTAATTGACTGATTGCATAATTTTGTGTTAAAAGTTTTAATTTTCCGAAATTAGTTAAAATTTCCAATTCACCCCCCTCTTGGAAACATATCTTGGGCTAACAATTGGTATTAGAGCAAGGGCTCAAATTATTTGATTAGATTTCACAATCTAGAGCATGGCGTTTCCAAGTAATTCACAAAATAACATGTTAGAAGGTTTTAGCACAAATAGAGCACCATACTTCAATGGAGTAGATTTTCCTTATTGGAAAATTAGAATGGAAACTTACCTTCAATCTATTGACTATGATTTGTGGCATATTGTGTCTAGTGGTCCTTATGTTGCTAAACATGTCATAAATGGTGTTGAAGTAATTAAGACTTATGAAGCATATGATGAAAATGATAAGAAAATTCTTTCTAAAAATGCTAAAGCTAAATATGCTCTTATATGTGGTTTGGATAGAGACATTTTTAAAAATATTGAACAAGCTTCTACCGCTTATGATATGTGCAAAATGCTTGAAGTTACTTATCAAGGAACTAGTGCTATGAAGGAAACTAAAATTCAAATTTATTCCACTCAATGTGAGAACTTTAAGATGAAATCGGATGAAACCATTGCTAATATGTATACTCGCTTCACCACAATTACTGATGGTTTGAACTCTCTTGGCAAGGTACTTACTCAAAAGGATATGGTGACCAAGATTTTGAGAAGTCTCACCAAGGCTTATCAAGGAAAGGTGGTTGCCATTCAAGAAGCCAAGGATCTCTCAACACTTCCCTTGGAAGAACTAATTGGCTCACTCATGAACCATGAAATTTTCATGAGTGCTCAAGAAGAAGAGGAAGTTGAGAAGAAAAAGAAGACTATTGCATTCAAGTCTTCCTCCTCCCATGACATTAGTGAAGAAGATGAGGAAAGCTTATGTAGTGACATGGAGGACTTGGCACTCTTCTCTAAGACATACAAAAAGTTCATGAAATTCAAAAAGAACTTTGGGAAGAAGCCACAAAGAGGGACTCAAAAGAAATAAAAAGCAAAGATGATCCACCAATTTGCTTTGAATGCAAGAAGCCCGGACATATGAAGATGGATTGTCCAATGAGAAAGAAGAACAAATACAAAGGAAGGGCAATGT
The DNA here is from genome assembly GCF_029168945.1 of Cannabis sativa. Lineage (NCBI taxonomy): Eukaryota > Viridiplantae > Streptophyta > Magnoliopsida > Rosales > Cannabaceae > Cannabis > Cannabis sativa. Next base: position 29,435,168 of record NC_083604.1, read on the forward strand.
TGGCGGATTGGCTCAATAGTGACGAAGAGGACTCCGAAGAAGAAGGAAAGAATGAAGTAGCAAACATGTGCATGATGGCACTTGATGATGGGGTAAGCATTTCTAACCAAAATGATTGTGATAGCGAGAATGATGATGATAACTTAGATATGCCATATGATGAGTTGTCTAATTCATTTAAGGAACTATTTGATGATTTTGGTAAATTGCTTGTGAAAAACCAAACCCTTAGAGAGAAGACCAACATGCTTTTAAAAGAAATTGAGATTTTGAAAATAAATGAAAAAGAACTTATAGTTAAATCTCAATGTGCTACATGTGCTTCACATAAGAAAGAAATTATTGATTTGAAAGCCCATGTGAGAAACCTAAAAAATGACATATATACCTTCACTAGAGGTAAGGAAGGCTATGATCTCATGGTGGGAAACCAATCATGTGGTTTTTCAAAAAACTGGTATTAGTTATGATCCTAGTAAGAAACAAAAATTTTTGAGAAACTTTTTTGTGAAATCATCTAGTCTACCTCACTTTACATGCACATATTGTAACCGAGATGGTCACACTATTTCCTATTGTCATGTGAAAAAATTTGCATATCTAGGCAAGACTAAATGGGTACCAAAGGGTTCTAGAACTAACAAGAATGGACCCAAAGTTATATGGGTACCAAAAGCCAACAAATGAACTTGTTTTTGTAGGAATCAACAAGAAAGAGCCAAAGCTTATGGTTCTTGGATAGTGGATGTTCAAAGAATATGACCGGTGATCCATCAAGATTTTCAAGCTTTAAAATAAAGGAAAGTGGCTTTGTCACTTTTGGAGACAATTCAAAAGGAAAAATCTTGGGCATTGGTGATATCGGTAACATATACTCTCCATGTATTAAAAATGTGCTTCTTGTTGATAATCTTAAACATAACTTGCTTAGTATTAGTCAATTATGTGATATAGGTTTTCGTGTTGTGTTTGAATCCTCAAAATGCTCCATTGAAAATGTTTCAACCAATGAAGTTATTTTCCTTGGAGTAAGGAAGGATAATGTGTATGTTATTGATGTTGATTCTTTTGATAGTAAAAATAAATGTTTAACCGTTATGAATGATAATTCTTGGTTGTGGCATAGAAGATTAGGACATGCTAGTATGGATTCTATTTCAAAATTGGTTAGAAAAGATCTTGTTATTGGTTTGCCATCTATTCCGTTTGTTAAAGATAAACTTTGTGATGCATGCCAATTTGGAAAACAAATTAAAACATCTTTTCATTCCAAGAAAGAGATTTCAACTACTAGACATTTGCAATTGCTTCATATTGATTTATTTGGTCCTTCTAGAATTGCTAGTCTTGGTGGTAAATACTATGCATTTGTAATTGTTGATGATTTTTCAAGATTTACTTGGGTTATTTTCTTGACTCTTAAAAGTGATGTTTTGGAAAACTTTGTCAAATTTTGTAAAAATGTGCAAAATGAAAAAGGATATTCTATTACCTCTGTTAGGAGTGACCATGGTGGTGAGTTTGACAATGATGCCTTAGAATTGTTTTGTGATGAACATGGTTTTAACCATAACTTTTCGGCACCAAGAACTCCACAACAAAATGGAGTTGTCGAAAGGAAGAATATAACAATTCAAGAAATGGCTAGGTCAATGCTAAATGAAATTTCATTACCAAAATATTTTTGGGCCGAGGCCGTCAATACCTCTTGTTATATTTTGAATCGTGTTTTCATTAGGCCCAACATGAATAAAACCCCTTATGAGCTTTGGAAAGGAAGAAAACCCAACATTGGCTATTTTAAAGTTTTTGGATGCAAATGTTACATTTTAAACACCAAGGACAACCTTGGAAAATTTGATGCTAAATCCGATGTTGGAATTTTTATAAGGTATTCAACACATAGTAAAGCTTATAGAATTTATAACAAAACAACTAATGTTGTTGAAGAATCTATTCATGTTGCCTTTGATGAGACTAACCCGCCTACAAGCAAAAATTTAGATGATGATGTTGTAGGTTTGAGAGATGAGGTTCAAAATCTCAAAATTGGAGAGACTTCCAATGCTCCCTCACAAACTCCCAAAGAGGAACCACCCATGGAAAAGGTAAATAAAAGCCAAGGTATGAATTCTAACTTTCCACATGAGTGGAAATTCAAAAGTGCTCATCCTATAGACCAAATTCTAGGTGATCCTTCTCAAGGTGTCACTACTAGAAACTCCCTTAGAAACTTGTGTAATTTCATTGCTTTTATTTCTCAAATTGAAACAAAGAATTTTAAAGAGGCCGAAGTTGATGAATTTTGGCTTCTAGCTATGCAAGAAGAAATAAATCAATTTATAAGAAATAATGTTTGGGAGTTAGTTCCAAGACCGTCACATCAATCGGTGATTGGAACAAAATGGGTCTATAGAAATAAGGTAGATGAGCATGGGGTCATTGTGTGTAACAAGGCTAGATTAGTGGCCCAAGGTTACAATCAAGAAGAAGGAATTGATTATGAGGAAACCTTTTCCCCGGTAGCAAGACTTGACTCCATTAGAATGTTGTTAGCTTTTGCATGCCACAAGAATTTTATCTTGTACCAAATGGATGTAAAAAGCGTATTCTTAAATGGGTACATTATGGAAGAGGTTTATGTCTCTGAACCACCCGGTTTTCAAAATCATAAATACCCTAACCATGTTTACAAATTGAAAAAGGCTTTATATGGTTTAAAGCAAGCTCCTAGAGCTTGGTATGAAAGATTAAGCACTTTTCTTATTTCAAATGGTTTTTCAATGGGTAAAGCGGATAATACACTTTTTATAAAAAGAAAATCTAAAGACATTATTATAGTACAAATTTATGTTGATGATATTATCTTTGGTGCTACTAATGATGCTCTTTGTGAAGAATTTTCTAAGTGTATGCATAGTGAGTTTGAGATGAGCATGATGGGAGAACTCAACTTTTTTCTTGGACTTCAAATCAAGCAACAAAAGGATGGCATATTCATAGGTCAAACTAAGTACATCAAGGATCTTCTTCAAAAGTTTGACTTGGCAAATGCAAAGTCCATGAATACACCCATGAGCACATCCATAAAGATGGACAAAGATGAAAGCGGTAAGAATGTGGACATCACCAAGTATCGAGGTATGATTGGCTCTTTATTATATTTAACCGCTAGTAGACCGGATATTTTGTTTAGTGTTGGTCTTTGTGCTAGGTACCAATCTTGTCCTAAAGAATCCCACTTAAGTGTCGTTAAGAGAATATTTAGATACTTGATAGGCACAATGAATCTAGGACTTTGGTACCCCAAGAACTCAAACTTTGAAATAGTTAGCTACTCGGATGTCGACTTTGCCGGTTGTAAGACGGATAGAAAAAGTACTAGTGGAACTTGTCACTTTCTAGGAAATTCCTTAGTGTCATGGTTTAGCAAGAAACAAAACTCGGTACCTCTATCCACAACCGAAGCCGAATATATAGCCTCGGGTAGTTGTTGTGCACAAATACTTTGGATGAAACAAACTCTTAAGGATTTTGATATTGATTTTAAGTGTACACCCATAAAATGTGATAACACTAGTGCCATTAACCTCTCTAAGAATCCAATATTGCATTCTAGAGCCAAGCATATTGACATAAGGCACCACTTCCTTAGAGATCATATCCAAAGAGGTGATATTATGCTAGACTTTGTAAGCACCGAATTCCAATTAGCAGATATATTCACCAAGCCTCTTAGTGATGAGAGATTTAGTTTCATTAGAAGAGAGCTAGGAATGACCAACTTAAATGAAATATAAGGTTTGTTAGCTATGAAAAAAAAAATTACTTACTTATTTATGCATAATTATTCCAAATATGACATTAATGAGATTTATATGCATAGATGAGAAAGTTTATTGATACTTGACCTATATGAACTATACTTGTTGAAAAACTCAAAATTATAGGTCAAAATGTGGATTTTTGGCGAACTTTGGACTTGTTTTTAAACAAGTGAACATGTGAATTTTTGCATATTTGATTTTTTTATGTGTCTATATGCTTGAATATGTGAAATAGAATGTATTTAGTATGCCTATAGGTTTATCTTGATTGAAATTTGCATGAAACAAATTTTTGGTACCTCACTTGTTGAATTTATAGATTTTTAGGCCTAAAAGAGTGTTTTTCGCCAAACTTTCTCATTTTTCAACATTTTTCGATTCCGTAAGTTTGTACACCTCACATTTCACTTCATAAAACTGCTGGAAAAAGAATTTTTCAATTTCGTTGCATAAAACTCATTTTCGGTACGGTTCTAGTTTTCTTGGCAATTTTCGAAAAACTTTCCGTAAATCGTCATTTTTCATTATTTTTCAGTTTTTCTTGTTTGAGCAATTTTATTTTATCATATTAAAGGCATTAGAATTTGTTTGGGGTCATTTGGGTCAAAATTGGAATTTTTAGGATGTTTTTAGGGGGAATTTTCTGGTTTGCTGCACCAACCGGAATTTCGATTGTACCATCCGGAATTCCGGATGGCGCAAGACCAGAAAATAAGGGTTATTTCGTCTTTTTGATGCGATTTTTCCTTTTTAAAACCCTACCACCGAATTTTTTCATTCCCCATTCAGATTTTCAACCCTAATACAGCAGCCACTCCTCCCTTTTCTCTCAAATTCTCTCTTTCAAAACCTCACTTTCATCTTCCAATAATTAAAAAAAAAGAGGGGTGTATTCTTCAATGGCTTCCTCATCTCATCCTTCCTCAAGAGCTCCCAAGAGAATGGCTAGTGCGATTCAACAAAGGGAAATAAGGGCAAAAGCAAGGCAAGAGCCCACTCTATTCTTCAATGATGAGGATCACAACAAGTTTGTCAATGATTTCTCTTCTAGGAAGATTCTCAAATTTGTGATCTCCCTAGCCTTGATTATGTTGATTTTAGTCATCACTTTGATACCCTAGGATGGACATCTTTTATTCAAATTAATACTCCATTGTATCCTAGATTAGTCCAAGGTTTTTATGCTTGCATTAAACCTACCTTAGAACCTTTAGGTGTTAGAGGAACCCTTAGAGGAGTAGCTTTTGAACTCAATGTAGCATCTCTCAATGACATGTTAGGAGCACCAAATAGTGGCATATTACTTGAACCCAAACTTTCTCTCAAAAATGATGCCATTTTTAACTTTGATGAGTGTTCTAGGAATATTGTGGTGATGGCCCTTTTATTATGAGACCAAAAAGACACCAACTCACTTTAGAAGCTAAAATTCTCCACAAATTCATTGTTGCAAATCTTGCTCCTAGAAGTGGACACCAAGATGAGATCAATTCCATTGATCAATTACTCATGCATCTCATCATAGCCAAAACTACACCCATCAACCTAGGCTATCTTATTTTAAAATTCATAATTGATGTGGACAAGCCTAATATGATTAAGGCACTTCCTTTTGGTTTTCTTCTTAGCTACCTTTTTCCTCTCTTAGGAATTCCTACCCTACATGAAAAGAAAAATGATCCTACCTCTAGTGACATTCTAGGATCCAAAACCTTCAAGGCTATGGGTTACAAATTCCTTAACAATGAATGGGTGTTCACACCAAAGAGAGGGCAAAGAATGCAAATTGATTTGGAGAGTGATGATGAAGAAATTAATTTGCCCGCAAGTGAAAGTGAAGAAGAAGAAGAAGAACAAGAAGAGATGCCTCCTCAAGCTCCTCCCATGCCTAACTTTCCCCAATTCAACCTTGAGGAAGCTTTTACTAGTCTTCACACTTCGGTTGACAACCAATTTCAAACCTTGAGGAATGATCTCAACTCACAACTCACCAACCTCAACAATGACATCAACACCATGAGGAGTGACATGGTTCATGGGTTTGCAAATGTGCAAGAGGAGATGGCACAATGGAGGGCATACATGGATCGCTTTGGCCCCCCACTAAACTAGTTCTTGCATAATTTTTTTTTGGCATATTTAGTTTCTTTTTATTTTCTTTTTATTTTTTTTTTGGTTGTGTGCAAACGCTTCATGCCTCTTGACTTTGTGTTAGTTGGTCTTTTTCTTTGTTTTATTTTTTTTGTTGTGTTGAATGTTATTTTGGATATTATGTTTTTTTTAATGCATTGGATTGTTGCTTTGTTGTTATTTTTATTATTTTTTTTTTCTCTTTTCTTTTATATTTCGTGAATTCCTTGCCACCCTTTTTGATGAATCAAAAGGGGGAGAACAACTATTGATTAATTTTTTTTTTGGCATCACCTCAAATTTTTTTTGGTATCTAATTCATTTATCATAAGTAAAAATTGAGGGGGAGTTTACAAATTCATGCAAGGTAAAATTAAAAGGTAATTTTTTTTTTCTTGCACACATTAAGGGGGAGCTAATCCAATTTACTTTGCTTAAATTTTTCTTTCCCTTTCAAAATAATCAAATATTTGATATCATCAAAAAGGGGGAGATTGTTAACTCAAACTTTTCGATCTCCTTGTTTTGATGATTAACAAATATTTGATTATTATTTGTCACTAATGATTTATTGATTTTGTAGCAAATTTAAAAGAGAAAATAAATATTTTGGTATTTTTACCAAACTTTTGAAAGCAACACTAAATGGATTCAACAAGCATATCAAGAGCAAAAGATTCATCAAGGGATCAACAACTCAAGACCCTATTCAAAAGAGGTCTTCAAAAGGCCAAAGTCAAAAAGTCAACCCGAAGGTCAAAGTCAAAGTCAAAGTCAAAGTCAAGGTCAACTCTCAGGAAAAGTCAACATGGGATCAAAAACATGCAAATCAAGCTAGGAGGCTCATCTACATCAAGACTACTCAAAATCAAATGGTATAAATTTACTTTAGTCTTGTTAAAGTGATTTGCATAGCACACTAAGTTTTTATAAATTTGAATTTTGGCCCATTCACTAACTTGTGCAACAAGTTTTCTCACACGATAGTTCAAAAAAATTTTGATTGAATTTCTAAATCACATTTTGTTTAACTAAGAGAACAAAGTTGGAATTTCTGAAATCGGATAATCGAGTAAGAAGTTATGCGCGTTTAAGTCCCGAAAAATGGCACTTTTGCCTCTGGTCAGCCATCCAGAATTCCGGTTGTAATCAATCCTGAATTCCGGTTCCCATCCGGACTTCCGGTTCACGGCTGACCTCACCTCGGGAAACGTGCTAACGGCTATAAACGGCTAGTTTTCTTTCAAACACTATATAAACTCGATTTTTCTTTCAAAAAACAAGTTGGTTGAGCATTTATTACAAACATCTAACCTATCTAAGTGAGATTAAGGAGCTTCCAAGTTTGAAATCCAAACAAACACTTTTCACACACTTTGAGCCAAAATTTGATTTTATTCATCTTAAGTGTGCTTGCTTTTCACTCTAGGTTTCCATTGTATCATCATATTTCTAGAGTGATTTTAGCTTGTATATCAAACACATTTCCATATTGTGATTGAGGTGAGGTTGGCACCGGTTTTGTAAACAACCCGGTAATAGTGAGATTTGCACTTCAACAATCCGAGAAAGAGGTTAATAGTCCTCGGGGGTGCGAAACTATTGTAAGAGGTTTGGAAATACCTTGGTGAAAATTTCCCGGTTGTAAGGGTTAGTCAAGCCCGTTAACTTGGCTCGATATTGGAACTCAAAGCTAGGTCCATAGCTTTGAAGACCAAGAACGTAGGTGGCATAGCTCTACCGAACCTTGTAAAAATCGAGAGTTTGCATTTTCTAATCCTTAAACTCTTTACTTTACAAGTTTAATTATTTGTCTTAATATATTGCTTGCCATACTACTTGCTTTTACATGATTAATTGACTAATTGCATAATTTTGTGTTAAAAGTTTTAATTTTCCGAAATTAGTTTAAATTTCCAATTCACCCCCCCTCTTGGAAACATATCTTGGGCTAACAAACTAGGGTTCCTGAATTTTCCCCAACCGGTAGACCGATTGCCCAACCGGAATTCCGGTTCTGGGAAATTTCAGAACCCCATCCGGAATTCCGGATGCACAACCGGAATTCGGTTCCTCGCAGGCAGAACTTCAAAAATTCATACAACGCTCAAATCAACTCCAAACCAAACCAAAACTTCTAGACCTGTTCTATACATCCCCTAGAACATTTCTAAAACATCAAATCCACCCAGAATGTACAGAGATGAAAATCACCATTAAAGCCCAAGCTTTGAGTTCTAAACTCAAACTTGGTTAAAATCAACTAACATGCATCCAATCCATGATTCAAACTCATAAACAAGCATATAACAACTACAGAAACTAAAACCTAACTCATGCAAACACTACAACCACCAAAACCTCAATTTTTCTTTGAAAACTCAAGCTTTTTAACAAGAAATCTATTCAACTAGAGCAAGAAACACTAGCATGCAATTCAACCTAATTAAACATACTTAAATCAACATTTTCAACATAGAAACAACAACAATAATTTACAGCAGCGACAACATCAATTAATCCATGCATAACTCATATTTTTCATCATTTTTTTCAAGAAAACAAAGGAAGGAAAGCTAGAGAGAACATACCACAACAAGAGTTCACAAATTTGACTAGAGAGAGCTTGAAAATCAAAGAAAACTCAGCCCTAGAATCCCCATGCAGCCGAGAGAGAAAGAGAGGAAAAGAGAGAGCCTTTTTTGAAATTTTTTCTATTTTTCTAAGTTTTGAAACTTTTGAAATGAAAATGAAAAATGAAATGCCACTTACTCCTATTTTACTTCAGCCAAAACATAATAAAATAAACATTAATTTTTCAATTATTAAGTCACAAAAGACAAACTAACAATGGGGCAAAATGACCATTTTGCCCCTTCACACTAAAATCACATAAATTACACTAAAGGGGTATTTTTGGGAAATTCTAAATTCCCGGCCATTCCCGACATCTAATAAACCGTCCCAAACTACTAACATACAAAGTTGTGATTTTACTGAGCCAAACACCGAGTTCCAAAATACCAGGCACCGGAATGCAAAATTATTAAAACTACTACATGACATAAAAATACATCTCTGAATTCAATAATAACAGTATAATAATTATTTAAATAGCTATAAATAATTTTCATAATTAATCATGATTAACTGCTAATTTCCAAATTAAACGAAGCGGTCTTTACATAGAATCTCTATAACGCTTAGGGATTGAAGAAGTTATTGATTTATTTAGTTCAAACACTTTTAACTTTTAACTCTAAACTATACTCAATACACAATAGAATCTCTATGACACACACATTTTGATTAGACATGGATATAATATAATAAACGAACTAGCAAACTAATAGAACATATTTTTCATCCTATAAGTGTTCCAATAAACATGTTACTATCGTAATAGTAACTAGACACCAATTCAAAGTCCATGGACATAGAATCACACTACTTTATCCTAGTTGGAGGATTTTAAAATTCCAGCCAATTATTATTTGGAAGACACTAGTGATAGTCTACTATGATATGTTCAAGAGAGGAACCTTAGAATAAAACAAAGAAAAGTTAATTTAACCATTCACATGAATAGTAATAACTTATCAAAATTATGAGAATAAGATAGGAAATTTTTGCCATGTCTATTCGAAAAACTGAAGCACAATTTCTAGTCCTTATGAAATGTTTTGTGGTATCTATAGGGATTACTTAATCTTAAGCAAGTATTTTACATTTATATTAATACTAGAATGCTATTTTGATGACTTAGTCTAAATGGAAGTTATTGTTTCAGACTAAGACAAAATGTCACAACAAAAGGTCCCTAAGCATAAATAGTAGGAGGTTAAATGCACACTTGTGTATGAATTTAACCAAACTCCTAGTGTTGAGTGGGAGCCATCTAAGATACAATCAAACAAGAAACATTGGGAGACAATCAAGAAAGATTCTCAGAAAGTGACATATATTTTAGATGATAGGGGTGTATATTAAATCCTTATATCTATAAAAAAAATCGGTACTTATTAGAGATGGTGCTTACTTTGGTAGTGGAGGAATTATTATAGAAGGATGTAATAACCCATCTATAATAATTTAGTTCCACTAGTTAAGCTAAATAACTTAGTTGCTTCAAAAAGCACCAGAAAGTTATTCAAACTGAAAAAAATTCTTAACTGTTTATCTCTATTCCATTTTGGATAGAATTAGATATGTGTCTTCTGTAATTCAGATGCACTTAATAAGCAGTAAAGAAATAAGTATTCCTACATGAGTAATACATATAGAAAATTGATATTGCATAATGTTTTATGAACACTAAGGAAGTAATGATGGAGATAAAGTTTCTTACCGCAGCCTTACAGTTCCTATTATTTAGGTTTAGACACACTACACTTGATATGGATATCAAGACAATGGATTGATTGAAATACACTTCTTTTTTTATGTTAGTGCAAGTGGGAGTTTTTTGGGATTTTATGCCCTAAATAAAACTCATTTCAATATAATCTTAATTGTTATCAATAGAAGATTAGAAGTCATTTATGTTGACATGTATACAATTTTTGTTAAATTCAGAACATATAGTTAATCAAAATTACAGTGATGTCAACATAGATGATGGTAACTGTGATTATATGCTTCAAAAGATTATGTCCCATGATTCATAATTATACTATATTTACACTAATGTGATAGTCAGCGATAAAGTTTACTTACACCTTGGATAAGTGCTATGTTCTTTCCAGGACCTTGGCAAAGTATGCTAGTATCAGATGTATGGAGTAGACATTGGACTGGGACTAATATTGATCTTGGTAAAGATATTATAATCTTACCGTTGTATCTTTTTAAGACAATATCATTGGTTGATCTTAGATCAAAAGATCGTAATCCTGATAGGGTTAGGTTCGATCTCAAGAGTGTTATTTATGTTCTTAGAGTTGTTCGTTGAACCTCGTACGAGTGAACATATACATCTTGGGAACATGATAGTAGAATTGAGTGGGTGCGCTAATCATATATATAGAACCTATAGCTTCTATCTTGACATAGAAGTGAAATGATGATTTGATTCGCGCTTGGCTTAATATAGATAAATTTAAGAGCCCTTATTTCAGTAGTTATCTTAGTTTACTGAAATATCATTTATAGGAGGCTAAGTGTTTTAAGGATAAAATACATTGAGGGTGAAATGGTAAATTTATCCCCACTTGATGTAAATTATCTATAGAGAATCTTTGATTATTGGGATTAGAACGATGGATAATTTCATAGCATATCTATATCGTGGAACATATAGAGTGCTCTATTTAATGGAAAGTGCAATTCTAAATCTATAGTGCTGCAAGGAGGAATTAATAAGTTTGGAAATTTACTTTATAAATTCTAGATCTACTTATTGGAAGTTTGGTTATATAGGCCCATGGTCCCACACTAGTTGAGACAATACTGCTTGTAAGACCCAGTTAATTGATTTTAATTAATCAATTATAATTCTAAAATTATACTATGACATATTTATGAATTTTCACTAAGCTACGGCTTAATTGTGAAAAAAAGAGATTTTAGGGTTTATTTGTTAATTAAGAGACCTTGTTAAGTCTAATTTTAATAAATAAATTAAATAGAAATTTTATTTGATAATTAATTTTAATTATGAAATAAATAGTTTTCACATTTAGATGATTAAAATTTGAAAATATGGAATTTGTGAAATAAACGATAAATTGTTGAGAAAAATGGCAAAATTGTAACAAGTGGGGCCCACATCCTATGGTCGGCCACTTAAGCTCTATTTAGCCATTAATTTATCATTTTTTTTTGAAGTTATATCATTCAAACCTAGACCTAGAAGGATTCCTATAAATAGATAGTGATAGGCTCTAAACCTGACAGACAAGCATAACATAAGCCTTTTAGTCAAATTTGTCAGATTAAGATAGAGCCTTCTCTCTCTCTCTCTCTCTCTCTCTCTCTCTCTCTCTCTCTCTCTCTCTCTCTCTCTCTCTCTCTCTCTCTTTCTCTTCAATTTTTGTGCCTCATAGTGATAAAGTACTTTTCTAACCATAGCAAGTCAAGTACTCAATCATAGTATGTAAGACTATGAAGAATCCAACACCTGAAGGAGAATCAGGCTCTGATCTTGATAATACTCTGCGACTGAAAGGAACAAGGGTTAGTGATCTAAGTAGAAGGAGACACTTAATTCTACTACAGTCAATGTATGGGTTCTTAACGTTATATGTGTTTAAATTCCACTATTTTAGATAATTCATATTTGGGATGTTAAACAACATACATGGTAGTAAATCTAGATCTTGGTAAAATAATACCCAACAAAAAGTTGTTCATAAAGTCTTGCATACACAAAGTTAGACAAGTAAACAACTTACGGAGGTAGCATCTTTGAGAGTGTTTGTTGTCAAGTAATCCAAGGTGTCAGCATCTAGCTCTTGGACTTGCTCATCTACCCTTTGTAGGCATTTTCCAATATAGTTGTGGGCAACCTCTTTCTCCCTCTTACCCTTAGTCGAGTAGGTTGCCTGACTGTGCTTCTAGGCTGCCATACCTGATGGTCTCTGAGGAGGAGAAGTAGGAGGAGTACTACTTGGAGGAAGATCTATAACCACGAGTTGGTTGGCCGGTGGAGGACCTGGAGGAGGAGGCAAGCTGGACTTGGTCACATTGTAAGACTCGACAGTCCTTGCCACCTTAGCTTGAGGCCGACCAGAAAAAGAGACACCTAAAGATCCCCTTACCAAGTTTTTCATCATGGAAGCCATATTTGAAAAAAGGAAAATAACATATTTATAATACAAGTATAAGTACTAAATGCAAGTGAATGTAAAAAAGTTACTATTGTTTGGAGGGCTGTTTGGGAGCCTCTCATCCCAAGAGGAGGAATCATAGGACCTATCCTCAAAAGTAGTAGCCTTGCCTTTGTCTCTAGACGCAGGTGGTGGTTGGACAGGACTGACAGACTCCTGTCCTTAAGGCCTGATCAACACGGGGGCATCATCAACCATTCCTCCCTATGCCAAACATTGTTAAAGGGCATGTTCCCTCCTGGCTACTATTTTGGCAATTCTTGTTAGAGAGACGTCCTCATTAGACTCACCCTTTTTGTGCTCGGGAGCAAGCCTTTCCTTTTAGCTAACCTCTTCCTCACGGGAGTGTCATTTGGATCTTCAAGAGGGATTCCAATGCCCTCAATATCCTATCCAATAGGGTAGAGGCCACACTTCATAAAATTCTCTTCACGGGCCAACCTACAGAAGTTGCACCTTTCAATAGGGAGATACAGGATATGGTTGGCTCTGTCCCTCAACTTGAGAGTGGGGATTGAGTAAATGTATGTCGGGACCCTTTGGATGTTATGATGGAAATATCTGACATCCCAAGTGATGAAGTAGCTCTTGGAGTACTTCCCAATTTTTGACATGGCTTTGTCATTAGTACCTCCAAGCCATTGATAGCCTAACTGACTAAAGTAGAAGTATCAAGACCTGCCCTACTTTAAAGTGGATTTCACCTGAAAGTAGTAACTCACCTCTTAAGGTGAGGGTTAATAAAGAGCGTCGAAAGGTATTTAATGCCTTTTAGGGTAATTTGAGTTGGAAATAGCCTGAAGAAGTTAGCTATGTCCTTGAAATAGGGATGCAAGGGCAAGAATGTCCCTTGCTCAGCGTGAGGACCTGGACATGCCATCTAGCTAGATGGCTGACGATGTGCTAACTGAGCTCTAGTGGGAATACCACACTGGACTCTTCCCACGAATCCTCTTTCCTTGATTTTTTCAAGCTTGATAGATGATAGGGAAAATGGAGTAGATATCCAGCATTGTTGATCTTCGTACTCGAGGACCCATGGCTTGGGAGCCTCTTCCTCAACATGGACAACCCTAACCTTTGACAGTTGACCCCTAGCATTTAAATGCTATCTAGCCTAATCATAAGTAGCCAAGGGATTGTCCTGGATCACCATACAAGTCTTATACATCCACTCAGTAGTACTAGGCCAAGTAACAAATTCAGCTTCATCGACCTCAAGCTCACCAACCTGACCGGCCGAGGGCCCCTCACCCTAGTTGCCATAGGTTGCTCGGCCAAAGGGTCCTCAACTTGGCTGGCCACAGCTGTACAACTTGAGGTTGTTTAGCCTCCTCAACATGTTGGACCCTTCTTGGAAAACTGAGTTTTTGTAAATGCCAATAATTGTACTAAATTTTAGTAAAAACACTATTGTAACAGTCTGCAACAACAAAATGTAATTCTATCACTGCAGAACACAATTTTGTAGAAACAAACCATAAATAAATAGTGTAGAATTTAAGAACTTGACACAAAAGAACTGTACGCGGTATCGGTGTTCTTTCAAACACTACTTGTCCATGGGGCCCCGCCCAGAGAATGAAATCAATTAGTAATATATCAAAGATTACAAAATCAATTGATTTAAACAAATTTAGACTCCCTCTAGTGATTTACCGCAATCCTTTCTAATCCACCTTGCTAATCTGATCTCTAAAACACACCAAGTAGTGAACTCCCTGCAGCTATTTATGTGTGCTTACTTCCTCCCAAAGTAAGGCTTAAATAAATCTTCTCCAGAAGATATATGCTCACTTCCTCCCAAAATGAGACTTGGAAAAGTCTTCTCCCAAAGACCCACACTTTTTCCAAGATTCTCTTCAACCTATTCTATGAATAGTATGAGATCATAATAAGAAAACCAAAACCTAGTTGAACACTCCAGGTTTCTACAAAAGAAACACTCTTCTCACAAAAAAAGATATGTAAATATGAGACTAGAAGAGATATAATCGTTTGGATACTCTCTTGGCCCTATTTATAGAACATAACAACCCTAGAGACAGCCACAAAAATAATTTCCCAACAATACAAAACTTTCTTAAAATACCCTCATTTCCAGCATCAGAATCCGCTTTGGTAGCAGTAGATCAGGACAAGAAAGGAAACTTTCAAAATTAAACCAAGATCACGAATTTGGACTTCAAACCTGCCAAATAAAATTTATTTGATTTGTGCTAATAAAATAAAAATTGAAATCATGAATTAGAAAAAGGGAAAGTCAAGTTTCCCAAAGTTAGACAACTTTCCATAAGAGAATTCCTTCTCTTACAAGAAGTTTCCTAAACCAAAAAGAGACCAGCTGAGAAAGGAATCTTTTCGTAGAAGAAAAGAGTAACTAGAGGCACAAAACCAATGTAATAAAAATAGTTTAAATCCTCAATGAAAATGCACATTAATTAAAAAATATTTTGACAACTAAATTACTAAAAAAAGACCTAACAATCTCCCCCTATGGCATTTAAGATAATCAAAATATTTTTAATTAACAAACACCTACAAAATAAAGTTAGCGAAACGACCATATAAGCTCCCCCTGAGAAGCACAACCATAAACCAAAATAACCATAAAATCTCCCCCAAAGAAGCACAATATTAAACAAAAATAAAAGGCTAATTTTGACCAAAGTTGAGCACAAACACAAACACAAACCTCAACTCCCCCTGGACAGTTGAGTATACAATCAAAATTAAAATCCCAAATACTCCCCCTTTTTGTTTATTTATAAGGGCCAAAGACAAAAAGAAACCAAAATTTCCCCAAAAAAAAAATAATAAAATCAATCATGATCAACAATTAAACAAAATACAAATAATATAAATCAAATTTTAAGAGGAAAGTCATCAAAAATTTACCAAAGAAAGCACATGTTGATACTTACCAAAAGAAAGACAAATGGCCAATTTTTCTTAGCCCATAATTCAAGATACATGACTCCCTTTTTTGTTAATTTTTTTCCGAAAAAAAACTAAAATATATACAAAAATCAAGTTATTCTTTCTAATATAAGCATCTTTCGAAGTTTCATAAAAAGCACAAATAACCACTACTAGCAAATTGGGTTTTAGTGATACACATTGAGTAACTCTAAAACTATATATTGACACTTCAACGCGTGTTACTAATGAGGGTAACTTGAAAGACAGATTTTAGTGCACTTCACACGTGTCCCTAAATCCTTTTACATTCATTTTTTGCGCGTCACTATAGGCGTATAGAGTCAGGTTTTTTCAGACTGAAAAGGTAACAGCCACACACATGATGTGTCACTATATCATTTTTTTTTCTTTTTTCTATTTTTATTATCTATTAATATTTTTGGAGATATAGTGAGACACAAAAAGTGCCACTATATTAAATATTTTTCTACAAAAAAATAATATTTAATTATTTTAAATAAAATTTTATGTATTATAATTATTAACTTATATTAATTATATACAAATACAACTAAATAACAATAATAATTTTAATTAAGTTAACAATATTTTCTATTAATCATTTTGCCAAAATCACCAAAGTTTACAATGATACGAATATGTACACAATAAATCTGTATACTCGAGTACAACTGAGGCCACCATTGTTCCTGAAAACGAGAACAATGTTTCATGAACATAAAAACTAAAACTTGAGTATCTCCACAAATAATTTATGGCTGTACAAGTTTTTAGACATGTAAAAACCTAAAAAAAATATACAAAAAAATAAGAAAAAATTGATCTCGTTGTTGGTGGAGCTCGGATCTCCATGAATGGTGACTCATCTAGTGATGCATGGCAGAGCAAGACGGACGTTGGGGGAAGAAGAGCACAACTTGGGTCTCGTCTAGTGATCCACGAAGGCGAGAGGAAGCTGACCAGAACCCATCTCGCTCGATTGAGCACCATTGATCATCGCACAATTCCAATCGCACTTGACAAGAACCCATCTCGTTATTGAATCCACGCAGGTGAGAGGAAACTGGGCAGCAATAATATCTGCCAAGAGAAAGAAAGAAGAGGCGAGAAGAAGAGAGAGGAGAAGAGGCAGAATATTATTAGCATTTTTTATGAAAGAGAAAGAGGGGTTCAGACCCTAATTTATTTCTTTTCTATTAATAAATGTTTTATATTTTTGGTCAGTTTTGATGGAAAAAGAAAGTTGAAATTATAGGAAACTGTGCCACCTTTTAGTTTTTTATAATTTTTTAATAATTAGGTTTACTATCAATTATTTTTTTAAAAAATAAAAGGTGTATGGTGACACGCTACGTGTGTGAGAAAATCTATTTACTAACGCATTATGCATGTCGCTAAAGCCATGTGATTACGTGCTTTAGTGAAACGCATAATGCGTTGGCAAAAAGATTTGCTCACACGCGTAGCACGTCTCTATAGGCCATGGTTTTTTTACTTTTACAAAATTATAAATTTTGGGTTTTAGTATTTAGTGACACTCCATATTTTTAGTGACCCACATTTATGGTGATAAACACCGAATATTTAGAGTTTGATGGTGTGTGTCACTAAAACCTACTCCTAATTTTTTAGTGACCCCCACTTTCATGCGTGTCACTATATAATGTCACTAGAAGCCTAATTTGTAGTAGTGAACCATGTTATGGTTTTATAGATGATAAGAATTTAGTGTCTCAAATACAAACTAACATACCAGATGTTGAGAAAAAATAGACGAGTGACATAAAATGTGAACCATGATTTTTTTTTATTTTAGACAGGAGACTTACAAACTTGTATACACTTATCAAACATTAGTGTGTGCAGTGAAAACAGGATCATTGTCCTTGGCAAGATTTTTATTTTTCACCTTTTTCAATTTGATCTCACAATTGGATGCTATCACACCATACTGAAGGTAGCCTTTTTCTATGGTACTGCATCCTCTTCATAACTCTTAATTACAAAGTTCCAGCTTACTCAAAAGATGTATTTCACACCCCAGTATGGGTAGCTCTATTCCATCAAGGGGCCTGACAAGAAACTGAAACAAAAATTGCTCACCTCTGTACATTAATACTTTAATTTATCTTGATCACACATATGCAAGTAACTTAAATCTTTTAACGCAATCTTAAAAGTATGAAGAGTACAAGACACTAAGATAATTATCACCCAAAAGCATAAACAAGTTTTGCTGACTAAGAATGAAAGAAGGATGGATGCAAGATAAGAACTACTCAAAAAATTTTTGTGCAAAATAGAGAACAAAAATAAAAGAGTTATACAATGCGAATCCCCAAAGATTTTCTGTGGGAGTCAAACTGACTTGAATCTGGGGCCTTAGTGAAAATACCAGCCAATTCCAACTACAATGGTTGGTTGTCAGCAAGTTCTATAATAAAATGATGTCTTATATCAATATGTTTTGTACGTGAATGTTGAATGAGATTTTTGAAAGTATTTATAGCACTAGTATTTTCACATGTAGAATGATAAGTAAGAACATATGTGAGAAATTATCAACAGATGTAAACCCTTGTAAAATGCATTGTTTATCACTGTTAAGAACAAAACAATGATCATTGTCGAAATTGGCGGTATAACCTTAGTCCCTCAATAAGCATAACATTTTTCAACCTTGGTAACCCTTCAAAATTCCGAGTTCCCATCCCAATGATATTTCTTGCTAAACAATTTCGTAACATGACCTCACCACATTCCATTAATCTGATATTTACAAAAAAATCCTTGTCACCTGTCATATGTCTAGAACAACTACTATCAAAATACCACATTGGAGAAGCACCACTTTTGTCCAAAAAACCAGCTAGAAATTTTTTTTATTCAATCCATTTTTGTTTCAAAGCACTATGTTTCTTTTGAAAAAATTTCAAATTACCAAAATAATTTATTTTGTAAAAATTTTGCATGGTGAAACATTTAGGTCGAATATTTTTCTTCAAAAATAGAAGATCCAAGGTTAAGCATTTGAATATTTTTCTTGAAATTTTGAAGTTTCTTGTTTAATAGAATAATTTCCACATCTTTTAAACAAAAATCAGTCTCATATTCTTTAATTTTCAATTCAAGAGATTGAGTTTGATGAGACAATTGTTTATTATTTTTTACAATGATCTATTTTCATAAGTAACATGTATCCACTTTTCATACATAACCTTATAAGACTCAGCCAGAGACTCCTCACAGATGTCAAATTCATCAAAATCAGAATTAGAATCAAAATTTTCCTTCTCGATGGTCTTATTCAAACATACCAATCTTTCTTTCACCTTTGAATCACAAACAAACTTAGAAGGAACTTAGGTTAGTGCAACATTTTTAGAAATATCTTCCTCACTATAAGTTTCATTGTCACTCCAAGTGACATTGAAACTTTTCTGATTCTTTTTCAGTGTATTTGCACATTCAGATCGAATATGTCCAAAACCTTCACATTCTTGAATTCTCTCTTGAATGTTAGTCATTGAATGTTTCGAAAAAGTATTACCTTTGGAGAATTTTGGAAAATTCTTTTTGTCACTTATCTTTTTCATGTATTTCTAAAAGTTTTTAGTTAAAACATCCATCTCATCATCTTCTTCATCATCTAAAATTTATTTTTTAGCAACATTAAAAGCAATACCTTTACCTCTATTAGCAATGGACATCGATATGTCCTTCTACTTGATTTGTTGATTCAATTCAAAAGTACATAAAGAACCCATAAACTCCTCCACCTTCATCTTACTAAAATTTTTTTCCTTCCTCCATAGCCAAGAGTTTAGTGTCAAACATGTTTGGAAGTGCTATACCCGAAATTCGGCTGGAGGACACGTGTCAAGATAAAGGAGAATAGCAAGGCACCGAAGAAGAGTAACACGCACCTTAAGTTTACAATAAGCAAACTAAGTGTAAAAGTCAGATCAGCTCAAAGAACAAGAATGCGAGATGATCATCTCGTTACAAGGAAACTTGCTATAGTTGTTGG
The DNA here is from genome assembly GCF_029168945.1 of Cannabis sativa. Lineage (NCBI taxonomy): Eukaryota > Viridiplantae > Streptophyta > Magnoliopsida > Rosales > Cannabaceae > Cannabis > Cannabis sativa. The sequence goes on from NC_083604.1 coordinate 29,454,925, forward strand.
GTTTTATGCCCTAAATAAAACTCTTTACAATCTGATTAGTTATCAATATAAGAAATTTGAAGTGATTGATGTTTGCATGAAATTTACATGATAATGGTTTAAATATGTTTATTACATTCACACACAAAATCAGTTAAATCCAGATCATATGTTTATTCACAATTACAGTATCGTCAACACAGTGGAATGTGATTGTGATCATATGAATCAAAAGTCTTGGTCCCTGTTTCATCAGTGTTATTGGATTTACACTAATGTGATAATCAGTGATGATGTGTACTTACCCTTGGAGTAAGTGTTATGTTCTTTCCAGGACATTAGTAAATTATACTAGTTTCAAATGTATGGAGTATACATTGGACTGGACCGATATCGCAACTAAGTTAAGATATTACAAACTTACCGTTATACATATCTTTCCAAGTCAATATCAGTAGTTGATCTTAAGATTAAAAGAATCTAAATCCTGATATGCTTAGGCTCAACTCAGGAGTGTTTTTCATGTTCTTAGATTTATTAGTTAAGCCTACTTTTGGGTCAGGGTGATACGTATATTTTGGGAACATGATAGTATGATTGAGTGGGAGTGCTGAACATAAATATGGAATCTATAGCTTCTACTGGTGTATAGAAGTCAAGTGATGATTCCCTTCGAGCTTAGCAAATAGAAGTAAATGGATGAGCTCTTGTTTAACTGACTAATCATTAGATCACTCAACACCATTTACAGGTAGCTAAGTGTTTTAAGGGGCAAAATACATTGAGGGCTGAGAACGGTAAAGAAATCCCATCTCGATGTAGATCATCTATATAGAGGATCTTTAAATCACAATAATATTATAACAATGGTTAAATGAGATAGCATATTGATATCGTGGAACATACAATATGCTCTATATAAGTCTGAGAGTGCAATTCTAAGTTCTAAGAGTGGATTCAACGAAGAATTAATAAGTAGGAATTTACTTGGTAAATTTGGTTCACTTATTGGAAGCTCAGCATATAGATCCATGGTCCCCATTCTAGTTGAGAACATTCTGATTGTAAGACTCATTAATTGATTCGTGATTGATCAATTATAATTCTAAAGTTAGACTATGTCTAATTTTATGAATTTTCACTAAGCAGGGGTGAAATTGTAAAGAAAAGAGTTTCTAGGTTCATTTATTTATTAATGGACTTTATATGTCTAATTAATAATTAAATTAAATGACAATATTATTTAATAATGTATTTTTGTTATTAAATATTTAGTTTTGGCATTTAAAAGGTTAGAATTGAAAAATTGGCGTTTTTGAGAAAATAGAGATAAAATTTGATAAAACTGCAAAATCAAGTGAGGCCCAATATAGCACCATGGCCGGCCACTTATTGTGGGATTTCAAATTAATATTTTCATTATTTTAATGCCAAATAATTCCTAACCTAAACCTAGTAGTTGCCTATAAATAGAAAGTGATGGCTCAGTCACAATACATGCTTTCATTAGTAATCTGACAGAAATTTCTCTCTTTAGAAAAACTGAGCCTTCCCCACTTTCTATACCTGGCCGAAATCATCCCTCTCTTTTCCCTTCATCAATTTCGTGACCCTAGTGAAAGAGTGAGTGCCCACACACAGCAAGCAGTAACTCAATCATAGATTGGAAGACTGTGAAGGATCAAACTTGAAGAAGAAGGACATTCGGGCTCAGATCTTGATTATACTCTGCTACAGAAAGGATTCAAGGGTTAGAGATCTGAGTGGAAGGAGACATTAATTCCGCTGCATCAATGTAAGGTTTTCTTAACTTTATATCTGTTTATTTTATCGTTTTAGAAAGTTCATATTTAGGGTGTTTAAACAACATACTTGTGAGTAGATCTAAGATCCTGGTAAAATATATTCCAACAACTGGCCTCAGAGCCATGGTAATTGATTTACTTACAAGAAATTTGGACTTTAAAACGATTGTTTGTATGTTTTTGGATGGTGTCATGTTGTATTGAGTGTTATTTGATGAATGATTGATGTTTGTGAATTCTCGTGAAAAATAATTGGATAGTATGGAAAAAATTAAGCAAGTTACCTTTTTACAAAACTCAATTTCGATTTAATTTGAATTAGTTATGATTTTTTTAAGATTCGAAAAAATCGGAGCTGTGCTGAAATTTTCCTGCGATCGCGAAAACTGTACGTACAGCTCACAATTTTTTCGTTTTTCTTCGTTTTTTCATGCTTTTTCATGGAATTAACTTCCGATTTTTCGTGTAGTTTTGTATTTATAGATTTGCTATTCCTAATTCAATTCTAATTATCATTATGAATTAATTTAATATTTTTTAAATTTAATTCAAGATATTAGTGTAATTTGAATTTTAAAATAGTAAATATCTATCTTATTGCTTAATTATCTATCTTATTTTTAAATTTGATTATATCTTATCTTATTTTTAAATTTAAGGTCAGATTTTAACTATTTTTTTAATTAAATCTTTTTTAAATAATTTGACCTTATTTAAATTTAAAATAAGATAACTATAATCATGTAATTTTAAAGAGATGTAAGATATTATGCTAACTTTTAAATTTTGTTATTTTATTTATTTAAATTAAATTTAAAATCAGAAAAGATATTTCATTTATCTTTTCTAATTTTTATTTTTAAAATAACATTTAATTTTTAAAAGTAGTTAGCAAATTTTTGAAATGATATTTAGGTTGGTTGAAACCTAATTTTTCAAAATAGTAGGTTTAATTTTAAATATTTATTTTTTAAATAATTTCGAAATTTAATTTTTTTTTTATTTTCGAAATTAAATATATTTTTTTAAAAAATTTTATTTTTTCGAAAATTAAATTATTTTTTTTATTTATTTAATTAATTATTTATTTTTCGAAATTATTTATTTAAAATTAAATAAATCCTACTTCCAACTATCCAGCTAACCTTGTTGCAGGAGTATGTGGTTTTAGCTTGTGTGTAAGTTTTTCAAAACCTATTATTACTTGATTGCAAATAGTCATGGTTACTTTTTGCCAGATCTAATGATCTGATGGCTCCCTTGGTCAAGTTAATAATTTGTAACAAGTAAATTTTACAATCTTCTTTCATCTGTGTATGACCTAGCAACATGATAGGATCCATCCAAAGTGTGCCTGTGTGAGCCTATGTGTTTATTTTATTATATAGATGCATATAGGTTGTTGCTAAATAAAATGTCACACCATGATAGATTTTATTTAGGTCCATCTAGTTATTGGACCTATTCAATTAATAACAGTTATTTATTTTAAGGTTAAATTCCTCTCTTTTGGGCCTTATGTGAGAGTTGGGAGCCATAGAAGTGGGTACGACATACTGAACCCAGCACCCCCTCACATGAACTACCCCAATTGTGAAGGCCCATTTGCCTGATTTGAATAACTGCACTAGGTTAATTATATTAGTTTGACCTAATAAAATTGAATTAGCAACATAATTAACTTTTAAAATATATGAAAATTTATTTTCATTTTAATATTTTAAAGTTAATTTTAAGAAAAACACTTTTAGTTTTAGATATTATTTATAGACAAACTATTTGTATTTTTCTTGTATTTAATTAAATATAGAATTTTAACTAACTAAGATTCTTTCTGGAGCTTATTTAATTAAATATTCCTATTTAAGTTATAAATTAGTTGTATCAACTGATTTTTCTTATCTAACATAAATTTGAATATTTGATTTAAATTTTAAATCAAGTTGAGCAATCCTAGGCATTAGTTATTAAAGATTCTTAAGATATTTTTTAAGTTAATATCTTTTCGAATATTAACTTAAAATAGAATATTTTAGATATTTTTTAGGTTAATATCTTTTCGAATATTAACTTAAAAAGATATCTTCAAAATTAAGTGGTTACAACTTAATTTTTGATATTTAATTAAATCTAAATTTGAAATTATTTAAGTTTTAGATTTTTTCTATATAACATAAATTAGATATTTTTCAAATTTTTTGAAAAGATACTTAGTCAAATAAGATATTTTCTAGATAGTAATTTCTAGACTACTTATTATTTCTAATATTTAAATAGGAAAATATTATACTTTGTGAAATTAATAATTTAAATAATTAATTTTGGTACAATTTTATTAAGTATATTTTTCCTAGTATTAAACTAGAAATAAATAATTAAGCCTTCTCTACACTTAATTATTATTTCTTGAATTTAATACATTTAATTAACTTGAAAAATCTAAATATCTAAGTTGATTTTCATCATGATACTTAAGTATTTATAGATTTTTCATGACACTTAATTAAATAGAAAATTATTTTTAGGTTGAAATTTAATTTTTCAACTTAAATTTAAATAATTTTCAATATATATTTTTCTTTATTTTCTTAATCAATTTCGAAAATTGCATTTTAATTATGCAATATTTTTCGAATTTTTTATTTTGAAAAATAGATTGAGTTGTAAATTAATTATTTATTTTAATTAATTCTTGGGTCAACTTCAAAAATGATTTTTTCATTTAATTGATTAATTTAAAATAAATGAATTTAAAATATATATATATTATTAGAAATTGAATTAACTAGTCAAAACAAAATCTAGATAGGTGATATTTTTGCTTGAAGTATTTCTTTTCTATTTTATTATTTTCGAAAATTGTATTTTTTATATACTTTAAATTTTCGAACTCAATAAATATATTCTCAAAGGAAATTTTTAAGTTGCTAATTATTTAATTTAATTCGACTTAAATTAATTTCCTTAATATTTATATTTAAGATTATTACTAAGATGGAAATAATTAATTTTATTTCAATCACCATCTAAGTATAATTTTATAAATATTATATTAAATTCTTATTTTTGAATTTGAATTCTAAATTTCGAATTTAATGAGAATTTATTTATTAGAATAATAAAGAAAATACATTTTAAAGAATGAGCTTTATTATTATTAAGATATTCTGTAACACCCTAACTACCATAGGCGTATTACGTGAGTTTTAAACATACTGTGCAGCTCGTTGCTAATCAACGAGGTTTATGGAAAAACGTGATTAATTAAAATTTTTCTTTTTAATTAAACTTATAAAATAATATTACAAAAGACTCGGGATCCCGATTATAAAATCATTTACAAAAAGATTTAACTGTTTAACTGTTACATAAAATAAAAGTCGTCTAACGACCAGTTACAAAAATCAGCCTCGCTGTCCCGATGATCGTACGCTCCAGGCCTAACCGCCCCGACATGTACAATCTCATAAGCTCGCTCACGGTCCATCAGCTATAGCCTTGCCTTAACCTACACATTAACGTAAACTGTGAGTCGACAGACTCAGTAAGAAAAGCATAATAATACTCATACATAATTCTAACTGCCGTGTCCAACACGATACTGAGTCCCGCTACTGCCATGTCCAACATGGTACTGAGCCACTACTGCCATGTCCAACATGGTACTGAGTTCTGAACGTTCATAGGGACGGTACTATTGACACGTAACAACCTGATCGGTCGAACCGGTCATACTCCGGCTGCTGGTCATACTCCAGCCTGTACCGACGTGTTACTATATCCTCCTGATCGGTCGAACCGGTCATACTCCGGCTGCTGGTCATACTCCAGCCTGTACCGACGGGATACGTCAATAGCACGGAACCACCAACCAAGTGTCAGCCTGATCGGTCGAACCGGTCATACTCCGGCCTGTACCGACGTGACAGGGTTGGATGGTTCGAAGCCAACATACAACTAATGTAATCTAACAGGCTTCCTACATGCTCGCTAAACATGTAATCTACATATGCATACTGTTATACTAATCTTACACTGGATTCCGATTTCGGTGTGCCGTCAACCCGACCGGAACTGAAGCTGAGCGGCGGATTACTGGCTCCTAAACCATAAAAATCACAACGCTATAAGTGACACGCTAAATCACTTCCCGGGGACTAAAACTAGGAACTAAAAGTTTCCCTATCGATAAAAAGCATGGCAATACCCCCTAAAACATAAAAACGAGGAAAACTAGGGTTTCTGAAAATTCCCCAACCGGTAGACCGGTTGCCCAACCGAATTCGGTTACGGGAAAATCAGGACCCCCATCCGGAATTCCGGATGCACAACCGGAATTCCGGTTCCTCGCAGGCAGCAACATCAAATTTTCATAACTTGCACAATTCAACCCCAAATCACCTCAAACTTTCCAGACCTGTTCTATACCTACCCTAGAACATATCCAAGGCATCAAAACAACCCACAAACCTCAAACACGAAAAATGCCATTGGAGCTCAAGCTTTGAGTTCTAAACTCAAACTTGAGCAAAACCACCTAATCATGCATTTCACTAGCTTAATTCTACTTAATCAAGCTTATCTAAGCCTCTGAAAACAATTAAAAACAACAGCAACATCACAGAAACAGATTCACTATATTTTCTTCCAAAAATCACATTTTTGCATAGAAAACTCAAAGCTTTAAACAACCTAACTAACATGCTTCAAACAGCTCAATTAACATCAATTAAACATGCTTTAAACCTCAGAAATCAACAACCAAACACAGCAATAACAACAGCCACAAAAGCATGCATTTTACTCAACTTTTCACCATTTTTTTCAAGAAAACAAAGGAGGAAAATTAAGAAACACCTACCACAAACAAGAGTTCCAAAGTGATGATGAATCTAGCTTGAATTTTGATGAAAAACCCAGCCTTTGAACCACATGCACCCAGCCGAAAATGAGAAGGAAAAGAGAGAGGTTTTGAAAGCTTTTCTTTGAAACATTTCTAACTTTTCTAACTTATGATTTTTTGTAAAATGACAAATGAATAAAACACTTACATAAACTCATTTCAGCCAAATAACACTCAAATAAATATTTATTTTCCATTTCATAAATTCACAAAAGACAAAATACTAATGGGGCAAAAAAACCATTTTGCCCCTCCACCATAAAATCACATAAAAATCACTAAAGGGGTATTTTTGGGAAATTCTAAATTCCCGGCCAATCCCAACATTCCCAATGTCTAAAACCCGTCCCCAAACTACTAACATACTAAGTTGTGATTTCTACTGAGCCAAACGCCGAGTTCCAAAATACCGGACACCGAAAATGCAAAATATGCAAGCTACTGAATAACATAAATAACAGTATAATAAATTATTTAAATAGCTATAAATAATTTCATAATTAATCATAATTAACTGATAATTTCCAAATTAACTAAGCGGGCTTTACATATTCGATCTCCATTGTGGGTTTTACACCGCGTTTGTTTTAGTGAGTAATCCTCCCTAATGGAGGAACGTTCATTAGCAATTTCGCACCGTTTAATCTCGCATGATAAGTGGTTTGTAAGTGTTTTATATGGTATAGATCACCCTAATGGTGGCGACCATATTTGACTTACAAATTGCGAAACAATGGTAGAAGCTCATGAGATAGAATAGCCTTGACTCTCGCCTAAACGGGACAACGCTGGATTCCAATCTTGATCGAATAAAAGGTTGCTAGAATGTTTAACATTTTAGATGAGCTGACAACTCTATTCAATGGATGGTAGCTTTGACTCTCGCCTAAACGGGACACTGATATCAGTTTGTTGAAAAACCTTGGAAATTATTTAGGATTGAATTTTTTTAAGTATTTTCTCATATCATTCCTACTGGCTATGTGCTTATAATTTCTGAATTGACTTTGTGTTAAACCATTATTAATTTCTATTTGTTGATTTCTATTATATTGTAGTATCCTGTATTATCAAAATGAATCCCATGTTATCACTGTTGACTGAAAACAAGCTGAATGGATCTAACTTTAATAAGTGGAATGAGAACATTAATATTGCTCTCATAGGAGAAAGTGCCTTGTTTGTTTTAACTGAGCCGTCACCTGAAGTGCCTGGGGATAATGCATCCAAAGCTGTGAAAGAAAAGTATGAGCGTTGGCAGAAAGCAAGTGACAAAGCTCTATACTTTATGCTTTCTAGCATGGTTGACACCCTCAAAACTCGGTTTTCTAAAACCGAGAAGGCTGTTGAAGTTATGACGAAGTTAAATGAGCTATTCGGTAAGGCATCACTTCAGTCACGCTTTGACGCGACTAAGAAGTACATTAATGCACGGATGGAACCTCATCAAAACGTGCGTGACCATGTTCTCCTCATGTCAAGTTATTTCCAAGAAGCCCAGGATCATGGTGCTGAAATGGATAGTGCTACTCAAGTAAGTCTTATCTTGAATATCCTAACTCCAGCATTTCTACCATACACTTCAAATTATGTCATGAATAAGAAGGAAATTGACTTTCATGAATTAGTCAATGACCTTCAAACTTATGAAAATTTGATTGGAGGACCCAAGAAGAAAGGGAGTAAACCTCACAATCCTAGAAATGGTAATCGGACGATGAAACCTGAAGCAAATGTTGCCACTGCTTTAAAGCCCAAATCGAAGAGGAAGTGGAACAACACCAAGAAGCGAACAAAAGCCATGAAAAATAAAAAGGCTGCTCCTTCTGGTGATGCTACACTTAAAGGAAAGTGTTTCTACTGCAATGAGAAAGGTCATTGGAAACCCCAGAGTCCTAAACTTCTTGCAAAGAAACAAGGTATTTCCATTTATAAACTTTAAGAGTTTTAGTGAATTATTGTCCAATTGGATTTATGATTCTGGACTAACTTTGTTTATTTGTTTTCTTCTTCTTATAGGCCAAGCTACTTGAACTCAGATGAGTTGGATCAGCAAGCTGGACCAAGGGTGAAATCGTCCAGATGAAGATGAAGCTCTTCAATTTATTTTTGAATTAATTGTTTTAGTTTAAAGACAATTTGGATTTCAAATTTTAGTTAGGGATATTTATCCCTGTTTTTCTCATATTGTTGCAATACATTTTTTATTTTATTATTAATAAAGTATTCTTTATTTTCGAAATCACCATTGCAACTTATGAGATTGAGCTTCATTTATTTTATCTTCATTAACAATTACCACATTATATTTATATGTTTGCATGTGTAAGTGTTTTTATTATTGATGCAAATTCTATAATATTTAAACTCTTCATAGAGTTATATTATATATAAACACTAGAAATTATTTCTATGTTTATCAATAATTGTTAATTCTCATACAATTATTAAGAATTTGTTTAATAAAAGGATCTTATGATCTGATAGGGGTAGAGAAGAGTTAAGAAAACTATGCAGTTCAACGATCTTTTATATCTAATGAACTCTGGATAGTATTCAACTCCACATAAACTCTATCACACAAAGAGAATCATGATCTTTACAACCTTTAGGGGTGGATCATAATCTCTATATACTTAGGGGTGGAGGTTATCCATAGTACCGTATATGTATATTCTTAGGGGTGGAGTCCATTCCACAATTCCCTATGAAACACATATCTTGTTTAAACATGGAAGTAATATAATGAGTCAGCTATTGTCAATATAAATTCTTGATCTTGATTGTATGATCCATTTCGTTTTTACTGTTGTAAGTAAAAGTTTGATACTTTTGAAAGTTCTTTGTTAAAGTTTCACACTACCTTAATTGAGTGGGAGAATTTTCAAGTTCTATACCCATCTTCATTAGGTTGATAATTGTGATAGGTACTTAAGAACACTACTGAAAAGCAAATCTAACGATTCACATGGATAGGTATAGCTTATCAAAATTATGAGAATAAGATAAAGAACTAGTCTGCTATGTTGATGACATAGTCTTAACTTAATCCTCATAAAATTTGATGGTATCTTAATTTTGATTACTTTATCTCTGGCATGTATTTTTCACTTCAAAATACTAGTCTGCTATGTTGATGACATAGTCTTAACTTAAAGTTTCAGACTAATACAAAAGTCACAACTAGGTAACTCTCTAAACAATCAGAGGTTAAAAGTATTATTTAACCAGACATCTGCTATTGAGTGGGAGCTATCTGAGATGTAATCAAATAGGGATCATTAGAAGATATTCAAGAAAGATTTATGAAAGTGATCTATATGTTAGATATTAAGGAACTGTGTATCAGTTATCCTTGTATCTCACCATCTAATTTCGATTTCTATAAGATGGTGCTTACTTTGGGGGTGGAGGAATTATTGAATCATAATTCAAGCTCTACCAGAGAAGAATTATAACTTTGTGTATTCGAAATCCAAGAAAGTTATATCATTGAAGAAAAGTCTACACTGTATTATCTCAATTACATATTTTAAAATATGAGAGATATGTCTTCTATTTATCCAGATGTTCTTTTAAAATAGTAAAGATTTCAGTATCCCTTGATGAGTAAAGCATATAGTAAAGGATGTTTCATAAGAGTATTTATGAACTAGTTCCAGAAGTTTGGGTGGATTCAAATATACTACACTTGATCTGAAGATCAAGACATCAGATTGACCTATTTACACAGTTTGTTTTATATTAGTGCAAGTGGGAGTTTGTTGGGTTTTATGCCCTAAATAAAAATCTTTACAATCTGATTAGTTATCAATATAAGAAATTTGAAGTGAATGATGTTTGCATGAAATTTACATGCTAATGGTTTAAATATGTTTATTACATTCACACACAAAATCAGTTAAATCCAGATCATATGTTTATTCACAATTACAGTATCGTCAACACAGTGGAATGTGATTGTGATCATATGAATCAAAAGTCTTGGTCCCTGTTTCATCAGTGTTATTGGATTTACACTAAAGTGATAATCAGCGATGATGTGTACTTACACTTGGAGTAAGTGTTATGTTCTTTCCAGGACATTAGTAAAGTATACTTGTTTCGAATGTATGGAGTATACATTGGACTGGACCGATATTGCAACTAAGTTAAGATATTACAAACTTACCGTTATACATATCTTTCCAAGTCAATATCAGTAGTTGATCTTAAGATTAAAAGAATCTAAATCCTGATATGCTTAGGCTCCACTCAGGAGTGCTATTCATGTTCTTAGATTTATTAGTTAAGCCTACTTTTGGGTCAGGGTGATACGTATATTTTGGGAACATGATAGTATGATTGAGTGGGAGTGCTGAACATAAATATGGAATCTATAGCTTCTACTGGTGTATAGAAGTCAAGTGATGATTCCCTTCGAGCTTAGCAAATAGAAGTAAATGGATGAGCTCTTGTTTAACTGACTAATCATTAGATCACTCAACACCATTTACAGGTAGCTAAGTGTTTTAAGGGGCAAAATACATTGAGGGGTGAGAACGGTAAAGAAATCCCATCTCGATGTAGATCATCTATATAGAGGATCTTTAAATCACAATAAGATTATAACAATGGTTAAATGAGATAGCATATTGATATCGTGGAACATACAATATGCTCTATATAAGTCTAAGAGTGCAATTCTAAGTTCTAAGAGTGGATTCAACGAAGAATTAATAAGTAGGAATTTACTTGGTAAATTTGGTTCACTTATTGGAAGCTCAGCATATAGATCCATGGTCCCCATTCTAGTTGAGAACATTCTGCTTGTAAGACTCATTAATTGATTCGTGATTGATCAATTATAATTCTAAAGTTAGACTATGTCTAATTTTATGAATTTTCACTAAGAAGGGGTGAAATTGTAAAAAAAAAGAGTTTCTAGGTTTATTTATTTATTAATGGACTTATATGTCTAATTAATAATTAAATTAAATGACAATATTATTTAATAATGTATTTTTGTTATTAAATAATTAGTTTTGGCATTTAAAAGGTTAGAATTGGAAAATTGGCGTTTTTGAGAAAATAGAGATAAAATTTGATAAAACTGCAAAATCAAGTGAGGCCCAATATAACACCATGGCCGGCCACTTATTGTGGGATTTCAAATTAATATTTTCATTATTTTAATGCCAAATAATTCCTAACCTAAACCTAGTAGTTGCCTATAAATAGAAAGTGATGGCTCAGTCACAATACATGCTTTCATTAGTAATCTGACAGAATTTCTCTCTTCAGAAAAACTGAGCCTTCCCCACTTTCTATACCTGGCCAAAATCATCCCTCTCTTTTCCCTTCATCAATTTCGTGACCCTAGTGAAAGAGTGAGTGCCCACACACAGCAAGCAGTAACTCAATCATAGATTGGAAGACTGTGAGGATCAAACTTGAAGAAGAAGGACATTCGGGCTCAGATCTTGATTATACTATGCTACAGAAAGGATTCAAGGGTTAGAGATCTGAGTGGAAGGAGACATTAATTCCGCTGCATCAATGTAAGGTTTTCTTAACTTTATATGTGTTTATTTTATCGTTTTAGAAAGTTCATATTTAGGGTGTTTAAACAACATACTTGTGAGTAGATCTAAGATCCTGGTAAAATATATTCCAACAATAGTTTCCTCCAACTAACGGAAGTGAGACTCATATCCCAGGCAAGTGAGAAGATTTTCATATACGCGCAATCGACGTAAAACATATCAAGACGACCTTAGAAAGAAGGATGGTTCCAGCTCGCCATTGGGATCACTACAATCAAGTTTCTGTCGAGACATCTCCAGATTCAACAATTAAAGACGTGTTTAATAGACGATATTTCTGACCCAGTAAAAGCAGGAAAATCACAGCTAAATGATTTTCAAAATCATACACCGCATTTACATTTCATAATATGTAATCAGATCGCAGGATTTAAGGGATAATGACTGTAATTACATTTTGGTCAGCCTTGTAATTAACTACCACTATGCAATTATAAATAGTGGAAAATAATCTCAAAAAAGGGGCGAAAAAACTCTTATGCAAGATTGACTCCTGGACTATGCAAAATTTTAACTGCAAAACCACGTAAAAACCCGGTGTTCATATTTTATTTTTTCTATAGCTTTTATAATTTCTGTGTTGAGTCATAATCGTGAGGCTCAAATTTGGTTAACAAAAATCTGCATTAACAGTTTGGTGCTTTCATTGAGAGCCTCTGTGAAAAATCTCAGAAAAAGCCTTCCCTTCTTTTTAAAGAAAAACCTTCTCCAATATGGTGGAAAATCGAGATAATATTAACACCCCACATGAGGAAACTAACCGTCGTTCTGGGAAAGAGCCCACGGGCTCTAGAAGATCTACCGATATGCACTTCAGAAGGACCACCCGTTCCAGGAGAGCTCAACCTGAGGATGGCCCCAGTGCTCAGACCACACGTCCTCGGAGAACTCAAATCGATGTTGGTTCGAGTATGCGGACACACGCTCGAGGAGAACTCAGCGTGGGAATGGTCAGAATCCCAGGACAAGGAATGAAAAGTTCAACTGTGGAGGTGCCCAATTTGTGGGGGAGAGAACTTATGAAACGGAAAGTCGCAGCCTGAGACGCCGTCTGGAAGAGGCGCAACGTCGAAACGTTGAGTTAGACCGAGAGGCAGCTTCGGCCAGAGCGACGCAGGGGACGAACACTCAAAATCAACCTGAACCTGGAGTGACCAGACCGTGAGGCAGACTTCATGGCTCACGAACCAGGAGACAGGAAAAGGCCCAGGAAGAACAACTCGGGGAAAATGAGACACCCTCTGAGAATCAAGATGAACAACCAGAAAGGAGACAACCGGAAACTGATGAACGAGAAATCCCTCATGAAAATGAGGAGGATCATGGAACTCAGTCGGGAGAATGGAGATCACTTTCTAGGAATCACCAGTGTTCTTCCCAAACCCATGGAGTCAGAACTCGTACGTACCTTGATGGGGGAAATACAACAAGCCGCTCTCGGGAGGAAAGAACAGAGCGTGAAGAGGCAAGGGTGACTTTGAGGCGATCCAGAACTCATAGCCGATCAACTCGAAGAGGAGAAAGAACTCAACAAGCTAATGATCGCGAGACCATGGGATAAGTAAATATGCGAGCCAGTTAAAAACAAGGTCTATAATTTAGACGCAGTCAATGAGTAAGATGAGATCTACCAGTAATTACTCACAACCAGATCTGCGAGAACACTTGAATTGGAAGAAACCTGACCTTCGCCAACAGCTTGGTCCAAAGCAAGAGGATCCAATCCAATTGCGGATAAACGAGCTGGAGGACAAGTTCAGGAGATATTAAACTGGAGAAATAGGGAAATCATCTGAATACGACTCTGACGAGTAGCTTGAGCCATATCACCCAGATATTATGAATACCCCTTTCCCTTCAGGATTCTGAAACCTGCATGTCTCGTCCTATGACAGAACCACAGATTTGGTCTCCAATTTGAATAACTTTAACACGATAATGCGAGCGAGTAACGTGACGAACAATTTACGTTGTATTTTGTTCCCCACCTTGCTTGTTGGAGCAACGGGTACCTGGTTTAACAAGTTCACTCGTCATTCAATCATTTCCTTGGAACAGTTGTCCAGGGATCTCAAGAAGCAATTTCAAGCCGCTAGGGATAGGCGACCCGAAGTGGCCTCGATAACCAATATAAAGCAGCAGCCTGACGTAACAGTTAAGGTGTACTTAAGTCGTTTTAGCACGGCTGCCGCTAGGGTTAGAAACTTGGAGGACAACACACAACTTACAGCTCTTCCGGCAGGGATCTCCACTGATCCACTAGTTGCTGGGGGCGAGTTGTGGGATGATTTAAAAGGACGTCCGGTAAGAAACATCACCGAGTTCAATGAGAGAGCTCAGGTGTTTGTTCAGAAGAAAGAAGCCCAAAAGGAAATGAACTTGTTGAAAATAGGCTCGGGAGGTAAACCCAGCATTGTCTCAACAGCGACTGCTTCCACGAGAATTGATAACTCATGGGCTTCTGGTCTAAAAAGAAAGGACGGAATTAGGGAGCCGTCGAAGGATAGAAAGAAATAAAAGAAGCATGGCAAATACGTGCCAATGTATACTATTTATACTGAGCTTAATGAAACTTGAGAAAATATTTACCTCACACATGAGCAGAAGGTAGCTTTTGGTAAACCTGAGCCTATGAGGAATTCGAGGAGCAAAAGAGATCCTAACAAATATTGTAAATTTCATAAAGATATTGGGCATACGACTGACGAATGTTGCCAATTGAAAGATGAGATAGAGGGTCTTATTGCTCGAGGCCATTTTAAGCAGTATGTGAGAAGACAGAGCCAGGGACACAACCAGCTTCGTCAGCTTGATAACCCAAATAACCAGGGATTACAACCTATTCTTGTTGAAAGAGAGGACATCCTGGTTATTTTGGGAGGGCCGCATATTGCAGGGGAAAGCAATAACGCTTGGATGAAATACGTGCAGGAGATAAAAAACTAGCAGTTGGTCTTTGCCCCAGAACCTTCCAAGAAGGTGAAAACCAAGGAACCCCCCATTACGTTCACAAAGGAAGACAAGAAGAACGTGAGATACCCTCCCATCGATCCGCTGGTCATAACCATTCATCTTGCCAATAAGAGGATCAAGAGAGTAATAATAGACAATGGGAGCTTGGTAAAAATCATTTATAAGGAGACTCAAAAGAAAATGGGGCTCGAAAAGGCCAAGTTAAGGCATTGTATGGTGAACCTTTGCGAATTCATCGGGGATCGCATCGCTAGCCTTTGCATAAACGAGCTCGCACTAACTGTAGGCGAGGCACCTTTAACTGCTACTATTATGCAAGACTTCTTTGTTGTCGACCTACCTTCGGCTTACAACATACTGTTGGGTTGTCCAACACTGATAGGACTAAGGGCAGTCAGTGTTGGAAATATTTTACCAGGATCTAGATTTACTAACAAGTATGTTTCATTAACATCCTAATATGAATTCTAAAACAATGAAATAAACACATCAGGGTTTAAGAAAACCTTACATTGGGTGCAGCGGAATATAATGACTCCTTCTTGTTCAGATCTCTAGCCCTTGATTCCTTTTTGTAGCAGAGCATCACCAAGATCTGAACCTGGATCTCTTTCTCTCCTTCCTTTGACGTTGATTCTCTTTCTTGTTGTTTGGAATCTCCTATAGTCTTACACACTATGATTGAGATACCACTTGATGTGTGTGGGCACTACTCTATCACTCAAGGTTCGAAATTTAGAGAAGAAAAGAGAAGGGAAGTGGTTCGGCCTATAGAGAAAAGAATAGGAGGCTCAACTTTTCATCTGACAAAGTTAAGTGTGAATGAGAGCCTTCACTATCTATTTATAGGTAACCACCAAGGTTTAAGTTAAAATTATTTGGCATTAAAATAACGAAAAAAATAAATGATAAAAGCCTATAAGAGTGGCCGACCATGGGCTTTGGATAATGGGCCTCACTTATGCAATTTTGTTGTTTTATCATTTCTGCATCTCATTTTCTCAAAAACGCCAATTTTCAAATTCAACCATTTAAATGCAAATTCTAATTATTTAATAACTAAAATTAATTATTAAATAATATTTTCATTTAATATATTTATTAATTAGACATATGAAGTCTCTTAATTAATAAATAAAGCTAGAATCTCTTTTCTTTACAATTTTGCCCTTGCTTAGTGAAAATTCACAAAGTAGACATAGTCTAACTTTAGAATTATAATTGATTAATTAAAATCAATTAACTGAGTCTTACAAGCAGTATGGTCTCAACTAGTATGGGGACCATGGGCCTATATTTCCGAGCTTCCAATAAGTCGAACCGAATTTACCAAGTAAATTCCCTAACTTATTAATTCCTTATTGAATTCACACTTAGAACTTGGAATTGCCCTCTCAGTCATATAGAACGCTCTATATGTTCCACGATATAGATACACTATTAGTTATCCATTGTTATAATCCTAATTTGATTAATGACCCTCTAATAGATATCTACATTGAATAGGCACTAAATTACCGTTACACCTTCAATGTATTTTATCCTTAAAACACTTAGCTCCGTATAAATGATATTTCAGCGAAGTGAAATGAGATCTCCACCATTTATTTTTGTTTAGCCAAGCTCTAAGGATATCACCGTTTCACTTCTAAATTCTTATAGAAGTTATAGACTCCATATTTATGTTAGCGCTCCCACTCAATTATACTATCATGTTCCCAAAATGTACGTATCACCCTGACTGTTCAAAAGTAGGCTTAACTAACAAATCAAAGAACATGTATAATACTCTTGAGATCGAACCTAACCATATCAGGATTAAGATCGTTTGATCTAGGATGAACGGGTGATATTTAATTGAATAGATATTACGGTAAATTTTAATATATCTAATCAAAGTTCAATATCGGTCCCTTCTGATGCATACTCCATACATCAGATACTGGTAAACTTTGCCAATGCCCTGGAAAGGACATAACACTTATCCAAGGTGTAAGAATACCTATCGCTGATTATCATGTCAGTCTAAATCCAGTGAACTGACAAATCAGGGAATAAACTTTTGAACATATAATTAAGATTATATTCCACTGTGCTGACAACACTATAATCATTAACAAATTCATATGTTCTGGACTTAAATAGAATTCATACAATATGTGCATATAATCATGAAATAAATCATGTGAACCATGCAACCTAAAATGTGATTTCTGATCTTTATTAATAAGTAAATCTGATTATATTGAAATGAGTTTTATTTAGGGCACAAAACCCAAAAACTCCCAATTGCACTAATATAAAAAAAATGTGCATTTCAAATAATCTCAACACCTTGATATACAAATCAAGTGTAGTAGTAGTATACTCCTCGTAATAGGATCTGACAGGTTGAATTAAACACAACATTTTCTCCACCATTGCTCTTCCTTAATCACAAAATCCTTGATATTGTGAAATTCCTCTCTATATGTCTACTCTCTTTGGATACTGGATTCTATACTTTTGGCAACTACTTTTTGGTTAATCAGGAAATAACACTAGTAGTTAAGACAAGTTGGAACGGTGCCACAAATGTATAGAACTTTCCTTAGACTGAATAAGTACCCCAGAGTAATCACTACTCCACCCCAGAGTAGTTAAGACAGGTTTTTACACTTCTCCAAAATCACTATTCCACCCCAGAGTAATCATCATCTTATCAACAGACTTTCTAGCACAAAGGCAAGTCTCGAAATCTGATGTGGTGTAGTCTAAGAGTTTTAATCAATTATAATTCTCAAATTAGACTATGTCTTTTTGTGAAATTTTCACTAAGTAAGGGCGAAATTGTAAAGAAAGAGTTTTAGGGGCATATTTGTTAATTATGATACTTTGTATGGTTCAATTAATAAATATGATAAATGAAAATATTATTTAATAATTATTTATAGTTATTAAATAGTTAGAATTGGCATTTAAATGGTTGAATTAGAAAATTGGCGTTTTTGAGAAAATTAGATGGAGAAAAGATAAAACTCAAAAAGTGAGGCCCGAATCCACTTTGCATTGCCGGCCACTTTTGTAGGGTTTTCCCTCTGATATTTTCATTATTTTCATGCCAAAGAATTCAAACCTAACCCTAGTGGAATGCTATAAATAGATAGTGAAGGCTTTAGGAAATTTAACACTTTTTCTTCTGACTTTTCATTCAGAAAAAACTGAGCCTTTCTCTCGCCCTATCTTTGGCCGACCCCACTCTCTCTCTCTTCTTCCTTGAATTTCGAAATTCTTATTGTTAGAGTAGGGCCCACACACAGCAAGTGATAGCTCAATCATAGTGAGGAAGATCGTGAAGAAAGATTTTCAACAAGAAGGAGTTTCAGCACTAAAGAATCACAGAAAGAGATCCAGGTTCAGATATTGATAATGCTCTGCTACAAAAAGCAATCAAGGGATAGATAACTGAACAGAAGGAGTCATATTATTTCGCTGCACCTAATGTAAGGTTTACTAAACTTTATATGTGTTTATTTCATCATTTTAGAAAGTTCATATTTAGGGTGTTAATCAACATACTTGTGAGTAGATCTAAGATCCTGGTAAAATAATTTCCAACAACTGGCCTCAGAGCCATGGTAATTGATTTTCTTGCAAGAAATTTGGACTTTAAAATGATTGTTTGATGTTTTGGATGGTATCATGTTTTATTGAGTGTTATTTGATGATTGATTGATGTTTGTGAATTTTCGTGAAAAATAGTTAAATATCTATTTCTGGAATTATTTTTATTGGATAGTATGGAAAAAATTAAGCAAGTTACCTTTTTACAGAACTCAATTTGGATTTAATTTGAATTAGTTATGATTTTTTCAAGTTTCAAAAATATCGGGGTGGTGTCGCTGCACCTCGCGTGCGCGGAAATCATGCAACCTCCCCCTGCGTCGAGATTTCACGCCCAAACACCCCCCCCCATGTGCGCGCGGACATGTATGCTTAGCATACTGTCCATACAACTCGCATTTTTTTCGCTTTTCTTCGTTTTTTCATGCTTTTTCATGGATTTAACGTCCGATTTTTTGTGTAGTTCTGTATTTATACATTTATTATTCCTAATTCAATTCTAATTATCATAATTAAATTAATTAATATTTTTTAAATTTAATTCATGATATAAGTCTAATTTTAATTTGAAAAATAGTAAATATCTATCTTTTTGCTTAATTATCTATCTTCTTTTAAATTTGATTATATCTTATCTTATTTTTAAATTTAAGGTCAGATATTAAATTTTTTAAATTAATTTTTTTTTTAAATAATTTGACCTTATTTAAATTTAAAATAAGATAACTATAATCATGTAATTTTAAATAGATGTAAGATATTTTGCTAACTTTTAAATTTTGTTATTTTATTTATTTAAATTACATTTAAAATCTAAAAAAGATATTCATTTATCTTTTTTAATTTTTTATTTAATTTTTATTTATAAAATAACATCAAATTTTTTAAAAGTAGTTAGCAAATTTTGAAATGATATTCAGGTTGGTTGAAACCTAATTTTTCAAAATTGTAGGCTTAATTTGAAATATTTATTTTATTAATTTCGAAAATATTTAAATTTTTTAAATTTTTTTTAATTTTCGACAATAAATTTTTATTTCATTTTTTTTTTCGAAATTATTTATTTAAAATTAAATAAATCCTACATCCAACTATCCAGCTAACCTTGTTGCAGGAGTATGTGTTTTAGCTTGTTTGTAAGTTTTCAAAACCTATTATTGCTTGATTGTAAATAGCCATGGTTAACTTTTTGCCAGATCTAATGATCTGATGGCTCCCTTGGTCAAGTCAATAATTTGTAACAGGTATATTTACAATCTTCTTTCATCTGTGTATGACCTAGCAACAAGATAGGACCCAACTAAAGTGTGCCTGTGTTAGCCTATGTGTTTAATTTCATTATAGATGCATATAGGTTGTTGTTGCTAAATAAAATGTCATAGTTCTTGATAGATTTTATTTAGGCCCATTTAGTTTTTGGGCCTATTCAATTAATAACAGTTGTTCATTTTAAAGTTAAATTCCTCTCTTTTGGGCCTTGTGTGAGAGTTGGGAGCCATAGTAGTGGGTACGACATACTGAACCCAGCACCCCCTCACATGAACTACCCCAATTGTGAAGGCTCATTTGCCTGATTTGAATAACTATACTAGGTTAATTAAACTAGTTTCACCTAATAAAATTGATTAGCAACATAATTAATTTCATTTATTTTAAAATTAATTTAAGAAAATCATAGTTTAAAGAATTTTATTCTAAGCTAAACTATATGTATTTTCTTGTATTTAATTAAATATAGAATTATAACCATCTAGATTCTTTCTGAAGCTTAATTTAAATTTTTCATTAAATATTCCTATTTAAGTTGAAAATTAGTTATCTCTAACTAATCAACTTAAATTTGAATATCTTTTGATTTTCAAATTTCAAAATTAAGTTGAGGAATTTTAGGAATTGGTTATTAAGATTCTTTAGATATTTTTTAAGTTGATATCTTTTCGAATATTAACTTAAAATGGAATATTTTCAAAATTAAGTGGTTACAACTTAATTTTTAATATTTAATTAAATTTCAATTTGAAAATATTTAAGTTCTAGATTTTTTCTAATACAACTTAAATTAGATATTTTTTTTCAAATTTTGTGGAAAAGATACTTAGTCAAATAAGATATTTTCTAGATAGTTAAGACAGGTTTTTACACTTCTCCAAAATCACTACTCCACCCCAGAGTAATCATCATCTTATCAGCAAACTTTCTATCACAAAGGCAAGTCTCGAAATCTGATGTGGTGTAGTCTAAGAGTTTTAATCAATTATAATTCTCAAATTAGACTATGTCTTTTTGTGAAATTTTCACTAAGTAAGGGCGAAATTGTAAAGAAAGAGTTTTAGGGGCATATTTGTTAATTATGATACTTTGTATGGTTCAATTAATAAATATGATAAATGAAAATATTATTTAATAATTATTTATAGTTATTAAATAGTTAGAATTGGCATTTAAATGGTTGAATTAGAAAATTGGCGTTTTTGAGAAAATTAGATGGAGAAAAGATAAAACTCAAAAAGTGAGGCCCGAATCCACTTTGCATTGCCGGCCACTTTTGTAGGGTTTTCCCTCTGATATTTTCATTATTTTCATGCCAAAGAATTCAAACCTAACCCTAGTGGAATGCTATAAATAGATAGTGAAGGCTTTAGGAAATTTAACACTTTTTCTTCTGACTTTTCATTCAGAAAAAACTGAGCCTTTCTCTCGCCCTATCTTTGGCCAACCCCACTCTCTCTCTCTTCTTCCTTGAATTTCGAAATTCTTATTGTTAGAGTAGGGCCCACACACAGCAAGTGATAGCTCAATCATAGTGAGGAAGATCGTGAAGAAAGACTTTCAACAAGAAGGAGTTTCAGCACTAAAGAATCACAGAAAGAGATCCAGGTTCAGATATTGATAATGCTCTGCTACAAAAAGCAATCAAGGGATAGATAACTGAACAGAAGGAGTCATATTATTCCGCTGCACCTAATGTAAGGTTTACTAAACTTTATATGTGTTTATTTCATCATTTTAGAAAGTTCATATTTAGGGTGTTAATCAACATACTTGTGAGTAGATCTAAGATCCTGGTAAAATAATTTCCAACAACTGGCCTCAGAGCCATGGTAATTGATTTTCTTGCAAGAAATTTGGACTTTAAAATGATTGTTTGATGTTTTGGATGGTATCATGTTTTATTGAGTGTTATTTGATGATTGATTGATGTTTGTGAATTTTCGTGAAAAATAGTTAAATATCTATTTCTGGAATTATTTTTATTGGATAGTATGGAAAAAATTAAGCAAGTTACCTTTTTACAGAACTCAATTTGGATTTAATTTGAATTAGTTATGATTTTTTCAAGTTTCAAAAATATCGGGGTGGTGTCGCTGCACCTCGCGTGCGCGGAAATCATGCAACCTCCCCCTGCGTCGAGATTTCACGCCGAAACACCCCCCCCCCATGTGCGCGCGGACATGTATGCTTAGCATACTGTCCATACAACTCGCATTTTTTTCGCTTTTCTTCGTTTTTTCATGCTTTTTCATGGATTTAACGTCCGATTTTTTGTGTAGTTCTGTATTTATACATTTATTATTCCTAATTCAATTCTAATTATCATAATTAAATTAATTAATATTTTTTAAATTTAATTCATGATATAAGTCTAATTTTAATTTGAAAAATAGTAAATATCTATCTTTTTGCTTAATTATCTATCTTCTTTTAAATTTGATTATATCTTATCTTATTTTTAAATTTAAGGTCAGATATTAAATTTTTTAAATTAATTTTTTTTTAAATAATTTGACCTTATTTAAATTTAAAATAAGATAACTATAATCATGTAATTTTAAATAGATGTAAGATATTTTGCTAACTTTTAAATTTTGTTATTTTATTTATTTAAATTACATTTAAAATCTAAAAAAGATATTCATTTATCTTTTTTAATTTTTTATTTAATTTTTATTTATAAAATAACATTAAATTTTTTAAAAGTAGTTAGCAAATTTTGAAATGATATTCAGGTTGGTTGAAACCTAATTTTTCAAAATTGTAGGCTTAATTTGAAATATTTATTTTATTAATTTCGAAAATATTTAAATTTTTTAAATTTTTTTTAATTTTCGACAATAAATTTTTATTTCATTTTTTTTTTCGAAATTATTTATTTAAAATTAAATAAATCCTACATCCAACTATCCAGCTAACCTTGTTGCAGGAGTATGTGTTTTAGCTTGTTTGTAAGTTTTCAAAACCTATTATTGCTTGATTGTAAATAGCCATGGTTAACTTTTTGCCAGATCTAATGATCTGATGGCTCCCTTGGTCAAGTCAATAATTTGTAACAGGTATATTTACAATCTTCTTTCATCTGTGTATGACCTAGCAACAAGATAGGACCCAACTAAAGTGTGCCTGTGTTAGCCTATGTGTTTAATTTCATTATAGATGCATATAGGTTGTTGTTGCTAAATAAAATGTCATAGTTCTTGATAGATTTTATTTAGGCCCATTTAGTTTTTGGGCCTATTCAATTAATAACAGTTGTTCATTTTAAAGTTAAATTCCTCTCTTTTGGGCCTTGTGTGAGAGTTGGGAGCCATAGTAGTGGGTACGACATACTGAACCCAGCACCCCCTCACATGAACTACCCCAATTGTGAAGGCTCATTTGCCTGATTTGAATAACTATACTAGGTTAATTAAACTAGTTTCACCTAATAAAATTGATTAGCAACATAATTAATTTCATTTATTTTAAAATTAATTTAAGAAAATCATAGTTTAAAGAATTTTATTCTAAGCTAAACTATATGTATTTTCTTGTATTTAATTAAATATAGAATTATAACCATCTAGATTCTTTCTGAAGCTTAATTTAAATTTTTCATTAAATATTCCTATTTAAGTTGAAAATTAGTTATCTCTAACTAATCAACTTAAATTTGAATATCTTTTGATTTTCAAATTTCAAAATTAAGTTGAGGAATTTTAGGAATTGGTTATTAAGATTCTTTAGATATTTTTTAAGTTGATATCTTTTCGAATATTAACTTAAAATGGAATATTTTCAAAATTAAGTGGTTACAACTTAATTTTTAATATTAAATTAAATTTCAATTTGAAAATATTTAAGTTCTAGATTTTTTCTAATACAACTTAAATTAGATATTTTTTTTCAAATTTTGTGGAAAAGATACTTAGTCAAATAAGATATTTTCTAGATAGTTAAGACAGGTTTTTACACTTCTCCAAAATCACTACTCCACCCCAGAGTAATCATCATCTTATCAGCAGACTTTCTATCACAAAGGCAAGTCTCGAAATCTGATGTGGTGTAGTCTAAGAGTTTTAATCAATTATAATTCTCAAATTAGACTATGTCTTTTTGTGAAATTTTCACTAAGTAAGGGCGAAATTGTAAAGAAAGAGTTTTAGGGGCATATTTGTTAATTATGATACTTTGTATGGTTCAATTAATAAATATGATAAATGAAAATATTATTTAATAATTATTTATAGTTATTAAATAGTTAGAATTGGCATTTAAATGGTTGAATTAGAAAATTGGCGTTTTTGAGAAAATTAGATGGAGAAAAGATAAAACTCAAAAAGTGAGGCCCGAATCCACTTTGCATTGCCGGCCACTTTTGTAGGGTTTTCCCTCTGATATTTTCATTATTTTCATGCCAAAGAATTCAAACCTAACCCTAGTGGAATGCTATAAATAGATAGTGAAGGCTTCAGGAAATTTAACACTTTTTCTTCTGACTTTTCATTCAGAAAAAACTGAGCCTTTCTCTCGCCCTATCTTTGGCCGACCCCACTCTCTCTCTCTTCTTCCTTGAATTTCGAAATTCTTATTGTTAGAGTAGGGCCCACACACAGCAAGTGATAGCTCAATCATAGTGAGGAAGATCGTGAAGAAAGACTTTCAACAAGAAGGAGTTTCAGCACTAAAGAATCACAGAAAGAGATCCAGGTTCAGATATTGATAATGCTCTGCTACAAAAAGCAATCAAGGGATAGATAACTGAACAGAAGGAGTCATATTATTCCGCTGCACCTAATGTAAGGTTTACTAAACTTTATATGTGTTTATTTCATCATTTTAGAAAGTTCATATTTAGGGTGTTAATCAACATACTTGTGAGTAGATCTAAGATCCTGGTAAAATAATTTCCAACAACTGGCCTCAGAGCCATGGTAATTGATTTTCTTGCATGAAATTTGGACTTTAAAATGATTGTTTGATGTTTTGGATGGTATCATGTTTTATTGAGTGTTATTTGATGATTGATTGATGTTTGTGAATTTTCGTGAACTGCTAATAAAGCTGGAGGCAATGCTAACCGGTATGCCACTTGACCTATCTTCTCGAGAATCTCAAAAGGTCCTGTAAATCTAGGGCATAACTTGCCTCTTTTCCCGAAACGTTTAATCCCCTTCATTGGAGATACCCATAAAAACACATGGTCCCCTACTCGGAACTCAACATCTCTGCGTTTCGGATCTGCGTAACTTTTCTGTCTACTCTGTGAGGTAAGCATTCTAGCTTTTATTTTCTCTATTGCCTCATTGGTCTGCTGCACTGACTCCGGACCTAAGTATTTCCTCTCCCCTATCTCATCCCAGTGAATGGGAGATCTACACTTCCTACCATACAACAGTTCATAGGGAGCCATCCCTATTGTACTCTGATAACTGTTGTTGTAAGAAAATTCTATCAACGGTAGATATTTATTCCAAGAGCCTTCGATATCCATAACACAGGCTCGTAACATGTCCTCTAATATCTGAATTGTCCTTTTGGACTGCCCATCTGTCCGAGGATGGAATGCTGTACTAAATTTCAGTTTTGTACCCATTGCTCGTTGCAAACTCTGCCAAAACTTAGAGGTGAACTTCAGATCTCTATCCGAAACTATAGACTTCGGTACACCGTGAAGTTTCACAATCTCTCTGACATACAATTCTGCCAACTGATCCACTGTAAAGGTTGTTCTAACAGGCAGAAAATGAGCAGATTTCGTGAATCGATCCACCACTACCCAGATGGAATCAAATAAGCCCGTGGTTCTAGGTAACCCAACCACGAAATCCATCATGATATCTTCCCACTTCCATTCAGGTAGGGTTAAAGGCTGCAACAACCTTGCTGGTCTTTGATGTTCAGCCTTAATCTGCTGACAAGTGAGGCATCTCGATACGAATTCTACCAAATTCTTCTTCATACTGCTCCACCAGAAGTACGGTTTAAGATCTTGGTACATCTTAGTGGTGTCGGGATGCAGAGAATAAGGGGTAGAATGAGCCTCCTCAAAGATCTCATTCCTGAGTTCCACACTACTCGGAACACAAACCCTGGCTTTATACAGAAGCATCCCGTTGTCTGACACTGAGAAATCCCAGGCTTGACCAGCCAAAACCTCATCTCTGATTTTCACTAACTCTGGATTAGTCATCTGAGCGGCTTTAATTCTTTCCAATAGATCAGATTGTAGCGTTAAGTTGTGAAGCTGGCCTACCACAAACTCGATGCTGGATCTAACCATGTCCTCTACTAACTGAGGTGAGATCTGAACCATGCTAGCTACCTGCCCGGGACCCTTCCTGCTCAGGGCATCGGCCACTACATTGGCCTTCCCAAGGAGATAGAGAATCTCACAGTCGTAATATTTCACTAATTCCAACCAACGCCTCTGTCTCATATTCAAATCTTTCTGAGTAAAGAAATATTTGAGACTTTTATGGTCGGTATAGATTTCACACCTTTCTCCGTAAAGGTAATGCCACCACATCTTCAATGCAAAAACCACCGCGACCAATTCTAGATCATGAGTCGGCTATCACTGTTTGTAATCCTTTAACTGACGGGAGGCATAAGCAATAACCCGATCGGCTTGCATAAGCACACACCCCAGACCATGTCTGGACGCATCGCAATAAACCATAAATTTCTCGTTGTCTGAAGGCAAAGCTAGAACTGGAGCGATAATCAATCTCTATTTCAGCTCTTGAAAACTAGCTTCGCACTTGTCTGACCAGACAAACCGCTGATTCTTCTTTGTAAGTTCAGTTAAGGGCATTGAAATTTTAGAAAACCCTTCCACGAACCTACGATAATACTCGGCTAATCCTAAGAAGCTTATAATCTCTGTCAGTGTCTTCGGTGTCGGCCAATCCTGACAGATTCAATCTTCCCGGGATCCACCTTAATCCCATCTTTGCTAATAATGTGCCCTAAGAAGGACACCTGAGATAGCCGAAATTCACATTTCTTGAATTTGGCATAAAGCTTGTGTTCCCGAAGCCTTTGCAATACCATCTGAAGATGTAACTCATGCTCCTCTTCTGATTGAGAGTACACAAGGATGTCGTCGATAAACACAATCACACAGATATCGAGGAAATTCTTGAATACTCTATTCATCAAATCCATAATTGCTACAAGATCATTGGTTAGTCCAAACGACATAACCGGGAATTCATAATG
Organism: Cannabis sativa; assembly: GCF_029168945.1. Classification (NCBI taxonomy): domain Eukaryota; kingdom Viridiplantae; phylum Streptophyta; class Magnoliopsida; order Rosales; family Cannabaceae; genus Cannabis; species Cannabis sativa. The sequence goes on from NC_083604.1 coordinate 29,482,251, forward strand.
TCCATACCTAGTACGGAAAACTGTCTTCGGAATGTCCTCCTCTCGGATTTTCAACTGATGATAACTCGATCAGAGATTAATCTTGGAAAAGACCGTCTTCCCCTGAAGCTGATCGAACAGATCATCGATCCTAGGTAATGGATATTTATTCTTCACTGTTAGCTTGTTCAATTCTCTGTAATCGATACACATCCTCATAGTTCCATCTTTCTTCTTGACGAATAAAACCGGGGCTCCCCAGGGTGACATACTAGGCCGAATAAACCCTATGTCAAGCAACCCCTGAAGCTGAATCTTTAATTCCTTAAGTTCAACTGGAGCCATTCTATACGGAGCCTTGGAAACCGGTTCCACCTCTGGTACCAAATCTATAACGAAATCAATCTCCCGCTGAGGTGGTAACCCTAGAAGTTCTTCGGGAAAAACATCTAGAAATTCCCGAACCACCCTGATATCCTCTGGCCGAATAGTATCTGGCCGAGTTGTGTCCATCACCACGGCCAGAAACCCTAAACAACCGCCATGTAGTAATTCCTTAACTGACATGGCCAAAATCACCGGGATCCGAGATCCCCGAACTGAACCAACAAACACAAATGGTTCATCACTTTCCGGTTGGAAGATCACCATCTTCCTCTTGCAATCAATACTAGCCGAGTATTTAGATAGGAAATCCATTCCTAAAATAATATTGAAATCTACTAAGCTCATCTCTATCAAGTCAGCACTTAACTCTCAATCGTCTATTTTGATCGACATAGACCTAATCCACCTTTTGGAGATAACTAACTCTCCGTCAGTTAATAGGGTTCCAAACCCTGATTCATACCTATCTCACGGTCTATCCAATTTACTAACGATTCTGGCTGCCACACTAAAAGCATCCCTGACCGTAGCACTCACTCGGATGATGCCTCTTACAAATGGGACACTCTAGGTAGGAGTAACGGGTCTCAGCACTACCCTGACGACCGCCTCGATTCTGGTTCCCTCGGAACCTCTTGCTTTGCCCCGAGCAACCGGATGCAGTGGATGATTTCCTCTTCTGGTCCATGGCTGAACCACTACCTCCCCTGCTGAAACCTGATGCAGGAGGGGTAGGAGCCCCGCCACTCCCTGGAGTACTAGCCGACTCTGACATACATCCAACTGCGCCCTTAGCTCGCAGTGCTTTCTCCACCATCTCAGCGTAGGTGGTCTTGTCGTCCGTAGTGATCATAAGGTCATGTTTGATCTTTGCATTTAATCCGTCCAGATACTTTTCCTTCTTACTGAAATCGGTTGGCACTATTCCCGAGGCCAACCTTGCCAACCGATCAAACTGCGTTGTGTACTCGGTCACACTCATAAAATTCAATATTCTCGTAATTACTGATAGCTACTGCTCGGCTTCCATGACGTCCGGACCTCCCAGAAAAACCGGAGGTGTCTGCTCGCGGAACCTTTCATACAGGGGCTCCATTCTGCTTGCCGCTACTACTATCTCGGCCTGAGCAGCAGGGGCGGGTGCCACAGGAACTTCTGGCAGAGGCACTGCAGGAGCACCCTGCTGTCTCAATCTCCGAATCTCATTATCTTGCTCCTCTATTTTGGCTTGCATTTCAGCAAACCTAACTTCCCAATTCTTGGCTTCCTGATTGGCTTGGGCAGCCTGTGGCGGGTTAAAATCACCCCAACCGCGAGCCCTGCCCCTGGGACCTCTACCTCGGCCCGTAACATTTGGGGAAAACTGAGCTCCTTGACCCTGACTTGACCCGACTAAGTTGCCCTGACTCCTAGTATTTCGTCTAGCATCCATCTAGTCTGAACAGCCTCGAAACCCCGAGTTGGCACATTAGGTCATGATCAACGAGAGCTTACTAATGCCGCTTAATTTGGAAATTAAAAACAAAACATGTGCCTATTCTACTATCAGGCTACTAACATGCTTCCTATCAGGCTTTTCTTATTTCATAAAAATTAAATAAACTACTAAAGCAATAAAAACTTACTGAACCGTAGAACGAGCTAACTGCTGATGATGATTGTACATGTCGTGACAATCTTCGGAAGACAACCTGGCGGCTCTGATACCAAATTGTAACACCCTAACTAGCATAGGCGTATTACGTGATTTTTAAACATATTGTGCAGCTCGTTGCTAATCAACGAGGTTTATGGAAATCGTGATTAATTAAAATTTTTTCTTTTTAATTAAACTTATAAAATATTTATACAAACATACTCGGGATCCCGATTACAAAACATTTTACAAAAGTTTACTCACTAATCAAAATACTTGTCACCTAGCGACCAATTACAAAAATAGCCTTGCTGTCCCGAGCATCGTACGCTCCAGGCCTAACCGCCCCGACATGTACAATCTTCATAGGCTCGTCCTCACGGTTCCACAGCTTTGGTCTTTCCCTTACCTACACATGAACATACCACTGTGAGTCGACAGACTCAGTAAGAAAAGCATAATCAAATATCATACATAAATCCCGAGTTATGATCAGACGCCCATACCCCTGACTATAACCCTAACTGCCGCGTCCCACACGGTACTGAGTCCTGAACGTTCATAGGACGGTACTATTGACAAGTAACAGCCTATACTCGGTACACTGGTCATACTCCAGCTGCTAGTCATACTCTAGCCTGTACCGATGTGTTACAGTATACGCCTATACTCAGTACACTGGTCATACTCCAGCTGCTAGTCATACTCTAGCATGTACTGATGTGATACGTCAAATAGTACAGAACCACCAACCCTAGTATCAGCCTATACGCGGTACACTGGTCATACTCCAGCTGCTAGTCATACTCTAGCCTGTACCGATGTGATACAGTGTCAGCCTATACTCGGTACACTGGTCATACTCCAGTTGCTAGTCATACTCTAGCCTGTACTGATGTGATACGTCAAATAGTACAGAACCACCAACCCTAGTATTCGCCTATACTCGGTACACTGGTCATACTCGAGCTGCTAGTCATACTCTAGCCTGTACCGATGTGATACAGTGTCAGCCTATACTCGGTACATTTGTCATACTCCAGTTGCTAGTCATAGCCTGTACCGATGTGACACAGTTGGATGGTTCGAAGCCAACATACATATCTAATGTAATTTAACAGGCTTCCTACATGCACGCTAAACATGTAATATATATGCATACTGTTATACTAATCTTACCTCAAATCAAAATTCAGGTGTGCCGGTCAACTTGACTGGAACGAACTGCGCAGCAGTTTACAGGCTCCTAAACCATAACAATCACAACACTAATAGTGATACGCTAAATCACTTCCCGGGGACTTAAACTAGGAACTTAAAGTTTCCCTATCGATAAAAAGCATGGCAATACCCCAAATAACATAAAAATGAGAAAATCTAGGGTTCCTGAAAATTTCCCCACCAGCAGACCGGTTGCACAACCGGAATTCCGGTTCTGGAAATTCCTGAACCCCATCCGGAATTCCGGATGCACAACCGGAGTTCCGGTTCCTCGCAGAATTCAACCAAAAATTCATAACTTGCTAAAATCCAAACCAATTCAGACAAAACCTTCCAAACCTGCTATTTAGACCCTAAGGAACAATTCTGAAGCATCAAAACCAAGCTTCAGGCAACCAAACCAAAATCACCATTAAAGCATCAAGCTTTGAGTTCCAAACTCAAACTTGATCAAACATCACTAACATGCATTCAAATCAGTCCAAACCTACTTAAACATGCATAATTTAACCTCTGAAAACTACAACAAGCATCAACAAAACAATAGCAGCAGATTTCAACAATTTTTCTTTGAAAACCATAGTTTTGAGCCCAAATTTCATCTTTTGATAAAATAAACAAATCACCAACACAATCATGCTTGAATCAACATTTAAATTATAAATAAAACTCTGAAAAATCAACATCAACACAGCAGCAAGAACAACTCAAACAAGCATGCAAACATTATCTTTTCATCAAAAATTCAAGAAAATAAAAGAAGAGAAGCTAGACAAGAATTACCTCTACTAGAATCACTCTAAACTTAAGAAAAACACTTCAATTTTTCAAAGAATCACAGCCCTAGCAGCCCCCCATGCTTGGCCGAAAAGAGAGAGAGAGAGAGAGAGAAAGAGCTTGAAATTCTAATTTTTTTCTAACTTTTTAACTTTGAATGAAAATGAGAGAACATGCAACATTAAACCTTTTGTTTCAGCAAAAAATAAATCAATTAACATTTAAATTTCCAATTTCCAAGTCCACTGAAGGACAAAACATAAATGGGACAAAATGACCATTTTGCCCCTCTACACTAAAATAGCATAAACAGCACTAAAGGGGTATATTGGGAAATTCTAAATTCCCGGCCAATCCCAACATTCCCAATGTCTAATAAACCGTCCCACAATACTAACATACTAAGTTGTGATTTTACTGAGCCAAACACCGAGTTCCATGTTACTAGGCACCAGAAATGCAAACTTATGAAAATCACTATATGACATAAAATGGATTTCAGAATTCAATAATAACAGTATAAATAATTATTTAAGTAGCTAAAAATAATTTTCCATAATTAAACATAATTAACTGCTAATTTCTAAATGAAACTAAGTGGTCTTTACAATTTTCATCATGATACTTAAATATTTCTTTTTCATGACACTTACTTAAATAGAAAATTATTTTTAGTTGAAATTTATTTTTTCAACTAAATTTAAATAATTTTTAAAATATATTTTTTCTTTATTTTATTAATCAAATTTCGAAATTGCATTTCTTAAATGCTGGAATTTCGAATTTTATTTGAAAAATAGATTAAAGTTGTAAATAATTTATTTTAATTTTGGACCAACTTAATTCAATGATTTTTTCATTTAATGATTAATTAAAATAAATGAAGTAAAATATATTTAATTAGAAATTGAATTAATTAGTCAAAGGAAAATCTAGATAGATATTATCTGTGTTTGCTTGAAGTATTTTTCTAGTGTATTTAATTAAATAGAAAATTAATATTTAAGTTGATTTTCATCATCATACTTAAATATTTGAAATTTTTCTTATATATTTAATTAAATAGGAAAATTATATTTTTTGTTGTAAATTAATTTTATTAATTTATTTTGGGCCAACATTAAATTAGAATAATTTTTCCCGGATTTATTTTTTATTTTAACATGCATTTTCGAAAATTGTATTCTTAAATACTTTAATTTTTCGAAATGCAATATATATTTATAGAAAATTAAATTTTAGTTGTAAATTAATTTAAATTAATTTTGTAACAACTTAAATTAAATATTTTTCTAAATATTTATTGGAAATTATAACTAAGATGGTAATAATTCATATCCATCTAAGTAAAATTTAAAAATATTAAATTAAAATTTATATTTAGAATTTTTCATTCTAAATTAGAAATTTTAATTAAATAAATATATATTTAAAACAAATAGATTAAATAATGAGAATCAAAGAAAATACAACTGTCTTTAAATAATGAGCTTTATTATTAAGATATTCGATCTCCATTGTTTGTTTTACATCGCGTTTGTTTTAGTGAGTAATCCTCCCTAATGGAGGAACGTTCATTAGCAATTTCGCACCGTTTAATCTCGAAAGATAAGTAGTTTGTAAGTGTTTTATATGGTATGGATCACCCTAATGGTGGCGACCATATTTGACTTGCAAATTATGAAACAATGGTGGAAGCTCATAAGATAGAATTGCCTTGACTCTCGCCTAAACGGGACAACGCTGAATTTCAATCTTGATCAAATAAAAGGTTGCTAGAATGATTAACATTTTAGATGAGCTGACAACTCTATTCAATGGATGGTAGCTTTGACTCTCGCCTAAACGGGACACTGATATCAGTTTGTTGAAAACCTTGGAAATTATTTAGGATTGTATCTTTTAGTATTTTCACTTGTCATTACTACTTGCTATATGTTTAATAATTTCTGAATTGTGTATGAATTTATATTGAACCATGTTATTTTCTGTTATTAAGTTGTAGTTTAATTTTGAATATTCATTGTTGGTCTAACTTGGTTTGTTTATCTAATGAGATAAATTCCTAGTGGATTTTCACAATTAGACATACATAATAGTGTTAGATTGTTGGGTTTTATGCCCTAAATAAAACTCATTTCATATAATCAGATTTACTTATTAATAAAGATCAGAAATAACATTTTTATGTTGCATGGTTCACTTAATCAATTGCTTGTCTATTTGATTTATAAATTCATCCAAACCCCTTTTCACATACTTGATCATGTTTATTGTGTTGTCAACACAGTGGAAAATAAACATGACTATGTGAATAAAGTATTCCTAGATTTATCAGAACACTGGGTTTTACTGATATGACAATCTACAACAGAGTTTACTTACATTTGGAGAAATGTTATGTTCTTTCCAGAACATAGGTTAAAGTAAAGCTCAGGTTGGATGCATGGAGTATGCATTGGAATGGACCGATATTGAACTTTGAATTAGATTTTGAAACTTACCGTAAATATCTATTCAATTCAATATCATAAGTTGATCCTAGATCACATGATCGAAATCCTGATATGGTTAGGCTCAATTTCAAGAGTATTATTCGTGTTCTTTGATTTGTTAGTTAAGCCTAGTTTTGTATCAGGGTGATACGTACATTTTGGGAACACGGTAGTACAATTGAGTGGGAGCGCTAACATAAATATGGAATTTATAGCTTCTATTTGGCAAATAGAAGTAAAGGATGATTTCCTTCGAGCTTAACCAAACGAAGATAAATGGTGGAGATCTCATTTCACTTAGGTGAAATATCATTTATACAGGGTTAAGTGTTTTAAGGATAAAATACATTGTAGGGTGTTACGGTAATTTAATCCTGTACAGTGTAAATCATCTATATAGAGGATCATTGATCACATTAGGGTTATAACAATGAATAACTAATGACGTGTCTATATCGTGGAACATATAGAGCGTTTCTATATGACTGAGAGTGCAATTCCAAGTTCTAAGTGTGTATTCAATGAGGAATTAATAAGTTAGGGAATTTACTTGGTAAATTCGGTTCGACTTATTGGAAGCTCGGTTATATAGACCCATGGTCCCCATACTAGTTGAGGCCATACTGCTTGTAAGACTCAGTTAATTGATTTTAATTAATCAATTATAATTCTAAAAGTTAGACTATGTCTACTTTATGAATTCTCACAGTTTAAGGATGAAATCATAAATAAAAGGGTTTCTGGGTTTAATTATTAATTGAGAGACTTTGCATGTCTAATTAATAATTATTTTAAATGACAATATTATTTAATAATCTATTTTAGTTATTAAATAATTAGTTTTGGAATTTAAATGATTAGAATTGAAAAAATGGCATTTTTGGAGAAATAGAAATAAAATTGAGGAAAGTGCAAAATCCAAGTGAGGCCCATTTCCCCCTATGGCCGGCACCTCTTTGCTTGTTTTCCCAATTATTATTTTCAATTTTATTTGCTAATCAAAGCCTAGCTATAATAGGAAAGTGGTGGATCACACTAAATAAGGCAGTTAATCAATTACACAGTAAAAGAGGAAACTGCTTATTTGGAAAGTTGTGCTCTCCCTTCTCCCTATATATAGCAGCCCTTGTTCTCTTCTCTTGATTATCATAATAAGCCTATAAGCCACGAAATTCAAGAGAGAAAGAGAGAGAAAAATTCGAAATCCTTGTGAGATGAGTAGTGCCCACACACATCAAGTGGTATCTCAATCATAGTATGGAAGACTATGGAATTTCTGCATCAAAGAAGGAGAAAAGAAGATCCAGGTTCAGATCTTGGTGATGCTCTGATACAGAAAGGAATCAAGGGCTAGAGATCTGAACGGAAGGAGTCATATTATTCCGCTGCACCCACTGTAAGGTTTTCTAACTTTATATGTGTTTATTTTCATTGTTTTTAGAATTCATATTAGGTTGTTAATCCAACATACTTGTTAGTAAATCTAGATCCTGGTAAAATAATTTCCAACAACTGGCACCAGAGCCATGGTAATGACTTACTTTCATGTAATATGAATTAAAACGATGATTGCATGTTTCTGTGTTGATTTGGATGGTTTCATGTTGGTTTATGTGTTGTTTGATGAATGTTGATGTTGTACAGTTTCGTTTTCCATGAAAAATATTTTTTCAATTTTTGAAAATATTTTATTTGGATTCCTTGTGAAAAATTAAGCAATTTTGGTTTTTACGGAACTTGATTCCGATAAAAATTGAAGAAGTTATGAATTTTGGAAAATCGAGATTTCGGGTATGCATGGATGCTCAATCGCACCCATCGCGCGCGCGAGCACCCTGCTGTCTGCCCGTGAAAATCCTGCCAGCGCCCATGTTTCACGCACAAGCACCCTGCAACGCCGACAAACCTCGGCTGGGTGCATCACCTCCGTGCGCGTAGGAGGCTGCGTGCAGCCTTCCTGGGCTGCACGTGCAGCCTCCTCGGCAGTTTCCCAAAAAGTTGTGATTTTTGGGGTTTTTCCCCAAAAATCCAATTTTTTCATGGGATTGTTTCCCAAAATTCATTTTTCCAATTTTAAATATTTCTAAATTTGGAATTTTTCCAATTTTAAATATTTCTATTTTGGATTGTTTCCAATTTTTAAATATTTCCTATTATGGTCAGATTTAAAAATTTGTTAAGTTCTTTAATATTTATTTATTATTTAATTATAAGATTACATATTTTAATATTTAACATATTTTAAATTAAAAGATAACTTTGTCTTTTTATTTAAAATATTATATTAAAATTATCTTATATGGCAAATTAAATAATTAATAAATTTGAAATTAACATAGATATTTTTATAGATATACTTACCATAATATTTTTCAAATTCAAAAATTTGTTATTTTGTTAAATATTTAATTATTTATAAATTACAAGTATAAAAATGACATTTTTTCTATATATATCATTTTTTCCTTATTAGAAATTTATAAATCATATCTTAAATATTGAAATAACATAGATATTTTTGTAGAGATTTGAATATTGCTTAATTTGAGATATTTTGACATATAATTATGGTAATTATTATTTAACCAACTCTATTTTAAAATTGGTTTATTTTATTAAATTATAAGATCTGAAAGTGATATTGAAGATTCTTTCCTTATAAATCATTGATCTTATTAGATATTTAATTTAATTTGATTCAAATAAACCTAGATATTTTAAAAATTAGTTTCCTTTATTTGGTTAGTTTAAGAATAATAATTTAATTATATTAATATCTTGATTCACATCTGTTACATGGACAATGTTTGTTTATTTATATTGTTTATTCAAAACTTTTTTAACAAACCTATTATTTATCTGATCTAAATTGCTATGATTAACTTGTTGACAGATCATGATCCATTGATCTGATTTTAATCATAGTCCAATTGACGATAGATCTTATAAATAATTTGTAACAGGTAAATTTTGTACTTCTTTCATCTGTGTAAACCTAGTAACATGATAGGGCCCATCCAAATCATTTGACCTGTGTGAGCTTATATGTTTGCTTTTGGGCTTAGATACATATAGGGAGCCCATTTAAGTTTTTACTAAGTAAATAGACTAGGTTGCTAAAATAAATTTTGACATAAGGAAATTTATTTAGGCCCAATTAGATTTGGGCTTATTCAATGAATAACAATTGTTTATTTTAAGGTTAAATTCCTCTCTTTTGGGCCTTGTGTGAGAGTTGGGGGCCATAGAAGTGGGTACGACATACTGAACCCAGCTCCCCCTCACATGAACTACCCCAATTGTGAAGGCCCATTTGCCTTATTTAAATAATTGTATTAGGTTAATTATATTAGTCTAACCTAATTAAAATTGAATTAGCAACATAATTAACTTTTAAAATATATGAAATTTATTTTTCATTGTAATATTTTAAAGTTAATTTTAGAAAAACACTTAGTCAATGATATATTCTAGATAGTTATTTCTAGTACTAGTTATTATTTCTAATATCAAATAGGAAAATATCATTGATTGTGAAATTAATTGTTTCCTAATTAATTTTGGTACAATCTAAGTTTAGTATATTTTCCTAGTATTAAACTAGAATTAATAATTAAGTTTCCTCTTTACTTAATTATTTATTTCTTGAATTTAATACATTTAATTAAATTGAAAATCTCCATATCTAAGTTGATTTTCATCATGATACTTAAATATTGTTATTTTCATGTTATTTAATTAAAGTTGAAAATTATTTTAAGTTTGGAATCTTATTTCAGAATAACTTAAGTTTGAATAATTTTCAAAATATATTTTATTTTATTTTATTAATCATTTCCCAAAATTTCGAAATTGCATCACCTTGATGTAGAAATTTTGAATTTTATTTGAAAAATAGATTAAAGTTGAAAATTATTTATTTAATTTTGGACCAACTTAAATCAATGAATTTTTCATTTAATGGTTAATTAAAATAAATGAACTAAAATATATTATAATTAGAAATTAGATTAATTAGTCTATGAAAGTCTAAATAGATATTATCTGTTTTGCTTGAAGTATTTTTCTAGTGTATTTAATTAAATAGAAAATTAATATTTAAGTTGATTTTTAATCATGATACTTAAATATTTGAAATTTTTCTTAGATATTTAATTAAATAGGGAAATTATATTTTTTGTTGAAAATTAATTTTATTAATTTTGGGCCAACATTAAATTAGAGTAATTTTCCAGGATTTATTTTTATTTTATTTTAAAGCACTTTCGAAAGTAGTATTCTTATACAGTTCATTTTTCGAAATGCAATATATATTTATAGAAAATTAATTTTGAGTTGTAAATTAATTTAAATTAATTTTGAAACAACTTAAATTGAATAATTTTCTAAATATTTATGGAAATTATTACTAAGATGGAAATAATTCACGTTATTTATCTATCTAAGTATAGTTTATAAATATTAAATTAAAATTTATATTTGGAATTTTTCATTCTAAATTGGAAATTTTAATTAAATAAATATATATTTAAAATAAATGGATAAAAATAAATATTAGAAGAAAATACAACCCTTCATTAAATAATGAGCTTTATTATTATAAGGATATTCGATCTCCATTGTTGGTTTTACATAGCTATTGTTTTAGTGAGTAATCCTTCCTAATTGAGGAACGTTCATTAGCAAGTTAGCACCGTTTAATCTCGAAAGATAAGTAATCTTGTAAGTTTTTTTTTATATAGTTTATGACCACCCTAATGGTGGCGACTGTATAAGACTTGCAAGAATATGAAACAATGGTGGAAGCTCATAAGATAGAATAGCCTTGACTCTCGCCTAAACGGGACAATGCGGATTTCAATCTTGATCGAATAAAAGGTTGCTAGAATGTTGATCATTTTAGATGAGCTAATAACTCTATTCAATGAATGGTAGCTTTGACTCTCGCCTAAACGGGACACTGATATCAGTTTGTTGAAAACCTTGGAAATTATATAGGATTGTATGTTTTAGTATTTTCACTTGTCATTCCTACTTGCTATGTGCTTCATAATTTCTGAATTGTGTATGAATTTGTATTGAACCATGTTATTTTCTGTTATTAAATTGTAGTGTAATTTCGAATCTTCATTGTTGGTCTAACTTAGCTTGTTTTTCTAATGAGATAATCCCTAATGGATTTTCACCATTAGACTAACATAATAGTGTTAGATCTCGAAAGATAAATATTGTAAATGCAACATCTAGCTGTTCATCAATTGATGACACCCTAGACTAGTATTTTACAATATGAAACAAGAAGATTGTATAAATAAGATTACTTTGACTCTCGCTAATGGGAGCATCGTTGGATTCTTATTTAAAACAAAATTATCCTAATTCCTCTTAGCTTATTCATTTCGAATTAGCTTAATGACATATCATTGGATGAATGGTCTATAAATCATATAAAGTCTTATTTTCTCTTAAGAAATTAGATGACGCATATGATTATATTCCCGGAATTCTATCCCAAAATGATATAAATCCTCAATCTTAGATATCTCCTACTTGTATAGGCAAATCATAGAGTTAGATTAGTAGTGGTGATCCAAGAAAGAATTACTAATTATACAGTTACACTTTCACAAGTGTTTCATAACCATTTTCTATCAATGGATTTAAACTGTATGAGTTTAGTATTCTGTGACCAGAATCCACTTGCACTATTCTAAGAACTCTTTGATGTAACTAAACTTAAGTCATCAAAAGATACAACCACATATTTTATAATCTAAGGCATTTGTATCTTGTTCATAGTGGTTTTGACAAGATCATTCTCTGCAAAGAGTTAATGTAAAGCCCGCTTAGTTAATTTGGAAATTAGCAGTTATTTATAGTTATTTAAATAATTTATCAGTGGTATTTATGGAATTCAGATATGCATAATTATGTCTTCAGCAGTTTTTATATTTCGCATTTCCGGTGTCCGGTATTTTGGAACGCGGCGTTTGGCTCAGTAGAAATCACAAATTAGTATGTTAGTATTTTGGGGACGGGTTTTAGACATTGGGAATGTCGGGAATGGCCGGGAATTTAGAATGTCCCAAAAATACCCCTTTAGTATGAATTATGTGATTTTATGGTGGAGGGGCAAAATGGTCTTTTTGCCCCATTAATGTTTGGTTTTATGTGATTTATTAAATGGAAAAATAAGTGTTTATTTTATTAAATGTTGGCTGAAATAAATGACTTATGTGATTTATATTACCTTTTCTCTCATTTTCAAACACTTAGTCATTTTTTAAGAAATTTCCAAAAAAAACACACACACACAACTCTCTCTCCCTCTTTCGGCCAAACCTTGAGCAGCAAGGAGGGGATCTTTCTCCTTGGATTTTTGGCTAGTTGTTCATCATCTCTTAGGGTTCATCTCAAGCTAGGTTGGTTCATGTCTCTCCTCCTTTAATTTCTTGAAAAACTATGTGAAAAATGATGATGCATGCATGAGTTTTTAGTATTTGTTGCTGCTGTGATTTTGTTATTTTTCTAGGGTTCAAAGCATGATTATTTTGATGATGATTGAGTTGTTTGAATGCTTGTTAGTTAGGTTTGTTCAAGCTCTTAGTTTTTTTATGTGAAAAAGTATGATTTTTGAAGGAAAATGTGTGAATATGTTGCTGTGAAGTTGCTGGGTGTTTCTGTATGTTTTCAGAGGTGATTATATGCTTAGTTAAGTAGAATTAACTAGGCTAGGGTGCATGATAGTGGATTTGACCAAGTTTGAGTTCTTGAACTCAAAGCTTGGTCTTTAATGGTGAAATTTGCTTGTGAGGTTTCTGGGTAGGTTTGAGGCCTTGGAATGGTCATTTGGGACCTATAGAGCAGGTCTAGAAAGTTTGGGATCAATTGGGTTCGAATTGGTCAAGATATGTGATTTTTTGGTTGCTGCCTGCGAGGAACCGGAATTCCGCTGAGCATCCGATTCGGATGGGGGTTCGCATTTTCCTGCAACCGAATCTCCGTTGGGCAACCGGTCTTCCGGTTGGGGATTTTTCAGAACCCTAGTTTTCCTCGTTTTTGGGTTTTTAGGGGTATTGCCATGCTTTTTAGCGATAGGGAAACTTTTAGTTTCGAGTTTTAGTCCTCGGGAAGTGATTTAGCGTGTCACTTATAGTGTTGTGATTTTTATGGTTTAGGAGCCAGTAATCCGTTCATTGTCGGTTTCGGTTCAGTCAGTTGACCACACCCGAAATCGGAATCCAGTAAGATTAGTATAACGGTAAAGATGCATATGTAGATTACATGTTTAGCGTGCATGTAGAAGCCCTGTTAGATTACATTAGACATGTATTTAGGCTTCGAACCACCTAACCCCGTCACGCTTCTGTGACAGTGGAGTATGACCAAGCCACGGAGTATGACCGGCTCGACCGATCAGCCGACACCGGTTGGTGGTTCGGCTATTGACCTATCCCGTCGGTGACAGTCGAGTATGACCAATGAATGTGAGTATGACCCCGGCTCGACCGATCGTGAGGATACTTGTGAATAGTACCGTCCCCCGAACGTTCAAAACTCGCACCATGTTGGACATGGCAAGAAGGCTCGCACCATGTTGGACATGGCGAAGCGGACTCAGTATCGTGTTGGACACGGCAGTCAGTTTTATGTATGATATTTTTATGCTTTTCTTACTGAGTCTGTCGACTCACAGTTTACGTTCATGTGTAGGTAAAGGCAAGGCATATGCTGATGGACCGTGAGCGAGCTTATGGGATTGTACATGTCGGGGCGGTTAGGCCTGGAGCGTACGATCCTCGGGACAGCAGGGCTGAGATTTTTGTAACGGTCGTTAGATGACCTTATTTGATGTAAAAATTGAATAGTAAAAACGTTTGTAAATATTTTTATAAATCGGGATCCCGGGACTTTTTGGTAAAATGGTTTATAAGTTTAATGAAAAAGCAAAATTTTAATTAATCACGTTTTCCATAAACCTCGTTGATTAGCATCGAGCTGCACAGTACGTTTAAAAATCACGTAATACGCCTAAATTAGTTAGGGTGTTACAATTTGGTATCGTAGCCGCTGTGTTGTCTTCCGAAGATCGTCACGACATGTACAATCATCATCGAGCTAGCTCCTGCTTTCACTGCTCGGTAAGCCTTTATTGCTTTAGTAGTTTATTTTATTCGCTATGAAAAAGAAAAGCCTCGTTAGGAAGCATGTTAGTAGCCCGATAGAGAATAGGCGCATGTTTCATTTCTAATTTCCAAATTAAGCGGCATTAGTAAGCTCGCCTTGAATACGACTCGATATGCCAACTCTTGGTTTCGCAGTGCGGTTAACTAGATGGACGCCGGGCGGACTACCAGAGTCGAGGCAACTCCGTGGGGTCGAATCGGGAGAGGGAGCTCGGTTTCCCCACCGCGCTAGGGGGCCGAGGTAGAGGTCCCCGAGGCAGGCTCGTGGCCTGGGTGACGAGAACCCGCCACAGCCGCCCAGCTCCCCTACTCGATCGTGAGCCCCGAATCGGGAGTTACTTGGTTTGAGATGCAAGCCAGATCGAAGAGCAAGACCTCGAGATCTCGCAGGCCGAGACAACAGGTGCTCCCCGGGGCCAAGCAAGCCGCAGTTCCAAGTGGCACCGCCCCTCGCCGCCTGTGCCGAGATAGTGGTGGCGGCCGACGGATTGGAACCTTTATATGAGCGGTTCGGAAGCAAGCACCTCCGTATTCCCGGGAGGTCCGCATGTGTCGAAAGCCGAGCAAGGTGGCTTACGCGTGATCACCCGAATCCCGAACTGGGTGTCACCGTGCAGAACGGACGGAGTGGTGTGCGCCACATTTCGGGCCCAGGAGGATGCCCGGTATGGTGGGACATGGTGTCTCGCATCCATGACGTCACCACCATGACTCCGGGAGAGGTTCCAAGAACTCTTCAACGCGAAGTACTACAATGAGGCGGTTAGAAGCGCCAAGAGGAAAGAATTCGTTCACCTGACTCAGCGGGAGAACATGAGTGTCACTGAGTATACTACTCGCCTTGACGGTTGGCGAGGTTAGCCTCGGAATTGTGCCGACCGACTCGCCAGAAGGAGAAGTACCCTGGACGGTTGCATCCCAAGATCGTGCATGACCCGATGATTACCACAGACGACAGCGCACCACCTATGCTCGGCATGGTGGAGAGGCACCGCGAGCCGAGGGCGCAAGGGGGTGCATGTCGTAGTCGGCCTAGTACTCCGATTAGTGGCGGAGCTCACCTCCCCGCATCGGATTTAGCAGGGGAGTAGGGGTTCTGCCATTGATCGAAGGAAGAGGGCACCCACGCCTCGGCGCTCGAGTCGAACAAGAGGTTCCGGGGAACCACCGGTAGGGAGTCGGCCCCGTGGTAATGAGACTCGCTTCTCCTATCCCGAGTGCCCTACCGGCAAGAGGCACCATCGGGGAGAGTGCGCGGGGATGCTTTCATTGTGGCATGCCCGGCACTTCAAGCAGGAATGTCCCCGGCCCTCCGGCCGGAGGCACCGAGAGCTCCAGCCGATACCCACTCCAGCCTGTGGTATTCGCGATCACGCAGCCGATGCATGCCGGCCCCACGGCCTTGTTAGAGGTCGATTCTTATTAACGACTCGCTTTATTCGCGTCGTTTGATTCCGGGGCTACACGTTCTTATGTGGCGGCCGCAGTCTTTAGTAAGTCGGGTAGACCCTTTGATAGATATGAGTCGTGGTTTGGAACCCCCGTTACTCCGGCGGAGAATTGGTTATCTCCAATAGGTGGATTAGGTCTATGCCGATCGGGATAGATGGCAGAGAGTTGAGCGCCGATCCGATGTAGATGAGCTTAGTCGAATTTGATATTATTTTAGGAATGGATTTCCTATCTAAATATTCGAGCATTCGATCGTAAGAGGAAGATGGTGGTCTTCCAACCGGAAAGTGAAGAACCGTTCGTATTTGTGGGTTCGGTTTAGGATCTCGGATCCCGTGATCTCGGCTATGTCGGCCGAGAGAATTATTGCATCGGTGGGTGCTTAGGGTTTCGGCCGTGGTGGTGGACACCACTTGCCGTACACCATTCGGCCGTGAGGACATCGGTGTGGTTCGGGGGAATTTTTGGACGTTTTTCCGAAGAACTTCCGTGGTTACCACCTCAACGGGAGACCGACTTCGTGATTGACTTGGCACCGTGGGTGGATCCGGTTTCTAAAGCCCCGTATAGGATGGCTCCTACCTCGAACTTAAGGAATTGAAGATTCAGCCTGTGGGTTGCTTGACATAGGGTTCATTCGACCCAGTGTGTCACCCTGGGGAGCCCCGGTTTTGTTCGTGAAGAAGAAGGATGGATCTATGAGGATGTGCATCGACTACAGGGAGTTGAACAAGCTAACGGTGAAGAATAGATATCCATTACCTAGGATCGACGACTTGTTCGATCGCCCCGGTGGAAGACGGTCTTTTCTAAGATTGATCTCCGTTCGGGTTATCATCGCTTGAGAATCCGAGAGGAGGACATTCCAAAGACGGCTTTCCGCACTAGGTATGGACACTTCGAGTTCCTGGTTATGTCATTCGGACTAACCAATGCTCCTGCAGCATTCATGGACCTGATGAATAGAGTATTCAAGGATTTCCTCGATATCTGTGTAATTGTGTTTATCGACGACATCCTCGTGTACTCTCAGTCAGAAGAGGAGCATGAGTTACATCTCCAGATGGTACTGCAACGACTTCGAGAACATAGACTCTACGCCAAGTTCAAGAAATGTGAGTTACGGTTGTCTCGGGTGTCCTTCCTAGACACATTCAGGTAAGGACGGGATCAAGGTGGATCCCGGGAAGATCGAATCCGTCGTGACCGGCCGAGACCGAAGATGATGAGATCGAAGCTTTTTGGGATTAGCTGGGTACTACCGTAGGTTCGTGGAGGGGTTCTCCAAAATTTCAATGCCCCTAACCGAGCTTACAAAGAAGAATCAGCGATTTATCTGGACAGATAAATGCGAAGCTAGTTTTCGGTGAGCCGAAACGTAGATTGATTACCGCTCCGTACTAGCTTTGCCTTCGAACGAGAGAAGTTCGTGGTCTATTGTGATGCATCCAAACAAAAGGTTTGGGGTGCGTATTGATGCAAGCCGATCGGTTATCGCTTATGCCTCCCGTCAGTTAAAGGATTATGAACAGCGATACCCGACTCATGATTTGGAATTGGCCGCAGTGGTTTTTGCACTGAAGATTTGGCGGCATTACTTGTATGGTGAGAAGTGCGAGATCTATACCGACCATAAAAGTCTCAAGTATTTCTTTACTCAGAAAGATCTGAACATGAGACAAAGGCGTTGGTTGGAGTTAGTGAAGGACTATGATCATGTGAGATCCTTTACCATCCCGGAAAGCCAATGTAGTGGCCGATGCCCCGAGCGTAAAGGGTCCCGGGCAAGTGGCTAGCATGGTTCGGATCTCACCTCGGCCTAAAGCGAGAGGATATGGTTAGATCCAAGATTGAGTTTGTGGTAGGTCACCACAACTTAACGCCGCAATCCGATCGGTAGAAAGAATAAAGATTGCTCGGACGACATCCGGAGTTAGTAAAGATCCGAGATGAGGTATTGGCCGGTCAAGCCAAAGACTTTTCAAAGGATGAGCGTGGGATGCTTTTGTATAAAGCCGTGGTTTGTGTCCTCAACAAAGGTGGACTTGAGGAACGAGATCTTCGAGGAGGCTCATTCTACTCCATATTCTACATCCCGGCAAGACCACCAAGATGTACCAAGACTTGAAACCGTACTTCGGTGGAACGGTATGAAGAAGAATTTGGTAGAATTCGTTTCGAGATGCCTCACGTGTCGTCCAGATCAAGGCCGAACATCGCAGACCAGCAGGTTGTTGCAGCCTCTAACCCTACTCGAATGGAAATGGGAGGATATTACGATGGATTTTGTGGTCGGGTTACCTAGGACCACGGTAGGTATGACTCCATCCGGGTAGTGGTGGATTGATTTACGAAATCTTGCTCATTTTCCGCCGGTTAGAACAACGTTTACAAGGGATCGCTAGCGAGTTATATGTCGTGGAGATAGTGAGACTTCACGGGGTACCGAAGTCTATAGTTTCGGACGATGGATCCGAAATTCACCTCCAAATTTTGGCGTAGTTTGCAACGGGCAATGGGTACGAAGCTAAAATTCGGCACAACATTCCATCCTCGCAGATGGTGGTCACTCCGAAAGGACAATTCGATATTGGAGGATATGCTGAGAGCCTGTGGTATGGACTGTGAGGGTTCATGGAATAAATATCCACCATTGATAGAGTTCTCGTACAACAACGACTCGCAGTACGATAGGGATGGCACCCTACGAATCCGTTGTACCGGTAGAAAGTGTAGATCCCCTATCCACTCGGGATGAGACGGGGAGAGGAAATACCTAGGTCCGAATCGGCCGGCGGACTAACGAGGCAATAGAGAAGATTAAAGCTAGAATGCTTGCCTCACAGAAAGGCGGACGTAAGAGTTACGCAGATCCGAAACGTAGAGGTGTTGAGTTCCGAGTAGGGGACCATGTGTTTTTGCGAGTATCTCCGATGAAGGGGATTAAACGTTTCGGGAAAAGAGGCAAGTTATGCCCTAGATTTACAGGACCATTCGAGATTCTCGAGAAGATAGGTCAAGTGGCATATCGGTTAGCATTGCCTCCAGCTTTATCGAAGGCACAACGTATTTCATGTCTCAATGTTCGAGAAAATACGTTTCGTACCCCCTCTCATATACTCGAGCCTTATGAGAGCCTTCACCGCGCCGATATGTCTTATGAGGAACAAGGCCCGTGCGGATCCTGGATAGAAAGGATAAAGTCCTTCGGAATAAGACCATAGCGTTGGTCAAGGTTCTCTAGAGAAACAGTAAGGTGGAAGAAGCCACCTGGGAGCTGGAATCAGATATGCGAGCTCAATATCCAGAGTTATTCAGGTTAGATTTCGGGGACGAAATCCTTTTAAGGGGGGAATAGTTGTAAAGCCCGCTTAGTTAATTTGGAAATTAGCAGTTATTTATAGTTATTTAAATAATTTATCAGTGGTATTTATGGAATTCAGATATGCATAATTATGTCTTCAGCAGTTTTTATATTTCGCATTTCCGGTGTCCGGTATTTTGGAACGCGGCGTTTGGCTCAGTAGAAATCACAAATTAGTATGTTAGTATTTTGGGGACGGGTTTTAGACATTGGGAATGTCGGGAATGGCCGGGAATTTAGAATGTCCCAAAAATACCCCTTTAGTATGAATTATGTGATTTTATGGTGGAGGGGCAAAATGGTCTTTTTGCCCCATTAATGTTTGGTTTTATGTGATTTATTAAATGGAAAAATAAGTGTTTATTTTATTAAATGTTGGCTGAAATAAATGACTTATGTGATTTATATTACCTTTTCTCTCATTTTCAAACGCTTAGTCATTTTTTAAGAAATTTCCAAAAAAAACACACACACACAACTCTCTCTCCCTCTTTCGGCCAAACCTTGAGCAGCAAGGAGGGGATCTTTCTCCTTGGATTTTTGGCTAGTTGTTCATCATCTCTTAGGGTTCATCTCAAGCTAGGTTGGTTCATGTCTCTCCTCCTTTAATTTCTTGAAAAACTATGTGAAAAATGATGATGCATGCATGAGTTTTTAGTATTTGTTGCTGCTGTGATTTTGTTATTTTTCTAGGGTTCAAAGCATGATTATTTTGATGATGATTGAGTTGTTTGAATGCTTGTTAGTTAGGTTTGTTCAAGCTCTTAGTTTTTTTATGTGAAAAAGTATGATTTTGAAGGAAAATGTGTGAATATGTCATTGTGAAGTTGCCGGTGTTTCGTATGTTTTCGTAGGTGATTATATGCTTAGTTAAGTAGAATTAACTAGGCTAGGGTGCATGATAGTGGATTTGACCAAGTTTGAGTTCTTGAACTCAAAGCTTGGTCTTTAATGGTGAAATTTGCTTGTGAGGTTTCTGGGTAGGTTTCGAGGCCTCGGAATGGTCATTTGGGACCTATAGAGCGGAGTCCGGGAAAGTTTGGGATCAATTGGGTTCGAATTGGTCAAGATATGTGATTTTTTGGTTGTCGTCGCGAGGAACCGATTCCTGAGCATCCGAATTCGGATGGGGGTTCGTATTTTTCCCGTAACCGAATTCCGGCTGGGCAACCTCTTCCGGCTGGGGATTTTTCGAACCCTAGTTTTCCTCGTTTTTGGGTTTTTAGGGGTATTGCCATGCTTTTTAGCGATAGGGAAACTTTTAGTTTCGAGTTTTAGTCCCCGGAAGTGATTTAGCGTGTCACTTATAGTGTTGTGATTTTTATGGTTTAGGAGCCGGTAATCCGCCGTTCGCCTTTTCCGGTCGGGTTGACGCACACCCGAAATCGAATCCGTAAGATTAGTATAACAAGATGCATATGTAGATTACATGTTTAGCGTGCATGTAGGAAGCCCGTTAGATTACATTAGACATGTATTTTTAGGCTTCGAACCACCCAACCCCGTCACGGCTGGTGACAGGAGTATGACCAAGCGCCGGAGTATGACCGGTTCGACCGATCAGCCGACACCGGTTGGTGGTTCAAGCTATTGACCTATCCCGTCGTACAGCCGGAGTATGACCAGCAGCTCGGAGTATGACCGGCTCGACCGATCGTGAGGATACTTGTCAATAGTACCGTCCCCCCGAACGTTCAAAACTCGGCACTACCATGTTGGACATGGCGGAGGCTCGCACCATGTCGGACATGGCGTAAGCGGGACTCGCATCGTGTTGGACACGGCAATACTTTATGTATGATATTTTTATGCTTTTCTTCTTGAGTCCGTCGACTCACGCTTACGTTCATGTGTAGGTAAAGGCAAGGCGATTCTTGATGGACCGTGAGCGAGCTTATGGGATTGTACATGTTTCGGGGCGGTTGGGCTGGAGCGTACGATCCTCGGGACAACGGTGAGATTTTTGTAACGGTCGTTAGATGACCTTATTTTGATGTAAAAGTTGAATAGTAAAAACGTTTGTAAATATTTTTATAAATCGGGATCCCGAGACTTTTTGGTAAAATGGTTTATAAGTTTAATGAAAAAGCAAAATTTTAATTAATCACGTTTTTCCATAAACCTCGTTGATTAGCAACGAGCTGCACAGTACGTTTAAAAATCACGTAATACGCCTAAATTAGTTAGGGTGTTACAGTTAATATGCCTATATCCACTGAAAGTAATTTCATCTCATTCGCAGATGGATGTACATTCAGGGGTGGATATGAGTTTTCGTTGTATTCTTAAAACGATCACTCTAGATTTTACCTTATGCAAAAGAAATTTGAAATGTTTGAAAATTTTCATGAATTTCTAGCAATGGTAAGTGGTTAAAGATCTTGCGAACTGATAGGGGTGGAGAAAAAGTTAGTAGATATGGAGTTCAAAGATCATTAATTTGATTTTGAATTATATCCAAACTTACCTCCCCAGAAATTCGAGTTGCATATTGATGATTAGTTACTAGTCGTTGCCTAAATCCTTATATGGAAATTTCAGAATGATGTAATGGTTGTATACTTAATGTAAATCATTACTAGATTCATGGATGACCTAATCGAAATCTTAAGAAAAGCTAGAACTGCTAACCCTGGTTTGCATGTTTGTTAGCTATTCTAAGTGATTAGGGGTGGAGCATCCCATAGTCATTAGATAAGAAAGTGTTTGTTTAAACAAATACTGATTTTCTAAGAAAATGACTAAGTCTGAAAAAAAAAAGTAGCAAATAAAGGAGATATTTTTTCTTGATTCCAAAAGTGTTCTATCATCTTATTTTAAAGATGATCCCACTGCCTCTGTTGTCTTAACACAACTGAAGAGGTCATTTAGTTTTCTTTGACATAGTTCACGGTACCTTTTGTAGTGGGAAAGTTTCAAGGAACTTTACCTTCTTATGACTTGGAAGATACTAGTGATTAAAATCCATTATGAGTTTAAACAAGTAATGGATTGTCAAGATAAGAAACTAAGAAGAAAGCCAAGAGAACTATGGTTTGATCCATTCACATGGAGTAACCTAAAGTTTTCTGTTACAAGGACATGAAAGGAAATTTTTGTTCATAAGTCTATTCAATGGACTTAACAAAACTTCTTGTTCCTAGTATTATAGGTTTGAGTTTATCTAAACCTATGGCTTGTGGTATACCTGGTAATTACTTACTTTAATGCAAGTAACTTACTTTAGTAAGATGCTGAAGCATTTTCTTTCCAATGGCAATCTATAGAAGCTTCACAACTTCTTAGATATAGATTTTATTTATCTAAGGAAAAGTCTCGACTATTCCAGAGAAGATAAAGCCATGAAAGAATTTCTTAAATCAACAGTGAGAGGTCTCAGATATGTTTTAGTATGCCTTAGACCAGACACCTACTGTTGAGTGGGAGTAATGAGTAGGTATCAAATTAATCCAGGAGAGGAACATTGGAAGACAATCAAGTAAATCTTAAGATTAAGAAGAGGAACTATATGTTAGTCAATAAGGGTGTTTGTTTAAAACTCTTAGACTATACCACATCAGATTTCAAGACTTGCCTTTGTGCTAGAAAGTCTGCTGATGAGATGGTGATTACTTTGGGGGTGGAGTAGTGATTTTGGAGAAGTGTAAAAACCTATCTGAAATCTCTTGGTCTATCAGAGAGAGAATGAATGTTAAAAGTTGGAGGAAAGATACTTATTCAGTCTAAGGAAAGTTCTATACATTTTTGGCAGTGTTCCAACTTGCCTTAACTACTAGGGTTACTTCCTGAATAACGAAAGAGTAGTTGCCCAAAAGTACAGAATCCAGTATCCCAAAAGAGTAGACATATAGAGAGGAATTTCACATTATCAAGGATTTTGTGATTAAGGAAGAGTAATGGTGGAGAAGAGGTTGTGTTTAATTCAACCTGTCAGATCCCATTACGAGGAGTTTACTACTATTACACTTGATTGGTATATCAAGGTGTTAATGATTATTTGAAATGCACTTTTTGTTTTATATTAGTGCAAGTGGGAGTTTGTTGGGTTTTATGCCCTAAATAAAACTCATTTCATATAATCAGATTTACTTATTAATAAAGATCAGAAATAACATTTTTATGTTTCATGGTTCACTTAATCAATTGCTTGTCTATTTGATTTATAAATTCATCCAAACTCCTTTTCACATACTTGATCATGTTTATTGTGTTGTCAACACAGTGGAAAATAAACATGACTATGTGAATAAAGTATTCCTAGATTTATCAGAACACTGGGTTTAACTGATATGACAATCTACAACAGAGTTTACTTACATTTGGAGAAATGTTATGTTCTTTCCAGAACATAGGTTAAAGTAAAGCTCAGGTTGGATGCATGGAGTATGCATTGGAATGGACCGATATTGAACTTTGAATTAGATTTTGAAACTTACCGTAAATATCTATTCAATTCAATATCATAAGTTGATCCTAGATCACATGATCGAAATCCTGATATGGTTAGGCTCAATTTCAAGAGTATTATTCGTGTTCTTTGATTTGTTAGTTAAGCCTAGTTTTGTATCAGGGTGATACGTACATTTTGGGAACACGGTAGTACAATTGAGTGGGAGCGCTAACATAAATATGGAATCTATAGCTTCTATTTGGCAAATAGAAGTAAAGGATGATTTCCTTCGAGCTTAACCAAACGAAGATAAATGGTGGAGATCTCATTTCACTTAGGTGAAATATCATTTATACAGGGTTAAGTGTTTTAAGGATAAAATACATTGTAGGGTGTTACGGTAATTTAATCCTGTACAGTGTAAATCATCTATATAGAGGATCATTGATCACATTAGGGTTATAACAATGGATAACTAATGACGTGTCTATATCGTGGAACATATAGAGAGTTTCTATATGACTGAGAGTGCAATTCCAAGTTCTAAGTGTTGATTCAATGAGGAATTAATAAGTTAGGGAATTTACTTGGTAAATTCGGTTCGACTTATTGGAAGCTCGGTTATATAGACCCATGGTCCCCATACTAGTTGAGGCCATACTGCTTGTAAGACTCAGTTAATTGATTTTAATTAATCAATTATAATTCTAAAAGTTAGACTATGTCTACTTTATGAATTCTCACAGTTTAAGGATGAAATCGTAAATAAAAGGGTTTCTAGGTTTAATTATTAATTGAGAGACTTTGCATGTCTAATTAATAATTATTTTAAATGACAATATTATTTAATAATCTATTTTAGTTATTAAATAATTAGTTTTGGCATTTAAATTATTAGAATTGAAAAAATGGCATTTTTGGAGAAATAGAAATAAAATTGAGGAAAGTGAAAAATCCAAGTGAGGCCCATTTCCCCCTATGGCCGGCACCTCTTTGCTTGTTTTCCCAATTATTATTTTCAATTTTATTTGTCATGTAATTGCTAATCAAAGCCTAGCTATAATAGGAAAGTGGTGGATCACACTAAATAAGGCAGTTAATCAATTACACAGTAAAAGAGGACACTGTTTATTTGGAAAGTTGTGCTCTCCCTTCTCCCTATATATAGCAGCCCTTGTTCTCTTCTCTTGATTATCATAATAAGCCTATAAGCCACGAAATTCAAGAGAGAAAAAGGGTGAAAAATTTGAAATCCTTGTGAGATGAGTAGTGCCCACACACATCAAGTGGTATCTCAATCATAGTATGGAAGACTATGGAATTTCTGCATCAAAGAAGGAGAAAAGAAGATCCAGGTTCAGATCTTGGTGATGCTCTGCTACAGAAAGGAATCAAGGGCTAGAGATCTGTACGGAAGGAGTCATATTATTCCGCTGCACCCACTGTAAGGTTTTCTAACTTTATATGTGTTTATTTTCATTGTTTTTAGAATTCATATTAGGTTGTTAATCCAACATACTTGTTAGTAAATCTAGATCCTGGTAAAATAATTTCCAACATAGATCTCGAAAGGTAAATATTGTATATGCAACATCTAGCTGTTCATCAATTGATGACACCTTAGACTAGTATCTTTACAATATGAAACAAGAAGATTATATATAATAAGATTACTTTGACTTTCGCTAATCGAAGCATCGTTGGATTCTTATTTATAAACGAAATTATCCTAATTCCTCTTAGCTTATTCATTTCGAATTAGCTCAATAACATATCATTGGATGAATGGTCTATAAATCATTTCATGTCATTATATTTTCTTTAAGAAATTAAATGACGCATATGATTATAATCCTGAAATTCTATTCCCAATTGATATAAATCCTCAATCTTAGAAATCTCCTACTGGTATGGGCAAATCCGACTTAGAATTCAATTAGTAGTAATGGTCCAAGATAGAATTACCCATAATATTTGGTATAAATTTAAGTCTTTGACTTTAATTTTAGATTCCAAACAGAAATTTTCTTATATTTCTAATTCCGAATGCAATACAGTTACACCTTCACAAGGGTTTAATATCCATCTTCTGTTAATGGATTCATACTGTATGGAATATGAGTTTAGTATTCTGTGACCAGGATCCACTTGCACTATTCTAGGAACTCTTTGATGTAACTAAACCTAAGTCATCAAAAAGACACAACCATATTTT
Source organism: Cannabis sativa (assembly GCF_029168945.1). NCBI lineage: Eukaryota > Viridiplantae > Streptophyta > Magnoliopsida > Rosales > Cannabaceae > Cannabis > Cannabis sativa. The sequence goes on from NC_083604.1 coordinate 29,508,353, forward strand.
TATTAATCTATGGCATTTGTATCTTGTTCATAGTATTTTTGACAAGATCAATCTCTGCAAAGAGTTAATATTCCTATGCCCACTGAAAGTAGTTCATCTCATTCGCAGATGGATGTACATTCAGGGGTGGATATGAGTTTTTTCGTTGTATTCTTAAAACGATAACTCTAGATTATACCTTATGCAAAGAAATTTGAAATGTTTAAAAATTTCATTAATTTCTAGCAATGATTAAAACCATTAAGGTAAGTGGTTAAAGATCTTGTGAACTGATAGGGGTAGTTAGTAGATATGCAGTTCAAAGATCATTAAATTAATTTTTGAATTATATCCAAACTTACCTCCCCAGAAATTTCGAGTTGCATGTTGATGATTAGTTACTAGTCGTTGCCTAATTCCTTCTATGGTAATACAATTTCAGAATGATGTAATGGTTGTATACTTAATGTAAATCATTACTAGATTCATGGATGACCTAATCAGAATCTTAAGAAAAGCTAGAAGTGTTAACCATGGTTTGTTAGCTATTCTAAGTGATTAGGGGTGGACCATCCCATAGTCAATAGATAAGAAAGTGTTTGTTTAAACAAATACTACTTTTCTAAGAAAATGACTAAGTCTGAAAATAAAGTAGCAAAAAAGGAGATATTTTTCTTGATTCCAAAAGTGTTCTATCATCTTATTTGACATTTGATGATCACACAGCCTCTGTTGTCCTGTCACAACCGAAGAGATTAATACCATTTAGTTTTCTTAGACATAATTCACGGTACCTTGTCGTAGTGGGAGAGTTTCTAGGAACTCACCTTCTTATGATTTGGAAGACACTAGTGATTAAAATCCATTGTAAGTTTAAACAAGTAATGGATTGTCAAGATAAGAAACTAAGAAGAAAAGCCAATAGAACTATGGTGTAATCCATTCACATGGAGCAACCTAAACTTTCTATTACAAGGACATAAAAGGAAATTTTTGTTTATAAGTCTATTCAACGGACTTAACAAAACTTCCTGTTCCTAGTATTATAGGTTTGAGTTTATCTAAACCTATGGCTTGTGGTATACCTGGTAATTACTTACTCTAATGCAAGCAACTTACTTTAGTAAGATGCTGAAGCATTTTCTTTCAAATGGTAATCTATAGAAGCTTCACAACTTCTTAGACATAGATTTTATTTATCTAAGGAAAAGTCTCAACTATGAAAGAATTTCTTATATCAACAGTGAGAGGCCTCAGATATGCTTTAGTATGCCTTAGAGCAGACACCTGCTGTTGAGTGGGAGTAATGAGTAGGTATCAGATTAATCCAGGATAAGAACATTAGAAGACAATCAAGTAAATCTTAAGATTAAGAAGAGGAACTATATGTTAGTCTATAAGGGTGTTTTTAAAACTCTTAGACTACACCACATCAGATTTCGAAATTTGCCTTTGTGCTAGAAAATCTTTACTCTGGGGGTGGAATAGTGATTTTAGAGAAGTGTAAAAACCTATCTGAAGTCTCTAGGTCTACCAGAAAGGGACTGAATGTTAAAGTTGCAGGAAAGGTACTTATTCAGTCTAAGGAAAGTTTTATACATTTTTGGCACCATTCCAAATTTCCTTAACTAGTAGTGTTAATTTCCAGATTAACCAAAAGTAGTTGCTAAAGCTATAGAATCCAGTATCCCAAGAGAGTAGACATATAGAGAGGAATTTCACATTATCAATGATTTTGTGATTAAGAAAGAGTAATAGTGGAGGAAAGGTTGTGGTTAATTCAACCTTTCAGATCCTATTACGAGGAGTTTACTACTACTACACTTGATTTGTATATCAAGGTGTTGAGATTATTTGAAACGCACCTTTTGTTTTATATTAGTGCAAGTGGGAGTTTGTTGGGTTTTATTCTCTAAATAAAACTCATTTCAATATAATCAGATTTACTTATTAATATAGATTAGAAATAACATTTAATGTTGCATGCTTCACATGATTTATTTCATGATTATATGTATATAATGTATGAATTCATCTGAAACCCTTTTCACATACTTGATCCTGTTTATTGTGCTGTCAACACATTGGAAAGTAAACATGACTATGTGAATAAAGTTTCCTAGATTTATCAGACATAGAGTTTTACTGATATGATAATCTACAACAGAGTTTACTTGCATTTGGAGAAATGCTATGTTCTTTCCAGAGCATTGGTTAAAGTAAAGCTCAGGTTGGATGCATGGAGTATGCATCGGAAGGGACCGATATTGAACTTTGACTTAGATTTATTAAACTTACCATAATATCTATTCAAGTCAATATCGCCTAGTTGATCCTAGATCAAATGATCTTAATCCTGTTATGATTAGGCTAAATCTCAGGAGGCTATTCGTGTTCTTTGATTTGTTAGTTAAGCCTACTTTTAGGTTAGGGTGATACGTACATTTTGGGAACACGGTAGTGCAATTGAGTGGGAGCGCTAACATAAACATGACATCTATAGCTTCTATCTGGCGAATAATAAGTAAAGGATGATCTCCTTCGAGCTTGACCAAACGAAAATAAATGGTGGAGATCTCATTTCACATAAGCTGAAATATCATTTATACGAGATTAAGTGTTTTAAGGATTAAATACATTGTAGGGTGTAACGGCAATCTAATCCCTTTACAGTGTAGATCATTCATATAGAGGATTATTGATCAAATTAGGATTATAACAATGGATAACTAATGATGTGTCTATATGGTGGAACATATAGAGCATTCTATATACTGAGAGTGCAATTCTAAGTTCTATGCGTGGATTCAACGAAGAATTAATAAGTTAGTGAATTTAGGTTATAAATTCTTAATCTGCTTATTGGAAGCTCGGTTATATAGACCCATGGTCCCCGCACTAGTTGAGATAATATTGCTTGTAAGACTCATATAATTGGTTTTCATTAATCAATTATAATTCTCAAATTAAACTATGTCTTTTTGTGAAATTTTCACTAAGTAATGGCGAAATTATAAAGAAAGAGTTTTAGGGGCATATTTGTTAATTATGATACTTTGTATGGTTCAATTAATAAATATGATAAATGACAATATTATTTAATAATTATTTATAGTTATTAAATAGTTATAATTGGCATTTAAATGGTTGAATTAGAAAATTGGTGTTTTTGAGAAAATCAGATGCAGAAAAGATAAAACTGCAAAATTGCAAAAAGTGTGGCCCAAATCCACTTTCATGGCCGGCCACTTTTGTAGGGTTTTCCCTCTGATATTTTCATTATTTTAATGCCAAATAATTCAAACCTTACCCTAATGGAATGCTATAAATAGATAGGGAAGGCTTCAGGAAATTTAACAATTTTTCTTTTGACTTTTCATTCAGAAAAAACTGAGCCTTTCTCTCTCCCTATCTTTGGCCGACCCCACTCTTTCTCTCTTCTTCCTTGAATTTCGAAATTCTTAGTGTTAGAGTAGTGCCCACACACAACAAGTGATACCTCAATCATAGTGAGGAAGATGGTGAAGAAAGACTTTCAACAAGTAGGAGTTTCAGCACTAAAGAATCAGAGAAAGAGATCCAGGTCCAGATATTGATAATGCTCTGCTACAGAAAGGAATCAAGGGCTAGATATCTGAACGGAAGGAGTCATATTATTCCGCTGCACCCAATGTAAGGTTTACTAAACTTTATATGTGTTTATTTCATCATTTTAGAAAGTTCATATTTAGGGTGTTAATCAACATACTTGTGAGTAGATCTAAGATCCTGGTAAAATAATTTCCAACAAATATCTGATCTTATAATTAAAATAAATAAAATAATCTAAAATTTCAAAATTAACCATAAGGCTCCTTTGTGAGAAATCAAATGTTCAAAAATCAAAGCCTACTAATATCTGAAACTAATTTTAATTAATTAAATATTAATTAAAAATAATTTAATTCTGACAATTAGATTTTTGATTGAAAATTCAGATTCTACACCAAATTCTACCAAAAATTGGCTTTTGTTTCAATGAAAAACGATTTTTAAATCAAAAGTTATGACGAAAACAAGTTTGAGGCACATGGGTATGCATTGCATACCCCTGCGCGCACGGATTGGAGTGCCTGACCTAGCATCAAGGCTGCATGTAGCCTATCTGACCGAGGGACACGGGCGGGACAAGGGTTTGCTTCGGACAAGGCTTTGTCTGAAGGGATTTTGTCCCATGCGCACGCGCGAGTGTGCTTTCAAACCCTCATATTTTCGTTCAACTTCAAAAAATCATAACTAATTCATAAAAAATCCAATAGGTTCTGTAAAAGCTGAAATTTATTATTTTTTTGTCTACATTCCAGAAAAAATTATTAAAGATATAAATAAAAAATATTTCAGTAACATATATTGCGATTTCTAAACTATCATCAAATAAGCACATAAACCACATGAAACCATCCAAATCAACACAAAACATCGTTTTAATTCATCTCTCATGAAAGTAAATCATTACCATGGCTCTGATACCAGTTGTTGGAAATATTTTACCAGGATCTAGATTTACTAACAAGTATGTTTCATTAACATCCTCATATGAATTCTAAAACAATGAAATAAACACATAAGGGTTTAAGAAAACCTTACATTGGGTGCAGCGAAATATAATGACTGATGGGTTTTATGCCCTAAATAGAACTCTTTACAATCTGATTAGTTATCAATACAAGAAATTTGAAGTGATTTATATTTGCATGAATTTTACATGCTAATGGTTTAATATGTTTAATTACATTCACACACATAAAATCAGTTAAATCCAGATCATATGTTTATTCACACTGACAGTATCGTCAACACAGTGGAATGTGTTTGTGATCATATGAATCAAAAGACTTGGTCCCTGTTTCATTAGTGTTTTGGATTTACACTAATGTGATAATCAGCGATGATGTGTACTTACACTTGGAGTAAGTGTTATGTTATTTCCAGGACATTAGTAAAGTATGCTAGTTTCGAATGTATGGAGTATACATTAGACTGGACCGATATTGCAACTAAGTTAAGATATTATATATATCTTTCAAAGTCAATATCAGTAGTTGATCTTAAGATTAAAAGAATCTAAATCCCGATATGCTTAGGCTCAACTAAGGAGTACTATTCATGTTCTTTGATTTATTAGTTAAGCCTACTTTTGGGTCAGGGTGATACGTATATTTTGGGAACATAATAGTATGATTTAGTGGGAGTGGTGAACATAAATATGGAATCTATAGCTTCTGCTGGTGTATAGAAGTTAAGTGATGATTTCCTTCGAGCTTAGCAAGTAGAAGTAAATGGATGAGCTCTTGTTTAACTGACTAATTATTAGATCACTAAACACCATTTATAGGTAGCTAAGTGTTTTAAGGGGCAAAATACATTGAGGGGTGAGAACGGTAAAGAAATCCCATCTCGATGTAGATCATCTATATAGAGGATCTTTAAATCACAATAAGATTATAACAATGGTTAAATGAGATAGCATATTGATATCGTGGAACATATAATATGCTCTATATAAGTCTGAGAGTGCAATTTTAAGTTCTAAGAGTGGATTCAACGAAGAATTAATAAGTAGAAATTTACATGTTAAATTTGGTTCACTTATTGGAAGCTCAGCATATAGATCCATGTTCCCCATTCTAGTTGAGAACATTCTGCTTGTAAGACTCAATAATTGATTCGTGATTGATCAATTATAATTCTAAAGTTAGACTATGTCTAATTTATGAATTTTCACTAAGCAGGGGTGAAATTGTAAAGAAAAGAGATTCTAGGTTTATTTGTTTATTAATGGACTTTATATGTCTAGTTAATAATTAAATTAAATGACAATATTATTTAATAATCTATTTTAGTTGTTAAATAATTAGCTTTGGCATTTAAATGGTTAGAATTGGAAAATTGACGTTTTTGAGAAAATAGAAATAAAATTTGCTAAAACTGCAAAATCAAGTAGGGCCCATTATCACACCATGGCCGGCCACTATTTGTGGAAATTCAAATTGATTTTTTCATTATTTTAATGCCGAATAATTCCTAACCTAAACCTAGTAGTTTTCTATAAATAGAAAGTGAGGGTTCAGTCAAAACAACACATTCATTAGTTATCTGACAGAAATTTCTCTCGTCAGAAAAACTGAGCCTTTCCTATTTTCTTCTATAGACCGAAACCCTCTTCTCTTCTTCTCTTCCTAAATTTCGACCCTAGTGAAAGAGTAAGTGCCCACACACAGCAAGCAGTAACTCAATCATAGATTGGAAGACTGTGAAGGATCAAACTTAAAGAAGAAGGACATTCGGGCTCAGATCTTTATTATACTCTGCGACAGAAAGGATACAAGGGTTAGAGATCTGAGTGGAAGGAGACATTAATTCCGCTGCATCAATGTAAGGTTTTCTTAACTTTATATGTGTTTAATTTATCGTTTTAGAAAATTCATATTTAAGGTGTTTAAACAACATACTTGTGAGTAGATCTAAGATCCTGGTAAAATAAATATCCAACAACTGGCCTCAGAGCCATGGTAATTGATTTACTTGCAAGAAATTTGGACTTTAAAACGATTATTTGTTATTTGGATGGTTTTATGTTGTATTGAGTGTTATATGATGATTGATTGATGTTTGTGAATTTTCGTGAAAAATAGTTGAATATCTATTTCTGGAATTATTTTTATTGGATAGTATGGGAAAAATTAAGCAAGTTACTTTTTTACAGAACTCAATTTCGATTTAATTTGAATTAGTTATGATTTTTTGAAGATTCGAAAAAAGATAAGGTTGTTGTGCATCTTCACGCGCGCGCGGAACCGAGTCAACCTCGGTCACACGCGTGTTCGGACAGGATTTTTTCTGAGCCACGCGCGGGGATGTCTGATGACACCCCATTCTGCGCGCGGATATGCTGCAGTTTCCCACTCCCGCCGAGGTTTCTCGGCCAGCATCCCTGTGAGCGCGCGCGGACGGTATGCGGTATGCAACGCATACCATCCGTACAGCTCACAATTTTTTCGTTTTTCTTCGTTTTTTCATGCTTTTTCATGGATTTAAGTTCCGATTTTTTGTGTAGTTCTGTGTTTATATATTTACTATTCCTAATTCAATTCTAATTATCATAATTAATTTATTTAATATTTTTTAATTTAATTAATGATATTAGTGTAATTTGAATTTGAAATTAGTAAATATCTGTCTTATTTTTAAATTTTATTATATCCTATCTTATTTTTAAATTTAAGGTCAGATTTTATATTTTTAAATTAATTTTTTTTTAAATAATTTTACCTTATTTAAATTTAAAATAAGATAACCATAATCATGTAATTTTAAATAGATGTAAGTTATTTTGCTAACTTTTAAATTTTGTTATTTTATTTATTTAAATCAAATTTAAAATCTGAAAAAGATATATAATTTATCTTATTTAATTTTTTATTTAATTTTTATTTATTAAATAACATTTATTTTTTAAAAGTAGTTAGCAAATTTTGAAATGATATTTAGGTTAGTTGAAACCTAATTTTTAAAAATTGTAGGTTTAATTTTAAATATTTATTTTAAATAATTTCGAAATTAAATTTATCTCATTTTATTTTTTTTTTCGAAAAATATATTTTTTAATTTTTTTTAAATTTTTTTTCGAAAATTAATTTTATTTTTTATTTATTTATTTAATTATTTTTTTTTCGAAATTTATTTATTTAAAATTAAATAAATTCTACTTCCAACTATCCAGCTAACCTTGTTGCAGGAGTATATGGTTTTAGCTTGTGTGTAAGTTTTCAAAACCTATTATTACTTGATTGCAAATAGCCATGGTTACCTTTTTGCCAGATCTATTGATCTGATGGCTCCCTTGGTCAAGTTAATAATTTGTAACAGGTAAATTTTACAATCTTCTTTCATCTGTGTATGACCTAGCAACATGATAGGACCCATCCAAGTGTGTGCCTGTGTGAGCCTATATGTTTATTTTATTATATAGATGCATCTAGGTTGTTGCTAAATAAAATGTCACACCATGATAGCTTTATTTAGGTCCATTTAGTTTTTGGACCTATTAAATTAATAACAGTTATTTATTTTAAGGTTAAATTCCTCTCTTTTGGGCCTTGTGTGAGAGTTGGGAGCCATAGAAGTGGGTACGACATACTGAACCCAGCACCCCCTCACATGAACTACCCCAATTTTGAAGGCTCATTTGCCTGATTTGAATAACTGTACTAGGTTAATTATATTAGTTTGACCTAATAAAATTGAATTAGCAAACATAATTAACTTTTAAAATATATGAAATTTATTTTCATTATGATATTTTAAAATTAATTTTAAGAAAAACACTTTTAGTTTTAGATATTATTTCTAGACAAACTATTTGTATTTTTCTTGTATTTAATTAAATAAAGAATTTTAACTAACTAGATTCTTTCTAGAGCTTATTTAATTAAATATTCCTATTTAAGTTATAAATTAGTTATTTTAACTGATTTTTCATACCTAACTTAAATTTGAATATTTTATTTAAATTTTAAAATTAAGTTGAGGAATCCTAGGCATTAGTTATTAAATATTCTTAAGATATTTTTTAATTTTGTTTTAAACTTAAAATGGAATATTTTTCAAATTAAGTGGTTACAACTTAATTTTTGATATTTAATTAAATCTAAATTTGAAATTATTGAAGTTCTAGATTTTTTCTAAACAACTTAAATTAGATACTTTTCAAATTTTTGTTCAAAAGATACTTAGTCAAATAAGATATTTTCTAGATAGTTATTTCTAGACTACTTATTATTTCTAATATTTAAATAGGAAAATATTATACATTGTGAAATTAATTATTTAAAAAATTAATTTTGGTACAATTTTGTTTAAGTATATTTTTCCTAGTATTAAACTAGAAATTAATAATTAAGCCTTCTCTACACTTAATTATTATTTCTTGAATTTAATACATTTAATTAAATTGAAAAATTTAAATATCTAAGTTGATTCTTATCATGATACTTAAATATTTATTTTTCATGACACTTAATTAAATAGAAAATTATTTTTAGGTTGAAATTTAATTTTTCAACTTAAATTTAAATAATTTTCAATATATATTTTTTCTTTATTTTATTAATCAATTTCGAAAATTGCATTTTAATTATGTAATATTTTTGAATTTATCTTGAAAAATAGATTGAGTTGTAAATTAATTATTGATTTTAATTAATTCTTGGGCCAACTTAAATCAATGATTTTTTAATCTATTGATTAATTTAAAATATATATATTTTTAGAAATTGAATTAATTAGTCAAAAGAAAATCTAGATACGTGATATTTTTGCTTGAAGTATTTTTCCAAGAGTTTATTATTATTCGAAAATTTGTATTTTTTTTACTTTATTTTTCGAATACAATAAATATATTCTTATGGAAATTTTTTAAGTTGCTAATTAATTTAAATTAATACAACTTAAATTAATTTCCTTAATATTTATATTTAAAATTACTACTAAGATGGAAATAATTAATTTTATTTCAATCACCATCATAGTATAATTTTATAAATATTAAATTCTTATTTTTGGATTTTTTTAAATTTTAAATTTGATATTTAATGAATATATTTATTAGAATAATAAAGAAAATACATTTTAAACAATGAGCTTTTTATTATTAAGATATTCGATCTCCATTGTTGGTTTTACATCGCGTTTATTTTACTGAGTAATCCTCCCTAATGGAGGAACGTTCATTAGCAATTTCGCATCGTTTAATCTCGATAGATAAGTAGTTTGTAAGTGTTTTATATGGTATAGATCACCCTAATGGTGGCGACCATATTTGACTTGCGAATTGCGAAACAATGGTAGTAGCTCGTAAGATAGAATAGCCTTGACTCTCGACTAAACGGGACAACGCTGGATTCCAATCTTGATCGAATAAAAGGTTGCTAGAATGTTTAACATTTTAGATGAGCTGACAACTCTATTCAATAGATGGTAGCTTTGACTCTCGCCTAAACGGGACACTGATATCAGTTTGTTGAACAACCTTGGAAATTATTTAGGATTGAATTTTTTTTAAGTATTTTCTCATATCATTCCTACTTGCTATGTGCTTATAATTTCCGAATTGATTTTGTGTTAAACAATTTTTAATTTCTATTTGTTGATTTCTATTATTTTGTAGTATCCTGTATTGTCATAATGAATCCCATGTTATCACTGTTGACTGAAAATAAGCTGAATGGATCTAACTTCCTAAATGGAATGAGAACATTAATATTGCTCTCATAGAAGAAAGTGCCTTGTTTGTTTTAACTGAGCCGTCACCTGAAGTGCCTGGGGACAATGCATCCAAAGTTGTGAAAGAAATGTATGAGCGTTTGCAGAAAGCAAATGACAAAGCTCTATACTTTATGCTTTCCAGCATGGTTGACACCCTCAAAACTCGGTTTTCTAAAACTGAAAAGGCTGCTGAAGTTATGACGAAGTTAAATGAGCTATTTGGTAAGGCATCACTTCAGTCACGCTTTGACGCGACTAAGAAGTACATTAATGCACGGATGGAACCTCATCAAAATGTGCGTGACCATGTTCTCCTCATGGCAATTTATTTCCAAGAAGCCCAGGATCATGGTGCTGAAATGGGCAGTGGTACTCAACTAAGTCTTATCTTGAATAGCCTGACTCCAGAATTTCTACCATACACATCAAACTATGTCATGAATAAGAAGGAAATAGAATTTCATGAGTTAGTCAATGACCTTCAAACTTATGAAAATTTGATTGGAGGACCCAAGAAGAAAGGGAGTAAACCTCATAGTCCTGGGAATGGTAATGGGACGATAAAACCTGAAGCAAATGTTGCCTCTGCTTCGAAACCCAAATCGAAGAAGAAGTGGAAGAACACCAAGAAGCGTGCCAAAGCCATGGAACACAAAAAGGCTGCAGCTTCTGGTAATGCTACAATTAAAGGAAAGTGTTTCTACTGCAATGAAAAAGGTCATTGGAAACCCCAGTGTCCTAAACTCCTTGCAAAGAAACAAGGTATTTCTATCTATAAACTTTAAGAGTTTTAGTGAATTATTATCCAATTGGATTTATGATTCTGGACTAACTTTGTTTATTTGTTTTCTTCTTCTTATAGGCCAAGCTACTTGAACTCAGATTAGTTGGATCCGAAAGCTGGACCAAGGGTGAAATCGTCCTGATGAAGATGAAGCTCTTCAATTTATTTTTGAATTAATTGTTTTAGTTTAAAGACAATTTGGATTTCAAATTTTAGTCAGGGATATTTATCCCTGTTTTTCTCATATTGTTCTAATATTTTTTATTATTAATAAAGTTTTTTATTTTTCGAATTCAACCATTGCAATTTATGAGATTGAGCTTCATTTACTTTGTCTTCATCAATTATTACCACATTATATTTATATGTTTGTATGTGTAAGTGTTTTTATTATTGATGCAAATTCTATAATTTTTACAACTCTTCATAGAGTTATATTAAATAAACACTAGAAACTAATTCTATGTTTATTAATAATTGTTAATTCTAATACAATTATTAAGAATTTGTTTAATAAAAAGATCTTTTGATCTGATAGGGGTGGAGAAAAGTTAAGAAAACTATGCAGTTCAACGATCTTTTATGAACTCTGGATAGTATTCAACTCCACATAAACTCTATCACACTTAGAGAATCATGATCTTTACAACCTTTAGGGGTGGATCATAATCTCTATATACTTAGGGGTGGAGTTTATCCACAATAACCTATATGTATATACTTAGGGGTGGAGTCTATTCCGCATTTCCCTATGTAACACATATTTTCTATAAACATGGAAGTAATATAATGAGTTAGCTATTATCAATATAAATCCTTGATCTTGATTATATGTTCCATTTCGTTTTACTGTTGTAAGCAAAAGTTTTATACCTATGAAAGCTCTTTGATAAAGTTTCACACTACCTTAATTGAGTGGGAGAATTTGAAAATTCTATTCCCATCTTCATCAGGTTGATACTTATGATAGGTACTTAAGAACTCCACTGAAAAGCAAATCTAACCATACACATGGATAGGTATAACATATCAGAATTATGAGAATAAGATAAAGAATTCTAGTTCAGTCTATTCGAATGACTTGAACCAAGAATTCTTAATCCTCATAAAATTTTATGGTATCTTAATTTTGATTACTTAATCCCTAGCATGTATTTTTCACTTCAAATACTAGTTTGCTGTGTTGATGACTTAGTCTTAACTTAAAGTTTCAGACTAATACAAAAGTCACAACTAGATAACTCTCCAAACATAAAGAGGTTAAAAGTATTATTTAATCAGACATCTGCTATTGAGTGGGAGCTATCTGAGATGTAATCAAATAGGGAACATTAGAAGATATTCAAGAAAGATTTATAAAAGTGATCTATATGTTAGATATTAAGGAACTGTGTATCAGTTGTCCTTATATCTCACCATCTAATTTCGAAATTCTTGAGATGGTGCCTACTTTGGGGGTGGAGGAATTATTCTATAATAATTCAAGAGCTACAAGAGAAGAATTATAACATTGTGAATTCAAAAATACCAAGAAAGTTATATTACTAAAGAAAAGTCTACACTGTATTATCTCAATTCCATATTTTAAAATATGAGAGATATGTCTTCTGTTTATTCAGATGTAGTTTTAAAACAGTAAAGATTTCAGTATCCCTTGATGAGTAAAGCATATAGTAAAGGATGTTTCATAAGTGTATTTATGAACTAGTTTCCAGAAGTTTGGGTGGATTCAAATATACTACACTTGGTCCGAAGATCAAGACATCAGATTGACCTATTTGCACAGTTTGTTTTATATTAGTGCAAGTGGGAGTTTGTTGGGTTTTATGCCCTAAATAAAACTCTTTACAATCTGATTAGTTATAATACAAGAAATTTGAAGTGATTTATGTTTGCATGAATTTTAGATGCTAATGGTTTAATATGTTTAATTACATTCACACACACAAAATAAGTTAAATCCAGATCATATGTTTATTCACAATTACAGTATCGTCAACACAGTGGAATGTGTTTGTGATCATATGAATCAAAAGACTTGGTCCCTGTTTCATTAGTGTTTTGGATTTACACTAATGTGATAATCAGCGATGATGTGTACTTACACTTGGAGTAAGTGTTATGTTCTTTCCAGGACATTAGTAAAGTATACTAGTTTCGAATGTATGGAGTATACATTGGACTGGACCGATATTGCAACTAAGTTAAGATATTACAAACTTACCGTTATATATATCTTTCCAAGTCAATATCAATAGTTGATGTTAAGATTAAAAGAATCTAAATCCTGATATGCTTAGGCTCAACTAGGAGTACTATTCATGTTCTTCGATTTATTAGTGAAGCCTACTTTTGGGTCAAGGTGATATGTATATTTTGGGAACATGATAGTATGATTGAGTGGGAGTGCTGAACATAAATATGGAATCTATAGCTTCTACTGGTGTATAGAAGTTAAGTGATGATTCCCGTCGAGCTTAGCAAATAGAAGTAAATGGATGAGCTCTTGTTTAACTGACTAATTATTAGATCACAAAACACCATTTACAGGTAGCTAAGTGTTTTAAGGGGCAAAATACATTGAGGGGTGAGAACGGTAAAGAAATCCCATCTCGATGTAGATCATCTATATAACGCCCTAAATAATTAGGCACGCTACCCCAAAACTTATTATGAACCCTAATCCCCTAATCGGGATTACTAATTAAAATAGCGCAGAATTTAAACTTTTATATTAAACAGACTGAAAATAAAACTTGTAATATATTTAAACTTTTCAAAATAGTTGGGATCCCAAAAATATTTACAACTTATTACAAGTTCTTTCTTACTAGCCGGCCTAAGCGGCAAAACAGAATACAAAAGTCAACACTGTTAGACCCATAACCCGCTTGGTCTGAAGTGGCGTGAACATGTACATTCTTCGTCTGCTCCTGAAACTCATGGCAGATCAGCTAATGCCTTACCCTTTCCTGCACAGTAGAGCACCCGTGAGCCAAGCCCAGCAAGACAGTATAAATCACAATAAATATAATATGCTCATTTACATATGTCTGTATAGCACAGACCTAATCACTATATCAACATGCCCATTTATGTCTACATGGCGTAGACCTATGTGTTGCGCCCACACATCTAATTAAATCTACGTGACGTAGAACCACGTGTTGCTCTCACACGTCTAAATACATTAAGGCCTTAAAAGTGGTTCATCTCGGTTATGTGTACCGAGTCCAACCTGATTATGCCTTGAGCGCATAATCCTTAAATTTCATTTCAATTAACATGGCATGGCATTTATACACATATTTCACTAGGGTAATAACCCTAGGCTAACAAACCGTTCCTATTAGGGTAATAACCCTAATCCCGGTTACCATAACTCACATATATCATATTCAACATAAGCGCCACTGCGCATACTCTACGTGCAAACCACTGTCTTACCTGTTGTCCAGCTATAGAAGGAGATTCCAAATCCCCGGGTGCTCCTGATCAGGTGCCGGTAATCCTAGTCACACAAATCTGGGATAATTCATACTTAGGGTTAACCCCTGATTTTTAACTCAATAAAATTCAAGCATGGCATTTACAATACAGATAATCACATAGAGCTTGAAAAGAGCTTTCCAACGGTATTAAGAACGTCCCAAACGGAGTCCCGAGTCAAAAGTTATGGCCAAAACAAAATCAGGAAAAAGATGGCTCTCTGCCAGGTTTTATGGCCGCGGCGACCATAGATCTGGCCGCGGCCACTGGGTTCGAAAAACCCAGAAAACCAGATTTTAAGGTCTAAACATCCCCACTTTACCATATATTCGAACCTTAATCAATCCATACCCAAAATTAACTTCTTACAAATAAGAATCATCACAACAGAAAGCTAAAACAACAATTCCAACATGTAAACCCCTAATTTCAAATTATTCAACAACACAACAATCAAACTTCTCCAACAAGAACTCAAGCTCAAAACTTGAGCTTGACCTCAAACCAAACCAAATAATTCCAGCAGCAAACAACCACAACAACATGAGATTTAGGCTAAGAAAAACCCTAGAATTTCAACTAAAGCTCAATCAAACACCACAACAATGATTCAAGCACAAACATACTCAAATTAAACAAGAACTCACAATCATGCAACATATTACCATCTTCAACAAAATCATGCTTTTCCACAATAAATTCAGCAAGGATAACAAGGATTTAAGCTTCAAAGTTTACCTCAAAATTCAATTCAAATGCTAGCACAAAGATCCACCAAGATTAAGCTTCAAATCCCACCAATTTCTCACCAAATCAAAGAGAAAATAAGAGAGGGTTTGAGAGAGGGGAAGGGTTCATCCAAGGAGGAAACAATCACCAGAAAATTAATTTGTTTTCCCTCAAAATACCATTTTTATCAAAGTAAATCAATAAAGGTCAAAAGACCATTTTGCCCCTAAGGCTTAACACACACATATTCATTTTCAAGGGCATAAATGCCATTTCACACCCAAATATTGCAAATTAAATTTCAGATTATCACATATCAAATAAAATGCCAAATAATCAATTCGATTTACATTTCGGGCTCGAACCCGGTTCGGCCCGAAATTCCCGGGTGTGACTATACCGCGCCAACCTGTCAGAACACACCTGAAAAGACAACACAGGCATACTATATAATAATATAATTATATTAAGCACGTAATTAAATTAATCTCAACAATTTACCCTTCTCGGGTCATAATTACCAAAATGCCCCTGGCTCACCAACGGGGTCTTTAACATGTTAAATTTCATATAATTTCACATATATTGAATTATATAATAATATAATTCCTCAATTAACTCATAATTATCTAATTAGGGTTTTGCTAATCCTTTTCTTAATCCCGGGTATTACAATCTATATAGAGGATCTTTAAATCACAATAAGATTATAACAATGGTTAAATGAGATAGCATATTGATATCGTGGAACATATAATATGCTCTATATAAGTGTGAGAGTGCAATTCTAAGTTCTAAGGGTGGATTCAACGAAGAATTAATAAGTAGGAATTTACATGGTAATTTTTGTTCACTTATTGGAAGCTCAGCATATACATCCATGATCCCCATTCTAGTTAAGAACATTCTGCTTGTAAGACTCAATACTTGATTCGTGATTGATCAATTATAATTCTAAAGTTAGATTATGTCTAATTTATGAATTTTCACTAAGCAGGGGTGAAATTGTAAAGAAAAGAGATTCTAGGTTTATTTGTTTATTAATGGACTTTATATGTCTAGTTAATAATTAAATTAAATGACAATATTATTTAATAATCTATTTTAGTTATTAAATAATTAGTTTTGGCATTTAAATGGTTAGAATTGGAAAATTGGCGTTTTTGAGAAAATAGAAATAAAATTTGTTAAAACTGCAAAATCAAGTGGGGCCCATTATCACACCATGGTCGGCCACTATTTGTGGAAATTCAAATTGATTTTTTCATTATTTTAATGCCAAATAATTCCTAACCTAAACCTAGTAGTTGTCTATAAATAGAAAGTGATGGCTCAGTCAAAACAACACATTCATTAGTTATCTGACAGAAATTTTTCTCTTCAGAAAAACTGAGCCTTCCCTATTTTCTTCTATAGGCCGAAACCCTCTTCTGTTCTTCTCTTCCTAAATTTCGACCCTAGTGAAAGAGTAAGTGCCCACACACAGCAAGCAGTAACTCAATCATAGATTGGAAGACTGTGAAGGATCAAACTTAAAGAAGAAGGACATTCGGGCTCAGATCTTGATTATACTCTGCGACAGAAAGGATTCAAGGGTTAGAGATCTGAGTGGAAGGAGACATTAATTCCGCTGCATCAATGTAAGGTATTCTTAACTTTATATGTGTTTAATTTATCGTTTTAGAAAGTTCATATTTAGGGTGTTAAACAACATACTTGTGAGTAGATCTAAGATCCTGGTAAAATAAATTCCAACAATGACTCATTCCATTAAGATCTCTAGCCCTTGATTTCTTTTTTGTAGCAGAGCATCACCAAGATCTGAACCTGGATCTCTTTCTCTCCTTCTTTTGATGTTGAGTCTCCTTCTTGTTGTTTGGAATCTCCTATAGTCTTACACACTATGATTGAGATACCACTTGATGTGTGTGGGCACTACTCTATCACTCAAGGTTCAAAATTTAGAGAAGAAAAGATAAGGGAAGTGGTTCGGCCTATAGAGAAAAGAGTAGGAGGCTCAACTTTTCATCTGACAAAGTTTAGTGTGAATGAAAGCCTTCACTATGTATTTATAGGTAACCACCTAGGTTTAAGTTAGAATTATTGGGCATTAAAATAATTAAAAAATAAATGATAAAATCCTATAAGAGTGGCTGGCCATGGGCTTTGGATAATGGGCCTCACTTATGCAATTTTGCTGTTTTATCATTTCTGCATCTCATTTTTTCAAAAACGCTAATTTTCAAATTCAACCATTTAAATGGCAATTCTAATTATTTAATAACTAAAAATTAATTATTAAACAATATTGTCATTTAATATATTTATTAATTAGACATATAAAGTCTCTTAATTAATAAATAAACCTAGAATCTATTTTCTTTACAATTTTGCCCTTGCTTAGTGAAAATTAACAAAGTAGACATAGTCTAACTTTAGCATTATAATTGATTAATTAAAATCAATTAACTGAGTCTTACAAGCAATATGGTCTCAACTAGTATAGGGACCATGGGCCTATATTTCTGAGCTTCCAATAAGTCGAACCGAATTTACCAAGTAAATTACGTAACTTATTAATTCCTTATTGAATCCACACTTAGAACTTGGAATTGCACTCTCAGTCATATAGAACGCTCTATATGTTCCACGATATAGATACGCTATTAGTTATCCATTGTTATAATCCTAATTTGATCAATGACCCTGTAATAGATGATCTACATTGAATAGGCACTAAATTACCGTTACACCTTCAATGTATTTTATCCTTAAAACACTTAGCTCCGTATAAATGATATTTCAGCGAAGTGAAATGAGATCTCCACCATTTATCTCTGTGTAGCCAAGCTTGAAGGATATCACCGTTTCACTTCTAAATTCTTATAGAAGTTATAGACTCCATATTTATGTTAGCGCTACCACTCAATTATACTATAATGTTCCCAAAATGTACGTATCACCCTGACTGTTCAAAAGTAGGCTTAACTAACAAATCAAAGAACATGTATAATACTCTTGAGATCGAACCTAACCGTATCAAGATTAAGATCATTTGATCTAGGATCAATGGGTGATATTGAATTGAATAGATATTACGGTAAATTTTAATATATCTAATCAAAGTTCAATATCGGTCGCTTCCGATGCATACTCCACACATCCGATATTGGTAAACTTTGCCAATGCCCTGGAAAGGGCATAACACTTATCCAAGGTGTAAGAATACCTATCGCTGATTATACCATGTCAGTCTAAATCTAGTGTTCTAACAAATCAGGGAATAAACTTTCGAACATATAATTAAGATTATATTCTACTGTGTTGACAACACTATAATCATTAACAGATTTATATGTTCTGGACTTAAATAGAATTCATACATTATGTGTATGTAATCATGAAATAAATCATGTGAACCATGCAACATAAAATGTTATTTCTTATCTTTATTAATAAGTAAATCTGATTATATTGAAATGAGTTTTATTTAGGGCACAAAACCCAACAGTCAGTTCGATCAAGCACCTGTCTTTAAAATTGTAAACACCAGATGACGTGGGAGTGGTGCGTGGCGACCAAATGCTGGCTCGCAATTGCTATCGCATAGAGTTGCCACATAGAAAGGCCGATCATCAACTGATGACGATCTTGGCAAGAGAAAATGAGAAGAAAGATAAAGATCTTGATCCCCGAGTTCAAGATGAAAGAAACTTGTTAAAACCAATTGAAGAATCGGAGGAGGTTATTCTCGACTCAGGAAATCCCACCAAATGTGTATACATTAGGAAGAACCTTGACGAGCAACTCAAATAGCAATTAGTGAGCTTCTTGAAGGCAAACAAAGATCGATTCGCCTGGAGTCATGGGGATATGATAGGGATCGACCCTGAGATTATCTGCCATCACTTAAATGTTGATCCAAACTACCTGGCGAAGAGACAAGAAATGAGGCCCTTGGATTCCGAGAGGCAAGGGGCACTCAAATAGGACGTTGACAAGTTGTTAGTCAACGATTTGATCCGCGAGTTATTTTATCTTTTGTGGGTAGCCAATCCTGTTCTCGTCCAGAAACCTAATAGAACTTGGATAACTTGTATTGATTTCTACGATCTGAATAAGGCATGCCCAACGGACTGTTTTCCACTTCCCAAGATCGACACATATTCTTTTATGTCTTTTATGGACGCATATTCTTGATATAACTAGATAAAAATACATGTCCCAAATCAAGAACATACAAGCTTCATAACCAACATGGGAATCTATTGTTATAAAGTCATGTCGCTCAGATTGAAGAACGCTGGGGCAACGTATCACCAACTATTAAATGAAATGTTTGCAAATCAAATAGGGCGAAACATGAAGGTTTACGTCGACGATATGTTGGTGATATCGATAAAGAGTAGGGATCATACCAGAGACCTTGCGGAATGCTTTAAATATTAAAAAAGTATAACATGAAGCTAAACCCAAGAAAATGTTCCTTTGGAGTCTCCTTGGGAAAGTTTTTGGGATTCATAGTTAACGCGAGGGGTATTGAGGCAAATCCTAAAAAACTCAAGGCATTAATAGACATGCCATCCCCAACAAAGCCTAAGGAAGTACATGTTGGGTTTTATGCCCTAAACAAAACTCATTTCAATATCAGATTTACTTATTAATATAGATCATAACATTTAATGTTGCATGGTTCACATGATTTATTTCATGATTATATGTACATAATGTATGAATTCTATTTAAGTCCAGAACATATAAATCTGTTAATGATTATATTGTTGTCAACACAGTAGAATATAATCTTAATTATATGTTCGAAAGTTTATTCCCTGATTTGTCAGAACACTAGATTTAGACTGACATGGTATAATCAGCGATAGGTATTCTTACACCTTGGATAAGTGTTATGTCCTTTCCTGGACATTGGCAAAGTTTGCCAGCAT
This sequence comes from Cannabis sativa, assembly GCF_029168945.1. Classification (NCBI taxonomy): domain Eukaryota; kingdom Viridiplantae; phylum Streptophyta; class Magnoliopsida; order Rosales; family Cannabaceae; genus Cannabis; species Cannabis sativa. Next base: position 29,528,585 of record NC_083604.1, read on the forward strand.
CAGATGTATGGAGTATACATCGGAAGGGACCAATATTGAACTTTGATTAGATATATTAGAATTTACCGTAATATCTATTCAATTCAATATCACCTGTTGATCCTAGATCAAATGATCTTAATCCTAATATGATTAGGTTCAATGTCAAGAGTGTTATTCGTGTTCTTTGATTTGTTAGTTAAGCCTACTTTTGGGTCAGGGTGATACGTACATTTTGGGAACACGGTAGTGCAATTGAGTTGGAGCGCTAACATAAATATGGAATCTATAGCTTCTATCTAGCGAATAGAAAGTAAAGGATGATTTCCTTCGAGCTTAACCAAACGAAAATAAATGGTGGAGATCTCATTTCACTTAGTTGAAATATCATTTATACAGGGTTAAGTGTTTTAAGGATAAAATACATTTTAGGGTGTTACGGTAATTTAATCCCTTACAGTGTAAATCATCTATATAGATGATCATTGATCACATTAGGGTTATAACAATGGATAACTAATGATGTGTTTATATCGTTGAACATATAGAGCGTTCTATATACTGAGAGTGCAATTCTAAGTTCTATGCGTGGATTCAACGAAGAATTAATAAGTCAGTGAATTTAAGATATAAATTCTTGATGTGCTTATTGGAAGCTCGGATATATAGACCCATGGTCCCCATACTAGTTGAGACCATACTGCTTGTAAGACTCAGTTAATTGATTTTGATTAATCAATTATAATTCTAAAGTTAGACTATGTCTACTTTATGAATTTTCACTAAGCAAGGGCGAAATTGTAAAGAAAAGAGATTCTAGGTTTATTTATTAATTAAGAGACTTTATATGTCTAATTAATAAATATATTAAATGACAATATTATTTAATAATTAATTTTTAGTTATTAAATAATTAGAATTAGCATTTAAATGGTTGAATTTGAAAATTGACATTCTTGAGAAAATGAGATGCAGAAATGATAAAACAGCAAAATTACAAAAGTGAGGCCCATTATCCAAGGCCCATGGCCGACCACAATTTAGGGTTTTATCATTTATGTTTTTCATTATTTTAATGCCAAATAATTCTAACCTAAACCTAGGTGGTTACCTATAAATGGATAGTGATGGCTCTCATTCACACTTAACTTTGTGAACTTCTGTCAGATGAAAACTGAGCCTCTATCTTTTCTCTATAGGCCGAACCTCTTCCCTTCTCTTTTCTTCTCTAAATTTTCGAAATCCTTGAGTGAATGAGTGAGTGCCCACACACATCAAGTGGTATCTCAATCATAGTGTGTAAGACTGTGGAAAACCATCCAACAAGAAGGAGAATCAGCATCAAAGGAAGGAGAGAAAGAGATCCAGGTTTAGATATTGATAATGCTCTGCTACAGAAAGGAATCAAGGACTAGATATCTGAACAGAATGAGTCATTATATTCCGCTGCACCCAATGTAAGGTTTCCTAAACTTTATATGTGTTTATTTCATTGTTTTAGAATTCATATTAGGATGTTAATGAAACATACTTGTTAGTAAATCTAGATCCTGGTAAAATATATACAACAACTGGCCTCAGAGCCATGGTAATGATTTACTTTCATGAAATATGAATTAAAACGATGTTATGAGTTGATTTGGATGGTTTCATGTGGTTTATGTGCTTATTTGATGATAGTTTAGAAATCACAATATATGTTACTAAAATATTTTTTATTTCGATCTGGAATTATTGTTACTGGAAATTATACAAAAAATTAATAAATTTAGGCTTTTACAGAACCGAATTTGGATTTTTTATGAATTAGTGATGATTTTTTGAATTTGAACGAAAATATCAGGATTTGAATGCACACACGTGCGCGCGGACGCTCGGACAGCACCTTGTCTGAAGGGCAGCTCGCGCCCAAGTCCCAAGGTCAAATGAGGCTGCTTGCAGCCTCTTTCCTAGGCCAATCCCTTGCATCCGCGAGCGCAGGGCTATGCAATGCATACCCTTGTGCCTCAAACTTGTTTTCGTCATAACTTTTGATTCAAAAATTGTTTTTCATTGAAACAAAAGCCAATTTTTGGTAGAATTTTGTGTAGAATCTGAATTTTCAATTAAAAATCTAATTTTCAGAATAAAATTCATTTTTATTAATTTTTTTAATTAATTAAAATTAGTTTCTGAAATTAGTAGGCTTTGAATTTTGAAAATTTGATTTCTCACAAAGGAGCCTTATGGTTATTTTTGAAATTTTAGATTATTTTATTTATTTTAATTATAAGATCAGATATTATTTTTAATTAAATTTTAAATGATCTTACTTTAATATTAAAATATTATCTTTTAAAAATAATCTTGTTCCTAACCATATCATATCTTTTTCAAATTTGTTATTTTCAAAATATATTTTATTAATTAAAATTATAAGATTAGGAATATGTTAGGTTTAACATTTTATCTTATTAGACATTTTTTTAATAAAATTATATTTTGGCAAAAATAACATGAAGATTTGAAAAATTTGTTAGTTTAGTTTGAATAGATATTTTAGGGTTTCAAACCATAAATTTTTCAAAGTGATTATTTTATTATTTTTTTTAAATATTCTATCCATATAAAATATCTTATTTTTCAATTAGTTTATTTATGTAATATTTAAATTTATTAAATTATAAGACTCAGAATATAATAAAATATCTAAATTTAAAATTCAAGATATTATATTATATTATCTTATTAGAAATTTTAAATAGATTTAAATTTTGAATAAACTTGATATTTGAAAAATTAGTTAGATATTTTTGATTTTTTGTTAGAATTTAAGAAATTTAGGAGTTTGTTGAATTTTGAATTTTTTCAAATATTCTCTAACAACCTAAATTCGAATTCTAGTTAGGATATTTATTTTAAATTTTAAAATTAAGATATTTTAGCTTACTTTCCAGATATTCCAGATCAGTTATTATTGTTTGTATTGTTTGATTATATTATTATGTATTCAATTTTTTTTTTTTACAAACCTATTATTTATTTGATCTAAATTGCTATGATTAACTTGTTGACATATCCAATGATCTGATTTTAATCATAGTCCAATTGTCAAAAGATCTTATAAATAATTTGTAACAGGTAAATTTCAGAATTTCTTTCATTTGTGTAAACCTAGTAACATGATAAGGCCCATCCAAATCATTTGACCTGTTTGAACCTATATGTTTGCTATTGGGCTTAGATGCATATAGGAAGCCCATTTAAGTTTTACTAAGTAAATGGACTAGGTTGCTAAAAAAAATTTTGACATAAGTAAATTTATTTACGCCCAATTAGATTTGGGCTTATTCAATGAATAACAATTGTTTAATTAAAGGTTAAATTCCTCTCTTTTGGGCCTTGTGTGAGAGTTGGGGGCCAATAGAAGTGGGTACGACATACTGAACCCAGCTCCCCCTCACATGAACTACCCCAATTGTGAAGGCCCATTTGCCTTATTTAAATAATTGTATTAGGTTAATTATATTAGTCTACCTAATTAAAATTGAATTATCAACATAATTAACTTTTAAAGTATATGAAATTTATTTTTTCATTTAATATTTTAAAGTTAATTTTAGAAAAACACTTAGTGAATGAAATTATTCTAGATAGTTATTACTAGCACTAGTTATTTTTTCTAATATTTAATTAGGAAAATATCATAGATTGTGAAATTAATTGTTTAATAATTAATTTTGGTACAATCTAGTTAAGTATATTTTTCCTAGTATTAAAATAAAATTAATAATTAAGTCTCCTCTATACTTAATTATTTATTTCTTGAATTTAATACATTTAATTAAATTGAAAATTTAAATATTTAAGTTGATTTTCATCATGATACTTAAATATTATTATTTTCATGTTATTTAATTAAAATTGAAAATTATTTTAAGTTTGAAATCTTATTTCGTATAACTTAAATTTGAATAATTTTCAAAATATATTTTATTTTATTTTATTAATCTTTTTCCTACAATTTCGAAATTGCATTTTTTAAATGCAAAAATTTCGAATTTTATTTGAAAAATAGATTAAAGTTGTAAATTATTTATTTTAATTTTGGACTAACTTAAATCAATGATTTTTTCATTTAATGATTAATTAAAATAAATGAAGTAAAATATATTTAATGAGATTATGAATTACTTAGTCCATGAAAATCTAGATAGATATTATCTGTTTTTGCTTGAAGTATTTTTCTAGTGTATTTAATTAAATAGAAAATTAATATTTAAGTTGATTTTCATCATCATACTTAAATATTTGAAATTTTTCTTATATATTTAATTAAATAGGAAAATTATATTTTTTGTTCTAAATTAATTTTATTCATTAATTTTGGGCCAACATTAAATTAGAATAAGTTTTCCAGAATTTATTTTTATTTTATTTTAAAGCTTTTTTTTTGAAAATAGTATTCTTAAATACTTCAATTTTTCAAAATGCAATGTATATTTTATAGAAAATTAAATTTGAGTTGTAAATTAATTTAAATTAATTTTGTAACAACTTAAATTGAATATTTTTCTAAATATTTATTGGAAATTATTACTAAGATGGAAATAATTCATGTTATTTTCATATCCATCTACGTAAAATTTATAAATATTAAATTTAAATTTATATTTAGAATTTTTCATTCTAAATTTGAAATTTTAATTAAATAAATATATATATTTAAAATAAATAGATTAAAATAAATATTAGAAGAAAATACACTTTAAATAATGAGCTTTGTTATTAGGACATTCGATCTCCATTGTTGGTCTTACAATAGTTAAATGTTTTCAATATAACCTCGAGACGCTAGACTTCGTCCCCCTTATGGATTGTTATTTGTTGAACGCATTTAACACGGTAAGATCTCATTTGATAAGTGTTTTGTAAGTTTTCGTCTCTATTAGACTCTCCCCTACGGTGACTACTTAGACATAAAATTATAAAACATGAAACAATGGTGGAAGCTCATCAAATGAGAATAACCTTGACTCTCGCCTACCGGGACAACGTTGGATTCTTATTTTGATCGAATAAAAGGTTGCTAGAATGGTTGCATTTTAGATGAGATGACAACTCTATTCAATGAATGATACTTTGACTCTCGCCTACCGGGACACTGTATCAGTTTGTTGGAAACCTTAGAAATTATTTAGGATTGTATGTTTTAGGATTTTCACTTGTCCTTCCTACTTGCTAGATGTTTAATAATTTCTGAATTATGTATGAATTTATATTGAACCATGTTATTTTTTTGTTATTAAATTGTAGTTTAATTTCGAATCTTCATTGTTGGTCTAACTTGGTTTGTTTATCTAATGAGATAAATCCCTAATGGATTTTTCACCATTAGACATACATAATAGTGTTAGATCTCAAAAGATAAATATTGTATATGCAACATCTAGTTGTTCATCAATTGATGACACCTTAGACTAGTATTTTTACAATATGAAACAAGAAGATTGTATAAATAAGATTACTTTGTCTTTTGCTAATCGAAGCATCGTTGGATTCTTATTTAAAAACGAAATTATCCTAATTCCTCTTAGCTTATTCATTTCGAATTAGCTCAATACATATCATTGGATGAATGGTCTATAAATCATTTCATTTCATTCTATTTTCTCTTAAGAAATTAAATGACGCATATGATTATAATCCCGAAATTCTATTCCAAAATGATAAAAATCCTCAATCTTAGATATCTCCTACTTGTATGGGCAAATCAGACTTAAGAGTTATATTAGTAGTGGTGGTCCAAGAAAGTATTACTCATTATATTTGGTATAAATTTAAGTCTTTGACTTTAACTTTAGATTCCAAACAGAAATATTCTTACATTTCTAATTCCAGAATACAATACAGTTACACTGTCACAAGTGTTTAATAACCATCTTATATTAATGGATTCAAAAACTGTATGCTAAGTATGGAATATGAGTTTAGTATTCTGTGACAGGATCCACTTGCACTATTCTATGAACTCTTTGAAGTAACTAAACATAAGTCATCAAAAAGACACAACCACATTTTTTTTTTAATCTATGGCATTTGTATCTTGTTCATAGTGGTTTTGACAAGATCAATCTCTGCAAAGAGTTAATATGCCTATATCCACTGAAAGTTGTTCATCTCATTCGTAGATGGATGTACATTCAGGGGTGGATATGAGCTTTTCGTTATATTCTTAAAACGATGATTGTAGATTATACCTTATGCAAAGAAATTTGAAATGTTTGAAAAATTTCTGACTTCTAGCAATGGTGATTAACCATTAAGGTAAGTGGTTAAAGATCTTGCGAACTGATAGGGGTGGAGAAGTAGTTAGTAAATATGGAGTTCAAAGATCATTATTTTGATTTTTGAATTATATCCAAACTTACCTCCCAAGAAATTTCGATTTGCATATTGATGATTAGTAACTAGTTGTTGCCTAAGTCCTTCTATGGTAATACAATTTCAGAATGATGTAATGGTTGTATACTTAATGTAAATCATTACTAGATTCATGGATGACCTAATCAAAATCTTAAGAAAAGCTAGAACTGTTAACCATGGTTTGCTAGCTATTCTAAGTGATTAGGGGTGGACCATCCCATAGTCAATAGATAAGAAAGTGTTTGTTTAAACAAATACTACTTTTCTAAGAAAATGACTAAGTCTGAAAAGTAGCAAATAAAGGAGATATTTTTTTCTTGATTCCATAAGTGTTCTATCATCTTATTTGACATATGATGATCCCACTGCCTCTGTTGTCTTGTCACAACCAAAGAGGTCAATACCATTTAGTTTTCTTAGACATAATTCACGGTACCTTGTCGTAGTGGGAGAGTTTCTAGGAACTCACCTTCTTATGACTTGGAAGACACTAGTGATTAAAATCCATTGTGAGTTTAAACAAGTAATGGATTGTCAAGATAAGAAACTAAGAACAAAAGCCAATAGAATTATGGTTTAATCCATTCACATGGAATAACCTAAAGTTTTCTATTACAAGGACATAAAAGAAAATTTTACTTAATAAGTCTATTCAATGTACTTAACAAAACTTCCTGTTCCTAGTTAGGTTTGAGTTTATCTAAACCTATGGCTTGTGGTATACCTGGTAATTACTTACTCTAATGCAAGCAACTTACTTAATTAAGATGCTGAAGCATTTTTTTTCTAATGGCAATCTATAGAAGCTTCTCGACTTCTAGGCATAGATTTTAATTTATCTAAGGAAAAGTCTCAACTATTCCAGAAAAGATAAAGCCATGAAAGAATTTCTTAAATCAACAGTGAGAGCTCTTAGATATGCTTTTCTATGCCTTAGACCAGACACCTACTGTTGAGTGGGAGTAATGAGTAGGTATCAGATTAATCTAGGAGAAGAACATTGGAAGACAATCAAGTAAATCTTAAGATTAAGAAGAGGAACTATATGTTAGTCGATAAGGGTGTGTTTAAAACTCTTAGACTACACCACATCAGATTTCTAGACTTGCCTTTGTGTTAGAAAGTCTGCTGATAAGATGGTGATTACTCTGGGGGTGGAATAGTGATTTTGGAGAAGTGTAAAAACCTATCTAAAGTCTCTACATCTACCAAAAAGGGACTGAATGTTAAAGTTGCAGGAAAGGTACTTATTCAGTCTAAGGAAAGTTCTATACATTTTTGGCACCATTCCAAATTGCCTTAAATACTAGTGTTACTTCCTGAATAACCAATAAGTAATTGCCAAAGGTATAGAATCCAGTATCCCAAGAGAGTAGACATATAGAGAGGAATTTCACATTATCAAAGATTTTGTGATTAAGGAAGAGTAATGGTGGAGGAAAGGCTGTGGTTAATTCAATCTTTCAGATCCTATTACGAGGAGTTTACTACTACTACACTTGATTTGTATATCAAGGTGTTGAGATTATTTGAAATGCACATTTTGTTTTATATTAGTGCAAGTGGGAGTTTGTTGGGTTTTATGCCCTAAATAAAACTCAGTTCAATATAATCAGATTTACTTATTAATATAGATCAGAAATAACATTTAATGTTGCATGGTTCACTTGATTTATTTCATGATTATATGTACATAAGGTATGAATTCTATTTAACTCCAAAACATATCAATTTGTTAATGATTATAGTGTTGTCAACATAGTGGAATATAATCTTAATTATATGTTCGAAAGTTTATTCCCTGATTTGTAAGAACACTGGATTTAGACTGACATGGTATAATTAGCGATAGGTATTCTTACACCTTGGATAAGTGTTATGTCCTTTCCAGGACATTGGCAAAGTATACCAGCATCGGATGTATGGAGTACACATCGGAAGGGACCGATATTGAACTTTGATTAGATATATTAGAATTTACCGTAATATCTATTCAATTCAATATGACCTGTTGATCCTAGATCAAGTGATCTTAATCCTGATATGATTAGGTTCAATCTCAAGAGTGTTATTCGTGTTCTTTGATTTGTTAGTTAAGCCTACTTTTGGGTCAGGGTGATACTTACATTTTGGGAACACGGTAGTGCAATTGAGTGGGAGCGCTAACATAAATATGGAATCTATAGCTTCTATCTGGCGAATAGAAAGTAAAGGATGATTTCCTTCGAGCTTAACCAAACAAAAATAAATGGTGGAGATCTCATTTCACTTAGCTGAAATATCATTTACACAGGGTTAAGTGTTTTAAGGATAAAATACACTGTAGGGTGTTACGGTAATTTAATCCCTTTACAGTGTAAATAATCTATATAGACGATCATTTATCTCATTAGGGTTATAACAATGGATAACTAATGATGTGTCTATATCGTGGAACATATAGAGCGTTCTATATACTGAGAGTGCAATTCTATGTTCTATGCGTGGATTCAACGAAGAATTAATAATTCAGTGAATTTAAGATATAAATTCTTGATCTGCTTATTGGAAGCTCGGATATATAGACCCATGGTCCCCATACTAGTTGAGACCATACTGCTTGTAAGACTCAGTTAATTGATTTTGATTAATCAATTATAATTCTAAAGTTAGACTATGTCTACTTTGTGAATTTTCACTAAGCAAGGGCGAAATTGTAAAGAAAAGAGATTCTAGGTTTATTTATTAATTAAGAGACTTTATATGTCTAATTAATAAATATATTAAATGACAATATTATTTAATAATTAATTTTTAGTTATTAAATAATTAGAATTGGCATTTAAATGTTTGAATTTAAAAATTGACGTTTTTGAGAAAATGAGATGCAGAAATGATAAAACAGCAACATTGCAAAAGTGAGGCCCATTATCCAAGGCCCATGGCCGGCCACACTTATAGGGTTTCATCATTTATTTTTTCATTATTTTAATGCCAAATAATTCTAACCTAAACCTAGGTGGTTACCTATAAATGGATAGTGATGGCTCTCATTTACACTTAACTTTGTGAACTTCTGTCAGATGAAAACTGAGCCTCTATCTTTTCTCTATAGGCCGAACCTCTTCCCTTCTCTTTTCTTCTCTAAATTTTCGAAGTCCTTGAGTGAATGAGTGAGTGCCCACCCACATCAAGTGGTATCTCAATCATAGTGTCTAAGACTGTGGAAAACCATCCAACAAGAAGGAGAATTAGCATCAAAGGAACGAGAGAAAGAGATCCAGGTTCAGATATTGATAATGCTCTGCTACAGAAAGGAATCAAGGGCTATATATCTGAACGGAAGGAGTCATTATATTCCGTTGCATCCAATGTAAGGTTTCCTAAACTTTATATGTGTTTATTTCATTGTTTTAGAATTCATATTAGGATGTTAATGAAACATACTTGTTAGTAAATCTAGATCCTGGTAAAATATATCCAACAGTACAGGCCCTGACAAGAAGAATAGCGACACTTAACAGATTCATTTTGAAGTCAACTGATAATTGTGTATCGTTCTTCATATATTGCGAGGCAACAAAAAGTTTGAGTGGACAAAAGAGTACGAAGAGGCCTTTCAGAGCATAAAAAGGCATCTCTCAACACCTCCAGTTTTGGTGAAACTAATAACTGGAGAGACACTATTTCTTTATTTAGCCATCTCGGAAGATGCGATTAGTGCAACTATAGTGCGAGAAGAGGGTAAGCACCGGTAACCTATTTACGACGTAAGTAAAAGGTTACTAGGGGCAGAACCTAGGTATCCCCCTCTACAAGAACTCGATTTCTGCCTAGTCCATGCGTCTTGCAATATACGACCACGTTTCTAGGCTCACCCCATAAAAGTGTTAACCGATCCGCCCTTGAGACAAGTTTTATCAAAACTAGATGTTTCTGGAAGATTGATAAAATGATCGATTGAACTGGGCCAGTTCGATATAACATACCATCCTTAAACATCCATCAAGGGTCAAGCTTTGGCTGACTTCTTGATAGAAGGTATAACCCTAGAGGAAATCCCACCTGATAAGCAAGATGCAGAAACCTGGAAGTTATATGTGGATGGCGCAATCAACGAACAGGGTTCAGGTCCAGGGGTAATATTAATATCGTTGGAAGGCTTTAAGTTTCACTATGCTCTAAAATTCCAATTTGACGCATCAAATAATGAGGCTAAATATCAAGCCTTGATCGCCGGCTTAAAGATAGCAAAGGCCTTGAACGTCAAAAATCTCATTTGTCATAGTGATTCCAAGCTGATCGTGAACCAGGTCCTCGGGGAATACTAGGCCAAAGGCTTGAAAATGGAAAAGTATTTAGAGAAAGTTTGCAAGAACTAAGAAAGATTCAATTACTTTAAAATCGAACAAATTCCGAGAGCACAAAACTCCAACGACGACGCCTTAGCGAAGCTGGGCTCGCAGAAAGACCTGGATGAATTAAACCTGGTTCCGGTAGAATTGCTGAGCGAGCCAAGTATATGTGAAACTGAAGGCGTCAAGATTATAGATAGCTATACAACATGGATGATGCCTATTATCAACTATTTACTCGACGGACAGCTTCCAAATGACAAAAACGAGGTACGAAAACTATTGTATACAGTGCCTCGCTACACAATGATTGAAGGCAAACTATATAGAAGAGGGTATTCAATGCCCCTACTTTGGTGTGTTCCTCCCGCAGAGGCAAACTAAATCATTAGAGAAATTCATGAAGGCTTCTGTGGGGATCATGCGGGTTGCAAAGTCTGTCTAAAAAGATCATTAGACAAGGATATTACTGGCCAACGATCAATAAGGACACACATGAGTTTGTCAAGAAATGTGATAAATGTCAGAGATTTTCACATATACCTCACGTACCGCCAACTGAACTTAGAATGATGACCTCGCCCTACCCATTTGCTATATGGGGGATCGACCTAATTGGGGCATTACCCACTGGGCGAGGAGGAGCTAAGTATGTGATGGTAGCAGTCGACTTCTTCACTAAATGGACGGAGGTCGAGCCCCTCGTATCCATAACCTACAAGAAAGTCCTTGACTCTGTTGTAAAGAACATTATCTGTAGGTTTGGAATTCCCTTAAAGATAGTATCTGATAATGAAACCCAATTTGATGGCGACTTGTTCACTAAATTCTACGAGAGGAATAAAATTATCAAAAGCTTCTCGTCAGTATCCAGGCCTCAGGCAAATGGACATGTAGAAGCCGTTAATAAAACCCTAAAGGGTACTATAAAGAAGAAGTTAGATCATATGGGTTGACGAGCTACCTCAGGTGCTCTGGGCCCACAGAACTATAGAGAAGACAGTAACGGGACACACTCCTTTCTCGCTAGCATTTGGCTCGGAAGCGATGCTGCTTGTTGAAGTGAATATATTGACTCATAGAAGAGATTTTTACAATCAAGAAGAAAACTAGAAACTTTTAAAATTGTTCTTGGATCTACTTGAGGGAAAACAAACTGAGTCACAAGTTACCGACACTGCATACCAACACCGAGTCACGAGATACTTCAACAAAAGAGTCAAGAAAAGATTATTCAATGTTTGAGATTTGGTGTTAAGACGAGTCTTTGTAAATACGAGAGATGCATCAGCAGGAGTGTTCAACCCGAACAGGGAGGATCCATATGTCATCAAAGCAGTAGTTGGAGTCGTAGTCAATAAATTGGCTCAACCTGATGGCTCGCTAATAAAAACTACTAGAACGCAAAACATTTGCAACCCTACTATCAATAAATAAATGATGTAACTCGCATTACTTATGTAAGCTTTAAATTTAGTAATGAATAAAGAGAATCATTTATATTAAGTAATTACAAATTTTCATTCTTTAAAATTACTTAAGGGGCATTTATGTATGACTAACCGCAATTCATTTGAAAAAACATTGTCTAATGCAAACCCGCCATTTCAAAAAAAAAAAAATTGAAATTCAAAGGTTCTCGACTAAACCTCTTTGACGAAAGTGGAGTCATGTAAAGCCCGCTTAGTTAATTTGGAAATTAGCAGTTATTTATGTTAATCAGGAAATTATTTATAGCCATTTAAATAATTTATTATGGAATTCAGATATGCATGAGTATGTTATCAGCAGTTATTATATTTCGCATTTCCGGTGTCCGGTATTTGGAACGCGGCGTTTGGCTCGCAGGAAATCACAACCTAGTATGTTAGTATTTTGGGGACGGGTTTTAGACATTGGGAATGTCGGGAATGGCCGGGAATTTAGAATGTCCCAAAAATACCCCTTTAGTATGAATTATGTGATTTTATGGTGGAGGGGCAAAATGGTCTTTTTGCCCCATTAGTGTTTTGTCTTATATGATTTATTAAATGGAAAATGAATAATTAGTTATGTGATTATTTGGCTGAAATGGATTTTAAAAGATAGTATATTATGTTATTAATGTCTTTTTCCAACACTTAGTTTTTTTGAAAAGAAATTCCAACACACACACTCACTCAAAGCTCTCTCTTTCTCCCTCATTTCGGCTGGATCTTGGGCTGCTAGGGCAGAGATTTTTCCTCTTCAAAGCTTGTGATTTTCTCCTCCTCTAAGTGTAATTCAAGTCTAGGTTGGATTCCTTTTACTTCCCTTTGTGTTTTATTCAAGAAAAATGATGAAAATGTGATTTGCATGTTGGATTTTTATGTTGTTGTTGCTGCTGTAATCTAGTGATTATTTTGTGTTTAAGCATGTTAGTTTAGGGTTGTTTTGATGCTTGATTACTAGGTTGAGCATGCTAGATGAAAATGTGTGAAAATTGATGATTTTGTGAGAAAATGTATGTTTTGTTTCTGTATAATTGCTGGTTGTTATTGTTAGTTTGCAGAGGTGTTTTAATGCTTAGTTAAGTAGAATTAACTAGGCTAGGGTGCATGCTAGAGGGTTTAACCAAGTTTGAGTTCTTGAACTCAAAGCTTGGTCTTCAATGGTGAAATTTGCTTGTGAGGTTTCTGGGTAGGTTTCGAGGCCTCGGAATGGTCATTTGGGACCTATGTAGGAGGTCCGGAAAGTTTGGGACCATTTGGGTTCGAATTGGTCAAGATATGGGAATTTTTTTGCTGCCGCCGAGGAACCGAATTCCGGTTGAGCATCCGGAATTCGGATGGGGGTTCGTATTTTCCCGAACCGGAATTCCGGTTGGGCAACCGATCGGATGGGGGATTTTTCAGAACCCTAGTTTTCCTCGTTTTTGGGTTTTTAGGGGTATTGCCATGCTTTTTATCGATAGGGAAACTTTTAGTTTCGAGTTTTAGTCCCCGGGAAGTGATTTGGCGTGTCACTTATAGCGTTGTGGTTTTTATGGTTTAGGAGCCAGTAATCCGCCGTTCAGCTTCAATTCCAGTCAGGTTGACCGGCACACCTGAAATCGGAATCCAGGTAAGATTAGTATAACAGTATGCATATGTAGATTACATGTTTAGCGTGCATGTAGGAAGCCTGTTAGATTACATTAGATATGTATTTAGGCTTCGAACCACCCAACCCCTGTCACGTCGGTACGGTGGAGTATGACCAACAGCACGGAGTATGACCAGGTTCGACCGTCAGCCGACCGGTTGGTGGTTCGATCTTTATTGACCTATCCGCGTCGGTACGAGGCTGAGTATGACCGCCACGGCGGAGTATGACCGGTTCGACCTATCAGGAGGATACTTGTCAATAGTGCGAGTCACGAACGTTCAAAACTCGCACCATGTTGGACATGGCAAGAAGTGCTCGGTACCATGTCGGACATGGCGATGGCGGGACTCGGTATCGTGTTGGACACGGCGATCGATTATATGTATGATATTTTATGCTTTTCTTTGCGAGTCCGTCGACTCACGGTTTACTTTCATGTGTAGGTAAAGGCAAGGCGGTTGCGATGGACCGTGAGCGAGCTTATGGGATTGTACATGTCGGGGCGGTTGGGCACAGGAGCGTACGATCCTCGGGACGACGGGGCGAGATTTTGTAACGGTCGTTAGATGACCTCATTTTGATGTAAAAGTTGAATAGTAAAAACGTTTGTAAATATTTTTATAAATCGGGATCCCGAGACTTTTTGGTAAAATGGTTTATAAGTTTAATGAAAAAGCAAAATTTTAATTAATCACGTTTTTCCATAAACCTCGTTGATTAGCAACGAGCCGCACAAGACGTTTAAAAATCACGTAATACGCCTAAGTTAGTTAGGGTGTTACAATTTGGTATCGTAGCCGCTGTGTTGTCTTCCGAAGATCGTCACGACATGTACAATCATCATCGCCAGCTAGCTCGGTTCACGGTTCGCAAGCCTTTATTGCTTTAGTAGTTTATTTTATTCAAGGTTATGAAAAAGAAAAGCCTCGTTAGGAAGCATGTTAGTAGCCCGATAGTAGAATAGGCGCATGTTTCATTTCTAATTTCCAAATTAAGCGGCACTAGTAAGCTCGCCTTGAATACGACACGATATGCCAACTCTTGGTTTCGCGAGGGCGGTTCTAACTAGATGGACGCCGGGCGGACTACCGGGAGTCGAGGCAACTCGGTGGGGTCGAATCGGGAGAGGGAGCTCGGTTTCCCCCACCTCGCTTGGGGGGCCGAGGTAGAGGTCCCCGAGGCGGGGCTCGTGGTCGGGGTGATGAGAACCCGCCACAAGGGCTGCCCGAGCTCCCCACCGATCGGGGAGCCCCGAATTGGGAGTTACGGTTTGCGGAAATGCAAGCCGGGATCGAAGAACAAGACCTCGAGATTCGGAGGTTGAGACGGCGGGGTGCTCCCCGGTTCCAAGCGTGCAGGTTCCGGCGGCACCGCTCCCCGCTACGCCCAGCCGAGATGGTAGTGGCGGCCCACGGATTGGAACCTTTATATGAGCGGTTCGGAAGCAAGCACCTCCGGTATTCCCGGGAGGTCCGGATGTGTCGAAAGCCGAGCAAGGGCTTACGGTGATCACCAGATTACGAACTTTATGGGTGTCACCGGCAACGACAGAGTGGTGTGCGCCACATTCCAGTTCCAGGAGGATGCCCTGGTATGGTGGGACATGGTGTCTCAGATTCACGACGTCACCACCATGACTTGGGAGAGGTTCCAGGAACTCTTCAACGCGAAGTACTACAATGAGGCGGTTAGAAGCGCCAAGAGAAAGGAATTCGTTCACCCGACCCCGGCGGGAGAACATGACCGTCACCGAGTATACTACTCGGTTTGACCGGAGGCGAGGTTAGCCTCGGGTATTGTGCCGACCGACTTCAGCAGAAAGGAGAAGTATCTGGACGGGTTGAATCCCAAGATCAGGCATGACCTGATGATTACCACCGACGACAGCACCACCTACGCTCAGATGGTGGAGAAGGCACTGCGAGCTGAGGGCGCAGTGGGGTGCATGTCAGAGTTAGCTAGTACTCCGGTTGGTGGCGGAGCTCTACCTCCTCGCATCGGGCTTCAGCGGGGAGTAGTGGTTCGGCCATTGATCGAGGAAGAGGGGCACCCACTCGCTCCGGCGGCTCGAGTCGAACAAGAGGTTCCGGGGGAACCGGGAATAGAGGGAGTCCTCCGGTGGTAATGAGACTCGCTTCTCCTATCCCGAGTGCCCCTAGGCCGCGCAGGCACCATCGGGGAGAGTGCAAGGGGCAGGGGATGCTTTCATTGTGGCATGCCCGGCACTTCAAGCAGGGAATGTCCCCGGCTCCGCCGGAGGCACCGAGAGCTCCGGCGATGCCCACTCCAGCCCGGGGTATTCGCGATCACGCGGGCGATGCGGATGCCAGCCCATCGGTTGTTACGGGTCGATTCTTATTAACGACTCGTTTTATTCGATCTTTTTGATTACGGGGCTACACATTCTTATGTGGCGGCCAGAGTCTTTAGTAAGTTGGGTAGACCCTTTGATAGATATGAGTCAGGGTTTGGAACCCTGTTACCTGGCGGAGAATTGGTTATCTCCAATAGGTGGATTAGGTCTATGCCGATCAGGATAGATGGTAGAGAGTTGAGCGCTGATCTGATAGAGATGAGCTTAGTCGAATTTGATATTATTTTAGGAATGGATTTCCTATCTAAATATTCGGCGAGCATTGATTGCAAGAGGAAGATGGTGGTCTTCCAACCAGAAAGTGAAGAACCGTTCGTATTTGTGGGTTCGGTTCAGGGATCTCGGATCCCGGTGATCTCGGCTATGTCAGCGAGAGAATTATTGCACGGTGGGTGCTTAGGGTTTCTGGCCGTGGTGGTGGACACCACTCGGCCAGACACCATTCGGCCAGAGGACATCAGCGTGGTTCGGGAATTTTTGGACGTTTTTCCCGAAGAACTTCCAGGGTTACCACCTCACCGGGAGATTGACTTCGTGATCGACTTGGCACCAGGGATGGATCCGGTTTCTAAAGCCCCGTATAGGATGGCTCCAGCTGAACTTAAGGAGTTAAAGATTCAGCTCCAGGGGTTGCTTGACATAGGGTTCATTCGGCCCAGTGTGTCACCTTGGGGAGCCCCGGTTTTGTTCGTGAAGAAGAAGGATGGCTCTATGAGGATGTGCATCGACTACAAAGAGTTGAACAAGCTGACGGTGAAGAATAAATATCCATTACCTAGGATCGATGACTTGTTCGATCAGCTTCAGGGGAAGACGGTCTTTTCTAAGATTGACCTCCGTTCGGGTTATCATCAGTTGAGGATCCGAGAGGAGGACATTCCAAAGACGGCTTTCCGCACTAGGTATGGACACTACGAGTTCCTGGTTATGTCATTCGGACTAACCAATGCTCCTGCAGCATTCATGGACCTGATGAATAGGGTATTCAAGGATTTCCTCGATATCTGTGTGATTGTGTTTATTGACGACATCCTCGTGTACTCTCAGTCAGAAGAGGAGCATGAGTTACACCTCCAGATGGTACTGCAACGACTTCGAGAACATAGACTCTACGCCAAGTTCAAGAAATGTGAGTTCTGGTTGTCTCAGGTGTCCTTCCTAGGGCACATTGTGAGTAAAGATGGGATCAAGGTGGATCCCCGGGAAGATTGAATCCGTCGTGATTGGCCGAGACCGAAGACGATTGACAGGAGATCGAAGCTTTTGGGATTAGGCCGGGTATTACCGTAGGTTCGTGGAGGGGTTCTCCAAAATTTCAATGCCCCTAACCGAGCTTACAAAGAAGAATCAGCGATTTATCTGGACAGATAAATGCGAAGCTAGTTTTCAGGAGCTGAAACAGAGATTGATTACTGCTCCGGTGCTAGCTTTGCCTTCGGACAAAGAGAAGTTCGTGGTCTATTGTGACGCATCCAAACAGGGTTTGGGGTGCGTATTGATGCAAGCCGATCGGGTTATCGCTTACGCCTCCCGTCAGTTAAAGGATTATGAACAGCGATACCCGACTCATGATTTAGAATTGGCCGCAAAGTGGTTTTGCACTGAAGATTTGGCGGCATTACTTGTATGGGGAGAAGTGCGAGATCTATACCGACCATAAAAGTCTCAAGTATTTCTTTACTCAGAAAGATTTGAACATGAGACAAAGGCGTTGGTTGGAGTTAGTGAAGGATTATGATTGCGAGATCCTCTATCATCCCGGAAAAGCCAATGTAGTGGCCGATGCCCTGAGTAGAAAGGGTCCCGGGCAGGTAGCTAGCATGGTTCAGATCTCACCTCAGCTAGCAGAGGATATGGTCAGGTCCAGCATTGAGTTTGTGGTAGGTCAGCTACACAACTTAACGCTGCAATCTGATCTGTTAGAAAGAATAAAAGTTGCTCAGACGACAGATCCGGAGTTAGTGAAGATCCGAGATGAGGTATTGGCTGGTCAAGCCAAGGACTTTTCAGTGTCAGATAGTGGGATGCTTTTGTATAAAGCCAGGGTTTGCGTCCCGAACAGTGTGGACTTGAGGAACGAGATCTTTGAGGAGGCTCATTCTACCCCGTATTCTCTGCATCCCGGCACCACCAAGATGTACCAAGATTTGAAACCGTACTTCTGGTGGAACGGTATGAAGAGGAATTTGGTAGAATTCGTATCGAGATGCCTCACATGTCAGCAGATCAAGGCTGAACATCAGAGACCAGCAGGGTTGTTGCAGCCTCTAACCCTACCAGAATGGAAATGGGAGGATATTACTATGGATTTTGTGGTCGGATTACCTAGGACCACGGGTATGTATGATTCCATCTGGGTAGTGGTGGACCGATTTACGAAATCGCTCATTTTCTCGCCTACGAACGACGTTTTCGCGATGGATCGAGTTGGCGAGTTATATGTCGTGGAGATAGTGAGACTTCACGGGGTACCGAAGTCTATAGTTTCGGACAGGGATCCGAAATTCACCTCCAAATTTTGGCAAAGTTTGCAACGGGCAATGGGTACAAAGCTAAAATTCAGTACAGCATTCCATCCTCAGACAGATGGTCAGTCCGAAAGGACAATTCAGATATTGGAGGACATGCTGAGAGCCTGTGTTATGGACTTTGAGGGTTCATGGAATAAATACCTACCGTTAGTAGAGTTCTCATATAACAACAGTTATCAGAGTACGATAGGGATGGCACCCTATGAACTCGTTGTACGGTAGGAAATGTAGATCCCCTATCCACTCGGGATGAGACGGGGAGAGGAAATATCTAGGTCCGAGTCGTTCGGCGGACCAATGAGGCGATAGAGAAGATTAAAGCTAGAATGCTTGCCTCCCAGAGCAGACAGAAGAGTTACGCAGATCCGAAACGTCGAGATGTTGAGTTCCGAGTAGGGGACCATGTGTTTTTGCGAGTATCTCCGATGAAGGGGATTAAACGTTTCGGGAAAAGAGGCAAGTTATGCCCTAGATTTACAGGACCTTTCGAGATTCTCGAGAAGATAGGTCAAGTGGCATATCGGTTAGCATTGCCTCCTACCTTTATCGAAGCGTTGCACAACGTATTTCATGTCTCAATGTTGAGAAAATACGTTTCGTACCCCTCTCATATAATCGATTATGAGAGCCTTCGGCTTCGGTCGGATATGTCCTATGAGGAACAGCGGTGCGGATCCTGGATAGAAAGGATAAAGTCCTTTGGAATAAGACCATAGCGTTGGTCAAGGTTCTCTCGGAGAAACAAGTAAGGTGGAAGAAGCCACCGGGAGCTAGAATCGATATGCGAGCTCAATATCCAGAGTTATTCAGGTTAGATTTCGGGGACGAAATCCTTTTAAGGGGGGAATAGTTGTAAAGCCCGCTTAGTTAATTTGGAAATTAGCAGTTATTTATGTTAATCAGGAAATTATTTATAGCCATTTAAATAATTTATTATGGAATTCAGATATGCATGAGTATGTTATCAGCAGTTATTATATTTCGCATTTCCGGTGTCCGGTATTTGGAACGCGGCGTTTGGCTCAGTAGAAATCACAACCTAGTATGTTAGTATTTTGGGGACGGGTTTTAGACATTGGGAATGTCGGGAATGGCCGGGAATTTAGAATGTCCCAAAAATACCCCTTTAGTATGAATTATGTGATTTTATGGTGGAGGGGCAAAAATACCTATTTACGACGTAAGTAAAAGGTTACTAGGGGCAGAACCTAGGTATCCCCCTCTACAAGAACTCGATTTCTGCCTAGTCCATGCGTCTTGCAATATACGACCACGTTTCTAGGCTCACCCCATAAAAGTGTTAACCGATCCGCCCTTGAGACAAGTTTTATCAAAACTAGATGTTTCTGGAAGATTGATAAAATGATCGATTGAACTGGGCCAGTTCGATATAACATACCATCCTTAAACATCCATCAAGGGTCAAGCTTTGGCTGACTTCTTGATAGAAGGTATAACCCTAGAGGAAATCCCACCTGATAAGCAAGATGCAGAAACCTGGAAGTTATATGTGGATGGCGCAATCAACGAACAGGGTTCAGGTCCAGGGGTAATATTAATATCGCTGGAAGGCTTTAAGTTTCACTATGCTCTAAAATTCCAATTTGACGCATCAAATAATGAGGCTAAATATCAAGCCTTGATCGCCGGCTTAAAGATAGCAAAGGCCTTGAACGTCAAAAATCTCATTTGTCATAGTGATTCCAAGCTGATCGTGAACCAGGTCCTCGGGGAATACTAGGCCAAAGGCTTGAAAATGGAAAAGTATTTAGAGAAAGTTTGCAAGAACTAAGAAAGATTCAATTACTTTAAAATCGAACAAATTCCGAGAGCACAAAACTCCAACGACGACGCCTTAGCGAAGCTGGGCTCGCAGAAAGACCTGGATGAATTAAACCTGGTTCCGGTAGAATTGCTGAGCGAGCCAAGTATATGTGAAACTGAAGGCGTCAAGATTATAGATAGCTATACAACATGGATGATGCCTATTATCAACTATTTACTCGACGGACAGCTTCCAAATGACAAAAACGAGGTACGAAAACTATTGTATACAGTGCCTCGCTACACAATGATTGAAGGCAAACTATATAGAAGAGGGTATTCAATGCCCCTACTTTGGTGTGTTCCTCCCGCAGAGGCAAACTAAATCATTAGAGAAATTCATGAAGGCTTCTGTGGGGATCATGCGGGTTGCAAAGTCTGTCTAAAAAGATCATTAGACAAGGATATTACTGGCCAACGATCAATAAGGACACACATGAGTTTGTCAAGAAATGTGATAAATGTCAGAGATTTTCACATATACCTCACGTACCGCCAACTGAACTTAGAATGATGACCTCGCCCTACCCATTTGCTATATGGGGGATCGACCTAATTGGGGCATTACCCACTGGGCGAGGAGGAGCTAAGTATGTGATGGTAGCAGTCGACTTCTTCACTAAATGGACGGAGGTCGAGCCCCTCGTATCCATAACCTACAAGAAAGTCCTTGACTCTGTTGTAAAGAACATTATCTGTAGGTTTGGAATTCCCTTAAAGATAGTATCTGATAATGAAACCCAATTTGATGGCGACTTGTTCACTAAATTCTACGAGAGGAATAAAATTATCAAAAGCTTCTCG
Organism: Cannabis sativa; assembly: GCF_029168945.1. Lineage (NCBI taxonomy): Eukaryota > Viridiplantae > Streptophyta > Magnoliopsida > Rosales > Cannabaceae > Cannabis > Cannabis sativa. Next base: position 29,549,941 of record NC_083604.1, read on the forward strand.
TCAGTATCCAGGCCTCAGGCAAATGGACAAGTAGAAGCCGTTAATAAAACCCTAAAGGGTACTATCAAGAAGAAGTTAGATCATATGGGTTGACGAGCTACCTCAGGTGCTCTGGGCCCACAGAACTATAGAGAAGACAGTAACGGGACACACTCCTTTCTCGCTAGCATTTGGCTCGGAAGCGATGCTGCTTGTTGAAGTGAATATATTGACTCATAGAAGAGATTTTTACAATCAAGAAGAAAACTAGAAACTTTTAAAATTGTTCTTGGATCTACTTGAGGGAAAACAAACTGAGTCACAAGTTACCGACACTGCATACCAACACCGAGTCACGAGATACTTCAACAAAAGAGTCAAGAAAAGATTATTCAATGTTTGAGATTTGGTGTTAAGACGAGTCTTTGTAAATACGAGAGATGCATCAGCAGGAGTGTTCAACCCGAACAGGGAGGATCCATATGTCATCAAAGCAGTAGTTGGAGTCGTAGTCAATAAATTGGCTCAACCTGATGGCTCGCTAATAAAAACTACTAGAACGCAAAACATTTGCAACCCTACTATCAATAAATAAATGATGTAACTCGCATTACTTATGTAAGCTTTAAATTTAGTAATGAATAAAGAGAATCATTTATATTAAGTAATTACAAATTTTCATTCTTTAAAATTACTTAAGGGGCATTTATGTATGACTAACCGCAATTCATTTGAAAAAACATTGTCTAATGCAAACCCGCCATTTCAAAAAAAAAAATTGAAATTCAAAGGTTCTCGACTAAACCTCTTTGACGAAAGTGGAGTCATGTAAAGCCCGCTTAGTTAATTTGGAAATTAGCAGTTATTTATGTTAATCAGGAAATTATTTATAGCCATTTAAATAATTTATTATGGAATTCAGATATGCATGAGTATGTTATCAGCAGTTATTATATTTCGCATTTCCGGTGTCCGGTATTTGGAACGCGGCGTTTGGCTCAGTAGAAATCACAACCTAGTATGTTAGTATTTTGGGGACGGGTTTTAGACATTGGGAATGTCGGGAATGGCCGGGAATTTAGAATGTCCCAAAAATACCCCTTTAGTATGAATTATGTGATTTTATGGTGGAGGGGCAAAATGGTCTTTTTGCCCCATTAGTGTTTTGTCTTATATGATTTATTAAATGGAAAATGAATAATTAGTTATGTGATTATTTGGCTGAAATGGATTTTAAAAGATAGTATATTATGTTATTAATGTCTTTTTCCAACACTTAGTTTTTTTGAAAAGAAATTCCAACACACACACTCACTCAAAGCTCTCTCTTTCTCCCTCATTTCGGCTGGATCTTGGGCTGCTAGGGCAGAGATTTTTCCTCTTCAAAGCTTGTGATTTTCTCCTCCTCTAAGTGTAATTCAAGTCTAGGTTGGATTCCTTTTACTTCCCTTTGTGTTTTATTCAAGAAAAATGATGAAAATGTGATTTGCATGTTGGATTTTTATGTTGTTGTTGCTGCTGTAATCTAGTGATTATTTTGTGTTTAAGCATGTTAGTTTAGGGTTGTTTTGATGCTTGATTACTAGGTTGAGCATGCTAGATGAAAATGTGTGAAAATTGATGATTTTGTGAGAAAATGTATGTTTTGTTTCTGTATAATTGCTGGTTGTTATTGTTAGTTTGCAGAGGTGTTTTAATGCTTAGTTAAGTAGAATTAACTAGGCTAGGGTGCATGCTAGAGGGTTTAACCAAGTTTGAGTTCTTGAACTCAAAGCTTGGTCTTCAATGGTGAAATTTGCTTGTGAGGTTTCTGGGTAGGTTTGAGGCCTTGGAATGGTCATTTGGGACCTATGTAGGAGGTCTGGAAAGTTTGGGACCATTTGGGTTCGAATTGGTCAAGATATGGGAATTTTTGGTTGCTGCCTGCGAGGAACCTAATTCGTTGAGCATCCGGAATTCGGATGGGGGTTCGATTTTCCAGAACCGGAATTCCGGTTGGGCAACCGGACTTCCGGATGGGGGATTTTTCAGAACCCTAGTTTTCCTCGTTTTTGGGTTTTTAGGGGTATTGCCATGCTTTTTATCGATAGGGAAACTTTTAGTTTCGAGTTTTAGTCCCCGGGAAGTGATTTGGCGTGTCACTTATAGCGTTGTGGTTTTTATGGTTTAGGAGCCGATGTCCGCCGTTCGGCTTCAATTCCGGTCGAGTTGACGAGCACACCTGAAATCGGAATCCAGGTAAGATTAGTATAACAGTATGCATATGTAGATTACATGTTTAGCGTGCATGTAGGAAGCCTGTTAGATTACATTAGATATGTATTTAGGCTTCGAACCATCCAACCCTGTCACGTCGGTACAGGCTGGAGTATGACAGGCAGGAGTATGACCTGGGCTCGACCGATCAGCCGACACCGGTTGGTGGTTCGCTATTGACCTATCCCGTCGGTACAGGCGGGTATGACCAAGGCGGCGGAGTATGACCGGTTCGACCGATCAGGAGGATACTTGTCAATAGTGCCGTCCCCTGAACGTTCAAAACTCAGTACCATGTTGGACATGGCAGTAGTGCTCAGTACCATGTTGGACATGGCAGTAGCGGGACTCAGTATCGTGTTGGACACGGCAGTCAGTTATATGTATGATATTTTATGCTTTTCTTACTGAGTCTGTCGACTCACAGTTTACTTTCATGTGTAGGTAAAGGCAAGGCAGTTGCTGATGGACCGTGAGCGAGCTTATGGGATTGTACATGTCGGGGCGGTTAGGCCTGGAGCGTACGATCCTCGGGACGACGGGGGCTGAGATTTTTGTAACGGTCGTTAGATGACCTCATTTTGATGTAAAAGTTGAATAGTAAAAACGTTTGTAAATATTTTTATAAATCGGGATCCCGAGACTTTTTGGTAAAATGGTTTATAAGTTTAATGAAAAAGCAAAATTTTAATTAATCACGTTTTTCCATAAACCTCGTTGATTAGCAACGAGCTGCACAGTACGTTTAAAAATCACGTAATACGCCTAAGTTAGTTAGGGTGTTACAAGTCAAACCGTTATAACTACCTCACCAAACCTTTTTGACGAGAAAGTGGTCGAATCGTTATAACACCTTGATCAAACCTTTTTGACAAAGAAGTGATCAAACAACTATAATTTTTTGATTTATAACCTATCTGATAGGAGAGGAAAATCAAAAGTTATAACTTGCGTATAAAACTGAATACTAACAGTTCTCGCGAGCTTGGAAAGTACTAAAAGAGGCATCACGACGCCTTGATAAAAGTACTTAAACCTAGAAAACAAATAGATAATATAACTATCCATGCGAGCAAATTAAAATATACAAAGTGATAAAATCCTTAAAGTATATTCAAGTTTGCTTAACATAGATTATAACTACAATTGGGCGGCAGAATTAACAACCGCTCGAAAAATCATAAAGTTTGGTAGAATACTAACTACTTAAACAAGAAGATTACGAGCAATGGAAAAACCCAAAAGTATTGTATATTTGATAAAAATATAGTTGTTTACATTGTGAATAATAACGCAAGCAAACACAATTGTATTAAGTTTGAATAAAAACAGTACAAGGCATTAAAGAAAAGAAAAACCTAAGACTGGTTACTGTTGGGAATATTTTGTTAGGTTTTATGCCCTAAATAAAACTCCATTTCAATGTAATCTCTATTATTCAATATCAATAAAGAAACAGAAGTATTTTTCACTCTTTTGGGTGTCATTTGGTTCATGTTATCAATTACTTGTTTACTTGATTTATAGATTCATCCAAACCCTTTTCACATTTATGTTCTTGTTTATTGTGGCGTCAGTATAGTGGAAAGCAATCAAGATTATGTGATTAAAGATATATTCTTAGATTTATCAGTACACAGGGTCTAACTGATATGTAAATCTACAACATAGTTTACTTATACCTTGGATAAGTGCTATGTCCTTTCCATAGTATTGGTCAAAGTAAAGCTTGGGTTGGATGCATGGAGTATGCATCGGAAGGGACCGATATTGAACTTTGATTCAGATGTAGTAAACTTACCGTAATATCTGTTCAATTCAATATCACCTAGTTGATCCTAGATCAAATGATCTTAATCCTGATATGGTTATGTTCAATCTCAAGAGTATTACACATGTTCTCTGATTTTTTAGTTAAGCCTACTTTTGGTTTAGGGTGATACGTACATTTTGGGAACTTGGTAGTGCAATTGAGTGGGAGCGCTAAACATAGAAATGGAATCTATAGCTTCTATCTAGCAAATAGAAAGTGAAATGATGATTTCCTTTGACCTTGGCTAAACAGAGATAAATGGTTGAGTACTCATTTCACTTTGCTACAATATCATTTATACGGGGCTAAGTATTTTAAGGATAAAATACATTGAAGGGTGTAACGGTAATTTAATCCCTATACAATGTAAATCATCTATAGAGGATCATTGATCAACTTGGGATTATAACAATGGATAATTTATAGCGTATCTATATGGTGGAACATATAGAGCTTTCTATATAACTGAGAGAGCAATTCTGAGTTCTATGAGTGGATGCAACGAGGAATTAATAAGTCAGTGAATTTACTTGGTAAGTTCTTGGTCTGCTTATTGGAAGCTCAGATATATTGGCCCATGGTCCCCATACTAGTTGAGACAATACTACTTGTAAGACTCAGTTAATGGATTTTGATTAATTGATTATAATTCTAAAATTAGACTATGTCTAGTTTGTGAATTTTCACTAAGTAAGGGCAAAATTCTGAAGAAAGAGTTACTAGGGTACATTTGTTAATTAAGAGACGTTAGTTGGTCGAATTAATAAATATATTAAATGACAATATTATTTCATAATTAATTTTTAGATATTAAATAGTTGGAATTGGCATTTAAATGGTTGAATTTGAAAATTTGCGTTTTTGAGAAAATGAGATGTAGAAATAATAAAACAGCAAAATTGCAAAAGTGGGGCCCATATCCAAAGCCCTGGCCTGCCACTAGTGTAGGCTTTTATCATTTATTTTTTTTTCATTATTTTAATGCCAAATAATTCTAACCTAACCCTAGGTGGCATCCGATAAATAAGTAGTGATGGCTTCAGGAAAAGATGATGCATCTTAATTCCTTCAGAGTAAAACCTGAGTGCCTTCTACCATAAACCTAGCCGCCACTCCTCCTGCTTCTTCTTCACTATTGAAACCGAACCCCTTGAGTGATAGAGTGAGTGCCCACACATATCAAGTGGTACCTCAATCGTAGTGTAGAAGATCGTGAAGAATCCAGTTTCAATAGAAGGACATTCGGGCTCAGATCTTGGTGATACTCTGCGACAGAAAGGATACAAGGGTTAGAGATCTGAGTGGAAGGAGACATCATATTCCGTTGCAACCACTATAAGGTTTCTCATAATTTAGATGTGTTTATTTATTATCGTTTTAGAAGTTTATATTTACCATGTTAAACAACATACTTATTAGTAAATCTAAGATCCTGGTAAAATATTTTCAACAACTGGCCTCAGAGCCATGGTAATTGATTTACTTTCAAGAAATTTGGACTTAAAACAATTTGTGTGTGATTTGGATGGTTTCATGTTGATCTGTGTGTTATATGATGATTGATTGATGCTTGTGAAATATTATGAAAAATAATTGAACTTTCGTTTCTGAAATTATTTTTATTGGATAGTTTGGAAAATATTAAGCAATTTATTATTTTACAGAACTTAATTTTGATTTTATTTGAATTAGTTATTATTTTTTGAACTTTTGAAAAAAGATAGGATGATCACACTCACCCCACGCGCGCGGAACCGAGTTTCCATCGGTCAGGTGCGTGTTCGGACAAGGATCTGTCCGAGCGACACGCCGAGGGATGTCTGAAATCTCTCTCTGCGCGCGCAGAAATCCTGGTGGGACCCCTAGCACTGAGTTTTCTCGGCTGATCAACTTGTGGGCGCGCGCGGATGTGTATGCAACTGCATACCATCCATACAGCTAACAATTTTTTTTCGATTTTCTTTGATTTTTCATGCTATTTCATGGAATTAACTTCCGATTTTTTGTGTAGTTTTGTATTTTGATTTTTACTTTTCATATTTCAAATCTAATTATCAGAATTAAATTAATTGGATTTTTTAAAATTAATTTAAGATCTTAGTGTTAATTTGAATTTGAAAATAGGTAAAAATCTATCTTTTTGCTTAATTAATTATCTTATTTTTAAAATTTGATTATTGTATCTTATTTTTTAAATTTAAGGTCAGATATTAATTTTTTTCAAATTATTTTTTTTCAAATAAATTGACCATATTCAAATTTAAAATAGGATTGTTATAGTCATGATATTTTGAATAGAAATAAGATATTTTGCTAACTTTTAAATTTTGTTATTTTTTATTTAAATTAAATTATAAAATCAGAAAAGGATATTTAAATTATCATTTTATATTATTGAATATTTAATTTATAAAATAACATGAAATTTAAAAGATAGTTAGCATTTTTTATTTAAAATGATATTTAGGTTAGTTAAAACCTAATTTTTCAAAATTGTAAGTTTAATTTTAAATTTTTTTTATTAAAATTATTTTAAAAACCAAAAATATATATTTATTAATTTATTATTTTTGAAGTTTTTTAAATAAATTAATTAATTTAAAATTATATAAATCCTACATCCAACTATCCAATTCAACTTGTTGCCGGAGTATGTGTTTTTTAGCTTGTTTGTAAGTTTTATAAAACCTATTATTGCTTGATCTAAATTGTCATGGTTAACTTGTTGACAATCCAATGATCTGATTTTAATCCATGGTTCAATTGTCAATGTCAAGTAAATAATTTGTAACAGGTAAATTTTACATTCTTCTTTCATCTTTGTATGACCTAGTAACATGATAGGATCCATCTAAATTTGTGTGCCTGTGTGAGCCTATATGTTTACTTTATGTTTAGACGCATATAGGTTGTTCCTTTAATTTTTAATTAAGATGAACTAGGTTGCTAAATAAAATGTCACACCATGATAGATTTTATTTAGGCACATTTAGTTTTTGGGCCTATTCAATTAATAACAGTTATTCATTTTAAGGTTAAATTCATCTCTTTTGGGCTTTCTGTGAGAGTTAGGGGGCCAATAGAAGTGGGTACGACATACTGAACCCAGTCCTCCCTCACATGAATAACCCCAACTGTAAAGGCCCATTTGCCTAATTTGAATAAGTGTACTAGGTTAATTAAATTAGTTTAACCTAATAAAGTTGATTAGCAACATAATTAATTTCAAAATAAATGGAATTATTTTTCATTCGTATATTTTGAAATTAATTTAAGAAAAACACACTTAGTTTAATGAAATTATTTCTAGATAAACTATATGTATTTTTCTTGTATTTAATTAAAGGCTAATTAGTAATTTTTCCCCCTGAACTTTGACATGTACTAAATCGTGCCCCCTAAACTCTTGAGATTGTTAAATTTAAGGACTTTTGTCTAATTTTAGTAATAAAAAATCTAACATAGATGAAAGTTCAAGGGACATGATTTAGTACATATGAAAGTTTGAGGGGCGTGATTTGATAGATATCAAATTATGGGGAGCATGGTTTAGTACATAAACAATAACTGAAGTAGTAAAATTGAATGAAATTAGACAAAAGTCCTTAAATTTAACAATCTCAATAGTTCGAGGGGAATTTCTAACGGCCAAAAAAGTTCAGGGGTCAGGATTTAGTACATGTCAAAGTTCGGGAAGAAAAATTACTAATTAGCCTTAATTAAATATAGAATTATACCTAACTAGATTCTTTCTGAAGCTCATTTTAAATATTTCATTAAATATTCCTATTTAAGTTATAAATTAGTTATTACTAACTAATTTTATTTATCAACTTAAATTTGAATATCTTTTGAATTTCAAAATTAAAGTTGAGGAATTCTAGGAATTGGTTATTCAAGATTTTTAAGATATTTTTTAAGTTGATATTTTTTAAATATAGATCAACTTAAAATGAAATATTTTTCAAAATTAGGTGGTTATAACTTAATTTTTGATATTTAATTAAATTTTATTTGAAAAATATTTAAGTTGGATATTTAGATTTTTTCTATAACAACTTAAATTAGATATTTTTTCAAATTTTATTTTATTATATTTTAATTATTTATTTAATTTCAAATTTAATTTTCGAATATTAAATAATTGAAAATTTAATTGAAGTTGGAAATTTTTTTTTAAAAAAATCAACTTTAATTTGTAATTTTCATTATTAAAATATAGAATAAAATAAGTGATTAAATAACATACATATTTTAAATAGTGAGCTTTAATCAAGAGAAATTCGATCTCCATTGTTGGTTTTACATAGTTATTGTTTTAGTGAGTAATCCTCCCTAATGGAGAAACGTTCATTAGCAATTTAACGGCATAGAATCTCGAAAGATAAGTATTTTTGTAAGTGTTTATTTTAGTATAGATAACCCTAATGGTGGCGACTATTATAGGGCTTACAGAAGTATGAAATAATGGTGGGGGTCATGAAATACGAATGACATTGACTCTCGCCTAAACGGGACAACATCGATTCTCTTTTACATCAAATAAAAGGTTGCTAGAATGATTATCATTTTATATGAATTGACAACTATATTCAATGGATGATGCTTTGACTCTCGCCTAAACGGGACACTATATCAGTCTGTTGGAAACCTTGGAAAATAAAATATGTTAGAATTTTGGTATTTTTATAAACATATGTGATTATTTGCTATTTTCTAAACTTGTATATGAATTTATTGAAGCAAAACCTTACTTCTGTTTTATTGATATTTGTAGTGCCAATATGAATCACCCAGACCCCGACCCACTCCTAGTCAATGTCTTAGCAAATGAACTCTATAGTGTGAAAATGCACCCTAGTAGTTGCATAAACTCGCACCTATTGATGATGAATCTAAAGTTCCAAAAGGCAAATCTACTTGGAATTGAATTATCAAAGGAACAATGGGTTCAATTCATACCTAATAGTCTTCCTCCAGAGTATAATGCATTTGTTGTATCTTACATGATGAACAATTTTAACTCTTCCGACATGGATAAGCTCGAAGCACAATTATGAGCTCATGAATGGAATCTGATTGCAATGCCACCTCCTCGTTTTGCAAACTTTAATCAGAGGAAAATGATTAAGCATGAAGCTTGTGACAAAGCTGCTTCTTCAAGTACAATTATTAGTCATTATCTTCTATGTTCGAATTGTAATGAGAAATGACATCAGAAGAACGATGTCCTAGGCTTCTAAACAATTCAAATGAAGGTAATGCTTTTGTCTTTGAAACATGTGTTTTAGAGAATGACAATTCCATAAGGATTGTTGATTCCGGATCTACTAACCATGTTTGTTCTTCATTGCAGCTGCTTGAAACTTGGGAAAATCTACACCCAGAAGAGTTGAAGCTTAAAGTTGGAAATGGCGAGTTAGTATCAGCCAAAGCAAAAGGAAAAGCTCGCCTTAAGTTTCAAAAGAGATTTTTACTTTTAGAAACTATTTTATTTATTCCAAACTTTAGTAGAAACTTGATTAGTGTTTCATGTTGACAAACACATCTTTATAAATTGAATTTTTTGAGTACTACTTGTACAATTTCTCGTAATGGATTTCAATTATGTGTTGCTCACAGGGAACAAGGGCTTTATGTATTAAGACCGGATATACAAATTGCACTAAACAGTAAACTTTTCAATGTTGCTAAACCTAGAAACCTTAAAATAAAAGAGATTCATAATGATGAACAAACTTACCTATGGCATTTACGTTTGGGTCACGTAGGCTATGATAGACTCAATAGGTTAACCAAAGACGGTCCATTGAAAAATGTCGTCTTAGGTGAATTACCTGTATGCGAGTCCTGCCTAGAAGGTAAGATGACCAAACGTTCTTTCTCTGTAAAGGGAGAGCGTGCCAAACAACCCCAAGGGTTAGTGCATTCAGATGTCTACGGACCCCTGAATGTCAAAGCCCGAGGTGGTTATGAGTATTTCGTCACTTTCATTGATGATTTCTCTAAATATAGTTTCCTTTACCGAATGCAAAAGAAATCTAAAACGTTTGAAAAGTTTCAGGAATTTCATGCTTTGGCTCAAAACCAATAAGGTAATACATTAATGATCTTGCGAACTAATAGGGGTGGAGAATATATGGATATGCAGTTCAAAAATCATTTAATTGAACTTGGAATTGAATCCCAATATACTGCCCCTAGCACTCCACAGCAAAATGGAGTTGCAGAAAGAAGAAATCGCACTCTTTTTGAAAAGGTTAGGTCTATGCTGAGTTATTCAACTCTGTCTCGTCCTTTAGGGGATATGCTATACAGATGGCTAACGACATTCTAAATGTTGTTCCATCTAAAGCAGTTCTTAAGACACCCGTAGAACTATGGAATGGTCGTACACCTAGTTTACGCCATTATAGGATTTGGGGGTGCCCTGCTCGTGTCTTGAGAAAGAAAGAAGGCAAACTGGAATCGCGAATTGAAGTTTGCATGTTTTTCGGAAATTCTAAAGAGACTAGGAGTGGACTACTTTATACTTACAAGGATAACAAAGTGTTTGTTTCTACAAATGCCATTTTCCTTGAAGAAAACTATATTAAAGACTACAAACCAAAAAGTAAAGTTGTGTTAGAGGAAATCTTTTCAGATATAACCCCTTCCAATGTTCCGTCCTCTTCTACTCAAGAAGAGGATAATCCCACTCCCTCAGTCGAAACCACTGAGAGAACTACCACTAAAGTTCCTGTTCAGAAGATCACTGTTCCTCGTCGTAGTAGGAGGGTTTCTACTAAACCGTCTCGTTATGGCTTGGATGGTGAAATCAATATGGTCGTTGATGATAGTATTGAAGACGACCCATTAACCTACAAAAAGGCAATGGGAAGTCCAGAACGGAAACGATGGTAGCCGGTATGGATTCAGAAATGGATTCCATGAAAAAGAACAAAGTCTGGGAATATGTAGACGCACCCGATGACTATCGTCCTATCAGATGTAAGTGGGTCTACAAGAAGAAAGGAGGCGCTGGAGGCAAAGTCGAAACTTTCAAAGCTAGACTGGTCGCCAAGGGTAACACCCAAAGAGAAGGTGTGGACTATGAGGAAACTTTTAGTCCAGTCTCCATGCTTAAATCCATCCGAATTCTTCTCTCAATCGCAACCGCTTTCGATTATGAAATCTGGCAAATGGATGTCAAGACAGCCTTCCTTAATTGAATTCTTGAAGAAACCATCTATATGGAGCAACCAGAAGGCTATGTTCTTCCAGGGCAGGAAAAGAAAGTTTGCAAACTCAATAGGTCCATTTATGGACTTAAGCAAGCTTCTCGCTCTTGGAATAAAAGGTTTGATCTAATCATCAAGACCTATGACTTTCTTCAAAATGAACATGAACCTTGTGTTTACAACCTCAAGGAAGACCAAGTGGTAGTATTCCTGGTCGTTTATGTTGACGACAATTTGATCATTGGCAACAATGTCAAGAAAATGACTGACATCAAGGAATGGCTAGACACTCAATTCAAAATGAAAGATTTTGGTGAGGCTGCCTATGTTCTCGATATTAAGATTATTAGAAACCGGAAGAACAGATCCCTTGCTCTCTCTCAAACAACTTACATTGATATGGTTTTAGAGAGATTCTCAATGATAAACACCAAAGGGGCGACTATGCCTTCTAGATATGGTATCTGTCTATCTAAGGAACAGTGTCCCACTGATACTCAAGAGATAGAGGAAATGAGAAGAGTTCCTTATGCTTTGCAGTTGGGAGTCTAATGTATGCAATGTTATGCACTAGACCTGACATCTGTTATGTAGTAGGAATCATGAGCAGGTATCAGATAAATCCAGGACAGGAACATTGGATTGCTGTTAAGCATATCTTGAAGTACTTGAAGAGTACCAGACAATTTGTGTTAGTCTACAAGGGTGGTGCTTTAAATCCCATAGGCTATACCGATTCAAATTTCCAGGCATGTCTTGATGACAGGAAATCTACATCTGGGATGGTGTTTACTCTTGGGGGTGGAGTAGTGGATTGGAGAAGTGCTAAAAAAACTGCGATTTTAGACTCTACCATGGAGGCAGCATACGTAGCTGCTGCAGAGGCTACAAAAGAACTTGTCTGGCGGAGAAAGTTCTTCACAGGTCTTTGTGTCGTTCCTGGAATGGAAAAACCTCTTGTTTTGCTTTCTGACAACACTAGAGCCATAGCCAACAGTAAGGAGCCTCGAAGCCACAAGAGGAGCAAGCACATACAAAGGAAATATCACATCATTAGAGAATATGTGGCAAGAGGTGATGTACTGGTGGAGAAAGTGGACAAAGAGGACAACCTAGCTGATCCATTCACCAATGTCTTCGCAGGAACTGCATTCGAAAAGCTTCGTCAGAATTTAGGATTAATTGATATGTAATGATTAGTTTTATATTAGTGCAAGTGGGAGTTTGTTGGGTTTTATGCCCTAAATAAAACTCCATTTCAATGTAATCTCTATTATTCAATATCAATAAAGAAACAGAAGTATTTTTCACTCTTTTGTGTGTCATTTGGTTCATGTTATCAATTACTTGTTAATTTGATTTATAGATTCATCCAAACCCTTTTCACATTTATGTTCCTGTTTATTGTGTCGTTAGCAAAGTGGAAAGCAATCAAGATTATGTGATTAAAGATATATTCCTAGATTTATCAGTACACATGGTTTACTTGCACCTTGGATAAGTGCTATGTTCTTTCCAGAGCATTGGTCAAAGTAAAGCTTGGGTTGGATGCATGGAGTATGCATCAGAAGGGACCGATATTGAACTTTGATTCAGATGTATTAAACTTACTGTAATATCTGTTAAATTCAATATCACCTAGTTGATCCTAGATCAAATGATCTTAATCTTGATATGGTTAGGTTCAATCTCAGGAGTATTACACACGTTCTTTGATTTGTTAGTTAAGCCTACTTTTGGGTCAGGGTGATACGTACATTTTGGGAACATGGTAGTGCAATTGAGTGAGAGCGCTAAATATAGATATAGAATCTTTCGCTTCTATCTAGCAAATAGAAAGTGGAATGATGATTTCCTTCGAGCTTGGCTAAACAGAGATAAATGGTTGAGTACTCATTTCACTTCGCTGAAATATCATTTATACGGGGCTAAGTGTTTTAAGGATAAAATACATTGAAGGGTGGAACAGTAATTTAATCCCTATACAATGTAAATCATCTATAGAGGATCATTGATCAAATAGGGATTATAATAATGAATAATTTATAGTGTATCTATATGGTGGAACATATAGAGCGTTCTATATAACTGAGACTGTAATTCTGAGTTCTATGAGTGGATGCAACGAGGAATTAATAAGTCAGTGAATTTACTTGGTAAGTTCTTGGTCTGCTTATTGGAAGCTCGGATATATAGGCCCATGGTCCCCATACTAGCTGAGACAATACTACTTGTAAGACTCAGTTAATTGATATTGATTAATCGATTATAATTCTAAAATTAGACTATGTCTAGTTTGTGAATTTTCACTAAGCAAGGGCAAAATTGTGAAGAAAGAGTTACTAGGGTACATTTGTTAATTATGAGAGTTTAGTTGGTCTAATTAATAAATATATTAAATGACAATATTATTTTTAGTTATTAAATAGTTGGAATTGGCATTTAAATGGTTGAATTTGAAAATTGGCATTTTTGAGAAAATGAGATGTAGAAATGATAAAACAGCAAAATTGCAAAAGTGGGCCCAATATCCAAAGCCCAGGGCGGCCACTAGTGTAGGCTTTTATCATTTATTTTTTTTCATTATTTTACTGCCAAATAATTCTAAGCTAACCTGAGATGGCATCCAATAAATAGGTAGTGATGGCTTTAAGAAAAGATGATGCATCTTAATTCCTTTAGAGAAAAACCGAAGTGCCTTCTACCATAAACCTAGCCGCCACTCCTCTCTCTTCTTCACAATTGATACTGAACCCCTTGAGTGATAGAGTGAGTGCTCACACACATCAAGTTGTACCTCAATCATAGTGTGGAAGATCGTGAAGAATCTAGTTTCAAGAGAAGGACATTCGGGCTCAGATCTTGGTGATAATCTGTGACAGAAAGGATATAGTAGTTAGAAATCTGAGTGGAAGGAGACATCATATTCTGCTGCAACCACTGTAAGGTTTCTCATACTTTATATGTGTTTATTTATTATTGTTTTAGAAGTTCATATTTAGGATGTTAAGCAACATACATGTTAGTAAATCTAAGATCCTGGTAAAATATTTCCAACATATTTTACCTCGATCTAGATTTACTAACATGTATGTTGATTAACATCCTAAATATGAATTCTCCAAAAAAATAAAATAAACACATAAGGGTTAAGAAAACCTTACATTGATTGGAGCGGAATATAATGACTCTTTCCATTCAAGATCTCTAGCCCTTGATTCCTTTCTGTAGCAGAGCATTATCAAGATCTGAACATGGATCTCTTTCTCTCCTTTGGGTTTGGTTGCCACCGTCTTACTCACTATGATTAAGTACTTGACTTGCTATATGTGGGCATGACACTCATAAATAAGGGTTCGAATAGGTGAAGAACAATGAAGGAGGTTTGAATCATTAAGGAAAGAACTCTCTCATCAAATTTAGTTGAATAGTCAAGATGACAAAAATTTGACAAAGCGTCAAGTGGATGAGATGAGAACATCATGTTCCTTTTATAGTGTTTCAACTATTGCTTAGGGTTGAATTATATGGATTAAAAAAGAATAAAATATTGGGCAAAAAATACCTCTTGGCCGTACACAATAAGTGGACCAACGCTAGTTACAATTTTGCCACTTTATTTCAACAAATTATTCTTCTTTTCAATAATACCATATTTTCAAATTCAATCCAATAAATGCCAAAACTATTTATTTCATAATTATAATTAATTACTAAATAAAATTGCCATTTATGTAATTTATTAATTAGAGCATACTAAGTCTCTTAATTAACAAATTGACCCCAAAACCTCTTTTCTTCACAATTAAGCCCTTGCTTAGTGAAAATTCATAAATAAGACATGGTCTAATTTTACAATTATAATTGATTAACTATAATCAATTAACTGAGTCTGCAAGCAGTATTATCTCAACTAGTGAGAGGACCATGGGCCTACATAACCGAGCTTTCAATAAGTAGATCTAGAATTGACCAATTAAATTCTCAACTTATTAATTCCTCAATGAACCACTAAAGAAGTTGGAATTGAATACACTCTCAATTATATAGAATGTTCTATATGTACCAGGATATAGAAACGTTATGATTATCCATTGTTACAATCCTAATAGTCAAGGATACTCTATAGATGATCTACACTGAATAAGGACCAATTTACCGTTCTACCCTTCAATATATTTTATCCTTAAAACACTTAGCTACCTATAAATGATATTTTAGTAAACTAATATAATTATTGAAATGATATCTCAGTCATTTATCTCTATTCAGCCAAGCTCGAAGGAAATCATTGTTTCACTTCTAAAAACTTATAGAAGCTAAAGATTTCATATCTATGATTAGCGCTCCCACTCAATTGTACTATCATGTTCCCAAAATGTACGTATCACCCAGACCAAATGGTAGGCTTAACTAACAAATCAAAGAACACGAATAACACTCTTGAGATTGAACCTAACCATGGCAGGATTAAGATCCATAGACCTAAGATCAACCATTGATATTGACTTAGAAAGATATAATGGTAAGTTTAGGATATCTTATCTAAGTTCAATCCTGGTCCCTGCCAATGTATACTCCATACATCCGATACTGCTAAACTTTCCCAATGCCCTGGAAAGGACATAACACTTATCCAAGGTGTAAGTATACCTTATCACTGACTATCACGCCACTCTAAATCCATTGAATTGACAAATCAAGGAATTAAACTATTGAACATATAATCATGATTATATTCCACTGTGCTGACAACACTATAATCATGAACAAATACATATGTTCTCGATTTAATAGAATTTATACATTAAATATAATCATGAAATAAATCATGTGAACTATGCAACATAAAATGATTTCTGATCTTTATTAATTAGTAAATTTGATTATATGGAAATGTGTTTTATTTAGGGCACAAAACCCAACAAACTCCCACTTGCACTAATATAAAACAAAAAGTGCATTTCAAATAATCTCAACACCTTGATATCCAGATCAAGTGTAGTATGTAGTATATTCTCCATAATAGGATCTGATAGGTTGTATTAAATACAACCTTTCCTCCACCATTACATTTCCTTAATCACGAAATATCAAGAAATTCCTCTCTATATGTCTACTACTTTAGGGATACTCGATTCTTCACTTTTTGGCAACTACTTCTGTGTTAGTCAGGAAGTAACACTAGTACTTAATAAATGTTGGTACAATGCCAAAAATGAATAGAACTTTCCTTAGACTGAATAAGTATCTTTCCTAGAAGGACTTAGGCAACAGCTAGTAACTAATCATAGACCTTATACTATCATCAATACGCAAATTGAATTTTTGGGGAGGTAAGTTTGGATACAATTCAAAATTTTAACTTAATGATCTTTGAACTGCATATTTGCCAAATATTTCTCCACTCCTATCAGTTCGCAAGATCTTTAACCACTTATCTTAATGGTTTTCCACCATTGCTAGAAATTCATGAAATTTTTCAAACATTTCCAATTTCTCCACTCCTAGCAGCCTTTTTGTTTCTCATGGCTTTTGCACGCTTCTTGGTGTTCTTCCACTTCTTCTTCGATTTGGGCTTAGAAGCAGATGCAATATTTGCTTCAGGTTTGACTGTCCCATTACCATTCCCAGAATTTTGAGGCTTACTCCCTTTCTTCTTGGGTCCTCCTATCAAATTTTCAAAAGTCTGAAGGTCATTGACTAACTCATGAAAGTCTACGTCCTTCTTATTCATGACATAATTTGATGTATAGGGCAGAAATGCTGGAGTCAGACTATTCAAGATAAGGCTTACTTGAGTAGTGTGATCCATTTCAGCACCATGATCCTTGGCTTCTTGGAAATAACTTGCCATGAGGAGAACATGATCACACACGTTTTGATGGGATTCCATCCGTGCATTGATGTACTTCTTAGTCGCGTCAAAGAGAGACTGAAGCGATGCCCTACCAAATAGTTCATTTAACTATGTCATTACTTCAGCAGCCTTTTCGGTTTTAGAAAACTGAGTTTTGAGGGTGTCAGCCATGCTGGAAAGCATAAAGTATAGAGCTTTGTCATTTGCTTTCTGCCAACGCTCATACTTTTCTTTCACAGCTTTGGATGCATTATCCCCTGACAATTCAGGTGATGGCTCAGTTAACACAAACAAGGCACTTTCTCCTTTGAGAGAAATGTTAATGTTCTCATTCCATTTAGGAAAGTTAGATCCATTTAGCTTATTTTTAGTCAACAGTGATAACATGGAATTCATCATGGTTATACAGGATACTACAAAATAATAAAAATCAATAAATAGAAATCAATAATGGTTTAACACAAAATCAATTCAGAAATTATAAGCACATAGCAAGTAGGAATGATATGAGAAAATACTAAAAAATATAATCCTAAATAATTTCCAAGGTTTTTCAACAAACTGATATGAGTGTCCCGGCTAGGCGAGAGTCAAAGCTACCATCCATTGAATAGAGTTGTCCGCTCATCTAAAATGTTAAACATTCTAGAACCCTTTTATTCGATCAAGATTGGAATACAACGTTGTCCCGTTTAGGCGAGAGTCAAGGCTATTCTATCTTATGAGCTTCTACCATTGTTTCATAATTTGCAAGTCAAATATGGTCACCACCATTAGGGTGATCCATACCATATAAAACACTTACAAACTACTTATCTTTCGAGATTAAACGGTGCGAAATTGTTAATGAACGTTCCTCCATCAGGGAGGATTACTCACTAAAACAAACGCGATGTAAAACCAACAATGGACATCGAATATCTTAATAATAATAAAGCTCATTCTTTAAAATGTATTTTCTTTATTATTCTAATAAATATATTCATTAAATATTGAATTTAGAATTAAAAAATTCAAAATAAGAATTTAATTTAATATTTATAAAATTATACTTAGATGGTGATTGAAATAAAATGAATTATTTCCATCTTAGTAGTAATTTTAAATATAAATATTAAGAAAAATTAATTTAAGTTGTATTAATTTAATTAATTAGCAACTTAAACTAAATTTTGATAAGAATATATTTATTGTATTCGAAAAATAAAGTATAAAACTATACAAATTTTTGAAAAATACTAAATAATAAATACTTAGAAAAAATACTTCAAGCAAAAATATCACCTATCTAGATTTTCCTTTTACTAATTAATTCAATTCCTAATCATATATTTAAATTCATTTATTTTTAAATTAATCAATAGATGAAAAAATTATTGATTTAAGTTGGTCCAAGAATTAATTAAAATAAATAATTAATTTACAACTTAATCTATTTTTCAAGATAAATTCAAAAATATTGCATAATTAAAATGCAATTTTTCGAAATTGATTCATAAAATAAAGAAAAAATATATTTTTAAAATTATTTAAATTTAAGTTGAAAAATTAAATTTGAACCTAAAAATAATTTTCTATTTAATTAATTGTCATGAAAAATAAATATTTAAGTATCACAATGAAAATCAACTTAGATATTTAATTTTTCAATTTAATTAAATGTGTTAAATTCAAGAAATAAATAATTAAGTGTAGAGAAAGCTTAATTATTAATTTCTAGTTTAATACTAGGAAAAATATACTTAAATAAAATTTTACCAAAATTAATTATTTAAATAATTAATTTCACAATGTATAATATTTTCCTATTGAATATTAGAAATAATAAGTAGTCTAGAAACAACTATCTAGAAAATATCTTATTTGACTAAGTATCTTTTCAACAAAAATTTCAAAAAAATATCTAATTTAAGTTGTATAGAAAAAAAATCTAGAACTTAAATATTTTCAAATTTATATTTAATGTTCAATTTAATTAAATATTAAATATTTAATAACTATTTCCTAGGATTCCTCAACTTAATTTTAAATTTAAATAAAATAGTCAAATTTAAGTTAGATATGAAAAATTAGTTAATATAACTAATTTATAACTTTGAATGAAAATGAGAGAACATGCAACATTAAACCTTTTGTTTCAGCCAAAAATAGATCAATTAACATTTAAATTTCCAATTTCCAAGTCCACTAAAGGACAAAACATAAATGGGGCAAAATGACCATTTTGCCCCTCTACACTAAAATAGCATAAAGAGCACTAAAGGGGTATTTTGGGAAATTCTAAATTCCCGGCCAATCCCGACATTCCCAATGTCTAATAAACCGTCCCACAATACTAACATACTAAGTTGTGATTTTACTAAGCCAAACACCGAGTTCCATGTTACGGCCACCGGAAATGCAAACTTATGAAAATCACTATATGACATAAAATGCATTTCAGAATTCAATAATAACAGTATAAATAATTATTTAAATAGCTATAAATAATTTTCCATAATTAAATATAATTAACTGCTAATTTCCAAATTAAACTAAGCGGTCTTTACAATAAATGATTTAAAAATAACCATAAAAAGATAGTTTCAATATCATTTCTAATCTTATAATTTTATAAAATTAAAATAATAAAATAAACTAATTTTAAAATAAATATGGTTAGGCACTTATTATTTTAAGAATAAAATAATAAACAAACAATAATTATCCTAATTATATGCAAAATATCTCAAATTAAGCATTATTCAAATTACTATAGAAATATCTAAGTTATTTAAATATTTAAAATATAATTTATAAATTTCTAATAAGTAAAATGATATAAAATAGCATAAATATCATTTTTCTAAGTTATAATTTGTAAACAATTAAATATTTAAAAAAAATAACCAATTTTTTAATTTGAAAATATTATGGTTAGAATATCTATAAAAATATCTAAGTTAATTTCAAATTTATTAATTATTTCATTTATCTTATAAGATAATTTTAATTTAATATTTAAAATTAAAAGGATAAGGCTATCATTTAATTTAAAATATGTGCAATATTAAAATATCTGATCTTATAATTAAATAATATATAAATATTAAAGAAATTAACAAATTTTAAAAATCTTGCCATAATTTAAAAAATAAAATAATTTATTTTTAAATTTAAACCTCAAAATATTATTAATAATAATAATCTATTAAAAAATAAATATTATTAATTTAAAATTGATATTTAAGTTTAAATATATTAAAAATATTATTTTATTTTGAAATTAGGGTTTGAAAATTGGGAAAATTTGAAATTGGGAAAAAATACCATGAAATTTAGATTTTTGGGTGAAATCCCCCATGCTGCCCACAGGAGGCTGCAAGCAGGGAGCTACGCGTGAGGAGATGGGCTATCGCTGGGTGTCATGTGCGGCAAACACGGGCGCTTGCAGGGTGATGCGTGTTTGAAGGCTGGGCGAGACACGACTTTAGACAAAAAATGTTTGGGTCGCGCGCGCGCATCATGCCTCCTTGTTCGAGATGCTGGTGCGATTGAGCACCCATCTCGACACCCATATGCATCCGATTTTCAAACCTTTATAATATTCTCACTTTTTATCAGAATCGAGTTTCGTAAAAATCAAAATTGGTTAATTTTTCACATGGAATCTATTGACTGGGGTTTTCGGCAGCCAATTTAATAATATGTATGAGAAAGCTGTAGGAAGTTTAATCATGAGATTTTTACGTGGTTGCGGCATTAATGAGCCTTAGCCCACGAGTCTTTCTTATTTATGAGAGTATTTATTACAGAGTATGTTCTTGGTAGTTTTCTCTCCTAATTGCTCTCTTTAATTCTTATGAGCCCAGAATTCTGGACCCCTATCTAGTGTATTTGGGGGGTATTTATAATGTTTTTTTGGGGTGATCCCTAGAACTGAAGCACTTGTCTTTCTGTGTAGTTTCAGTAGGGGCACATAATGCCAGTAGATACAAAATAGGAAATACATGACCTATACCTTAGGTCTCTTAGGGGTTAGGTGGATAAAGTCTTTTATCCATTCTTGATTGAAGTGATCTCTCATAAAGTAGTCATCACTAGCCTTATTAATCATAGCATAATAGCTGTACAAGAGGGGTTACGCCGTCAGACTTATTGATTATGGCAGTTCCAATACGTTTTCTCCCATGCAGGATTAAATGCAAGGTGATTGTTCAAATAATGTCATGTTCCCCCCGGAGGTCCCTTGGCGTTCCTCTGGTCTCTGGGAGTACGTTGAGCTTTTACCTTTCCTCCAGGAGGGCATATTCTTGGTGACACTCCTGAAGCTGGGAGACTTAGTCGATTGATCTACGAGTTCCGCCTCTTAGATCCAGGTGTCGTCGTCATACTGGTCCACGTATTTTGGGCGAAAATAGGGACAATATTTACCCCCCAAGCCTTGTTTGGTGTGAAGCAAACAAGGCTTG
This sequence comes from Cannabis sativa, assembly GCF_029168945.1. Lineage (NCBI taxonomy): Eukaryota > Viridiplantae > Streptophyta > Magnoliopsida > Rosales > Cannabaceae > Cannabis > Cannabis sativa. Next base: position 29,571,520 of record NC_083604.1, read on the forward strand.
CTTAGGTGTCTCCTGCTGTCTCATTGATTTCCTGGCACGTGCTTCGGGCTCATGGGCTGAATTTATGACAGGCATCATTAAAATTTATTGTTTTTTTGCAGGAAACGATTCTCTTCTCGTCGACTAATGATCTGGCGCATTTAATGGGTGTCAGACAAATACTCAGGCATTTCCAGCCGCCCTTGAAGAGCATTCATCCCAACCGTTAGATCTGTAGAATACGAATCGATTCGATTCCCACCGTTCACTGACGCCTGATCACAACTCCTTTGCACCCGTTCTGGCCTATAAAAGCCATCCTCTTTCCTTCATTTGGTTACTTTCACTACTTTGCCATTTTTCGCAAGAGCCCATTTGAGAGAAAAAATTTCATACACCATAGATTTCTTGTTGCTCTTCCTTCGCCGTTGTCAGTCCACCCTATATCGTCGACCGACGCCAACCCCCAGCTCTCAACTTTCATGTAAGTTCTCTAGACACTTCATGCTTTTTATCGTCTGTTTGCATGTTAGGATCGAACTTCTTGGTTGAGTTTTGGATTTCTGGGAAATAACTTTGACGGAGTCTGTCGTGTAATGTGTGGAATCTTCTCTATTTGTGTTTTTTTTTATTTTGCCCCATTTTTCTTTAGAATCGACCCTTCTGCTCGAAGGACTGTTTAGGGCATGGGGTGATTTTCGCTCCCACATTCTGGGTTTTTCATTTTCCGTCCACTTTCGCTGCCTTTGGGATTTTTGCACCCGATGTTTGCTAAGGAAAGTCCTTTTGGTTTCCACTTTTGGCAAACATCCGGAAGGGGCCTCTTTCCAGCGGTTAGGGGACCCCCATTCCTTTTTTTAACTTTTGGGTTTGGTTTGGGGTCTAACTGTTGGATTCTTTCTTTTTTCAGAACAAAACATGTCCACCCCTGCGTCCGGAACTAAGTCTTCTAAGAAGGGGGCGGCCGCTCTGGCCACCCTGGAGGAGGTTATGAAGGGCCCGGTGGCCCAGGAGAACTACACATGTCGTTCTAACGGCTCGGAAGCGGATGAACTACACTCCACCCTGATCTGTGCCCATCAATTGGAGAAAATCGTGACGGTCGCTGGGATTAAACCATCCGCGTCTGGGGTTTTCCATCGCTTACCTCGGGACGAAGAGACGCCCAACCACAATTATAGGGGTTCTGGAGCCTGGAGCCAGACCCATCTCATGTCCGGAGCCATGCTTCCCCTTCAGGATTATTTCATTAATTTCCTCGTATTTGTTGGCCTCGCGCTGTACCAAATTATTCCCCAAGCTTACCGCCTGCTCTCAGGCTTATTTAATTTTTATATAGCCAGAGGCTGGGCTTCGCCTAGCCCGGCTGAAATCTTATATTTTATCAACTCGTGTTTGTCCCAAAAAAGAGGGACATGTTTAAGGACGGTTTTTTCACTCTCCGGGCCCATCCTTCTAACAAGGGCCCGATCTCTTTTAATTTTCAAAAGAATGTTAAGAAATATCGCCACCGCTTTTTCTTCTCTTCTAGCTTCCAAGCCGTGGATCGCCCAGAGCTTATCACAGAGTGGGTCAGGATCCCTCCTCTTCTCTGCACTGCCCCTACCCAGCTGTTCCTCCAGCATGCCAAGGTTTTCTCCACTTATGATAAGAAAGGTCTTAACGTGGGGGACTTGGTCACAATAGAGAACTGCCGGAAGGCCAAGCTCATCTCCGAGAGTCAATCGGTAGACAACTTCAATCTCTCCGAGGTTCTATGCCCAAATGTTCGTACCCGGGACGCTGAAAAGGTGCTCAAGGCGGACATCATGGCCTCGGCGTAGGACCGATACCAAAAGTACCTCTTAAGGAGGGAACAGGAGTAAGCTTATATTAAGGCTCAGGCCGCTGCTGGGAAGACCCTTCGACTGGAGGCGGGCAAAGAGCGGACGCCTTCTTGGCCTAAATTGCTGGTCCCAGTTCCCAATACTGGGGCCCCGGACGCCGGCACATCTGGATCCAGTAAGTCTCCCTTAACTGTTCATCATGTTCCTTCTGCCCAAGAATATTCCCAGTGTAGGCCTATAGGATTTGACGAGCGTCTTCTTAAATTTAGGATGCCCTCTATTCAGTTGGGTGATCATGCCAAAGCCTTTTATTTTTCCAACATAGGTCATTTTTTAGGCCGGTCCTAGATAGGTTCCGGACCTCCTGCACCCATTCCTCTGCATCACTCAACTTATCTGTCTTCCTGCTGGTTTCTCCCCTGGGACAACTTTCTTGGGGATGATGAAGCCAGTATTGTAGTGCAAGACTTCGCTAGGCCTGAGTTTGATCGTTAAGGTAGGACTAGTTTTATCGCTTTGTTTTCATGTGCATACTTTTTTTATGGACATTCTTAAACTTTGTTTATTTGTCTTTTTGAAGCAGCCCAGCCAATGGAGGATCTTTTAGCGACTCTTGCCCAAACATACAGCCTGGAATGTTCTCTTCATCCGGCACCCACCCAGAAGGTGACCCCAGCGAGGTCTTCTTCCAGTGTCCCCTTAGGCCCAATCATCTTGATTGACGAAGACGGGGAGGTCGAGGAGGAGGAAGGTGAGATTGTGGCCACGCTGGACCGGAAGCGCAAGGGAAAGGTGGTGAAGGATGAGTCTTCCTAAAAGTCTAGGTGGGTGGCCACTCCGGCCGTCAGCTCTGATTTAGGGATTCCACCTGAAGCCGAGGAATACACTGTACCTCCCAGCATCGTCCTTACTCCTATGCCATTGTCGAATACACAAGGGGGAATGCCGAGGTGGAAGCCGTGAAAAAGGTCTTACGGGAAGCTCAGCAAAATTCCTTAAGCGAGGAGGCCTTTAGGAATGGTTGGGACCTGAACATGGACCCTCTGACGGACTGGTTCAAGCACTTCGTTGGTCCTACTATTGCTCCTTTTGCCTCTGAGTTGATGAGCCATTTTGTCTCCAACCTGACCCAACTTCTAGCCAAACGATACGCAGCTTGCGCTTCCACGAACTCAATCTATCAGGTTCAGGATATCAGTGCTGCTATGACCGTGGTAGGTCTTTATTAATGATTTCTTCTTTTCTTTTCTGCTTTACTTCTGGCATCGGATCTCTTATTCTTAACCTTTTTTTTTATTTTTCCAGATCGCTGCAAAGACTGGTCGCCTCTCAAAGACTTTAATTGATCATGGGTACGTCATGTCTGAGTTCGGGGGCATGGACGAGGCCATGAAGAGTCTGAGAGATTTGGCGGCTAAGAGGAAAGCATTCCGGGAAGAGGCCCAACAGAGGGAGGCTCAGGCGGAGAGGAAGCATCAAGAGGCACTGGCAGCCAAGGCGGAGGAGTTGAAGACCTGGGATGAGGCCGTGGCTAATGCGAGGCGCGAGCTGAGGGAGGCCAAGGAGGCAGTTGAAGATTTTTCTGCCAGGATGAAGTCCATGGAAGAGCTACATCAGGCTGATTTTTAGACGACGACCAACTTGACTGTTGAGGTGAAGGAGCTCAGGGATTTCAAAGATCAGGCCCTGAAGAAGGCTAAAAGGGATGAGCTCCTAGCCCCTGTTGTCTGCAACCATTGCACTAAGCGCTTTGATGATGTCGTCTTTATGGCTTGGCAGACTAAAAGTCAAAACCTTAAGCTTGATTTCTACCCAAAGCCTTAGGGGGTTCTCGTCCGCTTCTAGGAGAAAAAGAAGAGACTTGATGCCCTGCTGGAGGAGCGCAGCGGGCCTCGCCTTCTGCTCCGCATTGATTAAGCCAACCATTAACTATCACTGCTATTATTATTATTTGTCTCTCTTTTTTTTTATATATATATTTAGAGTCCTTTTTTCCCCTCTCTGAGACAATTTATATTTTTTCTTAAGGGGAGACAATTTAAGGCCCATCTCCAAGCCCTTAATATTTTTTTAGAGCTTTTTCGCTGGGTTTCAACATCTTTTACATCTATGTTTGAATTCATACTTTGCTTTTTAATTTCGTTAAAGTTTTTAACTTTGTTAAACTCTTTGGCATGTTTTACATTTGTCTGCGTGGTATGCCTTACTACCCCCTGAGTGTCATGAAAATTGTTTTTAGGGCACTCAACTTTAAATATTAATTTAGAGGTTGCACATACTTGTCCGGTACAAATTTACTTTACAGAGCACCATGGTTCCGTCCATTCTTTTGAGCTTCTTGTCTACGTGTCTTCTTTGAGAGACTTGGGCCTCCAGTATGATCTCCGCATAACCCCTCATGGACCTCTGACATAATTTTCTTGGCTTCAGGTTCCGATACACACCTTAGGTACGGCATGCTCAGTCCTCTTCGGTAGAGAATGTTATCCATCATCACATAACGCTGCACTTGATACTGTATCCTTCTAGACAACGTCCTCTCTTGAGGCAACTCGCCTTTGGTTATGTATTCGATGATGGAGATCATCCAGTTGAGCTCTCGTTCAACTACTGCCACAATATTTTTGGCTTTAATGTGTGGTTCTGAGAGGCGTTCAACGGGTACCACCCCCGGTTTCTCAATTTCGCTATCTGATGCTAACTTAGCCAAATAGTCTGTGTGGGCATTCTTTTCTCTGGGGATTCTTTCCACTTTGTAGTCCATGAACTCATGGAGCAGTTCCTAGACCATTGCTACATATGCAACTATTTTTCTCCATGCGTTTCATATTCTCCCGACACATGGTTTACCACCAACTGTGAATCACTGAAGACTTCTACTCTTGTGGCACCCACGGCTTTTGCTAACCTCAGCCCTGCAATCAGAGCTTCATATTAAGCCTCATTATTGGAAGCTGTGAATTCAAAACCTATGGTCGCCTGGGGTCGAAGTCTGTTCGGAGATATCATTGCTACCTCAGCTTCAGATCCGTTTTCATTGGAGGCACCGTCCACAAAAACATTCCATGCTGGGGTTCGTGGTGTTGGAACGTTTGCACTAGCCTCTCCTTCATTGCACTCTGTTATGAAGTCCGCTAGCGCTTGTCCTTTTATGGAAGTGCGCAGTATATAGTGTAGATCAAACTGGCTTAATTCCATAGCCCATTTAAGGAGTCTCCTGGATGCCTCTGGCTTCTGTAGGACTTGTCGGAGTGGATGGTTAGTCAACACCTTGATCGGGTGAGCCTGAAAGTAGGGTCTTAACTTTCTTAAGGCTATCAGGAGGCAAAAACTAGTTTCTCGATCACTGGATACCGTGTTTCCGCCCCTATCATGCGCTTGCTAACATAGTACACGGGGTGCTGAGTTTTTTCCTCTTCCCGGACTAGGGCTGCACTAACCGCATTCTCGGAGATGGCTAAGTATAGTAACAAGTCTTCTCTGAGAACGGGTTTTGACAGGATTGGAGGTTTAGCCATGTGCTCTTTTAATTTTTTAAATACCTCCTCGCATTCTTCGGCCATTCAAATTTTTGGCATTTCTTCAGGATGTTGAAAAAGGGAATGCATTTGTCTGTGGCTCAGGAAATAAACTGGCTCCGGGCGGCAACCTTTCCGGTTAAGCTTTGTACGTCTTTATACTTCTTGGGAGAAGGCATGTTCAGGAGGGCTTGAATTTTTTATGGGTTTGCCTCTATCCCTAGCTGGGTGACAATAAATCCCAGAAACTAACCTGATTTAACCCCGAAAGTGCACTTCTTCAGGTTAAGTTTCATTCCACATGTCTGAACCACTTCAAAGCATTCCTCGAGGTCATCTGCATGGCTTGCACATGCCTTTGATTTGACCAACATGTCGTCCACATACACCTCCATGTTTCGTCCCAAAAGGCCTTTAAATATCCGGTTAACCATTCGTTGATATGTTGCACCAGCGTTTTTTAAGTCCGAAAGGCATGACCAGGTAGTAGTATACCCCCTTATCGGTTTTGAAGCTAGTGCATTCTTGATCCTCAATGTGCATCTTGATTTGGTTGCAGCCGGCATAGGCATCCATGAAGGACAATAACTTTAATCTGGAGGTAGCGTCCACCATTTTGTCGATCCGCGGTAGGGGGAAGCAGTCTTTTTGGCAAGCCTTGTTTAGATCGGTAAAATCTATGTATACCCGCCATGTCCCATTTGGTTTAGGCACCAACACCGGATTGGCCAACCATTCGGGATAATACACATCCCGGATCATGCCACTAGTTAGTAGCTTGTCAACTTCTTTCTCCAGAGCTTTCGCCTTTACTGGATTGAGGGGACTTATGCCGGTCATGTCTCCTTGGTACCATGCAAAGACATCGGTGGATGCCCTTAGTGCTTTAATTATTTTTCCTTTTTCCTCTGGTTCTAGGCTCTTTCCCAGCCGAAGGATCTTAGTAGGGTCAAGGACGCATACTGGCACTTCCTCAACGTCATCCATAGGTTCTACAATTTTTTCGGATCCCACACGGGGATCCAACTCATCTTCTTCTGCCACATCTGGCTCGATACCTTCACGGACCATCAATACTGGTAGGTGGGCCGCAACATTGTAACATTGCCTGACTTCACCTTGATTACCCCTCACAGTTCCTACTCAACCTTCCTGGGTAGGAAATTTCAGACACAGGTGCCGGATAGACGTAACTGTACCGAAGTCCACTAAGGCCGGTCGTGCGAGGATTGCGTTGTAAGCAGTTGGGTAGTCTACCACTATGAATGTGCAGTATTTAAAAGTGCTCTGGGGTGTGTCCGGACATAAGGTAACTGGCAACCTCACTTTTCCCATTGGGATAAGTATGGTTCCATTGAATCCCGTGAGCTGGGAACCGCTTGGCGAAAGATCCTGGTCCGTGAGGATAATTACCGTGAAGGCTTCTTTAAACAATAAATTCACAGAACTCCCATTGTCGATCAGTATTCTAGCCACAATCTTGTTGGCGATGGGAGTCTCTATGACCAGAGGGTCATGGTGAGGAAAATGCACCATCTTTACATCTTCTTCTGTGAATGTAATTGGTTGATCCATGAGTCTGGGCCTTTGAGCTGGAAGCTGAGTAACTTCCCACACCTCGCTGTGTTTAACGGCCTCAACGTAGCGCTTTAGTTCCTTTCGAGTGGTCCCTCCGATATGGGGCCCTTCAGAGATCATAGCCACTCTTCCGTTGGGTCTGGGTGGCAGGCCGCGAGTCTGCTGAGGTCCTCCCAAGGGTGTGGCTGGCGCAAGCGCTCCGAGCACCCCCGCTGGCGTCCCCTGGGGGAAAGGCCCCCCTGCCGGAACCAGGTTGAGATGGGGCAGCCGGTTCTAGATCCACTCATAAAGATGCCCCAATCGAATCAGGTTCTCGATCTCATCTTTGAGATTTTTGCATTCATTGGTGTTGTGTCCAATGTCGTTGTGGTACTCGCATCTTTTGTTGGGATCCCTTCTGGAACTATCTCTATATAGAGGAGGCAGTCTTTGGTAGTGCGTATTTTGCCTCGTGGCGAAATACACACGTTCTTCGGAGTTCGTCAGCTCATTGTATTGGGGAGTATACTGTTGGGTTTTATGCCCTAAATAAAACTCATTTCATATAATCAGATTTACTTATTAATAAAGATCAGAAATAACATTTTATGTTGCATGGTTCACATGATTTATTTCATGATTATATGTATATAATGTATGAATTCTTTTTAAGTCCAGAACATATGAGTTGGTTAAAGATTATAATGTTGTCAACACAGTGGAATATAATCTTTATTATATGTTCAAAAGTAGATTCCCTGATTTGTCAGAACACTGGATTTAGACTGACATGGTATAATCAGCGATAGGTATTCTTACACCTTGGAAAAGTGTTATGTCCTTTCCAGGACATTGGCAAAGTTTACCAGTATCGGATGTATGGAGTATACATAGGAAGGGACCGATATTGAACTTTGATTAGATATGTTAAAATTTACCGTAATATCTATTCAATTCAATATCAAAAGTTGATCCTAGATCACATGATCGAAATCCTGATATGGTTAGGCTCAATCTCAAGAGTGTTATTCGTGTTCTTTGATTTGTTAGTTAAGCCTAGTTTTGTATCAAGGTAATACGTACATTTTGGGAACACGGTAATACAATTGAGTGGGGGAGCGCTAACATAAATATGGAATCTATAGCTTCTATTTGGCAAATAGAAGTAAAGGATGATTTCCTTCGAGCTTAACCAAACGAAGATAAATGGTGGAGATCTCATTTCACTTAGGTGAAATATCATTTATACAGGGTTAAGTGTTTTAAGGATAAAATACATTGTAGGGTGTTACGGTAATTTAATTCCTGTACAGTGTAAATCATATATATAGAGGATCATTGATCACATTAGGGTTATAACAATGGATAACTAATGACGTGTCTATATCGTGGAACATATAGAGCATTTCTATATGACTGAGAGTGCAATTCTAAGTTCTAAGTGTGGATTCAATGAGGAATTAATAAGTTAGGGAATTTACTTGGTAAATTCGGTTCGACTTATTGGAAGCTCGGTTATATAGACCCATGGTCCCCATACTAGTTGAGACCATACTGCTTGTAAGACTCAGTTAATCGATTTTAATTAATCAATTATAATTCTAAAAGTTAGACTATGTCTACTTTATGAATTCTCACAGTTTAAGGATGAAATCGTAAAGAAAAGGGTTTTTAGGTTTAATTATTAATTAAGAGACTTTGTATGTCTAATTAATAATTATTTTAAATGACAATATTATTTAATAATCTATTTTAGTTATTAAATAATTAGTTTTGGCATTTAAATGATTAGAATTGGAAAAATGGCATTTTTGGAGAAATAGAAATAAAATTGAGGAAACTGCAAAATCCAAGTGAGGCCCATTTCCCTCTATGGCCGAGCACTCCCTTCGTGTTTCCCAATTATTATTTTTATTTTTTAATTGTCATGTAATTGCTAATCAAAGCCTAGCTATAATAGGAAAGTGGTGAATCACACTAAATAAGGCAGTTAATCAATTACACAGTAATTAAGGAAACTGTTTTATTTGGAAAGTTGTGCTCTCCCTTTTCCCTATATAAAGCAACCTTGCTCTCTTCTCTTGTATGGATGAAAAGCCACGAAATTAAGAGAGAAAAATAGAGAGAAATTTCGAAATCCTTGTGAGATGAGTAGTGCCCACACACATCAAGTGGTATCTCAATCATAGTATGGAAGACTATGGAATTTCTGCATCAAAGGAGGAGAAAAGAAGATCCAGGTTCAGATCTTGGTGATGCTCTGCTACAGAAAGGAATCAAGGGCTAGAGATCTGAACGGAAGGAGTCATATTATTTCGCTGCACCCACTGTAAGGTTTTCTAAATTTATATGTGTTTATTTTCATTGTTTTAGAATTCATATTAGGTTGTTAATCCAACATACTTGTTAGTAAATCTAGATCCTGGTAAAATAATTTCCAACAACTGGCACCAGAGCCATGGTAATGATTTACTTTCATGTAATATGAATTAAAACGATGATTGCATGTTTCTGTGTTGATTTGGATGGTTTCATGTTGGTTTATGTGTTAGTTGATGAATGTTTATGTTGTACAGTTTCGTTTTCCATGAAAAATATTTTTTTTCAATTTTTGAAAATATTTTATTTGGATTCCTTGTGAAAAATTAAGCAATTTTGTTTTTTACGGAACTCAATTCCGATAAAAGTTGAGAAAGATATGAATTTTGAAAAATCGGGATTCAAGGTTGTCAAGGATGGTGCTCATGCGCACCAGATCCTCGGATCAGCCTCCCCATCCGCGCGCGTCCCTCGGTCCATCACCCTGCAGCTGACCGAGTTTTCTCGGTCAGGCACCCTGCAGGCGCTGAGCTTCCTCGGCGTGAGCACCCCATCCGCGCGCGTGACAGGCTGCTAGCGCGGCCTCTCGGGCCGCAAATGCGGCCCTCTTTGGCTTTCCCAAATTGCGAATTTTTGGGGTTTTTTTCCAAAAAATCCAATTTTTTTCATGGGATTGTTTCCCAAAATTCATTTTTCCTATTTTAAATATTTCTAAATTGAAATGTTTCCAATTTTAAATATTTTCAATTTGGAATTTTTCCAATTTTAAATATTTCTATTTTGGATTGTTTCCAATTTTTAAATATTTCCTATTATGGTCAGATTTAAAAATTTGTTAAGTTCTTTAATATTTATTTATTATTTAATTATAAGATTAGATATTTTGATATTTAAGATATTTTAAATTAAAAGAGAATTTTGTCTTTTTATTTAAAATATTATATTAAAATTATCTTATATGGCAAATTAAATAATTAATAAATTTGAAATTAACATAGATATTTTTATAGATATACTTACCATAATATTTTTCAAATTCAAAAATTTGTTATTTTGTTAAATATTTAACTATTTATAAATTATAAAAAATGATATTTTTCTATATATATCATTTTTTTCCTTATTAGAAATTTATAAATCATATCTTAAATATTTAAATAACATAGATATTTTTGTAGAGATTTGAATATTGCTTAATTTGAGATATTTTGACATATAATTATGGTAATTATTATTTAACCAAATCTATTTTAAAATTGGTTTATTTTATTAAATTATAAGATCTGAAAGTGATATTGGAGATTCTTTCCTTTTAAATCATTGATCTTATTAGATATTTAATTTAATTTGATTCAAATAAACCTAGATATTTTAAAATTAGTTTCCTTTATTTGGTTAGTTTAAGAATAATAATTTAATTATATTAATATCTTGATTCACATCTGTTACATGGACAATGTTTGTTAATCTATATTGTTTATTCAAAACTTTTTAACAAACCTATTATTTATCTGATCTAAATTGCTATGATTAACTTGTTGACAGATCATGATCCAATGATCTGATTTTAATGATAGTTCAATTGACGATAGATCTTATAAATAATTTGTAGCAGGTAAATTTTGTACTTCTTTCATCTGTGTAAACCTAGTAACATGATAGGGTCCATCCAAATCATTTGATCTGTGTGAGCCTATATGTTTGCTTTTGGGCTTAGATGCATATAGGGAGCCCATTTAAGTTTTTACTAAGTAAATGGACTAGGTTGCTAAAATAAATTTTGACATAAGGAAATTTATTTAGGTCCAATTAGATTTGGGCTTATTCAATGAATAACAATTGTTTATTTTAAGGTTAAATTCCTCTCTTTTGGGCCTTGTGTGAGAGTTGGGGGCCATAGAAGTGGGTACGACATACTGAACCCAGCTCCCCCTCACATGAACTACCCCAATTGTGAAGGCCCATTTGCCTTATTTAAATAATTGTATTAGGTTAATTATATTAGTCTAACCTAATTAAAATTGAATTAGCAACATAATTAACTTTTAAAATATATGAAATTTATTTTTCATGTAATATTTTAAAGTTAATTTTAGAAAAACACTTAGTCAATGATATATTCTAGATAATTATTTCTAGTACTAGTTATTATTTCTAATATTAAATAGGAAAATATCATTGATTGTGAAATTAATTGTCTCATAATTAATTTTGGTACAATCTAAGTTTAGTATGTTTTCCTAGTATTAAACTAGAATTAATAATTAAGTTTCCTCTTTACTTTATTATTTATTTCTTGAATTTAATACATTTAATTAAATTGAAAATTTCAATATCTAAGTTGATTTTCATCATGATACTTTAATATTGTTATTTTCATGTTATTTAATTAAAGTTGAAAATTATTTTAAGTTTGGAATCTTATTTCAGAATAACTTAAGTTTGAGTAATTTTCAGAATATATTTTATTTTATTTTATTAATCATTTCCCAAAATTTCGAAATTACATTTCTTTAATGTAGAAATTTCGAATTCTATTTGAAAAATAGATTAAAGTTGAAAATTATTTATTTAATTTTGGACCAACTTAAATCAATGACTTTTTCATTTAATGGTTAATTAAAATAAATGAACTAAAATATAATATAATTAGAAATTGGATTAATTAGTCTATGAAAGTCTAGATAGATATTATCTGTTTTGCTTGAAGTATTTTTCTAGTGTATTTAATGAAATAGAAAATTAATATTTAAGTTGATTTTTTAGTCATGATACTTAAATATTTGAAATTTTTCTTAGATATTTAATTAAATAGGAAAATTATATTTTTTGTTGAAAATTAATTTTTATTAATTAATTTTGGGCCAACATAAAATTAGAGTAATTTTCCAGGATTTATTTTATTTTATTTTAAAGCATTTTCAAAAATGAAATATATATTAATAGAAAATTAAATTTGAGTTGTAAATTAATTCAAATTAATTTTGAAACAACTTAAATTGAATAATTTTCTAAATATTTATGGAAATTATTACTAAGATGGAAATAATTCACGTTATTTTCGTATCCATCTAAGTATAATTTATAAATATTAAATTAAAATTTATATTTGGAATTTTTCATTCTAAATTGGAAATTTTAATTAAATAAATATATATTTAAAATAAATGGATTAAAATAAATATTAGAAGAAAATACGACCATTCATTAAATAATGAGCTTTTTCTTATAAGGATATTCGATCTCCATTGTTGGTTTTACATAGCTATTGTTTTAGTGAGTAATCCTCCCTAATGGAGGAACGTTCATTAGCAAGTTAGCACCGTTTAATCTCGAAAGATAAGTAATCTTGTAAGTTTTTTATATAGTTTATGATCACCCTAATGGTGGCGACTATATAAGACTTGCAAGAATATGAAACAATGGTGGAAGCTCATAAGATAGAATAGCTTTGACTCTCGCCTAAACGGGACAACGCGGATTCACATCTTGATCGAATAAAAGGTTGCTAGAATGTTTGACATTTTAGATGAGCTGACAACTCTATTCAATGGATGATAGCTTTGACTCTCGCCTAAACGGGACACTGATATCAGTTTGTTGAAAACCTTGGAAATTATTTAGGATTGTATGTTTTAGTATTTTCACTTGTCATTCCTACTTGCTATGTGCTTCATAATTTCTGAATTGTGTATGAATTTGTATTGAACCATGTTATTTTCTGTTATTAAATTGTAGTTTAATTTCGAATCTTCATTGTTGGTCTAACTTGATTTGTTTTTCTAATGAGATAAATCCCTAATGGATTTTCACCATTAGACTAACATAGTAGTGTTAGATCTCGAAAGATAAATATTGTATATGCAACATCTAGCTGTTCATCAATTGATGACACCTTAGACTAGTGTTTTACAATATGAAACAAGAAGATTGTATAAATAAGATTACTTTGACTCTCGCTAATCGGAGCATCGTTGGATTCTTATTTAAAACGAAATTATCCTAATTCCTCTTAGCTTATTCATTTCGAATTAGCTTAATGACATATCATTGGATGAATGGTCTATAAATCATATAAAGTCTTATTTTCTCTTAAGAAATTAGATGACGCATATGATTATATTCCTGGAATTCTATCCCAAAATGATATAAATCCTCAATCTTAGATATCTCCTACTTGTATAGGCAAATCATAGAGTTAGATTAGTAGTGGTGGTCCAAGAGAGAATTACTAATTATACAGTTACACTTTCACAAGTGTTTCATAACCATTTTCTTTCAATGGATTCAAACTGTATGAGTTTAGTATTCTGTGACCAGAATCCACTTGCACTATTCTAAGAACTCTTTGATGTAACTAAACTTAAGTCATCAAAAGATACAACCACATATTTTATAAATCTATGGCATTTGTATCTTGTTCATAGTGGTTTTGACAAGATCATTCTATGCAAAGAGTTAATATGCCTATATCCACTGAAAGTAGTTTCATCTCATTCGCAGATGGATGTACATTCAGGGGTGGATATGAGTTTTCGTTGTATTCTTAAAACGATCACTCTAGATTTTACCTTATGAAAAAGAAATTTGAAATGTTTAAAAAATTTCATGAATTTCTAGTAATGGTAAGTGGTTAAAGATCTTGCGAACTGATAGGGGTGGAGAAAAAGTTAGTAGATATGCAGTTCAAAGATCATTAATTTGATTTTTGAATTATATCCAAACTTACATCCCTAGAAATTCGAGTTGCATATTGATGATTAGTTACTAGTTATTGCCTAAATCCTTCTATGATAATATAATTTCAGAATGATGTAATGGTTGTATACTTAATGTAAATCATTACTAGATTCATGGATGACCTAATCGAAAGAAAAGCTAGAACTGCTAACCCTGGTTTGCATGTTTGTTAGCTATTCTAAGTGATTCGGGGTGGAGCATCCCATAGTCATTAGATAAGAAAGTGTTTGTTTAAACAAATACTACTTTTCTAAGAAAATGACTAAGTTTGAAAATAAAGTAGCAAATAAAGGAGATATTTTTTTCTTGATTCCATAAGTGTTCTATCATCTTGTTCGATACAAGATGATCCCACTGCCTCTGTTGTCTTAACACAACTGAAGAGGTCTATACCATTTAGTTTTCTTTGACATAGTTCACGGTACCTTGTTGTAGTGGGAGAGTTTCTAGGAACTCACCTTCTTATAACTTGGAAGACACTAGTGATTAAAATTCATTGTGAGTTTAAACAAGTAATGGATTGTCAAGATAAGAAACTAAGAAGAAAGCAAATAGAACTATAGTTTGATCCATTCACATGGAGTAACCTTAAGTTTTCTATTACAAGGACATGAAATGAAATTTTCGTTAATAAGTCTATTCAATGGACTTAACAAAACTTCCTATTCCTAGTATTATAGGTTTGAGTTTATCTAAACCTATGGCTTGTGGTATACCTGGAAATTACTTACTCTAATGCAAGCATGAGATGCTGATGCATTTTCTTTCCAATGGAAATCTATAGAAGCTTCACAACTTCTTAGATATAGATTTTATTTATCTAAGGAAAAGTCTCAACTATTCCAGAAAAGATAAAGCCATGAAAGAATTCTAAAGTCAACAGTGAGAGGTCTCAGATATGCTTTTGTATGCCATAGACCAGACACCTGCTGTTAAGTGGGAGTAATGAGTAGGTATCAGATTAATCCAGGAGAGGAACATTGGAAGACAATCAAGTAAATTTTAAGATTAAGAAGAGGAACTATATGTTAGTCAATAAGGGTGTTTGTTTAAAACTCTTAGACTACACCACATCAGATTTCAAGACTTGCCTTTGTGCTAGAAAGTCTGCTGATGAGATGGTGATTACTTTGGGGGTGGAGTAGCGATTTTGGAGAAGTGTAAAAACCTATCTGAAATCTCTTGGTCTACCAGAGAGAGACTGAATGTTAAAAGTTGCAGGAAAGATACTTTTTCAGTCTAAGGAAAGTTCTATACATTTGTGGCAGTGTTCCAACTTGCCTTAACTACTAGGGTTACTTCCTGTATAACAAAAGAGTAGTTGCCCAAAAGTATAGAATTCAGTATCCCAAAAGAGTAGACATATAGAGAGGAATTTCACATTATCAAGGATTTTGTGATTAAGGAAGAGTAATGGTGGAGAAGAGGTTGTGTTTAATTCAACCTGTCAGATCCCATTACGAGGAGTTTACTACTATTACACTTGATTGGTATATCAAGGTGTTAATGATTATTTGAAATGCACTTTTTGTTTTATATTAGTGCAAGTGGGAGTTTGTTGGGTTTTATGCCCTAAATAAAACTCATTTCATATAATCAGATTTACTTATTAATAAAGATCAGAAATAACATTTTATGTTGCATGGTTCACATGATTTATTTCATGATTATATGTATATAATGTATGAATTCTTTTTAAGTCCAGAACATATGAGTTGGTTAAAGATTATAGTGTTGTCAACACAGTGGAATATAATCTTTATTATATGTTCAAAAGTAGATTGCCTGATTTGTCAGAACACTGGATTTAGACTGACATGGTATAATCAGCGATAGGTATTCTTACACCTTGGAAAAGTGTTATGTCCTTTCCTGGACATTGGCAAAGTTTACCAGTATCGGATGTATGGAGTATACATCGGAAGGGACCGATATTGAACTTTGATTAGATATGTTAAAATTTACCGTAATATCTATTCAATTCAATATCAAAAGTTGATCCTAGATCACATGATCGAAATCCTGATATGGTTAGGCTCAATCTCAAGAGTGTTATTCGTGTTCTTTGATTTGTTAGTTAAGCCTAGTTTTGTATCAGGGTAATACGTACATTTTGGGAACACGGTAATACAATTGAGTGGGGGAGCGCTAACATAAATATGGAATCTATAGCTTCTATTTGGCAAATAGAAGTAAAGGATGATTTCCTTCGAGCTTAACCAAACGAAGATAAATGGTGGAGATCTCATTTCACTTAGGTGAAATATCATTTATACAGGGTTAAGTGTTTTAAGGATAAAATACATTGTAGGGTGTTACGGTAATTTAATTCCTGTACAGTGTAAATCATCTATATAGAGGATCATTGATCACATTAGGGTTATAACAATGGATAACTAATGACGTGTCTATATCGTGGAACATATAGAGCGTTTCAATATGACTGAGAGTGCAATTCTAAGTTCTAAGTGTGTATTCAATGAGGAATTAATAAGTTAGGGAATTTACTTGGTAAATTCGGTTCGACTTATTGGAAGCTCGGTTATATAGACCCATGGTCTCCATACTAGTTGAGACCATACTGCTTGTAAGACTCAGTTAATTGATTTTAATTAATCAATTATAATTCTAAAAGTTAGACTACGTCTACTTTATGAATTCTCACAGTTTAAGGATGAAATCGTAAAGAAAAGGATTTTTAGGTTTAATTATTAATTAAGAAACTTTGTATGTCTAATTAATAATTATTTTAAATGACAATATTATTTAATAATCTATTTTAGTTATTAAATAATTAGTTTTGGCATTTAAATGATTAGAATTGGAAAAATGGCATTTTTGGAGAAATAGAAATAAAATTGAGGAAACTGCAAAATCCAAGTGAGGCCCATTTCCCTCTATGGCCGAGCACTCCCTTTGTGTTTCCCAATTATTATTTTTATTTTTTAATTGTCATGTAATTGCTAATCAAAGTCTAGCTATAATAGGAAAGTGGTGAATCACACTAAATAAGGCAGTTAATCAATTACACAGTAATTAAGGAAACTGTTTTATTTGGAAAGTTGTGCTCTCCCTTTTCCCTATATAAAGCAACCTTGCTCTCTTCTCTTGTATGGATGAAAAGCCACGAAATTAAGAGAGAAAAATAGAGAGAAATTTCGAAATCCTTGTGAGATGAGTAGTGCCCACACACATCAAGTAGTATCTCAATCATAGTATGGAAGACTATGGAATTTCTGCATCAAAGGAGGAGAAAAGAAGATCCAGGTTCAGATCTTGGTGATGCTCTGCTACAGAAAGGAATCAAGGGCTAGAGATCTGAACGGAAGGAGTCATATTATTCCGCTGCACCCACTGTAAGGTTTTCTAACTTTATATGTGTTTATTTTCATTGTTTTAGAATTCATATTAGGTTGTTAATCCAACATACTTGTTAGTAAATCTAGATCCCGGTAAAATAATTTCCAACATATACCCCCTTTTTTGGCGCTTGTCCTCCGTCCGATTGCTAACTTTTGAGGACCTTTTGCTCCGAGAGCCTTGAGAAGGTCCGGCTAGGCTTGCAGCAGGAGCGGAGTGAGACGGGACTTGTCCGCTTATTCCTGAGGGGTTCCCATATTGCGAAGATGCGAGAGCCAAGGCTTGGCACAGATTATATCCTGGAGTAGCGGAGAATTGTATACCGCTCATTTGTGGAGTAACCGGAGGTAGGGTTCCCGGGAGTTGGGATCCAGGCACGTACCCTGCCACTCTAGTCGGATAGTATTCTCCGTAAGCCATTAGTTGGGCTTCTTCTAAATTGATGTACTTCTGGACTCTCTTCTGGATATCTTGAACGTTTGCAGCTCCTTCCTGCTGTCACTCATTCCAGAGTGGAGTTCCTGTACGTATCCCAGCTTGAAGGAGTGCAAGCTGTTGTCCGTCATCAACTTTCTTAGTTTTCCAGGCTTCTTCCTTGAACCTCTTTATGAATTTTTTCAATGTCTCTGTAGGTAGTTGCTTGATGTTAGTCAGAGCACTGACTTAGAGATTAATTTTTCTCGCGGCGACAAACTGTCTCCGGAAACTAACTTGAAACTTGTTCCAGCAGTCCGCGGATCCTGGTTCCAACTTTTTAAACCATTCCTCCGCAGACCCACTTAATGTCAGTGGAAAGCATAGGCACATGGCATCATTGTTGACTCTCATGACCGTCATTACTCTGTTGAACCGAGACAAATGATCGCTGGGGTCCGTATTCCCGGTGTAAGCTGCCATTTCGGGCATCATAAAATTTTTAGAGAGTTCCGCCTCAAAAATTTTTCTGGCGCACAGCTCCCGGTCCTCACAGTCAGAATCCGAGTCATCCCCTTTTTGTCTCCGAGGGACTCGAGCAATATCTTTGCGCAGTATGGCTAGCTCACCCAGGATTCCTTCGTTCAGCGTTCCTGCGGAGACTGCTGGTGTGTGTTTCTTTTTGTTCAAGTGATCCTGTAAATCACCATGCTTCCTGTTGATTTTATGTCTCAAATCAACGGGGGGTATCTCCGTCCCCTTCCTCCTCTCTCTGTGGGTTCCTGGTGCACGGAAACGCTCTTTTGATCCTCTCGATCCTGAGGGCCAAGACTCCACTTTTGGAGTTTGCCCCTCTGCGGACCTTTCCCTTTCGAGAAATCTAAGCGAACCTTTCGCAGATCTGGCACATTTTTCTTTTTTCCCTGGATGGAAGTGGCATTTTGCCGTTGGTTTCCTTCGGAGGGATATCGTATGGGACTAGGCTCCCTGGACTTATGCTTCTGAGTGCTTGGTGAGGACTCTTCTGGTGTTTTCTCAAGTCTCGCAGGGATGGCTTTAGGGTGTATGGATCCCTGCTGTCTCCATGGCTTTTTGATGGCGACCATCTCCTCTTCCATTCTTTTGTTTTATTCCTTTTGGGCGGTGATTTCAGCTTCATGATCAGCAGCCTTTTGTCTTAAGAGCAGCAATTCTATGTAACTGCCGTCGTCGTCGGCGACGTATTCGTCAATGTTTTCCTGGTATTCGCCATCGGTGGCCTCCTCTCACTCTTCGGAATCCACGTTGACTCTTGAGGCTACTTCTATTGGAAATATTTTACCAGGATCTAGATTTACTACCATGTTTGTTTCATTAATATCCTAATATGAATTCTAAAACAATGAAGTAAACACATATAAAGTTTAGGAAACCTTACATTGGGTCCAGCAGAATATAATGACTCCTTCCGTTCAGATCTCTAGCCCTTGATTCCTTTCTATAGCAGAGCATAATCAAGATCTGAACCTGGATCTCTTTCTCTCCTTCCTTTGATGCTGATTCTCCTTTTTGTTGTTTGAATTCTTCACAGTCTTACACACTATGATTGAGATACCACTTTGATGTGTGTGAGTACTACTCTATCACTCAAGGCTATTTCGAAATTAAAGCGAGGAAAAGAGGGAGAGAGGGGCGGTGTAACACCCTAACTAACATAGGCGTATTACGTGATTTTTAAACATGCTGTGCAACTCGTTGCTAATAAACGAGGTTTATGGAAAACGTGATTAATTAAAATTTTTGCTTTTTAATTAAACTTATAAAATAATATTACAAAAGACTCGGGATCCCGATTACAAAATCATTTACTTAAAGAGTTAACTGTTTATACAAAATAATTGTCGCCTAGCGACTAGTTACAAAATTAGCCTTGCTGTCCCGAGGATCGTACGCTCCAAGCCTAACCGCCCCGACATGTACAACCTTGATAAGCTCGCTCACGGTCCATCAGCTTTAGCCTTGCTTTACCTACACATAAACGTAGAACTGTGAGTCGACAAACTCAGTAAGAAAAGCATAATAATATCCATACATAAAACCCGGTCATGATAAGACGCCCATACCCCTGGTCATCACCCTAACTGCCGTGTCCAACACGATACTGAGTCCCACTACTGCCGTGTCCAACACGGTACTGAGTCACTACTGTCGTGTCCAACACGGTACTGAGTTCTGAACGTTCATAGGGACAGTACTATTGACAAGTAACAGCCTGATCAGTCGAACCGGTCATACTCCGGCTGCTGGTCATACTCCAGCCTGTACCGACATGTTACAGTATCCTCCTGATCGGTCGAACCGGTCATACTCCGGCTGCTGGTCATACTCCAGCCTGTACCGACGGGATACGTCAATAGTATGGAACCACCAACCAAGGTTCAGCCTGATCGGTCGAACCGGTCATACTCCGGCTGCTGGTCATACTCCAGCTTGTACCGACGTGACAGGGTTGGATGGTTCGAAGCCAACATACATAACTAATGTAATCTAACAGGCTTCCTACATGCACGCTAAACATGTAATCTACATATGCATATTGTTATACTAATCTTACCTGGATTCCGAATTCAGGTGTGCCGGTCAACCTGACTGGAACTTTAACTACGCGGCGGATTACAGGCTCCTAAACAATAAAAATCACAACACTATAAGTGACACGCTAAATCACTTCCCGGGGACTTAAACTAGGAACTAAAAGTTTAACTATCGATAAAAAGCATGGCAATACCCCCTAAAACATAAAATCGAGAGAATCCAGGGTTTCAGAATTTTCCCCAACCGGTAGACCGGTTGCCCAACCGAAATTCCGGTTCTTGGAAAATTCAGAACCCCATCCAGAATTCCGGATGCACAACCGGAATTCCGGTTCCTCGCAGGCAGCAAACATAAAAAATTCATATCTTGCTCAAATCAACTCCAAATCAAATGAAACCTTCCAGACCTGTTCTATATATCCCCTAGAACATTTCTAAAGCTTCAAAACCACCCAGAAAGCACAATAGCAAAAATCACCATTAAAGCTCAAGCTTTGAGTTCTAAACTCAAACTTGAGTAAAATCACCTAACATGCATTCAATCTATGCTTCAAACTCATAATCAAGCTTATAACAACTTCAGAAACTAGAATTTAACTCATGCAAACACAACAGCCATCAAAACCTCAATTTTTCTTTGAAAACCCAAGCTTTTTACATAGAAAATTTATCCAACTAGAACAAGAAATACTAGCATGCAATTCAACCTCATTAAACCTACTTAACTCAACATTTTAATCAAGGAACAACAACAACAATTAACAGCAGCAACATCATGCATTTACTCATCTTTTTCATCATTTTATTCAAGAAAATAAAAGGAAGAAAGCTAGAATTCACATACCACAATCAAGAGATCACTAGAGTTTGCAAACAAAGCTTGAATCACCAAGGAAAATCTAGCCGTAGCAGCTCCAAGCCTTGGCCGAAAAGAGAGAGAGAGCTTGAGAGAGTTCTTGAAAATTTTCTAATTTCTTAAACTTGTAATTTTTTTTTTGTAAAGTGAAAAATGAAATTAAAAGAAACCTATATCATTTCATTTCAGCCAATTAATAAAAAATTAACATTTATTTTTCAAATAATAACTCACAAAAAGACAAAATATCATTGGGGCGAAAAGACCATTTTGCCCCTCCACACTAAAACCAAATAATTACCACTAAAGGGGTATTTTCGGGAAATTCTAAATTCCCGGCCATTCTTGACATTCCCAATGTCTAATAAACCGTCCCAAACTACTAACATACTAAGTTGTGATTTCTACTGAGCCAAACACCGAGTTCCAAAATACCGGGCACCGGAAATGCAAAATATGAAAACTACTGAATGACATAGCAATGCATTTCTGAATTCAATAATAACAGTATAATAAATTATTTAAATAGCTATAAATAATTTCATAATTAAACGTGATTAACTGCTAATTCCCAAATTAAACTAAGCGGTCTTTACAACTATCCCCCCCTTAAAAGGATTTCGTCCCCGAAATCTAACCTGAATAACTCTTGATATTGAGCTCTCATATCTGACTCTAGCTCCCAGGTGGCTTCCTCCACCTTGCTGTTTCTCCAGAGAACCTTGACCAATGCTATGGTCTTATTCCGAAGGACTTTATCCTTTCTATCTAGGATCTGCACTGGCTGTTCTTCATAAGTCATGTCTGGCTGCAGTTCTAGGCCCTCATAACTGAGTATATGAGAGGGATCTGAAACGTATTTTCTCAACTTCGAGACATGGAATACGTTGTGAACTGCTGATAAAGCTAGAGGTAATGCTAACCGGTATGCCACTTGACCTATCTTCTCGAGAATCTCGAAAGGTCCTGTAAATCTAGGGCATAACTTGCCTCTTTTCCAGAAACGCTTGATCCCCTTCATCGGAGATACCCGTAAAAACACATGGTCCCCTACTTGGAACTCAACATCTCTGCGTTTCGGATCTGCGTAACTCTTCTGTCTGCTCTGTGAGGCAAGCATTCTAGCTTTTATCTTCTCTATTGCCTCATTGGTCCGCTGCACTGACTCTGGACCTAGGTATTTCCTTTCCCCTGTCTCATCCCAGTGTATGGGAGATCTACATTTCCTACCATATAACAGTTCATAAGGAGCCATCCCTATCGTACTCTGGTAACTGTTGTTGTAAGAAAATTCTATCAACGGTAGATACTTATTCCATGAGCCTTCGAAATCCATAACACAGGCTCGCAACATGTCCTCCAATATCTGAATTGTCCTTTCGGACTGACCATCTTTCTGAGGATGGAATGCTGTACTAAATTTCAGCTTTGTACCCATTGCTCGTTGCAAACTCTGCCAAAATTTGGAGGTGAACTTAGTGGTGCCGGGATGCAGAGAATACGGGGTAGAATGAGCCTCCTCAAAGATCTCATTAATAAGTTCCACACTATTCAGAACACAAACCCTAGCTTTATACAAAAGCATCCCGCTGTCTGACACTGAAAAGTCCTTGGCTTGGCCAGCCAACACCTCATCTCTGATCTTCACTAACTCTGGATCCGTCATCTGAGTGACTTTTATTCTTTCCAACAAATCAGACAGCAGCGTTAAGTTGTGAAGCTGACCTACCACAAACTCAATGCTGGATCTAACCATATCCTCTGCTAGCTGAGGTGAGATCTGAACCATACTAGCTACTTGCCCGGAACCCTTTCTGCTCAGGGCATCGACCACCACATTGGCCTTTCCGGGGTGATAGAGGATCTCACAGTAGTAATCTTTCACTAATTCCAACCAACGCCTTTGTCTCATATTCAAATCCTTCTGTGTAAAGAAATACTTGAGACTTTTATGGTCGGTATAGATTTCACACTTTTTCCCGTAGAGGTAATGCCGCCAAATCTTCAATGCAAAAACTACCGCGGCCAACTCTAGGTCATGAGTCGGGTATCGCTGTTCATAATCCTTTAACTGTCGGGAGGCATAAGCGGTAACCCGATCGGCTTGCATCAATACACACCCCAAACCCTGTTTGGATGCGTCACAATAAACTACGAACTTCTCCTTGTCTGAAGGCAAAGCTAGCACTGGAGCGGTAATCAACCTCTGCTTTAGCTCCTGAAAACTAGCTTCGCACTTGTCTGACCAAATATATCGCTGATTCTTCTTTGTAAGCTCGGTTAGGGGCATTGAAATTTTTGAAAACACTTCCACGAACCTACGGTAGTACCCAGCTAAACCCAAGAAGCTTCTGATCTCTGTAACTGTCTTCGGTCTCGGCCAATCCCAGACGGATTCGATCTTCCCGGGATCCACCTTGATCCCATCTTTGCTCACAATGTGCCCTAGGAAGGACACCTGAGATAGCCAGAATTCACATTTCTTGAACATGGCATAAAGCTTGTGTTCTCGAAGCCGTTGCAGTACCATCTGAAGATGTAACCCATGCTCCTCTTCTGATTGAGAGTACACGAGGATGTCGTCGATAAACACAATCACACAGATATCGAGGAAATCCTTGAATACTCTATTCATCAAGTCCATGAATGCTGCAGGAGCATTGGTTAGTCCGAATGACATAACCGAGAATTCGTAATGTCCATACCTAGTGCGGAAAGCCGTCTTCGGAATGTCCTCCTCTCGCATTCTTAACTGATGATAACCCGAACGGAGATCAATCTTAGAAAAGACCGTCTTCCCCTGAAGCTGATCGAACAAATCATCGATCCTAGGTAATGGATATTTATTCTTTACCGTCAGTTTGTTCAATTCTCTATAGTCGATGCACATCCTCATAGATCCATCCTTCTTCTTGACGAATAAAACCGGGGCTCCCCAGGGTGACACACTGGGCCGAATAAATCCTATGTCAAGCAACCCTTGGAGCTGAATCTTTAATTCCTTAAGTTCAGCTGGAGCCATTCTATATGGGGCTTTGGAAACGGGTTCCACCCCTGGTGCCAAGTCTATCACAAAGTCAATCTCCCGCTGAGGTGGTAACCCTGGAAGTTCTTCGGGAAAAACATCCAAAAATTCCCGAACCACTTTGATGTCCTCTGGCCGAATGGTATCTGGCCGAGTGGTGTCCACCACCACGGCCAGAAACCCTAAACAACTGCCATGCAATAAATCTCTAGCTGACATGGCCGAAATCACCGGGATCTGGGATCCCTGAACTGAACCAACAAACACAAATGGTTCTTCACTTTCCGGTTGGAAGATCACCATCTTCCTTTTACAATCAATGCTCGCCGAATATTTAGATAGGAAATCCATTCCTAAAATAATATTGAAGTCTACTAAACTTATCTCTATCAAATCAGCACTTAACTCCCTACCATCTATCCTGATCGGCATAGACCTAATCCACCTGTTGGAGATAACCAACTCTCCGCCAGGTAATAGGGTTCCAAATCCTGATTCATATTTATCGTACAGTCTATCCAATTTACTAAAGACTCTGGCCGCCACATAAGAATGTGTAGCCCCAGAATCAAACAGCACTGAGTAAAGCGAGTTATTAACAGAAAGCTGACCTGTGACAACTGATGGGCTGGCATCTGCATCAGCCTGAGTGATGGCGAACACCCTGGGTGGAGTGGGTATCGCCGGAGCTCTCGATGCCTCTGATCGGAGCTGGGGATAGTCCCTCTTGAAGTGTCCGGGCATGCCACAATGAAAGCAGCCCTGACCTTTGCACTCACCCCGATGGTTCCTTTTGCAGCTAGGGCACTCGGGATAGGAGAATCGGGTCTCAGTACCACCAGGATGACTTCCTCTGTTCTGGTTCCCCCGGAACCTCTTGTTCTGACTCGAGCCACCGGAAGCAGTGGGTGCTCTCTTCCTCTGATCAATGGCCGAACCACTACTCCCCCTGCTAAAGCCTGATGCAGGAGGGGTAGGAGCCCCGCCCCTCGCCGGAGTACTAGCTGACTCCGACATACACCCAACTGCGCCCTCAGCTCGCTGTGCCTTCTCCACCATCTGAGCATAGGTAGTGTTGTCGTCCGTGGTGATCATCAAATTGTGTTTGATCTTCGCATTTAACCCGTCAAGATACTTCTCTTTCTTGCTGAAGTCGGTTGGCATAATTCCCAAGGCTAACCTCGCCAACCGGTCAAACTGAGTAGTATACTCAGTTACGCTCATATTCTCACGCTGGGTCAGGTGAGCGAACTCTTTCCTCTTGGCGCTTTTGACCGCCTCATTATAGTACTTGGCGTTGAAGAGTTCCTGAAACCTTTCCCAGGTCATGGTGGTGACGTCGTGAATCTGAGACACCATGTCCCACCAGACCAGAGCGTCCTCCTGGAACTGGAAAGTGGCACACACCACTCTATCATTACCGGTGACACCCATGAAGTTCAAGATCTTGGCGATCACCGTCAGCCACTGTTTGGCCTTCATCACGTCTGGACCTCCCAATAATAACGGAGGTGCTTGCTTTCGGAACCGTTCATACAGAGGTTCCAATCTATTGGCCGCCACCACTATCTCGGCCTGGGAAGCAGGGGCAGGTGCCACTGGAACTATGGGCACTGGAACTGCAGGAGCACCCTGCTGTCTCAACCTCTGAATCTCGAGGTCTTGTTCTTCTATCCGGGCTTGCATCTCAGCAAACCGAACCTCCCAATTCTGGGCTCCCTGATCGGCTGGGGAGCACAGGCGGCTGTGGCGGGTTCTCATCACCCTGTCCACGAGCCCTGCCTCGGGGACCTCTACCTCGGCCCCTAACTGGCGGGGGAAATTGAGCTCCCTGACCTTGATTCGACCCTACTGAGTTGCCCTGACTCCTGGTGGTCCGCCTGGCGTCCATCTAGTTAGAACCGCCTACGAAACCAAGAGTTGGCATATCAGGTCATATTCAAGAAGAGCTTACCAATGCCGCTTAATTTGGAAATTGAAAACGAAACATGCGCCTATTCTACTATAAGGCTACTAACATGCTTCCTAACAGGCTTTTCTTTTTCATAAATAAATAATTAAATAAACTACTAAAGCAATAAAGGGTTACTGAACCGTGAAACGAGTTAACTGCTGATGATGATTGTACATGTCGTGACGATCTTCAGAAGACAACCTGGCGGCTCTGATACCAAATTGTAACACCCTTACTAACATAGGCGTATTACGTGATTTTTAAACATGTTGTGCAGCTCGTTGCTAATCAACGAGGTTTATGGAAAACGTGATTAATTAAAATTTTTGCTTTTTAATTAAACTTATAAAATAATATTACAAAAGACTCGGGATCCCGATTACAAAATCATTTACAAAAAGAGTTAACTGTTTATACAAAATAATTGTCGCCTAGCGACTAGTTACAAAATCAGCCTTGCTGTCCCGAGGATCGTACGCTCCAGGCCTAACCGCCCCGACATGTACAACCTTCATAAGCTCGCTCACGGTCCATCAGCTTTAGCCTTGCCTTTACCTACACATAAACGTAGAACTGTGAGTCGACAAACTCAGTAAGAAAAGCATAATAATATTCATACATAAAACCCGGTCATGATCAGACGCCCATACCCCTGATCATCACCCTAACTGCCGTGTCCAACACGATACTGAGTCCCACTACTGCCGTGTCCAACACGGTACTGAGTCACTACTGTCGTGTCCAACATGGTACTGAGTTCTGAACGTTCATACGGACGGTACTATTGACAAGTAACAGCCTGATCGGTCGAACCGGTCATACTCCGGCTGCTGGTCATACTCCAGCCTGTACCGACGTGTTACAGTATCCTCCTGATCGGTCGAACCGGTCATACTCCGGCTGCTGGTCATACCCCAACCTTTACTGACGGGATACATCAATAGTACAGAACCACCAACCAAGTGTCAGCCTGATCGGTCGAACTGGTCATACTCCGGCTGCTGGTCATACTCCAGCCTACACGTGACAGGGTTAGATGGTTCGAAGCCAACATACATAACTAATGTAATCTAACAGGCTTCCTACATACACGCTAAACATGTAATCTACATATGCATACTGTTATACTAATCTTACCTGGATTCCGAATTCAGATGTGCCGGTCAACTTGACTGGAACTTTAACTGCGCGGCGGATTATAGGCTCCTAAACCATAAAAATCACAACACTATAAGTGACACGCTAAATCACTTCCCGGGGACTTAAACTAGGAACTAAAAGTTTTCCTATCGATAAAAAGCATGGCAATACCCCCTAAAACATAAAATCGAGAGAATCCAGGGTTTCAGAATTTTCCCCAACCGGTAGACCAGTTGCCCAACCAGAATTCCAATTCTGGGAAAATTCAGAACCCCATCTGGAATTCCGGATGCACAACCGGAATTCCGGTTCCTCGCAGGCAGCAAACATAAAAAATCCATATCTTGCTCAAATCAACTCCAAATCAAATGAAACCTTCCAGACCTGTTCTATATATCCCCTAGAACATTTCTAAAGCTTCAAAACCACCTAGAAAGCACAATAGCAAAAATCACCATTAAAGCTCAAGCTTTGAGTTCTAAACTCAAACTTGAGTAAAATCACCTAACATGCATTCAATCTATGCTTCAAACTCATTCATTTAACTCCTATTTATTCATACTTTGAAGCTGCACTTCATTAGTCAATAGTGAAGTCAGTACTTTCAAGATTTGCAAATTTTGTCAAGTATTGTACGTTTTGTTAATTATATCTTAAAATAATCACCTTTTTTTTTCATTAGTTTATTTTATATTTAATTATGAAGAGATTTAGTTTGGTACAAGTATTATTTATGGAGCGAAAATTTTCTGTCATGAAAAGTTCAAACTCTTGGAGAAAGTCTTAATAGTTTCATTCTATTTTAATTTTTTATGCTACTTCTAATTACTGCTAGGTTCTTTGTATGAACAACTCACGAAAAGATCAACAACAACCTTATCAAGGCAAGGCTCTTCTCTCTTTACCAATACCAATAATTCATATTACTTAAGTTTTTTTTTTTCTCAAAAAACTAATAAATCCTAACTGCAACAGTTGCAAAGTCAACCACCATAACAATATTAGCTGCGGGCTAATGGTGTTGGTGATTGTGATGATGACCATGGTGGGCTCTTCTTCTCCACCATTTGTTTAAAATCCATCAGGTATTTTTTTATTGGGTTTCTGTTTGTTTCAGTCTTGTTTCTCTGAATTTGCTATTACTCTGTTTACCCTTTATGCATTATGGAATTGTTCTGTGACCATTTTGTATCGTAGTCAGATTAGAATTACTACACCCAAATATATAACACATTAATTTGAATATATAGACAGAATAGAATTAGTATACTCCAAATGACCAAATAATATGCCAATAAGATTATTATTGAGTTCATATGTTTGAGAGGCTTCAGTTTTGTGGGTTTAGAAACGTCTTCGTCTGTGAGTGATGTTCAGAAGAAGAAAAAGATATGAATTACGCTAAAAGAGAAGAAACCATAGTAGTGGTGCAGCTGTGAGAAGGAAGAAAAAGCTAGGCGGCTGAAGTGCTCATTAGGATTTGACAAGTTATTATAGTATAGATTAGAGTTATAGCAAAGTAATTGATTTGGCTGATCTCATCACTTCGGCTGAACTAATTGATTAGGCTGATCGTATGTTTTGTGATGGAACTTTACATAAATATACTTGTATGATATAATTATAAGAAACATATTACTAAAAAATAATAAATCCATTCATAAAATTTATTATTATATAGCTAACCAACCACAACTTTCTCTGTATATAATTTTGATAACACCATTCATATCCTATAATTAATATAACCGTTACATTATCTTAAAAGAAGGATTGTAATTAGATATGTACTATTTGGTAGTTATAAACTCAAATTTAGATACTATTTAGTAAGATTTAGATCAAATAAATGAGAAAAAAAAGAAATAAGAGTATGCGGTAGATAATAATCTATCTTAAGTCTATATTTTTATACGACAAAAAAATAAGTCTTATTATTCGAACATATTATTAACTTTGTACTTCTATACTTTGTCTGTTTATGTTAATCAAACTAAATTAAGTTATATAGATCACGAAAAGATTCCAAGTGTTGACTGATTTCAATTTTATAACAGGATGTATACAAACTTTAATGCTACTAAATGAGAATCAAGATTAATTTCTTACTGTATAGATAGTAAGTGGTTCTTTCATTCACAAAATGAAACGAAAACTAGATTTATTCGAAGACAATAGAAAACATGAAATTAATAAAAGACGAAGAGAGCTTTATGCATTACGAAAACAATCTAATAATATCACTACCACAAAAATTAATGGTTCTAAAAAATTGGTTGAGATGAATGTCAAATTAAGAATGGTGAACAACATGAGGATTATAAGAGAGCTGCAGTTAATAAAGAGAAAATTATGCTTTGAGAAAAAGGGAAAATGAAACAAATGTAGATAAAGGTCCTGGGAAAATGAGTTCTGTGAAAAAAGCATGTATATCTAAAAAAAAATTCGAAAATGATAAATCTTCTTCCACTGTGGGTACAATAACTATTCATGAAAATAGTGCTATTCTACGAAACACCAAACATAAAAGGAATTATAAAATTATAAATCGAGGAATAATAATCAATGAAAATGTTATAGGTATGATATAAATCTAAATTTTTCCATTATAATATTAACATCATCTTATTTGTATCTTTTTGATAAATGAATTTTTGTTTATAGGTGTTGGAAATGGTGGTAATGAAGCTGTGTTAGAAGTAAATAATAGGAGAGGGAAAGAGCATTTATTTATTTTTAGCATATTTGAAGTTGGTAATACACATTTTATTAATAGTAGTTGTTTCTCACTTTATATAAATTGTTTAGATTAAATTTGTATAACATCTTACAGGGTCAACATCTACACAGCAAACGAGTAGAAAAAATTTCCAAGGTATATTTATGATATATTTTTTTGACATAAATTTATAATATCTTAATATAATATTACCATGTTTTATATAACATGTAGATAAGGTAATGGTGAAGAATTCAAAGAACAAATTGGAAAAAAGAAAACCAGAACCTTTTAAGTTAGGCATACTACCTGAAGTGTCTCATGTTCTGCAAACACCGAAAGTATGTACTTAGTGTGGAGCAAAAAAGTTTCAGTATGAGAGTGAAGGATTCTGTTGTTGTGCTGGAAAAATTATTCTAAAAGTAAATGATGCACCTACTGAGTTGTTTGAGCTATTTACTTCAACCTCTCTTGAAGCACAATTGTTTAAAAAAAAATATTCGCATCTACAATAGTAATTTTTCTTTCACTTCATTTGGTGTCAAACATCATAAGGAATTGTGTACAATAAATAAAGGTTTATATACATTTAGAGTACAAGGACAAATTTATCATTTTATTAATAGAATAATTCCGCCATCATTTACTCCTCCTACTTACTTGCAATTGTATTTTGATGATACTGAACATGAATTAGAAAATCGACTGAATTTTTCAGACAATATGAGCATAATCACTCTTACCAAGTTAAGTGCTATCTTACAGTTTAATCCATATAGTCAATTTTTTAGAAGGCTTGGCAATATCTCTGACTTAGAAAATCAAAAGATACAAATAAGGTGTGATGCAGGTCTCAATCAAAGGGTATACAATTCTCCTTCTGTATCACAAGTTGCTGCAATTTGGGTGGATGATGATGTCAGTGCAGAAAATAGGACCCGTGATATTATTGTGTCTTCTCATGATGAAGTAAGTCGAATTCATTATTATTTTGGATGTTATGATCCACTGCAATATCCATTATTATTTCCCTATGGAGAAACAAGATGCCATCAAGGTATTGAGAAATTTAATGGATGAAAATGTAAAAAAAATTCTCGAAATGAAGATTTGATTAGTGCTCATACCATTGGTTCAACTTCAGAGTTAATTATTGCAGAGACTAAAGGTACATTAATCAGCCAAACTAAATTTTGATCCTAATAACTATCATAATTATTTTAATATTTGTTTTAAATTAAATGCATATTTTTTTTCCTTATTCAGTTCTCCAAAAGAAGCCTAGAGGTATTTCATCTCTTGTCAGGAATATTATTGTTATATGATGCAAATTCGACATACAACAAAATCAGTATTGTTACATGCTGGTCGTTTGTTACAACAATATGTAGTAGATATGTATGTAAAACTAGAAACTTCTCGATTGGATTATTTTCGAAAGAATCAAGAAGACATTCGAGCTGAATTATACAAAGGGATGATTGACAGCATTGAAATGGGTGAAAGACGAGGCTTTAAAATTGGTCGAAGAATTATTTTGCCTTCATCTTTTATTGGTGGACCAAGAGATATGCGAAAATGATATATTGATGCCATGACATTAGTTCAAAAATTTGGAAAACCATATTTGTTTCTAACAATGACTTGTAATCCTAATTGGCAAGAGATACAAGAAGAATTAGGAGAAACTGATCAAGTGCAAAACAGACTAGACTTGATAGCATGAATTTTTAAAGCAAAATTGGATGAATTGAAAAATGATTTATTCAAGAAACAAATATTTCGTCATGTTATTGCTTATGTTTATGTAATAGAATTTCAAACGAGAGGATTACCACATGCACATTTCTTAGTTATAATGAAACCAGGTTCAAAAATTATTAACACAGATTCATTTGATAAAATTGTGTCAGCTGAACTACCTGATCAAGACAAGCATGCATATATATTTTCATTAGTTGTGAAACATATGATGCATGGACCATGCAGGAAACTTAATGATAAGAATATTTGTATGCAACCAAATGGAAAATGTAAAAGCCATTATCCAAAACAATTTCGTATGAAAACAGAATGTGGCGATGATTCTTACCCAAAGTACAAGCGACAAGATGATGGTAAAAAGGCTAAAGTGCGAGGTCATTGGTTAGACAATAGATGGGTTGTTCCATACAATCCTTATTTACTAGCTAAATTTAATTGTCATATTAATGTGGAAATTTGCTCAACAATCAAAGCTGTGAAATATTTATACAAATATGTTTACAAAGGTCATGATCGAGTTAATTTTGCTGTTGCTTGTAATAATAAGTTGGAAATTATTGATGAGATTACAATCTACCAGTCTGCTAGATGGATTTCTCCTCTTGAAGCAATATGGAGAATATATGGATTTATTTTGATTGAGATTTATCCATCTGTGATATCATTGCAACTGCATCTTGAAGACACCCAAATGATTACTTACAGAAAAAAAGACAATCCCTCCAAAATTATTGACAAAGATATTTTTACAAGATCAATGCTTACAGAGTTTTTTAGAATGAATTCTACAATCAAAGAAGCCAAAAAAAATGCTATATAGAGAATTTCCTAAATATTTTGTTTGGGATAGAGAGAATAAGATTTGGACTCCTAGAAAGAATGGTTGTGTGATAGGGAGAATTGTTGCCGCAAATCCTATTGAAGGTGAACGGTACTATTTGCGCTTATTATTGAGTCATATCAGAAGTCCTACATCATATGATGATCTCAAGATTGTTAACGGTATTGTTGTCTCTTCATTTCGAGAATCAGCTCTTTTACATGGTTTACTAGAAGGTGACAATAATATTCATCTATGCTTAGAAGAAGCAGCTACATATCGAATGTCCTATCAATTGCGTCAACTATTTGCTACTATTTTGATATTTTGTGTTCCTAACAATCCTTTACTTCTTTGGGAAAAGTATAAAGAATCCATGTGTGAAGAAGATTATATTGCTAAAAAAGTGCCATTAATTACTGACGAATCGAAAGCACTACAAGAAATTAATTTTTTGCTAGAGGGAGCTGGAAAATGTTTGTACGATTACGGTTTTGTTCACTCTCTTGCAAAATTAAGACAACAAGAGCAAATTACAAAAATGATCAATGAAGAAAAACATATATCAGTCTCTAATGATGATCTACTATTAGTTGAAACATTGAATAAAGAACAAAAAATTGCATTTGATTTAATTTTTGAAAAAGTATTAAAACAGGAAAGTGGAATATTCTTTGTTGATGGCCCCGGAGGTACAGGTAAAACATATTTATATAGAGCTTTGCTTGCTACTGTAAGGTCTAAAAATTTTGTTGCTCTTGCAACAGTATCATCTGGGGTTGCAGCTGGTATATTACCAGGTGGCCGAACAGCACATTCTAGATTTAAGATCCCGCTTGTATTTGATGAAGGTACAACTTGTAATGTAAGTAAGCAATCTGCTCTATCTTCACTTTTACAATTAACAAAGTTAATAATATGGGATGAAGCTCATATGGTGCACCGACATGCAATTGAATCTTTAGATAAAATGTTACAAAGGCAAGTCTCGAAATCTGATGTGGTGTAGTCTAAGAGTTTTAAACACACCCTTATTGACTAACATATAGTTCCTCTCCTTAATCTTAAGATTTACTTGATTGTCTTCCAATCAACAGCAGGTGTCTGGTCTAAGGCATACTAAAGCATATCTGAGACCTCTCACTGTTGATTTTAAGAAATTCTTTCATGGCTTTATCTTTTCTAGAATAGTTGAGACTTTTCCTTAGATAAATAAAATCTACGTCTAGAAGTTGTGAAGCTTCTATAGATTGCCAATGGCAAGAAAATGCTTCAGCATCTTACTAAAGTAAGTTGCTTGCGTTAGAGTAAGTAATTACCAGGTGTACCACTAGCCATAGGTTTAGATAAACTCAAACATAGAATACTAGGAATAGGAACTTTTGTTAAGTCCATTGAATAGACTTATTAACGAAAATTTCCTTTTATGTACTTGTAATAGAAAACTTTTAGGTTACTCCATGTGAATGAATCAAACCATAGTTCTCTTGGCTTTTCTTCTTAGTTTCTTGTCTTGACAATCCATTACTTGTTTAAACTCACAATGGATTTTAATCACTAGTGTCTTCCAAGTCATAAGAAGGTGAGTTCCTAGAAACCCTCCCACTACGATAAGGTACCGTGAATTGTGTCTAAGAAAACTAAATGGTATTGACCTCTTCAGTTGTGTTAAGACAACAGAGGCAGTGGGATCATCATGTAAAGATGATAGAACACTTTTGGAATCAAGAAAAAAAATATCTCCTTTATTTGCTACTTTATTTTCAGACTTAGTCATTGTAAAGCCCGCTTAGTTTAATTTGGAAATTAGCAGTTAATTATGATTAATTATGAAAATTATTTATAGCTATTTAAATAATTTATTATGCTGTTATTTATGGAATTCAGAAATGCATTTTTATGTCGTGTAGTAGTTCGCATAATTTTGCATTCCGGTACCCGGTATTTTGGAACTCGGTGTTTGGCTCATTAGAAATCACAACTTAGTATGTTAGTAGTTTGGGACGGGTTAGTAGACATTGGGAATGTCGAGAATGGCCGGGAATTTAGAATTTCCCAAAAATACCCCTTTAGTGTTATTTATGTGATTTTAGTGTGGAAGGGCAAAATGGTCTTTTTGCCCCATTAGTATTTTGTCTTTAGTGATTTTAGTAATTGAAAATAAATGTTTATTTTATTGTTTATTTGGCTGAAATGAGTTATATGCTAGGTGGCTTTTATTCAAAGAAACACTCTCTCTTTTTTCTCTCTTTTTCGGCCCTAGGAGCAGCTGGATTCTTGCTCTTCCTTTCTTGTGGATTCAAGGATTTTGTGTGTTTAATCCAAGCTAGGTTAGCTTCTCTTGTTTCCTTCTTTAAATTGTTGAATTTTGATGAAAAGATGATGATGCATGCATGAATTCTTAGTTGTTGTTACTGCTGTGTTTTATTGATAATTTCTGAGATGTAAGCATGTTAATTTGAAGTTAATTAAGTTGTTACAAATGCATGTAAATTACTTTGTTTCAAGTTTGGAATTTCTAGCTCAAAAATGTGATTTTTGAAGGAAATGTTGTGAATCTGTTGCTGCGTTGTTGTTAATGTTTTTAATGGTTTTCACAGGTTATAATATGCTTATTTAAGAAGATTTAAGTTGGTTTGATTGCATGTTAGCTAGGTTTACTCAAGTTTGAGTTTAGAACTCAAAGCTTGAGCTTTAATGGTACTTTTTCCTATGGTGCAATCTGGGTGGTTTTGGTGCCTTCGAAATGTACTTTGGGTCATATGGAATAGGTCTTGAAGGTTTGAATTGATTTGGAGTCGATTTGTGCAAGTTATGAATTTTTGAGTTTGCTGCCTGCGAGGAACCGGAATTCCAGTTGTGCATCCGGAATTCCGGATGGGGGTTCTGAATTTTCCAGAAACCGAATTCGGTTGGGCAACCTATTTCCATCGGTTGGGGAAAATTCTGAAACCCTAGATTTCCTCGATTTTATGTTTTAGGGGGTATTGCCATGCTTTTTATCGATAGAGAAACTTTTAGTTCCTAGTTTAAGTCCCCGGGAAGTGATTTAGCGTGTCACTTATAGTGTTGTGGTTTTTGTGGTTTAGGAGCCTGTAATCCGCCGTGCAGTTAAGTTCCAGTCAGGTTGACCGGCACACCTGAATTCGGAATCCAGGTAAGATTAGTATAACAGTATGCATATGTAGATTACATGTTTAGCGTGCATGTAGGAAGCCTGTTAGATTACATTAGTTATGTATGTTGGCTTCAAACCATCCAACCCTGTCACGTCGGTACGACATTTGGAGTATGACCAACGGAGTATGGCCAGGTTCGACCGATCAGTCGACACTTGGTTGATGGTTCCGTACTATTGACGTATCCCGTCGGTACGAGCCGGAGTATGACCGATGGCGGAGTATGACCGGTTCGGACCGATCGTGGATATAGTAACACGTCGGTACGAGTGGAGTATGACCAAGCGGCGGAGTATGACCGGTTCGACCGATCAGGCTGTTACGTGTCAATAGTACCGTCCCTATGAACGTTCAGAACTCAGTACCGTGTTGGACACGGCAGTAGTGGCTCAGTACCGTGTTGGACACGGCAGTAGCGGGACTCAGTATCGTGTTGGACACGACAATTAGGGTTGAGGTCAGGGGTATGGGCGTCTGATCATGACCGTGATTTATGTATGAGTATTATTATGCTTTTCTTACTGAGTCTGTCGACTCACAGTTCTACATTTATGTGTAGGTAAAGGCAAGGCTAAAGCTGATGGACCGTGAGTGAGCTTATGAAGGTTGTACATGTCGGGGTGGTTAGGCCTGGAGAGTACGATCCTCGGGACAGCGAGGCTGATTTTGTAACTAGTCGCTATGCGACATTTATTTTGTATAAACAGTTAAATTTTGTAAATGATTTTGTGATCGGGATCCCGAGTCTTTTTGTAATTATATTTTACAAGTTTATTTAAAAAGGAAAAATTTTAATTAATCACGTTTTCCATAAACCTCGTTGATTAGCAACGAGCTGCACAGCATGTTTAAAAATCACGTAATACGCCTAGGTTAGTTAGGGTGTTACAATTTGGTATCAGAGCCGCCAGGTTGTCTTCCGAAGATCGTCACGACATGTACAATCATCATCAGCAGTCAGCTCGTTTCACGATTCAGTAAGCCTTTATTGCTTTAGTAGTTTATTTATTTATTTATGAAAAAGAAAAGCCTGTTAGGAAGCATGTTAGTAGCCTGATAGTAGAATAGGCGCATGTTTCGTTTTTAATTTCCAAATTAAGCGGCATTGGTAAGCTCTCCTTGAATACGACCTGATATGCCAACTCTTGGTTTCGCAAGCGGTTCTAATCAGATGGACGCCAGGCGGACTACCAGGAGTCAGGGCAACTCAGTGGGGTCGAACCAAGGACAAGGAGCTCAGTTTCCCCCGCCAGTTAGGGGCCGAGGTAGAGGTCCCTGAGGCAGGGCTCGTGGTCGGGGTGATGAGAACCCGCCACAGGCTGCCCAGGCTCCCCCAGCCGATCAGGGAGCCCAGAATTGGGAGGTTCGGTTTGCTGAGATGCAAGCCCGGATAGAAGAGCAAGACCTCGAGATTCAGAGGTTGAGACAGCAGGGTGCCCCTGCAGTTCCAGTTCCCGTAGTTCCAGTGGCACCTGCCCCTGCTGCCCAGGCCGAGATAGTGGTGGCGGCCAATAGATGGGAACCTCTGTATGAGCGGTTCCGGAAGCAGGCACCTCCGGTTTTCTTGGGAGGTCTGGACGTGATGAAAGCCGAGCAGTGGCTGACGGTGAATACCAAGATCCTGAACTTCATGGGTGTCACCGGTAATGATAGGGTGGTGTGTGCCACTTTCCAGTTCCAGGAGGACGCTCTGGTCTGGTGGGACATGGTGTCTCAGATCCATGACGTCACCACCATGACCTGGGAAAGGTTCCAGGAACTCTTCAACGCGAAGTACTACAATGAGGCGGTCAGAAGCGCCAAGAGGAAAGAGTTCGCTCACCTGACCCAGCGTGAGAATATGAGCGTCACTGAGTATACTACTCAGTTTGATCGGTTTGCGAGGTTGGCCTCGGGAATTGTGCCGACCGACTTCAGCAAGAAAGAGAAGTATCTGGACGGGTTGCATGCCAAGATCAAGCATGATTTGATGATCACCACGGACGACAACACCACCTATGCTCAGATGGTGGAGAAGGCACTGCGAGCTGAGGGCGTAGTTGGGTGTATGTCGGAGTCAGGTAGTACTCCGGCGAGTGGCGGGGCTCCTACCCCTCCTGCATCAGGCTTTAGCAGGGGGAGTAGTGGTTCGGCCATTGACCAGAGGAAGAGAGCACCCACTGCTTCCGGTGGCTCGAGTCTGAACAAGAGGTTCCGGGGGAACCAGAACAGAGGGAGTCGTCCTGGTGGTACTGAGACCCGATTCTCCTACCCCGAGTGCCCTAGCTGCAAAAGGCACCATCGGGGTGAGTTCAAAGGTCAGGGATGCTTTCACTGTGGCATGCCCAGACACTTCAAGAGGGACTGTCCCCAGCTTCGATCAGAGGCACCGAGAGCTCCGGCGATACCCACTCCAGCTAGGGTATTCACCATCACTCAGGCTGATGCAGATGCCAGCCCATCAGTTGTCACAGGTCAGCTTTCTATTACTAACTCGCTATATTCAGTGCTGTTTGATTCTGGGGCTACACATTCTTATGTGGCGGCCAGAGTCTTTAGTAAATTGGATAGACCGTACAATAGATATGAATCAGGGTTTGGAACCCTATTACCTGGCGGAGAGTTGGTTATCTCCAACAGGTGGATTAGGTCTATGCCGATAAGGATAGATGGTAGAGAGTTAAGTGCTGACTTGATAGAAATGAGTCTAGTTGAGTTTGACATTATTTTAGGAATGGATTTCCTATCTAAATATTCGGTGAGCATTGATTGTAAAAGGAAGATGGTGATCTTCCAACCGGAAAGTGAAGAACCATTTGTGTTTACACGGCGGTTGTTTAGGGTTTTTGGCCGTGGTGGTGGACACCACTCGGCCAGATACCATTCGGCCAGAGGACATCAAGGTGGTTCGGGAATTTTTGGATGTTTTTCCCGAAGAACTTCCAGGGTTACCACCTCAACGGGAGATTGACTTCGTGATAGATTTGGCACCAGGGGTGGAACCGGTTTCCAATGCCCCGTATAGAATGGCTCCAGCTGAACTTAAGGAATTAAAGATTCAGCTCCAAGGGTTGCTTGACATAGGGTTTATTCGGCCCAGTGTGTCACCCTGGGGAGACCCGGTTTTATTCGTCAAGAAGAATGATGGATCTATGAGGATGTGCATCGACTACAGAGAATTGAACAAGCTGACGGTGAAGAACAAATATCCTTTACCTAGGATCGATGATTTGTTCGATCAGCTTCAGGGGAAGACGGTCTTTTCTAAAATTGATCTCCATTCGGGTTATCATCAGTTGAGAATCCGAGAGGAGGACATTCCGAAGACGGCTTTCCGCACTAGGTATGGACATTACGAATTTCTGGTTATGTCATTCGGACTAACCAATGCTCCTGCAGCATTCATGGATTTGATGAATAGAGTATTCAAGGATTTCCTCGATATCTGTGTGATTGTGTTTATCGACAACATCCTCGTGTACTCTCAATCAGAAGAGGAGCATGAGTTACATCTTCAGATGGTACTGCAACGGCTTCGAGAACATAAGCTTTATGCCAAGTTCAAGAAATGTGAGTTCTGGCTATCTCAGGTGTCCTTCCTAGGGCACATTGTAATCAAAGATGGGATCAAGGTGGATCCCGGGAAGATCGAATCCATCAGGGATTGGCCGAGAACGAAGACAGTGACAGAGAGCAGAAGCTTCTTGGGTTTAGCTGGGTACTATCGTAGGTTCGTGGAAGGGTTTTCAAAAATTTCAATGCCCCTAACCGAGATTACAAAGAAGAATCAGCGATTTATTTGGTCAGACAAGTGCGAAGCTAGTTTTCAGGAGCTAAAGCAGAGGTTGATTACCGCTCCAGTGCTAGCTTTGCCTTCAGACAAGGAGAAGTTTGTAGTTTACTGTGACGCATTCAAACAGGGTTTGGGGTGTGTATTGATGCAAGCCGATCGGGTTATCGCTTATGCCTCCCGTCAGTTAAAGGATTATGAACAGCGATACCCGACTCATGACCCAGAGTTGTCCGCGGTGGTTTTCGCATTGAAGATTTGGCGGCATTACCTTTACGGGGAAAAGTGTGAGATCTATACTGACCATAAAAGTCTCAAGTATTTCTTTACTCAGAAAGATTTAAATATGAGACAAAGGCGTTGGTTGGAATTAGTGAAAGATTACGATTGTGAGATCCTCTATCACCCCGGAAAGGCCAATGTAGTGGCCGATGCCCTGAGCAGAAAGGGTCCCGGGCAAGTAACTAGTATGGTTCAGATCTCACCTCAGCTAGCAGAGGATATGGTTAGATCCAGCATTGAGTTTGTGGTAGGTCAGCTTCACAACTTAACGCTGCATTCTGACCTGTTAGAAAGAATAAAAGTCGCTCAGATGACGGATCCAGAGTTAGTGAAGATCATAGATGAGGTGTTGGCTGGTCAAGGCAAAGACTTTTTAGTGTCAGACAGCGGGATGCTTTTGTATAAAGCCAGGTTTTGTGTTCCGAATAGTGTGGAACTTAGGAATGAGATCTTTGAGGAGGCTCATTCTACCCCGTATTCTCTGCATCCCGGCACCACTAAGATGTACCAAGATTTGAAACCGTACTTCTGGTGGAGCGGTATGAAGAAGAATTTAGTAGAATTCGTATCGAGATGTATCACCTGTCAGCAGATTAAGGCTGAACATCAGAGACCAGCAGGGTTGTTGCAGCCTCTAACCCTACCAGAATGGAAGTGGGAAGATATTACGATGGATTTTGTGGTCGGATTGCCTAGGACCACGGGTTTATTTGACTCCATCTGGGTAGTGGTGGATCGATTTACGAAATCTGCTCATTTTCTGCCGGTTAGAACAACATGTACAGTGGATCAGTTGGCAGAGTTGTATGTCAGAGAGATAGTAAGACTTCACGGGGTACCGAAGTCTATAGTTTCGGACAGGGATCCGAAGTTCACCTCCAAATTTTGGCAGAGTTTGCAGCGAGCAATGGGTACAAAGCTGAAATTCAGTACAGCATTCCATCCTCAGACAGATGGTCAGTCCGAAAGGACAATTCAGATATTGGAGGACATGTTGAGAGCCTGTGTTATGGACTTTGAAGGCTCATGGAATAAGTATCTACCGTTGATAGAATTTTCTTACAACAACAGTTATCAGAGTACGATAGGGATGGCTCCCTATGAACTGTTATACTGTAGGAAGTACAGATCTCCCATCCACTGGGATGAGACAGTGGAGAGGAAATACCTAGGTCCAGAGTCAGTGCAGCGGACCAATGAGGCAATAGAGAAGATAAAAGCTAGAATGCTTGCCTCACAGAGTAGACAGAAGAGTTACGCAGATCCGAAACGCAGAGATGTTAAGTTCCAAGTAGGGGACCATGTGTTTTTACGGGTATCTCCGATGAAGGGGATCAAACGTTTCGGGAAAAGAGGCAAGTTATGCCCTAGATTTACTGGACCTTTCGAGATTCTCGAGAAGATAGGTCAAGTGGCATATCGGTTAGCATTGCCTCCAGCCTTATCAGCAGTTCACAACGTATTCCATGTCTCGATGTTGAGAAAATACGTTTCAGATCCCTCTCATATACTCAGTTATGAGAGCCTTGAGCTACAGCCAGACATGACTTATGAGGAACAACCAGTGCAGATCCTGGATAGAAAGGATAAAGTCCTTCGAAATAAGACCATAGCATTGGTCAAGGTTCTCTGGAGAAACACCAAGGTGGAGGAATCCACCTGGGAGCTAGAGTCAGATATGAGAGCTCAATATCCAGAGTTATTCAGGTTAGATTTCGGGGACGAAATCCTTTTAAGGGGGGGATATTTGTAAAGCCCGCTTAGTTTAATTTGGAAATTAGCAGTTAATTATGATTAATTATGAAAATTATTTATAGCTATTTAAATAATTTATTATGCTGTTATTTACGGAATTCAGAAATGCATTTTTATGTCGTGTAGTAGTTCGCATAATTTTGCATTCCTTTGGCCGGTATTTTGGAACTCGGTGTTTGGCTCATTAGAAATCACAACTTAGTATGCTAGTAGTTCGGGACGGGTTAGTAGACATTGGGAATGTCGAGAATGGCCGGGAATTTAGAATTTCCCAAAAATACCCCTTTAGTGTTATTTATGTGGTTTTAGTGTGGAAGGGCAAAATGGTCTTTTTGCCCCATTAGTATTTTGTCTTTAGTGATTTTAGTAATTGAAAATAAATGTTTATTTTATTGTTTATTTGGCTGAAATGAGTTATATGCTAGGTGGCTTTTATCCTTTTTACAAAATCAACACTTAGAAAAAAAAATTAGAGAAAAATTTCAAAGAAACACTCTCTCTTTTTCCTCTCTTTTTCAGCCCTAGGAGCAGCTGGATTCTTGCTCTTCTTTTCTTGTGGATTCAAGGATTTTGTGTGTTTAATCCAAGCTAGGTTAGCTTCTCTTGTTTCCTTCTTTAAATTGTTGAATTTTGATGAAAAGATGATGATGCATGCATGAATTCTTAGTTGTTGTTACTGTTGTGTTTTATTGATAATTTCTGAGATGTAAGCATGTTAATTTGAAGTTAATTAAGTTGTTAGAAATGCATGTAAATTACTTTGTTTCAAGTTTGGAATTTCTAGCTCAAAAATGTGATTTTTGAAGGAAATGTTGTGAATGTTTATTCTTTGTGTTGTTGTTAATGTTTTTAATGGTTTTCAGAGGTTATAATATGCTTATTTAAGAAGATTTATGTTGGTTTGATTGCATGTTAGCTAGGTTTACTCAAGTTTGAGTTTAGAACTCAAAGCTTGAGCTTTAATGGCACTTTTTGCTATGGTGCAATCTGGGTGGTTTTGGTGCCTTAGAAATGTTCTTTGGGTCATATGGAATACGTCTGGTAGGTTTGAATTGATTTGGAGTCGATTTGTGCAAGTTATGAATTTTTGAGTTTGCTGCCTGCGAGGAACCAGAATTCCGGTTGTGCATCCGGAACTCCGGATGGGGGTTTTGAATTTTCCAGAACCGAAATTCCGGTTGGGCAA
Organism: Cannabis sativa; assembly: GCF_029168945.1. NCBI lineage: Eukaryota > Viridiplantae > Streptophyta > Magnoliopsida > Rosales > Cannabaceae > Cannabis > Cannabis sativa. Next base: position 29,614,255 of record NC_083604.1, read on the forward strand.
CCGGTCTACCGGTTGGGGAAAATTCTGAAACCCTAGATTTCCTCGATTTTATGTTTTAGGGGGTATTGCCATGCTTTTTATCGATAGAGAAACTTTTAGTTCCTAGTTTAAGTCCCCGGGAAGTGATTTAGTGTGTCACTTATAGTGTTGTGATTTTTATGGTTTAGGAGCCTGTAATTCGCCGCGCAGTTAAGTTCCAGTCAGGTTGACCGGCACACCTGAATTCAGAATCCAGGTAAGATTAGTATAACAGTATGCATATGTAGATTACATGTTTAGCGTGCATGTAGGAAGCCTGTTAGATTACATTAGTTATGTATGTTGGCTTCGAACCATCCAACCCTGTCACGTCGGTACAGGCTGGAGTATGACCAGCAGCCGGAGTATGACCGGTTCGACCGATCAGGCTGACACTTGGTTGATGGTTCCGTACTATTGACGTATCCTGTCGGTACAGGCTAGAGTATGACCAGCAACCAGAGTATGACCGGTTTGACCGATCAGGTGGATATAGTAACACGTCGGTACAGGCTGGAGTATGACCATCAGCCGGAGTATGACCGGTTCGACCGATCAGGCTGTTACGTGTCAATAGTACCGTCCCTATGAACGTTCAGAACTCAGTACCGTGTTGGACACGACAGTAGTGGCTCAGTATCGTGTTGGACACGGCAGTAGCGGGACTCAGTATCGTGGTGGACACAGCAGTTAGGGTTGTGGTCAGGGGTATGGGCGTCTGATCATGACCGAGATTTATGTATGAGTATTATTATGCTTTTCTTACTGAGTCTGTCGACTCACAGTTCTACGTTTATGTGTAGGTAAAGGCAAGGCTAAAGCTGATGGACCGTGAGCGAGCTTATGAAGGTTGTACATGTCGGGGCGGTTAGGCCTGGAGAGTACGATCCTCGGGACAACGAGGCTGATTTTGTAACTAGTCGCTAGGCGACATTTATTTTGTATAAACAGTTAAATTTTGTAAATGATTTTGTGATCGGGATCCCGAGTCTTTTTGTAATTATATTTTACAAGTTTATTTAAAAAGGAAAAATTTTAATTAATCACGTTTTCCATAAACCTCGTTGATTAGCAACGAGCTGCACAGCATGTTTAAAAATCACGTAATACGCCTAGGTTAGTTAGGGTGTTACAGTCATTCTCTTAGAAAATTAGTATTTGTTTAAACAAACACTTTCTTATCTAATGACTATGGGATGGTCCACCCCTAATCACTTAGAATAGCTAACAAACATGCAAACCATGGTTAACAGTTCTAGCTTTTCTTAAGATTTTGGTTAGGTCATCCATGAAACTAGTAATGATTTACATTAAGTATACCACCATTGCATCATTCTGAAATTGTATTACCATAGAAGGATTTAGGCAACAACTAGTAACTAATCAATATGCAACTTGAATTTCTGGGGAGGTAAGTTTGGATATAATTCAAAATCAACTTAATGATCTTTGAACTGCATATCTACTAACTATTTCTCCACCCCTATCAGTTCGCAAGATCTTTAACCACTTACCTTAATGGTTTTTCACCATTACTAGAAATTCATGAAATTTTTCAAACATTTCAAATTTCTTTTACATAAGGTAATATCTAGAGTAATCGTTTTAAGAATACAACGAAAAACACATATCCACCCCTGAATGTACATCCATCTGCGAATGAGATGATTATACTTTCAGTGGATATAGGCATATTAACTCTTTGCACAGAATGATCTTGTGAAAACCACTATGAACAAGATACAAATGGCATAGATTTATAAAGTATGCGGTTGTATCTTTTGATGATTTAATTTTAGTTACATCAAAGAGTTCTTAGAATAGTGCAAGTGGATTCTGGTCACAGAATACTAGACTCATATTCCTTACTAACATACAGTTTGAATCCATTTATAGAAAATGGTTATTAAACACTTGTGAAAGTGTAACTATATAATGAGTAATTCTTTCTTGGACCACCACTACTAATTTACCTCTAAGTCTGATTTGCCCATTCAAGTAGGAGACTTTTAAGATTGAGGATTTATATCATTTGGGATAGAATTTTGGGAATATAATCACATGCGTCATTTAAATTGCTTAAGAGAAAATATAGAATGACATGAAATGATTTATAGACCATTCATCCAATGATATGTTATTGAGCTAATTTGAAATGAATAAGCTAAGATAAATTAGGATAATTTCGTATTTAAATAAGAATCCAACGATGCTCCGATTAGCGAGAGTCAAAGTAATCTTATTTATATAATCTTCTTGTTTCATATTGTAAATACTAGTCTAAAGTGTCATCAATTGATGAACAGCTAGATATTGCATTTACAATATTTATCATTCGAGATCTAACACTATTATGTTTGTCTAATGGTGACAATACATTAGGGATTTATTGTTGGATATTATTTTACCAGGATCTTAGATCTACTCACAAGTATGTTTTTTAACACCCTAAATATGAACTTTCTAAAACGATAAAATAAACACATCAAGTTAAGAAAACCTTACATTGATGCAGCGGAATTAATGTCTCCTTCCACTCAGATCTCTAACCCTTGTATCCTTTTTATCGTAGAGTATAATCAAGATCTGAGCCTGAATGTCCTTCTTCTTTGAGTTTGATCCTTTACAGTCTTCCAATCTATGATTGACTTACTGCTTGCTACGTGTGGGCACTCACTCTTTCACTAGGGTTGAAATTTATGAAGAGAAAAAGATAAGAGGGATTTCGGCCAAGTATAGAAAATAGGGAAGGCTCAGTTTTTCTAAAGAGAGAAATTTCTGTCAGATGACTAATGATGTGTTGTTTTGACTGAGCCATCACTTTCTATTTATAGGCAACTACTAAGTTTAGGTTAGGAATTATTTGGCATTAAAATAATGAAAATATCAATTTGAATTTCCACAAATAGTGACCGGCCATGGTGTGATAATGGGCCCCACTTGATTTTGCAGTTTTAACAAATTTTATTTCTATTTTCTCAAAAATGCCAATTTTCCAATTCTAACCATTTAAATGCCAAAACTAATTATTTAATAACTAAAATAGATTATTAAATAATATTGTCATTTAGTTTAATTATTAACTAGACATATAAAGTCCATTAATCAATAAATAAACCTAGAATCTCTTTTCTTTACAATTTCACCCCTGCTTAGTGAAAATTCACAAATTAGACATAGTCTAACTTTAGAATTATAATTGATCAATCACGAATCAATTAATGAGTCTTAGAAGCAAAATGTTCTCAACTAGAATGGGGACCATGGATCTATATGCTGAGCTTCCAATAAGTGAACCAAATTTACCAAGTAAATTCCTACTTATTAATTCTTCGTTGAATCCAGTCTTAGAACTAAGAATTGCACTCTCAGACTTATATAGAGCATATTATATGTTCCACGATATCAATATGCTATCTCATTTAACCATTGTTATAATCTTATTGTGATTTAAAGATCCTCGATATAGATGATCTACATCGAGATGGGATTTCTTTACCGTTCTCACCCCTCAAAGTATTTTGCCCCTTAAAATACTTAGCTACCTGTAAATGGTGTTTAGTGATCTAATAATTAGTCAGTTAAACAAGAGCTCATCCATTTACTTCTATTTGCTAAGCTCGAAGGGAATCATCACTTGACTTCTATACTCCAGTAGAAGCTATAGATTCCATATTTATGTTCAGCACTCCCACTCAATCATACTATCATGTTCCCAAAATATACGTATCACCCTGACCCAAAAGTAGGCTTAACTAATAAATCAAAGAACATGAATAGCACTCCTGAGTTGAGCCTAAGCATATCAGGATTTAGATTCTTTTAATCTTAAGATCAACTACTTATATTGACTTGGAAAGATATATATAACGGTAAGTTTGTAATATCTTAACTTAGTTGCAATATCGGTCCAGTCCAATGTATACTCCATACATTCGAAACTAGTATACTTTACTAATGTCCTGGAAAGAACATAACACTTACTCCAAGTGTAAGTACACATCATCGCTGATTATCACATTACTGTAAATCCAAAACACTGATGAAAGAGGGACCTAGTCTTTTGATTCATATGATCACAATCCCATTCCACTGTGTTGACGGTACTGTAATTGTGAATAAACATATGATCTGGATTTAACTGATTTTGTGTATAAAAGTAATAAACATATTAAACCATCAGCATGTAAAATTTATGCAAACATTAATCACTTCAAATTTCTTATATTGATAACTAATCAGATTATAAAGAGTTTTATTTAGGGCATAAAACCCAACAAACTCCCACTTGCACTAATATAAAACAAAGTATGCAAATAGGTCAATCTGATGTCTTGATCTTCAGATCAAGTGTAGTATATTTGAATCCACCCAAACTTTTGGAAACTAGTTCATAAGTACACTTATGAAACATCCTTTACTATATGCTTTACTCATCAAGGGATACTGAAATCTTTACTGTTTTAAAAGTACATCTGAATTAACAGAAGACATATCTCTCATATTTTAAAATATGGAATTGAGATAATACAGTGTAGACTTTTCTTCAGCAATATAACTTTCTTGTATTCTCGAATCTACAAAGTTATATTTCTTCTCTAGTAGAGCTTGAATTATTATAGAATAATTCCTCCACCCCCAATGTAAGCATCATCTCATGAAATCTCGAAATGAGTTGATGAGATACAAGGACAACTCATACACAGTTCCTTAATATCTAACATATAGATCACTTTCATAAATCTTTCTTGAATATCTTGTAATGTTCCCTATTTGATTACATCTCAGGTAGCTCCCACTCAATAGCAGATGTCTGGTTAAATAATACTTTTAACCTCTGATTGTTTGGAGAGTTACCTAGTTGTGACTTTTATATTAGTCTGAAACTTTAAGTTAAGACTAAGTCATCAACATAGCAGACTAGTATTTGAAGTGAAAAATACATGCCAGAGATTAAGTAATCAAAATTAAGATACCATAAAATTTTATGAGGATTAAGAATTCTTGGTTCAAGTCATTCGAATGGACTGAACTAGAGTTCTTTATCTTATTCTCATAATTCAGATAAGTTATACCTATCCATGTGTATGGTTAGATTTGCTTTTCAGTAGAGTTCTTAAGTACCTATCACAAGTATCAACCTGATGAAGATGGGTATAGAATTTTAAAATTCTCCAACTCAATTAAGGTAGTGTGAAACTTTATCAAAGAACTTTCAAAGGTATCAAACTTTTACTTACAATAGTAAAACAAAATGGAACATACAATCAAGATCAATGATTTATATTGATAATAGCTAACTCATTATATTACTTCCATGTTTAAAGAAAATATGTGTTACATAGGGAATTGTGGAATAGACTCCACCCCTAAGTATATACATATAGGGTACTGTGGATAACCTCCACCCCTAAGTATATAGAGATTATGATCCACCCCTAAATGTTGTAAAGATCATGATTCTCTAAGTGTCATAGAGTTTATGTGGAGTTGAATACTATCCAGAGTTCATTAGATATAAAAGATCGTTGAACTGCATAGTTTTCTTAACTTTTCTCCACCCCTATCAGATCAAAAGATCCTTTTATTAAACAAATTCTTAATTATTGTATTAGAATGAACAATTATTAATAAACATAGAATAAATTTCTAGTGTTTATTTAATATAACTCTATGAAGAGTTGTAAATATTATAGAATTTGCATTAATAATTAAAACACTTACACATACAAACATATAAATATAATGTGGTAATAATTGATGAAGATAAAGTAAATGAAGCTCAATCTCATAAATTGCAATGGTTGAATTTCAAAAATAAAAACTTTATTAATAATAATAATAAAAAAAATGTATTGCAACAATATGAGAAAAACAGGGATAAATATCCCTGACTAAAATTTGAAATCCAAATTGTCAATTAATTCAAAAATAAATTAAAGAGCTTCATCTTCATCTGGACGATTTCACCCGTGGTCCAGCTTTCTGATCCAACTCATTTGAGTTCAAGTAGCTTGGCCTATAAGAAGAAGAAAAACAAATAAACAAAGTTAGTCCAGAATCATAAATCCAATTGGATAATAATTCACTAAAACTCTTAAAGTTTATAAATAGAAATACCTTGTTTCTTTGAAAGAAGTTTAGGACACTGGGGTTTCCAATGACATTTCTCGTTGCAGTAGAAACACTTTCCTTTAAGTGTAGCATCACCAGAAGCTGCAGCCTTTTTGTGTTTCATGGCTTTTGCACACTTTTTGGTGTTCTTCCACTTCTTCTTCGATTCGGGTTTCGAAGCAGAGGCAACATTTGCTTCAGGTTTGTTCGTCCCATTACCATTCCCAGGATTGTGAGGTTTACTCCCTTTCTTCTTGGGTCCTCCAATCAAATTTTCATAAGTTTGAAGGTTATTGATTAATTCATGAAAGTCAATTTCTTTCTTATTCATGACATAATTTGATGTGTATGGTAGAAATGCTGGAGTCATGCTATTCAAGATAAGGCTTACTTGAGTAGCGCTGTCCATTTCAGTACCATGATCCTGAGCTTCTTGGAAATAACTTGCCATGAGGAGAACATGGTCACGCACGTTTTGATGAGGTTCCATCCGTGCAGTAATGTAGTTCTTAGTCGCGTCAAAGTGTGATTGAAGTGATGCCTTACCGAATAGCTCATTTAACTTCGTCATAACTTCAGCAGCCTTTTCGGTTTTAAAAACCGAGTTTTGAGGGTGTCAATCATGCTGGAAAGCATAAAGTATAGAGCTTTGTCATTTTCTTTCTACCAACGCTCATATTTTTCTTTCACAGCTTTGGATGCATTGTCCCCATGTGAAGCCCGCTTAGTTAATTTGGAAATTAGCAGTTGTTTATGATTAATTATGAAATTATTTATAGCTATTTAAATAATTTATTATACTGATATTTATGTTATTCAGTATCTTGCATATTTTGCATTTCCGGTGTCCGGTATTTTGGAACTCGGCGTTTGGCTCAGTAGAAATCACAACTTAGTATGTTAGTAGTTTGGGGACGGGTTTTAGACATTGGGAATGTCGGGAATGGCCGGGAATTTAGAATGTCCCAAAAATACCCCTTTAGTATGATTTATGTGGTTTTAAGGTGGAGGGGCAAAATGGTCTTTTTGCCCCATTAGTATTTTGTCTTTTGTGATTTTATGAAATGGAAAAATAAATGCTTAATTGTTTAATTAATGGCTGAAATAAAATGTGATATGTGATTTATATTCTTTTTCTTCACAAACATTCAACACTTAGTCAAAATTTAAGAAATTTTCAAAACACTCAAAGCTCTCTCTCTCTCTCTCTTTTCGGCCAAAGCTTGGGCTGCTAGGGCTGGGATTTTTCTGCTCAAAGCTTGTAATTTTCAACTCATCCTTGTGTAATTCTAGTCAAGGTTTGATCTCTTGTAAATTCCCTTTGTGTTTTCTTGAATTTTAAGTGAAATTGATGAAATGCATGCATGATTTTGGTATATGTTGCTGCTGTGATTCTTGTTGTTGTTTCTGAGATTTAAGCATGTTAAATTGTGGTTATTTTGGTTGTTAGTAATGTATGTTAATTGCTTTGCTCAAGTTTGGAATTTTTAGCTAAAAATATGGTTTTCAAAGAGAATTTTTTAGATTCTGTTTCTGTGTTGTTGCTGTAGTTTCTAATAGTTTTCAGAGGTGATTTTATGCTAGTTTAAGTAGAATTAAGCTAATGGAATGCATGTTTAGGTGGATTTGCTCAAGTTTGAGTTTAGAACTCAAAGCTTGAGCTCCAATGGTGATTTTTGTTTCTGTGATTTCTGGGTTAGTTTGTTGCCTTGGATTTGTTCTTTGGGGTGTTTAGAGCAGGTCTGGAAAGTGTGGAACCATTTGGGGTTGAATTGGTCGAGTTATGAAAAATTTGGTTTGCTGCCTGCGAGGAACCGGAATTCCGGTTGTGCATCCGGAATTCCGGATGAGGGTTCTGAATTTTCCAGAACCGGAATTCCGGTTGGGCAACCGGTCTACCGGTTGGGCAACCGGTCTACCGGTTGGGGAAAATTCAGGGACCCTAGTTTTCCTCGTTTTTATGTTTTAGGGGGTATTGCCATGCTTTTTATCGATAGGGAAACTTTTAGTTTCTAGTTTTAGTCCCCGGGAAGTGATTTAGCGTGTCACTTATAGCGTTGTGATTTTTATGGTTTAGGAGCCAGTAATCCGCCGCTCAGCTTCAGTTCCAGTCAGGTTGACCGGCACACCTGATATCGGAATCCAGGTAAGATTAGTATAACAGTATGCATATGTAGATTACATGTTTAGCGTGCATGTAGGAAGCCTGCTAGATTACATTAGTTATGTTTATAGGCTTCGAACCATCCAACCCTGTCACGTCGGTACAGGCTGGAGTATGACCAGCAGCCGGAGTATGACCGGTTCGACCGATCAGGCTGACATTTGGTTGGTGGTTCAGTGCTATTGACCTATCCCGTCGGTACAGGCTGGAGTATGACCAGCAGCCGGAGTATGACCGGTTCGACCGATCAGGTGGATATTTGTCAATAGTACCGTCCCTGTGAACGTTCAACACTCAGTACCATGTTGGACATGGCATTAGTGGCTCAGTACCATGTTGGACATGGCAGTAGCGGGACTCAGTATCGTATTGGACACGGCAGTTAGAATTATGTATGTTATTATTATGCTTTTCTTACTGAGTCTGTCGACTCACAGTTCACGTTATGTGTAGGTAAAGGCAAGGCTATAGCTGATGGACCGTGAGCGAGCTTATGAGATTGTACATGTCGGGGCGGTTAGGCCTGGAGCGTACGATCCTCGGGACAGCAAGGCTGAATTTTTGTAACTGGTCGTTAGACGACTTTTATTTTTATGTAATGATTAATCAGTTAAACCTTTTTGTAAACGATTTTATAATCGGGATCCCGAGTCTTTTGTAATATGGTTTATAAGTTTAATTAAAAAGCAAAATTTTAATTAATCACGTTTTTCCATAAACCTCGTTAATTAGCAACGAGCTGCACAGTACGTTTAAAAATCACGTAATACGCCTAAGGTAGTTAGGGTGTTACACCCCAGGCACTTCAGGTGACGGCTCAGTTAAAACAAACAAGGCACTTTCTCCTATGAGAGCAATATTAATGTTCTCATTCCATTTAGGAAAGTTAGATCCATTCAGCTTATTTTCAGTCAACAGTGATAACATGGGATTCATTATGATAATACATGATACTACAAAATAATAGAAATCAACAAATAGAAATTAATAATGGTTTAACACAAAATCAATTCAGAAATTATAAGCACATAGCAAGTAGGAATGATATGAGAAAATACTTAAAAAAAAATTCAATCCTAAATAATTTCCAAGGTTTTTCAATAAACTGATATCAGTGTCCCATTTAGGCGAGAGTCAAAGCTACCATCTATTGAATAGAGTTGTCAGCTCATCTAAAATGTTAAACATTCTAGCAACCTTTTATTCGATCAAGACTGGAATCCAGCGTTGTCCCGTTTACGCGAGAGTCAAGGCTATTCTATCTTATGAGCTACTACCATTGTTTCGCAATTTGAAAGTCAAATATGGTCGCCACCATTACGGTGATCTATACCATATAAAACACTTACAAACTACTTATCTTTCGAGATTAACGGTGCGAAATTGCTAATGAACGTTCCTCCATTAGGGAGGATTACTCACTAAAACAAACGCGATGTAAAACCAACAATGGAGATCGAATATCTTAATAATAATAAAGCTCAATCTTTAAAAAATGTATTTTCTTTATTATTCTAATAAATATATTCATTAAATATCAAATTTAGAATTAAAAAAAAAATCAAAAATAAGAATTTAATATAATATTTATAAAATTATACTTAGATGATGATTGATATAAAATTAATTATTTCCATCTTAGTAGTAATTTTAAATATAAATATTAAGGAAATTAATTTAAGTTGTATTAATTTAAATTAATTAGCAACTTAAAAATTTCCTTGAGAATATATTTATTGTTTTCGAAAGAAATAAAGTATAAAAACTATACAAATTTCGAAAATAATAAAACTTAGAAAAGAAATACTTCAAGCAAAAATATCACCTATCTAGATTTTCTTTTGACTAATTAATTCGATTTCTAATAACATATTTTACTTCATCTATTTTAAATTAATCAATTGATGAAAAATTATTGATTGAAGTTGGTCCATGAATTAATTAAAATAAATAATTAATTTACAACTCAATCTATTTTTCAAGATTAAAAATTGCATAATTAAAATGCAATTTTCGAAATCGATTAATAAAATAAAATATTTTGAAAATTATTTAAATTTAAGTTGAAAAATTAAATTTCAACTTAAATATAATTTTCTATTTAATTAAGTGTCATGAAAAATAAATATTTAAGTATCATGATGAAAATAAAATAATTAAATAAACAAAATAAAAAAAAATTTAATTTTCGAAAAAATTAAAAATATTTATTTATTTTTTTCAAAAATAATTACAAATATAAATTTAATTTCGAAATTATTTAAAAAAAATTAAAATTAAACCTTCAACTTTGAAAAAGTTAGGTTTCAACTAACCTAAATATCATTTCAAAAAATTGCTAACTACTTTTAAAAATTAAATGTTATTTTATAAATAAAAATTAAAAAAAAAATTAAATATCTTTCTCAGATTTAAAATTTAATTTAAATAAATAAAATAACAAAATTTAAAAGTTAGCAAAATATTTTACATCTATTTAAAATTACATGATCATAGTTATCTTATTTTAAATTTAAATACTGTCAAATTATTTAAAAAAATTTAATTTTTTTTAAAAAAAATTAAAATGTGACCTTAAATTTAAAAATAAGATAGGATATAATCAAATTTCAAAATAAGATAAATAATTAAGCGAAAAAGATAGATATTTACTAATTTCAAATTCAAATTACACTAATATCATTAATTTAATTTAAAAAATATTAAATAAATTAATTATGATAATTAGAATTGAATTAGGAATAGTAAATGTATAAATACAGAACTACACAAAAAATCAGAACTTAAATCCATGAAAAAGCATGAAAAAACGAAAAAAATTGTGAGTTGTACGGACGACATGCGTTGCATACTGTCCGCATGCGCTCACTTAGGGGCTGGCCGAGAAAGCTCGGCGGATTGGGAAGCTTGCAGCATTCCCGCGCGTGTAGGGGGCATCAGACTAGGTTCCGCGCGCGCATGGGGGGATTTAGACAGGAAGATCGGTCGTTGCTTATCACAATTCCTGCTGTCCGCGCGCGTGGGTGATGCAGAGCATCCCTATCTTTTTTTTCGAATCTTCAAAAAATCATAACTAATTCAAATTAAATCGAAATTGAGTTCTGTAAAAAAGTAACTTGCTTAGTTTTTTCCATACTATGTAATAAAAATAATTCCAGAATCAAAATGTCAATTATTTTGACGAAATTCATAAACATCAATCAATCATCATATAGCACTCAATACAACATGAAACCATCCAAATAACAAACAATCGTTTTAAAGTCCAAATTTCTTGCAAGCAAAGAAATTACCATGGCTCTGAGGCTAGTTGTTGGATATTATTTTAGCAGGATCTTAGATTTAGTCACAAATATGTTGTTTAACACCCTAAATATGAACTTTCTAAAAGGATAAAATAAACACATATAAAGTTAAGAAAACCTTACATTGATGCACCGGAATTAATGTCTCCTTCCACTCAGATCTCTAACCCTTGTATCCTTTCTGTCGCAGAGTATAATCAAGATCTGAGCCCGAATGTCCTTCTTCATTGAGTTTGATCATTCACAGTCTTCCAGTCTATGATTGAGTTACTGCTTGCTGTGTGTGGGCACTCACTCTTTCACTAGGGTCAAAATTTATGAAGAGGAAAAGAGAAGAGGGATTTCGGCCAAGTATAAAAAATAGGGAAGGCTCAGTTTTTCTGAAGAGAGAAAATTTTGTCAGATAACTAATGATGTGTTGTTTTGACTGAGCCATCACTTTCTATTTATAGGCAACTACTAGTTTTAGGTTAGGAATTATTTGGCATTAAAATAATGAAAATATCAATTTGAATTTCCACAAATAGTGGCCGGCCATGGTTTGATAATGGGCCCCACTTGATTTTGCAGTTTTAACAAATTTTATTTCTATTTTCTCAAAAATGCCAATTTTCCAATTCTAACAAATGCCAAAACTAATTATTTAATAACTAAAATAGATTATTAAATAATATTGTCATTTAATTTAATTATTAACTAGACATGTAAAGTCCATTAATCAATAAATAAACCTAGAATCTCTTTTCTTTACAATTTCACCCCTACTTAGTGAAAATTCACAAATTAGACATAGTCTAACTTTAGAATTATAATTGATCAATCACGAATCAATTAATGAGTCTTAGAAGCAGAATATTCTCAACTAGAATGGGGACCATGGATCTATATGCTGAGCTTCCAATAAGTGAACCAAATTTACCAAGTAAATTCCTACTTATTAATTCTTCGTTGAATCCACTCTTAGAAATTAGAATTGCACTCTCAGACTTATATAGAGCATATTATATGTTCCACGATATCAATATGCTATCTCATTTAACCATTGTTATAATCTTATTGTGATTTAAAGATCCTCTATATAGATGATCTACATCGAGCTGGGATTTCTTTACCGTTCTCACCCCTCAATGTATTTTGCCCCTTAAAGCACTTAGCTACCTGTAAATGGTGTTTAGTGATCTAATAATTAGTCAGTTAAACAAGAGCTCATCCATTTACTTCTATTTGCTAAGTTCGAAGGGAATCATCACTTGACTTCTTTACACCAGTAGAAGCTATAGATTCCTTATTTATGTTCACCACTCCCACTCAATTATACTATCATGTTCCCAAAATATACGTATCACCCTGACGCAAAAGTAGGCTTAACTAATAAATCAAAGAACATGAATAGCACTCCTGAGTTGAGCCTAAGCATATCAAGATTTAGATTCTTTTAATCTTGAGATCAACTACGTATATTGACTTGGAAAGATATATATATAACGGTAAGTTTGTAATATCTTAACTTAGTTGCAATAACGGTCCAGTCCAATGTATACTCCATACATTCGAAACTAGTATACTTTACTAATGTCCTGGAAAGAACATAACACTTACTCCAAGTGTAAGTACACATCATCGCTGATTATCACATTAGTGTAAATCCAAAACACTTATGAAACAGGGACCTAGTCTTTTGATTCATATGATCACAATCACATTCCACTGTGTTGACGGTACTGTAATTGTGAATAAACATATGATCTGGATTTAACTGATTTTGTGTATAAAAGTAATAAACATATTAAACCATTAGCATGTAAAATTTATGAAAACATTAATCACTTCAAATTTCTTATATTGATAACTAATCAGATTGTAAAGAGTTTTATTTAGGGCATAAAACCCAACATTTATCCCATTAGAACAACAAACCAAGTTAGACCAACAATGAAGATTTGAAATTCAACTACAATTTAATAACAAAAAATAACATGGTTCAATATAAATTCATACACAATTCAAAAATTATTAATCACATAGCAAGTAGGAATGACAAGTGAAAATACTAAAACATACAATCCTAAATAATTTCCAAGGTCTTTAACAAACTGATATCAGTGTCCCGTTTAAGCGAGAGTCAGTGTTATCATCCATTGAATAGAGCTGTCAGCTCATCTAAAATGATAAACATTCTAGCAACCTTTTATTCGATCAAGATTGGAATCCAGAGTTGTCCCGTTTAGGCGAGAGTCAAGGCTATTCTATCTTATGAGCTTCCACCATTGTTTCATAGTTTTGTAAGTCAAATACAGTCGCCACCATTAGGGTGATCAATACTATATAAAACACTTACAAATAATATTATCTTCTGAGATTCTACGGCGTTAAATTGCTAATGAACGTTCCTCCATTCGGGAGGATTACTCACTAAAACAAGAACTATGTAGAACCAACAATGGAGATCGAATGTCCTAATAATAAAGCTCATTATTTAAAGTGTATTTTCTTCTAATATTTATTTTAATCAATTTATTTTAATTATATATTTTTTTATTTATTTAAAATTTCCAATTTAGAATGAAAAATTCTAAATATAAATTTTAATTTAATATTTATAAATTATACTTAGATGGATATGAAAATAACATGAATTATTTCCATCTTAGTAATAATTTCCAATAAATATTTAAAAAATTATTTAATTTAAGTTGTTTCAAAATTAATTTACATCTCAAATTTAATTTTCTATAAATATATATTGCATTTCAAAAAAATTAAAGTATATAAGAATACTATTTTCGAAATTGCTTGTTAAAATAAAATAAAAATAAATCTTGGAAAAATTATCTTAATTTTATGTTGGCCCAAAATTAATTAATAAAATTAATTTACAACAGAAAATATAATTTTCTTTATTTAATTAAATATTAAAGAAAAATTTCAAATATTTAAGTATCATGATTACGAATCAACTTAAATATTAATTTTCTATTTAATTAAATATCACTAGAAAAATACTTCAAGCATAACAGATAATAACTATGTAGACTTTCATTGACTAATTAATTCATTTTATAATATATTTTAGTTCATTTATTTTAATTAATCATTAAAGGAAAAAATCATTGATTTAAGTTGGTCCAAAATTAAAATAAATAATTTTCAACTTTAATATATTTTTCAAATAAAATTTGAAATTTCTACATTTAAGAAATGCAATTTCGAAATTGTGGGAAAAAGATTAATAAAATAAAATAAAATATATTTTGAAAATTATTCAAATTTAAGATGTTATGAAATTTTAAAGAAAAATTTCCAACTTAAAAATAATTTTCCACTTTAATTAAATATCATGAAAATAACAATATTTAAGTATTATGATGAAAATCAACTTAGATATTGAAATTTTCAATTGTATTAAATTCAAGAAATAAATAATTAAGTATAGAGGAGTGGTAATTATTAAATATAGTTTAATACTAGGAAAAATATGTTAGCCCAAGATATGTTTCCAAGAGGGGGGGTGAATTGGAAATTTATACTAATTTCGGTTATATCAAAACTTTTAACACAAAATTAAGCAATTAGCCACTTAATCAAATAAAAGCAAGTAATATGGCAAGCAATATATTATGACAAATAATCAAACTTGTAAAGTAAAGAGTTTAAGGATTAGAAAATGCAAACTCTCAATTTTTACAAGGTTCGGTAGAACTATGCCACCTACGTCCTTGGTCTTCAAAGCTATGGACCTAGCTTTGAGTTCCAATATCGAGCCAAGTTAACGGGCTTGACTAACCCTTACAACCGGGGAATTTTTCACCAAGGTTTTTCCCAAACCTCTCACAATAGTTTTCTTCCAAGGACTATCAACCTCGCCGGATTGTTGAAGTGCCAATCTCACTTTTCTCGGGTTGTTTACAAAACTGATGTCAACCTCACCTACAACCGAGTTGTTTTTCTACCGGTGCCAACCTCACCTCTCAATACAATGAATATGTAATTTTGAAATACAAAGCAAACTCTCTATAATAAGATGGAAAACAATGTAAAACCCTAGAGAGAATTGCAAGCACACTAGAGAAGATAAGAACAAGTTTGGCTCAAGTGTGTGTGGTTGGTGTGTTTATGAAAAGATGATAACTCTTTAGTTTAGAACACTTAGAATGATGTTATATGATGAATAGAAGCTCAACCAACCTTAATTTTTGAGTGAAAAACAAGTTTATATAGTGTAGGAACAAAAACTAGCCGTTTATAGCCGTTAGCACATTTTTCAAGAAGAATCCTGGGAAAAACGGACTACCTATTTTAAAACGGACTACCTATCTGCGAAAAACGGACTACCTATTTTCAATAGGTAGGCCGAAAATCAGGCAGGTTCAAAACTTGCATTTTTCGGCACTAAAACGCGCATAACTCTTTACTCGATTATCCGATTTCAAAAATTCCAATTTTGTTCTCTTAGTTAAACAAAATGTGATTTAGAAATTCAATCAAAAAAATTTTTGGACTATCGTGTAGAAAACTTGTTGCACAAGTTAGTGAGTGGGCCAAAACTTGTACTTATAAACCCTAGTATACTATGCAAATCACTTTAACAAGACTAAAATAAATTTATACCATTTGATTGTTTGTAGTCTTGATGTAGATGAGCTTCCTAACTTGATTTGCATGTTTTGATCCAAAGTTGACTTTTTTTTCCGAGAGTTGACTTTGACTTTGACTTTGACTTTCGGGTTGACTTTTGACTTTTAGTTTTTGAAGTCCTCTTTTGGATAGGGTCTTGAATTTTTGATCTCTTGATAAAACTTTTGATCTTATGAAGTATGAAGTAGTTGATATACTTGTTGAATCCACTTCTTTGATTATGTTTGACTTTACCGAGCAAATATTGATACTTTGTGAATTTGCTTGCAAAATGGTCAAGAAAAGATTAGTAACAAATAATAATTAAATATTTGTTTATCATCAAAATAAGTGAGTGATTGACTTTTGGTCAACATTCTCCCCCTTTTTGATTATTTTAAAGGAAAGAAAAAGTAAATTTAAACATGTTGAGTTTAGCTCCCCCTTAATATATGCATATATTGATTTATACCGTTTTACCTTTGCATATTTATTGTTACCTTTTCTTAACTTGACAAAGCTCCCCCTTAATCATATACTCAATAAACTTGGTAATACTTTAAAGCATAATATGATTAATGCCAAAATAATCAATTCCAATGTTTCTCCCCCTTTTGATTTCATCAAAAAGGGTGGCATAGGAAGCAAGGTCAAGCTAAATATATTTCTTTCCCTTAATCATACAAGATATGACTTGTATCAATGAAGCACAATAGGCAAAGAGAAATTTCAGAATGGATAAAAAGATGAAAGTTCATATAGGCAAAACAAGTTTAAACATTCAATCTACCAAAAAAAAAAATATATGTAAAAGACCTTGAAAGTAAAAGATACAGGTAAATAATGGCATAGTTATGATTTCAAATATTTTCTCATACCTCAAGATGATAAAACAAATGTGTTCATGCACTTAAATCATTAGATGACAAGAATTGAGACTTTTTGGTAAGTTTTTCAAAAATTTAAGCAAAAACAACATATGTACCCAAAATTAGTTTTATGCATCCTTTTTGAAAAATTCTTTTTCCATAAGCTTAAACATGATAAATATGAAGTGTACAAGCTGAAAAAACAGAAAAAGCTTCAAAAATGAGAGATTTTGGCAAGTTTTACTCGTTTTGGTCATATAAGGTCATTTTAAGCAACTTACTTACCAAAAATTGATTTTATGCAAAATTTTCATGCAAAATCTTTTTTGACAACTGATAAATGATGAAACAAACATGTTCAAACAAGAAAATCAGAATAATATCAAAAATCCTAACTTTTTGGTAAGCTTTTCGATTTGCTTAAAAACAAGAAATCTACCAAAAATGAGTTCTACGCAACCAAATTGAAAAATTCTTTTTTCAGTAGTTCAAGAATGTTAAATGTGAGGTGTACAAACTTACAGAATTGAAAAATATTGAAAATTGATCAAGTTTGGTAAAAAACACTCATTTAGGTCTTAAAAAGTCAAAATTATGCAAGATAGTACCAAAATCAAGATTTGAGCATTATTTTTGAAAAATTATTTTTGAGACAGTTTATATATGAGTATTTAAACATGTAAAAGCTTTCAAAACAACAATTTTCTCAACAATATGAAATTTTGGCAAATTTCACCCATTATGGCCTTAAAAAGTTAAAAATAAGCAAATAACATACCAAAATTTTGTTCAAAGCATATTTCAATCAAGAAAAACCTTTAGGCATGCTAAATACACTCATTTGGACATGTTCAAACATATAAACATATATACTAGCCAAACATGTAAAAGTTCACATATTTACTAGTTCAAATGTATGTCCAAAGTTCACCAAAAATTTGCATAATGACCTATAATCTGAATTTTTCGGCATGTATAGTTCAAGAATGTCAAAACTCAACTAATCAAAACTTTTATTCATAGAAATAGTATGTGACATACCAATTAAGCATGTATGCATAAGAGAGTGAACAAGAAGGATCAAAAGCAAGTCAATTAGCCAAACACTTCAAATTTCATTTTCTTTTTATCTAGGCATCTTAATCTCATCAAAATAAGTAGAATGAATAAGAATGATATTACTGATTCCCAAATTTGTTAATTTAGGTTGTGTTCAAGAATTGACACGCTCTTTTTCTATGCTTTTTGAGACTTGTTGGTAATGTAGGAAATTGGCATTCTTCTTTAAGCATCAACACCCAAGAGCCAACTTTGGTTCCTCTTTATTAATACCTACAAAACAAACTTATATCTTTCTTTTTGGTACCCACATGACTTTGGGTCCTTTGATGTTAGTCTTTAAAACTTTTGGTATCCAAATAGCCTTACCAAAATAGGCATTCTTTTTCACATGGCAATAGGATTTAGTATGACCATCTTGGTTACAATAAGTGCAAGTTAAGTTCAAATTACTAGATGATTTGACAAAGAAATTCCTAAGAAATTTTTGTTTCACACTAGTGTTATATCCTATACCACTTTTTGAAAAAGTACATTTTTGACTCCCAAGCATCATTTCAAAATTCTCTTTTCCTTTTGTAAAATTGTAAACCACCTTGTTTAAATCATCAATTTTAGCTTTCAAGTTTACAACATCTTTTTCAAATAAGGAACACTTTTTGCATTGGGTTTCAATTAAAAACTCAATTTCTTTGACTTTCAAAGCCTCAACTTCTTCAAGCAATAAACTTATTTTCTTTCTTTGAGTTGAGTTCTTAGCAAGCAATTTTTCAAAATCAACAAGCAAATCATTGAAGGATTTTGATAATTCATCATAAGACATATCAAGTGCATCATCATCACTTTCACTTTCAAAATCACTTGTATGGTTAGGATTACTTGCCTTATCATCAATGGCCATAAAGCAAGTGTTGGCTATCTCATGTTGTTCATCTTCAGAACTTTCTTTCTCACTTTCACTCCAAGTAGCCATCATTGCCCTTCTTCTACTCCTCTTTCTCAAAGGACAATCCGTTTTCATATGACCGGGCTTTTTGCATTCATAGCAAATAATTTGATCATCTTTTCTTGAGCTCTCCCTTGAGTTGTAAAATCTATTTGCATTCTTCTTGAACTTCAAAAACTTCTTAAAGTTCTTTGTGAGTAGGGTTATATCCTCCATATCACTATCACCATCCTCACTATCATCATGTGAAGTGGATTTGAATGCAATTGTGTTCTTCCTCTTTTTATCAACTTCCTCTTCTTCTTGAGCATTCATGAAAATCTCATGATTCATGAGAGAACCAATGAGCTCTTCCAATGGTAGAGTTGAGAGGTCCTTGGCTTCTTGGATGGCAACTACTTTGCCTTGGTAGGCTTTGGTGAGACTTCTCAAAATTTTGGTCACCATATCCTTTTGTGTAAGTACCTTGCCAAGAGAGTTCAAACCATTAGTAATAGTTGTGAAACGAGTATACATGTGAGCAATGCTATCATGTTGTAACATCTTGAAATTTTCATATTGAGTAACTAAAAGTTGAATTTTAGTTTCTTTCATGGCACTAGTTCCTTGATGAGTTACTTCTAACATTTTCCAAATGTCATGAGCCGAGGAGGCATGCTCAATATTTTTAAATATATCTCTATCTAGTCCACATATTAAAGCATACTTAGCCTTAGCATTCTTAGACATCATCTTCTTATCATTTTCATTATATGCATCATATTTCTTTATGGTTTCTACACCATCTACAACATGCATAGGAATGTAAGGACCATAACATACAATATGCCACAAATCATAATCAATGGATTGAAGATACGTTTCCATTCTAATTTTCCAATAAGGAAAGTCTACCCCATCAAAGAATGGTGCTCTACTTGTGCTTAAACCTTCTAGCATGTTATTGTGTGAATTGCTTGGAAACGCCATGCTCTAGATTGTGAAATCTAATCAAATTATTTGAGCCCTTGCTCTGATACCAATTGTTAGCCCAAGATATGTTTCCAAGAGGGGGGTGAATTGGAAATTTATACTAATTTTGGTTATATCAAAAATTTTAACACAAAATTAAGCAATTAGCCACTTAATCAAATAAAAGCAAGTAATATGGCAAGCAATATATTATGACAAATAATCAAACTTGTAAAGTAAAGAGTTTAAGGATTAGAAAATGCAAACTCTCAATTTTTACAAGGTTCGGTAGAACTATGCCACCTACGTCCTTGGTCTTCAAAGCTATGGACCTAGCTTTGAGTTCCAATATCGAGCCAAGTTAACGGGCTTGACTAACCCTTACAACCGGGAAATTTTTCACCAAGGTTTTTCCCAAACCTCTCACAATAGTTTTCTTCCAAGGACTATCAACCTCGCCGGATTGTTGAAGTGCCAATCTCACTTTTCTCGGGTTGTTTACAAAACCGGTGTCAACCTCACCTACAACCGAGTTGTTTTTCTACCGGTGCCAACCTCACCTCTCAATACAATGAATATGTAATTTTGAAATACAAAGCAAACTCTCTATAATAAGATGGAAAACAATGTAAAACCCTAGAGAGAATTGCAAGCACACTAGAGAAGATAAGAACAAGTTTGGCTCAAGTGTGTGTGGTTGGTGTGTTTATGAAAAGATGATAACTCTTTAGTTTAGAACACTTAGAATGATGTTATATGATGAATAGAAGCTCAACCAACCTTAATTTTTGAGTGAAAAACAAGTTTATATAGTGTAGGAACAAAAACTAGCCGTTTATAGCCGTTAGCACATTTTTCAAAAAGAATCCTGGGAAAAACGGACTACCTATTTTAAAACGGACTACCTATCTGCGAAAAACGGACTACCTATTTTCAATAGGTAGGCCGAAAATCAGGCAGGTTCAAAACTTGCATTTTTCGGCACTAAAACGCGCATAACTCTTTACTCGATTATCCGATTTCAAAAATTCCAATTTTGTTCTCTTAGTTAAACAAAATGTGATTTAGAAATTCAATCAAAAAAATTTTTGGACTATCGTGTAGAAAACTTGTTGCACAAGTTAGTGAGTGGGCCAAAACTTGTACTTATAAACCCTAGTATACTATGCAAATCACTTTAACAAGACTAAAATAAATTTATACCATTTGATTGTTTGTAGTCTTGATGTAGATGAGCTTCCTAACTTGATTTGCATGTTTTGATCCAAAGTTGACTTTTTTTTCCGAGAGTTGACTTTGACTTTGACTTTGACTTTCGGGTTGACTTTTGACTTTTAGTTTTTGAAGTCCTCTTTTGGATAGGGTCTTGAATTTTTGATCTCTTGATAAAACTTTTGATCTTATGAAGTATGAAGTAGTTGATATACTTGTTGAATCCACTTCTTTGATTATGTTTGACTTTACCGAGCAAATATTGATACTTTGTGAATTTGCTTGCAAAATGGTCAAGAAAAGATTAGTAACAAATAATAATTAAATATTTGTTTATCATCAAAATAAGTGAGTGATTGACTTTTGGTCAACAAAATATACCTAACTTAGATTGTACCAAAATTAATTATTAAACAATTAGCTTCACAATAGATTATATTTTCTTAATTTAATATTAGAAATAATAATTAGTATAGAAATAACTATCTAGAAAATATCTCAATTTAACTAAGTATCTTTTCAAGATTTGGAAAACATCTAATTTAAGTTGTTATAGAAAGAATCTATAATAACCAACTTAAAAAGTTTCCAAATGAAATTTAATTAAATATCAAAATTAAGTGGTAACTACTTAATTTAAGAATATTCCATTTTAAGTTTAAAATCAACTTAAAAAAATATCTTAAGAATCTTCAATAACCAATTCCTAGAATTCCTCAACTTAATATTGAATTCAAAAGATATTCAAATTTAAGTTAATAAGGAAAATTAGTTAGAAATAACTAATTTATAACTTAAATAGGAATATTTAATGAAATAATTAAAGTAATTTTCAGAAAGAATCTACTTAGTTAAAATTCTTAATTTAATTAAATACAAGAAAAATAAAAATAGTTTATCAAGAAATTAATTCATTAAACTAAGTGTGTTTTTCTTAAATTAATTTAAAAAAAAAAAAACTTTGAAATTAATTATGTTGCTAAAAAATTTTATTAGGTTAAACTAATTTAATTAACTTAGTACAGTTACCCAAATCAGGCAAATGGGCCTTCACAGTTGGGGTAGTTCATGTGAGGGGGAGTTTGGTTCAGTATGTCGTACCCACTTCTATTGGCCCCCAACTCTCACACAAGGCCCAAAAGAGAGGAATTTAACCTTAAAATGAACAACTGTTATTAATTGAACATGCCCAAATACTAAATGGACCTAAATAAAATCTATCAAGGTGTGACATTTTATTTAGCAACAACCTATATGCATCTATAATATAATAAACATATAGGCTCACACAGGCATACAGATTTGGATGGATCCTATCATGTTACTAGGTCATACACAGATGAAAGAAGAATGTAAAATTTACCTGTTACAAATTATTTACTTGACCTATTGACAATTGAACCATGGGTTAAAATCAGATCATTGGATCTGTCAACAAGTTAACCATGGAAATTTAGATCAAGCAATAATAGGTTTTAGAAAAACTTACAAACAATCTAAAACAATACTCCTGCAACAAGTTAGATTGGATAGTTGGATGTAGGATTGATTTAATTTAAAATATTAATTTCGAAAAATAATAAATAAATAAAAAAATATTTTCAGTTTTAAGTAAAATAAAATAATATTTAAAATTAAACCTAAAATTTTTGAAAAATTAGGTTTCTACTAACCTAAATATCATTTCAAAAAAATTGCTAACCACCTTTTAAATTTTCATGTTATTTTATAAATTAAATGTTCAAAAAAATAAAATGATAAATACATACCCTTTTCTGATTTTATAATTTAATTTAAGTAAAAATAACAAAATTTAAAAGTTAGCAAAAATATCTTATTTCCTTTTAAAATACAATGATTATAATAATCTTATTTTAAATCTAAATAAGGACAAATCACTTAAAATAGAATATTTTTTATAAAAGGAATTTAATATCTGACCTTAGATTTAAAATTCAGATAAAATAATCAAATTTTAAAAAAAATAAGAAAAGAGGTAAGCAAAAATTGATTTTTACCTATTTTCAAAATCAAATTACACTAATATCTAAATTAATTTTAAAAAATCAAATTAATTTATTTCTGATAATTAGATTTGAAATATGAAAATTAAAAATCAAAATACAAAACTACACAAAAATCGGAAGTTAATTCCATGAAATAGCATGAAAAATCGAAAAAAAAACGAAAAAATTTTGAGCTGTACGGACGGTATGCAAAGCACACCATCCAGGTACACATCCTTGGGCGCAAGGGGCTACTTGGGCGCACAAAGGGTGCTGCCAACAGCCAGCCACGCGCACAAGGGTGTGTCACCAACCCCGATTTTTTCAAAACTTCAAAAAATCATAACTAATTCAAATAAAATCGAAATTGAGTTCTGTAAAAAAGGAAATTGCTTAATTTTTTCCAAACTATCCAATAAAAATAATTATAGAAACGAAAATTTACTTATTTTTCATAAAATTTCACAAGCATCAATCAATCATCATATAACACACAGATCAACATGAAACCATCCAAATCAACACATATCATCGTTTTAATTCATATTTCATGAAAGTAAATCATTACCATGGCTCTGGTCCCAGTTTTTGTAAATATTTTACCAGGATCTAGATTTACTACCATGTATATTTCATTAACATCCTAATATGAATTCTAAAACAATGAAATAAACACATAAGAGTTTAAGAAAACCTTACATTGGGTGCAGCAGAATATAATGACTCCTTTCGTTCAGATCTCTAGCCCTTGATTCCTTTCTGTAGCAGAGCATAATCAAGATCTGAACCTGGATCTCTTTCTCTCCTTCCTTTGATGCTGATTCTCTTTTTTGTCGTTTGGATTCTTCACACTCTTACACACTATGATTGAGATAGCGCTTGATGTGTGTGGGCACTACTCTAACACTCAAGGCTATTTCGAAATTTAAGAGAGGAAAAGAGAGAGAGAGAGGGGCGGCTATGGTTTCTCTGAAAGAAACAATGTCCAAGTCATAGTTTCTTGAAGCCAACACTTTCTATTTATAGAATGCCCTCTAGGTTTAGGTTAGAATTGTATGGCATTAAAATAATGGAAAAATAAATGGTAAAAGGCTTGCATAGTGGTCGGCCATATAACGAAATTGGGCCTCACTTTGCAATTTTCCCATTTTGTTATTTTTCAATCCCATTTTCTCAAAAATGCAAATTTTCCAATTTAGCCATTTAAATGACAATTCTAATTATTTAATAACTAAAAATTAATTATTAAATAATATTACCATTTAATATATTTATTAATTTAGACATATAAAGTCTCTTAATTAACAAATAAATCTAGAATCTCTTTTCTTTACAATTTCGCTCTTACTTAGTTAAAATTCATAAACTAGACATAGTCTAACTTTAGAATTATAATTGATTAATCAAAATCAATTAACTGAGTCTTACAAGCAGTATGGTCTCAACTAGTATGGGGACCATGGGCCTATATTAACCGAGCTTCCAATAAGTTGAACCGAATTTACCAAGTAAATTCAATAACTTGGAATCCACACTTAGAACTTGGAATTGCACTCTCAGTCATATAGAACACTCTATATGTTCTACGATATAGATACGCTATTAGTTATCCATTGTTATAATCCTAATTTGATCAATGATCCTCTAATAGATGATCTACATTGAATAGGCACTAAATTGTCGTTACATCCTCAATGTATTTTATCCTTCAAACACTTAGCTCAGTATAAATGATATTTCAGCGAAGTGAAATGAGATCTCCACCATTTATCTCTGTTTAGCCAAGCTCGAAAGATATCATCGTTTCGTTTCTAAATTCCTATAGAAGTTATAGATTCCATATTTATATTAGCGCTCCCACTCAAATATACTATCATGTTCCCAAAATGTATGTATCACCCTGACCCAAAAGTAGGCTTAACTAACAAATCAAAGAACATGTATAATACTCTTGAGATCGAACCTAACCATATCAGGATTAAGATCATTTGATCTAGGATCAACGGGTGATATAATTGAATAGACATTACGGTAAATTTTAATATATCTAATCAAAGTTCAATATCGGTCCCTTCCGATGTATACTCCATACATCCGATATTGGTAAACTTTGTCAATGCCCTGGAAAGGACATAACACTTATCCAAGGTGTAAGAATACCTATCACTGATTATCATGTCAGTCTAAATCCAGTGAACTGACAAATCAGGGCATAAACTTTCCAACATATAATTAAGATTATATTCCACTGTGCTGACAACACTATAATCATTAACAAATTCATATGTTCTGGACTTAAATAGAATTCATACATTATATACATATAATCATGAAATAAATCATGTGAACCATGCAACATAAAATGTTATTTATGATCTTTATTAATAAATAAATCTGATTATATTGAAATGGGTTTTATTTAGGGCACAAAACCCAACAACTTCCTCATCTTCAGGGTTTTGAGGGTCTTGAGGAGGACGGGTCTGACGTGTGTTGCGAGTTTCCACCATTGATGTTTAGCTCACAAGGTTTATGTCTACTTGCAGATGCTTCCTTCAGCTCTCAATGAAAGCACCAAAATGTTGACCGAGGTTTTCGACAACCAATTTAATAATATGTATGAGAAAGCTGTAGGAAGTTTAATGCACGAGATTTTTACGTGGTTGGGGCATTAATGAGCCTTAGTCCACGAGTCTTTCTTATTTATGAGAGTATTTATTACAGAGTATGTTCTTGGTAGTTTTCTCTCCTACTTGCTCTCTTTAATTCTTATGAGCCCAGAATTCTCGACCCCTATCTCAGTGTATTTGGGGGATATTTATAGTGTTTTTTTGGGGTGATCCCTAGAACTGAAGCACTTGTCTTTCTTTGTAGTTTCAGTAGGGGCACATATCCCCATCGGATACAAAATAGGAAATACATGACCTATACCTTAGGTGTCTTAGGGGTTAGGTGGATAAAGTCTTTTATCCCTTCTTGATTGATGTGATCCCTCATAAAGTAGTTGTCACTAACCTTTTTAATCATAGCATAATAGCTGTATAAGAGGGGTTACGCTGTCAAACTTATTGCTTATGGCATTTCCAATACGTTTTCTCCGATGCGGCATTAAATGTGAGGTGACTGTTCAAATAATGTCCTTTTCCCCCGGAGGTCCCTTGGCGTTCCTCTGGTCTCCAGGAGTATGTGGAGCTTTTACTTTCCTCCGGGAGGGTATATTCTTGGTGACACTCCTGAAGCTAAGAGACTTAGTCAATTGATCTAAGGGTTGCGCCTCTTAGATCCACGTGTCGTTGTCATACTAGCCCACGTATTTTGGGCGAAAATAGGGGCAACAGAATCCAAATAAAATATTTTCAGTACGAAAATAAAATTATTTTCATGGAAAAATTTCGTACTTCACATACATTAATCAATTAACACATAAACCAACATGAACACATCCAAATCAACACACAAATAATATTAATCAATTTTAAATCCCTATTTCATGAAAGTAAATCATAACCATGCCTTTGAGGCCAGTTGTTGGGAATATTTTACCACGAGCTAGATTTACTAACAAGTATGTTGATTAACATCCTAAATATGAATTCTCTAAAATAATGAAATAAACAGATAAGGATTAAGAAAAACTTACATTGATTGCAACGAAATATAATGACTCCTTCCGTTCAAGATCTCTAGCCCTTGATTCCTTTTTGTAGCAGAGCATTATCAAGATGTGAACCTGGATCTCTTTCTCTCCTTTGGGTTTTGTTGCCACCGTCTTACTCACTATGATTGAGTACTTGACTTGCTATGTGTGGGAATGGCACTCATCACTAATGGTTAGAATAGGTGAAGAACAATGAAGGAGGTTTGAATCACTAAGGAATGAACTCTTTCATCAAATTTTGTTGAATAGTCAAGATGACAAAAATTTGACAAAGTGTCAAGTGGATGAGATGAGAGCATCATGTTCCTTTTATAGTGTTTCAACTATGGCTTAGATTTCAATTATATGGATTAAAAAAGAATAAAATATTGGGCGAAAAATACCTCTTGGGCGTACACAATAAGTGGACCAACTCTAGTTACAATTTTGCCACTTTATTTCAACCACTTATTCTTCTATTCAATAATACCACATTTTCCAATTCAATCTAATATTTATTTAATAATTATAATAAATTACTAAATAAAATGGCCATTTATGTAATTTATTAATTAGACCATACAAAGTCTCTTAATTTACAAAGTGACCCCAAAACCACTTTTCTTCACAATTAAGCCCTTGCCTAGTGAAAATTCATAAATATGACATAATCTAATTTTAAAATTACACTTGATTAATTAAAATCAATTAACTTAGGTGCAGCGAAATATAATGACTCCTTTCGTTCAGATCTCTAGCCCTTGATTCTTTTCTGTAGCAGATCATTATCAAGATTTGAACCTGGATCTCTTTCTCTCCTTCTTGAGCCCAATTCTCCTTCTTGTTGATTGGATTCTTCAAAGTCTTACACACTATGATTGAGATACCACTTGATGTGTGTGGGCACTCACTCTATCACTCAAGGCATGAACATTTGAAGAAGAAAAGAGAGGGTATAGGTTCGGCTAAAGGTAGGAGGCTCAATTTTCTGAAGACAAGAAATTTCATCAATCTTTAAGTGTGATCCATCACTATCTACTTATAGGTAACCAACTAGGTTTAGGGTTGATTTATTTGGCATTAAAATAATGAAAAAATTAAATGGTAAAACCTACACTAAGTGGCCGGCCTTGGGTATTGGATTGGGCCCCACTTTGCAATTTTGCCATTTTGTCATTTTTCCATCTCATTTTCTCAAAAATGCCAATTTTCCAATTTAACCACTTAAATTCCAATTCCAATTATTTAATAACTAAAAATTAATTATTAAATAATATTTTCATTCAATATATTTATTAATTAGACTAATCAAAGTCTCTTAATTAACAAACAAAACCTAGAATCTCTTTTCTTCACAATTTTGCCCTTGCTTAGTGAAAATTCATAAACTAGACATAGTCTAACTTTATAATTATAATTGATTAATTAAAATCAATTATCTGAGTCTAACAAGCAGTATGGTCTCAACTAGCCTATACTCGGTACACTGGTCATACTCCAGCTGCTAGTCATACTCTAGCCTTACCGATGTGTTACAGTATCAGCCTATACTCGGTACACTAGTCATACTCTAGCTGCTACTCATACTCTAGCTTTACCGATGTGATACAGTCAAAAAGTACAGTACCATCGACTATAATATCAGCCTATATTCGGTATGCTGGTCTTACTCCAACTGCTAGTCATACACTAGCCTTACCGATGTGATACTGTCAGATGGTACAAAGCCAACATACATATCTAATGTAATCTAACAGGCTTCCTAACATGCACGCTAAACATGTAAATACATATGGATAATGTTATACTAATCTTACCTCAATTCTGAATTCAGGTGTGCCGGTCAACCTGAGTGGACGTAAACTAGAAACTAAAAGTTTCCCTATCGATAAAAAGCATGGAAATACCCTAAACAACACAAAAATGGGAAGAACTAGGGTTCCCAAAAATGTCCCAAGCAGTAGACCGGTTCTACAACCGGAATTCCGGTTCTGGAAAATTCCTGGAAGCCCCAACCGGTCGACCGGTTGCTGATGGCTTCCCTGAACCGAAATTCTGGTTCAGTGCAGGAATTTTTCAAAAATTCACTACTCATTCAATTTAAACCCAAACCCTAACAAACCTTCCAGACCTGTTCTAAATACCACAAAGAACAATCCCAAAGCATCAAAACAACCCAGAATGCACAGAATAAAAAATCACCATGTGAGCTCCAAGCTTTGAGTTCAAAACTCAAGCTTGACTTAAACTCACTAACATGCATCACAACTTGTTTAAATCTACTCAAATATGCATATCTAAACTTCTACAAACAACAGAAATCAACCCCAACAAGCACAACAACAAAACTCATCAACTTTCTATAGAAATCATAGTTTTTGAGTTAAAAAGATCCAAACATGGTCAAAAGTAACAAGCATGCATCAAAACCTATCCTATTTCACTTATTTAACAATTTTAAATCTTAGGAAAACAATAATAAACAATAACAACAGCCACAGCCACAATTCAACATGTTGGGTTTTATGCCCTAAATAAAACTCATTTCAATATAATCAGATTTACTTATTAATATAGATCAGAAATAACATTTAATGTTGCATGGTTCACATGATTTATTTCATGATTATATGTACATAATGTATAAATTCATCTGAAACCCTTTTTCACATACTTGATCCTGTTTATTGTGCCGTCAACACATTGGAAAGTAAACATGACTATGTGAATAAAGTTTCCTAGATTTATCAGACACAGGGTTTTACTGATATGATAATCTACAACAGAGTTTACTTGTATTTGGAGAAATACTATGTTCTTTCCAGAACATTGGTTAAAGTAAAGTTTCAAAGTTGGATGCATGGAGTATGCATCGGAAGGGACCGATATTGAACTTTGACTTAGATTTATTAAACTTACCGTAATATCTATTCAAGTCAATATCGCCTAAGTTGATCCTAGATCAAATGATCTTAATCCTGATATGATTAGGCTCAATCTTGAAAGGCTATTCGTGTTCTTTGATTTGTTAGTTAAGCCTACTTTTAGGTCAGGGTGATACGTACATTTTGGGAACACGGTAGTTCAATTGAGTGGGAGCGCTATCATAAACATGGAATCTATAGCTTCCTATCTCCGCGAATAAGTAAGCAAAGGATGATCTCCTTCGAGCTTGACCAAAAGAACATAAATGGTGGAGTACTCATTTCACATTAGCGAAATATCATTTATACTAGGGTCAAGTGTTTTAAGGAATAAATACATTGTAGGTGTAACGGTAATTTAATCCCTTTACAAAGGTAGATCATTCATATGTAGGATCATTGATCAAATTAGGATTATAACAATGGATAACTAATGATGTGTCTATATGGTGGAACATATAGAGCATTCTATATACTGAGAGTGCAATTCTAAGTTCTATGCGTGGATTCAACGAAGAATTAATAAGTTAGTGAATTTTAGTGCTAAATTCCTTGATCTACTTATTGAAGCTCTGCTATATAGACCCATGGTCCCCCCACTAGTCGAGATAATATTGCTTGTAAGACTCATGTAATTGGTTTTGATTAATCAATTATAATTCTCAAATTAGACTATGTCTATTTGTGAATTTTTCACTAAGTAAGGGCGAAATTGTAAAGAAAGAGTTTATAGGGGCATATTTGTTAATTATGATACTTTGTATGGTTCAATTAATAAATATGATAAATGACAATATTATTTAATAATTATTTATAGTTATTAAATAGTTAGAATTGGCATTTAAATGGTTGAATTAGAAAATTGGCGTTTTTGAGAAAATCGATGTAAAAGATAAAATCGCAAAATTGCAAAAAGTGAGGCCCAAATCCACTAGTATAGGGCCAGCCACTTTTGTAGGAAATTTAAACTGATTTTTTCATTATTTTAATGCCATATAATTCAAATCTAACCCTAGTGGAATGCTATAAATAGATAAAGTGAAGGCTTCGTAAAAATTACACTTTTCTTCGACTTTTTCTATCTCGAAAACCGAGCCTTCTCTCTCCCTATCTTTAGCCGACCACTCTCTCTTCTTCCTTGATAATTTCGAAATCCTTAGTGTATGAGTAGTGCCCACACACATCAAGTGATACCTCAATCATAGCTGAGGAAGATCGTGAAGAAAGATCATCAAGAAAGGAGTTTCAAAGATCAAAGATTCGTAGAAAGAGATCCAAAGTTCGTATATTGATAATGCTCGTTGGGCGTAAAGGAATCAAGGGCTAGATATCCGAACGGAAGGAGTCATTATATTCCGCCGCACCCAATGTAAGGTTTCCTAAACTTTATATGTGTTTAATTTATCGTTTTAGAAAGTTCATATTTTAGGATGTTAATAAACATACTGTGAGTAGATCTAAGATCCCGGTAAAATAAATTCCAACAACTGGCCTCGTAGCCATGGTAATTGATTTACTTGCAAGAAATTTGGACTTTAAAACGATTGTTTGTATGTTCTTTGGATGGTATCATGTTGTATCGAGTGTTATTTGATGATTGATTGATGTTTGTGAAATTTTCGTGAAAAATAATTGTGATTTCGTTTCTGGAATTATTTTTATTGGATAGTATGGAAAAAATTAAGCAAGTTAGCCTTTTACAGAACTCAATTTGGATTTTATTTGAATTAGTTATGATTTTTTCAAGATTTCACTAAAATTCCGGGCCATATTGATATTATGATCGCAGAACTGTCCGTACAGTTTCGGATTTTTTCCTTTTTCTTCAATTTTTCATACTTTTTCATGGAATTAACTTCCAATTTTTGTTGTATTTTGTATATATACTATTACTATTCCTAATTCAATTCTAATTATCATTTTGAATTAATTTAATTTTTTTTTAAATTAATTCAAGATATTAGTGTAATTTGAATTCGAATAGAATTAGTATTTATCTTTTTGCTTAAAAATCTATCTTATTTAAAAATTTGATTATATCTTATCTTATTTTAAATTTAAAAATAAGATATTTATAATTATGTAATTTTTAAATGATATAAGATATTTTGCTAATTTTTTAAATTTTGTTATTTTATTTATTTAAATTAAATTTAAAATTTGAAAAAGATATTTATTTATCTTTTCTAATTTTTTATTTAATTTTTATTTATAAAATAACATTTAAAATTTAAAAGTAGTTAGCAAATTTTTTTTGAAATGATATTTAGGTTGGTTGAAACCTAATTTTTCAAAAAAAAAAAATTGTAGGTTTAATTTTAAATTTTAATTTTTTAAAAAAAAAAAAAAAAAAAAAAAATTCGAATTTTTTAAAATTTTTTAAAAATTTTCGAAAATTATTTTTTTTTATTTAAATAATGATTTTCGAAATTAATTATTTAATTTAAAATTAAATAAATCCTACATCCAACTATCCAAGTAACCTTGTGCAGGAGTATGTGTTTTAGCTTGTGTGTAAGTTTTCAAAACCTATTATTACTTGATGTCAAATAGCCATGGTTACCTTTTGCCAGATCTATTGATCTGATGGCTCCCTTGGTCAAGTTAATAATTTGTAAATGTAAATTTTACAATCTTCTTTCATCCGTGTATGACCTAGCAACATGATGTGACCCATCCAAAGTGTGCCCGTGTGAGCCTATGTGTTTAATTTTATTATAGATGCATATAGTTAATGTTGCTAAATAAAATGTCATAGTCATTGTTAGATTTTATTTAGGCCCATTTAGTTTTGGGCTTATTCAATTAATAACAGCTGTTCTTATTAAGGTTAAATTCCTCTCTTTTGGGCCTCGTGTGAAAGTTTGGGAGCCATAGTATGGGTACGACATACCGAACCCAAGACTCCCCCTCACACAAACCACCCCAATTGTGAAGGCCCATTTGCCTGATTTGAATGACTGTACTAGGTTAATTAAACTAGTTTAACCTAATAAAATTGATTAGCAACATAATTAATTTCATTTATTTTGAAATTAATTTAAGAAAAATATAGTTTAAGGAATTTTATATTCTAAGCTAAACTATATGTATTTTCTTGTATTTAATTAAATATAGAATTATAACCATCTAGATTCTTTCTGGAACTTAATTTAAATTTTTCATTAAATATTCCTATTTAAGTTGATATTTAGTTATCTTCAACTAACCAACTTAAATCTGAATATCTTTTGAATTCAAAATTTCAAAATTAAGTTGAGGAATTTTAGGCATTGGTTATTAAGATTCTTTAGATATTTTTTAAGTTAATATCTTTTCAAATATTAACTTAAAATGGAATATTTTCAAATTAAGTGGTTACAACTTAATTTTTGATATTTAATTAAATTTAAATTTGAAAAATATTTAAGTTCTAGAATTTTTCTAATAAACTTAAATTAGATATTTTTTTTTCAAATTTTGTGGAAAAGATACTTAGTCAAATAAGATATTTTCTAGATAGTTATTTCTAGACTACTTATTATTTCTAATATTAAATAGGAAAATATTATAAATTGTGAAATTAATTATTTAAATAATTAATTTTGGTACAATTTATTTTAAGTATATTTTTCCTAGTATTAAACTAGAAATTAATAATTAAGCCTTCTCTACACTTGATTATTTATTTCTTGAATTTAATACATTTAATTAATTTGAAAATTAAATATCTAAGTTGATTTTTATCATCATACTTAAATATTTCTTTTTCATGACATTTAATTAAATAGAAAATTATTTTTAGTTGAAATTTATTTTTTCAACTAAATTTAAATAATTTTCAAAATATATTTTTTATTTTATTAATCAATTTTCGAAATTGCATTTCTTAAATGCTAGAATTTCGAATTTTATCTTGAAAAATAGATTAAGTTGTAAATTAATTATTTATTTTAATTAATTCTTGGATCAACTTAAATCAATGATTTTTTCATTTATTGATTAATTTAAAATAAATTGAATTAAAATATATTATTAGAAATTGAATTAATTAGTCAAAGGAAAATCTAGATAGGTGATATTTTTGCTTGAAGTATTTTTCTAGTGTATTTAATTAAATAGAAAATTAATATTTAAGTTGATTTTCATCATCATACTTAAATATTTGTAATTTTTCTTATATATTTAATTAAATAGAAAAATTATATTTTTTGTTGTAAATTAATTTTATTAATTAATTTTGGGCCAACATTAAATTAGAATAATTTTTCCAGGATTTATTCTTTATTTTAATATGCATTTTTTCGAAAATTGTATTCTTAAATACTTTAATTTTTCGAAATGCAATATATATTTATAGAAAATTAAATTTGAGTTGTAAATTAATTTATATTAACAACTTAAATTGAATATTTTTCTAAA
Source organism: Cannabis sativa (assembly GCF_029168945.1). Taxonomy (NCBI): domain Eukaryota; kingdom Viridiplantae; phylum Streptophyta; class Magnoliopsida; order Rosales; family Cannabaceae; genus Cannabis; species Cannabis sativa. The sequence continues at coordinate 29,648,475 of NC_083604.1, forward strand.
TATTTATTGGAAATTATTACTAAGATGGAAATAATTCATATTATTTCATATCCATCTAAGTAAAATTTATAAATATTAAATTAAAATTTATATTTAGAATTTTTCATTCTAAATTGGAAATTTTAATTAAATAAATATATATTTAAAATAAATAGAATAAATAAAGAGAATAAAAGAAAATACAACTCTTTTTTAAATAATGAGCTTTATTATCAAAAGACATTCGATCTCCATTGTGGGTTTTACACCGCGTTTGTTTTAGTGAGTAATCCTCCCTAATGGAGGAACGTTCATTAGCAATTTCGCACCGTTTAACCTCGCATGATAAGTAGTTTGTAAGTGTTTTGTATGGTATGGATCACCCTAATGGTGGCGACCATACTTGACTTGCAAATTATGAAACAATGGTGGAAGCTCATAAGATAGAATTGCCTCGACTCTCGCCTAAACGGACAACGCCGAATTCCAATCTTGATCGAATAAAAGGTTGCTAGAATGTTTAACATTTTGCATTTAGCCGACAACTCTATTCAATGAATGGTAGCTTGACTCGCCTAAACTAGACACCGATATCGCCTTGTTGAAAACCTTGGAAATTATTTAGGATTGTAAGTTTTAGTATTTTCACTTGTCATTCCTACTTGCTATATGCTTATAATTTCTGAATTGTGTATGAATTTATATTGAACCATGTTATTTTCTGTTATTAAGTTGTAGTTTAATTTCGAATCTTCATTGTTGGTCTAACTTGGCTTGTTTATCTAATGAGATAAATCCCTAGTGGATTTTCACCATTAGACATACATAATAGTGTTAGATTTCGAAAGATAAATATTGTACATGCGACATCTAGCTGTTCATCAATTGATGACACCTTAGACTAGTATTTTTACGATATGAAACAAGAAGATTATATAAATAAGATTACTTTGACTTTCGCTAATCGAAGCATCGTTGGATTCTTATTTTAAACGAAATTATCCTAATTCCTCTTAGCTTATTCATTTCGAATTAGCTTTAAAAACATATCATTGGATGAATGGTCTATAAATCATTTCATGTCATTTTATATGACGCATATGATTATAATCCCGAAATTCTATTCCCAATTTATATAAATCCTCAATCTTAGAAATCTCCTACTTGTACGGCAAATTCAAATTTAGAGTTTGTATTAGTAAAGGGTATGGTCCAAGAAAGAATTACTCATTATATTTGGTTGAATTTAAGTCTTCGACTTTAATTTTAGAATCCAAACAGAAATTTTATTATATTTCTAATTCCAGATACAATACAAGCTATACACTTTCTCAAGTGTTTAATATCCATCTTTTATTAATGGATTCAAACCGTATGAAATATGAGTTAGGTATTCTCGTGACCAGGATCCACTTGCACTATTCTAAGAACTCTTTGATGTAACTAAACCTATATCATCAATAGACACTACCACATTTTTTTAATCTATGGCATTTGTATCTTGTTCATAATGGATTTGACAAGATCAATCTTTGCAAAGAGTTAATATGCCTATATCCACTGAAAGTAGTTCATCTCATTCGCATGGATGTACATTCAAAGGTGGATATGAGTTTTTCGTTGTATTCTTAAACGATAACTCTAGATTATACCTTATGCAAAGAAATTTGAAATGTTTGAAAAATTTCATTAATTTCTAGCAATGGTTAAACACCATTAAGGTAAGTGGTTAAAGATCTTGCGAATCGATAGTGTGGAGAAATAGTTAGTAGGATATGCAGCTCAAAGATCATTAAATTGATTTTTGAATTATATCCAAACTTACCTCCCCGTAAATTTCGAGTTGCATGTCGATGATTAGTTACTAGTCGTTGCCTAAATCCTTCTATGGTAATACAATTTCGAATGATGTAATGGTTTTATACTTAATGTAAATCATTACTAGATTCATGGATGACCTAATCAAAATCTTAAGAAAAGCTAGAACTCGTTAACCATGGTTTCTTAGCTATTCTAAGTGATTAGTGGGTGGACCATCCCATTGTCAATAAACATAAGAAAGTGTTTGTTCAAACAAATACTACTTTTCTAAGAAAATGACTAAGTCCGAAAAAACAAGTAGCAAATAAAGGAGATACTTAATTCTTGATTCCAAAAGTGTTCTATCATCTTATATGACATATGATGATCCCACCGCCTCTCGTTGTCTTGTCACAACCGAAGAGATCAATACCATTTAGTTTTCTTAGACATAATTCACGCGTACCTTGTCGTAGTGGGAGAGTTTCTGTGAACTCACCTTCTTATGACTCGGGAGACACTAGTGATTAAAATCCATTGTGAGTTTAAACAAGTAATGGATTGTCAAGATAAGAAACTAAGAAGAAAGCCAATAGAACTATGGTTTAATCCATTCACATGGAGTAACCTAAAGTTTTCTATTACAAGGACATAAAAGGAAATTTTCGTTTATAAGTCCATTCAATGGACTTAACAAAACTTCCCGTTCCTAGTATTATAGATTTGAGTTTATCTAAACCTATGGCTTGTGGTATACCCGGTAATTACTTACTCTAATGCAAGCAACTTACTTTAGTAAGATGTCAAGCATTTTCTTTCTAATGGCAATCTATAGAAGCTTCACAACTTCTTAGGTATAGATTTTATTTATCTAAGGAAAAGTCTCAACTATTCCGTAAAAGATAAAGCCATGGAAAAATTTCTTATATCAACAAGAGAGGTCTTAGATATGCTTTTGTATGCCTTAGACCGTACACTCCGCTCGTTGAGTGGGAGTAATGAGTAGGTATCGATTAATCCAGGAGAAGAACATTGGAAGACAATCAAGTAAATCTTAAGATAAAGAAGAGGAACTATATGTTAGTCTATAAGTGGTGTGTTTAAAACTCTTAGACTACACCATATCGATTTCGAAATTTGCCTATGTGCTAAGAAATCTTTCCGATAAGATGGTGGTTACTTCCGGGGGTGGAATAGTGATTTTGGAGAAGTGTAAAAACCTATCCGAAGTCTCTAGGTCTACCGTAAAGGGACCGAATGTTAAAGTCAGCAGAAAGTTACTTATTCGGCCTAAGGAAAGTTCTATACATCTTTGGCACCATTCCAAATTGCCTTAAACTACTAGTGTTAATTTCCCGATTAACCAAAAGTAGTTGCCAAAGGTATGTAATCCAAACATCCCAAGAGAGTAAACATATAGAGAGAGGAATTTCACATTATCAATGATTTTGTGATTAAAGGAAGAGTAATGGTGGAGAAAAGGTTGTGGTTAATTCAACCTTCGTATCCTATTACGAGGAGTTTACTACTACTACACTTGATTTGTATATCAAGGTGTTGAGATTATTTGAAACGCACTTTTTGTTTTATATTAGTGCAAGTGGGAGTTTGTTGGGTTTTATGCCCTAAATAAAACTCATTTCAATATAATCGATTTACTTATTAATATAGATCGTAAATAACATTTAATGTTGCATGGTTCACATGATTTATTTCATGATTATATGTACATAATGTATAAATTCATTGAAACCCTTTTTCACATACTTGATCCCCGTTTATTGTGCCGTCAACACATTGGAAAGTAAACATGACTATGTGAATAAAGTTTCCTGCATTTATCGACATGTGGTTTTACCGATATGATAATCTATACAACGCAGTTTACTTGTATTTGGAGAAATACTATGTTCTTTCCGAACATTGGTTAAAGTAAAGTTCTCGTGTTGGATGCATGGAGTATGCATCGGAAGGGACCGATATTGAACTTTGACTTAGATTTATTAAACTTACCGTAATATCTATTCAAGTCAATATCGCCTAAGTTGATCCTAGATCAAATGATCTTAATCCTGATATGATTAGGCTCAATCTTGAAAGGCTATTCGTGTTCTTTGATTTGTTAGTTAAGCCTACTTTTAGGTCGTGGTGATACGTACATTTTGGGAACACTCGTAGTTCAATTGAGTGGGAGCGCTATCATAAACATGGAATCTATAGCTTCTATCTGGCGAATAGTAAGCAAAGGATGATCTCCTTCGAGCTTGACCAAAAGAACATAAATGGTGGAGTACTCATTTCACATTAGCTGAAATATCATTTATACGGTCAAGTGTTTTAAGGAATAAATACATTGTAGTGTACCCGTAATTTAATCCCTTTACAAAGGTAGATCATTCATATAGAGGATCATTGATCAAATTAGGATTATAACAATGGATAACTAATGATGTGTCTATATGGTGGAACATATAGAGCATTCTATATACCGAGAGTGCATTCTAAGTTCTATGCGTGGATTCAACGAAGAATTAATAAGTTAGTGAATTTTAGTGCTAAATTCTTGATCTACTTATTGGAAGTTTCATGCTATATGTAATTCCATGGTCCCCCCACTAGTCGAGATAATATTGCTTGTAAGACTCATGTAATTGGTTTTGATTAATCAATTATAATTCTCAAATTAGACTATGTCTATTTGTGAATTTTTCACTAAGTAAGGGCGAAATTGTAAAGAAAGAGTTTATAGGGGCATATTTGTTAATTATGATACTTTGTATGGTTCAATTAATAAATATGATAAATGACAATATTATTTAATAATTATTTATAGTTATTAAATAGTTAGAATTGGCATTTAAATGGTTGAATTAGAAAATTGGCGTTTTTGAGAAAATCAGATGCAGAAAAGATAAAACTGCAAAATTGCAAAAAGTGAGGCCCAAATCCACTAGTATAGGGCCAGCCACTTTTGTAGGAAATTTAAACTGATTTTTTCATTATTTTAATGCCATATAATTCAAATCTAACCCTAGTGGAATGCTATAAATAGATAGTGAAGGCTTCAGAAAAATTACACTTTTCTTCGACTTTTCTATTCGTAAAACTGAGCCTTCTCTCTCCCTATCTTTAGCTGACCACTCTCTCTCTTCTTCCTTGATAATTTCGAAATCATTAGTGTATGAGTAGTGCCCACACACATCAAGTGATACCTCAATCATAGTGAGGAAGATCGTGAAGAAAGACATTCAGCAAAGGAGTTTCAGCATCAAAGATTCGTAGAAAGAGATCCAGGTTCGATATTGATAATGCTCCTCGCTACGTAAAGGAATCAAGGGCTAGATATCTCGAATCCAAGGAGTCATTATATTCCGCTGCACCCAATGTAAGGTTTCCTAAACTTTATATGTGTTTAATTTATCGTTTTAGAAAGTTCATATTTAGGATGTTAATAAACATACTTGTGAGTAGATCTAAGATCCTGGTAAAATAAATTCCAACACAACAAGCATGCATTAACTCATTTTTTTTTACTTAAACTTCAAGAAAACAAGGAAGAACTTTGAACAAAGATTACCTCCACTAGAATCACTCTAAGATTGATGGAAATAACTTGAATTAGCAAGGAAAATCACAGCCCTAGCATCTCCCAAGCAAGGCCGAAAGAGAGAGAGAGAGAGAGTTCTTGCGAGAAAAATGCAAAAATTGCTTTCTTTTTTCCAATTTTTAATAAAAAGAGTTGTAACATTCATTTTTCTTTATTTGATTCAGCCAAAGCAACATAAAAATCAGAGTACTTAACATATTATAAAAATCCATAAAAGACAACTCTCATCAAGGCAAATGACAATTTTGCCCTTCCAACACTAAAAGGGGTAAAAGAGGACGTAAGGGTATTTTGGGAAAACTCTAAATTCCCAACTAATCTCGACATTCCCAATATACCAAAATACTAAATTGTCATTCTACTGAGCCATACACCGTGTTGCATGTTGTCGGGCACCGAAAATGCAAAATTATGAAATTTCACTATATGACATAAAAATGCATTCAGAATTCAAATATAACAATATAAAAAATTATTTAAATATCCATGAATAATTACATAATTAAATCTTAATTAATTGCTAATTTCCAAATTAAACTAAGCGGTCTTTACAACTATCCCCCCCTTAAAAGGATTTCGTCCCCGAAATCTAACATGAACAACTCTAGATATTGAGCTCTCATGTCTGATTCTAGCTCTCACGTGGCTTCCTCCACCTTGTTGTTTCTTCAGAGTACCTTGACCAACGCTATGGTCTTATTCCGAAGGACTTTATCCTTTTTATCCAGGATCTGCACTGGCTATTCTTCATATGACATGTCTGGCTGCAGCTCACGACTCTCATAACTAAGTATATGAGTAGGATCTGAACCGTATTTTCTCAACATAGAGACATGGAATACGTTGTGAACTACCGAAAGAGCTAGAGGTACGCTAACCGGTATGCCACTTGGCTAACCTTCTCGAGAATCTCAAAAGGTCCTGTAAACCTAGGGCATAACTTGCCTCTTTTCCCGAAACGTTTGATCCCCTTCCTTGGAGACACCCATAAAAACACATGGTCCCCTACTCGGAACTCAACATCTTTGCATTGCGGATCTGAATAACTTTTCTGTGTACTCTGAGAGGTAAGCGTTCTAGCTTTAATTTTCTAAATTGCCTCATTGGTCCGCTGCACTGACTCTGGACCTAGGTATTTTCTCTCCCCAGTCTCATCCCAGTGGATGGGAGACCTACACTTCCTACCGTATAACAACTCATAGGGAGCCATCTCTATCGTACTTTGATAACTGTTGTTGTATGAAAGTTCTATTAACGGTAGATATTTACTCCAAGAGCCTTCAAAATCCATAACACAGGCTCGTAACATGTCCTCCAATATCTAAATCTTCCTTTCGGACTGTCCATCTCTATGAGGATGGAATGCTGTACTGAACTTTAGTTTTGTACCCATTGCTCGTTGTAAACTCTGCCAAAATTTAGAGGTGAACTTTGGATCTCTATCCGAAACTATAGACTTTGGTACCCTGTGAAGCCTTACTATCTCTTTAACATACAATTCTGCCAACTGGTCCACTGAGTAGGTTGTTCTAACAGGTAGAAAATGAGCAGACTTCGTGAATCGATCCACCATAACCCAGATGGAATCGAACAAACCTGTGGTTCTAGGTAACCCAACCACGAAGTCCATCGTGATATCCTCCCACTTCCATTGAGGTAGGGTTAAAGGCTGTAACAACCCTGCTGGTCTCTGATGTTCAGCCTTAATCTGCTGACAGGTTAGGCATCTCGATACGAATTCTACCAAATTCTTCTTCATACTGCTCCACCAGAAGTAGGGTTTAAGATCCTGATACATCTTAGTGGTGCCGGGATGCAAGGAATATGGGGTAGAATGTGCCTCTTCGAAGATTTCATTCCTGAGTTCCACACTATCCGGAACACCAACCCTAGCTTTATATAGTAGCATCCAGTTGTCTGACACTAAAAAATCCCTGGCTTGACCAGCTGAAACGTCTTCTCTGACCTTTACTAACTCTGGATCAGTCATCTGAGTGACTTTAATTTTTTCTAACAGATCAGATTGCAACGTCAAGTTGGGAAGCTTGCCTACCACAAACTCAATGCTAGATCTGACCATGTCCTCTGCTAACTGAGGTGAGATTTGAATCATGTTAGCTACCTGCCCGGGACCCTTCCTGCTCAGGGCATCGGCCACTACGTTGGCCTTCCCGGGGTGATAGAGAATCTCCCAATCATAATCCTTTACTAACTCTAACCAACGCCTCTGTCTCATATTCAAATCTTTCTGAGTAAAGAAATATTTGAGACTTTTGTGGTCGGTATAGATTTCACACTTTTCCCCATAAAGGTAATGCCGCCAGATCTTCAACGCAAAAACTATCGCGACCAATTCTAAGTCATGAGTCGGGTATAGTTCTTCATAATCCTTTAACTGAGAGGAGGCATAAGCGATAACCCAATCGGCTTGCAGCAATACACACCCCATACCCTGTCTGGATGCATCGTAATAAACCACGAACTTCTCTTTGTCAGAAGGCAGAGCTAACACTGGAGCCGTAATAAATCTCTGTTTCAGCTCCTGAAAACTAGCTTCACATTTATCTGACCACACAAACTGCTGATTCTTCTTCGTAAGTTCGGTTAAGGGTGTTGAGATCTTAGAAAACCCTTCAACAAACTGACGATAATAACCGGCTAAACCCAAAAAGCTTCTAATTTCTGTCACTGTCTTTGGTCTTGGCCAATCCCTGACGTATTCTATTTTCCCTGGATCCACCTTAATCATATCTTTGTTAACAATGTGCCCTAAGAAAGACACCTGAGATAGCCAAAATTCACATTTCTTGAATTTGGCGTAAAGCTTGTGTTCCCGAAGCCGTTGCAGAACCATCTGAAGATGTTACTCATGCTCCTCTTCTGATTGAGAGTACACAAGGATGTCGTCGATAAACACAATTACATAGATATCGAGGAAATCCTTGAATACTCTATTCATCAAATCCATAAATGCTGCAAGAGCATTGGTTAGTCCAAACGACATAACCAACAATTCGTAATGTCCATACCTAGTACGGAAATTTGTCTTCGGAATGTCCTCCTCTCGGATTTTCAACTGATGATAACCCGATCGGAGATCAATCTTGGAGAAGACTGTCTTTCCTTGAAGTTGATCGAAAAGATCATCGATCCTAGGTAGTGAATATTTATTCTTCACTGTTAGCTTGTTTAACTCTTGATAGTCGATGCACATTCTCATGGACCCATCCTTCTTCTTGACGAATAATACTGGAGCTCCCCAGGGTGACACACTAGGCAGAATAAACCCTATGTCGAGTAACCCTTGAAGCTGAATTTTGAACTCTTTTAAGCTCAGCTGGAGCCATTATATAAGGATCCTTAGAAACCGGTTCCACTCCGGGTGCTAAATCTATAATAAAATCAATCTTCGCTGAGGTGGTAAACCCAGAAGTTCTTCGGGAAAAACATCTAGCCATTCCCGAACCACCTTGATGTCTTCTGGCCGAATCGTATCTGGCCGAGTGGTGTCCACCACCACGGCCAAAAACCCAAGACAACCACCACACAACAATTCCCTAGCTGACAGGGCCGACATCACCGGGATCCGAGATCCCAGAACCGAACCGACAAAAACAAATGGTTCTTCACTTTTCGATTGGAAGATTACCATCTTCCTCTTGCAGTCAATACTGGATGAGTACTTAGATAGGAAATCCATTCCTAGAATCATATCAAAATCTACTAAGCTCATTTCTATTAGGTCAGCACTTAACTCTCTACCGTCAATTCTGATCGGCACAGACCTAATCCACCTTTTGGAGATAACTAACTCTCTGCCAAGTAATATGGTTCCAAACCCTGATTCATAACTATCATGCAGTCTATCCAATTTACTAAAGATTCTGGCTGCCACATAAGAATGTGCAGCCCCAGATTCAAACAATACAGAGTAAAAAGAGTTATTAACTGAGAGCTGACCTGTCACCACTAAAGGGCTGGCTTCTGCATCAGCTTGCGTAATGGTGAACACCCTAGCTAAAGTGGGTCTCGTCGGAGCCTTTGGTGCTTCTTTTCTGAGTTGAGAGCAATCTCTCTTGTAGTGTCCAGGCATGCCGCACTGGAAGCACCCCTTCCCTCTACACTCACCCAGATGGTGCCTTTTACAACTGGGGCACTCTGGGTACCAAAAACGGTTCTCAGAACCACCATGACGACTGCCTCCGTTCTGGTTCCCACAGAACCTCTTATTCTGTCCCGAGCCACCGGTTGCAGTGGAAGCTTTCCTTTTCTGGTCCATGGCCTAACCACTACCTCCCCTACTAAAGCCTGATGCAGGAGGGGTAAGAGCCCCGCCACTTACTAGAGTCCTAGTTGACTCAGTCCTACACCCAACTGCGCCCTCAGCTCGCAGTGCTTTCTCCACCATCTCAGCATAGGTGGTCTTGTCATCTGTAGTAATCATCAAGTCATGCTTGATCTTCACATTCAGTCCATCAAGGTATTTTTCCTTCTTACTGAAATTGGTTGGCATAATTCCCGAGGCCAACCTCACCAACTGATCAAACTACGTCATATACTCTGTCAATCTCATATTTTCTTTCTGGGTCAGGTGAGTGAACTCTTTCCTCTTGGCACTTCTAACGGCCTCATTGTAATACTTCGCGTTGAAATGTTGCGGGAACTTTTCCCAGGTCATCGTGGTGACATCATGTATCATGGACACCATGTCCCACCATACCAACACATCCTCTTGAAATTGAAATGTGGCAAACACCACTCTGTCATTCCCGGTGACGCCCATGAAGTTCAATATCTTCGTAATCACTGTTAGCCACTGCTCGGCTTTCATGACGTCCGGGCCTCCCAGAAAAACTGGAGGTGCCTGCTTGCGGAACTTTTCATACAGTGGTTCCATTCTATTCACCGCTACTACTGGTTCGGCCTGGACAACAGGAGCAGGAGCCACTGGAACTTCAGGAACAGGCACTACAGGAGCACCCTGTTGTCTTAACCGCTGCATCTCGTTATCTTGTTCCTCAATTCTGGCTTGCATTTCTGCAAACCTATTTTCCCAGTTCTGGGCTTCCTGAGTGGCTTGGGCAGCCTGGGCACCCTGTGGCGGGTTAGCATCACCCCGACCACGAGCCCTGCCCCTGGGACCTCTACCTCGGCCCCGAGCATTTGGGGGAAACTGAGCTCCCTGACCTTGATTCGACCCGACCGAGTTGCCCTAACTCCTGGTATTTAGTTTGGCGTCCATCTATTCTGAACAGCCTGCGAAACCAAGAGTTCGCATATCAGGTCATGATCAACGAGAGCTTACTAATGCCGCCTAATTTGAAAATTAAAAACATGCGCCTATTCTACTATCAGGCTTTTCTTAATTCATAATAATTAAAATAAGCTACTAAAGCAATAAAATCTTACTGAACCGTAGAACGAGCTAACTGCTGATGATGATTGTACATGTCGCGACGATCTTAGGAAGACAACCTAGAGGGTCTAATACCAAATTGTAACACCCTAACTAGCCTAGGCGTGTTACGTGATTGTGCAGCTCGTTGCTAATCAACGAGGTTTACGGAAATCGTGATTACTTAAAATTTTGCTTTTTAATTAAAACTTATAATATTTCATACAAAATATTGGGGATCCCGATTACAAAATACTTTACAAAAGTTAATTAATTCTTTACAAAATATTTGTCGCCCAGCGACTAACTACAAAAGCGCTACTGTCCCGAGGATCGTACGCTCCAGGCCTAACTGCCCCGACATGTACAATCTTCATCGACTCGTCCTCACGGTTCCTCAGCTTTGGCCTTGCCCTTACCTACACATAAACATAGCACTGTGAGTCGACAAACTCAGTAAGAAAAGAATAAATCTTAAATATACATAAATTCCGAGTTATGATCAGACGCCCATACCCCTGACCACAACCCTAATCCTCGTGTCCCACACGGTACTGAGTCTCAAACGTTCGTACGACAGTACTTTTGACAGAGTAACAACCTATACTCGGTACACTAGTCATACTCCAGCTTCTAGTCATACTCTAGCCTTACCGATGTGCCACAGTATCAGCCTATACTCGGTACACTAGTCATACTCTAGCTGCTAGTCATGCTCTAGCTTTACCGATGTGATACAGTCAAACAATACAGTACCATCGACCGTAATATTAGCCTATACTCGGTATGTTGGTCTTACTCCAGCCGCTAGTCATACTCTAGCCTTATCGATGTGAGACTGTCGAATGGTCTAAAGCCAACATACATATCTAATGTAATCTAACAGGCTTCCTAACATGCATGCTAAACATGTAAATACATATGCATACTGTTATACTAATCTTACCTCAATTCTGAATTCAGGTGTGTCGGTCAACCTGAGTGGAACGAACTGCACGAAGATTTACAGGCTCCTAAACCATAACAATCACAACACTTGATAAGTGACACGCTAAATCACTTCCCGAGGACTTAAATTAAAAAGCATAGAAATACCCTAAACAACACAATAATGGGAAGAACTAGGGTTCCCAAAAATGTCCAAACCTGTAGACCAGTTCTACAACCGGAATTTCGGTTCTGGAAAATTCCTGGAAGCCCCAACCGGTCGACCGGTTGCTGATGGCTTCCCTGAACCAGAATTCTGGTTCAGTGCAGGAATTTTTCAAAAATTCACTACTCATTCAATTTAAACCCAAACCCTACCAAACCTTCTTGACCTGTTCTAAATACCCCAAAGAATAATCCCAAAGCATCAAAACAACCCTGAATGCACAGAATCAAAAATCACCATGTGAGCTCCAAGCTTTGAGTTCAAAACTCAAGCTTGACTAAAACTCACTAACATGCATCACAACCTTTTTAAATCTACTCAAATATGCATATCTAAACTTCTTCAAACAACTGAAATCAACCGCAACAAGCACGCAACAAAACTCATCAACTTTCCATAGAAATCATAGTTTTGAGTTAAAAAGATCCAAACTGTTGGATATTATTTTACCATGATCTTAGATCTACTCACAAGTATGTTGTTTAACACCCTAAATATGAACTTTCTAAAACGATAAAATAAACACATATAAAGTTAAGAAAACCTTACATTGATGCAGCAGAATTAATGTCTCCTTCCACTCAGATCTCTAACCCTTGTATCCTTTCTGTCGCATAGTATAATCAAGATCTGAGCCCGAATGTCCTTCTCTTTGAGTTTGATCCTTCACAGTCTTCCAATCTATGATTGAGTTACCACTTGCTGTGTGTGGGCACTTACTCTATCACTAGGTTCGAAATTTAGAAGAGGAAAAGAGAGAGAGAGGTTTCGGCCAAGGTATAGAATAGGGAAGGCTCAGTTTTTCTGAAGAGAAAATTTTCTAACAGAAAACTAATGAAAGTGTAATTTTGACTGAGCCATCACTTTCTATTTATAGGCAACTACTAGGTTTAGGTTAGGAATTATTTGGCATTAAAATAATGAAAATATCAATTTGAAATTCCACATAAAGTGGCCGGCCAAGGTGTAGATAATGGGCCCCACTTGATTTTGCAGTTTTTACAAATTTTATTTCTATTTTCTCAAAAACGCCAATTTTGTAATTCTAACCATTTAAATGCCAAAACTAATTATTTAATAAATAAAATAGATTATTAAATAATATTGTCATTTAATTTAATTATTAACTAGACATATAAAGTCCATTAATAAATAAATAAACCTAGAATCTCTTTTCTTTACAATTTCGCCCCTGCTTAGTGAAAATTCACAAATTAGACATAGTCTAACTTTAGAATTATAATTGACTAATCACGAATCAATTATTGAGTCTTACAAGAAGTATGTTCTCAACTAGAATGGGGACCATGGATCTATATGCTGAGCTTCCAATAAGTGAACCGAATTTACCAAGTAAATTCCTACTTATTAATTCTATGTTGAATCAACTCTTAGAACTTAGAATTGCACTCTCAGACTTATATAGAGCATATTATATGTTCCACGATATAGATATGCTATCTCATTTCACCATTGTTATAATCTTATTATGATCAAAGATCCGCTATATAGATGATTTACATCGAGATGGGAAAATTTTACCATTCTCACCCCTCAATGTATTTTGCCCCTTAAAACACTTAGCTACCTGTAAATGGTATTTAGTGATCTAATAATAAGTCAGTTAAACAAGAGCTCATCCATTTACTTCTATTTGCTAAGCTCGAAGGGAATCATCACTTGACTTCTATACACCAGTAGAAGCTATAGATTCCATATTTATGTTCAGCACTCAAACTCAATCATACTATCATGTTCCCAAAATATACGTATCACCCTGACCCAAAAGTAGGCTTAACTAATTAATCAAAGAACATGAATAGTACTCCTGAGTTGAGCCTAAGCATATCAGGATCTCGATTCTTTTAATCTTAAGATCAACTGATATTGACTTGGAAAGATATAACGGTAAGTTTGTAATATCTTAACTAAGTTGCAATATCGGTCCAGTCCAATGTATATATACATTCGAAACTAGTATACTTTACTAATGTCTTGGAAAGAACATAACACTTACTCCAAGTGTAAGTACACATCATCGCTGATTATCACATTAGTGTAAATCCAAAACACTGATGAAACAGGGACTTAGTCTTTTGATTCATATGATCACAATCACATTCCAGTGTGTTGACGATACTGTAATTGTGAATAAACATATGATCTTGATTTAACTGATTTTGTGTGTAAATGTAATAAACATATTAAACCATTAGCATGTAAAATTCATGCAAACATAAATCACTTCAAAATTTCTTATATTGATAACTAATCAGATTGTAAAGAGTTTTATTTAGGACATAAAACCCAACACAAACTTGGTCAAAAGTAACAAGTATGCATCAAAACCTATCCTATTTCACTTAGTTAACCATTTTAAATCTTAGGAAAACAATAATAAACAATAACAACAGCCACAGCCACAATTCAACAAGCATCCATTAACTCATTTTTTTTTCATGAACTTCAAGAAAACAAGGAAAAACTTTGAACAAAGATTACCTCCACTAGAATCACTCTAAGCTTGATGGAAATCACTTGAATTAGCAAGGAAAATCACAGCCGTAGCAGCTCCCAAGCAAGGCCGAAAGAGAGAGAGAGGGAGAGAGAGAGAGAGAGAGTTCTTGAGAGAAAAATGAAAAAATTGCTTTCTTTTTTCCAATTTTGAATAAAAAGAGTTGTAACATTCATTTTTCTTTATTTGATTCAGCCAATGCAACATAAAAATCAGATTACTTAACATATTATATCCATAAAAGACAACTCTCATAAAGGCAAATGACAATTTTGCCCTTCCAACACTGAAAGGTTTAAAAGAGGACTTAAGGGTATTTTGGGAAAACTCTAAATTCCCAACTAATCCTGACATTCGCAATGTCTAAATAAACTGCCCCAACATACCAATATACTAAATTTTGATTCTACTGAGCCATACACCGCGTTCCATGTTGCCGGGCACTGAAAATGCAAAATTATGAAATTTCACTATATGACATAAAAATGCATTCAGAATTCAGATATAATAATATAAATAATTATTTAAATATCCATAAATCATTTCATAATTAAATCTTAATTAATTGCTAATTTCTAAATTAACCTAAGCGGTCTTTACATATTCGGTTGTGTCAAGACAATAGAGGCAGTGGGATCATCATATGTCAAATAAGATGATAGAACACTTTTGGAATCAAGAAAAAAAAATATCTCCTTCATTTGCTACTTTATTTTCAGACTTAGTCATTTTCTTAGAAAAGTAGTAATTGTTTAAACAAACACTTTCTTATATATTGACTATGGGATGTTCCACCCTAATCACTTAGAATAGCTAACAAACATGCAAACCATAACAAATTAAAGAACATGTATAATACTCTTGAGATCGAACCTAACCATATCAGGATTAAGATCATTTGATCTAGGATCAACATGTGATATTAAATTGAATAGATATTACGGTAAATTTTAATATATCTAATCAAAGTTCAATATCGGTCCCTTCCGATGCATACTCCATACATCCTATATTGGTAAACTTTGCCAATGCCCTGGAAAGGACAAAACACTTATCCAAGGTGTAAGAATACCTATCGCTGATTATATCATGCCAGTCTAAATCCAGTGAACTGGCAAATCAGGGAATAAACTTTCAACATATAATTAAGATTATATTCCACTGTGCTGACAACACTATAATCATTAACAAATTCATATGTTCTGGACTTAAATAGAATTTATACAATATATATATATAATCATGAAATAAATCATGTGAACCATGCAACATAAAATGTTATTTCTAATCTTTATTAATAAGTAAATCTGATTATATTGAAATGAGTTTTATTTAGGGCACAAAAACCAACAAAAAATTATTTATAGGATCTATTGACAATTGGACTATGATTAAAATCAGATCATTTGATCTGTCAACAAGTTAATCATAGCAATTTAAATCAAATAAATAATAGGTTTGTTAAAAAAAATTTGAATAAACAATATAAATAAACAAACAATGTCCATGTAATAGATTGTGAAATAAAATATTAATATAATTAAATTATTATTTTAAACTAACCAATCAAATTTTGAAAATTTAGGGTTGTTAAAACCAACCTTAAAAATCTCATCAAAATTTAAAATTCAAAATTGAAAACTAATTTAATATATCTAGGTGTATTTGAATTATTTTATCAAATTAAATTAGATGTCAAATAAGATAATTGATTTGAAAAAAAATAATATTTTTAATATCATTTTGTAATCTTATAATTTTATAAAATTAAAATAATAAAATAAACTACTTTAAAATAGACGTGGTTAAATAATTGTTATTTTAAGAAAATAATAAATAAATAATAATTTTCCTAATTATATGTCAAAATATCTTAAATTAAGCATTATTCAAATTTCTACAAAAATATCTAAGTTATTTAAATATTTAAAATATAATTTATAAATTTCTAATAAGTAAAATGATATAAAATAATAAAATATTATTTTTCAAACTTATAATTTATAAACAATTAAATATTTAACAAAATAACAAATTTTTGAATTTGAGAATATTTTGGTTAGAATATCTATAAAAATATCTAGGTTAATTTCAAATTTATTAATTATTTAATTTATTATATAAGATAATTTTAATATAATATTTCAAATAAAAAAGATAAAGTTATCTTTTAATTTAAAATATTTTAAATAACAAAATATCTGATCTTATAATTAAATAATATATAAATATTAAGGAAATTAACAAATTTTAAATTTGACAATAATTTAAAAAATATAATAATCAATTTAAATTTAAACCTCTAAATATCAAAATTAATAATAATCTATTTAAAAATAAATATTACTAATTTTAAAAAATTATATTTAAGTTTAAATATATTAAAAATAATATTTTATTTTAATTTTAGGGTTTGAAAGTTGCAAAAATCTGAAATTGGGAAAAAAATCCCATGAAATTCGGGTTTTTAGGGCTGTTGGCAGCAAGGCTGCACGTGCAGCCTAAAACAGGCTGCATTTGGCCAGACGCGCACGCACGAAGGAAGGGCAGCCAAGGAATCTTGGCGTCTGTAGAGTGTTGGTCAGGCGGGTGCAGCCAGGCGTGACACGCTCGTGTCTGAGCGAGGGGCTCGCCGAGGAATTTAAACACAACCCTGTCTGAATACGCTTGCGGATGGGTGTTGTCCGAAGCCTCTGGTGCTTGCGTGCACCAAGCTTCGACACCCATGGACACTCAAATTTTATCGAAATTGGGTTCTGTAAAAAAAAAATTGCTTAAGTTTTCATAAGGAATCCAAATAAAATGTTTTCAAAAACAAAATAAAATTATTTTCATGGAATTTTTTTTAAATCACATAACATCATCAAGTAACACATAAACCAACATGAACACATCCAAATCAACACAAATCATCGTTTTAATTCATATTTCATGAAAGTAAATCATTCCCATGGCTCTGAGGCTAGTTGTTGGAAATATTTTACCAAGATCTAGATTTACTCACAAGTATGTTTCCTTAACATCCAAATATGAATTTCTAAAACAATAAATTAAACACATATAAAGTTTAAGAAACCTTACATTGGCTGCAGCAGAATATAAGGACTCATTCTGTTCAGATTTCTAGCCCTTGATTCCTTTCTGTAGCCGAGCATTATCAAGATCTGAACCTGGATCTCTTTCTCTCCTTCTTGAGCCCAATTCTCCTT
The DNA here is from genome assembly GCF_029168945.1 of Cannabis sativa. Taxonomy (NCBI): domain Eukaryota; kingdom Viridiplantae; phylum Streptophyta; class Magnoliopsida; order Rosales; family Cannabaceae; genus Cannabis; species Cannabis sativa. Next base: position 29,666,133 of record NC_083604.1, read on the forward strand.
CTTGTTGATTGGATTCTTCACAGTCTTACACACTATGATTGAGATACCACTTGATGCGTGTGGGCACTCACTCTATCACTCAAGACATGAAAATTTGAAGAAGAAAAGAGAAGGTATAGGTTCGACTATATGTAGGAGGCTCAATTTTCTGAAGACAAGAAATTTCATCAATCTTTAAGTGTGAGCCATCACTATCCATTTATAAGTAACCACCTAGGTTTAGGTTAGATTTATTTGGCATTAAAATAATGAAAAAATTCAATGGTAAAACCTACACTAAGTGTCCGGCCATGGGTATTGGATTGGGCCCCACTTTGCAATTTTGCCATTTTGTCATTTTTCCATCTCATTTTCTCAAAAACACCAATTTTCCAATTTAACCACTTAAATGCCAAGTTCAATTATTTAATAACTAAATATTAATTATTTAATAATATTTTCATTTAATATATTTATTAATTAGACTAATCAAAGTCTCTTAATTAACAAAGAAAACCTAGAATCTCTTTTCTTCACAATTTTGCTCTTGCTTAGTGAAAATTCATAAACTAGACATAGTCTAATTTTAGAATTATAATTGATTAATTAAAATCAATTATCTGAGTCTTACAAGCAATATGGTCTCAACTAGTATGGGGACCATGGGCCTATATAACTGAGCCTCCAATAAGCACATTTAAAATTTACCAAGTAAATCCACTAGCTTATTAATTCTTCATTACATCCACTCATGGAGCTTGGAATTGCACTCTCAGTCATATAGAACGCTCTATATGTTCCACGATATAGATACGCTATTAATTATCCATTGTTATAATACCAATATCAATGATCCTCTATAGATGATCTACGTTGCATAGGGATAACATTACCGTTACACCCTTTCAATGTATTTTATCCGTAAAACACTTGGCCACCTATAAATGATATTATAGTGAACTAATATAGTCACTAAAATGAGCGCTCTATCATTTCTCTCTATTTGGCAAGCTCAAAGGAAATCATCCTTTCACTTCTAAATACCTATAGAAGCTATAGATTCCATATCTATGATTAGCGCTCCCACTCAATTGCACTACCATGTTTCCAAAATGTACGTATCACTCTGACCAAAAAGTAGACTTAACTAACAAATCAAAGAACATGTATAATACTCTTGAGATCGAACCTAACCATGTCAGGATTAAGTTCATTTGATCTAGGATCAACAGGTGATATTGAATTGAGTAGATATTACGGTAAATTTATATCTAATCAAAGTTCAATAACGGTTCCTTGCAATGTGTACTCCATACATCCGATACTGGTAAACTTTGCCAATGCCTTGGAAAAGACAAAACACTTATCCAAGGTGTAAGCATACCTATCGCTGATTATCATGCCAGTCTAAATCTAGTGAACTGACAAAATAGGGAATTAAACTTTTGAACATATAATCATGATTATATTCCACTATGCTGACAACACTATAATCTTGAACAAATACATATGTTCTGGACCTAATAGAACTTATACATTAAACAATCATGAAATAAATCATGTGAACCATGGAACATAAAATCTTATTTCTGATCTTTATTAATTAGTAAATCTGATTAAATTGAAATGAGTTTTATTTAGGGCACAAAACCCAACATTAAATTCTCAACTTATTAATTCCCCATTGAACCACTATAGAACTTGGAATTGAATACACTCTCAATTATATAGAATGCTCTATATGTACCACAATGGAGATACGTTATGATTATCCATTGTTACAATCATAATAGTCAAAGATCCTCTATAGATGATCTACACTGAATAGGGACAAATTTACCATTCTACCCTTTCAATGTATTTTATCCTTAAAACACTTAGCTACCTATAAATGATATTTTAGTAAACTAATATAATTACTTAAATGAGATCTCAATCATTTATCTCTATTCAGCCAAGCTCAAAGGAAATCATCGTTTCACTTCTAAAAAACATATAGAAGCTATAGATTCCATATCTATGATTAGCGCTCCCACTCAATTGTACTATTATGTTCTCAAAATGTACGTATCACCCAGACCAAAAGGTAGGCTTAACTAACGAATCAAAGAACACAAATAACACTCTTGAGATCGAACCTAACCATGTCCGGATTAAGATCCATAGACCTAAGATCAACCATTGATATTTACATAGAAAGATATAACGATAAGTTTAGGATATCTTATCTAAGTTCAATATCGGTCCCTTCCAATGTATACTCCATACATCCGATATTGGTAAACTTTTCCAATACCCTGAAAAGGACATAACACTTATCCAAGGTGTTAGTATACCTTATTGCTGATTATCATGCCATTCTAAATCCAGTGAACTGACAAATCAGGAAATTAAACTTTTGAACATATAATCATGATTATGTTCCACTATGATGACAACACTATAATCATGAACAAATACATATGTTATGGACTTTATAGAATTTATACATTAAATATAATCATGAAGTAAATTATGTGAACCATGCAACATAAAATGATCTCTGATCTTTATTAATTAGTAAATCTGATTATATTGAAATGGGTTTTATTTAGGGCACAAAACCCAAAGTTACAACTTGTCTTTCCAAAAATGCCACTAGGGGAAAACCATTAAGTCATTCTCCTAAACTAAGGATGAGAGGGAAAGTCGATGAACTCGAGAAAGACCAACTACACATAGCTTGAGGAAGACCGGCTACACGTATAGAACCTTGATCTCTGCACATGCCTCATTTCCCTCATCATCAGAAGATCCCATTTTCTGAAGTCGAGATCTATTTTCCAGCCTCAGGAAATTTCTCAACGTTGGAGAGAGGCTAACGCAAAGATCTTCTGCCACGGGTTAAGGTCTTGAGTTGGCTAGATTCTCTGATAGAAACCATGCCAAATTCCTTCCCATATCCACCTGAAACATTGCCAATCTTCCTCTAGAATTCTTCACATGCCTGAGGAGGATCTTTGAAATCGCTCTAAAGATCTATACCCTCTGGGATCACTTGTGAGGGCCGGCCATGGCAGGTCACGGGGTTCCCCTGGTTTGGATTGGCCAGAAGCTCCTGAGCCTTAGAATCCATCATTTGTGCCTCTAGTTGAGGCTTGAAGTCTTTAGGAACGAATGGAAATTGGTTTGTGCATCTGGTTATTATGAGTCTGTGAGGATAAACTTCTGAACTCAGAAGAGACATATTGGCATAAAGGAAGTAATCCATTCTGAAAATGGATTTCACTAAAGAGCAAGAAGGTTTGTGAAAAATGACAAGCTTGAGCAACCCTTTTATACCCAAAGTTCAGTGACAAGAAAGCCAAAGATTGAGAAATCTAATGGCCGGGAATCGTGCAGAATATGAATAGGAAATTCGTAATGATCTTCAAAATCATACAACCGCCAGAATCAAAGGAGGCGTCCTTTCCAAGAAAGGATTTTGATGAAAATGCCCTCCGTAATTATTAAAAACCTCTTTTTACTAAAAAAGAACTAAGGGGCAATTGTTATACCCGAAATTCGGCTGGAGGACACTTGTCAACATAAAGGAGAATAGCGATGCAACGGAGAAGAGTAACACATACCTTAAGTTTACAATAGGCAAACTAAGTGTAAAAGTCAGATTGGCTTAAAGAACAAGAATGCGAGATGACCATCTCGCTACAAGGAAACTTCCTATAGTTTCCTCCAACTAATGGAAGCGAGACTCATATCGCTGCCATGTTAGAAGATTTCCATGTACCCGCAATCGATGTAAAACATATCAAGTCGACCTTGGAAAAAAGGATGGTTCCAGCTTGCCATTGGGATCACTACAATCAAGTTTCTGTCAAGACATCTCTAGATTCAACAATTAAAGACGTGTTTAATACACGATATTTCTGACCTAGTAAAATCAGGGTAATAACAGCTAAATGATTTTCAAAATCATACACCGCATTTACATTTCATAATATGTAATCAGATCCCACGATTTAAGGGATAATGACTCTAATTACATGTCGGTCAGCCTTGTAACTAACTACCACTACACAATTTTAAATAGCGGCAAACAATCTCAAAATAGGGACGAAAAAACTCTTATGCAAGAGGCCCTAAAAAAATACTCAGAAATTTGAATAAGATTGACTCGTGGACTATGCAGAATTTTGTTGGGTTTTGTGCCATAAATAAAAGACATTTCAATATAATCAGATTTACTTATTAATAAAGATCAGAAATAACATTTTATGTTGCATGGTTCACATGATTTATTTCATGATTATATATAATGTATGAATTCTATTTAAGTCCAGAACATATGAATTTGTTAATGATTATAGTGTTGTCAGCACAGTGAAATATAATCTTGATTATATGTTCGAAAGTTTATTCCCTGATTTGTCAGAACACTGGATTTACACTGGCATGGTATAATCAGCGATAGGTATTCTTACACCTTGGATAAGTGTTATGTCCTTTCCAAGGCATTGGCAAAGTTTACCAGTATCGGATGTATGGAGTATACATCCGAAGGGACCGATATTGAACTTTGATTAGATATATTAAAATTTACCGTAATATCTATTCAATTCAATATCACCTGTTGATCCTAGATCAAATGATCTTAATCCTAATATGGTTAGGTTCGATCTCAAGAGTATTATACATGTTCTTTAATTTGTTAGTTAAGCCTACTTTTGGGTCAGGGTGATACGTACATTTTGGGAACATGATAGTATAATTGAGTGCGAACGCTAGCATAAATATGGAGTCTATAACTTCTATAGCAATTTAGAAGTGAAACGATGATATCCTTCGAGCTTGGCTAAACAGAGATAAATGGTAGAGATCTCATTTCACTTCGCTAAAATATCATTTATACGGAGCTAAGTGTTTTAAGGATAAAATACATTGAAGGTGTAACAGTAATTTAGTTCCTATTCAATGTAGATCATCTATTAGAGGGTCATTGATCAAATTAGGATTATAACAATGGATAACTAATACCGTATCTATATCGTGGAACATATAGAGCGTTCTATATGACTGAGAGTGCAATTCCAAGTTCTAAGTGTGGATTCAATAAGGAATTAATAAGTTAGGGAATTTACTGGGTAAATTCGGTTCGACTTATTGGAAGCTCGCTTATATAGGCTCATGGTCCCCGTACTAGTTGAGACCATACTGCTTGTAAGACTCAGTTAATTGATTTTAATTAATCAATTATAATTCTAGAGTTAGACTGTGTCTACTTTATGAATTTTCACTAAGCAAGGGCAAAATTGTAAGAAAAGAGATTCTAGGTTTTATTTGTTAATTAAGAGACTTTATATGTCTAATTAATAAATATATTAAATGACAATATTATTTAATAATTAATTTTTAGTTATTAAATAATTGGAATTGACATTTAATTGGTTGAATTGTAAAATTGGCGTTTTTGAGAAAATGAGATGCAGAAATGATAAAACAGCAAAGTTGCATAAGTAAGGCCCATTATCCAAAGCCCATGGCCGGCCACACTTAAATGGATTTTATCATTTATTTTTTCATTATTTTAATGCCAAATAATTCTAACTTAAACCTAGGTGGTTACCTATAAATAGATAGTGATGGCTCACATTCACACTAAACTTTTGTTAACTTTGTGAGATGAAATTTGAGCCTCCTATTCTTTCTCCATAGCCGCCACTTCCCTTCTCTCTTCCTCTTCAATTTCGAATCTTGAGTGAATAAGTGAGTGCCCACACACATCAAGTGGTATCTCAATCATAGTGTGGAAGATTGTGTAGAATCCAATCAACAAGAAGGAGAATCAGCATCAAAGGAAGGAGAGAAAGACATCCAGGTTCAGATCTTGGTGATACTCTCCTACAGAAAGGAATCAAGGGCAAGATATCTGAACGGAAGGAGTCATTATATTCCGCTGCACCCAATGTAAGGTTTCCTAAACTCTTATGTGTTTATTTCATTGTTTTAGAATTCATATTAGGATGTTTATGAAACATACATGGTAGTAAATCTACATCCTGGTAAAATATTTCCAACAAATTTTAACTGCAAAACCACATAAAAAACCTGTTGTTCATATTTTATTTTTTCTATAGCTTTTATATTTTTTGTGTTGAATCATAATCGTGAGGCTCATATTTGGTTAACGAAAATCTGCGTTAATAGGAAGAACTCTAATTTTTTTTTTGACAAGAACAGATTCATCAAGCTTTTCACCAAGAGAAAAATATTCATTAGCTGTATCAAATAATCTTTCATAAAACTCAGACAAGGATTCAAATTCAAACATTCTAAGATCATCAAATTCGGTTTGAAGCATAATAAACTTAGAACGCTTAACATCAAAAGTTCCTTCAAACTGAGTTTGAAAGATCTGCCAAGCATCCTTAGCGGATTCACAAGAAGATATAAGCTTAATATAGCCTTCACCTACTCCAATTAATATATCATGTAAAGCTTCACTATTATAAGCTGACAATTTATCATCTTCAATAGACCTGTAACACCCTAACTATTTTAGGCATGTTAATGTGATTTTTAACTAACAGTGCAACTCGTTGCTAATCAACGAGTTGATCAAAAATTGTTATTAATTTAAGATTTTAATTAACCAATAATAAGCATTAAAATATTATACTTATAATAAACCGGCTTCGATTTTGCAAAATATTTACAAAGCTTTCACTATCAATATTACAAAAGTTTATCGCCTAGCGACTTTTCAATATATGCCCTGATGTCCCAAAGACCGTACGCTCCAGGCCTAACTGCCCCAATATGTACAATCTCCATCTGCTCGTACTCACGACTGCTTAGCCTTAGCCTTGCCCTTACCTACACATAGAAATAGAAATTATGAGTCAATAGACTATGTAAGAAAAGCATAAAAAATATCATAGCAATAACTCGGATTATAATCAGGCGCCCACGCACCCAACCATATCCCTATACTCGTGTCCCACACGTTGCTGAGTCTAGATAGTTCATACGATAATACTATCGACCATAATATCAGCCTATACTCAATATGCTAGTCATACTCTAGCCATACTGATATGATAGCATGGATTAGTATTTGAGCCAATCATACATCTATCAGTATCCAGTATAATTTTATGTATATTGATACTGATATCGATGTACTCTAACAGTCATAAATAACATGTATACTAAACATGTAAACATATATGCATATCATTATACTAATCTTACCTCATTTATGAATTCAGATGTGCTAGCCAACCTTAGTGGAACAGTTCCTCAACGAATTACAGGCCCCTAAATCACATTATTCGTAACACGGGTGAGTGACACGCTAAATCACTTTCCCTATCAAAAGCTAACATGGAAATACCCTAATAATAAGGGAATCAACCAACCAAAGCTCTAAAACTAACACAAATCGACAGCACGAAAAATTTAGGAACCCAGCTGGTGATCCGGTTAACCGATTTTATAGGACCTGTAAAACCGGTTAACCGATTTACACCAGGTAACCCTAAAAAATTCAAAACCTAGCCCAATTCGTTTCCAAACCTTCCAGACCTACTTAATATACCCCGAAAAACATATTTCAAGCCACAAAACAACCTAACATGCTCAAATCAAAATCTACCATTAAAGAGCAAAGCTTGAGTTCTTAAACTCAAAGCTTGCTCAAACACCACAACAGCCCCTAAATCCCCTTTAAATCAACATATTACACCATAATTTAACTTCAAAAAACAACAACAAACACCAACAACAACTACAAAACCCTAATACTCAATTTTGTGCGTAATTCTTAACTTAAAGCCTTCGAAAACTAAATAGAGAGATGCTAGAAACTTACCTTGAGTTGGATACACTAGAAAATTGCTAGAAATCCCTGAGTTGTGCTGAAAAATTCTCAAACCCTAGGTGGTTCTAGGGAGCTCGAGAAAGAGAGAGAGAGTTTCGGAGGGAAAAAGAGTTTATATGTAATTTTTGAATTTTTTGAATAAAAGGGTAATTAAAATGGTTTTACTAGCTTAAGGAATAAATGAAAATCAAATTAAATGAGTTAATTAAAACTCACAAAAAGAGAACCGAACTTTTAGGGCAAAAAGACCATTTTGCCCCCCACACTAACTAAAAGTCACTAAACCATCAATGTGTAATTTGGTCAATTCTAAAGTCTCGACTATTCCCGAAATTTCCAATGGCTAAATATATTGCCCCGCTATACTAAAAAAAATTCTAAAATTTTATTCTAATGGCCAAACTCTGCGTTCCAATGTTGCCAGGCACAAAACATGCAAAAATATAAAATTTCATATATGGCATATAAAAGGATTTTTGAATTCAAATAAATCTCCGTAAAATAATAATTCATAACTTATATGCCAGTTTCATAATTAAACCCTATTTATCTTCAAATTTCTAAATTAAAGTTAAGCGGTCTTTACAATTATCCCTCCATTAAATGGATTTTGTTGTCGACCTTGCTATTTCTCCAGAGTACCTTGACCAAAGCTATGGTCTTATTCCGAAGAACTTTATCTTTTCTATCTAGGATCTGAATTTGTTGTTCTTCGTATTATAGGTCTGATTGTAGCTCAATATTCTCATAACTCAGCACATGAGTAGGATGTGAAATGTACTTTTGTAACATGGAAACATGGAACACATTGTGAACTGCATATAGAGTTGGAGGCAAAGCTAGCCGATATGCCACTAGTCTAACCCTCTCGAGAATCTCAAATGGTCCTGTAAACCTAGGGCATAACTTGTCTCTTTTCCCTAAACGTTTGATCCCCTTCATTTGAGACACCCGTAGGAACACATGATCTCCTACCTGAAACTCTAGATTTTTGCGTTTCAAATCTGTATAACTCTTTTGCCTACTCTGAGACGCGAGCATTCTAGCTTTAATCTTCTCTATAGCTTCATTAGTCCGTTGCACTGATTCTGGACCCAGATATTTCTTTTCTCCTATTTCATCCCAATGAATGGGAGATCTACACTTTCTGCCAGACAACAACTCATAGGGAGCCATCCCTATTGTACTCTGGTAGTTGTTATTATACGAGAATTCTATCAGTGGCAGATACTTGCTCCAAGAGCCCTCAAAATCCATCACACAAGCTCGTAACATGTCTTCTAGTATCTGAATTGTTCTTTCGGACTGTCCATTAGTCTGAGGATGGAAAGCAATAATGAATTTTAGTTTGGTACGCATAGTCTGTTGAAGACTCTACCAAAACATGGAAGTAAACTTTAGATCTCTAACCGATATAACTTTGGAACACCATGTAATCTCACTATCTCTTTCACGTACAATTATGTATATTGATCCACTATAAAGGTTGTTTTTACCAGTAGAAAGTGTCCAGACTTCGTGAATCGATCTACCACAACCCAAATTGAATCGTGCAATCCCGTGGTTTTAGGTTATCCAACTACAAAGTCCATGCTTATATCCTCCCACTTCCATTCATGAAGTGTCAATGGCTGCAGTAAACCTGCCGGTCTCTGATGATGACCCTTGATTTGTTGACAAGTTAGACACCGGGATAAAAATTCTACCACATTCTTCTTCATCCCACTCCACACGAAGTAGGGTTTAAGATCTTGGTACATCTTGGTAGTGCCAGGATGCAATGAATATGGAATGGTATGAGCTTCTTCGAGGATTTTGTTTCTAAATTCCGTACTACTTGGAACACAAACCCTTGTCTTAAACACCTGTATCCCACTATCTCACATTGTAAAATCTTTGGCTTGACAAGCTAAAAACTCTTTTCTAATCTTCATTAATTCTGGATCAATTACCTGAGCAACTTTAATTCATTCCAACAGATCAGATGGCAGCGTCAAGTTATAAAGTTTGCCTACAATTAACTCGATGCTTGATCTGACGTTGTCTTCTGCTAACTAACGTGAAATCCTAATCATACTAGTTACCTGCCCGGGACCCTTCCTGCTCAAGGCATCAACCACTACTTTGGCTTTTCCAGGATCGTAAAGGATTACATAGTCATAATCCTTAGCCAACTCTAACCAATGCCTTATCTTATATTCAAATCTTTCTGAGTAAAGAAATATTTGAGGCTCTTATGGTCAGTATAAATTTCACATTTCTCTTCGTAGAGATAATGCCGCCAAATCCTCAAGGCAAATACCACTGTGGCAAGTTCTAAATCATGAGTTGAGTATCGCTGTTCATATTCATTCAACTGACATGAGGCATAAGCGATGACCTAACAGATTCAATCTTCCCCAAATCTACCTTGATTCCATCTTTACTGAGAACGTGTCCAAGAAAACACACCTGAGATAGCCAAAACTCGGACTTCTTGAATTTGGCATACAACTTATGTTCTCAAAGCTATTGTAGAACCATCCGAAGATGTTGCTCATGCTCGTCTTCTAACTGAGAGTAGACAAGGATGTCATCGATAAATACAATAACAAAAATATCAAGGAAATGCTTGAATACTCTATTCATCAGATCCATAAAAACTGCGGGACCATTAATTAGTCCAAAAGACATTATCAGAAATTCATAATGCCCATACCTAGTGCAGAAAGCCATCTTTGGAATGTCCTCCTCTCAGATTCTCAACTGATGATAGCTTTATCGGAGATCAATCTCGGTAAAGACCGTTTTCCCCTGAAGTTGATCGAAAAGATCATCGATCCTAGGTAAATGATACTTGTTCTTGACTGTCAGTTTATTCAATTCTCAGTAGTTAATGCACATACACAAAGATCCATCTTTCTTCTTCACAAATGACCTTGGAGCTCCCCAGGGTGACACACTAGGCCGCAAAAACCCTAGGTCAAGTAACCCCTAAAGCTGAGTTTTCAATTGTTTAAGTTCTGTTGGAGCCATTCTGTAAGGGGCCTTATAAATCGGTTCTACAGCTGATGCTAGATCAATTAGAAAATAAATTTCTCTATGCGATGGCAAACCTAGAAGTTCATCAAGAAAAACATCCAAAAATTCCAGAACCACCTTGATATCTTCTGGCCAAACTGTTTTAGGCGGTGTGGTATCCAATACCATGGCCAGAAACCCTAGATATCTGTCTCGTAAAAATTCTATAGCTATTAATGCTGAAATCACTGGGATTCGAGATCATTGAATCGTATTAAAATAAACGGTTCCTCAACCTCAGGTTGGAAAATTACCATCGTCCGTTTGCAGTCGATACTAGCTGAGTACTTGGATAAGAAATCCATTCCAAGTATAATATTGAAATCTGCTAAACCCATTTCTATTAAGTCAGCACTAAACTCCCGATCCTCAATTCTGATCGGCATAGACCTAATCCACCTTTTGGAGATGACTAATTCCCCGCCAGACAATAGGGTTCAAAACCCTTTGTCATAACTATCATCTGGTCTATCCAATTTACTAAAAATTCTTGCTGCCACATAAGAATGAGTGGCCCTAGTCAAATAACACAGAGAAGTAAGAGTTGTTGACCGAAAGCTGACCTGTTACAATTGAGGGGCTAGCCTCTTCATCAGCCTCAGTTAGAGAAAACACCCTAGCTAGAGCAGGTTTTTATTCAGTCTTTTGTTCTTCTTTCTGAAGTTGTTAGTTGCTGCTAGGAAGCATGGTTTGGAGTTTTTCGGACGAAGAGGAGTAGACATTAAGGAAAGTGAGATGCCTAATAGGCAGACCACTTGCTTAGACAAGGTTGTTATCAGTTCTTAACCTCCATCATTAAAAAAAATCACTGCTTCCACTACTACTTAAAGGGCTTTTGGCTTTGGTTTTTAAATGACATATAAAGAATTTGCTTCAGTTTGTGTAACTGATGCTATAGTCGTAGACGCAAATAGTGATATTTTTTACTTCAGTTATGAACCCATGCTAATTGATTATTCGCTTCAGTTATGAATCGAAGAAATTTTTTTTTCTTCGGTTCATAACTCAGGCAAAAAATTAGTGCACTGACACTAATTATTTTTTGCTTCGGTCATAAATTGAAGCAATTTCTAAAAAAAAAATTAAAAAAATTGGTAATTATAACCAAATCGATGGCACACGAATTTTTTCAATTTCACACAATTTTTTCAGCTTCACATAAACTATTCTAATATCTCAAATTTACAATAATCTCAAATTTTTTTCAGAGACGAGAGAGCAAACCACCGAATGCAAGACACCACCACCACGACACCACCACCACCCTACCTCCACAAACCTAAAAAAAAGCAATATTAGATTTATAATAGAGAGATCAAAAGAGGGAAAGAGACAGAGAGAGTGAGAGAGAGAGAGTACCGTGACTGATGGGGTGGCTATGCAGTGGCTCTCGTCTAGGTGGCTGTCGATGGGCATCTCGGCAGTCTTTGATGGGCACTTTGGCTTGGAAAATATGGTGGTAAGACTAGGTGAGATATAGATAGATAGATTGATATATATATATATAGAGAGAGAGAGAGAGAAGTTAGTGCAATCGTGTGTAATCTTTAGGTTAAATTTATCTTTTAAGTTAGGGTTTTTTAATTTGGCCAAAAGCCCATTGTATATTATATATATATACAAAAATCAAATCCTTTTACTTCGGTGGATAACAGTCGCAAACTTTTAAACCTCTGTTTACAACCAAATCCAAATAAATTTGTATCTTTTTTCCACCGAAGCAAAATGTCAAAGATAATTTTTTAATTTTTTTACTTTTTTCCTTAGTTCCTCTTTTAGCGTCACTGTAGTAACTGACGCTAGTTGTTTTCTTTTAGCTTTAGTTATCTCTTGAAGCATAAAATCTCTGCTTATTTTTGGCCTCGACCAATCATTTTGGTGATACGCGTTGACCGACGCAAATTGTGCATTTTATAGTAGTGTTCCTTTGCTGATCTACCGAGGGACAAGACAAGGCTTCCACCTCTTCCTCCTTCCAATGTTATTCTACCTATCCATCCTTACTCACTGCTGAAAGAAGAATGTTCTCATGTAGAGGAAGTTGACAAATTATTTGTGAAAAGATTCAACGCAAAGTATGATGTTATAAAGAAAGTAGCTAATGTGCTTTCCACTAGGTGAAGTGTCGAGTTTGTTGATATTGCTGGATGGAATGAACCACTTCCTTTGATCTTTGATCGTCAAGTGGTTGCTGAATGTCTCTAACCCAGAGTAAGTTCAGATCTCGTTCAATTTGTGGTGGACTTATTAGACCAAAAGGCTGCAACTTATAACAAATTAGGATCTGGTAAGCCCGCTACAATGGTGAGTAGTTATTCAGCTGTAATTGTAGATAGTCTTAAAAGCTAAATTTGTGCAGTAAGTTCATCAATCAACCTTTGTTTCAATCGTGGCATCCAACTATTTTACTTGTGTTTGACTTCATGTAATTTTTCTTTTAGGTGGGTCTGATGGCAGACAGGTTCTCTTCTCTTGTGACTAAGCTCACCTACAAAATTGAAGTCTAATGACTGAGCTCATGAATTAAGAGCAAAAGAGAGAAGGGGCAGCCAATGCTTTAAACAAGGCCAAAGCTCATAGTGATGCTTTGGTCTAGAAAAAGGTCAAGGCTTCCCTCAATGATGCTGTTGCCAACCATAAAGCTTCTGCCAAGACGGAGAGGGATTAGGAAAAGAGGTACAAAGAACTATAAAACCAAACAAGCTCTCGTATTCCCACCTTAGAAGAGAAAGTTGTAGATTTTGAGAAATAAGTTAAGGAGCTCGAGCAAAAGTTAAACGTTGCTTCCTAAGACCACGATCATTAGACTAAGGCATTGAATGACAAGATCATTCTCATGGCTAACTTGGAGAAGAAAGTGAAACATCATCAAGGGATCCAACAGTAGGCAGAGACTTTTGAGAAGGGTGCTTTGGACAAGTTGAAGGTATGTGAGGCTAATTTCTAAACTAAGCTTGACAAAGTAGAAAAAGCTCTTAGCGTGTTTCAGAAACAAGCCATGGAAGATGTTGAGAAGGCTGAAGCTTATACTGAGAACCTTAAACAAGTGAAAGCTCTCTTGGAACAGAGGTTTGCTAAATCTGAAGTAAAGTATCAAGAAGCATTGAGAAAGTCCTTATTGGTCACTTTGTTCCATCTTCGAAAAATTAACAAAGATGTGCTAAATATGTTGGAAGAAAATGATAGAGAAAACTTCCTTCAAAAAATGTTGGAACTTGATGCTATAAAGAATGCTACTGATGAGGTTGTTCAAGATGATCATGAGCCCAATCTTCCAAACGATGCCAATCCAGAGGAATCTTCCTTTCCAGCTTCAGAGAATGCTCTAGTTAGTGATTTTCAAACTGACATCCCACCTAATTCAACCACATAAGCAACTAATCCAACTCAACCTTGAACCTATCTCTTCCAGCTTCAAAACTCTTTTTTTATCTTTAACCTTTTTTTGGGGGGGACACGAGACCCCTTAATATTTTTGTAGAGACAAAACGCCATTACTATGAGGCCTTAAATATGCAAATATTATAATTTCTATTTAATATCTAAATTCACCAAGTAATTCATGATCCTTGAATGAATTTATTTTGCTAAGTTATTCTCGTTTCCATGTTCCTTGAGGTTCTGGTTCCTATGGCCTGAGCCTTAGGATTATGACTTTATGCTTAGACTTTAGCTTTCTTTTATCAAATTAATTTTTCTAAATTCACTAGAACATGGTCTGATGGCTTAGACCTTGGAATTTAAATAATCCATTTTATAAAAATAATTTTTAGTAAGTGTTACTTACTTCTAGATCCTTGAATTTCTAGTTCCAAAGACTTGTTTCTTCTAATTGCATGTCTAATTAACCTGAAATAATTATGTTTAAGGGCTGACCTTATTTTGTTTCAATTAACTTGAATTAATCTTTTTGTAGCCTAAACTTATTTTGGTCAACCTGAATTGACTTAATAAACTTATTAACTATAAGAATGTGGTAAGATAGTTGCTTACTTCCAATTCCCTGAGGCTCTAATTTCAGGCAGTACTTTTTACTCCCATACTTAATGTTAGTTGTTAATATTTTTGGACAGATATAAGATATGCTACCCTTAAAGTGATTAAGAGTGTTGACTCTTGGTCACTTCTTACAAAACTAAATATTTAGATAAACATGCCTTCTATTTTTATTTAATTAATTCCTGCCCTGAGGCATATATGGAAGTCGAGCAAAAAATAAAATGCAGAAAAAGAAAAGGAAACGACCACCCCCAGTGTACTGATCGTATCGATGCGATTGGTCTACTTTCCATGCTCTTAGAATTTGTGATCCATTAATTTGTTTTAAATGATACGTTCCATCACATATTATTTTTAATTTTATATGGTCCTTCCCAGTTTAGTCCAAGGACCCCCACTCTTGGCTCCTAAGAGGCTAAAAATACTATTCCCAAAACCAAATCACAAAGTTTGAAATTTTGACATTTAACCTTGGAATTGAAATATTTAAATTTTTTTTCTTGGTACATCTAGAGTTGGACTTGTGACTGCTCTTAAAGATCTTCAATTAGATTTAGAGATTGTTGAAGTAATGCATGAATTCAAGCTAGGTCATCAGTCTCACTTATGTGAGAAGGTACTGTGGTTTCTACTGGGATCACTACTTCACATCCAATTGGCCATTGAATAAGGAGTGTGTTCTATTGAAGTCCTTTTTCTATCTTGTATCCCTAAAAAACTCTTGGAAGTTCTTCCGGCCAGTGTGCTTTGAATGCTTCAAGCTTTTTCTCCAAAGTCATTTTCAGAATCTTATTTATGGCTTCCACTTGTCCATTTTTTTGTGGTCTTGCCAATGCTGAAAAACTTTTGATAATTCTGTGCTTGACATGAAACTTAGTAAAGTGATCACTATTGAATTTTTTCCATTATCATACATGATGTTGTGTGCAAGACCATAACGACATACAATGTTGTTGACGATAAAGTCCAAGGCCTTCGTGGAAGTTATCGTGTTCATAGGCTCAACTTCCACCCACATGGTGAAGTAACAACAACAATCATGGTGAATTTGACCCCTCCTTTTCTAGTTGGAAGTGATCCTACCGAATAGATTCCCCAAATAGAAAAAGGCGACGTACTTCTCTTCAGGGTTATCTCTATTGGCGAAGCTCTAGGAACTTTGGAATAACGTTGGCACTACTCACATTTTTGGACATATGTGATAAATTCCTTCTTCATAGTTGGCCAAAAGTATCCTTGGCGAATGATCTTCTTGGAGAAACTTGGTTTGGATGTATGATGTCAATAAAATCCTTCGTGTATTTCATGTATAACAGTGGTTATCTCGATTTCAACTATACACCTCAAGTATGATGTAAAGCCCGCTTAGTTAATTTGGAATTATCAGTTAATTGTGATTAATTATGAAATTATTTATAGCTATTTAAATAATTTATTATACTGTTATTTATGGAATTCAGAAATGCATGGTTATGTTATTCAGTAGTTTTCATATTTTGCATTTCCGGTGCCCGGTATTTTGGAACTCGGCGTTTGGCTCAGTAGAAATCACAACCTAGTATGTTAGTAGTTTGGGGACGGGTTTTAGACTTTGGGAATGTCGGGAATGGCCGGGAATTTAGAATTTCCCAAAAATACCCCTTTAGTATAATTTATGTGGTTTTATGGTGGAGGGGCAAAATGGTCTTTTTGCCCCATTAGTATTTTGTCTTTGGTGATTTCATGAATTGGAAAATAAATGTTATTTTATTTAATTATTGGCTGAAATGTAAGTTGATATGTGGCTTTATGTGTATTCCTTCATTTTTATCAAAAAAATTACTAAGTTAAAAATTAGAAAAAAAAAAATTGGACAAAGCTTTCTCTCTCTTTTCCCTCTCTCTCTTTTCGGCTGGTGGTGGCTGTGCAAAGGGCTAGGTTTTGCTTGGTTAATTCTAGTGGTTTAGCAAGATCAAAGTGATTTTCATTGAGGTATTTCTTGGTTTTAGTTTCTTACCTTGTTTTTCTTGAAATTTAAGTTGAAAATAGTTGTTGCATGCTTGAATCTTTGATTTTGTTGCTGCTGAAATCTTGTTGTTGTTTCTGAGATTTAAGTATGTTGATTTGTGGTTATTTAGGTTGTTAGTAATGAATGTTAATGGCTTTGCTCAAAATTGGAATTTTTAGCTCAAAATATGGTTTTCAAAGAGAATTGATTGAATCTGTTGCTGGGTTGTTGTTGATGTTTTTATTTGATTTCAGAAGCTATTTTAAGCATGTTTAAGTAGAATTAAGCTGCTTGGTATGCATGTTGTTTAGATTTGCTCAAGTTTGAGTTTAGAACTCAAAGCTTGAGCTCCAATGGTGATTTTTGTTTCTGTGTATTCTGGGTTGTTTTGAGGCCTTAGAAATGTTCTAGGGAAGGTTTAGAACAGGTCTGGAAAGTTTGAATCAATTTGGGGTTGAATTGGTCGAGTTATGAAAATTTGATGTTGCTGCCTGCGAGGAACCGGAATTCCGGTTGTGCATCCGGAATTCCGGATGAGGGTCCTGAATTTCCCAGAACCGGAATTCCGGTTGGGCAACCGGTCTACCGGTTGGGGAATTTTCAGAACCCGTGTTTTTCCTCGTTTTTATGTTTTAAGGGGTATTGCCATGCTTTTTATCGATAGGGAAACTTTTAGTTCCTAGTTTTAGTCCCCGGGAAGTGATTTAGCGTGTCACTTATAGCGTTGTGATTTTTATGGTTTAGGAGCCAGTAATCCGCCGCTCAGCTTCAGTTCCAGTCAGGTTGACCGGCACACCTGAATTCGGAATCCAGGTAAGATTAGTATAACAGTATGCATATGTAGATTACATGTTTAGCGAGCATGTAGGAAGCCTGTTAGATTACATTAGTTGTATGTTGGCTTCGAACCATCCAACCCTGTCACGTCGGTACAGGCTGGAGTATGACCGGCGGGAGTATGACCGGTTCGACCGATCAGCCGACACTTGGTTGGTGGTTCCGTACTATTGACGTATCCCGTCGGTACAGCCGGAGTATGACCAAGAAGCGGAGTATGACCGGTTCGACCGATCGGGAGGATATAGTAACACGTCGGTACAGCCGGAGTATGACCAAGCAATGGAGTATGACCGGTTCGACCGATCAGGTTGTTACGTGTCAATAGTACCGTCCCTATGAACGTTCAGAACTCAGTACCATGTTGGACATGGCAGTAGTGGCTCAGTATCGTGTTGGACACGGCAGTAGCGGGACTCAGTATCGTGTTGGACACGGCAGTTAGAATTATGTATGAGTATTATTATGCTTTTCTTACTGAGTCTGTTGACTCACAGTTCTACGTTATGTGTAGGTAAAGGCAAGGCTAAAGCTGATGGACCGTGAGCGAGCTTGAGAAGATTGTACATGTCGGGGCGGTTAGGCCTGGAGCGTACGATCATCGGGACAGCGAGGCTGATTTTTGTAACTGGTCGTTAGACGACTTTTATTTTATGTAACAGTTAAACAGTTAAATCTTTTTGTAAATGATTTTATAATCGGGATCCCGAGTCTTTTGTAATATTGTTTTATAAGTTTAATTAAAAAGCAAAATTTTAATTAATCACGTTTTTCCATAAACCTCGTTGATTAGCAACGAGCTGCACAGTACGTTTAAAAATCACGTAATACTCCTATGGTAGTTAGGGTGTTACAATTTGGTATCAGAGCCGCCAGGTTGTCTTCCGAAGATCGTCACGACATGTAGAATCATCATCAGCAGTTAGCTCGTTTCACGGTTCAGTAAGCCTTTATTGCTTTAGTAGTTTATTTTATTCAGTTATGAAAAAGAAAAGCCCGTTAGGAAGCATGTTAGTAGCCTGATAGTAGAATAGGCGCATGTTTCGTTTTTAATTTCCAAATTAAGCGGCATTAGTAAGCTCTCCTTGAATACGACCTGATATGCCAACTCTTGGTTTCGCAGGCGGTTCTAACTAGATGGACGCCAGGCGGACCACCAGGAGTCAGGGCAACTCAGTGGGGTCGAATCAAGGTCAGGGAGCTCAGTTTCCCCCACCTGTTAGAGGCCGAGGTAGAGGTCCCCGTGGCAGGGCTCGTGGTCGGGGTGATGAGAACCGGCCACAGGCTGCCCAGGCTCCCCCAGCCGATCAGGGAGCCCAGAACTGGGAGTTACGGTTTGCGGAAATGCAAGCCCGGATAGAAGAGCAAGACCTCGAGATTCAGAGGTTGAGACAGCAGGGTGCTCCCGCGGCCCGGTGCCGTAGTTCCGGTGGCACCGCCCCTGCCGCCTGTGCCGAGATAGTGGTGGCGGCCCATAGATTGGAACCTTTGTATGAGCGGTTCCAGAAGCAAGCACCTCCGGTTTTCCTGGGAGGTCCGGACGTAATGAAAGCCGAGCAATGGCTGACGGTGATCACCAAGATTCTGAATTTCATGGGTGTCACCGGTAACGACAGAGTGGTGTGCGCCACGTTTCAGTTCCAGGAGGACGCTTTGGTCTGGTGGGACATGGTGTCTCAGATCCATGACGTCACCACCATGACCTGGGAAAGGTTCCAGGAACTCTTCAACGCAAAGTATTACAATGAGGCGGTCAGAAGCGCCAAGAGGAAAGAGTTCGCTCACCTGACCCAGCGTGAGAACATGAGCGTCACTGAGTATACTACTCAGTTTGATCGGTTGGCGAGGTTATCCTCGGGAATTGTGCCGACCGACTTCAGCAAGAAGGAGAAGTATCTGGACGGGTTGAATGCCAGGATCAGGCATGACTTGATGATCACCACCGACGACAGCACCACCTATGCTCAGATGGTGGAGAAGGCACTGCGAGCTGAGGGCGCAGTTGGGTGCATGTCAGAATCAGCCAGTACTCCGGTGAGTGGCGGAGCTCCTACCCCTCCTGCATCAGGCTATAGCAGGGGGAGTAGTGGTTCGGCCATTGATCAGAGGAAGAGAGCACCCACTGCTTCCGGTGGCTCGAGTCAGAACAAAAGTTTCCGGGGGAACCAGATCAGAGGGAGTCGTCCTGGTGATACTGAGACCCGATTCTCCTATCGCGAGTGCCCTAGCTGCAAGAGGCACCATCGGGGTGATTGCAAAGGTCAGGGATGCTTTCACTGTGGCATGCCCGGACACTTCAAGAGGGACTGTCCCCAGCTCCGACCAGAGGCACCGCGAGCTCCAGCGATACCCACTCCAGCCAGGGTATTTGCTATCACTCAGGCTGATGCAGATGCCAGCCCATCAGTTGTCACAGGTCAGCTTTCTATTAACAACTCGCTATATTCAGTGCTGTTTGATTCTGGGGCTACACATTCTTATGTGGCGGCCAGAGTCTTTAGTAATTTGGGTAGACCGTATGATAGATATGAATCAGGGTTTGGAACCCTGTTACCTGGCGGAGAATTGGTTATCTCCAATAGGTGGATTAGGTCTATGCCGATTAGGATAGATGGTAGAGAGTTAAGTGCTGATCTGATAGAGATGAGTTTAGTCGAATTCGATATTATTTTAGGAATGGATTTCCTATCTAAATATTCGACGAGCATTGACTGTAAAAGGAAGATGGTGATCTTCCAACCGGAAAGTGAAGAACCATTTGTATTTGTTGGTTCGGTTCAGGGATCTCGGATCCCGGTGATCTCGGCTATGTCAGCGAGAGAATTATTGCACGGCGGTTGCTTAGGGTTTCTGGCCGTGGTAGTGGACACCACTCGGCCAGATACCATTCGGCCAGAAGACATTAAAGTGGTTCGGGAATTTTTGGATGTTTTTCCCGAAGAACTTCCAGGGTTACCACCTCAGCGGGAGATTGATTTCGTGATAGACTTGGCACAAGGGGTGGAACCGGTTTCCAAAGCCCCGTATAGAATGGCTCCAGCTGAACTTAAGGAATTAAAGATTCAGCTCCAAGGGTTGCTTGACATAGGGTTCATTCGGCCCAGTGTGTCACCCTGGGGAGCCCCGGTTTTATTCGTCAAGAAGAAGGATGGATCTATGAGGATGTGCATCGACTACAGGGAGTTGAACAAGTTGACGGTGAAGAATAAATATCCATTACCTAGGATCGATGACTTGCTCGATCAGCTTCAGGGGAAGACGGTCTTTTTCGAGATTGATCTCCGCTCGGGTTATCATCAGTTGAGAATCCGAGAGGAGGACATTCCAAAGACGGCTTTCCGCACTAGGTATGGACATTATGAATTTCTGGTTATGTCATTCGGACTAACCAATGCTCCTGCAGCATTCATGGACCTGATGAATAGAGTATTCAAGGATTTCCTCGATATCTGTGTGATTGTGTTTATCGACGACATCCTCGTGTACTCTCAATCAGAAGAGGAGCATGAGTTACATCTTCAGATGGTACTGCAACGGCTTCGAGAACATATGCTTTATGCCAAGTTCAAGAAATGTGAGTTCTGGCTATCTCAGGTGTCCTTCCTAGGGCACATTGTGAGCAAAGACGGGATCAAGGTGGATCCCGGGAAGATTGAATCCGTCAGGGATTGGCCGAAACCGAAGACAGTGACAGAGATCAGAAGCTTCTTTGGTTTAGCTGGGTATTACCGTAGGTTCGTCGAAGGGTTATCCAAAATTTCAATGCCCCTAACCGAGCTTACAAAGAAGAATCAGCGGTTTATCTGGTCAGATAAATGTGAAGCTAGTTTTCAGGAGCTGAAACAGAGGTTGATTACTGCTCCAGTGCTAGCTTTGCCTTCAGACAAGGAGAAGTTCGTAGTATATTGTGACGCATCCAAACAGGGTTTGGGGTGTGTGTTGATGCAAGTCGATCGGGTCATCGCTTATGCCTCCCGTCAGTTAAAGGATTATGAACAGCGATACCCGACTCATGATCTAGAATTGGCCGCAGTGGTTTTGCACTGAAGATTTGGCGGCACTACCTTTATGGGGAGAAGTGTGAGATCTATACCGACCATAAAAGTCTCAAGTATTTCTTTACTCAGAAAGATTTGAATATGAGACAAAGGCGTTGGTTGGAATTAGTGAAGGATTACGATTGTGAGATCCTCTATCATCCCGGAAAAGCCAATGTAGTGGCAGATGCCCTGAGCAGAAAGGGTCCCGGACAAGTAGCTAGTATGGTTCAGATCTCACCTCAGCTAGCAGAGGATATGGTTAGATCCAGCATTGAGTTTGTGGTAGGTCAGCTTCACAACTTAACGCTGCAATCTGATCTGTTGGAAAGAATAAAAGTCGCTCAGATGACAGATCCGGAGTTAGTGAAAATCCGAGATGAGGTGTTGGCTGGTCAAGCCAAGGACTTTTCAGTGTCAGTTAGTGGGATGCTTTTGTATAAAGCCAGGGTTTGTGTTCTGAACAGTGTGGAACTTAGAAATGAGATCTTTGAGGAGGCTCATTCTACCCCGTATTCTCTGCATCCCGGCACCACTAAGATGTACCAAGATTTAAAACCGTACTTCTGGTGGAGCGGTATGAAGAAGAATTTGGTAGAATTCGTATCGAGATGCCTCACTTGTCAGCAGATTAAGGCTGAACATCAGAGACCAGCAGGGTTGTTGCAGCCTCTAACCCTACCAGAATGGAAATGGGAGGATATTATGATGGATTTTGTGGTCGGGTTACCTAGGACCACGGGTTTATTTGATTCCATATGGGTAGTGGTGGATCGATTTACGAAATCTGCTCATTTTCTGCCGGTAAGAACAACATTTTCAGTGGATCAGTTGGCAGAACTGTATGTCAGAGAGATAGTGAGACTTCACGGAGTACCGAAGTCTATAGTTTCGGATAGGGATCCGAAGTTCACCTCCAAATTTTGGCAAAGTTTGCAACGGGCAATGGGTACAAAGCTGAAATTCAGTACAGCATTCCATCCTCAGACAGATGGTCAGTCCGAAAGGACCATTCAAATATTGGAGGATATGTTGAGAGCCTGTGTTATGGACTTTGAAGGCTCATAGAATAAGTATCTACCGTTGATAGAATTATCTTACAACAACAGTTATCAGAGTACGATAGGGATGGCTCCCTATGAACTGTTGTACGGTAGGAAATGTAGATCCCCTATCCACTGGGATGAGACAGGGGAGAGGAAATACCTAGGTCCTGAGTCAGTACAGCAGAACAATGAGGCAATAGAGAAGATAAAAGCTAGAATGCTTGCCTCACAGAGCAGACAGAAGAGTTACGCAGATCCGAAACGCAGAGATGTTGAGTTCCAAGTAGGGGAACATGTGTTTTTACGGGTATCTCCGATGAAGGGGATTAAACGTTTTGGGAAAAG
This sequence comes from Cannabis sativa, assembly GCF_029168945.1. NCBI lineage: Eukaryota > Viridiplantae > Streptophyta > Magnoliopsida > Rosales > Cannabaceae > Cannabis > Cannabis sativa. Next base: position 29,689,281 of record NC_083604.1, read on the forward strand.
AGGCAAGTTATGCCCTAGATTTACAGGACCTTTCGAGATTCTCGAGAAGATAGGTCAAGTGGCATATCGGTTAGCATTGCCTCCAGCCTTATCAGCAGTTCACAACGTATTCCATGTCTCGATGTTGAGAAAATACGTTTCAGACCCCTCTCATATACTCAGTTATGAGAGTCTTGAGCTACAGCCAGACATGACTTTTGAGGAACAGCCAGTGCAGATCCTGGATAGATAGGATAAAGTCCTTCGGAATAAGACCATAGCATTGGTCAAAGTTCTCTGGAGAAACAGCAAGGTGGAGGAAGCCACCTGGGAGCTAGAGTCAGATATGAGAGCTCAATATCCAGAGTTATTCAGGTTAGATTTCGGGGACGAAATCCTTTTAAGGGGGGGATAGTTGTAAAGCCCGCTTAGTTAATTTGGAAATTATCAGTTAATTGTGATTAATTATGAAATTATTTATAGCTATTTAAATAATTTATTATACTGTTATTTATGGAATTCAGAAATGCATGGTTATGTTATTCAGTAGTTTTCATATTTTGCATTTCCGGTGCCCGGTATTTTGGAACTCGGCGTTTGGCTCAGTAGAAATCACAACTTAGTATGTTAGTAGTTTGGGGACGGGTTTTAGACTTTGGGAATGTCGGGAATGGCCGGGAATTTAGAATTTCCCAAAAATACCCCTTTAGTATAATTTATGTGGTTTTATGGTGGAGGGGCAAAATGGTCTTTTTGCCCCATTAGTATTTTGTCTTTGGTGATTTCATGAATTGGAAAATAAATGTTATTTTATTTAATTATTGGCTGAAATGTAAGTTGATGTGTGGCTTTATGTGTATTCCTTCATTTTTATCAAAAAAATTACTAAGTTAAAAATTAGAAAAAAAAAATTGGACAAAGCTTTCTCTCTCTTTTCCCTCTCTCTCTTTTCGGCTGGTGGTGGCTGTGCAAAGGGCTGGTTTTGCTTGGTTAATTCTAGTGGTTTAGCAAGATCAAAGTGATTTTCATTGAGGTATTTCTTGGTTTTAGTTTCTTACCTTGTTCTTCTTGAAATTTATGTTGGAAATAGTTGTTGCATGCTTGAATCTTTGATTTTGTTGCTGCTGAAATCTTGTTGTTGTTTCTGAGATTTAAGTATGTTGATTTGTGGTTATTTAGGTTGTTAGTAATGAATGTTAATTGCTTTGCTCAAAATTGGAATTTTTAGCTCAAAATATGGTTTTCAAAGAGAATTGATTGAATCTGTTGCTGGGTTGTTGTTGATGTTTTTATTTGATTTCAGAAGCTATTTTAAGCATGTTTAAGTAGAATTAAGCTGCTTGGTATGCATGTTGTTTAGATTTTCTCAAGTTTGAGTTTAGAACTCAAAGCTTGAGCTCCAATGGTGATTTTTGTTTCTGTGTATTCTGGGTTGTTTTGAGGCCTTAGAAATGTTCTAGGGAAGGTTTAGAACAGGTCTGGAAAGTTTGAATCAATTTGGGGTTGAATTGGTCGAGTTATGAAAATTTGATGTTGTCGTGCGAGGAACCGGAATTCCGGTTGTGCATCCGGAATTCCGGATGAGGGTCCTGAATTTCCCAGAACCGGAATTCCGGTTGGGCAACCGGTCTACCGGTTGGGGAATTTTCAGAACCCGTGTTTTTCCTCGTTTTTATGTTTTAAGGGGTATTGCCATGCTTTTTATCGATAGGGAAACTTTTAGTTCCTAGTTTTAGTCCACGGGAAGTGATTTAGCGTGTCACTTATAGCGTTGTGATTTTTATGGTTTAGGAGCCAGTAATCCGCCGCTCAGCTTCAGTTCCAGTCAGGTTGACCGACACACCTGAATTCGGAATCCAGGTAAGATTAGTATAACAGTATGCATATGTAGATTACATGTTTAGCGAGCATGTAGGAAGCCTGTTAGATTACATGAGTTGTATGTTGGCTTCGAACCATCCAACCCTGTCACGTCGGTACAGGCTGGAGTATGACCAGCAGCCGGAGTATGACCGGTTCGACCGATCAGGCTGACACTTGGTTGGTGGTTCCGTACTATTGACGTATCCCGTCGGTACGAGCCGGAGTATGACCAAGCCGGAGTATGACCGGTTCGACCGATCGGGAGGATATAGTAACACGTCGGTACAGCCGGAGTATGACCGGCGGCGGAGTATGACCGGTTCGACCGATCAGGTTGTTACGTGTCAATAGTACCGTCCCTATGAACGTTCAGAACTCAGTACCATGTTGGACATGGCAGTAGTGGCTCAGTATCGTGTTGGACACGGCAGTAGCGGGACTCAGTATCGTGTTGGACACGGCAGTTAGAATTATGTATGAGTATTATTATGCTTTTCTTACTGAGTCTGTCGACTCACAGTTCTACGTTATGTGTAGGTAAAGGCAAGGCTAAAGCTGATGGACCGTGAGCGAGCTTGAGAAGATTGTACATTTTGGGGCGGTTAGGCCTGGAGCGTACGATCATCGGGACAGCGAGGCTGATTTTTGTAACTGGTCGTTAGACGACTTTTATTTTATGTAACAATTAAACAGTTAAATCTTTTTGTAAATGATTTTATAATCGGGATCCCGAGTCTTTTGTAATATTGTTTTATAAGTTTAATTAAAAAGCAAAATTTTAATTAATCACGTTTTTCCATAAACCTCGTTGATTAGCAACGAGCTGCACAGTACGTTTAAAAATCACGTAATACTCCTATGGTAGTTAGGGTGTTAGATATGACATTGATAACCATCTTTTGTATAATTTTCCATCCATGAGCACATACCTTGGGGATTGATATTGAATCTTCTATGCAACTGTTGGAATATTTATTTTACCAGGATCTTAGATCTACTCACAAGTATGTTGTTTAAACACCCTAAATATGAACTTTCTAAAACGATAAATTGAACACATAAAGTTCAGAAAACCTTACATTGATGCAGCGGAATTAATGTCTCCTTCCACTCAGATCTCTAACCCTTGTACCCTTTCTGTAGCAGAGTATAATCAAGATCTGAGCCCGAATGTCCTTCTTCTTCAAGTTTGATCCTTCACAGTCTTCCAATCTATGATTGAGTTACTGCTTGCTGTGTGTGGGCACTTACTCTTTCACTATGGTCGAAATAGATGAAGGGAAAAGAGAAGAGAGGGTTTCGGCCAGGTATAGAAAGTGGGGAAGGCTCAGTTTTTCTGAAGAGAGAAATTTTTGTCAGATTACTAATAAAAGCATGTATTGTGACTGAGCCATCACTTTCTATTTATAGGCAACTACTAGGTAAAGGTTAGGAATTATTTGGCATTAAAATAATGAAAATATTAATTTGAAATCCCACATTAAGTGGCCGGCCATGGTGTTATATTGGGCCCCACTTGATTTTGCAGTTTTATCAAATTTTATCTCTATTTTCTCAAAAACGCCAATTTTCCAATTCTAACCTTTTAAATTCCAAAACTAATTATTTAATAACTAAAATAGATTATTAAATAATATTGTCATTTAATTTAATTATTAATTAGACATATAAAGTCCATTAATAAATAAATAAACCTAGAAAACTCTTTTCTTTACAATTTCACCCCTGCTTAGTGAAAATTCATAAAATTAGACATAGTCTAACTTTAGAATTATAATTGACAAATCACGAATCAATTAATGAGTCTTACAAGCAGAATGTTCTCAACTAGAATGGGGACCATGGATCTATATGCTGAGCTTCCAATAAGTGAACAAAATTTACCAAGTAAATTCCTACTTATTAATTCTTTGTTGAATCCACTCTTAAAACTTAGAATTGCACTCTCAGACTTATATAGAGCATATTGTATGTTCCACAATATCAATATGCTATCTCATTTAACCATTGTTATAATCTTATTGTGATTAAAAGATCCTGTATATAGATGATCTACATCGAGATGGGATTTCTTTACCGTTCTCACCCCTCAATGTATTTTGCCCCTTAAAACACTTAGCTACCTGTAAATGGTGTTTAGTGATCTAATAATTAGTCAATTAAACAAGAGCTCATCCATTTACTTCTATTTGCTAAGCTCGAAGGGAATCATCACTTGACTTCTATACACCGGTAGAAGCTATAGATTCCATATTTATGTTCAACACTCCCACTCAATCATACTATCATGTTCCCAAAATATACGTATCACCCTGACCCAAAAGTAGGCTTAACTAATAAATCAAAGAACATGAATAGCACTCCTGAGTTGAGCCTACGGATATCAGGATTTAGATTTTTTCTAATCTTAAGATCAACTACTTATAGTGACTTGGAAAGATATGTATAACGGTAAGTTTGTAATATCTTAACTTAGTTGCAATATCGGTCCAGTCCAATGTATACTCCATACATTCGAAACTAGTATACTTTACTAATGTCATGGAAAGAACATAACACTTACTCCAAGTGTAAGTACACATCATCGCTGATTATCACATTAGTGTAAATCCAATAACACTGATGAAACAGGGACCAAGTCTTTTGATTCATATGATCACAATCACATTCCACTGTGTTGACGATACTGTAATTGTAAATAAACATATGATCTGGATTTAACTGATTTTGTGTGTATAAATGTAATAAACATATTAAACATATTAAACCATTAGCATGTAGAATTCATGCAAACATCAATCACTTCAAATTTCTTATATTGATAACTAATCAGACTGTAAAGAGTTTTATTTAGGGCATAAAACCCAACAAACTCCCACTTGCACTAATATAAAACAAACTGTGCAAATAGGTCAATCTGATGTCTTGATCTTCAGATCAAGTGTAGTATATTTGAATCCACCCAAACTTCTGGAACTAGTTCATAAATACTCTTATGAAACATCCTTTACTATATGCTTTACTCATCAAGGGATACTGAAATCTTTACTGTTTTAAAAGTACATCTGAATAAACAGAAGACATATCTCTCATATTTTAAAATATGTAATTGAGATAATACAGTGTAGACTTTTCTTTAGTGATATAACTTTCTGGTATTTTCGAATAGACCAAGTTACAATTCTTCTCTCGTAGAGCTTGAATTATTATTCAATAATTCCTCCACCCCCAAAGTAAGCACCATCTCATAATAATCGAAATTTGATGGTGAGATACAAGGACAACTGATACACAATTCCTTAATATCTAACATATAGATCACTTTCATAAATCCTTCTTGAATATCTTCTAATGTTCCCTATTTGATTACATCTCAGATAGCTCCCACTCAATAGCAGATGTCTGGTTAAATAATACTTTTAACCTCTGATTGTTTGGAGAGTTACCTAGTTGTGACTTTTGTATTAGTCTGAAACTTTAAGTTAAGACTAAGTCATCAACATAACATACTAGTATTTGAAGTGAAAAAGAGATAATGTAATCAAAATTAAGATACCATAAAATTTTATGAGGATTAAGAATTCTAAGTTCAAGTCATTCGAATGGACTGAACTAGAGTTCTTTATCTTATTCTCATAATTCTGATAAGCTATTCCTATCCATGTGACTGGTTAGATATGCTTTTCAGTAATGTTCTTAAGTACCTATCACAAGTATCAACCTAATGAAGATGGGTATAGAATTTTAAAATTCTCCCACTCAATTAAGGTAGTGTGAAACTTTAACAAAGAACTTTCAAAGGTATCAAACTTTTACTTACAACAGTAAAACGAAATGGAACATACAATCAAGATCAAGAATTTATATTGACAATAGTTGACTCATTATATTACTTTCATGTTTAAAGAAAATATGTGTAACATAGGGAATTGTGGAATATGCTCCACCCCTAAAATATACATATAGGGTACTATGGATAACCTCCACCCCTAAGTATATAGAGATTATGATCCACCCCTAAAGGTTGTAAAGATCATTATTCTCTAAGTGTGATAGAGTTTATGTGGAGTTGAATACTATCCAGAGTTCATTAGATATAAAAGATCGTTAAACTGCATAGTTTTCTTAACTTTTCTCCACCCGTATCAGATCATAAGATCCTTTTATTAAACAAATTCTTAATAATTGTATGAGAATTAACAATTATTAATAAACATAGAAATAACTTCTAGTGTTTATTTAATATAACTCTATGAAGAGTTGTAAATATTATAGAATTTGCATCAATAATAAAAACACTTACACATACAAACATACAAATATAATGTGGTAATAATTGATGAAGATAAATTAAATGAAGCTCTATCTCATAATTTGCAATGGTGATTTCGAAAATAAAAGAAACTTTATTAATAATAAAAAAAAATGTATTGCAACAATATGAGAGAAACAGGGATAAATATCCCAAACTAAAATTTGAAATCCAAATTGTCTTTGAACTAAAACAATTAATTCAAAAATAAATTCAAGAGCTTCATCTTCATCTGGACGATTTCACCCTTTTATCCAGCTTTCTGATCCAACTCATCTGAGTTCAAGTAGCTTGGCCTATAAGAAGAAGAAAACAAATAAACAAAGTTAGTCCAGAATCATAAATCCAATTGGATAATAATTCACTAAAACTCTTAAAGTTTATAAATGGAAATGCCTTGTTTCTTTGCAAGAAGTTTAGGACACTGGGGTTTCCAATGACCTTTCTCATTGCAGTAGAAACACTTTCCTTTAAGTGTAGCATCACCAGAAGGAGCAACCTTTTTATTCTTCATGGCTTTAGTTCGCTTCTTGGTGTTGTTCCACTTCCTCTTCGATTTGGGTTTTGAAGCAGAGGCAACATTTGCTTCAGGTTTCATCGTCCCATTACCATTTCCAGGATTATGAGGTTTACTCCCTTTCTTCTTGGGTCCTCCAATCAAATTTTCATAAGTTTGAAGGTCATTGACTAATTCATGAAAGTCAATTTCCTTCTTATTCATGACATAATTTGATGTGTATGGTAGAAATGCTAGAGTCAGGCTATTCAAGATAAGACTTACTTGAGTAGCACTGTCCATTTCAGCACCATGATCCTGGGCTTCTTGGAAATAACTTGACATTAGGAGAACATGGTCACGCACGTTTTGATGAGGTTCCATCCGTGCATTAATGTACTTCTTAGTCGCGTCAAAGCGTGACTAAAGTGATGCCTTACCGAATAGCTCATTTAACTTCGTCATAACTTCAGCAGCCTTCTCGGTTTTAGAAAACCGAGTTTTGAGGGTGTCAACCATGCTAGAAAGCATAAAGTATAGAGCTTTGTCATTTGCTTTCTGCCAACGCTCATACTTTTCTTTCAGAGCTTTGGAAGCATTGTCCCCAGGCACTTCAGGTGACGGCTCAGTTAAAACAAACAAGGCACTTTCTCCTATGAGAGCAATATTAATGTTCTCATTCCACTTATTAGAGTTAGATCCATTCAGCTTGTTTTCAGTCAACAGTGATAACATGGGATTCATTTTGATAATACAGGATACTACAAAATAATAGAAATCAACAAATAGAAATAAATAATGGTTTAACACAAAATCAATTCAGAAATTATAAGCACATAGCAAGTAGGAATGATATGAGAAAATACTTAAAAATTCAATCCTAAATAATTTCCAAGGTTTTTCAACAAACTGATATCAGTGTCCCGTTTAGGCGAGAGTCAAAGTTACCATCCATTGAACAGAGTTGTCAGCTCATCTAAAATTTTAAACATTCTAGCAACCTTTTATTCGATCAAGATTGGAATCCAGCGTTGTCCCGTTTAGGCGAGAGTCAAGGCTATTCTATCTCATGAGCTTCTACCATTGTTTCGCAATTTGCAAGTCAAATATGGTCGCCACCATTAGGGTGATCTATACCATATAAAACACTTACAAACCACTTATCATGCGAGATTAAACGGTGCGAAATTGCTAATGAACGTTCCTCCATTAGGTAGGATTACTCACTAAAACAAACGCGATGTAAAACCCACAATGGAGATCGAATATCTTAATAATAATAAAGCTCATTCTTTAAAATGTATTATCTTTATTATTCTAATAAATAAATTCTCATTAAATTCGAAATTTAGAATTGAAATTCAAAAATAAGAATTTAATATAATATTTATAAAATTATACTTAGATGGTGATCGAAATAAAATTAATTATTTCCATCTTAGTAAGAATCTTAAATATAAATATTAAGGAAATTAATTTAAGTTGAATTAAATTAAATAATTAGCAACTTAAAAATTTCCTTTGAGAATATCTTTATTGAGTTCGAAAATTTAAAGTATATAAAAATACAATTTTTGAAAATAATAAAAATAGAATAGAAATACTTCAAGCAAAAATATCACCTATCTAGATTTTCTTTTGACTAATTAATTCAATTTCTAATAATATATATATTTTAAATTCATTTATTTTAAATTAATCAATTAAATGAAAAAATCATTGATTGTAGTTGGTCCAAGAATTAATTAAAATAAATAATTAATTTACAACTCAATCTATTTTTCAAAATAAAAAATTCGAAAAATATTGCATAAATAAAATACAATTTTCGAAATTGATTAAGAAAATAAAGAAAAAATATATATTGAAAATTATTTAAATTTAAGTTGAAAAATTAAATTTCAACCTAAAAATAATTTTCTATTTAATTAAGTGTCATGAAAAATCAATAAATATTTAAGTATTATGATGAGAATCAACTTAGATATTTAGATTTTTCAAGTTAATTAAATGTATTAAATTCAAGAAATAATAATTAAGTGTAGGGAAGGCTTAATTATTAATTTCTATTTAATACTAGGAAAAATATACTTAATAATATTGTACCAAAATTAATTATTTAAATAATTAATTTCACAAAGTATATTATTTTCCTATTTGAATATTAGAAATAATAAGTAGTCCAGACATTACTATCTAGAAAATATCTTATTTGACTAAGTATCTTTTCAACAAAAATTTGAAAAATATCTAATTTAAGTTATATAGAAAAAATCTAAAACTTAAATCGTTTCAAGTTTAGATTTAATTAAATATCAAAAATTAAGTTATAACCACTTAATTTGAAGATATCTTTTTAAGTTAATATTCGAAAAGATATTAACCTAAAAAATATCTAAAATATTCTATTTTAAGTTAATATTCGAAAAGATATTAACTTAAAAAATATCTTAAGAATCTTTAATAACTAATGCCTAGGATTCCTCAACTTGATTTAAAATTTAAATCAAATATTCAAATTTAAGTTAGATAAGAAAAATCAGTTGATACAACTAATTTATAACTTAAATAGGAATATTTAATTAAATAAGCTCCAGAAAGAATCTAGTTAGTTAAAATTCTATATTTAATTAAATACAAGAAAAATACAAATAGTTTGTCTAGAAATAATATCTAAACTAAAACTGTTTTTCTTAAAATTAACTTTAAAATATTAAAATGAAAATAAATTTTCATATATTTTAAAAGTTAATTATGTTGCTAATTCAATTTTATTAGGTCAAACTAATATAATTAACCTAGTACAGTTATTTAAATAAGGCAAATGGGCCTTCACAATTGGGGTAGTTCATGTGAGGGGGTGCTGGGTTCAGTATGTCGTACCCACTTCTAAGGCTCCCAACTCTCACACAAGGCCCAAAAGAGAGGAATTTAACCTTAAAATAAATAACTGTTATTAATTGAATAGGTCCAATAACTAGATGGACCTAAATAAAATTTATCATGGTGTGACATTTTATTTAGCAACAACCTATATGCATCTATTTAATAAAATAAACACATAGGCTCACACAGGCACATTTTGGATGGATCCTATCATGTTGCTAGGTCATACACAGATGAAAGAAGATTGTAAAATTTACTTGTTACAAATTATTAACTTGACCAAGGGAGCCATCAGATCATTAGATCTGGCAAAAAGTAACCATGACTATTTGCAATCAAGTAATAATAGGTTTTGAAAAACTTACACACAACCTAAAACCACATACTCCTGCAACAAGGTTAGCTGGATAGTTGGAAGTAGGATTTATTTAATTTTAAATAAATAATTTCGAAAAATAAATAATTAATTAAATAAATAAAAAAATAATTTAATTTTCGAAAAAATAAAATTTTTTTAAAAAATATATTTAATTTCGAAAATAAAAAAAAATAAATTTAAATTTCGAAATTATTTAAAAAATAAATATTTAAAATTAAACCTACTATTTTGAAAAATTAGGTTTCAACCAACCTAAATATCATTTCAAAAATTTGCTAACTACTTTTAAAAATTAAATGTTATTTTAAAAATAAAAATTAGAAAAGATAAATGAAATATCTTTTCTGATTTTAAATTTAATTTAAATAAATAAAATAACAAAATTTAAAAGTTAGCATAATATCTTACATCTCTTTAAAATTACATGATTATAGTTATCTTATTTTAAATTTAAATAAGGTCAAATTATTTAAAAAAGATTTAATTAAAAAAATAGTTAAAATCTGACCTTAAATTTAAAAATAAGATAAGATATAATCAAATTTAAAAATAAGATAGATAATTAAGCAATAAGATAGATATTTACTATTTTAAAATTCAAATTACACTAATATCTTGAATTAAATTTAAAAAATATTAAATTAATTCATAATAATAATTAGAATTGAATTAGGAATAGTAAATATATAAATACAAAACTACACAAAAAATCGGAAGTTAATTCCATGAAAAAGCATGAAAAAACGAAGAAAAACGAAAAAATTGTGAGTTGTACGGACAGTTTTCGCGATCGCAGGAAAATTTCAACACAACTCCGATTTTTTTCGAATCTTCGAAAAATCATAACTAATTCAAATTAAATCGAAATTGAGTTCTGTAAAAAGGTAACTTGCTTAATTTTTTTCATACTATCCAATAAAAATAATTTCAGAAACATAATCGCAATTATTTTTTACGAAAATTTACAAACACCAATCAATCATCAAATAACACTCAATACAACATGATACCATCCAAAAACAAACAAACAATCGTTTTAAAGTCCAAATTTCTTGTAAGTAAATCAATTACCATGGCTCTGAGGCCAGTTCTTGGAATATTTATTTTATAAGGATCTTAGATCTACTCACAAGTATGTTGTTTAAACACCCTAAATATGAACTTTCTAAAACGATAAATTAAACACATATAAAGTTAAGAAAACCTTACATTGATGCAGCGGAATTAATGTCTCCTTCCACTCAGATCTCTAACCCTTGTACCCTTTCTGTAGCAGAGTATAATCAAGATCTGAGCCCGAATGTCCTTCTTCTTCAAGTTTGATCCTTCACAGTCTTCCAATCTATGATTGAGTTACTGCTTGCTGTGTGTGGGCACTTACTCTTTCACTAGGGTCGAAATAGTTGAAGGGAAAAGAGAAGAGAGGGTTTCGGCCAGGTATAGAAAGTGGGGAAGGCTCAGTTTTTCTGAAGAGAGAAATTTCTGTCAGATTACTAATGAAAGCATGTATTGTGATTGGGCCATCACTTTCTATTTATAGGCAACTACTAGGTTTAGGTTAGGAATTATATGGCATTAAAATAATGAAAATATTAATTTGAAATCCCACATTAAGTGGCCGTCATCGGTGTTTTATTGGGCCCCACTTGATTTTGCAGTTTTATCAAATTTTATCTCTATTTTCTCAAAAACGCCAATTTTCCAATTCTAACCTTTTAAATGCCAAAAATAATTATTTAATAACTAAAATAGATTATTAAATAATATTGTAATTTAATTTAATTATTAATTAGACATATAAAGTCCATTAATAAATAAATAAACCTAGAAAACTCTTTTCTTTACAATTTCACCCCTGCTTAGTGAAAATTCATAAAATTAGACATAGTCTAACTTTAGAATTATAATTGACCAATCACGAATCAATTAATGAGTCTTACAAGTAGAATGTTCTCAACTAGAATGGGGACCATGGATCTGTATGCTGAGCTTCCAATAAGTGAACCAAATTTACCAAGTAAATTCCTACTTATTAATTCTTTGTTGAATCCACTCTTAGAACTTAGAATTGCACTCTCAGAATTATATAGAGCATATTGTATGTTCCACGATATCAATATGCTATCTCATTTAACCATTGTTATAATCTTATTGTGATTTAAAGATCCTCTATATAGATGATCTACATCGAGATGGGATTTCTTTGCCGTTCTCACCCCTCAATGTATTTTGCCCCTTAAAACACTTAGCTACCTGTAAATGGTGTTTAGTGATCTAATAATTAGTCAGTTAAACAAGAGCTCATCCATTTACTTCTATTTGCTAAGCTCGAAGGGAATCATCACTTGACTTCTATACATTAGTAGAAGCTATAGATTCCATATTTATGTTCAGCACTCCCACTCAATCATACTATCATGTTCCCAAAATATACGTATCACCCTGACCCAAAAGTAGGCTTAACTAATAAATCAAAGAACGTGAATAGCACTCCTGAGTTGAGCCTAAGCATATCAGGATTTAGATTCTTTTAATCTTAAGATCAACTACTGATATTGACTTGGAAAGATATGTATAACGGTAAGTTTGTAATATCTTAACTTAGTTGCAATATCGGTCCTGTCCAATGTATACTCCATACATTCAAAACTAGTATACTTTACTAATGTCCTGGAAAGAACATAACACTTACTCCAAGTGTAAGTACACATCATCGCTGATTGTCACATTAGTGTAAATCCAATAACACTGATGAAACAGGGACCGAGTCTTTTGATTCATATGATCACAATCACATTCCACTGTGTTGACGATACTATAATTGTGAATAAACATATGATCTGGATTTAACTGATTTTGTGTGTATCAATGTAATAAACATATTAAACCATTAGCATGTAGAATTCATGCAAACATCAATCACTTCAAATTTCTTATATTGATAACTAATCAGACTGTAAAGAGTTTTATTTAGGGCATAAAACCCAACAGCAACAGCTCTATCATGAGGAAGCATTCCAGATTAAAGGAACTTTGGAATTGGAGCCATCTAGGAAGTTGAGTGATCTGTCACGGTTAACCCTATTGTTTCTTTGCATATAGTCCATATTTTTTTATTTCTAGCTCAGTGGTTAACTTTTCTAGCATATATGCAAAGGAATTTTGATCCATGGGGATTTTCTTGATGGAGTAATGCTTAAATTTTTGTAATAGTTCTCAAGATTTTTCCACTTTACTAGCCATCTTTTTCCCTTTCGTCTGATATTCTCTTGAAATTATATGTACTACCAGTTATGAATCACTATAGAGCTGAATATTTTAGGCTCCAACTTCTTTAGCCAATTGTAATCTAGAAATCATTGCTTCAGGTTCATCTTTAGTGTTGAAGGCTTTGAACTCAAATTGGAGTGCACTTTGAAGCTAATGTTGTTGTAGAGAAATTAGAATGGTTCCTACTTTAGAACCATTCTTATTTGAAGCTCTATCTACATACATTCCCAATATTTTTAGCTTCAAGATGGGCTCTTTAGGATTATTGTTGATTCTTATGCACTCCACAATAAAGTATGCTTTGGCCTTTGATAGAGTCTCTTGGCTGATACTGAATGTCAAATTGAGTTAGCTCTATTGCCCACTTTAAAAGTCTTCTAGATGACTTTGGCTTTTGAAGTACTTGGGGGAGAGGATGATTTGTAAGTACCCTGATGGCGTGGGCTTCAAAGTACAGTGTTAGCTTCCGTGAAGCAATCAGTAAGTAATAGGAAAGTTTCTCGATCATTGGATATCTGGACTCTGTGCCCAAAAATCTTTTGCGTACATAATATACTTGAAGTTGTGCCCTTCCCTTTTCTCACACTAGGGTCGCAGTTATGGCATGATTAGACACTACTAGGTACAAATACAATGGTTCTCCCTCCACAGGTTTGGAGAAGAGTGGAGATTTGGATGAATGTTCTTTTAATATTTTGAAGGCATCTTCACACTCAGATATCCATACAAACTTGTTGTTACCATGGAGGACATTAAAGAATGGAATGCACTTATCTGTTGATTTGGAAATAAATCTGTTGAGTGTTGCAATCCTTCTTATTAAGCTTTGGACGTCTTTGTTCTTCTGGGGTGAAGGTATGTCTAGAAGATCTTGAATCTTTTTTGGGTTGGCTTCGATTCCTCTAGAATTAAGAATGAACCATTAGAATTTTCCTAAAGAAACTTCGAAGGTTCTTTTCATGGGATTAAACTTCATTCCATAATTCTGGATGATAGAAAAGATTCTTCTAGATCTTCACTATGCTCCATAGAGGTTTTTAACTTCACCAACATATCATCATAAACCTCTACGTGTTTGCCCTCGTTGAATATTTTATTGACTAAACGTTGATACATGGCTCCAACATTTTTAATCCAAAAGGCATGACCATATAACAATAAATACCCTCGTCTTTCTAGAAGCTAGTATACTCTTGATCCACCACATGCATCTTGATTTGGCTATAACCAGAGTATGTATCCATGAAACTGAGAAGCTCGTATCTAAATGTGGTGTCAATTATCTAATCTATTTGGGGAAGTGGAAAATAATCTTTTGGACAAGCATTGTTTAGATCTGTGAAATCAATTCACATTCTCTAGGTTCTATTAGGCTTTGGGACAAGTACTGGATTGGCTAACCAGACTGGGTATAAGGCTTCTTAGAGAAACTCTATATTGGTTAGCGTGTCACTTCTGCTTATACTGCTTCCGCTCAAACTGGATCAAATGACCTTCTCTTCTGATATACTGGATCTAACTTTAGGTGCATGTTAAAGCTTGGAAGATTACATGAGGACTGATTCCAATCATATCATAATGGCTCCATGTTGTGATAAATCCAACACACAAGTATACGTATCGTTTTAACAAGTAATACTCATGTAAGTGAGATCATTCCCATGAGGACTGTAGCTAAGTACCAATCAATTTAATTCTTGTTTCTATTTGGTAGAATAAATAACAAGGTTGAATAATTAAATAACTAAAAATTAAAAAGCAGGAAAAAATAATAAAAAGTGTAATTAAATATGGATGAATATTTAGAAATATGAATCATGTTAGTTTAGATTCTCAATTGTTAATGTTAATTATTAATTCTATCCTTTTTGGTGATGACAGATTATCAAATTAACCCTAACTCTTCTCAGATCATTAAGGTCCTAAATCATATATTACCTACCTGCATCTCTAAAGTAAATTAACATAAGTTGCATTAAATTCAGAATCTAAAAATCACATAAGATTTGTAAATACTCTCGTTTTACATAAAAACTTATGTTTGTCCTATTAGAGCATTCCTAATATTCACTTCTCAGATTTCACATTATAATCATAAATCACATTCAAGATGGCCAGTCTAAAATATTTAATTAAAACAAATAAGAATAAATCACACAATATGGGGAAGAAAAACTAATAATCACATAAACTAAATTAAAGAAACATCATCTAACATTCATCATATCTCTAAATTGGGAATTTAGTTGAAAAAACTCATGTTCACATCCATAAAAATTGAAATAGAAATTAACATAAAGACATAAAAAGGGGAAGAAAGAACTAGTTGGTGATCTTCCTCTGGACCGCCACAATTGCTTCCTTTGCCTCCTCCTTCATCTCTAGGGTTTCATTTCTGCCTCCCTTGCCTCTAAAACACGCAACCCTTATATAGACATTAGGGTTGCTACCTTTGAATGGTGAAAGTCAAAAACTACCCAAAAATCTCGTCTTTTTCCCCTGGTCACGACTACATAAAGCCCAGTCACGACCATTGGAAAAATTCAAAAAATAAGCTCGCTGCGTGGCCTCCTAGTCGCGACCATAGAAAATAGTGGTTGCGACTACTGAAGCAAATTTGACAACTTCAACATCTTTCAGTAAAATATGCATAACTTTCACATACAAACTCCAAATGAGTTTATACAAGATGCGTTTGAAAGAAGTAAAAGAAATCTAAAACTTCTATGTTTTGACTTTTTCAAAAATCTGATCAAAACATAGTCAAATTTAGGCTTGAAGTTGTAGCTTTATTTTCTTGCAGAATTTTCTCTATTCTAGATTGTTGTTTTTCGAAATTTGATCAATTTATACATTCCAAGTGTGAAACCTGAAACCAAAGAACAAAAGCATAATTCTATTCCAAAAACAATAGCAAAGAAGAAAAACAACTATAAAAAGTGACCCAAAACGTAGGCTAAAAATAGCCTAACACTCCATGCCAACACATCACTTTTCTTCTTCATTGTTGATACGATTTTCTCTTTTACAGCCGGAGGCAAATTCTTCCCTACTTGATTGACTTTTGTAAAATCTTCATCATTGAAGCACACTTCTTCTACCTCTTCCATTGGTATGATGATTCTCTCCACCCCCACGCATGGATCTAACTCATCTTCTTCTTGAGCTACCCCTAGTGCCAGTTGGGCGGGTGCTCTGGGTTCAATTGGATTCTCTTCCGAAACCATAAGGACAATTTTTATTGAGAAATTGTAGCAGTTTCCTGCATATTTTCTAATTACCCCTGGTTGTTCCAATGCTTTTGCTATTACATGGAAACTTCATATTCAACAGGCAAGTAGAAGTTACAGCTCCAAAGTCTTCTAGAACATGTCGTCTTAGGATAACATTGTAGGGAGTGGGACATTCAACTACTACAAAGGTACAGTGTTCGAACGTTGATACTATGTTACTTCCAAAAAATTATCCATGTATTGTCATTGGAATTTGTATCTTTCCATTGAAGCAATGTATCTCCATTAAAGCCTTTGAGTTGAACTGGACAAGATCTTAGATTAGATTCCACCAGACCTATAGCTTGAAAAGCACCTTTGAAGAGAATGTTAACATGAATCCCATTATCTACGAGAATTCTAGATATTCTCTTATTTGCAATATGAGCTTCTATCACCAATCGGTTGTTATGTGGGAAATGCACATGCTTAGTATCATTCTTTATAAAATTTATTGGCAGATTCATCATCTGAGGATGTTGAGAAGGTGTTTGTACACGACTGCAAGTTTCATCTTTTTCCAGCTCATTTAGGTATCTCTTTTGTGCGTTTCTCGTGCTTTTGGCAATATGTTATCCTCCAGATATTATTACCATGTGGCCATCTAGTGCTAGTGGAGCAATTCCAGGTGGATATGGGTTTGCAGGTCTGGGAGCAATAACAAGTCTTGTCGATGGGACATTTTGTACCCCCTAAGGAGCCTGTAGAGCTTGATCTTGTATTCTTAGAGCTTGTGGATGACCTACTTCTTGCGGAGGATTTATTGCTCTGGGTTGTCCAGGAATAAAAAATTGTCAATGAGCTACTCCTTGTCGTAGATACATAACTGGTATCCTCACCGAATTGGGAAGATGACCATTCTTGAAAAATCCTCGATTTCGTCCTTCAATAATCACATTCATTTTTTGTATGCCCAATATCACCATGGTATTTGCACTTTTTATTTGGGTCCATTTTGTGTCTTCCACCCTTGTACATTAGTAGAGGCTTTTGGTAGTGGACCATATTACCAGTAGCTTTATACACATTCTCTCAAGCATGGACCACGCTGGTATCTAGATTCTTGAGTTATCCTTTTCTTTGAAGATTCATTTCAACTTGGAGCTTTGGAGCCTCTATTGCTCTGAGAATGACTCACATTCGATCCTGGAATTTCTGCTTGTTGGTTTGTCTGTTTGGGAGCAACACTATTTTAGATTTGTGCCACTGCAAAGTCGAAGAAACTCGTTTGTGCAACTGGTTGTCTAGAAGCACCTAATATATATATTGTTGGAGTTATTGCCGGAGGATGATAATGGGTGTAGACAACTAAGGATTTTGAGTTGTTGTAGTATTCGTGGTTGGTGATGGAAGTACACCATATGCTTGAGCATAAGCGTCTTCTAGACTGATGAAACCCTAGGCTCCAAATAGAAAATTAGATAAAGAATCTAATCTTTTCCATTGAATTTCTCCCCATAGTAAAGATCCAGTGGTTATTCCTGATGTTAAAGCCACCATCTTCATATCATGAGTAACCTTTGCCTTTGCAGTAGTATCCATCATACATTGATTTTACTTCTTAAGGCTTTCTCCTTGCTCTTGCTTGATATTTATTGAAGAACTAACCTCTAGGTGGAAATCCTTTGATGCTATAAATTATTTTTTGAACATTATCTAGAGATCCTTCCAGTTATGAATATATGTTGGAGATAATATTTTCCACTAGTCTTCCACAGAGTTGGATAGAGTTAAGGAGAAATAAAGGCATTTTGCATCATCACTTGACTTTGCCACTTGCATAACCCGAGTTTATTTGGATAAATGGTCTGTGGGGTCCGTTCTTCCTTCATGCAACTCCATTTGTGACATTCTGAAGTGTGTCAAATGTTGTGCTTCTATAATTCTTTTCACATATGGTTTCGTGTCCTTGTCTCTCAAGTAAAACATAGTTCCATTTTTCTTCCTGGATATGCAATATGTGATCTTATTTAGCTCTTCAATCTTACGTTCTAGACGCTGAGTGGCAGCATCTTGAGGCTATCTTTTACAAATTTGGTCATTGATGTGATTTCTCAAGTCATCTCCACGAGGTTTTGATTTCTCATTCTAGCCTTTTCCCTCTTGACATTCACTCGTGCCTGGAGATCGTTTTTTGAGAGACTTTCACTTCTATCATCTGATATTGGATGAACTTCCTCCACATCATCACTCCAGCTAGTGGAATTGTCATGATAATTTTTATCTTTCCTGGCGGAAGAATTTTGTGCTTGTGCATGAAACATTTCCTTATCTGCAGTTCTGCCCCAAGAATCAGTCTAGTGACCTAGCCCTGAAGCATTGGTTCTTTTCTTTTTCTTATTTAAGTAGACTAGCAGAATTAGATCTGTTTTGTTGATCACTAGGAGCAGCTTTTTTGAGGTTTCTCATATTTTTCCACTCCTTTAATCCCTATGAGGATTACGGGGGTCGGAATCTTTAGGATTTGTTTTCCCAGTAGTATTTCCAACATCATTCAAGAAAATTCCTTTTGTGCTGCCAATTATTATTCAGTTTCTTCTATTTTTTTGCCATCCTAACAAATTTAGGATCTGAATCAGGGCGCTCATCTCCCTTATTGACATCATTGTCTTTTGGATCCATAGGATCTGAGTCCTTAGACTCCTCTTCTTCTTCTCCTTCATCAATAGGATCATCATGAAGGCTTTTCTAATCATGCTGATCTTTCCCTTTTTGTTGTCTAGTTGCCTTGGTCTGATCATCGTTGAGCCCAGTTATGGAATTTGGATTAGCATAACTTGGCAATGAAGTTTAGATTTTGCTTAGGTGAGTACCATAAATACTAAATGTACTATTAGATTGTATCACTTTTTTCTTAATCTCTCAATGAAAGCTCCAAAATCATCAACGAGTAATTTGGAAAACTAATTATTAGAAATAAAAGCTAAAGAAAATATAATTTAGAGAGAAATATATGAAGAAGACACTCTGTGTCTTTTAAGTGGTTTAGTCATTATGAGCCTTAGTCCACTAGTCAATATTATTAAGTACTTTGGTTGAAAAACCTTCAAGGATTATAATAAGTTTGAGCACTTTGTTCTTTGCCTGAGCAAGTATGCCAAGAATTTCTAACCCTTTGCATGAAGGATTTAATGTGTGTTTATAATGTTCTACAGGTCATACTAGTTACCTTTTTTCCTCTAATGGGGAGTTTTACAAATATATTGACTTTGGGCTTATCTAGTGAAGTCTAGCCCATGAGGCACCTTGTGTATGCTGACGTGGAGGCCTTATCACGAAGTTACTTATTCATATTGTGTCCTAAATTCATGGGCATTTAATGACATAATAATTACTTGATTTCCAATTGTCTAGTTTTCGTTTTTAGCAATGTATTATTCTATGTCTGAGATTTTAGGAAAGTAATTCCTGATCTTGTGCGATTCAGAAGAAAACAGGTAACTATAACCGTCTTACAGATACAAATTGAGGACCTCTTCTAGATATATGGAGATGGACCTTCTAGATGCTGACTAGACTTGATGGAACCTAACATGGGTGACTATGTTATTGTTATCCTATGAGGCAAAATGGATCATGGTTTTTGCCTAGTTTAAGTCATTTAGGCCCACTGATGGGCCCTAAGGTAATATTTGGAATTCACGTGTCCTTCGCCACAAACACGTATAACAGCCACATTTAATATAACAAAGATTTTATTTTTATTATGTGTATGTTTAGTTGTATTTATTTTTATTTTTTTTTTTGAAAAGAAAGATTTTTTATGTAACTACAATACGTAATAAGTCACATATCATAAATAATTACTGTATTTTATTATTTGAAAAAAACAATAATAGAAAAATATGTTTTGGAAATGTGCAGTGAGTTTCAATAAGAATAATAGAAATATATTATGTTTAGATATGTAAAAAATAATAGAAAGATATTTTTTTTTGAATATTTGCAAAGAGTTTTAAAAAAAATAACAATAGAAAGATATTTTATTAGTTATTGTTATGACCATATTTTGAGACATAAATATGGAAATGACACATTAATAATAATCTCGAATATTAGTAGAGGTTATTGAATCTAAAGATTATATTTCCTCAAGATAAGCAGTAATAAACAAATATCTGTCTCGCACTGTGCCACAATGACAGTGACGATATAACATAGAACTGCGAGGTGATGATATTCTGAGATCACCTCGAAAGCTAACCAGGATAGCTTAGAAAAATAAAAGAACTGAAGCTATATCGTTAGAAATGGGAGATAACGAGTTCTTTAATGAGCTTGCAATTTATTGATCCACATACTCGTGAGTATGTTCAAAGACTAACAAAAATAAGTCAAGAGCGACTGATGTCAAAACTCCTAAAGACAAGTAAAAGAATTGCAGTAAAAGGCAGTAGCAAGGATAAACCTCTTAACTAGCATCTCGCGGAATGCAACCAACTATTCCTAAACACAATTGAAGATTGCGAGCAATGGTTGGAATATTTTACATTAGCAACGACAAACTATATCCTAATAAGAATAAAAAGCGGTAATCAACAATTATTTCATTTTATCTACATGTTGTAAATATGAAACATGGGGATTGTCCACATTTCATGAACGATTACCTAGAAAAGATTGAAAGAGAGTAATTGACATTCCTTAAATCCCCATAAATATGTATAAATTCTACTAGGAAAAGGATTGATTTTTTTGGTTGGAAAAACCCTATGAGATTGAGTGAATATCTACACAAATTCTCTTTTAATCGAAAGACATTATAAAAAATTACTACAAAATAATATTAACTCGTGGGGTATGTACATTTCAAACTACAAAACCACGTAAAAGTTCTTTGTGTTTTATTTATATTTATTAACTATAAATAGGAAAATTTAATTTATAAGGCTACAATTATTGTTGATGAAAATCTAAGTTAAAAATTTGGTGCTTTCATTGGGTGCCTTGATAAAAAAAAAACTCGAAACACATCTCCCCTTAGATAACCAGACTTGTTGA
Source organism: Cannabis sativa (assembly GCF_029168945.1). Classification (NCBI taxonomy): domain Eukaryota; kingdom Viridiplantae; phylum Streptophyta; class Magnoliopsida; order Rosales; family Cannabaceae; genus Cannabis; species Cannabis sativa. Next base: position 29,710,739 of record NC_083604.1, read on the forward strand.
TCTTAGAAAACACTAAATGTTATGAACCTATCATGGAAGAAGAAATAATGTGTCGACTTGGAAAAGAACCCCAGGTAGCACAAACTCAAACTAACGAAGGAAGGGGTCCTACTAAGAGGAACTCTAATAGAGTGACACTGAGAAAGAAGTTCTTGAAAGTAGAGAGTCTAATGCATAATACCGTGCGAGGTACATTCCCCTTTTAGAGTTAGAAAATTGACAACCGTTAGAGACTCGTAGAGTCCAACTGAAGAAAAAGGGAGTTAGAATGGGCCATGGCGGCAGCCAGAGCAACTCAAAATGATGCACCGCCAGTATAGGAAAAGCAACCTATTTTGCGACCACTTGGAAGACCCTATGATTCATAAAATAGAAGGGCACACGGACCCAACACCAATGAATAGGAGTTGAATAATCCCTTTCACCCCTAGGAACAAAAACCAAGGGAGACAAAAGACATTCCTGTCAAGGGTCAAGGTCCATAGAATTAGGGTGCCACGACCTTGGGGAAAACAAAAGTCTCACAAAAATAACAAAAAACACAAAGGATCAACCACCCAACTGATCTGCTCGCCCTCCACGTCCATTGTAAGGATAATTCATTCAACAAAGGATAATTTAGCTGCAGGATTGGTTCAAGAAATATCAAGATGGTTAGTATGGGAAGCTTCAAGTGTATGATTCAGATGATTACCCAGAACCTTTCAACCCTGATATATTGAATTTGTAATTTTCAAAAGGATTTGTGAACCCTCATGTTGCGCAATACGACGGAACCAAAGCCCTAGTTGCATATTTTAATAACTTTGACACGATAATACGAGCAAGTAATGTTTCCAATAACATGCATTACCTATTATTCCCTACATCCCTAATAAGAGTAACAATTAATTGGTTTGATAAGTTCACAAATCATTCCATTACTTCATGGGAACAACTATCTAAAGAATTAAAAAAACAATTCTAGGCTATGAGAGACAAAAGACCAGAAGTGTCATCTTTGACGAATATCAAGCCAACCTTGGGAATCCTTAAAGGCTTTTTGGAGTTGCTTTAGTAAAATAGAGGCAAAGGTAAAACAACCTTAATGATAGTATTCAATTAACAATAGTTAAGGCTGATATAACTACCAACTTGTCTACCGTTGGAGGCAAGTTATGGGATGATTTGAAAGGGCACCCAATCAAATTGATAAATGAATTTAACGAAAGGGCACTTATATATGTTTGAAAGGAAGAAGATCGGTCAGAGATAAAGGTATTATGAGATGGCTGAAGAAATAAACCCAACTCGAGCAACATAGAAAAAAACATTACAAACACGTGTAAGAGCCAAGAGCCACATGGAAAGAGAAAGGATGAATGAGACACGTGAAAACATATTCCTCATAAACAAATACAAAAAAATACAACCTAGTTTATATTGTGTGTACTAAGCTGAATGAGACACGTGAAAACATATTCCTCATAAACAAGAATAGGGTCACTTTTTGCAAACCAGAACCTATAAGAAATGCAAGGAATAAATAGGACCAGAATAAATATCGTTGCTTTCACAAAGATATCAGCCACACAACCGAGGAGTGTCAACAACTTTAAAGATGAGATTGAAAGTGTCATGTCACAAAAATACTTTAGGCAGTATGTGAGAAATAAGGGAAATGAAAAAAATCAACCCAACAATCAAATTCCAAATAAAAATGTCTAGCCACCATCAGTTGATGGCGAAAAATATTTTGGTAATTTTTGGAGGGCCCATCTCCCAGGAATAAGTAACATAGCCCAATAACAATATGCCAATCAAGTAAAAAATCAATCCTCAGGTTAGCACCTGAAGTGCTAAAGCGTGCCGAAATTGAGGAACCACTGATTACCTTGACTAAAGACCATGTGACACACGTGGGTTTTCCACATACAAAACCTCTTGTAATAACTGTCCAACTCCCAAATAAAAGGATAAAGTGAGTTTTAGTTGACAATGGAAGTTCATTAACATCCTATTCGAAGAAACACTTAGGGTGCGTTTGGAAAGCCACAATGTAATTGGATTTGTGTGTAATTGGAGGTAATTACACAATTTGGCAAGTTTGTCTGACCATGTAATTACACTGTAACTGTGTAATTGGAAGTAATTGAGGGGTTCCAATTACGGTCTCCAATTCTCATGGCACCCCATGAGAATTGAATGTAATTACACTGTGTAATTACTAAAAACTTTCCATATTAAACATTAGTTATTAAAAATATTATTTTCCCATGTAACTACTAACTATTTTGCCAAACAAGATATTAGAAATTCATATGTAATTACCACCTCATATCCAAATACACCTTGCATTTTAAAATATAGTGTAATTAATAAACTGTGTAATTACTACCCTAGTAATTACCCTACCTAGTAATTACACAGTTACTTCCAAACAAACCCTTAGGAAATAGGATTAGAGAAAGTTCAACTAAAATAATGGAGGGTCAACTTATGCACATTCACTAGAGATAGTGTTTCACGTCTAGGAACAATTGATCTCCCGCTGACAATGGGAGACTCGCCATTTTTAACTACCCAAATACAAGAATTCCTAGTAGTTGATCTTGAGTTAGTCTATAAAATGATAATGGGTCACCCTGCATGTAAAGACCGCTTAGTTTAATTTGAAAATTAGCAGTTAATTATGTTTAATTATGGAAAATTATATATAGATATTTAAATAATTATTTATGCTGTTATTATTGAATTCTGAAATGCATTTTATGTCATATAGTGATTTTCATAATTTTGCATTTCCGGTGCCCGGTAACATGGAACTCGGTGTTTGGCTCAGTAAAATCACAACTTATTATGTTAGTATATTGGGACAGCTTATTAGACTTTGGGAATGTCGGGAGTGGTCGGGAATTTAGAATTTCCCAAAATACCCTTTAGTGCCCTTTATGTTATTTTAGTGTGGAGGGGCAAAATGGTCATTTTTCCCCAATGATATTTTTGTCCTTTAGTGGACTTTATTTTAAGTTAATAAGTTGTTTCTATGTGATTAATATGCTGATTATTAGTTGTAGCTTTAATATTTCTTCATTTTATCAAAAATCAAAGAAAAAACAAAATTTGCATCTTTTTCATTCAAGAGCTCTCTCTCTCTCTCTTTCATTCGGCCATGCTTGGGAGCTGCTAGGGCTGTGTTTCTTTGCTTAATTTAAGTGATTTCCATCAAGTTTAGAGTAATTCTAGTGGAGATAATCCTTGTTCTAGCTTCTCTTTTAGTTTCTTGAAATTTTGGAAAAAAAGAAGTTGAGTATTGCATGCTTGTGTTTTGTGGTTGTAGCTACTGTTAGTTGTTGTTGTTGTTTTCTATGGATTAAAAATGTTTAATTAAGTTAGTTGAGATAGGTTTTGATGCATGCTAGTTATCCTTGCTCAAGTTTGTGAATTTTTACTCAAACTATAGTTTTCAAAGAAAAATGATGAATCTTGTTGCTGTGGTTGTTGTTGCTATGAAAATGTTGTTTCTCGTGTTATATTATGTTGAATAGGTTGAGATATGCATGATTTAGTGGCTGTTTGGAGGGTTGATCAAGTTTGGAGTTTTTGAACTCAATCTTGAACCTCCAATGGTGAAATGAGTTTCTGTGGTTGAAGCTTAGTTCTTTTGCTTTGGATTTGTTCTTAGGGGTATTTAGAACAGGTCTGGAAGGTTTGATATGCTTTAGGTTTGAATTGAATGAGTTATGAATTTTTGAAAGTTTCCTGCGAGGAACCGAAATTCCGGTTATGCATCCGAAATTCCGGATGGGGTTCAGGAATTCCCAAAACCGGAATTCCCGTTGGAGAACGGGTCTGCCGGTTGGGGGATTTTCAGGAACCCTAGATTTTCTAATTTTTATGTTATTTGGGGTAATGCCATGCTTTTTATCGATAGGGAAACTTTTAGTTTCTAGTTAAGCCCCCGGGAAGTGATTTAGCGTATCACTTATTAGTGCTGTGATTGTTATGGTTTAGGAACCTGTAAACCGCCGCGCAGTTCGTTCCAGTCAGGTTGACTGGCACACTTGAATTCAGAATTGAGGTAAGATTAGTATAACAGTATGCATATGTATTACATGTTTAGCGTGCATGTTAGGAAGCCTGTTAGATTACATTAGATATGTATGTTGGCTTCGTACCATCCGACCATATCACATCGGTTAGGCTAGAGTATGACTAGCAACTGGATTATGACCAGTATACCGAGTATAGGCTGATTCTAGGGTTGGTGGTACTGTGCTATTTGACCGTATCACATCGGTTAGGCTAGAGTATGACCAGTAAACCGAGTATAGGCTGATACTGTAACACATCGGTTAGGCTAGAGTATGACTAGCAGCTGGAGTATGACCAGTGAACCGAGTATAGGTTGTTACTTGTCAATAGTATCATCTTATGAACGTTCGGGACTCTGTATCGTGTGGGACATGGCAGTTAGGGTTATGGTCAGGGGTATGGGCATCTGATCATAACCCGGGATTTATGTATGATTATGATTTATGCTTTTCTTACTGAGTGTGTCGACTCACAGTGCTATGTTTATGTGTAGGTAAGGGCAAGGCCAAGGCTGAGGAACCGTGAGAGTGAGCCGGTGAAGATTGTACATGTCGGGGCGGTTAGGCCTGGAGCGTACGATCCTCGAGAGAGCAGTGCTTTTTGTAATTAGACGCTAGACGTCAAGTATTTTGTATTAGACAGTAAACTTTTGTAAAGCTTTTTGTAAATGGGATCCCAATGTATTTTGTAAGAAATATTTTATAAGTTTAATTAAAAAGCAAAAATTTTAATTAATCACGATTTCCATAAACCTTGTTGATTAGCAACGAGCTGCACAATATGTTTAAAAATCACGTAATACGCCTATGCTAGTTAGGGTGTTACACTGCATTAGATGGGGTGGGGGCAGTTAGCTTAATAAAGCACTTATCATTAAAATTTCAAACTCCAACTGGAATAGAGACTGTGAAAGAAGTCTAATTAACAGCGAGAGAATGTTACAACATTGCGTTAAAATAATGAATCAAGGTTCATCATACTATGCTGGTGATCACTGAGGAAGCTAGTAAAATTGAGGAAGACTTGGACCCAAGAATTTTTTATGAGTATTCCAAATTTTGGCAAGTAGAAGAATTAGAGGAAGTCATACTCGACCCTACCAAGATTTTAATAGTTGGGAAAGGGTTAGGGGTGTTAGTAGTATGGCACTAAATTAGGTATTCAGTAGAAGAATTTGTATATCTGATTATCATTGTACCATAGGCCCAATGGATCTCCAAATGTATAAACATTAAGTTAGAACATAAATTATATGAAAGGAATACATACCTGTTGATGACTATTAGGGTATTCCTGAAACTTCTCATAACTTGAATCCTTTTGGCTGATGAAAAACTCACACTGTAGTCTTCCAAACTAATCACCCACACGCAAGGAATAGTGTGGGTTATTCAGATAAAATGTCTAATCTGTTGTTGATTGATTTTCAACACATGAGAAAGAACTATTTGAGAGCGAAAAATAATTTTTCTTACCTTTGAATTTTAGAAATAAAATGTAAAATGTATCTTCTGATTTCTCAAATCAAGCTTCTATTTATGGTAATTATTTCCCCATTAAATAAATTATATTTAATTATTTAAATCAACATCTATAATAATTCGATTACTGATATTTTAGATGAGGTAATCTCTCAACTAACTTTGAGGGAATATTTCGACTAACTTGAAATATCTTTAACCACTTTTTAAATTCAAATATTTATCTAATTGAATTAATTAATTAATTAATTAATCAATCCAAAAGTACCAAATCAATAGGGACACTCTACTAAATGGTAGGCGGCTACCTTTTCTTAATTATGATAAGGATGATGTCTTTTGTCTTGATAACTTTTGTCTCAACAATTCTTTTCTTAACGAATTTTATCTTTTTCCTATTAAATTAATTTGAAAAAATTATTTATTTATTATCAAAATAAATAATAACTATTTAGCAAATTCAAAATAATTTTTTTTGAACAACATTATACAACTCTTTATTCACCGACCATGGACCTATAATTCTAAGCTCAAATAAATTAGATTATTTATTTGGTCTCATCAATTAAATAATCTAATTTATTTACTCTATGATTACTCCACTAGAAATATGAAATTGAACTCTTAGTAATTGCAGAATTATATTTTCTAACTTTTACTTTACTGCCCATTGATATAATCAATTCTAGTAATTAGCACATCTTATGTCAGTTCGTAACTAGTTTTGGTCAAAATAATGTTATACCCTTCTAATTACTTATTTATCCTTTAGTACCATTAATTCACTAGTGAATGAAATTTTGATTCAATCTAAATTAGTGTGCAACTTTAAAGTTATAGAATTAACAATTAAAGGGAACTAACATTCGATTCGTTAAGAAAGTCACGATTCCATAACTATAGATCATGTTCCTAGCGATTTACATTATGTGATTCTCAAAACAAAAGTTTTAAGAATCATCTTTTCTGAGAAACTTTAATGAGTGAATCAAAGAAACTAATAACATGAATCGGAGTTCATGATTACTCAGGATTTAGGTTGATCTACTATTGATTATTGTTATGTTATGAATTAGGACTTTATAGTAAACGACATATTTGATAAAGACAGTTCCATTCATATTTGTCCTTGTCATATATAATCTCTATTATATAAAACACTTTCACTTAATATCATACTACATCAGTGAACCGTAGCAGCAACAATTGATTAATGATTTCAGAACTTTAATGTTGATGGCTATTTTATTCGTAGGTAAGTGATCTTAGATCTCTATAAAACTACAAGTGTCAACCTCATAAATGAATAAGGAATATCCTAATATTTATATATATTTTTCAATAATAAATATAAATAATTTGACATTCATGCATATAAAAAAAAGTTTTACTCTTTATTAATAATTAAAAATGTCTTTAGAGGCTATTTAGGGCATAAATCATAACAATCTCCCAGTAGTCCTAAAAACAAATTAGGCTTCTCCTTTTGTTGACCTCACTTTTAGCCAACGACATTGAGTCTAATTTGAAAGCGACAAGTAGTATAATAGGAAGATCAAATAATAAAGCAAATAAAGACACATGAATCTTATAGAGGTTCAATCCCGAGCAGTTCGGTAATAGCCTAATCTTCTTAGGTTGTATTGACTTAAGAATAAGGAGAATGGTTCCTTTTCTTACAGCTCTCACAATAATATCTCTGAATATGAATTCTAAGATATATTTTTGACCCTTTACCCAGTGAGTATGGATCACTATTTATAGGGCTTTAAGCTTGGGAGGGAAGTATTTCCCTTCTGATTACAATTGATATAAGTGGAAAGATTGGAAAGTAAATAAAGAATACACTAATCAAGGGATTTGGACAGCTTGCCATATCTTTGTGATCTGATCCCAAAGTTGTAGGGATTTCTTCGGTGACTCACGAAGCGAAAGCTGAATTTGCTTAGTGTTGGCATGCTGCACGGATTGCTCACTGCTCTGTTGAGAGAGCTTCGTCCGAACAAATGTATGTGTTGCCCTATTTGGCATATTTCTTGCGATCAGATACATGGAGTCGATTCTATGTGTCACCATTGTGTGATACCACGTCAGAGTGCAAAAATTGGGATAACATTTGCCCACCAAGTCTATGTGGGACTTCCGAAGTTACATGTGGACTTCATCCGAGTAGCCCTTGCGTTTGGATGGGTGACACGTGTCAGGTGCGTCTATTCGCAATTCGATGTCAGGCTGACTAGGAGTCCTTTCAGTTTTTGGCTAATTAATGCTCTGACACAATTAATGCTTCAAAACCCAATTTTCTCTCACCACGTTTGATGGTTACACTTGATTATATTTGATTCCTAATATTTGCTTTTTGGGGGGAACCGATGCGTCTAAGGCTTTTGAAATGATTACCCTTTTTCATTCTTCTGCGTATAAATAGGGATGAGTATTATTCACAAAATCAGAGCAAAAAGAGAGATTTCCACTTCAAGTCTGTCTTGAGATTTCCATATGAACCATCCGAGCAGCTTCGTTTTGACTGAACTCAGACATCAAACAGTGAGTAAGTTTTTGATTCCTTCCTCTTTTACTTTGCATGCTTAATTTCTGGATGCGTTCTTGACTTTGTTGTAGAAGATAGGTAGAAAATTTACGTTTAAAACTTTGCAATTTTCTTCACAATAATCTGTAAGACTTCACGATTCATGATGCTCGTCTCTGATCATAAATTGTCTGTCTTTCACCTTTCTTATTCAAAGTTTCGTGAAATTTTGCCCTAAACCCAAAAATTTCAAACTTTTGGATTTTGACTTATTGTTGAATATTTCCATTGTTTAATCCGTTGGGTACTCCTGGTCAGCATATTTTCCTATTTATTGTTCGATATCCGAACCAAATACTCATCTCGTGTGTTTTCTTTTGTAGATGAACCCTGGTGAGTTTTAGGGAAGCGAACACCGAAGTGACTAGGATTTGCTTCAACTTTTATACGAGGATCATCATCGTCTTCGTGCCAGTCCATCCTCTTCAAGTGACGGGCTCTCCACTTCAAGTTTTCCATCCAGCCAAAGGATGATGCCTCGAACAAAGCAAACGATGCGTAAGGTCAATGCGTCCAACCTTCACATGGCCCAACACGCCACATTATCCAGCGCTGAATAGGATCCACCCGTTCTGGAGGAGGGGGATCATGAAGGGGACGCTGAAGTCCAGGAAATTGAGGAACGGGAGGATGTCCGTCCTGATAGCCCTTCTGAGGCGGAGGAAGAGGAGGAGGCTGCACCTCCAAATTTTGGGGGATACAACAAGGATGGGGAGCCAGCAGATACGGACGGTGATGTCCTGGTTGAAGGAGTGGACTACGTCACTGAGGAGCTTACTGCTGCAGTTCCATACAGGAGGCAAGGTGCCTTAGGTGCTAGATGGGTGAGCCCTCTGTCCAAGATCATTGAGGCACGCCTAAGGGATCTGGACCAGTCCGGCTATCTGGGGGAGCTAGAGTGTTATGTCCCTTCCTCAAATCACCGAGCCTCAAACTCAAAGAAGGGGATGTGTGTTTGGTCGGGTGCCCACTCTAAACAAGAGGCAATGCTACCTTTGCACCCATACTTCAGGAAGGTGGCAGATTTCTTCCGCCTTTATCCGACCCAGTTTACTCCCAAGGGCATTAAGTATTTGTCTGCCCTGTTTGTTCTCTACGTCGTCCAGAAGTGGGGCGTGAATTCTCCGCATGAGGTTAGTTGGTTTTTTAACCTGAAGTTTACCCCCAAGCAAGGCAGGTCGGGGTATTTCTAATTCTCTCAGCCTGACTTCAAGTGGTTGACAAGGATTGTGGACAACGCCGTGAGCAAAATTGAGAATTTTGTTGACGAGTATTACATGGTGTAAGGCATGGGCACCACCTATACTCGGTTCCAGCAGATCCCTATTTATTACCATCCAACCTTCACGCTAGCTCTTAGGGACAAAGCTCAAAGGATCGCTCAGCTGCCAGATGATGCCCAGAATATCACTTTGTTGACCTCGGAGGCCAACTTTGTGGAGTACTTGCTTTATCTATCAGATTTTGTTCCTTAGCTTGTGAGGGAGAAGAAGAGGAGGTCTAGTGCTGGCTGGGCTGAGAGAGCTCATCAAGAGAATGAACCCATTCAACTGAAGTGTGAGGCTAAGTTGAAGGGAGGTGCAGGAGCCAGGAAGTATGCTTTGGAGCATTCTGAGCAGGAGGATGAGGCTGAGGAAGAGTAGGAGACACCACTGAAAAGGAAAACTTCTAGCCACGCACAGGCCCATCGAACATACGATTCAGATCAGGGAGCCCAGTTTACCTGCTTAGCCATCCACTCCTATAGTAGGAAAGGGGAAAGCCATCTTGGAGGAGCAAGAAGACTCGTCGGATGATGATGCCACATCAGGTCTAGCTCGGACAGATGCTTCTGCCAAAGTTCAGGATACTCCATCTTACTTTTAACCTTCTTGATTATTATGTTTTCATATTTCTCATGCTTTTTCCTAACCATGTTGCTTTTATTTCATGCAGACATGTGTCAGAAAATGCTCGAAGCTCTAAAGAAGAGAGTGGGAGGAAGCTCGGCCTTATCTCCTCTGGCTAAGAAGCCCAGGGGCGGTGAGACAACCCTGTCCAGGGAGAAGATACTAGCTGAGGCGGTCATTGATCTCTCCGAGGAACAAATTGTTGTGGACCCTCCTACCTCTAGAATGACTAAGTTCAAGGATTCTTGAGGAGGTAGCTTGGATAGGCCAGAGCAATTGAAGGGCGAATCCTAGCTAATCAAGGCACCTGCCCCACCTCTGGTACTACACCTGGAGACCAAAAGAGGCAAAGAAATGCTCATTCAATATGTGACTCGGTCGCTCCCTGAGGCAAACGAGTATCTGGCTGGGGCAAACAATGACCTTTCCCTGGAGTTGGTGATGGGAGGAGCACTGAAGGAGTTTGCAAGGGTAAGTCTTTCCTGATAGTTTCCTTTTGTCCTCCTTCCTTTAGTTCAGATTTTAGCATTCTTTCTCTTTATAGACTGGTCTGAAGATAGCTTACACTTATTCTTGGTCTAAATCGGCTCCCTCTAAGAATGCTGCCATTTCCAATACTATGCGGGCGGAAGTGAACCTGGCTAGGAAGGATGCCGATGGCCAGGGTTCAACTTGGGGGTGTCCGGATGGAACTGGGAGAGGTTAACAAGAAACTTCTTGTTGCTGAGAAGAAGGTGGCCGAGCTGACTAAAGATCTACAGGCTTCCAACCAACTTGAAACTCCCATTGCCTCCTTGTCAAAGGAAGTGACCAGCCTTCAAGAAGAAAGGGACGTTCTTCGAGTTGTCTTCCACGGGTTGGAAGAAGAGAAGAAGATTAAGGAGGCGGAGCTTGAAGCTCAGGTTGAGAAGTATAAATCAGAGGCCAAGCAGTGGAGAGCTGAAGTGGCGAGACTTGGAGGGAAAGGAAATGCTTTAGAGACAGCTGGTCTCGAGATCTTCTATGACTTTTGGAAGGCTAATCCCCAGGCAAACTTTGATTATTTGGGCAATTCCAAAGACATGTTTCTCTAGTATTGCGCTTCTCAGGTGGCCTACAGGGAACCCGAGGTGACCACTTTCACCTTTGGCCAGACTGTTGACGTGCCCCCCGCTCAGACAAACGATCCTCAAGTTCAAGCTGACCCAGAAGACCCGTATAAAGAGCATGTGACTCTAGCCATTTGAATACTTTCTTTATCTCTCTTTTTTATCTGTCTGGCCATAAGGCCTTTTCCAAGACAAAGTGACTGACCAAGCGGTCTTTAAACTTGGAATTTTTTTTCATTTTTCAAACAACGGGTTGATTGGGCAGCCTTTAATCCCAGTTTTACATGCTTTTGTTATCTTTAATGAATTTCATTCTCTGTTTATAATTTTCATGCAACTGTGTTTGTTTTATTTTTACCAAATGCTTTTACAGGTATAGGTTCCCCCCAATTGACCGAGCAGACTTATTACTCTTGGTCACTTATACGTTTTTGCAAGTGTGCTCTTTTGTCAGTTTGGGGCTGTGGGTTCCACCAAACCTTTTATATGCACTTGATGGTAAATTGACAGCATGCTAGTAAATTCGGCTCAATTTTGAATTTTGAAATAAACATCTTTATTCATTTATTGATCGAAAATATATCTGTTACCGTAGTAAGTTACATCAAAATTATTAATTTGATCTAATCTAATCATTAACTTAACATTGAATAAAACAAATTGCAAGAATTAAAAGTCGTGCTTTAGATTGTGGTCATCCGACCTGAGTACTTTGTAATTTTATCCAAATCTTTGGGCGTGGTCCGTCCAGAAGGCCATTCACTTAAGAGTAAATGTTCTTTTGTTTAGTACTCTATATGGTCATCCGACCTGGTACTTCTATTGGTAGTATTTTCTTAAATGTTCCCCATTCCAATACCTTGGTGCCAGAACGAGTTGCATTTTTTCATCATACTTACCCAATTTGTATGCCCCTAATTTGAGAACTTTGACCACCTGATATGGTCCTTCCCAGTAAGGTCCGAGCACACTTGCCATACTGTCTTTGGTGTTTAGAAATACTCTTCTTAGGACCATATCTGCCACAAAGAATTTCCGAGCCTTCACCTGTTTGTTGAAATACCGAGCTACTTTTTGCTATTGGGCCATCAGCTTTAAGTTTGCTGTAGTTCGCTTCTCTTTAATTTCATTAAGTGATTCGGTAAGGAGTACATGATTGGCTTCTTGGCTATACGTCAATCTTCTGTGGGATGGTGGTTCAAGTTCTATGGGCAGCATTTCTTCATGCCCATATGCCATGGCAAATGGAGTTTGTCTAGTTGCCATTTTCTCAGTTGTTTGGCACAACCATAGGACTTCAGGAAGCTTCTCTAGCCCGTTTCCTTTAGCATCCTCAAGTTTTTTCTTTGGTGCATCCTTCAATGTCTTGTTGACTACTTCAACTTGACCATTTGCTTGGGGATGCGCCACTATGAAGAAACTTTTGATGATACCATGGTTCGCACAGAAATCAGTAAAGGACTAGCTGTCAAACTGTTTGCCATTCTCTGAGACTATTTTGTACGACAACCCAAACCGGCAGATTATGTTCTTCACAATGAAGTCTTGCACTTTTTTTTGGATGTAATGGTCAGTAGCGGTTCTACTTCTGTCCACTTGGTAAAGTAATCAACTGCGACCACTGCATACTGCACGGCACCTTTGCCCTTGGGTAATTGTCCGATCAGGTCAACACCCCAAATGACGAAAGGCCAAGGACTTTGCATCTGAGTTAACTAGTTGGGCGGTGCTTGAGGTATCTTTGAAAATCTCTAGCCTTTATCACATTTTTTACGGTAGGCCTTGGAATCTTCAATCATTGTTTGCAAAAAATTAACCTTGGCTTAGAATTTTCTTAGATACACTCTGCGCGGCAGCGTGGTTTCCACAAAATCCATCATGCACTTCAGACAAAAGTCACGCAACTTCTTCTTAGGTAACACATCTGAGCAATGGCACGGAGAATCCTCTTCTGTACATAATTCCCTCTACTATGATATATCGTGCAGCCTTCCTTCTAATTTTTCGAGCTTCATTTTGATTATCTAGGAGTTGCCTAGTGTTGAGGTAGGTTGCAATTGGCGTCATCCAATTTGGGGATGTATCAACCATTTCGATCTCTTCTGTGCCTGTGATGCTAGGTTCTTTGAGAAACCAAATAGGAACCAGATTTGCACTATCACTTACATTACTACTCGCAAGTCGAGCTAATGCGTCAGCAGTCGTGTTTTCTTCCCTTGGAATTTTCCTGAGAGCACAACTTTTGAACTGTGCGAACAAATCGTGTATTTTGCTCAAATATGCTATCATCTTTTCTCCCGAGGCTTCTATTCTCTAAATACGTGATTTACCACAAGCTGTGAATCACTGTAGATTTCAATATGTTCGACCTTCATCTCCCAGGCTAGTTTTAGACTAGCGATCAGAGCTTCATATTTGGCCTCATTATTGGATGCTTTAAATCCAAACTTGACTCCAGCTTGAAGGTGTTGCCCCCAGGTGTGACAAGGGCAATTCCTGCACCGGATAGTTCATCTGTAGCCAACCCGTCCACATGTAGTTTGCAAGTCTGCTTGTCTTCACTATTACTTGGCTGAGGTATTTGTACTGGCTCGGGGTTGTTTTCCGATATGCTTTCTTCCTTGCATGTGCATTCTACTAGAAAGTCTGCTAAGGCCTGGCCCTTAATTGTTGTTCGGGGTTGGAAGATAATCTCATACTGGCCCAACTCCACTGCCCATTTGAGCAACCATCAAGAGGTATCCGGTTTTTGCAATATTTGGTGTAACAGTTGGTTAGTGTATACCCGACCAGGATGAGCTTGAAAGTAGGGCCTTAGCTTTCTTGTTGCTAGAATCAGGCAATAAGTGAGTTTCTCTATCAATGGATATCGGCCTTCGGCCTCATTGAGTCTTTTACTGATGTAATAGACTGGATGTTGTATGTTGTTTTCCTCTCTGATTAGTACTACACTTGGAACACCCTAACTAGCATAGGCGTATTACGTGATTTTTAAACATACTGTGCAGCTTGTTGCTAATCAACGAGGTTTATGGAAATCGTGATTAATTAAAATTTTTGCTTTTTAATTAAACTTATAAAATATTTATACAAAAATACTCGGGATTTAGATTACAAAACATTTACAAAAGTTCACTGACTAGACAAAATACTTGTCGCCTAGCGACTAATTACAAAAATAGCCTTGCTGTCCCGAGGATCGTACGCTCCAGGCCTAACCGCCCTGACATGTAGAATCTTCACCGGCTCGCTCTCACGGTCCTTCAGCCTTAGCCTTGTCCTTACCTACACATAAACATAGCACTGTGAGTCGACAGACTCAGTAAGAAAAGCATAATCAAATATCATACATAAATCCCGAGTTATGATCAGACGCCCATACCCCTGACCATAACCCTAACTATCGTGTCCCACACGATACTGAGTCCTGAACGTTCATAAGACGGTACTATTGACAAGTAACAGCCTATACTCAGTACACTGGTTATACTTCAGCTGCTAGTCATACCCTAGCCTGTACCGATGTGTTACAGTATCAGCCTATACTAAGTACATTGGTCATACTCCAGCTGCTAGTCATACTCTAGCCTGTACTGATGTGATACATCAAATAGTACAGAACCACCAACCCTAGTATCAACATATACTCAGTACACTGGTCATACTGCAGCTGCTAGTCATACTCTAGCCTGTACCGATGTGATACAGTGTCAGCCTATACTCGGTACACTGGTCATACTCCAGCTGCTAGTCACACTCTAGCCTGTACCGATGTGACACAGTCGGATGGTTCGAAGCCAACATACATATCTAATGTAATCTAACAGGCTTCCTACATGCACGCTAAACATGTAATATATATGCATACTGTTATCTCAATTCTGAATTCAGGTGTGCCGGTCAACCTGACTGGAACGAACTGCGCGGCGGTTTACAGGCTCCTAAACCATAACAATCACAACACTATAAGTGATACGCTAAATCACTTCCTGGGGACTTAAACTAGGAACTAAAAGTTTCCCTATCGATAAAAACATGGCAATACCCCAAATAACATAAAAACGAGAAAATCTAGGGTTCCTGGAAATTTCCCAACCGGCAGACCGGTTGCACAACCGGAATTCCGGTTCTGGAAATTCCTGAACCCCATTCAAAATTCCGGACGCACAATCGGAATTCCGGTTCCTCGCAGGAAACCTTCAAAAATTCATAATTCATTCAATTCAAACCCAACTTAAACCAAACCTTCCAGACCTGTTCTAAATACCCCAAAGAACAATACTAAAGCATCAAAACAGTCCAGAACACACAGAATCTAAAATCACCATTAAAGCTCCAAGATTTGAGTTCAAAACTCAAACTTGGTTAAACGACCCTATCATGCATCAAACCTTGCTTAAAATTACATATTCATGCATATAAAAACTGCAGAAACCAATCTCTAACTCATTCAACAACTACAGCCACCAATTTCTCAACTTTCACTTTGAAAACCATAGTTTTGAACTAAAAATTCCACAACTCCAAACAACCTAACTATCATGCATCACAAGCAGCTTAATTAACCTCAATTAATCATGCTTAAACCTCTGCAAACAACAACAAAATCACAGCAACAACAACAACCTAAACTAAGCATACAAACCAATTCTTTTTCATCAAAAAAATTCAAGAAACTAAAAGAAAGAGCTACAAGGATCTTACCAACAACTTGAGGTCAAAATCTATGCTAAAACCAAGGAAAACACCACTTTTTCTTGCTTCTCAAAGGGCCGAAATAGAGAGAGAGAAGCTTTGAAATTTCTAATTTTCTAACTTTTTCCAATTTTGAAATAAATGAAAGAAATGTAGCTTAACAACCTTTTATTTCAGCCAACCATTAACTTAATAAATAACATAACTCCACCATAAAAGTCCACAAAAGGACAAAACAATAATGGGGCAAAATGACCATTTTGCCCCCCACACTAAAATGACATAAATAACACTAAAGGGGTAATTTGGGAAATTCTAAATTCCCGGCCAATCCCGACATTCCCAATGTCTAATAAACCGTCCCACAATACTAACATACTAAGTTGTGATTTTACTGAGACAAACACCGAGTTCCATGTTACCGGGCACCGGAAATGCAAAATTATGAAAATCACTAAATGACATAAAATGCATTTTAAAATTCAATAATAACAGTATAAATAATTATTTAAATAGCTATAAATAATTTTCCATAATTAAACATGATAAAGTGCTAATTTCCAAATTAAACTAAGCGGTCTTTACAGCTATTTCCCCTTTAAAAGGATTTCGTCCCCGAAATCTAACCTGAACAACTCTGGATATCGAGCTCTCATATCTGACTCTAGCTCCCAGGTGGCTTCCTCCACCTTGCTGTTTCTCCAGAGTACCTTGACCAATGCTATGGTCTTATTTCGAAGGACTTTATCCTTTCTATCCAAGATCTGCACTGGCTGTTCTTCGTAAGACATATCTGGCTGCAGTTCTAGGCTCTCATAACTGAGTATATGAGAGGGATCTGAAACGTATTTTCTCAACATAGAGACATGGAATACATTGTGAACTACTGATAAAGCTGGAGGCAATGCTAACCGATATGCCACTTGACCTATCTTCTCGAGAATCTCGAAAAATCTAGGGCATAACTTGCCTCTTTTCCCGAAACATTTGATCCCCTTCATCGGAGATACCCGTAGAAACACATGGTCCCCTACTTGGAACTCAACATCTCTGCGTTTCGGATCTGCGTAACTTTTCTCTCTACTCTGTGAGGCAAGCATTCTAGCTTTTATTATCTCTATTACCTCATTGGTCCGCTGCACTGACTCCGGACCTAGGTATTTTCTCTCCCCTGTCTCATCCCAGTCGATGGGAGATCTACACTTCCTATCGTATAACAGTTCATAGGGAGCCATCCGTATCGTACTCTGATAACTGTTGTTGTAAGAAAATTCTATCAACGGTAGATATTTATTCCAAGAGCCTTCAAAATCCATAACACAGGCTCGTAACATGTCCTCCAATATCTGAATTGTCCTTTTGGACTGACCATCTGTCTGAGGATGGAATGCTGTACTGAATTTTAGTTTTGTACCCATTGCTCGTTGCAAACTCTACCAAAACTTGGAGGTGAACTTCGGATCTCTATCCGAAACTGTAGACTTCGGTACTCCGTGAAGTCTTACAATCTCTCTAACATACAATTCTGCCAACTGATCCACTGTAAAGGTTGTTCTAACAAGCAGAAAATGAGCAGATTTTGTGAATCGATCCACCACTACCCAAATGGAATCAAATAAGCCCGGGGTTCTAGGTAACCCAACCACGAAATCCATCATGATAAACTGCTAATTTCTAAATTAAACTAAGCGGTCTTTACAACACTTACAACATGCTTTGTGACAGCGAAGTATATCCCAAGGTCTTCTCCGTCTAGAGGTTTCAATAGTACAGGAGGTTTTCTGAGTTGCATTTTTAGCTCTTGAAAAGCTTTTTCACATTCCTCTGTCCACTGAAATTGTTTATTTCCTTATAGGATGTTGAAGAACAGAACACACTTGTCTGTTGATTTTGAAAAAAATCTGCTGAGTGCGGCAATCTGACCAGTCAAACTCTGAACTTCCTTTGTTCTTGTTGGCGATTTCATATCGAGGAGGGCTTGAATCTTTTCTGGATTTGCTTCAATTCCTCGGGCGTTGACAATAAAGCCTAGAAACTTACCCGAGCGGACTCCAAAGGAGCATTTTAAGGGATTGAGTTTCATGTTGTACTTCCTGAGGACATTGAAGCATTCGTCTAAGTCATCTAGGTGCCCCCCAGCCTTCTTGGATTTGACGAGCATGTCATCCACGTACACTTCCATGTTTCGTCCGATCTGGTCTTTAAACATCTTATTTACTAATCTTTGGTATGTAGCTCCAGCATTTTTGAGACAATATGGCATGACTTTATAGCAATACAAACCCATATCTATTCAGAAACTTGTATGTTCTTGGTCTGGTGGATGCATTTTGATTTGATTGTACCTCAAATAGGAGTCCATAAAGCTTAGTATTTCATGTCCTACTGTTGTGTCCACAAGCTGATCTATTCTTGGAAGTGGAAAACAGTCTTTAGGGCACGCCTTCTTGAGGTCGGTGAAGTCAATACAAACTCGCCATTTCTTGTTTGGCTTGGGTACCAGTACGGGATCAGCAACTCAAGTTGGGTAGAAAGCTTCGATTATGAAATTGTTGTTGCGTACCTTTTCGAACTCTTCCTTCAAAACTAGGGCTCGCTCCTTGTCCAACAGTCTTCGCTTTTGTTGAATTGGTCGGAAGTTTGGATCAATGTTTAGGATGTGCGAAATTATAGAAGGATCAATTCCGACCATATCCTCATGTGACCGGGCAAAAATGTCTAGGTCTGCTCTCAAAAATATTATCAATGCTGATTTTACTTCGAGCAACAAACCTTTTCCAATTTTAAGCTTTTTGGCCGGAATATCAGGGTCGATCTCAATCTCTTCAAGTTCTTCCACTGGTCCAACATTGTTGCTTGGTCCCCTAGTCGAGGATCCACATCTTCATCCCCACCTTGGGAAGTTCCCTATTTAGAAATGCTTTTTCCCTTGTCCAAACTCTGGCTAGAGGGTACTTCCTTTTTAGCCTTGGCTATGGCAAGGTTATAACATTGCCGAGCAATTTTTTGGTTTCCTCTTAGACACCCTACCCCATTCTTTGTTGGGAACTTAAGGCATGAATGAAATATCGACGTAACAGCCGTTAAGTCATACAAAGCTGGTCGGCCTAACATGACGTTAAAGGTTGATGGAACGTCCAATACCAAAAATTGTGCCATTATAGTTATGCTCGTCGGAGCTTGCCCAATATTGAGGGGTAGGCAAATTTTCCCTAGAGGTGCGACTCCTTGGCCGGAGAAACCATACATGGGCTGTAGACAGGTGGTTAAATCTTTGAGTTGGAGCCCCATCTTTTCATACGTTGTCTTGAATAAGATAGTGGAAGAAGCTCCATTGTCTATCATGGTTCGGACCACCATGTTGTTGGCTATCTGGAATTCCACGACCAACGGGTCATTGTGCGGAAATTTGATCTTGATAGCATCTTCATCAATAAATGTTATGGTGGGCTCCCCTGCCCGTGGGATCTTCGGCTTCCTTCCTTCTACGGCCAGAACTACTTCTTCTTGTTCATGTTGTACTATTCGGGCATACCTCTTCTGCGCATTGCCTGAATCTCCAGCTATGAGCGGACCTCCAATAATGACTTGTAGATGTCCATCTACTGGTGGTGGTAGCAAGTCTTTGTTGTTATCTCCCCTCTGATTCCGATCAACCTTGATATACTTCTACACGTGCGGATTATTTTTTCTTATCAGAAATTTGATTTCTCGCTTCAGATTATTGCATTCATGGGTGTCATGGCAATAATCCCCATGAAAATGGCAGAACTTGGACATGTCTCTCTAGCTGACATCTTTTTTCATGGGTGCGGGATTCTTGTACAGGCCTAATGACTGAGTAGCCATGTAAACACTTTCTATATCTTCCGTCAAGACGGTAAATGCAGTATACTTGGTAGGATTCTCCCTGGGAGCTTGTTCGGTCTTGCCAGTGAACTTTCCCTTTTTCCCATTCCCTTGCCTATTGTTGTTGTTGGACCGTTTACCACCCGAGCTTGAATTGCTTGGGTAATGGGGGAGCTGGACGAATGTCCCAATAGAAGGAACTTTTGATTGGCTAGGTTTTTGTTCACCCTCTACTCACGGAATGGCTTCTTCAAGCTTAATGAAACCTTCTGCGCGGTCAAGAAATTCACTCATCGAATCTACTGGTCCGTTCTTCCTTATGTCCTTCCAAAGTTCACCAAGTACTTCAATAACCCCTAATATCGCAGACAACTTTTCGTCTTAGGTTACCCATGCAACCTTAGTCGCCTCTGTCAGGAATCTGCTGATGTACGCTTGGAGAGGCTCCCCTGGTCTTTGCTTCACTTCGACAAGATCTCCTAGGTGAGTGGAAGTTGGCGAGAGGAGGAGAATGTTGCATGGAACTTTGAGGAGAAAGCCTTCCATGAGTTGAACTTTTCAGGCGCCAACTTGAAATACCATTGCTGGGCGACCTCTGAGAGTGTGGCAGGAAAAACTCCATAGCATACATCTCCTCGTGCTCCTTGCAGGTCAATTTGCATCTCGAAATACTTGAGGTGGGATAAGGGATCTTCCTTCCCACTATACATCTTCCAGGTTGGTATCTTAAACTTGTGGGGCAATTCTAGGATATTAATCTTGAGGGAGAAAGGGGTTCCACGTGCTCGGTCCAACTCGAGATCGTTTTTCGTCTAACCAGCCAGGCCTTGGAACATATATTTTCGTTCGTCCAACTGTGCCTGCATGCCTGGACTAACTTGTTCAGCCTCTTGGCCGACCTAAGTCACATCAGCATCTCTTTGAGCAGGATTTTTAGCGCGGGTTTCGGAATGTACGATTGGCGCGTCATGTTGATCGTCCAATCCTCTCCTCCTCTTCAGATCATTTTTGATATCTCGAGTTGTCTCCAATCTATCAAATATAGAAACGCCTGGCTGCCTTAGTGACTGGTTGGTTTGGCCAATTTATTGGCCGGCACCATTAACTTGGTTAGAATTATTGGGTATGGCTTTTCCTAATGAATTGCTAGACAAGGTCTACCGGCCTACCACTAGGCCCACAGGTCGAACCTGTGACCGAGGATTGGGCGGCTGACCATTTATAGTCTGAGAGGTGTTCATCGCTGGATCTTCATCTGTCTCGCCCAGGGGGATGACGGTTGGAGGCTATTGCCCGATGGCTTGATAGGCTTTCTGTATTAGTACGGTAGCCTATCTTGTCTGGTCGTCAATGGCTCCTTGCTGAGCCATCAACCATGCCTCTGCGAGTCTGTACCACCTTTGTATTTACAATTAGATTTGAGATAAAGAGCAATCCTTGATTCTGCTCTCAATAAAAGCCCCAAAAAATGTTGACCTTGCTTTTAGCCAATGATAGTGAGTCTAATTTGTAAGAGAAAAAGTAGTATAATAGGTAGATCAAATAATAAAGCAAATAAAGACACAGGAATTTTATAGAGATTCAGTCCCCAGCATTTTTGTGATAGCCTAATCCTCTTAGCTTGTATTGACTTAAGAATAAGGAGAATGATTCCTTTTCTTAGAGGTCTTACAATAATATCTCTGAATATGAATTCTTAGATAGATTTTTGACCCTTTGCCCAGTGAGTATGAATCACTATTTATATGGCTTTAAGCTTGGGAGGGAAGTATTTCCCTTCTCATTACAATTGATATAAGTGGAAAGATTGCATAGCAAATACAGAATACACTAATCAAGGGATTCAGACAGCATGCCATATCTATATGATCTGATCCCAAAGTTATAAGGATTTCTTCATTAACTCACAATGCGAAAGCTGAATTTGCTAAGTGTTGGCATGTTGCGCGGATCGCTCACTGCCCGACTGAGAGAGCTTCGTCCAAGCGAATGTATGTGGTGTCGTGTTCGGCATATTTCTTGCAAGCAGATACATGGAGTTGATTCTACGTGTCATCATCGTGTGATGCCACGTCTGAGTGCAAAAATTAGGATAACACCTTTAATCCCATATTAGTTATATCACCCATAAAAGATTTCACCAGGAGCATCTTTGTGAATGGATCTGCCAGGTTATGTTCTGACGCAATCTTCAAGACCCTCACATCATCTTTCTCTACTATATTTCTTAGTAGATGGTACTTCTTCTCAATGTACTTGCCTCTCTTATGGCTTCTAGGTTCCTTGGAGTTGGCCACCGCTCCACTGTTATCACAGTAGAGCACCACTGGTTTTTCTTATTCTAGTAATACTTCTATATCAATGTATAATTTCTTCAAACAAACCGCTTCCTTAATAGTTTTGCAAGCTGCTATATATTCAACTTCCACAGTTGAATCTGCAATACTTCTTTGCATGTTGCTTCTCCAGACTACAACTCCTCCACCAAGAGTAAATATTGATCCAAATTAATGTCGACTTTCGACAATCTTTGTCTGATTGAAAATTAGAATTAGTAGATGTAGTAGAATTTAACTCTCCACTAGAATATACAAGCATTAGATCTCACACTCTTTGAAGATACTTGACAATGTTCTTCACAGCTATCTAGTGTGCCAAACCAGCACTACTAGAAAGATGGGTTTTAGTGACACACATTGAGTAACTCTAAATCTGTTTAGTGACACTTCAACGTGCGTCACTAATGAGGATGACTGGAAAGATAGTTTTTAGTGACACTTCACACGTGTCACTGAACCTTTTTACATTCACTTTTTGCGCGTCACTATAGGCATATAGAGTTAGGTAAAAAGGTAATAGCCACACACATAAAGTGTCACTATATCCTTTTTTTTCTTTTTTTGTTCTTTTTTATTAATGTTTCTATGCTTTTTATATATAAAAAAAACTAATATTCTTTTTTTAAAATTCAGATTATATATTATAAATTTATAAAAGCCATTATATTAATAATAAAATTTAATTAACTATATATTTATCAACTATAAATTAATATATTTTAATTTTAGTTATAAAATTATTAATAAACCAATATTTATATTTGATTTTATTCTATTTTAATTTAATTTTATATTATTAATAAATTGATAATATATTATTTTTTTATATAATTCTAATTTTATATAATAAATTAATAATATATTATTTTTTAGTTAGCAATTAACAGAATATTTGAACTCCTAAATAAAATTATAAAATACGCACATTATACTTTATATCAAAATGTACATTAACTATATGACATTAATTTTAACCAAAAAAAAAAACAAATAAATCACAGCCAATACAAATAAAAAACAAATCAGAACATAGAACAAAAAAAACCTAAAAAACTAAAAATAAATCAACCATAAATCTGGAACCACAACTATCGGCCACTAACCCAAACCACCATCCTTGCGAAAAACCTCGAATTCCCTTAGTCCACCTACACAGCAAAAGAGAGAGAGAAACAGAGAGACAAACAAAAAATCAAATAAACAGAGAAACAGAGAGAGCATCGCCATCTAGCCTGAGTAGGAGCTCCACGGGAAAGAAAAATAAAGAGGGGAAGAGAAGTGTGGTGCTGCGCTGAGAAGAGGAGAGATTGGGGCTTTGTTCTGGGCAACAAGATGTCGAACTGAGAGGAGCGATTGGGGCTTCGAGGACTGAGGAGGGAGAGGCAGGCTTCGATTGAGAGAAAGAAGAGGCAGGCTTCGAACTGTTGTTGGTTGTCGGAGAAGAGGAGCAGTAGCTCCGATTGAGAGAAAGAAAGGGAGAGGCAGGCTTCGAATCTGAGAGAGGGAGAGTCAGGCTTCGAATCTGAGAGAGAGAGAGAGGCTTCGAATCTGAGAGAAAAAGAAAGAGGTATCGACTGAGAGAAAGAGAGAGAGGCTTCGATTGAGAAAGAGAGAGGGTGTGAGGCGAGAATGAGAGAACGACAATGTTAGGGTTTCTCTTTTACTGAAGACAGAGAGAGAGGAGGACCTTATTTTAGTTTATTTTTCATTTTACTGTTTTTTTTAAGAAATAAACTCTCTTTTTATTATTTTTAAATTATTTTTTATTTACTATAATAGTTGTACTTTTTAAAAAAAAAATAGTTGTACTTTTTATTAAAAAAAATTATGATTATGATATAGTGACGCGCCAAGTGAGTCGGGACAAGTATACCCAGTCACGCCTGGCGTGTCACTATAGACCAATATTTTTTAAATTAATAAATATTAAATAATTTTGGGTTTTACTTTTTAGTGACACTCTATATTTTTAGTGACCCACAATACATGAGACTAACCCCAAATATTTAGAGTCTCATTGTGCATGCCACTAAAAATTACTCCTAACTTTATAGTGACCCGCATTTTTGTGCGTGTCACTAAATAGTGTCACTAAAAGCCCAAATTGTAGTAGTGCCGAATTTTATTTGTAACAACTAATAATCCCTACAATGTAGCATATGTTTGGCCTTGTACACAACATTTTATACATCAAGTTCCAATTGCTGAAGTAAAAGGGTACTTTCTCATGTCCTCCATTTCTTGATGAGTCTTTGGACATTGATCCTTACATAGAGTAATTCCATGTCTAGACAGTAACTGTCCTTTCTTTGAATTCTCCAATAAGAATCTTTCAAGCACCTTATCGATATAAGTTGCTTGAAAAAGTGGTAATATTCTTTGCTTTCTATCTCTATAGATTTTGGTCTTGAGAACATAGCTTGATTCTCCCAAATCCTTCATTTGGAATCTATCAGCTAACCACTTCTTTACATCTGATAAGTTCTCTACATTGTTTCCAATGATTAGAATATCATCAACATAAAGAACTAAGAATAACCACTAGATTACCTTTATTGTATTTATATACAAGGCTTCATCTTCATTCTGTTCGAACCCATACTCTATAATAGTCTTATTAAAGGTGATATTCCAAGATTTAGAGGCTTGCTTCAATCATTAAATTGATTTAAGAAACTTGCACACATTTTGATCTTCCACTTGTAGCACATACCCTTCTGGTTGTTCCATTTAAATGATTTCATCAAGATCCCCATTTAAAAAAGTGGTCTTGACATCCATTTTCATTATCACATAATCATAAGTGGTATCTATAGAAAGATGAATGCGAATGGATTTAAGCATTTCCACAGAAGAGAAGGTTTTGTCATAGTCGACAACTTCTCGCTCAGTGTAGCCTTTGGATACAAGCCTAGATTTAAAGCTCTTTACCTTCCCTCAAGTATAGTCTCATATTCCCAGACTTTATTGGTGCGCATGGAATCTATTTCTTGATCCATGGCATTGTTCCACTTGTCAGAGTTAGGGTGTTCCATTACTTCATTGTAAAGTAATGGATCATCCTTGTCTGTGTTAGAGATAAGAACATGGGCTTCATGTTCATAACATATTGGTTGTCTCACAATCCTCCCACTACGATGATGTAACGTTGTTTCCTTTTTAAGAACTATGGTAATCGTTGTCGATTGTTCAACTAATTGTGCTAAAATTGTTGGTTGAAAAATTTGTGCATTTTTGATTTCCTCGATAACCACTTGACTGCGTAGTTTATGACTTTTCATATAGTCATGTTTAAGAAAAGTAGAATTTTTCGATTTAAAAGTTTGTAGACTTGATGACTATAGAGATAGGCACATTATGTTTCATCTGAATAGCCTACAAACATACACACTTTAGTTCTAGGAGAAAGTTTCCTAGTCTTTTATTTAAGAACATGAGCAAGACACCCCAAATACAGAAATGTTTCAAATCAGGTTTTGTACCATTCAATAATTGCATTGGAGTGTTGCTTGTGCTCTTCGATGGTACTACATTAAAAATGTAAGTAGCTGCTACAAGTGCATATCCCTAGAAGTTTAGTGGCACTATTGAGTAACACATCATTGATCTAACCATGTCTAACAAGGTCTGGTTTCTTCTCTTTGCAACACCATTCTACTGTTGTATTCCAGGTGCAGTAAGTTAGGACAAGATCCCTTCTTCCAAAAAATAGTCTTTGAATTCAGAATCCAAATACTCCCCACCACAATCTGATCCAAGTGTCTTTAATGATTTATCTAATTGCTTTTCAGCCATAGCTTTGAAGTCTTTGAACTATCCAAAAGTTTTAGAGTTCCTAGACATTAGGTAAAGTATGATCGTATCTTGAATAATAGTCAATAAAAGTGGCAAAGTATTCATAACAATCTCAATCTTAAATATTAATAGGTTTGGATACATCAGTTAGAATAAGCTCAAGTTGTTCTTTGGCTCCATTGCCTTTTGCAAAAAAGTCTTTTAGCCATCTTACCTTCTAAAAAAGATTATCATACCGAAAGAGTTCCAACTTTTAGTTCTCTCGAAGGACCAACCTTTGTTAACATATTTATTCTTTGTAGGACAATATGGTCTAAATGTATATGTCATAGATACGTTTCATCATCATTAGAAATCTTTTGCCTCTTATTATAATGAGGCAATGCTACTCTAAACAATTCATTATTTAAAATTAATTACTCACTTGGCTTTGAGCAAATAAAGTCTGTTACTCTATTTTGCAAAATAAATAGGCGTACCATTCTTGGAATAATAATTTTATTATTAATAAAACTATTGTTGAATTTTCTTAAAGAAATTATGTTCTTGGTACATTCAGGAATAAAAAAAATTACTTAATAACAAGATTTTGTTATTAAATTTCAAACAGACTCTGCCAACACCCTTGGCAGACACTTTTGGTCCATTCCCAACACACATAGTCACCTTTCCATCAGTCGTGCCCTTGAGGAATCAAGTATCTGCATAGAAGAACATATATGATTAGTTGCTCCAGACTCAACAATCCATAAGGATTTATCATCCTCCACTAAGTTAGTTTCAAGGACAAATAAATTGTATTTACCTTTCTTAAGCATGCAGAGATACTTTTTACAATTTTTTTCTAGTGTCCCATTATGCAACAATAGAAATACTTGCCTCTCACCTTTTTCTCATTGGACTTGAGCTGGCTTTGTTTTTCTGCGCCATGGGTGACTTCTCCCTTTGGGCTTGCCACCACTTTTGTCCTTACTTTTCTATTTCCTTTTCTTATCAAAAAAAGAAGGAGAACTAGATTTTCTTTCAACAATGTTTATTCACCTTCTTTGGACTTATCCTTGTTATAGTTCTCAAACAAAGCCAACTCGTTCAACAATGGAGTCATGTTGCACTCTAGCTTGTTCATCACAAAGTTTCTGGTGAAAGCTTTGAAGCATGGAGATAGCAACTCATGGATCATGTTCACTTGAGTCCTTTCATCAATGATAGCCCCATGTATCTTTGTCTGATGCGTTAGCTCAATCATGTTCAATACAAGAGTTCTATCAGGGACACCATTCTTCCTTTTACAATTCATGTAGCTACGAGTAGCATCATGTCTTGCTTGATTAGACTGGTGCCCAAACACGGTCTGTAGAGAACTCATTATTTGAGATGCATTCTTCATATCTTCATGTGTCTTAAGCAAAACATCATCCATGCTAATAAGAATGAAAATTTTGGCCTTGTTGTTGAATTGAATCTTAGCATAATATTTGTCGCAAACATTTTTCAGGGCATTGGCAGTGGGCTCCTCAAGATGTGCCTTAGTTAGGAAACAATTGGGGTTCTCGCCGTTGACTCAGAATTTTATCAACTGACAGCGGAGTCTTATTTATTGCTGATAATCACCATGTGTAAATAATAAAAGTGACAAAGATATTTTTATAGGTCCATCCCCCTTGATTAAACGGTAATGATCCACTCCTCTTTTTGTTATATTGATTGTTGAGATAATACCATGCAGATTATAGGCTTGAACCTTGTAATTTCTAGCTATGGGTCTCTTCAGTATTATCGTAGTGAGAATTGAGTGTTACAGATTCAAAATATGTGAGACTTTATAAAGAAAATATACTAAGTATCTAATGAGTAAAGGGGCATGTGACACTTAGAGTTCAAGTCTCTTTTCATGTGGTCTAATTCCTTTTTTACGTAGGGCTTACAAAATAGTCGAATTCAAATAGGTAAATACCCCATTTAAAATAGGAAAATAACTCTTTTTATCTTATATTTAAATTACAAAAAAGATAACTAATACCCCTAAAGAATAACCTGATATTAGTTTAAGCAAGAATCCTTATCTTCATGGGCAGTTAAGGTTATTCCGTAGCTAAAAAATTTAGCTTATGGACCCCTCCCTCTGTCAATCCTCTATTCGCAGCTATCTGGACGTGCTGGCCAGCCAGCCCTATATTTAGGGCCTGATCGGCACATAGGACTTCATCGCCCACCCAGGTATAGTCCAACCAGGGTTCCCTGGCTGGCCATTTTCTCTTTGATTAATAGCCTTAGAACCCTTGATAATTGACATACCATGCAAGGTGACTTTGTCAAACTATTGATTGGTCGTACTCCATAAGGTTTAAGTTTTGTCTATGTGGACATGCCACGTGAGGTGGGCCAATATTGGGATAACATTTATCCCCCCAAGTCCCTGTGCGAACATCTGTATGGATAGGGACTTTTCAACTCTAGCCTTGACTATAAAATCTTTAACCAGACAGCTTTGCCTAGTCAGATATAGGACTCTTCAGATGACTTGTCTTTGTGACAAAAATGACTTTATTGCCAATCATTATGGGGATTTGGGTAATGGTTGTACACTTTCCCATTTTTGAACCTTTGGTCTTCTTCGCCTCTACATGGCTAAATATGTGGAAGAAATAACAACCCATTAAGTTTTGTAGAGAAAACTCTTCAAAACCTATATAAGGTTCAATTTTCATTATTTTTGTCCACTTCCTTTATCCCCTCTCTCTCTCTCCTTCATACTTTCTGTAAGAAAAAGAAAAGAAAGAACTTTTCATTTCCTCCTCAAGCTTGACGCCTCAAGCAGCCCCATTCCTCGAGGTTTCTAACTTTTTTTATGATTCGATCATTCCCCAAGCATCTATAGCTGTCTTCATCTGTGCGTAAGTCTACTTTCTCATTATTTTCTTCAATCTGCCATTGATGACTTTAAGCTTTTTGAAATTCTTGATTCTCACATTGTAGTGTGGTCTTTCTTACATTATAATCTCCTTAATATCTTTAGGACGTATAATTTATGACTTTCTAAGAAAAGAGATTGGATTTTGAACACCATTTGGATTCTTAACTCTTTCAGTCATGAAGAACACGAAGAACATTGTTTGAATTTTAGAAAAATAAAATTTTTATTCTTTTAAGCTTTTGCCTGGACATAGGGTATGTTCATGAAACCCTGGCCGGTTTGTGACTTTGGACCTGAGAACTTGGTCAGTTCATTGCTTGACTTGGGGCCCTGGCTGGTTTGTGGCCTCCGACCCAAAAACCTTGTTAGTTCTGGCTAATATTTTGTCTTTTGTAAAAACTCTACATGGCTTTCTGAGCCTCTTAATTTTTTTCACCTGAATCTTGCATTTTGTGAATTAACGACTTTGTACATTAGGGTTGTCTGGCTAATAGCCTTAGGTTTAGGCTAGTTGATCTATCCTTTTTCGATGTCTTTTTATTTCTTTTGGTTATTCACCTCCCTCTACTCCCTCTACCTTTTTACACAAATGAACCTACACGACTTTTGGGGAGGTGACAACTAGATTGAGGAACACTTTCTAATCTTCTCCACGAAGACCATCATCCAGTCCAGATAGCTAGTTATTCTTTTGAGGGTTTTTCAATTAGTTCCTCGAGTAATTTCAAGGTCAGCAGTGGTTCCCCGAAACCTAAGATTCAGCACCACCACTATTCTAAGGAAATAGGCCATGAGTTTTATGGTTGGTTCATCTGGGATCTAAACTAGGGGTGGCGGCAATTCCTCCCCAGGTCGTGGACTTATATTATCCAAGACGGTGTGCCTGACACGTTTCCCTCTGGACGGGTAACTCTGACAGTTAGAGATCTCCTCCCAGCTAAAGCTACTGTTACCGTTGTTAGACATTCTGAGCCCTATCCTATCGTGGCTAGGACAAAGGAAATGTGTCATAGGGTACCTCCCAATAACCCTAATATTTCTGAGTTG
The DNA here is from genome assembly GCF_029168945.1 of Cannabis sativa. Lineage (NCBI taxonomy): Eukaryota > Viridiplantae > Streptophyta > Magnoliopsida > Rosales > Cannabaceae > Cannabis > Cannabis sativa. The sequence continues at coordinate 29,740,500 of NC_083604.1, forward strand.
ATGACCAAAAGAAGTGTTAGGTCCTTTTTTGCCAATTTAGTTATCAAAACATTATTTAATTAATGTGCATTTAAATTATTTTTTGTTACATCGATTTTGTGCCTCTAGTTACTCTTTTCTTCTAAGGAAAGATTCCTTCTCAGCTGATCTCTTTTTGTTTAGGAAACTTCTTGTAAGAGAAGCAGTGCCTTTAGATCTCTTTCTCTCCTTCGAGTTTTGTTACCACTATCTTACTCACTAAGATTGAGTACTTAGACTTCCTATGTGTGGGCATGGCTGTAATACCCTAGAATTATGAAATGGACTAGCAAAACCCTAGTTAGATAATTATGAATAATTATGGAATTATATTATTATATAGTTTAATATATGAGAATTTATTTGATTAATTATATGTTAAGACCCTGTTGGTGAGCCAGGGGCATTTTCGTAATTATGACCCGAGAAGGGTAAAATGACAAAAATAATTTAAGTACGTGCTTAATAGAACTATATTATTATATAGTATGCCTGTGTCATCTTTTCATGTGTGTTCTGACAGGTTGGCACGGTATAGTCACAATCGGGAATTTCGGGCCGAACTGGGTTCGGGCCCGAAATGCAATTTGAATTGAAATAATTGGCATTTTTATTTATTGGTGATAATCTTAAATTTAATATGCATGAAATGTCATTTTTGCCCTTGTATGCTTAAGTGAAGGTTATTTGGCCCTAAGGGAATTTTAGTAATTTGGCCTTTATGTGTTATAAGTTGTGAAATTAGATTTTTGAGGAAATGAATTAGAAATTTTGGGTTCTCTTTTCCTCTTGGCCGACTCTCTCTCCCTCTCAAACCCTCTCTTATTTTCTTTTTCATTTGGTGAGAAATTTGTTGGATTTGAAGCATAATCTTGGTGGATCTTTGAGCTTACCTTTGGATTGAAGTTGAGGTAGCTTTCTATGATTTTAATCTTGGTTTTAATTACTGAATTTATTGTTGAAAAGCATGAGTTTGTTGAAGATGATGATAGGTTGCATGGTAGTGATGTTCTTTTATTAATTTGAGTGAGTGTTGCTTGGATGTTTGGTGTGTTGGTTGTTTGATCTCTAGAGGGAATTCTAGGGTTTTTTCTCTTGCCTTGAATTCAAGTTATTCGTTAATGGTATGTTGCAGATGAAAATTTTTTGGGATGCATGGTTTTGAAGCTCTAGTTCAAGAGCTAGAACTTTGCCAAGTCAAAGCATTATTTTGGGTTAGTTAGGCAATTTGAATTTTTAGAGTTGTTGTTGATGTTGTTAGCTCTCTATTGTGATGATTTTTATCTGTAAGAAGTTAATTTTGGTTATGGTATGATTAAGGTTCGAATTTATGGAAAAGTTGGCATGTTTAGGCCGTAAAAATGGAGTTTTTTGGTGTTCTAAACCCAGTCGCCGCGACGGGATTTTTGGCCGTCGCGACTGGGTTTGGAAATGAGAAAGTCTCTTTATCCAGATTTTGTTTTGGCCATAACTTTTGACTCGGGACTCCGTTTGGGACGTTCTTTAGATCGTTGGAAATCTCATTCCAAACTCTATTTGATTATCTGTGTTTTGAGTGCCATGTTTATATTATGTGAAAGTGAAATTAGGGATTAAACCTATTTGTGAAATCCCAGGTTGTGTGACTAGGATTACCGACACTTGATCAGGAGCACCTAGGGATTTAAAATCTCTATTATTGCGGGACAACAGGTAAGACAGTAGTTTCCACGTAGAGTATGCGTGGTGGCGCTTACGTTGAATATGATATATGTAAGTAATTGTAACCGAAATTAGGGTTATTACTCTAATATGAGCGGTTAATAGCCTAGGGTTATAACCCTAGTGATATAAGTTGTGTAAATGCTAAGCCATGCTAAGTAGATGATTACATTGAGATTTAAGAGTTACGCGTTCAAGGCATAATCGGGTTGGACTCGGTAATCATAACCGAGATGAACCATTCTAAGGCCTTAGTGTAAATAGACGTGTGAGAGAAACAGGTACATAAATAGACGTGTGAGAGTAACACGTATGTTTACGTCACGTAAACATAAACAAGCATGTGAGCCCAACATGTAGGTCTGTGACACACAGACAGATTTAAATGGCATTACTGTTTATATTATATGATGAGTATATATTATTGTTATGTTTTATATTATCTTGCTGGGCTTGGCTCACGGGTGCTCTACTGTGTAGGAAAGGGTAAGGTTGTGTTTGATAAGCCATGAGTGTAGGAGCTGGACGAGGAATGTACATGTTCGGGCTACACTAGACCAAGGGGGTGTTGGGTTTTATGCCCTAAATAAAAGTCATTTCAATATAATCAGATTTACTTATTAATATAGATCAGAAATAACATTTAATGTTGCATGGTTCACATGATTTATTTCATGATTATATGTACATAATGTATGAATTCTATTTAAGTCCAGAACATATCAATTTGTTAATGATTACAGTGTTGTCAACACAGTGGAATATAATCTTAATTATATGTTCGAAAGTTTATTCCCTGGTTTGTCAGAACACTGGATTTAGACTGACATGGTATAATCAGCGATAGGTATTCTTACACCTTGGATAAGTGTTATGTCCTTTCCAGGACATTGGCAAAGTTTACCAGCATCGGATGTATGGAGTATACATCGGAAGGGACCGATATTGAACTTTGATTAGATATATTAGAATTTACCGTAATATCTATTCAATTCAATATCACCTGTTGATCCTAGATCAAACGATCTTAATCCTGATACGATTAGGTTCAATCTCAATAGTGTTATTCGTGTCCTTTTGATTTGTTAGTTAACCCTACTTTTGGGTCAGGGTGATACGTACATTTTGGGAACACGGTAGTGCAATTGAGTGGGAGCACTAACATAAATATGGAATCTATAGCTTCTATCTGGCGAATAGAAAGTAAAGGATGATTTCCTTCGAGCTTAGCCAAACGAAAATAAATGGTGGAGATCTCATTTCACTTAGCTGAAATATCATTTGTACAGGGTTAAGTGTTTTAAGGATAAAATACATTGTAGGGTGTTACGGTAATTTAATCCCCTTACAGTGTAAATCATCTATATAGAGGATCATTGATCAGATTAGGGTTATAACAATGTATAACTAATGACGTGTCTATACCGTGGAACATATAGAGCGCTCTATATACTGACAGTGCAATTCTAAGTTCTATGCGTGGATTCAACGAAGAATTAATAAGTCAGTGAATTTAAGATATATGTTCTTGATCTACTTATTGGAAGCTCGGATATATAGACCCATGGTCCCCATACTAGTTGAGACAATACTGCTTGTAAGACTCAGTTAATTGATTTTGATTAATCAACTATAATTCTAAAGTTAGACTATGTCTACTTTGTGAATTTTCACTAAGCAAGGGCAAAATTGTAAAGAAAAGAAATTCTAGGTTTATTTATTAATTAAGAGACTTTATATGTCTAATTAATAAATATATTAAATGACAATATTATTTAATAATTAATTTTTAGTTATTAAATAATTAGAATTGGCATTTAAATGGTTGAATTTGAAAATTGACATTTTTGAGAAAATGAGATGCAGATATGATAAAACAACAAAATTGCATAAGTGAGGCCCATTATCTAAGCCCATGGCCGGCCACACTTATAGGCTTTTATCATCTATTTTTTCATTATTTTAATGCCAAATAATTCTAACTTAAACCTAGGTGGTTATCTATAAATAGATAGTGATGGCTCTCATTCACACTTAACTTTGTCAGATGAAAAACTGAGCCTCTATCTACTCTCTATAGCCGAAACTTTCTCTCTTCTTTTTTTCTCTAAATTTCGAAATCCTTGAGTTAATGAGTGAGTGCCCACACACATCAAGTGGTATCTCAATCATAGTGTGTAAGACTGTGGAAAATCAACTAACAAGAAGGAGATTCAGCATCAAAGGAAGGAGAGAAAGAGATCCAGGTTTACATATTGATAATGCTCTGCTACAGAAAGGAATCAAGGGCTAGATATGTGAACTGAAGGAGTCATTATATTCCGCTGCACCCAATGTAAGGTTTCCTAAACTTTATATGTGTTTATTTCATTGTTTTAGAATTCAAATTAGGATGTTAATGAAACATACTGGTTAGTAAATTTAGATCCTAGTAAAATATATCCAACAACTGGCCTCGAAGCCATAGTAATAATTTACTTTCATGAAATATGAATTAAAACGATGTTATATGTTGATTTGGATGGTTTCATGTGGTTTATGTGCTTATTTGATGATAGTTTAGAAATCGTAATATATGTTACTAAAATATTTTTTATTTCGATCTGGAATTATTTTTTCTGGAAAGTAGACGAAAAATTAATAAATTTAGGCTTTTACAGAACCTAATTTGGATTTTTTATGAATTAGTTATGGTTTTTTGAAGTTGAACGAAAATATCAGGATTTGAATCCACACACGCGCGCGCGGACGCTGGGACAGCTCCTTGTCTAAAGGGCAGCTCGCGCCAACGTCCCTTGGTCAAATGAGGCTTCTTGCAGCCTCTTTGCTCCGCCAGACACCCCATTCCGCGCGCGCAAGGGTATGCAATGCATACCCCTGTGCCTCAAACTTGTTTTCGTCATAACATTTGATTCAAAAATCGTTTTTCATTGAAACAAAAGCCAATTTTTGGTAGAATTTTTTGTAGAATCTGAATTTTCAATCAAAAATCTAGTTTTCAGAATAAAATTAATTTTTATTAATTTTTTAATTAATTAAAATTAGTTTATGATATTAGTAGGCTTTGAACTTTGAAAATTTGATTTCTCACAAAGGAGCCTTATGGTTAATTTTGAAATTTTAGATTATTTTATTTATTTTAATTATGAGATCAGATATTTTTTTTATTAAATTTTAAATGATCTTACTTTGATATTAAAATATTATCTTTTAAAAAATAATCTTGTACTAATTTCAAAATTTGCTAACCATATTATATCTTTGTCAAATTTTTTATTTTCAAAATATATTTTATTAATTAAAATTATAAGATTAGGAATATGTTAGGTTTAACATTTTATCTTATTAGACATTTTTTTTATTAAAATTATATTTTGGCAAAAATAACATGAAGATTTGAAAAATTAGTTAGTTTAGTTTGAATAGATTTTTTAAGGTTTCAAACCATATATTTTTCAAACTTATTATTTTATTTTATTTTTTTTAAAAATATATTCTAACCATATAAAATATCTTACTTTTCAATTAGTTTATTATGTAATGTTTAAATTTATTAAATTATAAGACTTAGAATATAATAATGAAATATCTAAATTTAAAATTCAAGATGTTTTATTATATTATCTTATTATAAATTTTAAATAAATTTAAATTTTGAATAAACTTAATATTTAAAAAATTGGTTAGATATTTTTGATTTTTTGTTAGAATTTAAGAAATTTAGAAGTTTGTTGAATTTTGAATTTTTTCAAATATTCTCTAACAACCAAAATTTGAATTCTAGTTAAGATATTTATTTTAAAATTTTATTTTATTTTAAATTTTAAAATTGAGATATTTTAGCTTACTTTCCAAATATTCCAGATCAGTTATTTGTTTGTATTGTTTGATTATATTATTATGTATTCAAATTTTTTTTACAAACCTATTATTTATTTGATCTAAATTGCTATGATTAACTAGTTGACAGATCCAATGATCTGATTTTAATCATAGTTCAATTAACAATAGATCTTATAAATAATTTGTAACAGGTAAATTTTACAATTTCTTTCATTTGTGTAAACCTAGTAACATGATAGGGCCGATACAAATCTTTTTGACCTGTGTGAGCCTATATGTTTGCTATTGGGCTTAGATGCATATAGGAAGCCCATTTAAGTTTTACTAAGTAAATAGACTAGGTTGCTAAAATAAATTTTGACATAAGTGAATTTATTTAGGCCCAATTAGATTTGGGCTTATTCAATGAATAACAATTGTTGATTTAAAGGTTAAATTCCTCTTTTTTGGGCCTTGTGTGAGAGTTGGGGGCCAATAGGAGTGGGTACGAGATACTGAACCCAGCTCCCCCTCACATGAACTACCCCAATTGTGAAGGCCCATTTGCCTTATTTAAATAATTGTATTAGGTTAATTATATTAGTCTAACCTAATAAAAATTGAATTAGCAACATAATTAACTTTTAAAATATATGAAATTTATTTTTTCATTTAATATTTTAAAGTTAATTTTAGAAAACACTTAGTAAATGAAATTATTCTAGATAGTTATTTCTAGAACTAGTTATTTTTTCTAATATTTAATTAGGAAAATATCATAGATTGTGAAATTAATTGTTTAATAATTAATTTTGGTACAATCTAATTTAAGTATATTTTTTCTATTATTAAACTAGAATTAATAATTAAGTCTTCTCTATACTTAATTATTTATTTCTTGAATTTAATACATTTAATTAAATTAAAAATTCAATATCTAAGTTGATTCTCATCATGACACTTAAATATTGTTATTTTCATGTTATTTAATTAAAATTGAAAATTATTTTAAGTTTAAAATCTTATTTCATATAACTTAAATTTGAATAATTTTCAAAATATATTTTATTTTATTTTATTAATCTTTTTTCCACAATTTCGAAATTGCATTTCTTAAATGTAGAAATTTAGAATTTCATTTGAAAAATAGATTAAAGTTGTAAATTATTTATTTTAATTTTGGACCAACTGAAATCAATGATTTTTTCATTTAATGATTAATTAAAATAAATGAAGTAAAATATATTTAATTAGAAAATGAATTAATTAGTCAATGAAAGTCTAGATAGATATTATCTATTTTTGCTTGAAGTATTTTTCTAGTGTATTTAATTAAATAGAAAATTTATATTTAAGTTAATTTTCATCATGATACTTAAATATTTTAAATTTTTCTTATATATTTAATTAAATAGGAAAAATATATTTTTTGTTGTAAATTAATTTTGGGCCAACATTAAATTAGAATAATTTTTCCAGAATTTATTTTTATTTTATTTTAAAGCATTTTTTCGAAAATAGTATTCCTAAATACTTCAATTTTTTGAAATGCAATGTATATTTATAGAAAATTAAATTTGAGTTGTAAATTAATTTATTTAAATTTTGTAACAACTTAAATTGAATATTTTTCTAAATATTTATTGGAAATTATTACTAAGATGGAAATAATTCATATTATTTTCATATCCATCTAAGTAAAATTTATAAATATTAAATTAAAATTTATATTTAGAATTTTTCATTCTAAATAGGAAATTTTAATTAAATAAATATATATTTAAAATAAATTGATTAAAATAAATATTAGAAGAAAATACACTTTAAATAATGAGCTTTATTATTAAGACATTCGATCTCCATTGTTGGTTTTACATAGCTTTTGTTTTAGTGAGTAATCCTCCCTAATGGAGGAACGTTCATTAGCAAGTTAGCACTGTTTAATCTCGAAAGATAAGTAGCTTTGTAAGTGTTTTATATGGTATGGATCACCCTAATGGTGGCGACTATATTTGACTTACAAAATATGAAACAATGGTGGAAGCTCATAAGATAGAATAGCCCTGACTCTCGCTGGGACAACGCTGGATTCTAATCTTGATCGAATAAAAGGTTGCTAGAATGTTTAACATTTTAGATGAGCTGACAACTCTATTCAATGGATGGTAGTTTTGACTCTCGCCTAAACGGGACATTGATATCAGTTTGTTGAAGACCTTGGAAATTATTTAGGATTGTATGTTTTAGTATTTTCACTTGTCATTCCTACTTGCTATATGTTTAATAATTTCTGAATTGTGTATGAATTTATATTTAACCATGTTATTTTCTATTATTAAATTGTAGTTTAATTTCGAATCTTCATTGTTGGTCTAACTTGGTTTGTTTTTCTAATGAGATAAATCCCTATTGGATTTTCACCATTAGACATACATAATAGTGTTAGATCTCGAAAGATAAATATTGTATATGCAACATCTAGCTGTTCATCAATTGATGACACCTTAGACTAGTATTTTTACAATATGAAACAAGAAGATTGTATAAATAAGATTACTTTGACTCTCGCTAATCGAAGCATCGTTGGATTCTTATTTATAAACGAAATTATCCTAATTCCTCTTAGCTTATTCATTTCGAATGAGCTCAATAACATATCATTGGATGAATGTTCTATATATCATTTCATGTCATTCTATTTTTTCTATTCAGAAATTAAATGACGCATATGATTATAATCCGGAAATTCAATTCCACAATGATATAAGTCCTCAATCTTAGAAATCTCCTACTTGTATGGGCAAATCTGACTTAGAGTTTAAATTAATAGTGGTGGTCCAAAAAAGAATTACTCATTATATTTGGTATAAATTTAAGTCTTTGACTTTAATTTTAGATTCCAAACTGAAATTTTCTTATATTTCTAATTCCAGGATACAATACAGTTACACTTTCACAAGTGTTTAATAACCATTTTCTATCAATGGTTTCAAACTGTATGGAATATGAGTTTAATATTCTGTGACCAGGATCCACTTGAACTATTCTATGAACTCTTTGAAGTAACTAAACCTAAGTCATCAAAAACACACAACCACACATTTTTTTAATCTATGGCTTTTGTATCTTGTTCATAGTGGTTTTGACAAGATCAATCTTTGCAAAGAGTTAATATGCCTATATCCACTGAAAGTTGTTCATCTCATTTGTAGATGGATGTACATTCAGGGGTGGATATGAGTTTTTCGTTGTATTCTTAAAATGATAACTCTAGATTATACCTTATGCAAAGAAATTTGAAATGTTTGAAAAATTTCTGAATTTCTAGCAATGGTGATAAACCATTAAGGTAAGTGGTTAAAGATCTTGCGAACTGATAGGGGTGGAGAAATAGTTAGTAGATATGCAGTTCAAAGATCATCAAATTGATTTTTGAATTATATCCAAACTTACCTCCCAAGAAATTTCGATTTGCATATTGATGATTAGTTACTAGTCGTTGCCTAAGTCTTTCTATGGTAATACAATTTAAGAATGATGTAATGGTTGTATACTTAATGTAAATCATTACTAGATTCATGGATGACCTAATCGAATTCTTAAGAAAAGCTAGAACTGTTAACCATGGTTTGCATGTTTGTTAGCTATTCTAAGTGATTAGGGGTGGACCATCCCATAGTCAATAGATAAAAAAGTGTTCGTTTAAACAAACACTACTTTTCTAAGAAAATGAATAATTCTGAAAATAAAGTAGAAAATAAAGGAGATATTTTTCTTGATTTCAAAAGTGTTCTATCATCTTATTTGACATATGATGATCCCGCTGCCTCTGTTGTCTTGTCACAACCGAAGAGGTTAATACCATTTAGTTTTCTTAGACATCATTCACAGTACCTTGTCGTAGTGGGAGAGTTTCTAGGAACTCACCTTCTTGGAAGACACTAGTGATTAAAATCCATTGTGAGTTTAAACAAGTAATGGATTGTCAAGATAAGAAACTAAGAAGAAAAGCCAATAGAACTACGGTTTAATCCATTCACATGGAGTAACCTAAATTTTTCTATTACGAGTACATAAAAGGAAATTTTGTTAATAAGTCTATTCAATGGACTTAAAAAAACTTCCTGTTCCTAGTATTATAGGTTTGAGTTTATCTAAACCTATGGCTTATGGTATACTTGGTAATTACTTACTCTAATGCAAGCAACTTACTTTAGTAAGATAATGAAGCATTTTCTTTCCAATGGCAATCTATAAAAGCTTCTCGACTTCTAGGCATAGATTTTATTTATCTAAGGAAAAGTCTCAACTATTCCAGAAAAGATAAAGCCATGAAAGAATTTCTTAAATCAACAGTGAGAGGTCTCAAATATGCTTTAGTCTGCCTTAGACCAAACACCTGCTGTTGAGTGGGAGTAATGAGTAAGTATCAGATTAAACAAGGAGAAGAACATTGGAACACAATCAAGTAAATCTTAAGATTAAGAAAAGGAACTATATGTTAGTTGATAAGGGTGTGTTTAAAACTCTTAGACTACACCACATCAGATTTCTAGACTTGCCTTTGTTTTAGAAAGCCTGCTAATAAGATGGTGGTTACTCTGGGGGTGGAATAGTGATTTTGGAGAAGTGTAAAAAACCTATATGAAGTCTCTAGGTCTACCTGAAAGGGACTGAATATTAAAGTTGCAGGAAAGGTACTTATTCAGTCTAAGGAAAGTTCTATACAATTGTGGCACCGTTCCAACCTGCCTTAACTACGGTGACTTCCTGAATAATCAAGAAGTAGTTGCCAAAGGTATAGAATCCAGTATCCCAAAAGAGTAGACATATAGAGAGGAATTTCACATTATCAATGATTTTGTGATTAAGGAAGAGTAATGGTGGAGAAAAGGTTGTGTTTAATTCAACCTTTCAGATCCTATTACGAGGAGTTTAAAACTACTACACTTGATTTGTATATCAAGGTATTGAGATTATTTGAAATGCACATTTTGTTTTATATTAGTGCAAGTGGGAGTTTGTTGGGTTTTATGCCCTAAATAAAACTCATTTCAATATAATAAGATTTACTTATTAATATAGATCAGAAATAACATTTAATTTTGCATGGTTCACATGATTTATTTCATGATTATATGTACATAGTGTATGAATTCTATTTAAGTCCAGAACATATCAATTTGTTAATGATTATAGTGTTGTCAACACAGTGGAATATAATCTTAATTATATGTTCGAAAGTTTATTCCCTGATTTGTCAGAACACTGGATTTAGACTGACATGGTATAATCAGCGATAGGTATTCTTACACCTTGGATAAGTGTTATGTCCTTTCCAGGACATTGGCAAAGTTTACCAGCATCGGATGTATGGAGTATACATCGGAAGGGACCGATATTGAACTTTGATTAGATATATTAGAATTTACCGTAATATCTATTCAATTCAATATCACCTGTTGATCCTAGATCAAATGATCTTAATCCTGATATGATTAGGTTCAATCTCAAGAGTGTTATTCGTTTTCTTTGATTTGTTAGTTAAGCCTACTTTTGGGTCAGGGTGATACGTACATTTTGGGAACACAGTAGTGCAATTGAGTGGGAGCGCTAACATAAATATGGAATCTATAGCTTCTATCTGGCGAATAGAAAGTAAAGGATGATTTCCTTCGACCTAAATCAAACGAAAATAAATGGTGGTGATCTCATTTCACTTAGCTGAAATATCATTTATACAAGGTTAAGTGTTTTAAGGATAAAATACATTGTAGGGTGTTACGGTAATTTAATCCCTTTACAGTGTAAATCATCTATATAGAGGATCATTGATCACATTAGGGTTATAACAATGGATAACTAATGACGTGTCTATATCGTGAAACATATAGAGCATTCTATATACTGAGAGTGCAATTCTAAGTTCTATGCGTGGATTCAACGAAGAATTAATAAGTCAGTGAATTTAAGATATAAGTTCTTGATCTACTTATTGGAAGCTCGGATATATAGACCCATGGTCCCCATACTAGTTGAGACCATACAGCTTGTAAGACTCAGTTAATTTATTTTGATTAATCAATTATAATTCTAAAGTTAGACTATGTCTACTTTGTGAATTTTCACTAAGCAAGGGCGAAATTGTAAAGAAAAGAAATTTTAGGTTATTTATTAATTAAGAGACTTTATATGTCTAATTAATAAATATATTAAATGACAATATTATTTAATAATTAATTTTTAGTTATTAAATAATTAGAATTGGCATTTAAATGGTTGAATCTAAAAATTGGCATTTTTGAGAAAATGAGATGCAGAAATGATAAAATAGCAAAATTGCATAAGTGAGGCCCATTATCCAAGCCCATGGCCGGCCACACTTATAGGCTTTTATCATTTATATTTTCATTATTTTAATGCCAAATAATTCTAACTTAAACCTAGGTGGTTACCTATAACTAGATAGTGATGGCTCTCATTCACACTTAACTTTGTCAGATGAAAAACTGAGCCTCTATCTATTCTCTATAGCCGAAACCTTCTCTCTTCTTTTCTTCTCTAAATTTCGAAATCCTTGAGTGAATGAGTGAGTGCCCACACACATCAAGTGGTATCTCAATCATAGTGTGTAAGACTGTGGAAAATCAACCAACAAGAAGTAGATTCAGCATAAAAGGAAGGAGAGAAAGAGATCCAGGTTCAGATATTGATAATGCTCTGCTACAGAAAGGAATTAAGGGCTAGATATCTGAACGGAAGGAGTCATTATATTCTGCTGCACCCAATGTAAGGTTTCCTAAACTTTATATGTGTTTATTTCATTGTTTTAGAATTCATATTAGGATGTTAATGAAACATACTGGTTAGTAAATTTAGATCCTGGTAAAATATATCCAATAGGGGGTTGGGGTCCACTAGTGATGTATTTTGAGACTCTATTTTGCCGCTTAGGTCGACTAGAGGAAACGAACTTGTAATAGTGTTTTGTAATTATTTTTGGGATCCCAACTTTTGTAACTTTTAAATTATAAGGTTTAAATTATTACAAGTTATTTTCATTCCGTTTATTAATGAAATTTAATTCATGCGCTTATTTTGTTCTAGTAATCCCGATTAGGGGATTAGGGTTTCATAAATTTATTGGGTAGAGTGTCTAATTATTTAGGGCGTTACAATGGCAGTCTATCACTATAGGCTCAAGTATGAAGAACAATGAAGGAGGATTGAAAATCACTATAAAAGGGGTATCTTATCTACTAGTTGTCTGAGAGAGAAAACTAGCTTTTATTTGGTTGAAGTGAATAGTTAGATGAGATGAAAGCATCATGTTCTTTTTATATTGTTTTAACTAGGGCTTAGGGTTAAATTATATGGATTAAAAAAGAATACAATATTGGACAAAAAACACATTAAGGCCGGCCAAAAAATACAATTTTGCCACTTTATTTCAACCACTTATTCTTCTTTCAATAATACCATATTTTCTAATTCAATCCTATAAATACCAAAACTATTTATTTAATAATTATAATTAAATATCAAATAAAATTTTCATTTATATTATTTATTCATTAGACCATACAAAGTCTCTTAATTAATAAATTGACCCCAAAACCTCTTTTCTTCACAATTAAGCCCTTGCTTAGTGAAAATTTATAAATAAGACATAGTCTAATTTTAGGATTATAATTGATTACTTAAAACTAATTAACTGATAACACAAGCAGTATTATCTCAACTAGTGATGAAACTATGGGCCTATATAACCGAGCTTCCAATAAGTAGATCTAGAATTTACCAAGTAATTCTCTAACTTATTAATTTTGCCTTGCGCCACTATAGTTTTGGAATTGAATAGCGCTCTCTATTGGGTTTTATGCCCTAAATAAAACTCATTTCAATATAATCAGATTTACTTATTAATATAGATCAGAAATAACATTTAATGTTGCATGGTTCACATGATTTATTTCATGATTATGTGTACATAATGTATGAATTCATCTGAAATCCTTTTCACATACTTGATCCTGTTTATTGTGTCGTCAACACTTTGGAAAGTAAACATGACTATGTGAATAAAGTTTCCTAGATTTATCAGACATAGGGTTTTACTGATATGATAATTTACAACAGAGTTTACTTGCATTTGGAGAAATGCTATGTTCTTTCAAGAGCATTGGTTAAAGTAAAGCTCAAGTTGGATGCATGGAGTATGCATCGAAAGGGACCGATATTGAACTTTGACTTAGATTTATTAAACTTACCGTAATATCTATTCAAGTCAATATCGCCTAGTTGATCCTAGATCAAATGATCTTAATCCTGTTATGATTAGGCTCAATCTCAAGAGGCTATTCGTGTTCTTTGATTTCTTAGTTAAGCCTACTTTTTGGTCAGCGTGATACGTACATTTTGGGAACACGATAGTGCAATTGAGTGGGAGCGCTAACATAAACATGGAATCTATAGCTTCTATCTGGCTAATAGTAAGTAAAGGATGATCTCCTTCGAGCTTGACCAAACGAAAATAAATGGTGGAGTACTCATTTCACATAAGCTGAAATATCATTTATACGGGGTTAAGTGTTTTAAGGATAAAATACATTGTGGGGTGTAACGGTAATCTAATCCCTTTCCAGTGTAGATCATTCATATAGAGGATCATTGATCAAATTAAGATTATAACAATGGATTGTTGGAAATTATTTTACCAGGATCTTAGATCTACTCACATGTATGTTGATTAACACCCTAAATATGAACTTTCTAAAACGATGAAATAAACACATATAAAGTTTAGTAAACCTTACATAACCCTTGTATCCTTTCTTTCGCAGAGTATTATCAAGATCTGAACCTGGATCTCTTTCTTTGATTCTTTAGTGCTGAAACTCCTTCTTGCTATAAGTCTTTCTTCACGATCTTCCTCACTATGATTGAGGTATCACTTGCTGTGTGTGGGCAGTACTCTAATCACTAAGTATTTCGAAATCTTAAGGAAGAAGAGAGAGAGAGAGAGTGGTCGGCCAAGAATAGAGAGAGAGGATCAGGTTTTTCTGAATGAAAAGTGTGAAAGTTAAGTGTAAATTTCCTGAAGCCTTCACTATTTATTTATAGCATTCCACTAGGGTTAGGTTTGATCTATTTGCCATTAAAATAATGAAAATATAAGAAGATAATTCCTATAAAAGTGGCCGGCCCTAGTAATGTTGATTTGGGCCTCACTTTTTGTAATTTTGCAGTTTTATCTTTTATGCATCTAATTTTCTCAAAAACGCCAATTTTCTAATTCAACCATTTAAATGCCAATTCTAACTATTTAATAACTATAAATAATTATTAAATAATATTGTCATTTATCATATTTATTAAATGAAGCATACAAAGTATCATAATTAACAAATATGCCCCTAAAACTCTTTTTTACAATTTCGCCCTTACTTAGTGAAAAATTCAAAAATAGACATAGTCTAAATTGAGAATTATAATTGATTAATCAAAACCAATTATATGAGTCTTACAAGCAATATTATCTCAACTAGTGGGGGGACCATGGGTCTATATAACCGAACTTCCAATACGCAGATCAAGAATTTATAACCTAAATTCACTGACTTATTAATTCTTCGTTGAATCCACGCATAAAACTTAGAATTGCACTCTTAGTATATAGAATGCTCAATATGTTCCACCATATAGACACATCATTAGTTATCCATTGTTATAATCCTAATTTGATCAATGATCCTCTATATGAATGATCTACATTGTAAAGGCATTAGATTACCGTTACACCCTACAATGTATTTTAACCTTAAAACACTTAACCCCGTATAAATGATATTTCAGCTTATGTGAAATGAGTACTCCACCATTTATGCTCGTTTGGTCAAGCTGGAAGGAGATCATCCTTTGCTTACTATTTGCCAGATAGAAGCTATAAATTCCGTGTTTATGATAGCACTCCCACTCAATTGCACTACCGTGTTCCCAAAATGTACGTATCACCCTGACCTAAAAGTAGGCTTAACTAACAAATCAAAGAACACGAATAGCCTTTCAAGATTGAGCCTAATCATAACAGGATTAAGAACATTTGATCTAGGATCAACTAGGCGATATTGACTTGAATAGATATTACGGTAAGTTTAATAAATCTAAGTCAAAGTTCAATATCGGTCCCTTCCGATGCATACTCCATGCGTCCAACCTGAGCTTTACTTTAACCAATGCTCTGGAAAGAACATAGCACTTCTCCAAAGTAAACTCTGTTGTAGATTATCATATCAGTTAAACCCTATGTCTGATAAATCTAGGAAACTTTATTCACATAGTCATGTTTACTTTCTAATGTGTTGACAGCACAATAAACAGGATCAAGTATGTGAAAAGGGTTTCAGATGAATTTATACATTATGTACATATAATCATGAATTAAATCATGTGAACCATGAACCATTAAATGTTATTTCTGATCTATATTAATAAGTAAATCTGATTATATTGAAATGAGTTTTATTTAGGGAATAAATCCCAACAAACTCCCACTTGCACTAATATAAAACAAAAAGTGTGTTTCAAATAATCTCAACCCCTTGATATACAAATCAAGTGTAGTAGTAGTAAACTCCTCGTAATAGCATCTGAAAGGTTGAATTAAACACAACCTTTTCTTCACCATACTCTTACTTAATCACAAAATCATTGATAATGTGAAATTCCTCTCTATATGTCTACTCTTTTTGGGATACTGGATTCGATACCTTTGGCAACTACTTTTGGTTAATCGGAAATAACACTAGTAGTTTAGGCAATTTGGAATGGTGCCAAAGATGTATAGCACTTTCCTTAGACTGAATAAGTACCTTTCCTGCAACTTTAACATTCAGTCCCTTTCTGGTAGACCTAGAGACTTCAGATAGGTTTTTACACTTCTCCAAATTCACTATTCCACCCCCAGAGTAATCACGATCTTATCAGAGAGATTTTCTAGCACAAAGGCAAATCTCGAAATCTGATGTGGTGTAGTCTAAGAGTTTAAACACACTCTTATTGACTAACATATAGTTCCTCTTCTTAATCTTAAGATTTACTTGATTGTCTTCCAATGTTCCTCTCCTGGATTAATCTGATACCTACTCATTACTCTCACTCAACAGTAGGTGTCTGGTCTAAGGCATACTAAAGCGTATCTGAGACCTCTCACTGTTGATATAAGAAATTCTTTCATGGCTTTATCTTTTCAGGAATAGTTGAGTGTAACACCCTAACTAGCATAGGCGTATTACGTGAGTTTTAAACATACTGTGCAGCTCGTTGCTAATAAACGAGGTTTATAGAAATCGTGATTAATTAAAATTTTTGCTTTTTTAATTAAACTTATAAAATATTTATACAAAAATACTCGGGATCCCGATTACAAAACACTTTACAAAAGTTTACTAACTAATCAAAATAC
Organism: Cannabis sativa; assembly: GCF_029168945.1. Taxonomy (NCBI): domain Eukaryota; kingdom Viridiplantae; phylum Streptophyta; class Magnoliopsida; order Rosales; family Cannabaceae; genus Cannabis; species Cannabis sativa. The sequence continues at coordinate 29,757,505 of NC_083604.1, forward strand.
TTGTCGCCTAGCGACTAATTGCAAAATAGCACTGTTGTCCCGAGGATCATACGCTCCAGGCCTAACCGCCCCGACATGTACAATCTTCACTGGCTCGCTCTCACGGTCCTTCAGCCTTAGCCTTGCCCTTACCTACACATAAACATAGCACTGTGAGTCGACAGACTTAGTAAGAAAAGCATAAGCAAATATCATACATAAATCCCGAGTTATGGTCAGACGCCCATACCCCTGACCATAACCCTAACTGTCGTGTCCCACACGATACTGAGTCCTGAACGTTCATAAGACGGTACTATTGACTAGTAATAGCCTATACTCGGTACACTGGTCTTACTCCAGCTGCTAGTCATACTCTAGCCTGTACCGATGTGTTACAGTATCAGCCTATACTCGGCACACTGGTTATACTCCAGCTGCTAGTCATACTATAGCCTGTGCCGATGTGATACATCAAATAGTACAGAACCACCAACCCGAGTATCAGCCTATACTCGGCACACTGGTCATACTCTAGCTGCTAGTCATACTGCCTGTGCCGACGTGATACAGTGTCAGCCTATACTCGGTACACTGGTCATACTCCAGTTGCTAGTCATACTCTAGCCTGTACTAATGTGACACAGTCGGATGGTTCGAAGCCAACATACATATCTAATGTAATCTAACAGGCTTCCTACATGCATGCTAAACATGTAATATATATGCATACTGTTATACTAATCTTACCTCAATTCCGAATTCAAGTGTGCCGGTCAACCTGACTGGAACGAACTGCGCGGCGGTTTACAGGCTCCTAAACCATAACAATCACAACACTATAAGTGATACGCTAAATCACTTCCCGGGGCCTTAAACTATGAACTAAAAGTTTCCCTATCGATAAAAAGCATGGCAATACCCCAAATAACATAAAAACGAGAAAATCTAGGGTTCTTGAAAATCACCCAACCGGCAGACCGGTTGCCCAACCGGAATTCCGGTTCTGGGAATTTTCAGAACCCCATTCAGAATTCCGGATGCACAACCGGAATTCCGGTTCCTCGCAGGGAACTTTCAAAAATTGACACATTGCTCAATTCAAATCCAATTCACCCCAAACCTTCCAGACCTGTTCTAAATACCCCAAGCAACATTTCAAAAGCATCTACACAGTCCAGAACACACATATATCAAAAATGCCATTAAAGCTCCAAGCTTTGAGTTCAAACTCAAACTTGGTTACATCTAACTAACATGCATCCAAATCAGAATAAAACTACATATTCATGCATATTAAAACCTCTGAAAACACAGGAATTCGACCTCAACAAACACATCAACAAAACTCACAATTTCACTTGAAAAACCATAGCTTTTGAACTACAAATTCTCAAACTAGAACAAGGATAACTAGCATGCGTTTCAACCTATCTAATCACATCTAATTCAGTATTTTAAACACAAAAACAACAACAACAACTAACAGCAGCAACAACATCAAAAACTAGCATGCAACCTATCCACTTTTCTTCAAAAACTTCAAGAACAAAAGCAAGAGACTTACCAAGAGTTGAGACCACTTTTCTTCAAAGACTTTTTTGCTTTTCTTTTCAAATTTTCTAATTTTTTCCAACTTTGTAAAAATGAAAAATAACAAGGCTCATTTATTCACTTCACCCAACAATTAATATTAAAATTAATAATCTCATCACATAATGCCCACTAAAAGACAAAACATAAATGGGGCAAAATGACCATTTTGCCCCATCACACTAAAATAGCATAAAGAGCACTAAAGGGGTATTTTTGGGAAATTCTAAATTCTCGGCCAATCCCGACATTCCCAATGTCTAATAAACCGTCCCACAATGCTAACATACTAAGTTGTGATTTTACTGAGCCAAACACCGAGTTCCATGTTACCGGGCACCGGAAATGCAAAATTATGAAACTCACTAAATGACATAAAATGCATTTCAGAATTCAACAATAACAGTATAAATAATTATTTAAATATCTATAAATAATTTTCCATAATTAAACATGATTAACTGCTAATTTCCAAATTAAACTAAGCGGTCTTTACATTGAGACTTTTCCTTAGATAAATAAAATCTATGCCTAGAAGTCGAGAAGCTTCTATAGATTACCATTAGAAAGAAAATGCTTCAGCATCTTACTAAAGTAAGTTGCTTGCAATAGAGTAAGTAATTACCAGGTATACCGCAAGCCATAGGTTTAGATAAACTCAAACCTATAATACTAGGAACAGGAAGTTTTGTTAAGTCCATTGAATAGATTTATACATGAAACTTCCTTTTATGTCCTTGTAATAGAAAACTTTTGGTTATTCCATGTGAATGGATTAAACCATAGTTCTATTGGCTTTTCTTCTTAGTTTCTTATATTGACAATCCATTACTTGTTTAAACTCACAATGGATTTTAATCACTAGTGTCTTTCAAGTCATAAGAAGGTCAGTTCCTAGAAACTCTCCCACTACAACAAGGTACCGTGAATTATGTCTAAGAAAACTAAATGGTGTTAACTTCTTCGGTTGTGACAAGACAACAGAGGCAGTGGGATCATCATAGGTCATATAAGATGAAAGAACACTTTTGGAATCAAGAAATAAATATCTCCTTTATTTGCTACTTTATTTTCAGACTTAGTCATTTTCTTAGAAAAGTAGTATCTGTTTAAACAAACACTTTCTTATCTATTGACTATTGGATGGTCCACCCCTAATTACTTAGAATAGCTAACAAACCATGGTTAACAGTTCTAGCTTTTCAAAAGATTTTGATTAGGTCATCCATGAATCTAGTAATGATTTACATTAAGTATACAACCATTACATTATTCTGAAATTGTATTACCATAGAAAGACTTAGGCAACGACTAGTAACTAATCATCAATATGCAAATCGAAATTTTTGGGGAGGTAAGTTTGGATATAATTCAAAAATCTATTTAATGATCTTTGAACTGCATATCTACTAACTATTTCTCCACCCCTATCAGTTCGCAAGATCTATAACCACTTACCTTAATGGTGTTTCACCATTGCTAGAAATTAATGAAATTTTTCAAATATTTCAAATTTCTGTGCATAAGGTATAATCTAGAGTGATCGTTTTAAGAATACAACGAAAAACTCATATCCACCCCTGAATGTACATCCATCTGCGAATGAGATGAACTTACTTTCAGTGGATATAGGCATATTTACTCTTTGCAGAGATTGATCTGTTCAAAACCACTATGAACAAGATACAAATGCCATAGATTAAAAAAATGTGGTTGTGTCTTTTAGATGACTTAGGTTTAGTTACATCAAAGAGTTCTTAGAATAGTGCAAGTGGATCCTGGTCACAGAATACTAAACTCATATTCCATACTTTAATATACAGTTTTTGAATCCATTATTAGAAGATGGATACTAAACACCTGTGAAAGTGTAACTGTATTGTATTCTGGAAATATAAATATAAGAAAATTTCTGTTTGGAATCTAAAATTAAAGTCAAAGACTTAAATTTATACCAAATATAATGAGTAATTGACCACCACTACTAATATAAACTCTAAGTCCGATTTTCCATACAAGTAGGAGATATCTAAGATTGAGGATTTATATCATTTTGGGATAGAATTTCGGGAATGTAATCAAAAGTGTCGTTGAATTTCTTAAAAGAAAATAGAATGACATTAAATGATTTATAGACCATTCATCCAATGATATGTTATTGAGCTAATTTTCAATGAATAAGCTAAGAGGAATTAGGATAATTTCGTTTATAAATAAGAATCCAACGATGCTTCGATTAGCGAGAGTCAAAGTAATCTTATTTATACAATCTTCTTGTTTCATATTGTAAAAATACTAGTCTAAGGTGTCATCAATTAATGAACAGCTAGATGTTGCATATACAATATTTATCTTTCGAGATCTAACACTATTATGTATGTCTAATGGTGAAAATCCACTCTGGATTTATCTCATTAGATAAACAAACCAAGTTAGAACAACAATGAAGATTCGAAATTAAAGTACAACTTAATAACAGAAAATAACATGGTTCAATATAAATTCATACACAATTCAGAAATTATTAAACATATAGCAAATAGGAATGACAAGTGAAAATACTAAAACATACAATCCTAAATAATTTCTAAGGTTTTCAACAAACTGCTATCAGTGTCCCGTTTAGGCGAGAGTCAAAGCTACCATCCATTGAATAGAGTTGTCAGCTCATCTAAAATGTTAAACATTCTAGCAACCTTTTATTCGATCAAGATTGGAATTCAGTGTTGTCCCGTTTAGGCGAGAGTCAAGGCAATTCTATCTTATGAGCTTCAACCATTGTTTCATAATTTGCAAGTCAAATATGGTCGCCACCATTAGGGTGATCCATACCATATAAAACACTTACAAACTACTTATCTTTCGAGATTAAACGGGGCGAAATTGCTAATGAACATTCCTCCATTAGGGAGGATTACTCACTAAAACAAACGCGATGTAAAACCAACAATGGAGATCGAATATCTTAATAATAAAGCTTATTATTTAAAATGTATTTTCATTATTATTTATAATAAAATATATTCATTAAATATCGAATTTAGATAAAAATTCTAAATTAGAATTTAATTTAATATTTATAAAAGTATACATAGATGGTGATTGAAATAAATTGCATTATTTCCATCTTAGTAGTAATTTTTATATATAAATATTAAGAAGATTATTTAAGTTGTATTAATTTAAATTAATTTACAACTCAAAATAAATTTTCATGAGAATATATTTATTGTATTTTGAAAAAGAAAGTATAAAAACTTTATGTTTTTCGAAATACTTAAATAATAATTACTTAGAAAAATACTTTTAGTAAAAATATCATCTATCTAGATTTTCTTTGGACTAATTAATTCAATTTCTAATCATATATTTTAATTCATTTATTTTAAATTAATCAATTAATGAAAAAATCATTGATTTAAGTTGGTCCAAAAATTAATTAAAATAAATAATTAATTTACAACTTAATCTATTTTTCAAGATAAATTCAAAATCATCTTGCATTATGAAATGCAATTTCGAAAATTGATTAATAAAATAAAGAAAAAATATATTTTGAAAATTATTTAAATTTAGTTGAAAAAATAAATTTCAACTAAAAATAATTTTCTATTTAATTAAATGTCGTGAAAAATAAATATTTAAGTATCATGATGAAAATCAACTTAGATATTTAATTTTTCAATTTAATTAAATGTATTAAATTCAAGAAATAAATAATTAAGTGTAGAGAAGGCTTAATTATTAATGTCTAGTTTAATACTAGGAAAAAATATACTTTAAATAAATTGTACCAAAATTAATAATTTAAATAATTAATTTCACACTGTATAATATTTTCCTATTTAATATTAGAAATAATAAGTAGTCTAGAAATAACTATCTAGAAAATATCTTATTTGACTAAGTATCTTTTCCACAAAATTTGAAAAAATATCTAATTTAAGTTGTATTAGAAAAAAATCTAGAACTTAAATATTTTCAAATTTAAATTTAACTAAATATCAAAAATTAAGTTATAACCACTTAATTTGAAAATATTCCATTTTAAGTTAATATTTGAAAAAAATATCAACTTAAAAAAAAATCTAAATAATCTTAATAACTAATTCCTAAAATTCCTCAACTTAATTTTGAAATTTTAAATCCAAAAGATATTCAGATTCAAGTTGATTAGTTAGAGATAACTAAATATCAACTTAAATAGGAATATTTAATGAAAAATTTAAATTAAGCTTCAGAAAGAATCTAGATGGTTATAATTCTATATTTAATTAAATACAAGAAAATACATATAGTTTAGCTTAGAGTGAAATTCTTTAAACTATGGTTTTCTTAAAATAATTTCAAAATAAATGAAATTAATTATGTTGTTAATCAATTTTATTAGGTTAAACTAATTTAATTAACCTAGTACAGTTATTCAAATCAGGCAAACGGGCCTTCACAGTTGGGGTGGTTCATGTGAGAGGGTGCTGGGTTCAGTATGTCGTACCCACTTCTATGGCTCCCAACTCTCACACAAGGCCCAAAAGAGAGGAATTTAACCTTAAAATGAACAACTGTTATTAATTGAATAGGCCCAAAACTAAATGGGCCTAAATAAAATCTATCAAGAACTATGATATTTTATTTAGCAACAACAACATATATGCATCTATAATAAAATTAAACACATAGGCTCACACAGGCACACAATTTGGATGGATCCTATCATGTTGCTAGGTCATACACAAATGAAAGAAGATTGTAAATATACCTGTTACAAATTATTTACTTGACCAAGGGAGCCATGAGTTAAAATGAGATCATTGGATCTGTCAACAAGTTAACCATGGTTATTTGCAATCAAGCAATAATAGGTTTTAAAAACTTACAAACAAGCTAAAACACATACTCCTGCAACAAGGTTAGCTGGATAGTTGGATGTAGGATTTAGTTAATTTTATTATATTATTTTCGAAAAAAAAATAATATAATAAAATATATATATTTTTCGAAATTAATAAATAATATTTAAAATTAAACCTACAATTTTGAAAAATTAGATTTCAACTAATTTAAATATCATTTCAAAATTTGCTAACTACTTTTAAATGTTATTTTATAAATAAAAATTAAAAAAGATAAATAAATATCTTTTTCAGATTTTATGATTTAATTTAAATATATAAAATAACAAAATTTAAAAGTTAGTAAAATATCTTACATCTATTTAAAATTTCATGATTATAGTTATCTTATTTTAAATTTAAATAAGGTCAAATTATTTCAAAAAAAAATTAATTTAAAAAATTTAATATCTGACCTTAAATTTAAAAATAAGATAAGATATAATCATATTTAAAAATAATATAGGTAATTAAGCAAAAAGGATAGATATTTACTATTTTTCAAATTCAAATTACACTAATATCATGAATTAAATTTAAAAAATATTAATTAATTTAATTATGATAATTAGAATTGAATTAGGAATAGTAAATGTATAAATACAGAACTTCACAAAAAATCGGAAGTTAAATCCATGAAATAGCATGAAAAATCGAAGAAAAATAAAAAAATTGCGAGCTGTACGGACGGTATGTTGTGCATACCCGTCTGCACGCGCAATGGGGATGCATGGGCGAGAGGACACGGCGCAGGGGGGATTTGCATGAAATCCGCGCGCGAAAGCCCTGTTGCACGACCCTAAATTTTTCCGAAACTTCAAAAAATCATAACTAATTCAAATTAAATCGAAATTGAGTTTTGTAAAAAGGTAACTTGCTTAAATTTTTTCCATACTATCCAATAAAAATAATTCCAGAAACAGATATTCAATTATTTTTCACAAAATTCACAAACATCAATCAATCATCATATAACACTCAATACAACATGATACCATCCAAAACATCAAACAATCATTTTAAAGTCCAAAATTCTTGCAAGCAAATCAATTACCATTGCTCTGAGGCCAGTTGTTGGAAATTATTTTACCAGGATCTTAGATCTACTCACAAGTATGTTTATTAACACCCTAAATATGAACTTTCTAAAACGATGAAATAAACACATATAAAGTTTAGTAAACCTTACATTGGGTGCAGCGGAATAATATGACTCCATCCGTTCAGATCTCTAACCCTTGTATCCTTTCTGTCACAGAGTATTATCAAGATATGAACCTGGATCTCTTTCTCTGATTCTTTAGTGCTGAAAGTCTTTCTTCACGATCTTCCTCACTATGATTGAGGTATCACTTGTTGTGTGTGGGCACTACTCTAATCACTAAGTATTTCAAAATCTTAAGGAAGAAGAGAGAGAGAGAGTGGTCGGCCAAGAATAGAGAGAGAGAGATGCTCAGGTTTTTCTGAATAAAAAGTGTGAAAGTTAAGTGTAAATTTCCTGAAGCCTTCACTATCTATTTATAGCATTCCACTAGGGTTAGGTTTGAATTATTTGGCATTAAAATAATGAAAATATCAGAGGATAATTCCTGTAAAAGTGGCCGGCCCTAGTAAAGTGGATTTGGGCCTCACTTTTTGCAATTTTACAGTTTTATCTTTTATGCATTTGATTTTCTCAAAAATGCCAATTTTCTAATTCAACCATTTAAATGCCAATTCTAACTATTTAATAACTATAAATAAGTATTAAATAATATTTTCATTTATTATATTTATTAATTGAACCATACAAAGTATCATAATTAACAAATATGCCCCTAAAACTCTTTCTTTACAAATTCGCCCTTACTTATTGAAAAATTCACAAATAGACATAGTCTAAATTGAGAATTATAATTGATTAATCAAAACAAATTATATGAGTCTTACAAGCAATATTATCTCAACTAGTGGGGAGACCATGGGTCTATATAACTGAGCTTCCAATAAGCAGATCAAGAATTTATAACCTAAATTCACTGACTTGTTAATTCTTCGTTGAATCCACGCATAGAACTTAGAATTACACTCTCAGTATATAGAATGGTCTATATGTTCCACCATATAGACACATCATTAGTTATCCATTGTTATAATCCTAATTTGATCAATGATCGTCTATATGAATGATCTACACTGTAAAGGGATTAGATTACCGTTACACCCTACAATGTATTTAAACCTTAAAACACTTAACCCCGTATAAATGATATTTCAGCTTATGTGAAATGAGTACTCCACCATTTATTTTCGTTTGGTGAAGCTCGAAGGAGATCGTCCTTTACTTACTATTCGCCAGATAAAAGCTATAGATTCCATGTTTATGTTAGCGCTCCCACTCAATTGCACTACCGTGTTCCCAAAATGTACGTATCACCCTGACCCAAAAGTAGGCTTAACTAACAAATCAAAGAACACGAATAGCCTCTTGAGATTGAACCTAATCATAACAGGATTAAGATCATTTGATCTAGGATCAACTAGGCGATATTGACTTGAATAGATATTACGGCAAGTTTAATAAATCTAAGTCAAAGTTTAATATCGGTCCCTTCCGATGCATACTCCATGCATCCAACCTGAGCTTTACTTTAACCAATGCTCTAGAAAGAACATAGCATTTCTCCAAATGCAAGTAAACTCTGTTGTAGATTATCACATCAGTAAAGTAGTAAAGTAGTATTGGAGGAAATGCTAAAGTGTTTGTTTCCACAAACGCCACTTTCCTTGAAGATGACTATACTAAGAATTTCAAACCACAACGTAAAGTAGTATTGGAGGAAATGCTTGCAGATATAATTTCTTCAAATGTTCCATCCTCTTCTACTCAAGAAGCGGATAATCCCACTCCCTCAGTCGAACCTACTGAGAAAACTACTACCAAAGTTCCTGTTCAGAAGATCACCGCTCCTCGTCGTAGTGGGAGGGTTTTCACAAAACTAGCTCATTATGGCTTGGATGACGACCCATTAACCTATAAACAGGCAATGGCAAGTCCGCAACGGAAACGATGGTCAACGGGCATGGATTCAGAAATGGATTCCATGAAAAAGAACAAAGTTTGGGAATATGTAGATGCACCTGATGACTACCATCCAATCGGATGTAAGTGGGTTTACAAGAAGAAAAGAGGCGCTGGAGGCGAAGTCAAAACTTTTAAAGCTAGACTTGTAGCCAAGGGTTATACCCAAAGAGAAGGTGTGGACTATGAGGAAACTTTTAGTCCTGTTGCCATGCTCAAATCCATCCGAATTCTTCTCTCCATAGCTGCTGCTTTTGATTATGAAATCTGGCAAATGGATGTCAGGACTGCCTTCCTTAATGGGGTACTTGAAGAAACCATCTATATGGAGCAACCAGAAGGTTATGTTCTTCCAGGGCAGGAAAAGAAAGTTTGAAATTAAATAAGTCTACCTATGGACTTAAGCAAGCTTCTCGCTCATGGAACAAAAGGTTTGATGAAATCATCAAGACCTACGGCTTTCTTCAGAATGAAGATGAACCTTGTGTTTACCAACTCAAGGAAGACCAAGTAGTAGTATTCCTGGTCCTTTGTGTTGATGACATTTTGATTATTGGAAACAATATCAAGAAAATGACTAACATCAAGGAATGGCTTAACACTCAATTTGATATGAAAGATTTGGGTGAGGCAGCCTATGTTCTAGGTATTCAGATTATCAGAAACTGGAAAAACAGATCTCTTGCTCTCTCTCAAACAACCTATATTGACAAAGTTTTAGAGAGATTCTCCATGAACAACACCAATGGGGCGAACATGCCTTCTAGATATGGTATTCGTCTATCTAAGGAACAGTCTCCTACTGATCCTCAAGAGATAGAGGACATGGCGAAAATTCCTTATGCTTCTGCAGTTGAAAGTCTAATGTATGCAATGTTATGCACTAGACCTGACATCTGCTATGTAGTTGGAATCGTGAGCAGGTATCAATCAAATCGAGGACAAGAACATTGGAATGCAGTTAAGTATATTCTGAAATACTTAAAGAGTACAAGAAATCTTGTATTAGTCTACAAGGGTGGTGCTTTAAATCCCATAGGCTATACTGATTTAGATTTTCAGGCATGTCTTGAAGACAGGAAATCTACATCTGGGATGGTGTTTACTCTTAGGGGTGGAGCAGTGGTTTGGAGAAGTGCTAAACAAACCGCGATATCGGACTCTACGATGGAAGCAGAATACATAGCTGCAGCAGAAGCTGCTAAAGAGCTTGTCTGGCTAAGAAAGTTCTTCACCAGTATCGGTGTCGTGACTGGAATGGAAAAGCCTCTGGTCCTACTTTGTGATAATAATGGAGCAATAGCCAATAGTAAGGAACCTCGAAGCCACAAGAGAAGCAAACACATAGAAATGAAGTATCACATCATCAGAGAATATGTGGCAAGAGGGGATGTACTTGTTGATAAAGTGGACACAGAAGACAACTTAGTTGATCCACTCACCAAAGTGTTGGCAGTAACAGCATTTGAAAAGCACCGTCAAAATTTAGGATTAATTGATATGTACTGATTAGTTTTATATTAGTGCAAGTGGGAGTTTGTTGGGTTTTATGCCCTAAATAAAACTCCAATTCAATGTAATCCATTTTATTCAACATCAATAAAGAAACATAAGTATTTTTCATTCATTTGTGTATGTTTTGGTTCATCTTATCAATTGCTTGTCTATTTGGTTTATAAATTCATCTGAAACCCTTTTCACATACTTGATCATGTTTATTGTGTTGTCAACACATTGGAAAGTAAACATGACTATGTGAATAAAGATTCCTAAATTTATTAGACAAAGGGTTTTACTGATATGATAATCTACAACAGAGTTTACTTGCATTTGGTATAATGCTATGTTCTTACCAGAGCATTGGTTAAAGTAAAGCTTAAGTTGGGTGCATGGAGTATGCATCAGAAGGGACCGATATTGAACTTTGACATAGATTTATTAAACTTACCGAAATATCTATTCAAGTCAATATCGCCTAGTTGATCCTAGATCAAATGATCTTAATCCTGATATGATTAGGTTCAATCTCAAGAGTGTTATTCGTGTTCTTTGATTTGTTAGTTAAGCCTACTTTTGGGTCAGGGTGATACGTACATTTTGGGAACACGGTAGTGCAATTGAGTGGGAGCGCTAACATAAATATGGAATCTATAGCTTCTATCTGGCGAATAGAAAGTAAAGGATTATTTCCTTCAAGCTTGATCAAACAAAAATAAATGGTGGAGTACTCATTTCAAATAGTTGTAATATCATTTATACGGGGTTAAGTGTTTTAAGGATAAAATACATTGTAGGGTGTTACGGTAATCTAATCCCTTTACGGTGTAGATCATTCATATAGAGGATCATTGATCAAATTAGGATTATAACAATGGATAACTAATGACGTGTCTATATGGTGGAACATATAGAGCATTCTATATACTGAGAGTGCAATTCTAAGTTCTATGCGCGGATTCAACGAAGAATTAATAAGTCAGTGAATTTAGGTTATAAATTCTTGATCTGCTTATTGGAAGCTCGGTTATATAGACCCATGGTCCCCCCACTAGTTGAGATTATATTGCTTTTAAGACTCATATAATTGGTTTTGATTAATCAATTATAATTCTCAATTTAGACTATGTCTATTTGTGAATTTTTCACTAAGTAAGGGAGAAATTGTAAAGAAAGAGTTTTAGGGGCATATTTGTTAATTATAATACTTTGTATGGTTCAATTAATAAATATGATAAATGACAATATTATTTAATAATTATTTATAGTTATTAAATAGTTAGAATTGGCATTTAAATGGTTGAATTAGAAAATTGGCGTTTTTGAGAAAATCAGATGCAGAAAAGATAAAACTGCAAAATTGCAAAAAGTGAGGCCCAAATCCACATTACTAGGGCCGGCCACTTTTATAGGAATTATCCTCTGATATTTTCATTATTTTAATGCCAAATAATTCAAACCTAACCCTAGTGGAATGCTATAAATAGATAGTGAAGGCTTCAGAAAAATTACACTTTTCATTCAGAAAAACCTGAGCCTCTCTCTCTGTTCTTGGTCGACCACTCTCTCTCTGTCTTCTTCATTAAGATTTCGAAATACTTAGTTATTAGAGTAGTGCCCACACACAGCAAGTGATACCTCAATCATAGTGATGAAGATCGTGAAGAAAGACTTTCAGCAAGAAGGAGTTTCAGTACTAAAGAATCAGAGAAAGAGATCCAGGTTCAGATCTTGATAATACTCTGCGACAGAAAGGATACAAGGGTTAGAGATCTGAACAGAAGGAGTCATATTATTCCGCTGCACCCAATGTAAGGTTTACTAAACTTTATATGTGTTTATTTCATCGTTTTAGAAAGTTCATATTTAGGGTGTTAATCAACATACTTGTGAGTAGATCTAAGATCCTGGTAAAATGATTTCCAACACTCTCAATTATATAGAATGTTCTATATGTAACAAGATATAGATACGTTATTATTATCTATTGTTACAATCCTAATAGTCAAATATCCTCTATAGATGATCTACACTGAATAGGGACAAATTTACCGTTCTACCCTTCAATGTATTTTATCCTTAAAACACTTAGCTACCTATAAATGATATTTTGGTAAACTAATATAATCACTAAAATGAGGCCTCAATCATTTATTTCTATTCAGCCAAACTCGAAGGAAATTATCATTTCACTTTTAAATACTTATAGAACATATAGATTCTATATCTATTATTAGCGCTACCACTCAATTAAACTATCATGTTCCTAAGATGTAAATATCTGCCAAAACCATTTGTTAGCTTCCACGAACACCTCTAAGAATATAAATAATACAACTAAGTTGAACTTAACCATATCAGGATTAAGATCCGAAGACTTAAGATCAACCATTGATATTAACTTAGAAATATATAACTATACGTTTATGATATCTTATCCAAAATCAATATCGGTCCCTTACAATGTATACTCCATACATTCTATACTGGTAAACTTTTCCAATACCCTGAAAGGACATAACACTTATACAAGGTGTAAGTATACCTTATCGTCAATTATCATGTCAGTTTAAATCCAGTAAACTGACCAATTATTGGAATTAAACTTTTGAAAATATAATCAGGATTATATTATATTGTGCCAACGACACTATAGTCACGAACAAATATGTGACAGTCAGTAGTCTCGTGATCTGTAAGGGGAAATACTAGGTAAGATGTGCAATCCCACACCGCCTGGGGAAGGTCAAGTGGGATGATTCTGAGACTGTGTAGTTATGGGACTACACAGTTGAAGAGGGCTTAAAAGGATTGATTGGTACTACCTATATCAACAAGGTGCATCTTGTTTTTTGGTAGCCCATCTCGAAAGAACTCCACAGTTAAGCGTGCTTGACCTGGGGCAATTTCAGGATGGGTGACCTCTTGGGAAGTTTTCCCAAGAAGCGTGCGAGTGAGGACAAAGCACGCTGGAAACACTCGTGTTGATCTGTAGGGTCAGTCATCAGTCCATGAGCAGCCAGAGTGACGTACTTGTATATAAGAGCCATTCATTCCGTGGGTGTAAGGGCCCAATGGAGGCTTGAAGTGGGGACATTACAAATGGTATCAGAGCCTTGACCCAGCCAGAAGTGTTGTTGACGAGGACGTCGGACTACGTAAGGGGGTGATTGTGACAGTCAGTAGTCCCGTGATCCGTAAGGGGAAATACTAGGTAAGATGTGCAATCCCACACTGCCTGGGGAAGGTCAAGTGGGATGATTCTGAGACTGTGTAGTTATGGGACTACACAGTTGAAGAGGGCTTCAAAGGATTGATTGGTACTACTTATATCAACAAGGTGCATCTTGTTTTTCAGTAGCCCATCTCGAAAGAACTCCACAGTTAAGCGTGCTTGACCTGGGGCAATTTCAGGATGGGTGACCTCTTGGGAAGTTTTCCCAAGAAGCGTGCGAGTGAGGACAAAGCACGCTGGAAACACTCGTGTTGATCTGTAGGGTCAGTTATCAGTCCATGAAGCAGCCAGAGTGACGTACTTGTATATAAGAGCCATTCATTCCGTGGGTGTAAGGGCCCAATGGAGGCTTGAAGTGGGGACATTACAAATGGTATCAGAGCCTTGACCCAGCCGAAAGTGTTGTTGACGAGGACGTCGGACTCCGTAAGGGGGGTGATTGTGACAGTCAGTAGTCCCGTGATCCGTAAGGGGAAATACTGGGTAAGCTGTGCAATCCCACACCGCCTGGGGAAAGTCAAGTGGGATGATTCTGAGACTATGTAGTTATGGGACTACACAGTTGAAGAGCGCTTAAATGGATTGATTGGTACTACCTATATCAACAAGGTGTTGGGTTTTATGCCCTAAATAAAACTCATTTCAATATAATCAGATTTACTTATTAATATAGATCAGAAATAACATTTAATGTTGCATAATTCACATGATTTATTTCATGATTATATGTACATAATGTATAAATTCATCTGAAACCCTTTTCACATACTTGATCCTGTTTATTGTGTCGTCAACACATTGGAAAGTAAACATGACTATGTGAATAAAGTTTCCTAGATTTATCAGACATAGTGGTTTTCATCGATATGATAATCTACAACAAGAGTTTACTTGTATTTGGAGAAATACTATGTTCTTTCCAGAGCATTGGTTAAAGTAAAGCTTAGGTTGGATGCATGGAGTATGCATCGGAAGGGACCGATATTGAACTTTGACTTAGATTTATTAAACTTACCGTAATATCTATTCAAGTCAATATCGCCTAGTTGATCCTAGATCAAATGATCTTAATCCTGATATGATTAGGCTCAATCTTGAAAGGCTATTCGTGTTCTTTGATTTGTTAGTTAAGCCTACTTTTAGGTCAGGGTGATACGTACATTTTGGGAACACGGTAGTGCAATTGAGTGGGAGCGCTAGCATAAACATGGAATCTATAGCTTCTATCTGGCGAATAGTAAGCAAAGGATGATCTCCTTCGAGCTTGACCAAACGAACATAACTGGTGGAGTACTCATTTCACATAAGCTGAAATATCATTTATACGGGGTCAAGTGTTTTAAGGAATAAATACATTGTAGGGTGTTACTGTAAGAATTTAATCCCTTTACAGTGTAGATCATTCATATAGAGGATCATTGATCACATTAGGATTATAACAATGGATAACTAATGATGTGTCTATATGGTGGAACATATAGAGCATTCTATATACTGAGAGTGCAATTCTGAGTTCTATGCGTGGATTCAACGAAGAATTAATAAGTTAGTGAATTTTAGTGCTAAATTCGATCTACTTATTGGAAGCTCAGTTATATAGACCCATGGTCCCCGCACTAGTTGAGATAATATTGCTTGTAAGACTCATGTAATTGGTTTTGATTAATCAATTATAATTCACAAATTAGACTATGTCTATTTGTGAAATTTTCACTAAGTAATGGCGAAATTGTAAAGAAAGAGTTTATAGGGGCATATTTGTTAATTATGATACTTTGTATGGTTCAATTAATAAATATGATAAATGACAATATTATTTAATAATTATTTATAGTTATTAAATAGTTAGAATTGGCATTTAAATGATTGAATTAGGAAATTGGCATTTTTGAGAAAATCGATACAAAAAGGTGTTAAAATTGCAAAATTGCAAAGCCCAAGGCCCAATCCATTAAGTGTATGGTCGGCCACCTTTGTAGCTTTTTTTAAATGATTTTTTCATTATTTTAATGCCATATAATTCAAATCAAACCCTAGAGGAATGCTATAAATAGATAGTGAAGGCTTCAGGAAAATCACACACTTTCTGAATCAGAAAAACCTGAGCCTCCACTCTCTTCTCTAGCCGCCACTCTCTCTCTCTTTTCTTCCTTAAGATTTCAAACCTCTTAGTGATTAGAGTAGTGCCCACACACATCAACTGATACCTCAATCATAGTGAGGAAGATCGTGAAGAAACATCATCAAGCAAAGGAGATTCAAAGATCAAAGATTCGAGAAAGAGATCCAGGTTCGGATATTGATAATGCTCTGCCACGAAAGGAATCAAGGGCTAGATATCTGAACGGAAGGAGTCATATTATTCCGCTGCACCCAATGTAAGGTTTCTTAAACTTTATATGTGTTTATTTCATCGTTTTAGAAAGTTCATATTTAGGATGTTAATAAACATACTTGTGAGTAGATCTAAGATCCTGGTAAAATAATTTCCAACAACTGGCCTCAGAGCCATGGTAATTGATTTACTTGCAAGAAATTTGGACTTTAAAACGATTGTTTGTATGTTCTTTGGATGGTATCATGTTGTATTGAGTGTTATTTGATGATTGATTGATGATTGTGAAATTTTCGTGAAAAATAATTGTTATTTCGGTTCTGGCATTATTTTTATTGGATAGTATGGAAAAAATTAAGCAAGTTAGCCTTTTACAGAACTCAATTTGGATTTTATTTGAATTAGTTATGATTTTTTGAAGATTTGACAAAATCTGGCGATAGTTTCACGATCATCAGAACTGTCCGTACAGTTTCGGATTTTTTCCTTTTTCTTCAATTTTTCATACTTTTTCATGGAATTAACTTCCAATTTTTTGTATGGTTTTGTATATATACTATTACTATTCCTAATTCAATTCTAATTATCATTTTGAATTAATTTAAATTTTTTTTAATTTAATTCAAGATATTAGTGTAATTTGAATTTGAATAGAATTAGTATTTATCTTTTTGCTTAAAAAATCTATCTTATTTTAAAATTTGATTATATCTTATCTTATTTTAAATTTAAAAATAAGATATTAATAATCATGTAATTTTTAAATGATATAAGATATTTTGCTATTTTTTTTAAATTTTGTTATTTTATTTATTTAAATTACATTTAAAATTTGAAAAAGATATTTATTTATCTTTTCTAATTTTTTATTTAATTTTTATTTATAAAATAACATTTAAAATTTAAAAGTAGTTAGCAATTTTTTTTGAAATGATATTTAGGTTGGTTGAAACCTAATTTTTCAAAAATTGTAGGTTTAATTTTAAATTTAGATTTTTTTTAAAAATTTCGAATTTTTCAAATTTTTTTTAAATTTTTCGAAAAATTTAATAAATATTTAATAATTATTTTTTCAATAATTATTTTTTTTTTAATTAATTATTTTCGAAATTAAATATTTAATTTAAAATTAAATAAATCCTACATCCAACTATCCAACTAACCTTGTTGCAGGAGTATGTGTTTTAGCTTATGTGTAAGTTTTTAAAACCTATTATTACTTGATTGCAAATAGCCATGGTTACTTTTTGCCGCATCTAATGATCCGATGGCTCCTCGTCAAGATAATAATTTGTAACAGTATATTTACAATCTTCTTTCATCTCGTGTATGACCTAAGAACATGATGTGACCCATCCAAAGTGTGCTCGTGTGAGCCTATGTGTTTAATTTGATTATAGATACATATAGGTTGTTGTTGCTAAAATAAATTATCATAAGTTCTTGATAGATTTTATTTAGGCCCATTTAGTTTTGGGCTTATTCAATTAATAACAGTTGTTCTTATTAAGGTTAAATTCCTCTCTTTTGGGCCTTGTGTGAGAGTTGGGAGCCATAGAAGTGGGTACGACATACCGAACCCAAGCTCCCCCTCACACAAACCACCCCAATTGTGAAGGCCCATTTGCTCGATTTGAATGACTCGTACTAGGTTAATTAAACTAGTTTAACCTAATAAAATTGATTAGCAACATAATTAATTTCATTTATTTTGAAATTAATTTAAGAAAAATATAGTTTAAGGAATTTTATATTCTAAGCTAAACTATATGTATTTTCTTGTATTTAATTAAATATAGAATTATAACCATCTAGATTCTTTCTGGAACTTAATTTAAATTTTTCATTAAATATTCCTATTTAAGTTGATATTTAGTTATCTTCAACTAACCAACTTAAATCTGAATATCTTTTGAATTCAAAATTTCAAAATTAAGTTGAGGAATTTTAGGCATTGGTTATTAAGATTCTTTAGATATTTTTTTAAGTTAATATCTTTTTCAAATATTAACTTAAAATGGAATATCTTCAAATTAAGTGGTTACAACTTAATTTTTGATATTTAATTAAATTTAAATTTGAAAATATTTAAGTTCTAGATTTTTCTAGTACAACTTAAATTAGATATTTTTTCAAATTTTGTGGAAAAGATACTTAGTCAAATAAGATATTTTCTAGATAGTTATTTATAGACTACTTATTATTTCTAATATTAAATAGGAAAATATTATAAATTGTGAAATTAATTATTTATTAATTAATTTTGGTACAATTTATTTTAAGTATATTTTTCCTAGTATTAAACTAGAGATTAATAATTAAGCCTTCTACACTTAATTATTTATTTCTTGAATTTAATACATTTAATTAATTTGAAAATTAAATATCTAAGTTGATTTTCATCATGATACTTAAATATTTCTTTTTCATGACATTTAATTAAATAGAAAATTATTTTTAGTTGAAATTTAATTTTTCAACTAAATTTAAATAATTTTCAAAATATATTTTTTTTCTTTATTTTATTAATCAATTTTCGAAATTGCATTTCTTAAATGCTAGAATTTCGAATTTTATCTTGAAAAATAGATTAAGTTGTAAATTAATTATTTTAATTAATTCTTGGATCAACTTAAATCAATGATTTTTTCATTTATTGATTAATTTAAAATAAATTGAATTAAAGTATATTATTAGAAATTGAATTAATTAGTCAAAGGAAAATCTAGATAGGTGATATTTTTGCTTGAAGTATTTTTCTAGTGTATTTAATTAAATAGAAAATTAATATTTAAGTTGATTTTCATCATCATACTTAAATATTTGACATTTTTCTTATATATTTAATTAAATAGGAAAATTATATTTTTTGTTGTAAATTAATTTTATTAATTAATTTTGGGCCAACATTAAATTAGAATAATTTTTCCATGATTTATTTTTATTTTAAAATGCATTTTTCGAAAATTGTATTCTTATATACTTTAATTTTTCGAAATGCAATATATATTTATAGAAAATTAAATTTGAGTTGTAAATTAATTTAAATTAATTTTGTAACAACTTAAATATTTTTTCTAAATATTTATTGGAAATTATTACTAAGATGAAAATAATTCATGTTATTTTCATATCCATCTAAGTAAAATTTATAAATATTAAATTAAAATTTATATTTAGAATTTTTCATTCTAAATTGGAAATTTTAATTAAATAAATATATATTTAAAATAAATAGAATAAATAAAGAGAATAAAAGAAAATACAACTCTTTTTAAATAATGAGCTTTATTATCAGAGACATTCGATCTCCATTGTGGGTTTTACACCGCGTTTGTTTTAGTGAGTAATCCTCCCTAATGGAGGAACGTTCATTAGCAATTTCGCACCGTTTAACCTCGCATGATAAGTAGTTTGTAAGTGTTTTGTATGGTATGGATCACCCTAATGGTGGCGACCATACTTGACTTGCAAATTATGAAACAATGGTGGAAGCTCATAAGATAGAATTGCCTTGACTCTCGCCTAAACGGACAACGCCGAATTCCAATCTTGATCGAATAAAAGGTTGCTAGAATGTTTAACATTTTAGACGAGCCGACAACTCTATTCAATGAATGGTAGCTTTGACTCTCGCCTAAACGGGACACCTCATATCGCCTTGTTGAAAACCTTGAAATTATTTAGATTGTAAGTTTTAGTATTTTCACTTGTCATTCCTACTTACTATATGTTTATAATTTCGAATTGTGTATGAATTTATATTCGAACCATGTTATTTTCTCGTTATTAAGTTGTAGTTTAATTTCGAATCTTCATTGTTGGTCTAACTTGGCTTGTTTATCTAATGAGATAAATCCCTAGTGGATTTTCACCATTAGACATACATAATAGTGTTAGATCTCGAAAGATAAATATTGTATATGCGACATCTAGCTGTTCATCAATTGATGACACCTTAGACTAGTATTTTTACGATATAAAACAAGAAGATTATATAAATAAGATTACTTTGACTTTCGCTAATCGAAGCATCGTTGGATTCTTATTTTAAACGAAATTATCCTAATTCCTCTTAGCTTATTCATTTCGAATTAGCTTTCAAATATATCATTGGATGAATGGTCTATGAATCATTTCATGTCATTATATTTTCTCTTAAGAAATTAAATGACGCATATGATTATAACCCCGAAATTCTATTCCCAATTGATATAAATCCTCAATCTTAGAAATCTCCTACTTGTATGGGCAAATCTGACTTAGAGTTTGTATTAAGAAGTGGTGGTCCAAGAAAGAATTACTCATTAAATTTGGTTGAATTTAAGTCTTTGACTTTAATTTTAGATTCCAAATAGAAATTTTCTTAAATTTCTAATTCCGAATACAATATAGTTACACTTTCAAGTGTTTAATATCCATCTTTTATTAATGGATTAAAACCGTATGGAATGTGAGTTAGGTATTCTGACCGTGATCCACTTGAAGTATTCTAAGAACTCTTTGATGTAACTAAACCTATGTCATCATAGACACTACCACATTTTCTTAATCTATGGCATTTGTATCTTGTTCATAGTGGATTTGACAAGATCAATCTCTCGCAAAGAGTTAATATGCCTATATCCACCGAAAGTAGTTCATCTCATTCGCAGATGAATGTACATTCGGGGTGGATATGAGTTTTTCGTTGTATTCTTAAAACGATAACTCTAGATTATACCTTATGCAAAGAAATTTGAAATGTTTGAAAAATTTCATTAATTTCTAAGCAATGGTTAAACACCATTAAGGTAAGTGGTTAAAGATCTTGCGAATCGATAAAGGTGGAGAAATAGTTAGTAGATATGCAGCTTCAAAGATCATTAAATTGATTTTTGAATTATATCCAAACTTACCTCCCGTAAATTTCGAGTTGCATGTTGATGATTAGTTACTAGTCGTTGCCTAATTCCTTCTATGGTAATACAATTTCGAATGATGTAATGGTTGTATACTTAATGTAAATCATTACTAGATTCATGGATGACCTAATCAAAATCTTAAGAAAGGCTAGAACTCGTTAACCATGGTTTGTTAGCTTTTCTCAGTGATTAGGGGTGGACCATCCCATTGTCAATAGATAAGAAAGTGTTTGTTCCAACAAATACTACTTTTCTAAGAAAATGACTAAGTCTCGAAAAACAAGTAGCAAATAAAGGAGATATTTATTCTTGATTCCAAAAGTGTTCTATCATCTTATAACATATGATGATCCCACCGCTCTCGTTGTCTTGTCACAACCGAAAGAGATCAATACCATTTAGTTTTCTTCGACATAATTCACTCGTACCTTGTCGTAGTGGGAGAGTTTCTAGGAACTCACCTTCTTATGACTTCGGGGAGACACAAGTGATTAAAATCCATTGTGAAGTTTAAACAAGTAATGGATTGTCAAGATAAGAAACTAAGAAGAAAGCCAATAGAACTATGGTTTAATCCATTCACATGGAATGACCTAAAGTTTTCTATTACAAGGACATAAAAGGAAATTTTCGTTAATAAGTCTATTCTATGGACTTAACAAAACTTCCCCGTTCCTAGTATTATAGGTTTGAGTTTATCTAAACCTATGGCTTTGTGGTATACCCCGGTAATTACTTACTCTAATGCAAGCAACTTACTTTAGTAAGATGCCGAAGCATTTTCTTTCTAATGGCAATCTATAGAAGCTTCACAACTTCTTAGGTATAGATTTTATTTATCTAAGGAAAAGTCTTAACTATTCCGTAAAAGATAAAACCATGAAAGAATTTCTTACATCAACGATGAGAGGTCTTAGATATGCTTTTGTATGCCTTAGACTACACTGCTCGTTGAGTGGGAGTAATGAGTAGGTATCGATTAATCCGGAGAAGAACATTGGAAGACAATCAAGTAAATCTTAAGATAAAGAAGAGGAACTATATGTTAGTCTATAAGGGTGTGTTTAAAACTCTTAGACTACACCATATCGCATTTCGAAATTTGCCTATGTGCTAGTAAATATTTCGATAAGATGGTGATTACTCCGGGGGTGGAATAGTGATTTTGGAGAAGTGTAAAAACCTATCCGAATTCTCTAAGTCTACCGTGAGAGAGACCGAATGTTAAAGTCAGCAGGAAAGTTACTTATTCAAGCCTAAGGAAAGTTCTATACATCTTTGGCACCATTCCAATTGCCTTAAACTACTAGTGTTAATTCCCCGATTAACCAAAAGTAGTTGCCAAAGGTATAGAATCCAAAGTATCCCAAGAGAGTAGACATATAGAGAGGAATTTCACATTATCAATGATTTTGTGATTAAAGGAAGAGTAATGGTGGAGAAAAGGTTGTGGTTAATTCAACCTTTCAGATCCTATTACGAGGAGTTTACTACTACTACACTTGATTTGTATATCAAGGTGTTGAGATTATTTGAAACGCACTTTTTGTTTTATATTAGTGCAAGTGGGAGTTTGTTGGGTTTTATGCCCTAAATAAAACTCATTTCAATATAATCGTATTTACTTATTAATATAGATCAGAAATAACATTTAATGTTGCATAATTCACATGATTTATTTCATGATTATATGTACATAATGTATAAATTCATCTGAAACCCTTTTCACATACTTGATCCTGTTTATTGTGTCGTCAACACATTGGAAAGTAAACATGACTATGTGAATAAAGTTTCCTAGATTTATCGACATAGGGTTTTACCGATATGATAATCTACAACAAGAGTTTACTTCGTATTTGGAGAAATACTATGTTCTTTCCGAGAGCATTGGTTAAAGTAAAGTTTAGGTTGGATGCATGGAGTATGCATCGGAAGGACCGATATTGAACTTTGACTTAGATTTATTAAACTTACCGTAATATCTATTCAAGTCAATATCGCCTAGTTGATCCTAGATCAAATGATCTTAATCCTGATATGATTAGGCTCAATCTTGAAAGGCTATTCGTGGTCTTTGATTTGTTAGTTCAGCCTACTTTTAGGTCAGGGTGATACGTACATTTTGGGAACACGGTAAGTGCAATTGAGTGGGAGCGCTAGCATAAACATGGAATCTATAGCTTCTATCCGGCGAATAGTAAGCAAAGGATGATCTCCTTCGAGCTTCGACCAAACGAACATAAATGGTGGAGTACTCATTTCACATAAGCCGAAATATCATTTATACGGGGTCAAGTGTTTTAAGGAATAAATACATTGTAGGGTGTAACGTAATTTAATCCCTTTACAAGTGTAGATCATTCATATAGAGGATCATTGATCACATTAGGATTATAACAATGGATAACTAATGATGTGTCTATATGGTGGAACATATAGAGCATTCTATATACCGAGAGTGCAATCGAGTTCTATGCGTGGATTCAACGAAGAATTAATAAGTTAGTGAATTTTTAGTGCTAAATTCTTGATCTACTTATTGGAAGCTCGGTTATATAGACCCATGGTCCCCCCACTAGTTGAGATAATATTGCTTGTAAGACTCATGTAATTGGTTTTGATTAATCAATTATAATTCACGAATTAGACTATGTCTATTTGTGAAATTTTCACTAAGTAAGGGCGAAATTGTAAAGAAAGAGTTTATAGGGGCATATTTGTTAATTATGATACTTTGTATGGTTCAATTAATAAATATGATAAATGACAATATTATTTAATAATTATTTATAGTTATTAAATAGTTAGAATTGGCATTTAAATGATTGAATTAGGAAATTGGCATTTTTGAGAAAATCGTATACAAAAAGGTGTTAAATTGCAAAATTGCAAAGCCCAAGGCCCAATCCATTAAGTGTATGGCTCGGCCACCTTTGTAGCTTTTTTTAAATGATTTTTTCATTATTTTAATGCCATATAATTCAAATCAAACCCTGTAGGAATGCTATAAATAGATAGGAAGGCTTCGTAAAATAACACACTTTCTGAATCAGAAAAACCTGAGCCTCCACTCTCTTCTCTAGCCGCCACTCTCTCTCTCTTTTCTTCCTCAATATTTCGAACCTCTCTTAGTGATTAGAGTAGTGCCCACACACATCAAGTGATACCTCAATCATAGTGAGGAAGATCGTGAAGAAACATCATCAGCAAAGGAGATTCAGCATCAAAGATTCAGAGAAAGAGATCCAGGTTCAGATATTGATAATGCTCTGCTACAGAAAGGAATCAAGGGCTAGATATCTGAACGGAAGGAGTCATATTATTCCGCTGCACCCAATGTAAGGTTTCTTAAACTTTATATGTGTTTATTTCATCGTTTTAGAAAGTTCATATTTAGGATGTTAATAAACATACTTGTGAGTAGATCTAAGATCCTGGTAAAATAATTTCCAACACAAGGTGCATCTTGTTTTTTGGTAGCCCATCTCAAAAGAACTCCACAGTTAAGTGTGCTTGACCTGGGGCAATTTCAGGATTGGTGACCTCTTGGGAAGTTTTCCCAAGAAGCGTGCGAGTGAGGACAAAGCACGCTGGAAACACTCGTGTTGATCTGTAGGGTCAGTCATCAGTCCATGAAGCAGCTAGAGTGATGTACTTGTGTATAAGAGCCATTCATTCTGTGGGTGTAAGGGCCTAATGGAGGCTTGAAGTGGGGACGTTTCAAAATATGTATGTTTTGGACTTGATAGAATTTAACATAATCATGAAATAAATCATCTCAGGCATGAAACATAAAATGTGATTTTTGATCTTTTGTTAATTAGTAAATCTGATTATATTGAAATGGGTTTTATTTAGGGCACAAAACCCAAAAAAATCTGTCTTAGTTCTTGAGGAACCGGGTTGGCCAGCTTGTTGATAGACGCTCCCTAATCTATCCACTAGTTTTCCTTGGAGTGGATTTCCTTGGAGTGGATATCTGATGAGATCTTAGCCTCTTCCATCAGTTCTCTGGTTGAACTACCTTATCGCATCGTTGGCCTCTCTATTGCGGTGATGTAACTCTACTTGGTGAGATCAAAGGATGTACTTTTGGTCATCCATCCACCTTAGAAATTCATGTTTCTACTGAGCGAATACATCGCAATCAGCAGTGCGTGGCTCTTTAGTTAGGCTGGCTTGACCAACGACTTCTCTAAGTCTGGCTAGCTCAAGATCTTCTCCTAAGTCCACATGGGGCTTGCCAACTACTAGTCCTGTCTCTGTAGCATAGTATCGGAGATGAGATCTAATTGTTGTTCCTGGGGGGCTGTCGCCCATGAGTCCTTCCTTCAGTGGGAGGTGCCAATGGAGGGTCCTCCCTTGGAGGCAAGGGCTTGCTATTCAGATCCACTGGGATGTTTGTGTCAGTTTGGCTAGCTGTAGTGGCCAGACTTGTGGTGACTGTTTGTTGTGACAGGATTGACCACATCTGTAGTGTTCATAGGGATTCCAGTTGTGGCTAGAGCATGGACATCAATATCTGCCGTTTTTTGGTCTGGAGGGAGACCCAAAGATGCAGTGCAATTGGAGTTCTTCTTGTGTTAACCAATGCATTTGATCAAATACAATATCCACTCGCTCTCAATGAAAATACCAAACTGTTGACCTAGAAAAGTGATCAGCCAACAATGAGATTGCATGAATTTAACATTTTCCATGTGTTACATAATTAGAATTAAAAAGTAAAGAACACATAGAATTTTATAGAGGTTCGAACCCCTTAGTTAGCCGATAATGACCTACTTCCCTTTTAGTTGTATTGATATCGAGGGATAAGACTATTCAGATCACTATAGGTGGGATCTAATATAGCTTTCTTACGATACAAAGTATGAATCAAGATGGAAAATCTCATGTGTTGCGAATGCTATATGGGCGTGTGAGAGAGTGAGGAAGAGAGAGAGAGAGAGATATCAGACTTGGAGATTTAGACTTAGAATGAGGCTCTAGCCCTTAATGACTTGGAGGCTAGAATTAGACTTAGGTTTTTTAGGTTAGAGTTAAGGCCCTTTATATAAGAGAGCTTAAACCCTAATTAACAACTGAAATCCTTAGATATTTATATATTAAATTGATTAATTACAAAAGACTAAAATACTCTTAAACCTTGATATTTTCAAGCTACTTTATTGGGCTGTTAGGGTCCAAGCCAAGCTCCTGCATGGAGCAGACTGGGCGGCCATGTGTTGTCCAAAGGCTGGCCAGCCAGCTCCTTTAAGGAAATCAGTTGATGTCCCGTTTGAGTGTTGGGGTCCCTATTGGCTGAGATGCTAACCTGACCTTCCTCTTGGTGAGCTGTATTGCCACATGGTACTGACT
This sequence comes from Cannabis sativa, assembly GCF_029168945.1. NCBI lineage: Eukaryota > Viridiplantae > Streptophyta > Magnoliopsida > Rosales > Cannabaceae > Cannabis > Cannabis sativa. The sequence goes on from NC_083604.1 coordinate 29,784,365, forward strand.
TTTACCGCGTATGCAATGCCACGTCAGTTTGGCAAAAATAAGGATAACAATAATTATTATTATTTAGTTATTTTTTCCAAAATTTAATTAATTTTTTTATCAAATACTATATAATAATACACAATTAATATTTTTTTTAGACTACATGAAATTATTTTTATTTTAAGAGATTAAAAAGAAACATCACCATTGTTGAAACACAAAGCCAAGGGTCAAAATTTTTAAAGAAAAAAAAACATAAGAACTAAGAGAAAATCTAAGGGGCTCGACTAATAGGAAAGAAAATCGCACCAAGTATAGAAGAATATGAAAATGACAATTAGAAATGGAAATCAAGAGATAAATGTTGTGGGGAGAATAAAACAAAAGGATTAGAACTGAAAGCGAATATTTAGTAAATATGAATATTACATGAATGGTGAAAGTAGTAAAAAAAATAGAAGGATTCATTATCCTAAATAATTTGAATCTCCAAAACGTAGGATATCCAGATCCATTTTAGATCGGGCTCATCTATATCGATCCCCAATAAAAAAAAATTAATTAATATTCTTCTAAATCTAAGAGAGGAGTTCGTTGTTGTATTATTCAAAACTCTGAATGTTCTTTATGTAAGGTAATATAGTAAAATTATTTTGTATTTTGGTATTTAAAATAGTCCATGAATATATGTTGATTACTAATTGTGAACTTTAATATTTCTGTATGTTTTTTTTATTTATTTGTAATGAATGGAATATAGTTGTCACAAATGTGTTCATACTGAAAATAACGATATACTTATTCTTTTATAAAAATTTGTGATTCCATATGAAGATGATGAAACTACAATCATTAATATACCTACAAATGTTAACATGGAGTCTCTAAGAATTCTTGAACACATAAAATGTGTAGGTATTTGTACTTATTGTTGGATTAATTTTAGTCTAGTCATAAAAATATTATTAACTTTCAAAGTACTTTTTATAAAGTTATTTTTATTGTATAATAGGTGAGTGTGCAAAAAGTTGATACTTTGATGACAATGATTATTGGATTGCATAAGGTTTTGGTCACGAAGGTCCTTGAATCTAAAGAAAGATTGAATGGTTCTAATAATCTCATACATCAACTACGTCGTCGCCTAGTGACTTTCCATTGACAATTTTAATACCTCATATATCATTCCATTACTACTTATTATATTTCTTATAATAGTTATTGATGCATCTTGTTTTTTTTTTTTGTTTAACTTTTAGGTTTAATTCGAGACAATAAACTTGGGTACCAACAATAGTGTGAAAAGTACACTACATGAGATGTTGAGTAATATTCAAATTGCTATGTAATAAAATAATATTGATGATGTAAGATGAGTATGTATAATTTGGCCTATGGATGGTAACTTTATTTTATCTCTTATCACAATTGATGTTTATGCATTGTATTTTATTATTTTTGAAAGAGGCATGTATTATGCGTACATTTTTTTTTCTCAATAACACACTTGGGTTTTGACCCACACATCCTCCCAACCCCCAAAAAAACGCACCCCCAAATCTTATTTATGGACACTTGAGCTATTCTCAAGTTGTAATAATTTATGTAAGATGAGTATGTAAGATGGGTATCAACAATAGTGTAGAAAGTGTTGGAATTTATTTTACCAGGATCTTAGATCTACTCACAAGTATGTTGTTTAAACACCCTAAATATGAACTTTCTAAAACGATAAATTAAACACATATAAAGTTAAGGAAACCTTACATTGATGCAGCGGAATTAATGTCTCCTTCCACTCAGATCTCTAACCCTTGTATCCTTTCTGTAGCAGAGTATAATCAAGATCTGAGCCCGAATGTCCTTCTTCTTCAAGTTTGATCCTTCACAGTCTTCCAATCTATGATTGAGTTACTGCTTGCTGTGTGTGGGCACTTACTCTTTCACTAGGGTCGAAATTGATGAAGGGAAAAGAAGAGAGAGGGTTTCGGCCAGGTATAGAAAGTGGGGAAGACTCAATTTTTCTGAAGAGAGAAATTTCTGTCAGAAGATGATATGAAAACTTGTACTTTGACTGAGCCATCACTTTCTATTTATAGGCAACTGCTAGGTTTAGGTTAGGAATTATTTGGCATTAAAATAATAAAAATATTAATTTGACAAAACTCAATAAGTGGCCGGCCAAGGTGTTATAGTGGGCCCCACTTGATTTTGCAGTTTTATCAAATTTTATCTCTATTTTCTCAAAAATGCCAATTTTTCAATTCTAACCTTTTAAATGCCAAAACTAATTATTTAATAACTAAATAGATTATTAAATAATATTGTAATTTAATTATTAATTAGACATATAAAGTCCATTAATAAATAAATAAACTTAGAAACTCTTTTCTTTACAATTTCACCCCTGCTTAGTGAAAATTCTTAAAATTAGACATAGTCTAACTTTAGAATTATAATTGATCAATCACGAATCAATTAATGAGTCTTACAAGCAGAATGTTCTCAACTAGAATGGGGACCATGGATCTATATGCTGAGCTTCCAATAAGTGAACCAAATTTACTAAGTAAATTCCTACTTATTAATTCTTCGTTGAATCCACTCTTCGAACTTAGAATTGCACTCTCAGACTTATATAGAGCATATTGTATGTTCCACGATATCAATATGCTATCTCATTTAACTATTGTTATAATCTTATTGTGATTTAAAGATCCTCTATATAGATGATCTACATCGAGATGGGATTTCTTTACTGTTCTCACCCCTCAATGTATTTTGCCCCTTAAAACACTTAGCTACCTGTAAATGGTGTTTAGTGATCTAATGATTAGTCAGTTAAACAAGAGCTCATCCATTTACTTTTATTTGCTAAGCTCGAAGGGAATCATCACTTGACTTCTATACACCAGTAGAAGCTATAGATTCCATATTTATGTTCAGCACTCCCACTCAATCATACTATCATGTTCCCAAAATATACGTATCACCCTGAGGCTTAACTAATAAATCAAAGAAAATGAATAGCACTCTTGAGTTGAGCCTAAGCATATCAGGATTTAGATTATTTTAATCTTAAGATCAACTACTGATATTGACATGGAAAGATATGTATAACGGTAAGTTTGTAATATCTTAACTTAGTTGCAATATCCGTCTTGGAAAGAACATAACACTTACTCCAAGTGTAAGTACACATCATCGCTGATTATCACATTAGTGTAAATCCAATAACACTGATGAAACAGGGACCAAGTCTTTTGATACATATGATCACAATCACATTCCACTGTTTTGACGATACTATAATTGTGAATAAACATATGATCTGGATTTAACTGATTCTGTGTGTAAATGTAATAAACATATTTAAACCATTAGCATGTAGAATTCATGCAAACATCAATTACTTCAAAATTTCTTATATTGATAACTAATCAGATTGTAAAGAGTTTTATTTAGGGCATAAAACCCAACAGAAAGTACACCACATGAGAATATTGAGTAATATTCAAATTACCATGTAATAAAATAATATAGATGATGTAAAATGAATATGTATAATTTAGCCTGTGGATGGTAATTATATTTTATCGCTTATCATAATTAGTGTTTATGCATTGTATTTTATTATTTTTGAAAGATGCATGTTTTATACATAATTTTTTTTTAGTTACACACTTGAGTTTTGACCCCATAAAACCCCCAACCCCGAACAAATCCTAATCTTTTATATGGATACTTAAGCTACTCTCAATGTAACACCCTAACTAGCATACGCGTATTACCTGATTTTTAAACATACTTTTCAGCTCGTTGCTAATCAACGAGGTTTATGGAAAACGTGATTAATTTAAATTTTTGCTTTTTAATTAAACTTGTAAAATATTTATACAAAATACTCGGGATCTCGATTACAAAACCATTTACAAAAATTTACTGTATATACAAAATACTTGTCGCCTACCGACTAATTACAAAAATAGCCTCGCTGTCCCGATGATCGTACGCTCCAGGCCTAACCGCCCCGACATGTACAATCTTCACCGGCTCGTTCACGGTCCATCAGCTCTAGCCTTTCCCTTACCTACACATAAACATAGCACTGTGAGTCGACAGACTCAGTAAGAAAAGCATAATAATACTCATACATAAATCCCGGTCATGATCAGACGCCCATACCCCTGACCATAACCCTAACTGTCGTGTCCAACACGATACTGAGTCCTGAACGTTCATAGGGACGGTACTATTGACAAGTAACAGCCTATACTCGGTCGAACTGGTCATACTCCAGCTGCTGGTCATACTCCAGCCTGTACCGATGTGTTACAGTATCAGCCTATACTCGGTCGAACTGGTCATACTCCAGCTGCTAGTCATACTCTAGCCTGTACCGATGTGATACGTCAAATAGTACGGAACCACCAACCTAAGTATCAGCCTATACTCGGCACACTGGTCATACTCCAGCTGCTAGTCATACTCTAGCCTGTGCCGATGTGATACAGTGTCAGCCTATACTCGGTCATACTGGTCATACTCCAGCCTATACCGATGTGACACAGTCGGATGGTTCGAAGCCAACATACATATCTAATGTAATCTAACAGGCTTCCTAACATGCACGCTAAACATGTAATCTACATATGCATACTGTTATACTAATCTTACCTCAATTCTGAATTCAGGTGTGCCGGTCAACCTGACTGGAACTATCTGCGCGGCGGATTACAGGCTCCTAAACCATAAAAATCACAACACTATAAGCGATACGCTAAATCACTTCCCGGGGACTTAAACTAGGAACTAAAAGTTTCCCTATCGATAAAAAGCATGGCAATACCCCAAATAACATAAAAACGAGGAAAACTAGGGTTTCTGAAAATCACCCAACCGACAAACCGGATGTCCAACCGGAATTCCGGTTCTGGGAATTTTCAAAACCCATCCGGAATTCCGGATGCACAACCGGAATTCCGGTTCCTCGCAGGCAGAAATTCAAAAATTCATAACTCAACCAAAACAAATCTAAACAACCTCAAACCTTCCAGACCTGTTCTATAGGACCCAAATAACAGTTCTAAAGCAACAAAACCACCTAGAACTCACAAAATCAGAAATCACCATTAAAGCATCAAGCTTTGAGTTTTAAACTCAAACTTGATCAAACACTACCAACATGCAATCAAACCAGTCCAAACCTACTTAAACATGCATAAAATAGCCTCTGAAAACTACTACAAACATCAACAAAATCACAGCAACAGATTTTAACCATTTCTCTTTGAAAACAATAGTTTTGAGCTAAAAACTTCCAAGCTTGAAATCAAAGCAATTATCATGCGTTACACTAACTCTAATCTACTTAAAACAACAAGATTAATCCACTGTAAATCACAACAAAATCACAGCCACAACAACAACCAATTCAAGCATGCATACATCATCTTTTTACTCAAAATTCAAGAAATTAAAAGAACAAGGTACAAAGATCTTACCAAACACTTGAAGAACACTAAGATTGAAAGGAAAAGAGCTTGAAAATCAAAGAAATCTCAGCCCTAAAGCACCATACCAGCCGAGAGAGAGAGAGAGAGAGAGAGAGGAAAAGAGAGAGCTTTTGAGAGTTTTTTGTAATTTTTTTCTAAGTTTTGAAAAATAGAAATGAAATGCCACTTAACCCCTTTTTACTTCAGCCAAAATAAAGCATAATTAAACATATATTTTCTAAATATTAAGCCACAAAAAGATAAACTAACAATGGGGCAAAATGACCATTTTGCCCCTTCACACTAAAATCACATAAATAACACTAAAGGGGTATTTTTGGGAAATTCTAAATTTCCGGCCACTCCCGACATTCCCAATGTCTAATAAACCGTCCCAATCAACTAACATACTAAGTTGTGATTTTACTGAGCCAAACACCGAGTTCCATGTTACCGGGCACCGGAAATACAAAATTATGAAAACTACTAAATGACATAAAATGCATCTCTGAATTCAATAATAACAGTATAAATAATTATTTAAGTAGCTATAAATAATTTCATATTAAACATGATTAACTGCTAATTTCCAAATTAAACTAAGCGGTCTTTACACTCAAGTTGTACTAGTTTATGTAATATGAGTATGTAAGTTACGTACACCACATGAGAGTGTTGAGTAATATTCAAATTGCCATTTAATAAAATAATATTGATGATGTAAGATGAGTATGTATAATTTGGCCTATGAATGGTAACATATTTTATTGCTTATCACGGAGTTTAAGCATTGTATTTTGTTATTTTTGAAAGAAGCATGTTTTATTCATACATTTTTATTTTTCAATTACACACTTGGGTTTTGACCTCATACAACCGAACTCCCAAACAAACCACCCCCGATCTTATATATGGACACTTGAGCTATTCTCAATTTGCACTAGTTTATAATTTGCATGAAGTCTTTTTTTTATCTTTGTAATTTTTAAGTTCACAATGAAAATAAATGAAAACTATGACAAAATATTTAAACTAGTTAACTTGTGTTAAATCTTTTTTATCAAACTTAAAAATTTATTTACTTATTGAAAGATTACTTAATAAGATATAATAAATTTTGTAGTATTCTTAATGAGAAAAAATTATAAGGGATAGATATATATATAAAAAAAATTAAATATTTACATTTTTTTGAAATTATAAACCAAGAGACATAAATAATAAACTAAATATAACAAAATATAGGAACCAAATAAGCAACACTTAAATATTTTCATGAAATCTAGACACCGATTTCTTAAATGAAGATAGGAACCACTTAATTGTCTTCACAAATTTTGATCTTCTTGAATGGCTAGTTCATTTTAGCGTTTTTTGATGTGAATCTTTCATTGTCGTCTTCCTTACTATGAAGCTCTACTTTTTCTTTGAGTATTTTTATTACTAACTGCTTTTTCCTTGTCGTCGTTATCTATTTTCACATCATCACCATCTTCTTGAACCAAATACTCAACAACCTTCATCACATAATGTAACTATTTTTTGAACCCTTAATCACTTGCACCATTGATGACAATATTTATTTCGTGTTCTTTCATTGTTAGGCAGTGCAGTTCCTTCTCCTAAAGCTTGATTTAAAGTTTGATATTGGAAACAATAAAAGTACTATATTCTTTTCTCATTTTTCTAAAATTTCTAGCCATCTCGCAAACAGAAGGATCACTGAATTCATAGTATGTTACTTTTTGTTGAACAGTTGACTCATAAAACATGATCTTTGTTTGTAGTTGCAGGACCATATTTTAGATGAGTGATCGAATTTTTGAATAATCAACATCCATTGAAAGTTTATATTTTTTGTTTGGATGATGAGAATTAAGAAAAAACTTAAAAAGAAGTGAAGTTTTAGTTGTGGAGTAACAATAAGTAAACATGTCATATACTTCTGTATTATTATTTTAATATATATATATATTTATATAAACGTGGGTTTCTCGAACATGAAAGTTTCAACCATTGTCAAACAGCGAAATCAAAACCCACAATTCAAATAAATGATAATTTTCTGAATGACCGAAGGCACTTACCAGAACTATAAACATTAAAAATCCAAGTGACAGTAGGAAAAGAATATTATTCTATGAATACTTGCAACAGCTATAACCCCCAACAGGTATTGGTTCTTGTCCAGGAACAACAAGCTTTGTACCCTTGAGAAGAGATGAACTACCTGCAGACTCCTGGTCATCATTAGCTAATAAGGCCTTTTTGCTAACGACCCTATAAATTTCTGTCAAGACTGTAAGAAATGCAGGTTCAACATTTATAGACTCAAGTGCTGATGTCTCCATAAAGAACAGGCTCTCCCTTTGGGCGAACTCTTTTGCATCCTCAGTGGGTACTGCCCGAAGTGTCCCAAGGTCGGACTTGTTTCCTACTAGCATAATGACAATATTTTTGTCTGCGTGTCCCCGCAATTCCTCTAGCCATCGAGCCACATGATCAAATGTTTGCCGCTTGGTTATGTCATAGACCAGCATTGCTCCAACTGCGCCTCTATAGTATGCACTTGTCACTGCTCGGTATCTGTAATTATATGAAAACATCACAAGAATAGTTACATTCACATGTTTAACTGGTTTTTTTCATTGTAAAAGGAAACAATTACGAAACATAATTAAGTACCATGAGATGACACCAAAAATAGTATGCATCGCTCTATTATATATACTAGTTAGTGGCAGAAAGTTAGTCATTAGTGTAATAAATAAAATAAAATTACTAAGAAAAACACTTCAGCTTACTCTCAATTTCTCACCCATCTCCCCTTTGTTTATGCAAAAGTGAGATGGCTTAGAGGACAAACGGTGGATAAAAAAATTATAATAAATCAGCAAATCAGTAAAGTGAGATGCCTCCTCTTTTTCTATCACTCAACCACATGCCAAAGGAGCTCTTTAAAACCAGTAAACCAGTTATGAAGTCAAGCATGAAACTAAAACCAGTTCTAACCTTAAGACTGAATACACACCACTACATCTACACCCAATCGGAACGTATCTTGCCATACTAATCATAGTTCCTTGTTGTCTTTTCTTACTGAACCATTGCCTAAAACTGGGTACGTCCTCACCAAAGGTGCCAAATTGTTGGAGGTAAATCCAGCAATTGAGAGGCAATAGCCAGGCAAATGATCAAAACTTATGCTAAAGAACAGATTAGTTAACTCTAGATAAGAATATTGTCCCTATATATTTGCAAAAATCTTGTCCCTCCCCCTTGGGCCTTGGGGAGCCTTGGTATTTATTGTTTCACAAGCCGTGCTTCCCAAATTTACCAGCTTTTGTAAAGAAAAACTAAAAACTACATGCAGAAGCTTCCAGCTTACGAGTGATTAAATCTCTGAATATGCGTTGGTTTAAGAGAGTTTTTTGTAAAATAATTGTTCTAAATTTCACAAACATATACTACATTTTATTTTTTTTCTAAAAAAGGATTTGTCCATTCTTTGTTTGTTCAAATCCAAATAACAGATAATGAAATTCTTTGGAATTCATTCTTTATCCTCCCTAAAGTTTAAGATCAAAACGGATAGTGTTCATCACTACACTGTGACTATCAACATCATTAAGGAGTACACAGTTACCGGGAAAAAATTTAAGAATATATGATGAACCTTCCTGGTTGGCATCTCAACTTTTCTTCTCATTCTTCCTTACTACAATAAAATAAGGAGCTATTTCGTTGTCACCTAGGATGTTTCCACATTTCATAATCACCTCAGCCTCAGAAGACTTTAAATTTACAAACAATTACCTTAATTTCTTTTCGATAAAGATTAATGATCATAGCAATCTTCAATCAAACAGTCTTTTAAATACTCCAGAACTTGAATCTTAACTGCCACCCCCATTTACTTAAAACTAACTGATGGTCATGGTTCTAGCTTTCTGTTTTGTTTAAAGCCAAAGTCAAATGGTCAGATTTCCCCAAAAAGAAATGCACTTCATCTTCACCCTACGAGACTAAATTAATCTACATCGAGCAAACCTTGTCAATGTTAATAATACCCTGACAAAATATATACAAAAGTACCAAAGCCCATAATTTGGGTTGGCCCTCGTATGTGGTAGATCGATTTTCATAGCAGAACTCTAACAGTCCAAACATTGAAGTCTTCAATACCAGAAAAAAGGAATACTCTACCATCAGAACTGGTCTTACAGGATCCACTAGCACAAACAAATACAGTTTTGCACCAGTCTAGACTAGATGGCGCTGCACTGCACTGCACCCTAGGAGAACACTGACTGGAGATTTCTGAAGCCCAGTCCGTTTGTTTTAGCTACGTTGAGAAACTACACTCTTCAATCAAAATAGACAGTGTTTTCGCTTATTGAAAACTTCATAACGTAAGAAGCTATATGAAATTCAAATACCACCAAAGAGCTTCTGTTAAATATATCAAAATTAACAATTGAACTTATGGTAATGAATTCACCAATGCTAATATATCATACCCATCAAATTCCTTATACGTTCAACAATAGAGTGATCGTAGCCACCACTCAGATTCAAGCCCCATCAATAAATCACAAATAATTACATGATGAAAAGAAAGTTCTACCTCTCTTGCCCTGCTGTATCCCATATTTGGGCCTTGATGTTCTTGTGATCGATCATAAGCGTACGTGTCTGAAACTCAACACCAATAGTTGCTTTTGAATCCAGACTGAACTCATTTCGAGCAAAACGAGCCAAAAGTTGGGACTTGCCCACTGCGGAGTCTCCAATCAACACAATCTTGAATACGTAATCGATATTCTGGTTAAAGTTACTATGTAAATTCGCCATTTCTTTCTGCAAAATTCAACAGAGAGAGAAGCTGATCGAGCAATGTGATCGCCAAAGCTATACTCGTGAATCGAGAGAATTTTTTTTCTTTTTATTAATATTATTTTATCATTAAATTGACAGAGAAAATGGTTGTAGACGTGGTCAAAAGAATAAACTATAAAGAGTTGTACTAAGTGAGACTTTTAAAAACTGAGTCCCTTTTTTACATGTCGCATTGTCCCTATCCCAATACATTATTTTGACATAAATGTCCCTCAAAACAAAAAAATTATTTGCATTACGGTTCTTATATGTCGGCCAGGAGTCAGAAGAACAGTTTACGAACCTAGAAAATAAAAGCAAAGAGTTTAGACGCATGATCATATGGTGATCACGAAACATGGAATGATCTCTTCAACCTTTAAACGTACCCCGTTTCTCACATTGGACAAAACGTTATCGGCAGTACATGACTATATTTCTCATCCAAACTCCAATACTCTGTCTTCTGCTTTGCAGCACTACATTGATTCAGATAATCCATATCACGGCCGAAAGATTCATGCCCATGTTATCAAAACTGGGTACGAGCCCAATACCAATATCTCTATCAAACTTCTCATACTTCACTTAAAATGTGGTTGTTTGACATATGCACGTCAAATGTTTGATGAAATGCCTCACAGAACTCTCTCTGCTTATAATTACATTATTGGTGGGTATCTTAGGCAAGGACAAGTGGAGGAATCGCTTAGTTTGGTTCGCAGACTGGTTCTTTCTGGTGAAAATCCTGATGGATATACATTCTCGATGATATTGAAGGCATCCACTTCTGCTAGTTATGTTCCATACCGGAGTAGTCTAGGAAAAATTGTTCATGCCCAGATAATAAAATCTGATGTTGGTTCAGATAATGTTCTTTACACGGCACTTGTGGCCTCTTATGTTAAGAGCGGGAAAATTGGTTATGCAAGGGCTATATTTGAACTAATGTTGGAAAGAAATGTTGTATGCTCAACATCATTGATAACAGGGTACATGAATCAAGGCGATTTTGATGAGGCCAAAGATATATTCAGCAAAACGATTGATAAAGATATAGTGGTGTTTAATGCAATGATTGAAGGCTACAGCAAACTGGTTGAACATGCTTCCAAATCACTTGATATTTATATTCAAATGCAAAGATTGAATTTTCGACCTAATATTTCTACATTTGCTAGTGTTATTGGGGCCTGCTCAATGCTGACAGCTTTTGAAGTTGCTGAACAAGTACAAAGTCAACTTATGAAGACTGAATTTTTCACACATATAAAGATGGGAAGTGCTCTAATAGACATGTACTCAAAGTGTGGAAGAATTGAAGATGCGCGTAAAGTTTTCGATCACATGCCTGAAAAAAATGTATTTTCATGGACTTCCATGATTGATGGTTATGGAAAGAATGGATATCCATATGATGCTCTAGAGCTCTTTGGTATAATGCAAGAACACCATCATATTGACCCTAATTTTGTGACCTTCCTTGGTGCTCTTTCAGCTTGTTCTCATGCTGGGCTGGTAGACAAAGGTCTGGAGATCTTTAGAATCATGGAAGCAGAATACTTCCTAAAGCCAAAGATGGAGCATTATGCTTGTGTTGTCGATCTTTTGGGACGAGCAGGACGTTTGAGTCAAGCTTGGGAGTTTGTAAAGGCAATGCCTGAGAAACCCAACTCAGATGTGTGGGCTGCTCTTCTGAGTTCATCTAGATTACATGGTTATGTAGAGATGGCCAGCATAGCTGCCAATGAACTTTTTAAACTCAATGCTAATGATCGGCCAGGGGCATATATTGCACTGTCTAATACTCTCGCAGATGCTGGTAAATGGGATAGTGTAAGTGAAATAAGGGATAAAATGAAGGTAAGAGGCGTATCTAAAGATACTGGATGCAGTTGGGTTGCTGCTGAATTTAGTTTGTAACATATATGCAAAGAAGCGATTTATACAATATTTTTCATTCAATAAATGTTCTTCATTTTTGAACTGCTTTGTCTCGGTTGGCTAATGACTTAATTTACGCGAGGCCCTTAATCTTCAATGTTAATACTACAATCATTCTAAATAGGCTGTAAAAGTTTTTTTTTTTTTGCAGATACTATTATGAGCCAAAAAATAAAATGATTGTGTACTAAAGCTTCATTTAAAAGGTTGCTACGAGTAGGTGTTGTATAGATTGAAAATGATTGTTTGATGCAATACACAGTTCTGATTTATCCAAAAGAAAAAAACTTAAACACCTTCAATAAAGCAAGATATTGAACGTCAAAATGATGTCGTGCCCTGTTTTTGGGTCTGTTGCAGTTATAGTTTCTTAACCACCTTTGTTTGGATTTTAACTGTTTTTTTGAATGTTTTCTTTCCCACCTCTCCTCCCAGATTCGTTTTCCTTTTCTTTTTTCTTACTTTCTGTGCTTAACTGCTATCATCCTCTGCACTTGTCTACCTTTTTTGCTCCTTCGTTGCTATGGATCCCTTGTTAAACCGTATAGATTCCACCTTAACTCTCACTGAGGAAGAGAGTTCTGTTGCTATTTTACCCACTGAAGTGGATCTTGTCACCAATGTCAACAACAACCACATTCTTATTGCTAGAATTCTAACTGAGAACTATGTTCATAAGCCTACATTCTACGATCAAATGGGGGGTCATTAGAAGGGGAGATTCCCTGTGATAATTTCTGAATATGGTGAAGGGTTATTCAAAGTTTCTTTTGGATGTGCAGGAGACAAATTCCGGGTGTTGAACAAAGAACCATGGCACTTCCAAAACCACTTAGTTGTTTTCTGCTCACCAAGTACTCTGCAAAATGTCACAATGAACAATCTAAGTGAGTGCCCCCTTTTGGGTTCAGGTATACCGATTACCTTTCCTAAGCAAATCAAAGTCTCTTGCCACTGCACTTTTAAACATCATAGGGGAATTCATTGATTTTCATGAGGATTCTCTTGATGAGGGTTGGGGCCCTTTCTTAAGGACTCTAGTTAAAATCTCTGTGGACAAACCACTTCTCCGTGGCAGAATGATCAGTTTACCAAGGATTCGGGATGATTTTTGGGTGGATTTTCGTTATGAGCGATTGCCTGAATTTTGTTTCGAATGTGGAAGGATTGGACATCCCTTTGAAAAATGTGTTGCTTTCATGGAAAGAATGGACAATGGTAATGATGATGATCTTGAATATGGTCATTGGATGAAAGGGGCAAAATTACCAACTACTGGCTATGATAAATATCGGACTGACTTTGCCAAGGGTAATGCTTGGCCACTTTTGACTCATTTCGCCCGTAAATCTTTGACCTCCACAATACCAACTCTGTATATTAGACCACAACCCCAGCCAAGAGTACTTTTTCATGGTAAATCTTCGACTCCCACTCATTCTCTGCCTCCTCATTCTCATACTTTACCTGCCTCGGTGTACCAATGAAAACTTCTTTCCCTACAATCACTACTGCTAATTTGATTTCTTCATCAAACACTCCTATTGTAGCACCTGCTACTATCCCTTCTTCCCACCATCTATCTGCCCTCACTTCTGCTGCTTCTCTTATGAGCATCTCTGGGTTTTCTACATCACCCGATATACCCTCCCATTCTACCAGAACCCTCTCAATGTCTTCCAATCTCTCCACTACTGCCAACTTAAGCCACATTTTCATCCCTGGCATTGGCTCCTCTCTCACCCCTCATATTCCCTATGCAACCTACCCTCCCACTACCCTGCCAAACACCCCTACTCCTCAATCTCAGATACATGCTATTGTAACCACTACACCATCTCTCATCTCCACTACACAGGCACCAACCTTGATCACAAACTCTCACCCTCAAAGCAGTAAAGAAAACCTTCATCCAAACCGTATGTTTAAAAGGCAAACTGATGCGCCTACCATGAGGCAAATGCTTAAGAGATATCGCAATCAACAATACACAGCCGCACCCTCCTTTTCGTCGAAAGGGGATTGCTCACACCAGAATGTTTCCTTGACTTCCAAGGATTCTGATGGTGACTCAGACGATTCAGCGGAGATTGCTTTGCATTCCCGCAAGGGATTATGAAAATTTAAGTTGGAACGTGCGGGGATTGGGAAACCCGAGAGCGTAAAGACATTTACGATTGCTTGTACGCCAGCAATCTCCCCATGTTCTTTTCCTCATGGAAACTAGACTCAACAATAACTCTCTCGATCGTTTTCGAAAGCTTTTAAAATTTTCTCATGGTTTGGAAGCACCTCGGGTAGGACTTAGTGGAGGTCTTATGCGGCTATGGATAGATGATATTGTTCTTCAGCTCAATACTTTTGGTCCCTGTTATTTTGACTCATGGTTAAGTGATGCTAGTGATAACAAGTTTCATTCCACTGCTTTCTACGGAGCTCCTGTTGTGGGAAATAGAATGGATTCCTGGATTTTACTCCGTCGGCTATATGACATTGCCCCCTTGCAACCGTGGCTAATCATTGGGGATTTCAATGAAATAATTTTGAATGCAAACAAATCTGGGGGATCTCTCCGTAGTGAATCCCAAATGACAGCCTTCCGAAATGTTCTTGATCACTGCCACCTTAATGATCCTCCTTTCCACGGAGACAGCTACACTTGGGCTAAGGATAGAATAGCAACAAGCACTTTAAAGGAATGTCTTGACTGGTGCTTTGTGAACGATGTATGGCCTTCTAATTTTCAACAACCAACTGTCTCTCACTTGGACTATTTTCAGTCTGATCATCGAGCCATTACATTAGAAGTCTTCACTCAAGCAACTGCTCAGCAACACAAAAGACACAATCGTTTTCGCTTTGAGAAACTTTGATTATTTAACCCTGACAATAAGTCCATTATCTCCAATTGTTGGTTATCTAATTGTTCTACGGATCCCATCAGCAATGTGCTACACAATTTAGAATCTTGTGCAACATCACTTCAGCAATGGCATATTAAAAAGTATGGGCGAATGAAAAAGAATATTGCAGATGCTCAATCGGAAGTGGATTCTCTAAACAACTCTCCTACTCCCACCCATGAAACTGCTGCTGCTATCAAGCATAATGAATCGGTTCTTGATGAATTGTTAGAACAGGAAGAGATGTATTGGCAACAGCGTTCACGTATTGATTGGATGCAATTGGGTCACAAAAATACCAATTTCTTTCATTCAAAAGCTCGGCTAGAAGGTCAAACAATAGAATTACCTCTCTCAAAACTGAAGATGGAAGCACTTATACATCCAAGGCTGATATGAGTAATGTTATTCAGGATTATTTTGCCAATCTTTTTTAGACTTCTCACATTGGTAGCACTGCCCTTGATGCCACTCTTTCTACAATACCTGAATTGGTTACAGTAGACATGAATGTCGTGCTTCTCAAACCATTTTCTAAGGAAGATGTTCAGTTGGCTCTACACTCTATGGGGCCTGATAAAAGCCCAGGAATCGATGGAATGTCGGCAATGTTTTACCAAAAAAACTGGGATATAGTTAGTAATATTGTTATTAAAGCTGTATTGAGTGTATTAAATGATGGAGCTGACCCTTCACCCTTGAATTCCACCATCATCACACTCATCCCGAAGATTAAAAAAGCAAAGTTTATGAAAGATTTCAGACCAATCAGCTTGTCCAATGTTGTTTCCAAGCTCATCACCAAAATCCTAGTTGTTCGCTTCAAGGAAATACTCCCCCATGTCATCTCTGAGACTCAAAGTGCTTTCCTTCCAAGTCGCCTCATCACAGACAACATCTTGGTTGCTTTTGAACTAATCCATGGTATTAAACATAAAACTTCGTGTAGGAAAGGAGTGGCTGCTATGAAGTTGGATATGAGTAAAGCGTTTCATCGGGTTGAATGGAGTTTCATCAAAGCTGTGATGGATCGAATGGGGTTTTCTAATAGATGGACGTCACTTATTATGACTTGCTTGACAACAAATAAATTTACTTTTCTTTTAAATGGAGAACTAACAGGCTTAGTCACACCATCCCGAGGGCTTAGGCAAGGCTGTCCTTTGTCTCCATATCTATTTCTAATTTGTTCAGAGGGTCTCTCATGTTTATTGAAGCATGAAGAAAGCTTAGGAAATCTCCATGGTTACTCACTCACCCGAAGGGCTCCTCCAATTTCACACCTCTTTTTTGCGGATGATAGCTTACTATTTTGTAATGCTACAGAGAGCTCTTGTCTTGCTATCAAACGTTGTCTGGATATATACCGTCAAGCTTCTGGCCAAGTATTGAATCCTGATAAATCTATCCTCTCTTTCTCTCCAAACACCACTTTGGCGGCTCAAGTTCAGTTTCATAGAGTGCTTTCCATGCCCATCAGTGAATGCCATGAAAAATACCTTGGGTTACCAGCATATACAGATCGAGACAAGCAGCAGTTGTTCAGCGAAGTCAAGGAAAAAATATGGCGGCTTATGAGAACCTGGAATGACAAACTCTTTTCCATTGGAGGTAAAGAAATCCTACTTAAAGCTGTGGTGCAATCTATCCCAACTTATTTAAGGAGTTGTTTCAAGTTACCAATAACTCTCTGCAATCAACTTGAAACAATGATGTCAAAATTTTGGTGGGGTTCTAATGAAAATGGAACAAAAATCCATTGGCGAAGTTGGAAACTTTTATGCAAAACCAAACTTGATGGTGGAATGGGCTTTCGGTCTTTCATACACTACAATCAAGCGCTACTTGCCAAGCAGACATGGAGATTTCTCGACAACCCATCATCTCTTTTGAGTAGACTATTGAAAAGCCGATACTTCCCACACAATTCTTTCCTAGAGGCTCCTCATGGTCACTCCCCTTCTCTCACATGGCAAGGTATCCTTCATGGCAGAGAACTCTTACAACCTGGGTTACGATGGAAAATTGGGGAAGGCAAAAACATCAATTGTGCATCCGATCCGTGGATCCCATGCCATATGAACTTTTAACCATCCCATTATGAGGGACCACCAAACACTGTTGTTGCCAATTTTATCACTGAAGACCGGCAATGGAACAAGCAGCTGTTAGATGAGTATTTTTCAAGTATTGATGTGGATCGTATACTCACCATTCCATTGAGTTACTTCTTGGCAAATGATCACCTCATCTGGCACCACCATACTTCAGGGATCTACAATGTTCATTCAGGATATCATCATGTTGCTTCTCTTGAAGATTCAGATCTCTCCTCCACCTCAAATTCTCCTACAAACTGGTGGAAATATTTTTGGAAACTACAGCTGCCACATAAAATTAAAATATTCGCTTGGAGAGTATTTCATGATGCTTTACCAGTTGCTACATCCCTAGTACGAAGACATATCATCACCGATTCTACCTGTTCTGTATGTCGACAAGCATGGGAATCAGTAGGCCACGCTCTCTTTGGATGCAAATATGCAAAGGCTGTCTGGCAGGCTACAGGGTTTCTTTTTGACTGGAATGTTGCTGCACAAATGAATAAGGGTGATTATTTAGTACACTTGTCTACCCTTCATTCCAAGCTTGAAATGGAAAACATTATCTGCATTTTATGGTCCATTTGGACAGAGAGAAACCGGATCCTTCATGGTAACAAGGCTAAGTCTGTTGTACTTTTGGCATCTTTTGCTACCAATTACTTGTCCAACTATCAGCATGCTCAAGCTAAGTTTCGGCCTCCTGAAGCTACAGCAAACCAGAATCCTCCACCAGCACCGGTTCCGGACTCTCCTTGGCGAGCACCTGAACCCAGAAGCCTCAAAATTAATGTGGATGCTGCCATAAATGCATCTAATAACCAAATGGGCATTGGAGCTGTTATCAGGAACTGTTAGGGGGCTGTAATTGCTGCTTTCTCGAAGCCTCTCCTCGGAAACTTTGCATCTCATCAAATAGAGGCAAAGGTAGTTTTTCACAGCTTGCTTTGGGCCAATCAATTGGATCTACAGCTAGGCCAAGTCGAAACGGATGCTATGATGGTTACCAATGCTTTATATGGCCGATCAAATTGTATCTCTGCTTTAAATGATCTTATGAATGATGTATCTTGCTTACTTTCCTTTTTCCCGGGTGTATCTGTTGTACATGCTAAACGAACAGCTAACAAAGCTGCTCATTCTTTACCTAAATATTCTTTAGGGTTGGATGAAGCTTGCTTTTGGATGGATTCTTTTCCTCCATCTCTAAACTCTGTTATTGTAAATGACTTATCTGTTTAATTTATAATAACAAGTTTTTATCCTAGAAAAAAAAGGTTGCTACGAGTAGACAAAAAATATGTGTGCCCACGCCCATTAGTGGAACTCAGCAAAAGATTAAAATTCAAATTCAAAAATATTTGCAACTGTGTCAATTCTCAAGTTTAGGCTGATGATTGCATGTTCTTTTACCTTATCGGTATGCGAAGTTGCTAACTTTGTTTAATTGATGTTCACAAAATATGAACCAAACCGTTCAACCCATCCAATCCAACTCATTTTTTGTTGTAAAGGGTTATGTTAAGAATAGATCATGGCTCATCGGGCTGAAAAGTGATACACCATATAATTATGCATTGGTTATGGGTTGGCACAGTCTAACACTATATAACCCAATGCAACCCATTTTTTGAGACAACTTTTATACATAAAATACATTTTACATTCACAAAATATATACAAATATATTTTATAAATAAATTACATTATTATTCTCACAAGAAAATTAATTAAAACACATCACTAACGTGTAGTCCATAGTTATCCTACTACTTCTACCAAAAAATATAACATGAGAATCAATCATTCTTATTAACTTTGCTACCCATAAAATGATACTATCACCATCACTTTAAATGTTTTTAAAGCACTATATATATATATATATATATTCACATGCATCATTTTTTTTTGTATGTTCTAGGTTAAATCATTTCATCATGTTTCTAATATAAATATTAAAGGCTATATATTCATCACAACTCAATGAACCTAACTCAACCCAATCCACCCCTATATGATTGTACCAAATAGGGTTAGATTGTACAATTATTTCACAAATACACAAAAACAATAAAAGAATTACAAAAATACAGTTGTATAGAATTTTAAATATTTTTACAATTTTTGTGATTTAGTTACATAAAATAAGGTCTTTTGATGTATTTTTATGTTGTACTCTTTTTAATTTTTTGTCATTTGTATGTTATTTTTTGTTGTTGTTTTGATGTTATTCAGATGTTATTTCTCTGTTACTTTTACGTAATTTTCTTGTATTTTTCGTATAGCTTTTATAGAACACAATAAAAATGTTAAAAAAAATCTTTAAATGCAAAAATGTAAAAATTTTATAAAAAATAGTGTATTATGGAATTATCCCGAAAAGAAAAATAGAATGGTTTATAGGGGTATATTGAAAAATTCCTTTTTTATTCATCAATTAATCAAATCTACCTCTAATATATATTTAATTGAAACATACTTCTTTTTATATGTATTGTATCCAAAATACTTTGAAATAAAGGAATTACATGGAAAGTATATTAAAGTCATAAGGGCAAAATTGGTAAAGTGTTTAAAAAAAAAGGTAAAAATAATACTTTAAAAAGGACGGTAAAAATGAAAAAAGACAATATAAAAAGGGTATAGAGTCTAATTTCCTCATTTATAGCTTCTCCAAACCGCTATTATTAGGTTAGCCTATTAAAACACTTTTAACTCAGACAATTGATCCCATATGGACCCCAATTACACAGAAAATATTTCATCTACATGTAATTGATTAACACTTGTTATTCCAACATTGATACATATCTTGTTAAAGCAGCATCACAAAGGTCACTAAAGGGTTTGTCAAAGAAAAAAAAATGGAAAACAGAGATCACGAAAGGGTCAATTCCTTGACTGTCAAATCAAGTTGTGCGTATCTTCTCTTCTTTATTCACAGAAAATTTCACCACTTACAGTATGCTCAGTGCGATGTAACCAGTTTTTTGTTTGTGCTACACATATTTTGGCTAATTACTTGGTAAGACAATCTCTAATAAACTACTTTCAGAAGACCAATCTGTAGATCTAGCATTTGATTAGATGTAATGAAATGGTATGGAAAGAAATATTTTTTATTTCATTTCTTTGTATGGTTTTAAAATATTGAAATGTGGAATGACTTTTCTATTATTTTAGTAGAATGACTATTTCATTTTGAAATAAAAGAAGTGACCATTCCAATGCAATATAAAACAATTTAATAAAATTTTTATCAAATCTTTTTATACTTTTTAAATTTGATTCCATTCAGTTGAATTCCTCTTCAAATTCCCATTCTCATACCTATTGCTATATTTTTATTCCTCCCAACTAAATGTTACTTCTTTTTTTATCTGGGAAGATGGGGATCTTGGCTTTGGTTAGGGTTAATGAAATGGAATGAAAACTATTCTTTTATTTAGTTGCATTTTAAAGTATTGGAGTGTTATTCCATGGAATAATTTTTTACCATTTTATTGGAATGACTATTCTATTTTGAAATTGAAAGAAAATCCATTGCAACACAAGATGAAAAAATATTAATAAATTTTTTCCTTTCATTTTAAATTTGATTCCATTTAATTTTTATTCTTATTCTTATTCTCATTTTAATTCCTATATTATTATTTCTCCCAACTAAACATAACTTTAACTGGCATTTGTGTTAGAGTTGAATATTTTCACATATATTTTTTTTATATAATTATTAATGTTATCCAAATTTTTATTAATCAGACACGTAGCGCGATCAAAGAGGTGAACACGGTCTCTACATAAGGCATCCGGGGGAATTAAAAGAAATGACTCCCAAACCTAGCAGCAAGAGGCAATGACTTCCAAGAGCAGCATCCTTCGTTACGGATCTCACAAGGCGGCATGAATTCTGGAGACATTGGACATGTTAGCTCCTTGCAAAATAGCACTCTATAGAGGGTTATACCTTTTTTTGACAGAGGATCAGATCTTGTCCCCTGTGCTAGATCATGGTAGTGCGCGTACGCACCCTCGAGCATGCTTTTTGCCCAACAGCCTGGGTAGAGACTGTTCGAAATTATTTTACCAGGATCTTAGATCTACTCACAATTATGTTGATTAACACCCTAAATATGAACTTCTAAAACGATTATAAAATTAAACACATATAAAGTATGAGAAACCTTACATCGGGTGCAGCGGAATAAAATGTTTCCTTCCGTTCAGATCTCTAACCCTTGTATCCTTTCTGTCGCAGAGTATTATCAAGATTTGAACTTGGATCTCTTTCTCTCCTTTCTTTAGTGTTGAATCTCCTTCTTGTTGAAAGTCTTTCTTCATGATCTTCCTCACTATGATTTAGGTATCACTTGCTGTGTGTGGGCACTACTCTATCACTAAGAGGTTCGAAATTTACAAGAGAGAAGAAGGAGGTGAAGGTGGCGGCTAGGTATAGAGAGAGAAGGCTCATGTTTTTTTCTGAAGGAAACAAGATGTAACGTCCCCGCTTCAAGCCTCCATTGGGCCCTTACACCCACGGACTAATGGCTCTTATACACGAGTTCATCACTCTGGCTGCTTTCTGGATTGATGACTGACCCTACAGATCAACACAAGTGTTTTCAGCGTGCTTTGTCCTCACTCACACGCATCCTGGGAAAACTTCCCAGGAGGTCACCCATCCTTGAAATTACTCCAGGCCAAGCACGCTTAACTGTGGAGTTCTTTCGAGATGGGCTACCGAAAAACAAGATGCACCTTGTTGATATAGGTAGTACCAATCAATCCATTTAAGCCCTCCTCAACTGTGTAGTCCCATACCTACACAGTCTCAGAATCATCCCACTTGACCTTCCTCATGCGGTGTGGGATTGCACAGCTTACCCGATGTTTCCCCTTACGGATCACGGGACTACTGACTGTCACAATCACCCCCCCTTATGGGGTCCGACGTCCTCGTCGACCACACTTCCGGCTGGGTCAAGGCTCTGATACCTTTTGTAACGTCCCCGCTTCAAGCCTCCATTGGGTCCTTACACCCACGGAATGAATGGCTCTTATACACGAGTACGCTACTCTGGCTGCTTCCTGGATTGATGACTGGCCCTACAGACCAACACAAGTGTTTCCAGCGTGCTTTGTCCTCACTCGCACGCTTCGGTATGGGACTACACAGTTGAGGAGGGCTTAAATGGATTGATTGGTACTACCTATGTCAACAAGGTGCATCTTGTTTTTCGGTAGCCCATCGCGAAAGAACTCCACAGTTAAGCGTGCTTGGCCTGGAGTAATTTAAGGATGGGTGACCTCCTGGGAAGTTTTCCCAGGAAGCGTGCGAGTGAGGACAAAGCACGCTGGAAACACTTGTGTTGGTCTGTAGGGCCAGTCATCAATCCAGGAAGCAGCCAGAGTAGCGTACTCGTGTATAAGAGCCATTCATTCCGTGGGTGTAAGGACCCAATGGAGGCTTGAAGCGGGGACGTTACACAAGATATGAAAGTTGTTATTTCCTGAAGCCTTCACTATCTATTTATAGCATTCCACATAGGGTTAGGTTTGAATTATTTTGGCATTAAAATAATGCAAATATCAGATGATAATCCCTATTAAAGTGGCCGGCCATGGCATTATGGATTTGGGCCTCACTTTTGTAATTTTGCAGTTTTATCATTTCTGCATCTCATTTTCTCAAAAACGCCAATTTTCAAATTCAACCATTTAAATGCCAATTCTAACTATTTAATAACTATCAATAATTATTAAATAATATTTTCATTTATCATATTTATTAATTGAACCATACAAAGTATCTTAATTACCAAATATGCCCTAAAAACTCTTTCTTTACAATTTCGCCCTTACTTAGTGAAAAATTCACAAATAGACATAGTCTAATTTGAGAATTATAATTGATTAATCAAAACCAATTAAATGAGTCTTACAAGTAATATTATCTCAACTAGTGGGGGGACCACGAGTCTATATAACCGAGCTTCCAATAAGCAGATCAAGAACTTATAACCTAAATTCACTGACTTATTAATTCTTCGTTGAATCCACACATAGAACATAGAATTGCACTCTCAGTATATAGAACGCTCTATATGTTCCACCATATAGACACGTCATTAGTTATTCATTGTTATTATCCAATTTGATCAATGATCCTCTATATGAATGATCTACACCGTAAAGGGATTAGATTACCGTAACACCCTACAATGTATTTTATCCTTAAAACACTTAACCCCGTATAAATGATATTTTAGCTATGTGAAATGAGTACTCGACCATTTATTTTCGTTTGGTCAAGCTTGAAGGAAATCATCCTTTACTTTCTATTCGCCAGATAGAAGCTATAGATTCCATATTTATGTTAGCGGTCCCACTCAATTGCACTACCGTGTTCCCAAAATGTACGTATCACCCTGACCCAAAAGTAGGCTTAACTAACAAATCAAAGAACACGAATAACACTCTTGAGATTGAGCCTAATCATATCAGGATTTAGATGATTTGATCTAGGATCAAGTAGACGATATTGACTTGAATAGATATTACGGTAAGTTTGATTAAATCTAGTTCAAAGTTCAATATCGGTCCTTTCCGATGCATACTCCATGCACCTAACCTAAGCTTTACTTTAACCAATGCTCTGGAAAGAACATAGCATTATTCCAAATGCAAGTAAACTCTGTTGTAGATTATCATTTCAATAAAACCCTGTGTCTGATAAATCTAGGAATCTTTATTCACATAGTCATGTTTACTTTCCAATGTGTTGACAACATAATAAATAGGATCAAGTATGTGAAAAGGGTTTGAAATGAATTTATAAATCAAATAGACAAGCAATTGATAAGATGAACCAAAACATACACAAATGAATAAAAAAGGCTTCTGTTTCTTTATTGATGTTAAATAAAATGGATTACATTGAAATGGAGTTTTATTTAGGGCATAAAACCCAACAAACTCCCACTTCCACTAATATAAAACTAATCAATACATATCAATTAATCCTAAATTCTTACGGTGCTTTTCAAATGCAGTTACTGCCAAGACTTTGGTGAATGGATCAGCTAAGTTGTCTTCTGTGTCCACTTTCTCAACCAGTACATCCCCTCTTGCCACATATTCTCTGATGACGTGATACTTCCTTTCTATGTGTTTGCTTCTCTTGTGGCTTCGAGGTTCCTTACTATTGGTTATTGCTCCATTATTATCACAAAGTAGGACCTGAGGCTTTTCCATTCTAGGCATGACACAGATACTGGTGAAGAACTTTCTTAGCCAGGCAAGCTCTTTAGCAGCTTCTGCTGCAGCTATGTATTCTGCTTCCATCGTCGAGTCCGATATCGCGGTTTGTTTAGTACTTCTCATAACCACTGCTCCACCCCCAAGAGTAAACACCATCCCAGATGTAGATTTCTTGTCTTCAAGACATGCCTGGAAATCTTAATCAGTATAGCCTATGGGATTTAAAGCACCACCCTTGTAGACTAACACAAGATTCCTTGTACTCTTTAAGTATTTCAGAATATACTTAACTGCATTCTAATGTTCCTGTCCTGGATTTGACTGATACCTGGTCACGATTCCAACTGCATAGCAGATGTCAGGTCTAGTGCATAACATTGCATACATTAGACTTCCAACTGTAGAGGCATAAGGAATTTTCGCCATGTCCTCTATCTCTTGAGGATTAGTAGGAGACTGTTCCTTAGATAGACGGATACCATATCTAGAAGGCACCTTCGCCCCATTGGTGTTGTTCATGGAGAATCTCTCTAAAACTTTGTCAATATAGGTTGTTTGAGAGAGAGCAAGAGATCTGTTCTTCCGGTTTCTGATAATCAGAATACCAAGAACATAGGCTGCCTCACCCAAATCTTTCATATCAAATTGAGTGTTAAGACATTCCTTGATGTTAGTCATTTTCTTGATATTGTTTCCAATAATCAAAATATCGTCAACATAAAGGACCAGGAATACTACTACTTGGTCTTCCTTGAGTTGGTAAACACAAGGTTCATCTTCATTCTGAAAAAAGCCGTAGGTCTGATGATTTCATCAAACCTTTTGTTCCATGAGCGAGAAGCTTGCTTTAGTCGATAGATAGACTTATTTAATTTGCAAACTTCCTTTTCTTGTCCTGGAAGAACATAGCCTTCTGGTTACTCCATATAGATGGTTTCTTCAAGTACCCCATTAAGGAAGGCAGTCTTGACATCCATTTGCCAGATTTCATACTCGAAAGCAGCAGCTATGGAGAGCAGAATTCAGATGGATTTGAGCATGGCAACAGGACTAAAAGTTTCCTCATAGTCCACACCTTCTCTTTGGGTATAATCCTTGGCTACAAGTCTAGCTTTAAAAGTTTCGACTTCGCCTCCAGTGCCTCTTTTCTTCTTGTAAACCCACTTACATCCGATTGGATGATAGTAATCAGGTGCGTCTACATATTCCCAGACTTTGTTCTTTTTCATGGAAACCCATTCTGAATCCATGCCGGCTGACCATCGTTTCTGTTGCCGACTAGCCATTGCCTGTTTATAGGTTAAAGGTGTTGGAATTATTTTACCAGGATCTTAGATCTACTCACAAGTATGTTGATTAACACCCTAAATATGAACTTTCTAAAACGATGAAATAAACACATATAAAGTTTAGGAAACCTTACATTGGGTGCAGCGGAATATAATGACTCCTTCCGTTCAGATATCTAGCCCTTGATTCCTTTCTGTAGCAGAGCATTATCAATATCTGAACGTGGATCTCTTTCTCTGAATCTTTGATGCTGAAACTCCTTCTTACTGAAAGTCTTTCTTCACGATCTTCCTCACTATGATTGAGGTATCACTTGCTGTGTGTGGGCACTACTCATACACTAAGTATTTCGAAATTTGAATGAGGAAGAGAGAGAGAGTGGGTTCGGCCAAAGATAGGGAGAGAGAAGGCTCAGGTTTTTCTAATTCAGAAAGTGTTAGGAAATACTGTAAATTTCCTGAAGCCTTCACTATCTATTTATAGCATTCCACTAGGGTTAGGTTTGAATTATTTGGCATTAAAATAATGAAAATATCAGTTTAAATTTCCTACAAAAGTGGCTGGCCCTATACTAGTGGATTTGGGCCTCACTTTTTGCAATTTTGCAGTTTTACCTTTTCTGCATCTGATTTTCTCAAAAACGCCAATTTTCAAATTCAACCATTTAAATGCCAATTCTAACTATTTAATAACTATAAATAATTATTAAATAATATTGTCATTTATCATATTTATTAATTGACCTATACAAAGTATCATAATTAACAAATATGCCCCTAAAACTCTTTCTTTACAATTTCGCCCTTACTTAGTGTAAAATTCACAAATAGACATAGTCTAATTTGAGAATTATAATTGATTAATCAAAACCAATTACATGAGTCTTACAAGCAATATTATCTCAACTAGTGTGGGGACCATGGGTCTATATAACCGAGCTTCCAATAAGTAGATCAAGAATTTAGCACTAAAATTCACTAACTTATTAATTCTTCGTTGAATCCACGCATAGAACTTAGAATTGTACTCTCAGTTATATAGAATGCTCTATATGTTCCACCATATAGACACATCATTAGTTATCCATTGTTATAATCCTAATGTGATCAATGATCCTCTATATGAATGATCTACACTGTAAAGGGATTAAATTACCGTTACATCCTACAATGTATTTATTCCTTAAAACACTTGACCCCGTATAAATGATATTTTAGCTTATGTGAAATGAGTACTCCACCATTTATGTTCGTTTGGTCAAGCTCGAAGGAGATCATCCTTTGCTTACTATTCGCCAGATAGAAGCTATAGATTATGTTTATGCTAGCGCTCCCACTCAATTGCACTACCGTGTTCCCAAAATGTACGAATCACCCTGACCTAAAAGTAGGCTTAACTGACAAATCAAAGAACATGAATAGCCTTTCAAGATTGAGCCTAATCATAACTGGATTAAGAACATTTGATCTAGGATCAACTAGGCGATATTGGCTTGAATAGATATTACGGTAAGTTTAATAAATCTAAGTCAAAGTTCAATATCGGTCCCTTCCGATGCATACTCCATGCAGCCAACCTGAGCTTTACTTTAACCAATGCTCTGGAAAGAACATAGCACTTCTCCAAATCCAAGTAAACTCTGTTGTAGATTATCATATCAGTAAAACCCTATGTCTGATAAATCTAGGAAAACTTTATTCACATAGTCATGTTTACTTTCCAATGTGTTGACGACACAATAAACAGGATCAAGTATGTGAAAAGGGTTTCAGATGAATTGATGCATTATGTACATATAATCATGAAATAAATCATGTGAACCATACAACATTAAATGTTATTTCTGATCTATATTAATAAGTAAATCTGATTATATTGAAATGAGTTTTATTTAGGGCATAAAACCCAACAAACTCCCACTTGCACTAATATAAAACAAAAAGTGCGTTTCAAATAATCTCAACACCTTGATATACAAATCAAGTGTAGTAGTAGTAAACTCCTCATAATAGGATCTGAAAGGTTGAATTAACCACAACCTTTTCTCCACCATTACTCTTCCTTAATCACAAAATTATTGATCATGTGAAATTCCTCTCTATATGTCTACTCTCTTGGGATATTGGATTCTATACCTTTGGCAACTACTTTTGGTTAATCAGGAAATTAACACTAGTAGTTTAGGCAATTTGGAATTGTAACACCCTAACTACCTTAGGCGTATTACGTGATTTTTAAACGTACTGTGCAGCTCGTTGCTAATCAACGAGGTTTATGGAAAAACGTGATTAATTAAAATTTTGCTTTTTAATTAAACTTATAAAACAATATTACAAAAGACTCGGGATCCCGATTATAAAAATATTTACAACAAGTTTAACTGTTTAACTGTTACATAAAAAATAAAGGTCGTCTAACGACCAGATACAAAATCAGCCTTGCTGTCCCGAGGATCGTACGCTCCAGGCCTAACCGCCCCGACATGTACAATCTCATAAGCTCGCTCACGGTCCATCAGCTATAGCCTTGCCTTTACCTACACATAAACGTAAATTGTGAGTCGACAGACTCAGTAAGAAAAGCATAATAATACTCATACATAATTCTAACTGCCGTGTCCAACACGATACTGAGTCCCGCTACTGCCGTGTCCAACACGGTACTGAGCCACTACTGCCATGTCCAACATGGTACTGAGTTTTGAACGTTCACAGGGACGGTACTATTGGCAAGTATCCTCCTGATCGGTCGAAGCGGTCATACTCCGGCTGCTGGTCATACTCCAGCCTGTACCGACGGGATAGGTCAATAGCACTGAACCACCAACCAAATGTCAGCCTGATCGGTCGAACCGGTCATACTCCGGCTGCTGGTCATACTCCAGCCTGTACCGACGTGAAAGGGTTGGATGGTTCAAAGCCTATATACATAACTAATGTAATCTAACAGGCTTCCTACATGCACGCTAAACATGTAATCTACATATGCATACTGTTATACTAATCTTACCTGGATTCCGAATTCAGGTGTGCCGGTCAACCTGACTGGAACTGAAGCTGAGCGGCGGATTACTGGCTCCTAAACCATAAAAATCACAACGCTATAAGTGACACGCTAAATCACTTCCCGGGGACTGAAACTAGGAACTAAAAGTTTCCCTATCGATAAAAAGCATGGCAATACCCCTAAAAACATAAAAACGAGGAAAACTAGGGTTTCTGAAAATTCCCCAACCGGTAGACCGGTTGCCCAACCGGAATTCCGGTTCTGGGAAATTCAGGACCCCCATCCGGAATTCCGGATGCACAACCGGAATTCCGGTTCCTCGCAGGCAGCAACATCAAATTTTCATAACTTGCACAATTCAACCCCAAATCACCTCAAACTTTCCAGACCTATTTTATACCTTCCCTAGAACATATCCAAGGCATCAAAACAACCCAGAAACCTCAAACATGAAAAATGCCATTGGAGCTCAAGCTTTGAGTTCTATACTCAAACTTGAGCAAAACCACCTAATCAAGCATTCCACTAGCTTAATTCTACTTAATCAAGCTTATCTAAGCCTCTAAAAACAATTAAAACAACAGCAACATCACAGAAACAGATTCACTATATTTTCTTCCAAAAATCACATTTTTGCATAGAAAACTCAAAGCTTTAAACAACCTAACTAACATGCTTCAAACAGTTTATTTAACTTCAATTAGACATGCTTTAAACCACAGAAATCAACAACAAAACCCAACAACAACAACAGCCACAAAAAGCATGCATTTACTCAATATTTTACCATTTTTTTCAAGAAAACAAAGGAGAACAATTAGGAAATACAAACCACAATAAAGAGTACCCAAAGCTATGAAGAATCTAGCTAGAAATTTGATGAAAAAAACCCAGTCTTTGAATCCCATGCACCAGCCGAAATAGAGAGAGAGAATGAGAGAGAGTTCTCTTTTTCAAAGTTTTCTAATTTTATGCTAAGTGTAGAAATGAGAAAAATAAGAGAATAATGCCACTTACACCATTTCATTTCAGCCACTAAAATAAACAAATAACATTTATTTTTCAAATAAACAAGTCACTAAAAGACAAAAAGTCATTGGGGCAAAAAGACCATTTTGCCCCTCCACACTAAAATCACATAAATCATACTAAAGGGGTATTTTTTTTTGGGAAATTCTAAATTCCCGGCCATTCCCGACATTCCCAATGTCTAAAACCCGTCCCTAAACTACTAACATACTAAGTTGTGATTTCTACTGAGCCAAACGCCGAGTTCCAAAATACCGGGCACCGAAAATGCAAAATATGAAAGCTACTAAATAACATAACATGCATTTCTGAATTCCATAAATAATAGCAATAAATTATTTAAATAGCTATAAATAATTTCATAATTAATCATAAACAACTGCTAATTTCCAAATTAACTAAGCGGGCTTTACAACTATCCCCCCCTTAAAAGGATTTCGTCCCCGAAATCTAACCTGAATAACTCTGGATATTGAGCTCTCATATCTGACTCTAGCTCCCAGGTGGCTTCTTCCACCTTACTGTTTCTCCAGAGAACCTTGACCAATGCTATAGTCTTATTCCGAAGGACTTTATCCTTTCTATCCAGGATCTGCACTGGCTGTTCTTCATAAGTCATATCTGGCTGTAGCTGAAGGCTCTCATAACTGAGTATATGAGAGGGGTCTGAAACGTATTTTCTCAACATCGAGACATGGAATACGTTGTGAACTGCTGATAAAGCTTGAGGCAATGCTAACCGATATGCCACTTGACCTATCTTCTCGAGAATCTCGAAAGGTCCTGTAAATCTAGGGCATAACTTGCCTCTTTTCCCGAAACG
Organism: Cannabis sativa; assembly: GCF_029168945.1. NCBI lineage: Eukaryota > Viridiplantae > Streptophyta > Magnoliopsida > Rosales > Cannabaceae > Cannabis > Cannabis sativa. Next base: position 29,815,080 of record NC_083604.1, read on the forward strand.
TTTAATCCCCTTCATCGGAGATACCCGTAAAAACACATGTTCCCCTACTTGGAACTCAACATCTCTGCGTTTCGGATCTGCGTAACTCTTCTGTCTGCTCTGTGAAGCAAGCATTCTAGCTTTTATCTTCTCTATCGCCTCATTGGTCCGCTGAACTGACTCTAGGCCTAGGTATTTCCTCTCCCCTGTCTCATCCCAGTGGATAGGAGATCTACATTTCCTACCGTACAACAGTTCATAGGGAGCCATCCCTATCGTACTCTGATAACTGTTGTTGTAAGAAAATTCTATCAACGGTAGATACTTACTCCATGAGCCTTCAAAGTCCATAACACAGGCTCTCAACATATCCTCCAATATCTGAATTGTCCTTTCGGACTGACCATCTGTCTGAGGATGGAATGCTGTACTGAATTTCAGCTTTGTACCCATTGCCCGTTGCAAACTTTGCCAAAATTTGGAGGTGAATTTCGGATCCCTGTCCGAAACTATAGACTTCGGTACCCCGTGAAGTCTCACTATCTCTCTGACATATAACTCTGCCAACTGATCCACTGTGAACGTTGTTCTAACCGGCTGAAAATGAGCAGATTTCGTAAATCGGTCCACCACTACCCAGATGGAATCAAATAAACCCGTGGTCCTACGTAACCCGACCACAAAATCCATCGTAATATCCTCCCATTTCCATTCTGGTAGGGTTAGAGGCTGCAACAACCCTGCTGGTCTCTGATGTTCAGCCTTAATCTGCTGACAAGTGAGGCATCTCGATACGAATTCTACCAAATTCTTCTTCATACCGCTCCACCAGAAGTACGGTTTCAAATCTTGGTACATCTTAGTGGTGCCGGGATGCAGAGAATACGGGGTAGAATGAGCCTCCTCAAAGATCTCATTTCTAAGTTCCACACTGTTCGAAACACAAACCCTGGCTTTATACAGAAGCATCCCACTATCTGACACTGAAAAGTCCTTGGCTTGACCAGCCAACACCTCATCTCGGATCTTCACTAACTCCGGATCTGTCATCTGAGCGACTTTAATTCTTTCCAACAGATCAGATTGCAGCGTCAAGTTGTGAAGCTGACCTACCACAAACTCAATGCTGCATCTAACCATATCCTCTGCTAGCTGAGGTGAGATCTGAACCATACTAGCTACTTGCCCGGGACCCTTTCTCCTCAGGGCATCGGCCACTACATTGGCTTTTCCGGGATGATAGAGGATCTCACAATCGTAATCCTTCACTAATTCCAACCAACGCCTTTGTCTCATGTTCAAATCTTTCTGAGTAAAGAAATACTTGAGACTTTTATGGTCGGTATAGATTTCACACTTCTCTCCATACAGGTAATGCCGCCAAATCTTCAGTGCAAAAACCACTGCGGCTAATTCTAAATCATGAGTCGGGTATCGCTGTTCATAATCCTTTAACTGACGGGAGGCATAAGCGATAACCCGGTCGACTTGCATCAATACACACCCCAAACCCTGTTTGGATGCGTCACAGTAGACTACGAACTTCTCCTTGTCCGAAGGCAAAGCTAGCACTGGAGCGGTAATCAACCTCTGTTTTAGCTCCTGAAAACTAGCTTCACATTTATCCGACCAGATAAACCGCTGATTCTTCTTTGTAAGCTCGGTTAGGGGCATTGAAATTTTGGAGAACCCTTCCACGAACCTACGGTAGTACCCCGCTAAACCCAAGAAGCTTCTGATCTCTGTCACTGTCTTCGGTCTTGGCCAATCCCTGACGGATTCAATCTTCCCGGGATCCACCTTGATTCCATCTTTACTCACAATGTGCCCTAGGAAGGACACCTGAGACAACCAGAACTCACATTTCTTGAACTTGGCATAAAGCTTATGTTCCCGAAGCCGTTGCAGTACCATCTGAAGATGTAACTCATGCTCCTCTTCTGATTGAGAGTACACGAGGATGTCGTCGATAAACACAATCACACAGATATCGAGGAAATCCTTGAATACTCTATTCATCAGGTCCATGAATGCTGCAGGAGCATTGGTTAGTCCGAATGACATAACCAGAAATTCGTAATGTCCATACCTAGTGGGGAAAGCCGTCTTTGGAATGTCCTCCTCTCGGATTCTCAACTGATGATAACCCGAACGGAGATCAATCTTAGAAAAGACCGTCTTCCCCTGAAGCTGATCGAACAAGTCATCGATCCTAGGTAATGGATATTTATTCTTCACTATTAGCTTGTTCAACTCCCTGTAGTCGATGCACATCCTCATAGATCCATCCTTCTTCTTGACGAACAAAACCGGGGCTCCCCAGGGTGACACACTGGGCCGAATGAACCCTATGTCAAGCAACCCTTGGAGCTGAATCTTTAATTCCTTAAGTTCAGCTGGAGCCATCCTATACGGGGCTTTGGAAACCGGTTCCACCCCAGGTGCCAAGTCAATCACGAAATCAATCTCCCGCTGAGGTGGTAACCCTGGAAGTTCTTCGGGAAAAACATCCAAAAATTCCCGAACCACCCTGATGTCCTCTGGCCGAATGGTATCTGGCCGAGTGGTGTCCACCACCACGGCCAGAAACCCTAAGCAACCGCCGTGCAACAATTCTCTCGCTGACATAGCCGAGATCACCGGGATCCGAGATCCCTGAACTGAACCAACAAACACAAACGGTTCTTCACTTTCCGGTTGGAAGATCACCATCTTCCTTTTACAGTCAATGCTCGCCGAATATTTAGATAGGAAATCCATTCCTAGAATAATACCGAATTCAGCTAAACTCATCTCTATCAGATCAGCGCTTAACTCTCTACCATCTATCCTGATCGGCATAGACCTAATCCACCTATTGGAGATAACCAATTCTCCGCCAGGTAACAGGGTTCCAAACCCTGATTCATATCTATCATAGGGTCTACCCAATTTACTAAAGACTCTGGCCGCCACATAAGAATGTGTAGCCCCAGAATCAAACAGCACTGAATATAGCGAGTTGTTAATAAAAAGCTGACCTGTGACAACTGATGGGCTGGCATCTGCATCAGCCTGCGTGATAGCAAATACCCTGGCTGGAGTGGGTATCGCTGGAGCTCGCGGTGCCTCTGGTCGGAGCTGGGGACAGTCCCTCTTAAAGTGTCCGGGCATGCCACAATGAAAGCATCCCTGACCTTTGCACTCACCCCGATGGTGCCTCTTGCAGCTAGGGCACTCGGGATAGGAGAATCGGGTCTCAGTACCACCAGGACGACTCCCTCTGCTCTGGTTCCCCCGGAACCTTTTGTTCTGACTCGAGCCACCGGAAGCAGTGGGTGCCCTCTTCCTCTGGTCAATGGCCGAACCACTACTCCCCCTGCTATAGCCTGATGCAGGAGGGGTAGGAGCCCCGCCACTAACCGGAGTACTCGCTGATTCTGACATACACCCCACTGCGCCCTCAGCTCGCAGTGCCTTCTCCACCATCTGAGCATAGGTGGTGCTGTCGTCGGTGGTGATCATCAAGTCATGCCTGATCCTAGCATTCAACCCGTCCAGATACTTCTCCTTCTTGCTGAAGTCGATCGGCACAATTCCCGAGGCTAACCTCGCCAACCGATCAAACTGAGTAGTATACTCAGTGACGCTCATGTTCTCCCGCTGGGTCAGGTGAGCGAACTCTTTCCTCTTGGCGCTTCTGACCGCCTCATTGTAATACTTTGCATTGAAGAGTTCCTGGAACCTTTCCCAGGTCATGGTGGTGACGTCATGGATCTGAGACACCATGTCCCACCATACCAGAGCGTCCTCCTGGAACTGGAATGTGGCGCATACCACTCTATCGTTACCGGTGACACCCATAACGTTCAGAATCTTGGTGATCACCGTCAGCCATTGCTCGGCTTTCATTACGTCCGGACCTCCCAGGAAAACCGGAGGTGCTTGCTTCCGGAACCGCTCATACAAAGGTTCCAATCTATGGGCCGCCACCACTATCTCGGCACAGGCGGCGAGGGCGGGTGCCACCGGAACTACGGCACAGAGGCTGCGGGAGCACCCTGCTGTCTCAACCTCTGAATCTCGAGGTCTTGTTCTTCGATCCGGGCTTGCATCTCCGCAAACCGCAACTCCCAATTCGGGGCTCCCTGATCGGCTGGGGGAGCCTGGGCAGCCTGTGGCGGGTTCTCATCACCCCGACCACGAGCCCTGCCTCGGGGAACTCTACCTCGACCCCTAGTAGGTGGGGGAAACTGAGCTCCCTGACCTTGATTCGACCCTACGGAAATGCCCTGACTCCTGGTAGTCCGCCAGGCGTCCATATGATTAGAACCGCCTGCGAAACCAAGAGTTGGCATATCAGGTCGTATTCAAGGAGAGCTTACTAATGCCGCTTAATTTGGAAATTAAAAACGAAACATGCGCCTATTCTACTATCAGGCTACTAACATGCTTCCTAACAGGCTTTTCTTTTTCATAACTGAATAAAATAAACTACTAAAGCAATAAAGGCTTACTGAACCGTGAACCGAGCTAACTGCTGATGATGATTGTACATGTCGTGACGATCTTCGGAAGACAACCCGGCGGCTCTGATACCAAATTGTAACACCCTAACTACCTTAGGCGTATTACGTGATTTTTAAACGTACTGTGCAGCTCGTTGCTAATCAACGAGGTTTATGGAAAAACGTGATTAATTAAAATTTTGCTTTTTAATTAAACTTATAAAACAATATTACAAAAGACTCGGGATCCCGATTATAAAAATATTTACAAAAAGTTTAACTGTTTAACTGTTACATAAAAAATAAAGGTCGTCTAACGACGAGATACAAAATCAGCCTTGCTGTCCCGAGGATCGTACGCTCCAGGCCTAACTGCCCCGACATGTACAATCTCATAAGCTCGCTCACGGTCCATCAGCTATAGCCTTGCCTTTACCTACACATAAACGTAAACTGTGAGTCGACAGACTCAGTAAGAAAAGCATAATAATACTCATACATAATTCTAACCGCCGTGTCCAACACGATGCGAGTCCCGCTCTTTGCCGTGTCCAACACGGTGCGAGCCACTACTGCCATGTCCAACATGGTACTGAGTTTTGAACGTTCACAGGGACGGTACTATTGGCAAGTATCCTCCTGATCGGTCGAAGCGGTCATACTCATTCTTGGTCATACTCCGGCCTGTACTGCACCGACGGATAGGTCAATAGCACCGAACCACCAACCAAATGTCGGCTGATCGGTCGAGCCTGGTCATACTCGGCCGTTGGTCATACTCCACTGTACCGACGTGACGGGGTTGGATGGTTCGAAGCCTATATACATAACTAATGTAATCTAACGAGCTTCCTACATACACGCTAAACATGTAATCTACATATGCATACCGTTATACTAATCTTACTCCGGATTCCGAATTCGTGTGTGCTTGGCCAACCCGACCGGAACCGAAGCCGAGCTTACGGACATCGGCTCCTAAACCATAAAAATCACAACGCTATAAGTGACACGCTAAATCACTTCCCGGGGACTAAAACTAGGAACTAAAAGTTTCCCTATCGATAAAAAGCATGGCAATACCCCTAAAAACATAAAAACGAGGAAAACTAGGGTTTCTAAAAATTCCCCAACCGGTAGACCGGTTGCCCAACCGGAATTCCGGTTCTGGGAAATTCAGGACCCCCATCCGGAATTCCGGATGCACAACCGGAATTCCGGTTCCTCCCAGGCAGCAACATCAAATTTTCATAACTTGCACAATTCAACCCCAAATCACCTCAAACTTTCCAGACCTGTTCTATACCTTCCCTAGAACATATCCAAGGCATCAAAACAACCCAGAAACCTCAAACATGAAAAATGCCATTGGAGGTCAAGCTTTGAGTTCTAAACTCAAACTTGAGCAAAACCACCTAATCATGCATTCCACTAGCTTAATTCTACTTAATCAAGCTTATCTAAGCCTCTGAAAACAATTAAAACAACAGCAACATCACAGAAACAGATTCACTATATTTTCTTCCAAAAATCACATTTTTGCATAGAAAACTCAAAGCTTTAAACAACCTAACTAACATGCTTCAAACAGTTTATTTAACTTCAATTAGACATGCTTTAAACCACAGAAATCAACAACAAAACCCAGCAACAACAACAGCCACAAAAAGCATGCATTTACTCAATATTTCACCATTTTTTTCGAGAAAACAAAGGAGAACAATTAGGAAATACGTACCACAATCAAGAGTACCCAAAAGCTATGAAGAATCTAGCTAGAAATTTGATGAAAAAAACCCAGTCTTTGAATCCCATGCACCAGCCGAAATAGAGAGAGAGAATGAGAGAGAGTTCTCTTTTTCAAAGTTTTCTAATTTTATGCTAAGTGTAGAAATGAGAAAAATAAGAGAATAATGCCACTTAAACCATTTCATTTCAGCCACTAAAATAAACAAATAACATTTATTTTTCAAATAAACAAGTCACTAAAAGACAAAAAGTCATTGGGGCAAAAAGACTATTTTGCCCCTCCACACTAAAATCACATAAATCATACTAAAGGGGTATTTTTTTTTTGGGAAATTCTAAATTCTCGGCCATTCCCGACATTCCCAATGTCTAAAACCCGTCCCCAAACTACTAACATACTAAGTTGTGATTTCTACTGAGCCAAACGCCGAGTTCCAAAATACCAGGAACCGAAAATGCAAAATATGAAAGCTACTAAATAACATAACATGCATTTCTGAATTCCATAAATAACAGCAATAAATTATTTAAATAGCTATAAATAATTTCATAATTAATCATAAACAACTGCTAATTTCCAAATTAACTAAGCGGGCTTTACAGGAATGGTGCCAAAGATGTATAGAACTTTCCTTAGACTGAATAAGTACCTTTCCTGCAACTTTAACATTCAGTCCCTTCCTGGTAGACCTAGAGACTTCAGATAGGTTATTACACTTCTCCAAAATCACTATTCCACCCCCAGAGTAACCACCATCTTATCAGAAAGATTTACTAGCACAAAGGCAAATTTCGAAATCTGATATGGTGTAGTCTAAGAGTTTTAAACACACCCTTATAGACTAACATATAGTTCCTCTTCTTTATCTTAAGATTTACTTGGTTGTCTTCCAATGTTCTTCTCCTGGATTAATCTGATACCTACTCATTACTCCCACTCAACAGCAGGTGTCTGGTCTAAGGCATGCAAAAGCATATCTAAGACCTCTCACTGTTGATATAAGAAATTCTTTCAAGGCTTTATCTTTTTTGGAATAGTTGAGACTTTTCCTTAGATAAATAAAATCTATGCCTAGAAGTCGAGAAGCTTCTATAGATTGCCATTAGAAAGAAAATGCTTCAGCATCATACTAAAGTAAGTTGCTTGCATTAGAGTAAGTAATTACTAGGTATACCATAAGCCATAGGTTTAGATAAACTCAAACCTATAATACTAGGAACAGGAAGTTTGTTAAGTCCATTGAATAGACTTATTAACTAAAATTTCCTTTTATGTCCTTGTAATAGAAAACTTTAGGTTATTCCATGTGAATGGATTAAACCATAGTTCTATTGGCTTTCTTCTTAGTTTCTTATCTTGACAATCCATTACTTGTATAAACTCACAATGGATTTTAATCACTAGTGTCTCCCAAGTCATAAGAAGGTGAGTTCCTAGAAACTCTCCCACTACGACAAGGTACCGTGAATTATGTCAAAGAAAACTAAATGGTATTGATCTCTTCGGTTGTGACAAGACAATAGAGGCAGTGGGATCATCATATGTTATATAAGATGATAGAACACTTTTGGAATCAAGAAAAATATCTCCTTTATTTGCTACTTGTTTTCAGACTTAGTTATCTTAGAAAAGTAGTATTTGTTTGAACAAACACTTCCTCATCTATTGACAATGGGATGGTCCACCCCTAATCACTTAGAATAGCTAGCAAACCATGGTTAATAGTTCTAGCTTTTCTTAAGATTTTGATTAGGTCATCCATGAATCTAGTAATGATTTACATTAAGTATACAACCATTACATCATTCTGAAATTGTATTACCATAGAAGGAATTAGGCAACGACTAATAACTAATCATCAACATGCAACTCGAAATTTCTGGGGAGGTAAGTTTGGATATAATTGAAAAATCACTTTAATGATCTTTGAACTGCATATCAACTAACTATTTCTCCACCCCTATCAGTTCGCAAGATCTTTAACCACTTACCTTAATGGTTTTAACCATTGCTAGAAATTAATGAAATTTTAAACATTTCAAATTTCTTTGCTTAAGGTATAATCTAGAGTAATTATTTTAAGAATACAACGAAAAACTCATATCCACCCCTGAATGTGCATCCATCTGCGAATGAGATGAACTTACTTTCACTGGATATAGGCATATTAACTCTTTACAGAGATTGATCTTGTCAAATCCACTATGAACAAGATACAAATGCCATAGATTAAAAAAATAGTAGTGTCTTTGATGACATAGGTTTAGTTACATCAAAGAGTTCTTAGAATACTGCAAGTGGATCCTGGTCACAGAATACCTAACTCATATTCCATACAGTTTGAATCCATTATATAAAGATGGATATAAAACACTTGAGAAAGTGTAACTGTATTGTATCTGGAATTCGAAATATAAGAAAATTTCTATTTGGAATCTAAAATTAAAGTCAAAGACTTAAAATATCCAAATATAATGAGTAATTCTATCTTGGACCACCACTACTATTTAATTCTAAGTCTGATTTGCCCATACAAGTAGGAGATTTCTAAGATTGAGGATTTATATCAATTGGGAATAGAATTTCGGGATTATAATCATAAGCGTCATTTAATTTCTTAAGACAAAATATAGAATGACATGAAATGATTAATAGACCATTCGTCCAATGATATGTTTTGAAGCTAATTCGAAATGAATAAGCTAAGAGGAATTAGGATAATTTCGTTTATAAATAAGAATCCAACGATGCTTCGATTAGCGAATGTCAAAGTAATCTTATTTATACAATCTTCTTGTTTCATATCGTAAAAATACTAGTCTAAGGTGTCATCAATTGATGAACAGCTAGATGTCGCATATACAATATTTATCTTTCGAGATCTAACACTATTATGTATGTCTAATGGTGAAAATCCACTAGGGATTTATCTCATTAGATAAACAAGCCAAGTTAGACCAACAATGAAGATTCGAAATTAAACTACAACTTAATAATAGAAAATAACATGGTTCAATATAAATTCATACACAATTCAGAAATTATAAACATATAGCAAGTAGGAATGACTAGTGAAAATACTAAAACATACAATCCTATATAATTTCCAAGGTTTTCAACAAACTGATACAAAGGTCCCTAAGAGGGCGAGAGTCAAAGTATCATTTATTGAATAGAGTTGTCAGCTCATCTAAAATAGAAACCATTCTAGCAACCTTTTATTCGATCAAAATAAGAATCCAACGTTGTCCCGGTAGGCGAGAGTCAAGGTTATTCTTATTTTATGAGCTTCCACCATTGTTTCATGTTTTATGAGTTTATCTCTAAGTAGTCACCGTAGGGGAGAGTCTAAATAGAGACGAAAGCTCACAAAACACTTATCAAATGAAATCTTACGGTGTTAAATGCGTTCAACGAATAACCATCCATAGGGGGACGAAGTCTAGCGTAACATTTAACTTTTGTAAGACCAACAATGGAGATCGAATATCTTAATAATAATCAAGCTCATTATTTAAAGTGAGTTGTATTTTCTTTGATTCTCTTTATTTAATTTATTTATTTTAAATATATATTTATTTAAAATTTCCAATTTAGACTGAAAAATTCTAAATATAAATTTTAATTTAATATTTATAAATTTTACTTAGATGGATATGAAAATAACATGAATTATTTCCATCTTAGTAATAATTTCCAATAAATATTTAGAAAAATATTCAATTTAAGTTGTTACAAAATTAATTTAAATTAATTTACAACTCAAATTTAATTTTCTATAAATATATATTGCATTTCGAAAAATTAAAGTATTCAAGGACACAATTTTCGAAAATGCATATTAAAATAAAAAATAAATCCTGGAAAAATTATTCTAATTTAATGTTGGCCCAAAATTAATTAATAACAAAAAAAATAATTTTCCTATTTAATTAAATATATAAGAAAAATTTCAAATATTTAAGTATGATGATGAAAATCAATTTAAATATTAATTTTCTATTTAATTAAATACACTAGAAAAATACTTCAAGCAAAAATATCATCTATCTAGATTTTTCGTTGACTAATTAATTCAATTTCTAATAATATACTTTAATTCAATTTATTTTAAATTAATCAATAAATGAAAGAATCATTGATTTAAGTTGATCCAAGAATTAATTAAAATAAATAATTAATTCACAACTTAGTCTATTTTTCAAGATGAAATTCAAAATTCCAACATTCAAGAAATGCAATTTCGAAAATTGATTAATAAAATAAAGAAAAATATATTTTACTTCATTTATTTTAATTAATCATTAAATGAAAAAATCATTGATTTAAGTTGGTCTAAAATTAAAATAAATAATTTACAACTTTAATCTATTTTTCAAATAAAATTCGAAATTCCAGCACTTAAGAAATGCAATTTCAAAATTTGATTAATAAAATAAAAAAAAATATATTTTGAAAATTATTTAAATTTAGTTGAAAAAATAAATTTCAACTAAAAATAATTTTCTATTTAATTAAGTGTCATGAAAAAGAATATTTAAGTATGATGGTGAAAATCAACTTAGATATTTAATTTTCAAATTATTTAAATGTATTAAATTCAAGAAATAAATAATTAAGTGTAAAGAAGGCTTAATTATTAATCTCTAGTTTAATACTAGGAAAAATATACTTAAAATAAATTGTACCAAAATTAATTATTTAAACAATTAATTTCACAATTTATAATATTTTCCTATTTAATATTAGAAATAATAAGTATCTTTTCCACAAAATTTGAAAAAAAATATCTAATTTAAGTTGTATTAGAAAAAATCTAAAACTTAAATGTTTTCAAATTTAAATTTAATTAAATATCAAAAATTAAGTTGTAACCACTTAATTTGAAAATATTCCATTTAAAGTTAATATTCGAAAAGATATTAACTTAAAAAATATCTAAAGAATCTTAATAACCAATGCCTAAAATTCCTCAACTTAATTTTGAAATTTTAAATCCAAAAGATATTCAGATTTAAGTTGGTTAGTTGTGGATAACTAAATATCAACTTAAATAGGAATATTTAATGAAAAATTTAAATTAAGCTTCAGAAAGAATCTAAATGGTTATAATTCTATATTTAATTAAATACAAGAAAATACATATAGTTTAGCTTAGAATAAAAAATTCTTTAAACTATAATTTTCTTAAATTAATTTCAAAATAAATGAAATTAATTATGTTGCTAATCAATTTTATTAGGTTAAACTAGTTTAATTAACAGTACAGTTATTCAAATCAAGCAAATGGGGCTTCACAATTGGGGTGGTGCTGGGTTCAGTATGTCCTACCCACTTCTATGGCTCCCAACTCTCACACAAGGCCCAAAAGAGAGGAATTTAACCTTAATAAGAACAACTGTTATTAATTTAATAGGCCCAAAAACTAAATGGGCTTAAATAAATTCTATCAAGAACTATGATAATTTATTTTAGCAACAGCAACCTATATGCATCTATACTAAAATTAAACACATAGGCTCACAGAGGCACACTTTAGATGGGTCCTATCATGTTGCTAGGTCATACACAGATGAAAGAAGATTGTAAATATACCTGTTACAAATTATTAACTTGGCCAAGGGAGCCATCAGATCAATAGATCTGGCAAAAAGTAACCATGGCTATTTGCAATCAAGTAATAATAGGTTTTGAAAACTTACAAACAAGCTAAAACACATACTCCTGGAACAAGGTTAGCTGGATAGTTGGATGTAGAATTTATTTAATTTTAAATAAATAATTTCGAAAAATAATTAATTAAATAAATAATTTATTTTCGTAAAAAAAATTTAAAAAATTTTCGAAATTTAAAAAAAAATTCAAATTAAACCTACAATTTTAAAAAATTAGGTTTCAACCAACCTAAATATCATTTCAAAATTTGCTAACTACTTTTAAAATTTAAATGTTATTTTATAAATAAAAATTAAATAAAAAATTAAAAAAGATAAATGAATATCTTTTTCAGATTTTAAATGTAATTTAAATAAATAAAATAACAAAATTTAAAATTTAGCGAAATATCTTATAGCTATTTAAAATTACATGATTATAGTTATCTTATTTTAAATTTAAACAAGGTCAAATTATTTAAAAAAAAAGATTTAATTTAAAAATTTAAAATCTAACCTTAAATTTAAAAATAAGATAAGATATAATCAAATTTAAAAATAAGATAGATAATTAAGCAAAAAAAGATAGATACTAACTATTTTAAAATTCAAATTACACTAATATCTTGAATTAAATTTAAAAAATATTAAATTAATTCATAATGATAATTAGAATTGAATTAGGAATAGTAATAGTATAAATACAGAACTACACAAAAAATCGGAAGTTAATTCCATGAAAAAGCATGAAAAAACGAAGAAAAATGAAAAAAATTGTGAGCTGTACGGACAGTTTTCGCGATCGCAGGAAAATTTCACCACAACTCCGATTTTTTCGAATCTTCAAAAAATCATAACTAATTCAAATTAAATTGAAATTGAGTTCTGTAAAAAAAAATAACTTGCTTAATTTTTTCCATACTATCCAATAAAAATAATTCTAGAAACAAAATTGCAATTATTTGTCACGAAAATTCACAAACATCAATCAATCATCAAATAACACTCAATACAACATGATACCATCCAAAAACAAACAAACAATCGTTTTAAAGTCCAAATTTCTTGCAAGTAAATCAATTACCATGGCTCTGAGGCCAGTTGTAGGAATTATTTTACCAGGATCTTAGATATACTCACAAGTATGTTGATTAACACCCTAAATATGAACTTTCTAAAACGATGAAATAAACACATATAAAGTTTAGGAAACCTTACATTGGGTGGAGCGGAATATAATGACTCCTTCCGTTCAGATATCTAGCCCTTGATTCCTTTCTGTAGCAGAGCATTATCAATATCTGAACTTGGATCTCTTTCTCTAAATCTTTGATGCTGAAACTCCTTCTTGCTGAAAGTCTTTCTTCACGATCTTCCTCACTATGATTGAGGTATCACTTGCTGTGTGTGGGCACTACTCATACACTAAGTATTTCGAAATTTGAATGAGGAATAGAGAGAGAGTGGGTTTGGCCAAAGATAGGGAGAGAGAAGGCTCAGGTTTTTCTGGTTCAGAAAGTGTTAGGAAAAAGTGTAAATTTCCTGAAACCTTCACTATCTATTTATAGCATTCCACTAGGGTTAGGTTTGAATTATTTGGCATTAAAATAATGAAAATATCAGTTTAAATTTCCTACAAAAGTGGCTGGCCCTATACTAGTGGATTTGGGCCTCACTTTTTGCAATTTTGCAGTTTTACCTTTTCTGCATCTGATTTTCTCAAAAACGCCAATTTTCAAATTCAACCATTTAAATGCCAATTCTAACTATTTAATAACTATAAATAATTATTAAATAATATTGTCATTTATCATATTTATTAATTGAACTATACAAAGTACCATAATTAACAAATATGCCCCTAAAACTCTTTCTTTACAATTTCGCCCTTACTTAGTGTAAAATTCACAAATAGACATAGTCTAATTTGGGAATCATAATTGATTAATCAAAACCAATTACATGAGTCTTACAAGCAATATTATCTCAACTAGTGCGGGGACCATGGGTCTATATAACCGAGCTTCCAATAAGTAGATCAAGAATTTAGCACTAAAATTCACTAACTTATTAATTCTTCGTTGAATCCACGCATAGAACTTAGAATTGCACTCTCAGTTATATAGAATGCTCTATATGTTCCACCATATAGACACATCATTAGTTATCCATTGTTATAATCCTAATGTGATCAATGATCCTCTATATGAATGATCTACACTGTAAAGGGATTAAATTACCGTTACACCCTACAATGTATTTATTCCTTAAAACACTTAACCCCGTATAAATGATATTTCAGCTTATGTGAAATGAGTACTCCACCATTTATGTTCGTTTGGTCAATCTCGAAGGAGATCATCCTTTGCTTACTATTCGTCAGATAGAAGCTATAGATTCCATGTTTATGCTAGCGCTCCCACTCAATTGCACTACCGTGTTCCCAAAATGTACGTATCACCCTGACCTAAAAGTAGGCTTAACTGACAAATCAAAGAACACGAATAGCCTTTCAAGATTGAGCCTAATCATAACTGGATTAAGAACATTTGATCTAGGATCAACTAGGCGATATTGGCTTGAACATAGCACTTCTCCAAATGCAAGTAAACTCTGTTGTAGATTATCATATCAGTAAAACCCTATGTCTGATAAATCTAGGAAAACTTTATTCACATAGTCATGTTTACTTTCCAATGTGTTGACGGCACAATAAACAGGATCAAGTATGTGAAAAGGGTTTCAGATGAATTTATACATTATGTACATATAATCATGAAATAAATCATGTGAACCATACAACATTAAATGTTATTTCTGATCTATATTAATAAGTAAATCTGATTATATTGAAATGAGTTTTATTTAGGGCATAAAACCCAACAAATGGGTCGTCATCAATACCGTCACCAACGACCATATTGATTTCATCATCCAAGCCGTAACGAGTTGGTTTTGTTGAAACCCTCCCACTACGACAAGGAGCGGTGATCTACTGAACAGGAACTTTGGTAGTAGTTTTCTCAGTTGGCTTGACTGAGGTAGTGGGATTATCCTCTTCTTGAGTGGAAGAGGACGGAACATTGGAAGGAGTTATATCTGAAAGCATTTCCTATAAAACAACTTTACTTTTCGGTTTGTTGTCTTTAATATAGTTTTCTTCAAGAAAAGTAGCATTTGTAGAAACAAACACTTTGTTATCCTTGTGACTATAAAACAGTCCACCCCTAATCTCTTTAGAATTCCCAACAAACATGCAAACTTCAGTTCGCTTTTCAAGTTTGCCTTCTTTTTTTCTCAAGACACGAGCAGTGCACCCCCAAATCCTATAATGGCGTAAACTAGGTGTACGACCATTCCATAGTTCTACGGGTGTCTTAGGAACTGCTTTAGATGGAACAACATTTAGAATGTCGTTAGCCATCTGTATAGCATATCCCCTGAAGGACGTAGACAGAGTTGAATAACTCAGCATAAACCTAACCTTTTCCAAAAGAGTGCGATTTCTTCTTTCTGCAACTCCATTTTGCTGTGGAGTGCTAGGGGCGGTTAATTTGGATTCAATGCCTAGTTCGATCAAATGATCTTTGAACTGCGTATCCATATATTCTCCACCCTATCAGTTCGCAAGATCTTTAATGTTTTACCTAATTGGTTTTGAGCCAAAGCATGAAACTCCTGAAACTTTTCAAACGTTTCAGATTTCTTTTGCATTAAGTAAAGAAAACTATATCTAGAGTAATCGCCAATGAAAGTGACAAAATACTCATAACCACCTCGGGCTTTGACATTCACGGGTCTGCAAACATCTGAATGCACTAACCCTAGGGGTTGTTTGGCACGCTCTCCCTTTGCAGAGAAAGAACGTTTGGTCATTTTTCCTTCTAGGCATTACTCGCATACTGGCAGTTCACCTAAGACTACATTTGTAAAGCCCGCTTAGTTAATTTGGAAATTAGCAGTTATTTATGTTTAATCATGAAATTATTTATAGCCATTTAAATAATTTATTATGGATATTTATGGAATTCAGATATGCATGAGTATGTTATCAGTAGCTTTTATATTTCGCATTTCCGGTGTCCGGTATTTTGGAACGCGGCGTTTGGCTCAGTAGAAATCACAACTTAGTATGTTAGTATTTTGGGGACGGGTTTTAGACATTGGGAATGTCGGGAATGGCCGGGAATTTAGAATGTCCCAAAAATACCCCTTTAGTATGATTTTCATGATTTTATGGTGGAGGGGCAAAATGGTCTTTTTGCCCCATTAGTGTTTTGTTATATGAGTTTATTAAATGAAATAAATGTTTAATTTATGCATGTTATTTGGCTGAAAGAAATTAATGTTTAAAGATTCCTTTTTACTCATTTTCTCATTCAACTTAGAAAAATAGAAAAATTTCAAAAAAGGCTCTCTCTTTTCCTCTCTTCCTCTCTCGGCTGGTAGGGTGATTCTAGGGCTGGAATTTCTGAATTTTCAAGCTATTTCTATTGCATTCTAAGTGTTCTTCATCCTAGGTAAAGTCTCTAAACTTTTCCTTTTGTAATTCATGAAAATGTGTGAAAATGTGATGATGCATGTTGGATTTTTATGTGATTCTTGCTGCTGTGATTTGAGGTTAGTTGCAGAGGTTTAAGCTTGTTAGATTAGGGTGCTTTAATGTTGTTTTGATGCATGATTATTAGGTTGAGCAAGCCATAACTTTTTATATGCAAATATGTGATTTTGAAGATGAATTGTGTAATCTGTTGCTGGGTTATTGTTAATGTTTTTGATTGTTTTCAGAGGCTTAGTTAAGCTTGTTTAAGTAAGTTTAGATGAATTTGATTGCATGCTAGCTAGGTTTGCTCAAGTTTGAGTTTAGAACTCAAAGCTTGAGCTCTAATGGTGATTTTTGAATTCGTGCAATCTGGGTGGTTTTGTTGCCTTAGAAATGTTCTGTGGGAGGTATAGAGCAGTGTCCGGAAGGTTTCATGTGATTTGGGGTTGAATTGTGCAAGTTATGAATTTTTGAGGTTGCCGCGTTCGCGAGGAACCGGGATTCGGTTGAGCATCCGGATTCGGATGGGGGTCCTGAATTTCGTAACCGAGCCCGGACAACCGGTCTTCCGGATGGGGGATTTTTCAGAACCCTAGTTTTCCTCGTTTTTGGGTTTTTAGGGGTATTGCCATGTTTTTTATCGATAGGGAAACTTTTAGTTTCAAGTTTTAGTCCCCGGGAAGTGATTTAGCGTGTCACTTATAGCGTTGTGATTTTTATGGTTTAGGAGCCAGTAATCCGCTGCTTCGCTCCAACTAAGTGGACGCACACCCGAAATCGGAATCCGGGTAAGATTAGTATAACAAAGATGCATATGTAGATTACATGTTTAGCGAGCATGTAGGAAGCCCGTTAGATTACATTAGTTGTATGTTGGCTTCGAACCATCCAACCCCGTCACGTCGGTACGAGAAGTCGTGAGTATGACCATGCAGTATGACCGGCTTGACCGATCAGCCGACATCAGTTGGTGGTTCCGTGCTATTGACGTATCCCGTCAGACAGTGGAGTATGACCAGCAAGCGGAGTATGACCCGGTTCGACCGATCGGGAGGATATAGTAACACGTCGAGACAGCCGGAGTATGACCACATGTCGGAGTATGACCGGCTCGACCGATCGTTGTTACGTGTCAATAGTACCGTCCCTATGAACGTTCGTAACTCGGCACCATGTTGGACATGGCAAGAAGTGGCTCGCACCATGTTGGACATGGCGTGGCGGGACTCGCATCGTGTTGGACACGTTAGCTTAGTATCATGTATGAGTATTATTATGCTTTTCTTACTGAGTCTGTCGACTCACAGTTTATGTTCATGTGTAGGTAAAGGCAAGGCGGTAGCTGATGGACCGTGAGCGAGCTTATGAAGGTTGTACATGTCGGGGCGGTTAGGCCTGGAGCGTACGATCCTCGGGACAGCAAGGCTGAATTTTTGTAACTGTCGTTAGACGACTTTCATTTTGATGTAACAGTTAGTCAGTTAAAACTTTTGTAAAAATTTTTATAAATCGGGATCCCGAGACTTTTGTAAAATTGGTTTATAAGTTTAATGAAAAAGCAAAATTTTAATTAATCACGTTTTTCCATAAACCTCGTTGATTAGCAACGAGCTGCACAGTACGTTTAAAAATCACGTAATACGCCTAAGATAGTTAGGGTGTTACAATTTGGTATCAGAGCCGCCAGGTTGTCTTCCGAAGATCGTCACGACATGTACAATCATCATCAAAGAAGCGGTTAGCTCTGCCACGGTTCGCAAGCCTTTATTGCTTTAGTAGTTTATTTTATTCAGTTATGAAAAAGAAAAGCCTATTAGGAAGCATGTTAGTAGCCTGATAGTAGAATAGGCGCATGTTTCGTTTTTAATTTCCAAATTAAGCGGCATTAGTAAGCTCTCGATGATCGTGACCTGAGTGCCAACTCGGGATTTCGAGGCGGTTCAGACTAGATGGACGCCAGACGAAATGTTAGGAGTCGGGCATCTCGGTCGGGTCGGATCAAGGTCGAGGAGCCTCGGCCTCAAGTGTTATGGGCCGAGGGTGGGGTCCCTGTGGGGCGTGGTTCGCGGTTGGAGTGATGTTAACTCGCCGCAGTCGCCCAAGTCAATCGAAGCCCAGACTGAAGTTACGGTTTGCATAAATGCAAGCCCGGATAGAAGAGCAAGATCTCGAGATTCGAGAGGTTGAGACGAGCGGTGCTCTTGCGTCCTGGGCACCCGTAGTTCCAAAGTGGCACGCCCCTCGCCGCCCGTGCCGAGATAGTGGTGGCGGCCATTAGATTGGAACCTTAGTACGAGCGGTTCCGGAAGCAGGCACCTCCGGTTTTCCTGGGAGGTCCAGACGTGATGAAAGCCGAGCAGTGGCTGATGGTGATCACCAAGATCTTGAACTTTATGGATGTCACCGGGAACGACAGAGTGGTGAGTGCCACTTTTCAGTTTTAAGAAGACGCTCTGGTCTGGTGGGACATGGTGTCTTAGATCCACGACGTTATCACTATGACCTGGGAAAGGTTTTAGGAACTCTTCAGCGTTAAATGTTTTAACGAGGCGGTCAGAAGCGCCAAGAGGAAAGAGTTCGCCCACCTGACCCAGCGAGAGAGTATGAGCATGACGGAATATATTACTCAGTTCAGCCGGTTGGCGAGGTTAGCCTCGGGTTTTGCGCCAACCGATTTCAGTAAGAAAGAAAATATCGGGATGGACTTAATGTGAAGGTCAAGTACGACCTTTTGTTCACTACCGACGATAAGATCATCTAAGTTGAGATGGCGAAGAAAGCATGGTGAGCTGAGGGCACATCTAGATGTATGTGGAATCAGTTAGGACTTCGGAATGTGGCGGGGCTCCTACCCCTTCTGCGTCAGGTTTCAGCAGGGGAGGTAGTGGTTCGGCCATGGACTGGAGGAGGAAATCATCCACTGCATCCGGTGGCTCGAGGCAGAACATGAGGTTCCGAGGGAACCAGAATCAAGACAGTCGTCAGGCTAGTGTTGAGACCCGTTATTCCTAATGGAGTGTCTCATTAGTAAAAGGCATCCTCCGGGTGGGTGCTTGGGTCAAGGTTGTTTTTGTGTGGCTGCTAGAATCTCTAGTAAATTGGGTAGACCCTTTGTTAGATGTGAATCAGGGTTTGGAACCCTGTTACCTGGCGGAGAATTGGTTATCTCCAATAGGTGGATTAGGTCTATGCCGATCAGGATAGATGGTAGAGAGTTAAGCGCTGATCTGATAGAGATGAGCTTAGTCGAATTCGATATTATTTTAGGAATGGATTTCCTATCTAAATATTCGGCGAGCATTGACTGTAAAAGGAAGATGGTGGTCTTCCAACCGGAAAGTGAGGAACCATTTGTTTTTGTGGGTTCGGTTCAGGGATCTCGGATCCCGGTGATCTCGGCTATGTCAGCGAGAGAATTATTGCACGGTGGGTGCTTAGGGTTTCTGGCCGTGGTGGTGGACACCACTCGGCCAGACACCATTCGGCCAGAGGACATCAGAGTGGTTCGGGAATTTTTGGACGTTTTTCCCGAAGAACTTCCAGGGTTACCACCTCAGCGGGAGATCGATTTCGTGATTGACTTGGCACCAGGGGTGGATCCGGTTTCCAAAGCCCCGTATAGGATGGCTCCAGCTGAACTTAAGGAATTAAAGATTCAGCTCCAAGGATTGCTTGACATAGGGTTCATTCGGCCCAGTGTGTCACCCTGGGGAGCCCCGTTTTGTTCGTGAAGAAGAAGGATGGATCTATGAGGATGTGCATCGACTACGTAGAGTTGAACAAGCCGACGGTGAAGAATAAATATCCATTACCTAGGATCGATGACTTGTTCGATCAGCTTCAGGGAAGACGGTCTTTTCTAAGATTGATCTCCGTTCGGGTTATCACATCGGCTTGAGGATCCGAGAGGAGGACATTCCGAAGACGGCTTTCCGCACTAGGTATGGACACTACGAGTTTCTGGTTATGTCATTCGGACTAACCAATGCTCCTGCAGCATTCATGGACCTGATGAATGGAGTATTCAAGGATTTCCTCGATATCTGTGTGACTGTGTTTATCGACGACATCCTCGTGTACTCTCAATCAGAAGAGGAGCATGAGTTACACCTTCAGATGGTACTGCAACGGCTTCGAGAACATAGATTTTACGCCAAGTTCAAGAAATGTGAGTTCTGGTTGTCTCAGGTGTCCTTCTTAGGGCACATTGTGAGTAATGATGGGATCAAGGTGGATCCCGGGAAGATCGAATCCGTCAGGGATTGGCCGAGACCGAAGACAAGAATGCAGATCGAAGCTTCTTCGGGGATTAGCCGGGTACTACCGTAGGTTCGTGGAGGGGTTCTCCAAAATTTCAATGCCCCCTAACCGAGCTTACAAAGAAGAATCAGCGATTTATCTCGCCGGTCGTATAAATGTGAAGCTGGGCCTGTGAGCCTGAAGAGATTGATTACCGCTCCGGTACTAGTTCTCTGGGACAAGGAGAAGTTCGTAGTTCATCAGGACGCATCCAAACAGGGTTTGGGGTGCGTATTGATGCAAGCCGATCGGGTTATCGCTTATGCCTCCCGTCAGTTAAAGGATTATGAACAGCGATACCCGACTCATGATTTAGAATTGGCCGCAGTGGTTTTTTGCACTGAAGATTTGGCGGCATTACTTTTATGGGGAGAAGTGCGAAATCTATACCGACCATAAAAGTCTCAAGTATTTCTTTACTCAGAAAGATTTGAACATGAGACAAAGGCGTTGGTTGGAATTAGTGAAGGATTATGATTGTGAGATCCTCTATCATCCCGGAAAAGCCAATGTAGTGGCCGATGCCCCGAGCGTAAAGGGTCCCGGCAAGTAGCTAGCATGGTTCGATCTCACCTCGCCCAGCGCAGGATATGGTTAGATCCAGATTGAGTTTGTGGTAGGTCGGCTTCACAACTTAACGCCGCAATCCGACCGTTAGAAAGAATAAAGGCTGCTCGGACGACGATCCGGAGTTAGTGAAGATCCGAGATGAGGTATTGGCCGGTCAAGCCAAAGACTTTTCGTTGTCGTATAGTGGGATGCTTTAGTATAAAGCCGGGGTTTGTTCGAACAGATGGAATTGAGAAACGAGATCTTTGAGGAGGCTCATTCTACTCCATATTCTCTCGCATCCCGCACCACCAAGATGTACCAAGATTTGAAACCGTACGGTGGGGCGGTATGAAGAAGAATTTGGTAGAATTCGTATCGAGATGCCTCACGTGTCGCGGATCAAGGCCGAACATCGAGACCAACAGGTTGTTGTCCCGCCTCTAACCCTACCAGAATGGAAATGGGAGGATATTACGATGGATTTTGTGGTCGGGTTACCTAGGACCACGGGTTTGCATGATTCCATCTGGGTAGTGGTGGACCGATTTACGAAATCGCTCATTTTCTCTCGCCGAACAACATTTTCGATGGATCACGGCGTAATCGTACGTCGTGAAATAGTGAAACTTCACGGGGTACCGAAGTCTATAGTTTCGGACAGGATCCGAAATTCACCTCAAAATTTTGGCAAAGTTTGCAACGGCAATGGGTACGAAGCTAAAATTCAAGATAAAGATTTCATCCTCGTATTGCATGGTCACTGAAAGGACAATTCAGATATTGGAGGATATGTTGAGAGCTCCGTGTTATGGACTTTGAAGGCTCATGGAGTCAGTATCTACCGTGGATAGAATTCTCTTACAACAATGCTTATCGAGTACGATAGGGATGGCTCCCTATGAACCGTTGTACCGGTAGGAAATGCATCCCCTATCCACCGGGATGAGACAGGGAGAGGAAATACCTAGGTCCGTAGTCGGTCACGGACCAATGAGGCAATAGAAAAGATAAAAGCTAGAATGCTTGCCTCACAGAAGCGACGTAAGAGTTACGCAGATCCGAAACGTAGAGATGTTGAGTTCCGAGTAGGGGACCATGTGTTTTTGCGAGTATCCCCGATGAAGGGGATTAAACGTTTCGGGAAAAGAGGCAAATTATGCCCTAGGTTTACAGGACCTTTCGAGATTCTCGAGAAGATAGGTCAAGTGGCATATCGGTTAGCATTGCCTCCAGCCTTATCAAATAAAGGCACAACGTATTCCATGTCTCAATGTTGAGAAAATACGTTTCGTACCCCTCTCATATACTCGCTATGAGAGCCTTCGGCCTTCAATCGATATGTCTTATGAGGAACGACCGCGTATCCCGGATGTAAAGGATAAAGTCCTTCGGAATAAGACCATAGCGTTGGTCAAGGTTCTCCTGGAGAAACAAGTAAGGTGGGAGAAGCCACTCGGGAGCTTGAGTCGATATGCGAGCTCATTATCCAGAAAGTTATTCAGCAGATTTCGGGGACGAAATCCTTTTGCGGGGGGGAATAGTTGTAAAGCCCGCTTAGTTAATTTGGAAATTAGCAAAATATTTATGTTTAATCATGAAATTATTTATAGCCATTTAAATAATTTATTATGGATATTTATGGAATTCGTATATGCATGAGTATGTTATCGGTAGCTTTTATATTTCGCATTTCCGTGTCCCGTATTTTGAACGCGCGTTTGGCTCGCAGAAATCACAACTTAGTATGTTAGTATTTTGGGACGGGTTTTAGACATTGGGAATGTCGGGAATGGCACGGAATTTAGAATGTCCCAAAAATACCCCTTTAGTATGATTTTCATGATTTTATGGTGGAGGGGCAAAATGGTCTTTTTGCCCCATTAGTGTTTTGTTATATGAGTTTATTAAATGAAATAAATGTTTAATTTATGCATGTTATTTGGCTGAA
The DNA here is from genome assembly GCF_029168945.1 of Cannabis sativa. Classification (NCBI taxonomy): domain Eukaryota; kingdom Viridiplantae; phylum Streptophyta; class Magnoliopsida; order Rosales; family Cannabaceae; genus Cannabis; species Cannabis sativa. The sequence continues at coordinate 29,838,292 of NC_083604.1, forward strand.
AGAAATTAATGTTTAAAGATTCCTTTTTACTCATTTTCTCATTCAACTTAGAAAAATAGAAAAATTTCAAAAAAGGCTCTCTCTTTTCCTCTCTTCCTCTCTCGGCTGGTAGGGTGATTCTAGAGCTGGAATTTCGAATTTTCAAGCTATTTCTATTGCATTCTAAGTGTTCTTCATCCTAGGTAAAGTCTCTAAACTTTTCCTTTTGTAATTCATGAAAATGTGTGAAAATGTGATGATGCATGTTGGATTTTTATGTGATTCTTGCCGCCGTGATTTGAGGTTAGTTGCAGAGGGTTTAAGCTTGTTAGATTAGGGTGCTTTAATGTTGTTTTGATGCATGATTATTAGGTTGAGCAAGCCATAACTTTTTATATGCAAATATGTGATTTTGAAGATGAATTGTGTAACTGTTCTGGGTTATCGTTAATGTTTTCGATTGTTTTCGCAGGCTTAGTTAAGCTTGTTTAAGTAAGTTTAGATGAATTTGATTGCATGCTAGCTAGGTTTGCTCAAGTTTGAGTTTAGAACTCAAAGCTTGAGCTCTAATGGTGATTTTTGAATTCGTGCAATCTGGGTGGTTTTGTTGCCTTAGAAATGTTCTAGGGGAGGTATAGAAATGTGTCCGGAAGGTTTCATGTGATTTGGGGGTTGAATTGTGCAAGTTATGAATTTTTGAGGTTGCTGCTCGTGAGGAACCGACTCCCGTTGAGCATCCGACTGGATGGGGTCCCGACTTTTCAGACCGGAATTCCGGTTGGGCAAACCTGCCTTCCTGGATGGGGATTTTTCGAACCCTAGTTTTCCTCGTTTTGGGTTTTTAGTGGGTATTGCCATGTTTTTTATCGATAGGGAAACTTTTAGTTTCAAGTTTTAGTCCCCGGGAAGTGATTTAGCGTGTCACTTATAGCGTTGTGATTTTTATGGTTTAGGAGCCGCAATCCGCCGCTCACCTTCGGCCTACTGTGTTGACCGCACACCCGAAATCGGAATCCGTAAGATTAGTATACCATGCATATGTAGATTACATGTTTAGCGAGCATGTAGGAAGCCCGTTAGATTACATTAGTTGCATGTTGGCTTCGAACCATCCAACCCCGTCACGCCGAGTGCCGGAGTATGACCAACTGAGTATGACCGGTTTGACCGATCGGGGCCGACACCGGCTGGTGGTTCCGTGCTATTGACGTATCCCGTCGGTACGAGCTTGAGTATGACCGCAGGAGCCATGACCTGGTTCGACCGATCGTGGAGGATATAGTAACACGTCGGCCGCACAGCCGGAGTATGACCAAGAGCGGAGTATGACCCGGCTCGACCGATCAGTTACGTGTCAATAGTACCGTCCCTATGAACGTTCGAACTCGCACCATGTTGGACATGGCAAGAGTGGCTCGCACCATGTTGGACATGGCAGTAGCGGGACTCAGTATCGTGTTGGACACGGCAGTTAGTATCATGTATGAGTATTATTATGCTTTTCTTACTGAGTCTGTCGACTCACAGTTTATGTTCATGTGTAGGTAAAGGCAAGGCGGTAGCTGATGGACCGTGAGCGAGCTTATGAAGGTTGTACATGTCGGGGCGGTTAGGCCTGGAGCGTACGATCCTCGGGACAGCAAGGCTGAATTTTTGTAACTGTCGTTAGACGACTTTCATTTTGATGTAACAGTTAGTCAGTTAAAACTTTTGTAAACATTTTTATAAATCGGGATCCCGAGACTTTTGTAAAATTGGTTTATAAGTTTAATGAAAAAGCAAAATTTTAATTAATCACGTTTTTCCATAAACCTCGTTGATTAGCAACGAGCTGCACAGTACGTTTAAAAATCACGTAATACGCCTAAGATAGTTAGGGTGTTACAACATTTTTCAATGGACCGTTTTTGGTTAGCCTTTAAAGTCTATTAAAGCCTATATGACCGAAACGTAAATGCCATAGATAAGTTTGATCATCATTATCAATCTCTTTTCTTTTAAGGTTTCTAGGTTTAGCTACATTGAAAAGTTCACTACTTAGTGAGATTTGTGTATTTGGTCTTAGAACATAAAGCCCTTGTTCCATGGAAGCAACACATATTTGAAATCCATTACGAGAAATTGAACAATAAGAACTCGAAAAATTAAATGTATAAGATTGTATTTACATACATGAGACACTAATCAAGTTTCTACTAAAGTTTGGAATAAATAAAACATTTTCTAAAATTAAAAATCGTTGTTGAAACTTGATGCGGGCTTTTCCTCTAGCTTTGACAGACACTAACTCGCCATTCCCAACTTTAAGCTTTAACTCTCTGGAAGCAGATTTTCCCAAGTTTCAAGCTGCAATGAAGAACATACATGGTTAGTAGACCAAAAATCAACAATCCAAGTGGATTTGTCGTTCTCTAAAATACATGATTTAAAGACAAAAGCATTACCTTCGTTTGAATTGTTTAGAAGCCGGGGACATCGTTCTTCTTGATGTCCCTTTTCATTACAATTCGAACATAGAAGATTATGTCTGATAATTGTACTTGAAGAAGCAGCTTTGTTAGAGCCTTCATGGTTAATCCTTTTCCTCTGATTAAGATTTGCAAACCCAGGAGGTCCCATTGCAATCAGATTCCATTCATGAGCTCGTAATTCTGTTTCGAGCTTGTTCATGTCGGAGGAGTTAAAATTGTTGATCATGTAAGAAAGAACAAATCCATTATACTCCGGAGGAAGACTATTAAGAATGAATTGTACCCATTGTTCTCTTGATAAATCAATTCCTAGTAGATTTGCCTTTTGGAACTTCAGATTCATCATCAACAGGTGCAAGTTTATGCAACTACCAAGATGCATTTTCACACTATAGAGTTCTTTTGCTAAGATATTAACTAGGAGTGGATCGGGGTGAGGGTTATTCATATTGGCACTACAATACATCAATAAAACAGAAGTAAGGCTTTGGTTCAAATAAATTCATACACAATTCAGAAAATAACAAATAATCACATCTGTTATAAAAACACTAAATTTAACATAGTTTATTTTCCAAGGTTTTCAACAAACTGATACAGTGTCCCGTTTAAGCGAGAGTCAAAGCATCATCCATTGAATAGAGTTGTCAATTCATCTAAAATGATAATCATTCTAGCAACCTTTTATTCGATTAAGATTGGAAGTCAACGTTGTCCCGTTTAGGCGAGAGTCAAGGCAATTCTATCTTATGAGCTTCCACCATTGTTTCATATTTTGTAAGTCAAATACAGTCGCCACCATTAGGGTGATCCATACCATATAAAACACTTGCAAAGCTACTTATCTTTCGAGATTAAACGGTGCTAACTTGCTAATGAAAGTTCCTCCATTAGGGAGGATTACTCACTAAAACAAAAGCTATGTAAAACCAACAATGGAGATCGAATGTCTCTTGATTAAAGCTCATTATTTTAAAATGAGTTTTATTTAGGGCATAAAAGCCAACAAACTCCCACTTGCACTAATATAAAGCAAAAAGTGCGTTTCAAATAATCTCAACACCTCGATATACAAATCAAGTGTAGTAGTAGTAAACTCCTCGTAATAAGATGTGAAAGGTTGAATTAAACACAACCTTTTCTCCACCATTACTCTTCCTTAATCACAAAATCATTAATAATGTGAAATTCCTCTCTATATGTCTACTCTCTTGGGATACTGGATTCTATATCTTTGGCAAATACTTTTGGTTAATCAGGAAATTAACACTAGTAGTTTAGGCAATTTGGAATGGTGCCAAAAATGTATAGAACTTTCCTTAGACTGAATAAGTACCTTTCCTGCAACTTTAACATTCAGTCCCTTCCTGGTAGACCTAGAGACTTCAGATAGGTTTTTACACTTCTCCAAAATCACTATTCCACCCCCAGAGTAATCACCATCTTATCAGAAAGATTTTCTAGCACAAAGGCAAATTTCAAAATCTGATGTGGTGTAGTCTAAGAGTTTTAAACACACCCTTATAGACTAACATATAGTTCCTCTTCTTAATCTTAAGATTTACTTGATTGTCTTCAAGTGTTCTTCTCCTGGATTAATCTGATACCTACTCATTACTCCCACTCAACAGCAAGTGTCTGGTCTAAGGCATACTAAAGCATATCTGAGACCTCTCACTGTTGATATAAGAAATTCTTTCATGGCTTTATCTTTTCTGGAATAGTTGAGACTTTTCCTTAGATAAATAAAATCTATGCCTAGAAGTCGAGAAGCTTCTATAGATTGCCATTAGAAAGAAAATGCTTCAGCATCTTACTAAAGTAAGTTGCTTGCATTAGAGTAAGTAATTACGAGGTATACCACAAGCCATAGGTTTAGATAAACTCAAACCTATAATACTAGGAACAGGAAGTTTTGTTAAGTCCATTGAATAGACTTATTAACAAAATTTCCTTTTATGTCCTTGTAATAGGAAAATTTAGGTTACTCCATGTGAATGGATTAAAACATAGTTCTATTGGCTTTTCTTCTTAGTTTCTTATCTTGACTATCCATTACTTGTTTAAACTCACAATGGATTTTAATCACTAGTGTCTTCCAAGTCATAAGAAGGTGAATTCCTAGAAACTCTCCCACTACGACAAGGTAGCGTGAATTATGTCTAAGAAAACTATATGGTATTGATCTCTTCGGTTGTGACAAGACAACAGAGGCAGTGGGATCATCATATGTCAAATAAGATGATAGAAAACTTTTGGAGTCAAGAATTAAATATCTCCTTTATATGCTACTTTTTTTTTCAGACTTAGTCATTTTCTTAGAAAAGTAGTACTGTTTAAACAAACACTTTCTTATTTATGTACTATGGGATGGTCCACCCCTAATCACTTAGAATAGCTAACAAACCATGGTTAACAGTTCTAGCTTTCTTAAGATTTTGATTAGGTCATTCATGAATCTAGTAATGATTTACATTAAGTATGCAACCATTACATCATTCTGAAATTGTATTACCATAAAAGGAATTAGGCAAGGACTAGTAACTACTCATCAATATGCAACTCGAAATTTCTGGGGATGTAAGTTTGGATATAATTCAAAAATCAATTTAATGATCTTTGAACTGCATATCTACTAACTATTTCTCCACCCCTATCAGTTCGCAAGATCTTTAAGCACTTACCTTAATGGTTTTTCACCATTGTTAGAAATTTATGAAATTTTTCAAACATTTCAAATTTCTTTGCATAAGGTATAATCTAGAGTTATCGTTTTAAGAATACAACGAAGAAACTCAGATCCACCCCAGAATGTACATCCATCTACGAATGAGATGAACTACTTTCAGTGGATATAGGCATATTAACTCTTTGCAGAGATTAATCTTGTCAAAACCACTATGAACAAGACACAAATGCCATAGATTAAAAAAAATGTGGTATTGTCTTTTGATGACTTAGGTTTAGTTACATCAAAGAGTTCTTAGAATACTGCAAGTGGATCCTGGTCACAGAATACCTAACTCACAACTTGTATTTTTAAGTTTACGGTCCAGCTGTAATTATAATTTGTGTCATTTTTAAGGTATCTTGCAGGTATTTTGTTGACACGAGCATCACTGATGTAGTAAGAGTGTAACACATGCAAAGTGTCTTCTAAAGCTTCAATATATTCACCAAAAATCATTGTATCGACTCTCATTCCTTGTGTAATGTTTATTAATAAGACATGCAATAAGATTTTGTATGAGATAAATATTAAATTTAAAAGTAGTACAAGGCTGTGCAAATAATACTATGGTGTAAAAAATTAATTTGGTTACCTTTGGATTAGTTAAAAATAGCTTTTGATATCGGACTGGCGAATTCATACTTGTTCGTGGTGGAAATTTATGTTAAACTGTCATTTTGATTTTCCATCTAACGGTGGTGGGAGTGATTTCATCGACTGAATGGTGTAGTGTCGACATCTGATATGCACACTTATAATTGATATTTTGAAAATTAAATTTTTTAAAAAAAAAACTTGTAGTGACAAGAAACAAGACCTCAAATAAAATGTAATAAAATAACAATGCAAAATAATATTAATATGGAAGAAATATAAACATAGATATTGAAAATATTTAGAGCTGTACCAGAAACGGTTAGAATTTTATGAATGCTAATTACATAGTCACCTAGCATGTTTTTCGAAGAGTTTAATTTAAACATGATAATGATAATAATTCCATATACACAATATTTTTAGTAGAATTCTTATCTTATTGAAAAGTTGAGACAAGTCGGATCAAGACTCTAACTGTCGAAGATGTCTTTGCTCTTGATATTGCTACATATAACTGACTGTGTGAAAAAACAGGTTGCAGTAAATAGATCCCAACGTAATCCAATGTTTGTCCTTGTGACTTATTTATAGTCATTGCAAAACTCAATCTGATTGGAAATTGTGTTCTTTTGAAAGGAAACCCACTATTTTCATCAACATTTGGCAAGAATGGTATCCTTGGAGTGAACACTCTTTTTCAAATATGGTGTCTCACAACAATTTCAACATCTATGATATTTTTGTCAAATGTCCTGCATATTAAACGGGTTCCATTGCACAAACCTTCGGAGGGATTAATGTTTCAAAGGAGTATGATGGGACAATTCTTTTTGAGTTGTAATTCATGAGGTGGAATTCCATTGGGAGTTAGGGTATTTAAAAAGTCTTCCATTATCGATTACTCAGTATTATCTATTGTCTCATCCTTGTTGTAATAGATGTGTACTTCTCCTAGGAACCTTCCTATTAACAACGAATTTATCTCATCGACAAAGCTGTTCTTTGGTGTGAGGATAGCACGGTTCATCATGGTAGACACATTATCTGGATATTGTTGAATGTTGTGGAAAACGTTTTCTATCAACAGATTCAAAGAAATATCGTCATCATGATAAGGAACAAGCATATTTGTTGGTATATGTATGGTGTCATTAACTGTGTGGGGTGGCATGCCATTGCCTACTGCCAACACATAGTCTAAAAAACATTGGATCCAGTCTTGCTCTTGTTGGAAATTTATTTTACCAGGATCTTAGATCTACTCACAAGTATGTTGTTTAAACACCCTAAATATGAACTTTCTAAAACGATAAATTAAACACATATAAAGTTAAGAAAACCTTACATTGATGCAGCGAAATTAATGTCTCCTTCCACTCAGATCTCTAACCCTTGATTCCTTTCTGTAGCAGAGTATAATCAAGATCTGAGCCCGAATGTCCTTCTTCTTCAAGTTTGATCCTTCACAGTCTTCCAATCTATGATTGAGTTACTGCTTGCTGTGTGTGGGCACTTACTCTTTCACTAGGGTCACGAAAAAGATGAAGGGAAAAGAGAGAGGGTTTCGGCCAAGGTGTAGAAAGTGGGGAAGGCTCAGTTTTTCTGAAGAGAAAAATTTCTGTCAGAAAGGCTTGTTGAAAACTTATGTTTTGACTGAGCCATCACTTTCTATTTATAGGCAACTACTAGGTTTAGGTTAGGATTTATTTGGCATTAAAATAATGAAAATATTAATTTGAAAATCAACTTAAGTGGCCGGCCATGGTGTAGTATTGGGCCTCACTTAATTTTGCAGTTTTACCAAATTTTATCTCTATTTTCTCAAAAATGCCAATTTTCTAATTCTAACCTTTTAAATGCCAAAACTAATTATTTAATAACTAAAATAGATTATTAAATAATATTGTCATTTAATTTAATTATTAATTAGACATATAAAGTCCATTAATAAATAAATAAACCTAGAAACTTTTTTCTTTACAATTTCACCCCTGCTTAGTGAAAATTCATAAAATTAGACATAGTCTAACTTTAGAATTATAATTGATCAATCACGAATCAATTAATGAGTCTTACAAGCAGAATGCTCTCAACTAGAATGGGGACCATGGATCTATATGCTAAGCTTCCAATAAGTGAACCAAATTTACCAAGTAAATTCCTACTTATTAATTCTTCGTTGAATCCACTCTTAGAACTTAGAATTGCACTCTCAGACTTATATAGAGCATATTGTATGTTCCACGATATCAATATACTATCTCATTTAACCATTGTTATAATCTTATTGTGATTTAAAGATCCTCTATAGAGATGATCTACATCGAGATGGGATTTCTTTACCGTTCTCACCCCTTAATGTATTTTGCCCCTTAAAACACTTAGCTACCTCTAAATGGTGTTTAGTGATCTAATAATTAGTCAGTTAAACAAGAGCTCATCCATTTACTTCTATTTGCTAAGCTCGAAGGGAATCATCACTTGACTTCTATACACCAGTAGAAGCTATAGATTCCATATTTATGTTCAGCACTCCCACTCAATCATACTATCATGTTCCCAAAATATACGTATCACCCTGACCCAAAAGTAGGCTTAACTAATAAATCAAAGAACATGAATAACACTCCTGAGTTGAGCCTAAGCATATCAGGGTTTAGATTCTGTTAATCTTAAGATCAACTACTGATATTGACTTGGAAAGATATGTATAACGGTAAGTTTGTAATATCTTAACTTAGTTGCAATATCGGTCCAGTCCAATGTATACTACATACATTCGAAACCAGTATACTTTACTAATGTCCTGGAAAGAACATAACACTTACTCCAAGTGTAAGTACACATTATCGCTGATTATCACATTAGTGTAAATCCAATAACACTAATGAAACAGGGACCAAAACTTTTGATTCATATGATCACAATCACATTCCACTGTGTTGACGATACTGTAATTGTGAATAAACATATGATCTGGATTTAACTGATTTTGTGTGTATGAATGTAATAAACACATTTAAACATATTAAACCATTAGCATGTAAAATTCATGTAAACATCAATCACTTCAAATTTCTTATATTGATAACTAATCAGATTGTAAAGAGTTTTATTTAGGGCATAAAACCCAACAGCTCTCATATTTTGAATGAGTCGAAACTTAGTCAGTGTCGGCCATAGGTAGGAATACACCAAGAAGGAATTTATTTGCTCTTGTCTCGTTCCTTTAAGGACCACGGGTAACACTTGGCGAAAATCTCCCCCAAAAATAATCACCTTTCCGCCAAAGGGTGTGTTTGTATTGTTTATATCTCGTAGCATCTTATCCAATGCTTCTATGTGTTATTTTCTTGTCATCGGAGCCTCGTCCTATATTATCGACTTTATCGCACGAAGTAGACCTGCAAGGGCAGTTTGTTTGCTAACACAACATGTGCTTTTTTCGTCTGCATCCAGTGGAAGCTTAAAACGTGAGTGTGTTGTACGACCACGAGGAAGAATAGAAGCTGCAACCCCCGACAAAGTAGTTGCAAGTGCCACAATGTTTAGCAATCTAACTTTTGCAAGGATGGCCCTGTATAAATACGTTTTTCCTGTTCCACCCGGACCATCTACGTAGAAGGCATGGCTTTTGTTTGACAATGTATTTTCCATAACTACATTAAAGACAATCTGCTGCTCGACGTTAGTGATTCTGAAGCTGCAACATCTTCTTCTGGAATATGAACCGCCAATTCATCATTGATCTCTCTAGAGTGAAATTCAATATCGTCAAAAGATATGTCATCATCAAGCAGTTGATATGAGTTAATGTCTTTCCCCATGGATTCGATTGTGGAAGATATTGACCTTAGTACTTCATATCTTACATGTTGTGATGAATCTCCTGGAGTTTTGAAATCAGCTGACCTTTCTTCCTCAAAGCGCTCCAGAGATCTCTTGGATTGGTAGGATTGCAATAAACTAATATGGTTACAAACAATCGTCTCATACTCGAAGGCATTTGATACTGTGATGCTTCATGTAAACAATCTTCTAATCATGTAAATATATATTTACATATATATATATATAATGGGGTGTGATTAAAATGGTATATATATAATATATAATTAGAAAGAGAGATAGAGACAGAATGAATAAAAAAAGGAAAAAAATAAAAAAGAGAGATAGAGAGAGAATGAGATGTGTACGAAGTGGATGTCTTTGGGGTCATTTTTTATGGTGATCTCGTTTTAAAAACTAATGGTCATTTATCATGATAATGTCATTTTTCAGTTTAATGTCCTTGTGTTATGTTAATATATATACAGGTGCGGAGCCAGGATAAGAAATTCGGGGGGCCAAATATATAATAAAGAAATTTACAAAATATACTTAAAAGTAGATTTTATTTTAATATAATTTTATTGACATTTTTTACAAATTTTTATTTTAGGATTTTTTTTCTAGAAAAAATGTTATTTTTACGTTATTTTCCCATGACAGTAACGTCAAAATAACATTGTTCTGAAACAATAAAAAAACAATACTCTGTATAGTTATAAAAAAAAAATTATTATTTTCTTGCAATGTCAAACAACATTTTTTTTAAAGCAGCAAAAAAATAGTACTCTACAATTTTGTAAGAAAAATCCATAAAAAATTCATAAAAATGTTAAAAGAAAGAAGTAAATTCATAAAAATATAAAATTTATCATTTTTTGTATATTTATGAAATAATTCCAATATAAAATGTGCATATGATATATTTTTATATTCATTATATCATTAACTATCATCCGAAATAATAAAAAAAATTATTAGTAGAATTATTTTTTTTTACTGTAGGGAAGATACTCAATCTATATATGCAACCATACAAATAATAACCTCTAAAGTTAAAAATTTCATCAATTATTTGTATATATATAATATTTATTATTTAGGAGAAAGAACACAATTGAAATTCAGGTTGAATAATTAAAATGTATTTCATTTTCTATAAAATACCTTTATTTGTTATTTGAAATCAGTCACTGTTCTTTTATTTAAACTGCTCTTCAATTTATTCTTGTAAAACTGCTGCCACTAATTGATAATACATGTTATCTTTTTATCTTAATGATAATCATTTATTTATACAAATAGTCGAAAAAATATAATTTGATCATTTTATTTGTAAAAATAGTAATTGATGTAACAAATATAAAATACAAAATGAAGAAGAGAATACTAAATTATCTATTTTGAAAGCCTTTTAACCTTTTAGTTTTCATTTTTTTTTTATTTTATTTAAAAAAAATCTGAAGAAGTGATGTGGGGTGGTATTATGAGACAATAAATGTTTTGAAAAAGGATAGAAAATAAGTAGATTTTTTATTAAATAATAATAATAATAATAATAATAATAATAATAATAATAATAATAATAATAATAATAATAAATAAGAGGAAATTGTATACAATAATTACTCTCGTAAAAGTTTATTGACTTTGTCAAAGGACCATTATACACTAAAAAAAATTGCATAAATTTAAGCGAAATGCATACCCTTTACCCCCCCCCCCCCCCAAAAAAAAAAGTAAAATACATAATATTTAGGCATTTATATAAATCCTACGGGGCCATGGCCTCTATGGACTATAATAAAATATGCAATATAAACGTTAGACAAATTAAGTTAATTTTTTTTAGTATTTATAAATATATTTTTCTTGAGAATATATTATCATGTGTGAATTAGTTATTGAAGTTTGCATGGAAGTTCATCTTTGTATCAAACATTTTTAATTCACTAATATTATTGTCATATATGTTAAACCTATAAATAAAATTGAATTAACTAATAATCGCATAAATATACAAATACATAATCTCAATAAACAAATTAATCCAAAGAAAACATACCTTTAACTTCCGATAGTTGGTGATTAGTCGTAATAATTCAAACTTTTGGAAACAAATCAGTTCAATCCTTTTGTGCCAATGCAAATGGAAAATATTTTGACTCAGTTCTACCTGAAAGTTGCTTATCAAATTAATTGACAAATATAATTCCTTAATTTACTTTGCTTTGTATAATTAATTATTTTATTATTTGTTGTAATTTTATTATTTATTATTTGTTGTAATTTTTAATTTTTTGCCACGCTAAAGAATTTTAGGGCAAAATCCCATAGTTAGCCTTACAATTTACCTTTTAAAATAAATTTTCAAAATAGGAAGAAAAAAAATATATATGTATATTAGTAAAAAAAATAAAACAAAAAAATAAATATATATCAACAAAGTCTTAATGTTGCGTAAAAATAGAGTTTGTAACAAAAATATAATTAAGCTAAGTAATATTCAAGTGTCTTTAATTTCTGTATATGTGTACATAATATGGAGAATTATATATGTATAATTTACACTATAGAAATATAATGTATAATATATATAATATATGGTCCCAATTTATTATGGCCAAATAATTTGTAAAATCATTAAGTATATAAGTATGATATTTAAAAAATCAATTTGATTGATGAAAATCTTTCTTGATAAATGAAAAAAAGAAAAATTTACACAATAAAAAGGGTAAGGTATAAAAATTATTTTTCAAATCAAAATAAGAAAACTGTATAAGCTCCAAAAAATTAAACTTAAATAAAAAAAAATACCCAAATCATCTTATAAGCACTCAAAGTATGGTGGAAATTTTTAAAAAAGACACAATTGTTGTTGGAAATTTATTTTACGAGGATCTTAGATCTACTCACAAGTATGTTTATTAACATCCTAAATAAGAACTTTCTAAAACGATAAATTAAACACATATAAAGTTTAAGAAACTTTACATTGGGTGCAGCGGAATATAATGACTCCTTCCGTTCAGATATCTAGCCCTTGATTCCTTTCTGTAGCAGAGCATTATCAATATCTGAACCTGGATCTCTTTCTCTGAATCCTTGATGCTGAATCTCCTTTCCTTTGCTGATGATCTTTCTTCACGATCTTCCTCACTATGATTGAGGTATTGCTTGATGTGTGTGGGCACTACTCTAATTACTAAGGTAAGTCAAAATTATCAAGGAAGAAGAGAGAGAGAGGGTGGCGGCCAAGGTAGAGAGAGAGGCTCAGGTTTTCTGATTCAGAAGTGTCAGAAGAAAGTGTCATTTCCCTGAAGCCTTCACTATCTATTTATAGCATTCCACTAGGGTTAGATTTGAATTATATGGCATTAAAATAATGAAAAAATCAACTTAAAAAGCCTACAAAGGTGGCCGGCCATGGCTTAGTGGACTGGGCCTTGCTTTTTGCAATTTTGCAATTTTAACACCTTTTGTATCTGATTTTCTCAAAAATGCCAATTTCCTAATTCAATCATTTAAATGCCAATTCTAACTATTTAATAACTATAAATAATTATTAAATAATATTGTCATTTATCATATTTATTAATTGAACCATACAAAGTATCATAATTAACAAATATGCCCCTATAAACTATCTCTTTACCATTTCGCCCTTACTTAGTGAAAAATTCACAAATACACATAGTCTAATTTGAGAATTATAATTGATTAATCAAAACCAATTACATGAGTCTTACAAGCAATATTATCTCAACTAGTGGGGGGACCATGGGTCTATATAACCGAGCTTCCAATAAGTAGATCAAGAATTTAGCACTAAAATTCACTAACTTATTAATTCTTCGTTGAATCCACGCATAGAGCTTAGAATTGCACTCTCAGTATATAGAATGCTCTATATGTTCCACCATATAGACACATCATTAGTTATCCATTGTTATAATCCTAATGTGATCAATGATCCTCTATATGAATGATCTACACAGTAAAGGGATTAAATTACCGTAACACCCTACTATGTATTTTATCCTTAAAACACTTGACCCCGTATAAATGATATTTCAGCTTATGTGAAATGTGATCTCCACCATTTATTTTCGTTTGGTCAAGCTCGAAGCAGATCATCCTTTGCTTACTATTTGCTAGATAGAAGCTATAGATTCCATGTTTATGCTAGCGCTCCCACTCAATTGCACTACCGTGTTCCCAAAAAGTACGTATCACCCTGACCTAAAAGTAGGCTTAACTAACAATTCAAGGAACACGAATAGCCTTTCAAGATTGAGCCTAATCATAACAGGATTAAGATCATTTGATCTAGGATCAACTAGGCGATATTGACTTGAATAGATTTTACGGTAAGTTTAATTAAATCTAAGTCAAAGTTCAATATCGGTCCCTTCCGATGCATACTCCATGCATCCAACCTGAGCTTTACTTTAACCAATGCTCTGGAAAGAACATAGTATTTCTCCAAATACAAGTAAACTCTTGTTGTAGATTATCATATCAGTAAAACCCTGTGTCTGATAAATCTAGGAAACTTTATTCACATAGTCATGTTTACTTTCCAATGTGTTGACGGCAGAATAAACAGGATCAAGTATGTCAAAAGGGTTTCAGATGAATTTATACATTATATACATATAATCATGAAATAAATCATGTGAACCATGCAACATTAAATGTTATTTCTGATCTTTATTAATAAGTAAATCTGATTATATTGAAATGAGTTTTATTTAGGGCATAAAACCCAACAAACTCCCACTTGCACTAATATAAAACAAAAAGTGCGTTTCAAATAATCTCAACATCTTGATATACAAATCAAGTGTAGTAGTAGTAAACTCCTCGTAATAGGATCTGAAAGGTTGAATTAACCATAACCTTTTCTCCACCATTACTCTTTTAATAACAAAATCATTGATAATGTGATATTCCTCTCTATATGTCTACTCTCTTGGGATACTGGATTCTATATCTTTGGCAACTACTTTTGGTTAATCAGGAAATTAACACTAGTAGTTTAAGGCAATTTGGAATGATGCCAAAAATGTATAGAACTTTCCTTAGACTGAATAAGTACCTTTCCTGCAACTTTAACATTCAGTCCCTCTCTGGTAGACCTAGAGACTTCAGATAGGTTTTTACACTTCTCCAAAATCACTATTCCACCCCCAGAGTAACCACCATCTTATCAGAAAGATTTTCTAGCACAAAGGCAAATTTCGAAATCTGATATGGTGTAGTCTAAGAGTTTTAAACATACCCTTATAGACTAACATATAGTTCCTCTTCTTAATCTTAAGATTTACTTTATTGTCTTCCAATGTTCTTCTCCTGGATTAATCTGATACCTACTCATTACTCCCACTCAACAGCAGGTGTCTGGTCTAAGGCATACAAAAGCATATCTAAGACCTCTCACTGTTGATTTAAGAAATTTTTTCATGGCTTTATCTTTTCTGGAATAGTTAAGACTTTTCCTTAGACAAATAAAATCTATACCTAAGAAGTTGTGAAGCTTTTATAGATTGCCATTAGAAAGAAAATGCTTCAGCATCTTACTAAAGTAAGTTGCTTGCATTAGAGTAAGTAATTACCAGGTATACCACGAGCCATAGGTTTAGATAAACTCAAACCTATAATACTAGGAACAGGAAGTTTTGTTAAGTCCATTGAATGGACTTATAAACGAAAATTTCCTTTTATGTCCTTGTAATAGAAAACTTTAGGTTATTCCATGTGAATGGATTAAACCATAGTTCTATTGGCTTTCTTTTTAGTTTCTTATCTTGACAATCCATTACTTGTTTAAACTCACAATGGATTTTAATCACTAGTGTCTCCCAAGTCATAAGAAGGTGAGTTCCTAGAAACTCTTCCACTACGACAAGGCACCGTGAATTATGTCTAAGAAAACTAAATGGTATTGATCTCTTCGGTTGTGACAAGACAACAGAGGCAGTGGGATCATCATATGTTATATAAGATGATAGAACACTTTTGGAATCAAGAATTAAATATCTCTTTTATTTGCTACTTGTTTTTCAGACTTAGTCATTTTCTTAGAAAAGTAGTATTTGTTTGAACAAACACTTTCTTATCTATTGACAATGGGATGGTCCACCCCTAATCACTTAGAATAGCTAACAAACCATGGTTAACAGTTCTAGCTTTTCTTAAGATTTTGATTAGGTCATCCATGAATCTAGTAATGATTTACATTAAGTAACCAACCATTACATCATTCTGAAATTGTATTACCATAGAAGGAATTAGGCAACGACTAGTAACTAATCATCAACATGCAACTCGAAATTTCTGGGGAGGTAAGTTTAGATATAATTCAAAAATCAATTTAATGATCTTTGAACTGCATATCTACTAACTATTTCTCCACCCCTATCAGTTCGCAAGATCTTTAACCACTTACCTTAATGGTTTTAACCATTGCTAGAAATTAATGAAATTTTTCAAACATTTGAAATTTCTTGCTAAAAGGTATAATCTAGAGTTATCGTTTTAAGAATACAACGAAAAACTCATATCCACCCCTGAATGTACATCCATCTGCGAATGAGATGAACTACTTTCAGTGGATATAGGCATATTAACTCTTTGCAGAGATTGATCTTGTCAAATCCACTATGAACAAGATACAAATGCCATAGATTAAAAAAAATGTGGTAGTGTCTTTTGATGACCTAGGTTTAGTTACATTATAGAGTTCTCAGAATACTACAAGTGGATCCTGGTCCCAGAATACCTAACTCATATTCCATACAGTTTTAATCCATTAATAGAAGATGGATATTAAACACTTGGAAAGTGTAACTGTATTGCTTCTTGGAAATAGAAATATAAGAAAATTTCTGTTTGGATTCTAAAATTAAAGTCAAAGACTTAAATTCAACCAAATATAATGAGTAATACTTTCTTGGACCACCACTACTAATTTAATTCTAAGTCTGATTTGCCCATACAAGCAGGAGATTTCTAAGATTGAGGATTTATATCAATTGAGAATAGAATTTTGGGATTATAATCATATGCGTCATTTAATTTCTTAAGAGAAAATATAGAATGACATGAAATGATTTATAGACCATTCATCCAATGATATGTTTTGAAGCTAATTCGAAATGAATAAGCTAAGAGGAATTAGGACAATTTCGTTTATAAATAAGAATCCAACGATGCTTCGATTAGCGAAAAACAAAGTTATCTTATTTATGTAATCTTCTTGTTTCATATTGTAAAAATACTAGTCTAAGGTGTCATCAATTGATGAACAGCTAGATGTGGCATATACAATATTTATCTTTCGAGATCTTACACTATTATGTATGTCTAATGGTGAAAGTCCATTAGGGATTTATCTCATTAGAAAAATAAACATGTTAGACCAACAATGAAGATTCGAAATTAAACTACAACTTAATAACAGAAAATAA
This sequence comes from Cannabis sativa, assembly GCF_029168945.1. Lineage (NCBI taxonomy): Eukaryota > Viridiplantae > Streptophyta > Magnoliopsida > Rosales > Cannabaceae > Cannabis > Cannabis sativa. Next base: position 29,855,373 of record NC_083604.1, read on the forward strand.
CATGGTTCAATATAAATTCATACACAATTCAGAAATTATAAATATATAGCAAGTAGGAATGACTAGAGAAAATACTAAAACATACAATCCTAAATAATTTCCAAGGTTTTCAACAAACTGATACAGTGTCCCGGTAGGCGAGAGTCAAAGTATCATTTATTGAATAGAGTTGTCAGCTCATCTAAAATAGAAACCATTCTAGCAACCTTTTATTCGATCAAAATAAGAATCCAACGTTGTCCCGGTAGGCGAGAGTCAAGGTTATTCTTATTTTATGAGCTTCCACCATTGTTTCATGTTTTATGAGTTTATCTCTAAGTAGTCACCGTAGGGGAGAGTCTAAATAGAGACGGAAACTCACAAAACACTTATCAAATGAAATCTTACGGTGTTAAATGCGTTCAACGAATAACCATCCATAGGGGGACGAAGTCTAGCGTCTCGAGGTTATATTGAAAACATTTAACTTTTGTAACACCAACAATGGAGATCGAATATCTTAATAATAATCAAGCTCATTATTTAAAGTGAGTTGTATTTTCTTTGATTCTCTTTATTTAATTTATTTATTTTAAATATATATTTATTTAAAATTTCCAATTTAGAATGAAAAATTCTAAATATAAATTTTAACTTAATATTTATAAATTTTACTTAGATGGATATAAAAATAACATGAATTATTTCCATCTTAGTAATAATTTCCAATAAATATTTAGAAACATATTCAATTTAAGTTACAAAATTAATATAAATTAATTTACAACTCAAATTTAATTTTCTATAAATATATATTGCATTTCGAAAAATTAAAGTATTTAAGAATACAATTTTCGAAAGTGCATGTTAAAATAAAAAATTAATCCTGGAAAAATTATTCTAATTTAATGTTGGCCCAAAATTAATTAATAAAATTAATTTACAACAAAAAATATAATTTTCCTATTTAATTAAATATATAAGAAAAATTTCAAATATTTAAGTATGATGATGAAAATCAACTTAAATATTAATTTTCTATTTAATCAAATACACTAGAAAAATACTTCAAGCAAAAATATCATCTATCTAGATTTTCCTTTGACTAATTAATTCAATTTCTAATAATATACTTTAATTCAATTTATTTTAAATTAATCAATAAATGAAAAAATCATTGATTTAAGTTGATCCAAGAATTAATTAAAATAAATAATTAATTTACAACTTAATCTATTTTTCAAGATAAAATTCGAAATTCTAGCATTTAAGAAATGCAATTTCGAAAATTGATTAATAAAATAAAGAAAAAATATATTTTGAAAATTATTTAAATTTAGTTGAAAAAATAAATTTCAACTAAAAATAATTTTCTATTTAATTAAATGTCATGAAAAAGAAATATTTAAGTATGATGATAAAAATCAACTTAGATATTCAATTTTCAAATTAATTAAATGTATTAAATTCAAGAAATAAATAATTAAGTGTAGAGAAGGCTTAATTATTAGTCTCTAGTTTAATACTAGGAAAAATATACGTACCAAAATTAATTATTTAAATAATTAATTTCACAATTTATAATATTTTCCTATTGTAATATTAGAAATAATAAGTAGTCTAGAAATAACTATCTAGAAAATATCTTATTTGACTAAGTATCTTTTCAACAAAATTTGAAAAAAAAAAATATCTAATTTAAGTTGTATTAGAAAAAATCTAGAACTTAAATATTTTTCAAATTTAAATTTAATTAAATATCAAAAATTAAGTTGTAACCACTTAATTTGAAAATATTCCATTTTAAGTTAATATTCGAAAAGATATTAACTTAAAAAATATCTAAAGAATCTAAATAACCAATGCCTAAAATTCCTCAACTTAATTTTGAAATTTGAAATTCAAAAGATATTCAGATTTAAGTTGGTTAGTTGTAGATAACTAAATATCAACTTAAATAAGAATATTTAATGAAAAATTTAAATTAAGTTCCAGAAAGAATCTAAATGGTTATAATTCTATATTTAATTAAATACAAGAAAATACATATAGTTTAGCTTAGAATAAAGAATTCTTTAAACTATAATTTTCTTAAATTAATTTCAAAATAAATGAAATTAATTATGTTGCTAATCAATTTTAATAGGTTAAACTAGTGTAATTAACCTAGTACAGTTGTTCAAATTAGGCAAATGGGCCTTCACAATTGGGGTGGTTCATGTGAGGGGGTGCTGGGTTCAGTATGTCGTACCCACTTCTATGGCTCCCAACTCTCCCACAAGGCCCAAAAGAGAGGAATTTAACCTTAATAAGAACAACTGTTATTAATTGAATAAGCCCAATAACTAAATGGGCCTAAATAAATTCTATCAAGAACTATGATAATTTATTTTAGCAACAACAACCTATATGTATCTATAATCAAATTAAACACATAGGCTCACACAGGCACACTTTGGATGGGTCCTATCATGTTGCTAGGTCATACACAGATGAAAGAAGATTGTAAATATAACTGTTACAAATTATTATCTTGACCAAGGGAGCCATCAGATCATTAGATCTGGCAAAAGGTAACCATGGCTATTTGCAATCAAGTAATAATAGGTTTTGAAAACTTACACATAAGCTAAAATACATACTCATGTAACAAGGTTAGTTGGATAGTTGGATGTAGGATTTATTTAATTTTAAATTAAATATTTAATTTCAAAAATAATTAATTAAATAAATAAATAATTTTTTGAAAATTTTAAAAAAAATTTGAAAAATTCGAATTTTTTATTTTTTTTTAAAAAAAATTTAAATTTAAAATTAAACCTACAATTTTTGAAAAATTAGGTTTCAACCAACCTAAATATCATTTCAAAAATTTGCTAACTACTTTTAAATTTTAAATGTTATTTTATAAATAAAAATTAAATAAAAAAATGAGAAAAGATAAATAAATATCTTTTTCAAATTTTAAATGTAATTTAAATAAATAAAATAACAAAATTTAAAAAATTAGTAAAATATCTTATATCATTTAAAAATTACATGATTATAAATATCTTATTTTTTTAAATTTAAAATAAGATAAGATATAATCAAATTTTAAAATAAGATAGATTTTTAAGCAAGAAGATAGATACTAATTCTATTCAAATTCAAATTACACTAATATCTTGAATTAAATTTAAAAAATATTAAATTAATTCAAAAAGATAATTAGAATTGAATTAGGAATAGTAATAGTATAAATACAAAACTATACCAAAAATCGGAAGTTAATTCCATGAAAAAGCATGAAAAGCCGAAGAAAAACCAAAAAATTGTGAACTGTACGGACAGTTTCGCGATCGCAGGAAAATTTCAGCACAGCCCCGATTTTTTCAAATCTTCAAAAACTCATAACTAATTCAAATAAAATCGAAATTGAGTTCTGTAAAAGGCTAACTTGCTTAATTTTTCCCATACTATCCAATAAAAATAATTCCAGAAACAAAATCGCAATTAGTTTTCACGAAAATTTACAAACATCAATCAATCATCAAATAACACTCAATACAACATGATACCATCCAAAGAACATACAAACAATCGTTTTAAAGTCCAAATTTCTTGCAAGTAAATCAATTACCATGGCTCTGAGGCCAGTTGTTGGAAATTTATTTTATTAGGATCTTAGATCTACTCACAAGTATGTTTATTAACATCCTAAATAAGAACTTTCTAAAACGATAAATTAAACACATATAATGTTTAAGAAACCTTACATTGGGTGCAGCGGAATCTGACTCCTTCCGTTCAGATATCTAGCCCTTGATTCCTTTCTGTAGCAGAGCATTATCAATATCTGAACCTGGATCTCTTTCTCTGAATCCTTGATGCTGAATCTCCTTTCCTTTGCTGATGATCTTTCTTCACGATCTTCCTCACTATGATTGAGGTATTGCTTGATGTGTGTGGGCACTACTCTAATCACTAAGGTAAGTCAAAATTATCAAGGAAGAAGAGAGAGAGAGGGTGGAGGCCAAGGTAGAGAGAGAGGCTCAGGTTTTCTGATTCAGAAGTGTTAGAAGAAAGTGTCATTTTCCTGAAGCCTTCACTATCTATTGATAGCATTCCACTAGGGTTAGATTTGAATTATATGGCATTAAAATAATGAAAAAATCAACTTAAAAAGCCTACAAAGGTGGCCGGCCATGGCTTAGTGGACTGGGCCTTGCTTTTTGCAATTTTGCAATTTTAACACCTTTTGTATCTGATTTTCTCAAAAATGCCAATTTCCTAATTCAATCATTTAAATGCCAATTCTAACTATTTAATAACTATAAATAATTATTAAATAATATTTTCATTTATCATATTTATTAATTGAACCATACAAAGTATCATAATTAACAAATATGCCCCTATAAACTCTCTCTTTACCATTTCGCCCTTACTTAGTGAAAAATTCACAAATAGACATAGTCTAATTTGAGAATTATAATTGATTAATCAAAACAAATTACATGAGTCTTACAAGCAATAATATCTCAACTAGTGGGGGGACCATGGGTCTATATAACCGAGCTTCCAATAAGTAGATCAAGAATTTAGCACTACAATTCACTAACTTATTAATTCTTCATTGAATCCACGCATAGAGCTTAGAATTGCCGTGTCCAACACGATACTGAGTCCCGCTACTGCCGTGTCCAACACGGTACTGAGCCACTACTGCCATGTCCAACATGGTACTGAGTTCTGAACGTTCATAGGGACGGTACTATTGACACGTAACAGCCTGATCGGTCGAACCGGTCATACTCCGGCTGCTGGTCATACTCCAGCCTGTACCGACGTGTTACTATATCCACCTGATTGGTCGAACCGGTCATACTCCGGCTGCTGGTCATACTCCAGCCTGTAGCGACGAGATACGTCAATAGTACGGAACCACCAACCAAGTGTCAGCCTGATCGGTCGAACCGGTCAAACTCCGGCTGCTGGTCATACTCCAGCGTGTACCGACGTGACAGGGTTGGATGGTTCGAAGCCAACATACATAACTAATGTAATCTAACAGGCTTCCTACATGCTCGCTAAACATGTAATCTACATGTGCATACTGTTATACTAATCTTACCTGGATTTCGAATTCAGGTGTGCCGGTCAACCTGACTGGAACTTTAGCTGAGCGGTGGATTACATGCTCCTAAACCATAAAAATCACAACACTATAAGTGACACGCTAAATCACTTCCCGGGGACTTAAACTAGGAACTACAAATTTCCCTATCGATAAAAAGCATGGCAATACCCCCTAAAACATAAAAACGAGGAAAACTAGGGTCCCTGAATTTTCCCCAACCGGTAGACCGGTTCCCCAACCGGAATTCCGGTTCTGGAAAATTCAGAACCCTCATCCGGAATTCCGGATGCACAACCGGAATTTCGGTTCCTCGCAGCCAGCAAACCCAAATTTTCATAACTTGCACAAATCAACCCCAAATCACATGAAACCTTCCAGACCTGTTCTATACCTCCCCTAGAACATTTCTAAGGCACCAAAACCACCCAGAAATCACAGATATGAAAAACACCATTAAAGCTCAAGCTTTGAGTTCTAAACTCAAACTTGAGCAAACCCCTCAAACATGCATTCAAACCTGATTAAATCTACCTAAACAAGCATATTACAACCTCTGAAAACAACTAAAAACATCAAGCAACAACCCAGCAACAGATTATATAATTTCTTTCAAAAATCATAGTTTTGAGCCAAAAATTCCAAACTTTGAACAAGGTAATTTACATGCATTTCTAACAGCTTAATTAACCTCAAATTAACATGCTTACATCACAGAAATTAACAATAAAACACAGCAGTAACAACAGCCACAATTTCATGCATGCATCAAACCATACTTTCTTAAAACACAAGAAAACACAAAGAGAAGTTATAAGTGATCAAACCTTGACTTGAATTACACAAAGGGGAGATGAAAATCACAAGATTTGAGCAGAAAAATCCCAGCCCTAGCAGCCCAAGTCTTGGCCGAAAAGAGAGAGAGAGAGAGAGCTTTGAGTGTGTGTGATTTTGAAATGTTTTTTCTAATTTTGACTAAGTGTAGAAAATGAGAGAAAATGACTTTTAAGGCATATAACACTTAATTTCAGCCAAATAATACATAATTAGACATTTTATTTTCATTTAGCAAAATCACAAAAAGACAAAATACTAGTGGGGCAAAAAGACCATTTTGCCCCTCCACACTAAAACCACATAATAATCACTAAAGGGGTATTTTTGGGAAATTCTAAATTCCCGGCCATTCCCGACATTCCCAATGTCTAATAAACCGCCCCAAACTACTAACATACTAAGTTGTGATTTCTACTGAGCCAAACACCGAGTTCCAAAATACCGGGCACCGGAATGCAAAATATGAAAACTACTGAATGACATAAAATGCATCACTGAATTCAATAAATAACAGTATAATAAATTATTTAAATAGCTATAAATAATTTTCATAATTAATCATAATTAACTGCTAATTTCCAAATTAAACTAAGCGGGCTTTACAACTATCCCCCCTTAAAAGGAGTTCGTCCCCGAAATCTAACCTGAATAACTCTGGATATTGAGCTCTCATATCTGACTCTAGCTCCCAGGTGGCTTCCTCCACCTTGTTGTTTCTCCAGAGAACCTTGACCAATGCTATGGTCTTATTCTGAAGGACTTTATCCTTTCTATCCAGGATCTGCACTGGCTGTTCCTCATAAGTCATGTCTGGCTGTAGCTCAAGGCTCTCATAACTGAGTATATGAGAGGGATCTGAAACGTATTTTCTCAACATCGAGACATGGAATACGTTGTGAACTGCTGATAAGGCTGGAGGCAATGCTAACCGATATGCCACTTGACCTATCTTCTCGAGAATCTCGAAAGGTCCTGTAAATCTAGGGCATAACTTGCCTCTTTTCCCGAAACGTTTAATCCCCTTCATCGGAGATACCCGTAAAAACACATGGTCCCCTACTTGGAACTCAACATCTTTGCGTTTGGGATCTGCGTAACTCTTCTGTCTGCTCTGTGAGGCAAGCATTCTAGCTTTTATCTTCTCTATCGCCTCATTGGTCCGCTGCACTGACTCTGGACCTAAGTATTTCCTCTCCCCTGTCTCATCCCAGTGGATGGGAGATCTACACTTCCTACCGTATAATAGCTCATAGGGAGCCATCCCTATCGTACTCTGATAACTGTTGTTGTAAGAAAATTCTATCAACGGTAGATACTTATTCCATGAGCCTTCAAAGTCCATAACACAGGCTCGCAACATGTCCTCCAATATCTGAATCGTCCTTTTGGACTAACCATCCGTCTGAGGATGGAATGTTGTACTGAATTTCAGCTTTGTACCCATTGCTCGTTGCAAACTTTGCCAAAATTTGGAGGTGAACTTCGGATCCCTGTCCGAAACTATAGACTTCGGTACCACGTGAAGTCTCACTATCTCTCTGACATACAACTCTGCCAACTGATCCACTGTAAATGTTGTTCTAACCGGCAGAAAATGAGCAGATTTCGTAAATCGATCCACCACTACCTAGATGGAATCGTACAAACCCGTGGTCCTAGGTAACCCGACCACAAAATCCATCGTGATGTCTTCCCATTTCCATTCTGGTAGGGTTAGAGGCTGCAACAACCCTGCTGGTCTCTGATGTTCAGCCTTAATCTGCTGACAAGTGAGGCATCTCGATACGAATTCTACCAAATTCTTCTTCATACCGCTCCACCAGAAGTACGGTTTCAAATCTTGGTACATCTTAGTGGTGCCGGGATGCAGAGAATACGGGGTAGAATGAGCCTCCTCAAAGATCTCATTCCTAAGTTCCACACTATTCGGAACACATACCCTGGCTTTATATAAAAGCATCCCACTGTCTGACACTGAAAAGTCCTTGGCTTGACCAGCCAACACCTCATCTCGGATCTTCACTAACTCTGGATCCGTCATTTGAGCGACTTTTATTCTATCCAACAGATCAGATTGCAGCGTTAAGTTGTGAAGCTGACCTACCACAAACTCAATGCTGGATCTAACCATATCCTCTGCTAGCTGAGGTGAGATCTGAACCATACTAGCTACTTGCCCGGGACCCTTTCTGCTCAGGGCATCGGCCACTACATTGGCCTTTCCGGGATGATAGAGGATCTCACAATCGTAATCTTTCACTAATTCCAACCAACGCCTTTGTCTCATATTCAAATCCTTCTGAGTAAAGAAATATTTGAGACTTTTATGGTCGGTATAGATCTCACACTTCTCCCCGTAAAGATAATGCCGCCAAATCTTTAGTGCGAAAACCACCGCAGCCAACTCTAGGTCATGAGTCGGGTATCGCTGTTCATAATCCTTTAACTGACGGGAGGCATAAGCGATGACCCGATCGGCTTGCATCAATACACACCCCAAACCCTGTTTGGATGCGTCACAATAAACTACGAACTTCTCCTTGTCCGAAGGCAAAGCTAGCACTGGAGCGGTAATCAACCTCTGCTTTAGCTCCTGAAAACTAGCTTCGCACTTGTCTGACCAAATAAATCGCTGATTCTTATTTGTAAGCTCGGTTAGGGGCATTGAAATTTTAGAGAACCCTTCGACGAACCTACGGTAGTACCCAGCTAAACCTAAGAAGCTTCTGATTTCTGTCACTGTCTTCGGTCTCGGCCAATCCCTGACGGATTCAATCTTCCCGGGATCCACCTTGATCCCATCTTTGCTCACAATGTGCCCTAGGAAGGACACCTGAGATAACCAGAACTCACATTTCATGAACTTGGCATAAAGCTTATGTTCTCGAAGCCGTTGCAGTACCATCTGAAGATGTAACTCATGCTCCTCTTCTGATTGAGAGTACACGAGGATGTCGTCGATAAACACAATCACACAGATATCGAGGAAATCCTTGAATACTCTATTCATCAAGTCCATGAATGCTGCAGGAGCATTGGTTAGTCCGAATGACATAACCAGAAATTCGTAATGTCCATACCTAGTGCGGAAAGCCGTCTTCGGAATGTCCTCCTCTCGGATTCTCAACTGATGATAACCCGAACGGAGATCAATCTTAGAAAAGACCGTCTTCCCCTGAAGCTGATCGAACAAATCATCGATCCTAGGTAATGGATATTTAATCTTCACCGTTAGCTTGTTCAACTCCCTGTAGTCGATGCACATCCTCATATATCCATCCTTCTTCTTGACGAATAAAACCGGGGCTCCCCAGGGTGACACACTGGGCCGGATAAACCCTATGTCAAGCAACCCTTGGAGCTGAATCTTTAATTCCTTAAGTTCAGCTGGAGCCATTCTATACGGGGCTTTGGAAACCAGTTCCACCCCTGGTGCCAAGTCTATCACAAAGTCAATCTCCCGCTGAGGTGGTAACCCTGGAAGTTCTTCGGGAAAAACATCCAAAAATTCCCGAACCACCTTGATGTCCTCTGGCCGAATGGTATCTGGCCGAGTGGTGTCCACCACCACGGCCAGAAACCCTAAACAACCGCCATGCAATAAATCTCTAGCTGACATGGTCGAAATTACCGGGATCCGGGATCCCTGAACTGAACCAACAAACACAAATGGTTCTTCACTTTCCGGTTGGAAGATCACCATCTTCCTTTTACAATCAATGCTCGCCGAATATTTAGATAGGAAATCCATTCCTAAAATAATGTCGAATTCGACTAAACTCATCTCTATCAGATCAGCACTTAACTGTCTACCATCTATCCTGATCGGCATAGGCCTAATCCACCTATTGGAGATAACCAATTCTCCGCCAGGTAATAGGGTTCCAAATCCTGATTCATATCTATCATACGGTCTACCCAATTTACTAAAGACTTTGGCCGCCACATAAGAATGTGTAGCCCCAGAATCAAACAGCACTGAATATAGCGAGTTATTAATAGAAAGCTGACCTGTGACAACTGATGGGCTGGCATCTGCATCAGCCTGAGTGATAGCGAACACCCTGGCTGGAGTGGGTATCGCTGGAGCTCTCGGTGCCTCTGATCGAAGCTGGGGGCAGTCCCTCTTGAAGTGTCCGGGCATGCCACAGTGAAAGCATCCATGACCTTTGCACTCACCCCGATGGTGCCTCTTGCAGCTAGGGCACTCGGGATAGGAGAATCAGGTCTCAGTACCACCAGGACGACTCCCTCTGTTCTGGTTCCCCCGGAACCTCTTGTTCTGACTCGAGCCACCAGAAGCAGTGGGTGCTCTCTTCCTCTGATCAATGGCCGAACCGCTACTCCCCCTGCTAAAGCCTGATGCAGGAGGGGTAGGAGCCCCGCCACTCGCCGGAGTACTAGCTGACTCCGACATACACCCAACTGCGCCCTCAGCTCGCAGTGCCTTCTCCACCATCTGAGCATAGGTGGTGCTGTCGTCCGTAGTAATCATCAAATCGTGTTTAATCTTGGCATTCAACCCGTCCAGATACTTCTCCTTCTTGCTGAAGTCGGTTGGCACAATTCCCGAGGCTAACCTCGCCAACCGATCAAATTGAGTAGTATACTCAGTGACGCTCATATTCTCACGCTGGGTCAGGTGAGCGAACTCTTTCCTCTTGGCGCTTCTGACCGCCTCGTTGTAGTACTTTGCGTTAAAGAGTTCCTGGAACCTTTCCCAGGTCATGGTGGTGACGTCATGGATCTTAGACACCATGTCCCACAACACCAGAGCGTCCTCCTGGAACTGGAAAGTGGCACACAACACTCTGTCATTACCGGTGACACCCATAAAGTTCAGGATCTTGGTAATCACCGTCAGCCATTGCTCGGCTTTCATCACGTCCGGACCTCCCAGGAAAACCGGAGGTGCTTGCTTCCGCAACCGCTCATACAGAGGTTCCAATCTATGGGCCGCCACCACTATCTCGGCCTGGGCAGCCAGGGCAGGTGCCACTGGAACTACGGGCACTGGAACTGCAGGAGCACCCTCCTGTCTCAACCTCTGAATCTCGAGGTCTTGCTCTTCAATCCGGGCTTGCATTTCTGCAAACCGCAACTCCCAATTCTGGGCTCCCTGATTGGCTCGGGGAGTCCGGGCAGCCTGTGGCGGGTTCCCATCACCCCGACCACGGGCCCTACCTCGGGGACCTCTACCTCGGCCCCTAACAGGCGGGGGAAACTGAGCTCCCTGTCCTTGGTTCGACCCCACTGAGTTGCCCTGACTCCTGGTAGTCTGCCTGGCGTCCATCTAATTAGAACCGCCTGCGAAACCAAGAGTTGGCATATCAGGTCGTATTCAAGGAGAGCTTACTAATGCCGCTTAATTTGGAAATTAAAAACGAAACATGCGCCTATTCTACTATCAGGCTACTAACATGCTTCCTAACAGGCTTTTCTTTTTCATAACTGAATAAAATAAACTACTAAAGCAATAAAGGCATATTGAACCGTGAAACGAGCTAACTGCTGATGATGATTGTACATGTCGTGACGATCTTCGGAAGACAACCTGGCGGCTCTGATACCAAATTGTAACACCCTAACTAACATAGGCGTATTACGTGATTTTTAAACATACTGTGCAGCTCGTTGCTAATCTACGAGGTTTATGGAAAAACGTGATTAATTAAAATTTTTGCTTTTCAATTAAACTTATAAAATATTATTACAAAAGACTCGGGATCCCGATTATAAAATCATTTACAAAAAGATTTAATTGTTTAACTGATACACAAAATAAATGTCGCCTAACGACCAGTTACAAAATCAGCTTCGCTGTCCCGATGATCGTACGCTCCAGGCCTAACCGCCCCGACATGTACAATCTTCACAAGCTCGCTCACGATCCATCAGCTTTAGCCTTGCCTTTACCTACACATAAATGTAGAACTGTGAGTCAACAGACTCAGTAAGAAAAGCATAATAATACTCATACATAACTCCCGGTCATGATCAGACGCCCATACCCCTGATCATAACCCTAACTGCCGTGTCCAACACGGTACTGAGTCCCGCTACTGCCGTGTCCAACACGGTACTGAGCCACTACTGCCATGTCCAACATGGTACTGAGTTCTGAACGTTCATAGGGACGGTACTATTGACACGTAACAGCCTGATCGGTCGAACCGGTCATACTCCGGCTGCTGGTCATACTCCAGCCTGTACCGACGTGTTACTATATCCACCTGATCGGTCAAACCGGTCATACTCCGGCTGCTGGTCATACTCCAAATTTGTACCGACGGGATACGTCAATAGTACGGAACCACCAACCAAGTGTCGGCTGATCGGTCGAACTCAAACTCCGCCGGTCATACTCCAAATTTCGTACCGACGTGACAGGGTTAGATGGTTCGAAGCCAACATACATAACTAATGTAATCTAACAGGCTTCCTACATGCTCGCTAAACATGTAATCTACATATGCATACTGTTATACTAATCTTACCTGGATTCCGAATTCAAAGTGTCAACTCGACCGGAACTTTAGCCGAGCTACGGACATGTGCTCCTAAACCATAAAAATCACAACACTATAAGTGACATGTTAATTCACTTCCCGGGGACTTAAACTAGGAACTAAAAGTTTCCCTATCGATAAAAAGCATGGCAATACCCCCTAAAACATAAAAATGAGGAAAACTAGGGTCCCTGAATTTTCCCCAACCGGTAGATCGGTTGCCCAACCGGAATTCAAGTTCTGGAAAATTCAGAACCCTCATCCGGAATTCCGGATGCACAACCGGAATTCCGGTTCCTCGCAGGCAGCAAACCCAAATTTTCATAACTTGCACAAATCAACCCCAAATCACATGAAACCTTCCAGACCTGTTCTATACCTCCTCTAGAACATTTCTAAGGCACCAAAACAACCCAGAAATCACAGATATGAAAAACACCATTAAAGCTCAAGCTTTGAGTTCTAAACTCAAACTTGAGCAAACCCCTCAAACATGCATTCAAACCTGATTAAATCTACCTAAACAAGCATATTACAACCTCTAAAAACAACTAAAAACATCAAGCAACAACCCAGCAACGGATTATATAATTTCTTTCAAAAATCATAGTTTTGAGCCAAAAATTCCAAACTTTGAACAAGGTAATTTACCTGCATTTCTAACAGCTTAATTAACCTCAAATTAACATGCTTACATCACAGAAATTAACAATAAAACACAAAGAAGAATAACAGCCACAATTTCATGCATGCATCAAACCATACTTTCTTAAAACACAAGAAAACACAAAGAGAAGTTATAAGTGATCAAACCTTGACTTGGATTACACAAATGGGAGATGAAAATCACAAGATTTGAGCAGAAAAATCCCAGCCCTAGCAGCCCAAGTCTTGGCCGAAAAGAGAGAGAGAGAGAGCTTTGAGTGTGTGTGATTTTGAAATGTTTTTTCGGATTTTGACTAAGTGTAGAAAATGAGAGAAAATGACTTTTAAGGCATATAACACTTAATTTCAGCCAAATAATACATAATTAAACATTTTATTTTCATTTAGCAAAATCACAAAAAGACAAAATACTAATGGGGCAAAAAGACCATTTTGCCCCTCCACACTAAAACCACATAATAATCACTAAAGGGGTATTTTTGGGAAATTCTAAATTCCCGGCCATTCCCGACATTCCCAATGTCTAATAAACCGCCCCAAACTACTAACATACTAAGTTGTGATTTCTATTGAGCCAAACACCGAGTTCCAAAATACCGGGCACCGGAATGCAAAATATGAAAACTAGTGAATGACATAAAATGCATCACTGAATTCAATAAATAACAGTATAATAAATTATTTAAATAGCTATAAATAATTTTCATATTTAATCATAATTAACTGCTAATTTCCAAATTAAACTAAGCGGGCTTTACAACGATATTTTTCAGGTCAAGAAATTAAAAATGGCACAAATATTTAAGCAAAATGTTAGTAATAAGCCAATAAGAACTATACAAAATTACCTTGAATAGATCTAGAGTCGTGAGTGTGTGCACCAAACCTAAACCTTCTTACCGCAAACCATAGCACATAAATGCTTTCGAAAAATATACCAAGTGAAAGTCTCCACTCCATTAGCCTCACTGGGTTTTGAAGATATTTATTCTTGGGTAAGGTATTTCACTCATAGAGTTGGAAATTGAAAAGTGAGCACTCGAAATGGATAGATCAATTTAGGACAAATATTTGAGTAAACATTGAAACGAAGATATGTTATAAATTATTTGGACAAACTACCGTAAAGGGTACCGCAAACCACCTTTTTTTTGGGGATTTCTGAACGAAACTGACAATCTTTTACATTTATTCTAGGAGCCAAAACAAATGAAAAATGAAATACTACAAAACTTTTTTTTTCTTTTCTTTTCATTTTTTTTTGCACATAAAGAAAATAATTACACAAAGGCTCCTTAATAAGATTTGTCTAAAAAAAATTATCCCTTAAAGCACATCCAATCAAAGCCTAGTACCATGTCCAAAATAATTATAATCATTTCTAAGAATCAATAAAAATTCAAAAGATTTTTTCTCAAATCTCACCACTCAAAAAAATGTGAACACTTAAACTTGGAAAATTTTCTAAGCAAATATGTGCTAACAACCATCTTACCACAAAGTTTTGCATGTGAATTTTATAATTCTAGAAAAAATTTAAGTAACAAAGGTAGCAAAAATTGGCTTAAAAATAACATTTTACAAGAATAAATGAGTAATTTTTGAAAAATTTGACCAAGAAAATATTAATATGACAAAAATTAAAAAACATGCTTGAATATGCTCACCACCCCCAACTAAAATCAGACAGTGTCCTCAATGTCAAAAGATATAAAAATTAAAAGAATAGGGAAAGAGAACACCTGGAGAGCAAGCAACCATGGATAGCAGCGATATTGATCCTCTAAAAACATAAAAACTGAAAAAAACAAAAAATGATAACAAATATCAAAATAAAATGACAAAAATAAAAGGAAAAAAGAGAACAAACCTATGTACAAGATAAAGGAAACACTACTCAAGGCTGGTAAACCGGAGCCACGAGGATATCCTCGATAGGCTGGGGTACCTTCTCTACGTAGTGTTTCAGTCTCTGGCCATTCACTTTGAATTTTCTCCCATCGGTTGGGTCTTCGACCTCAACAACACCGTGGGGGAAGACAGTTTTGACAATATACGACCCAGTCCACCGGGATCTCAACTTCCCAGGGTGGAGATGCAGGCGAGTGTCATAAAGATGAACTCACTGATTTCGCTCTAATTTTTTACTCAGGATCTGCTTGTCATGAGCCGCTTTTAATTTAGCCTTGTAGATCCTAGAGTTGTCATAAGCATCATTCCTTAACTCCTCAATTTCTGACAACTGAAGCTTACGATTAATGCCTGCCGCGTTGAGATTAGAATTTAGGCTTTTTACAGCCCAATATGCTTTATGTTCTAGCTCAACAGGGAGATGGCAGGCCTTGCCATAGACTAGTCTGTAAGGAGACATGCCTAGCTGAGTTTTCTAAGTAGTGCGGTAGGCCCAAAGAGCATCAAGAAGTCGGGAGGACCAATATTTGCGATCAAGGTTAACCGTCTTTTTCTAAAATTTGCTTAATTTCACGATTAGCTAACTTAGCTTGGCTATTTCTCTGTTGGTGATAAGGTAGTGCAACCTTGTGAAGTACACCATACTTTTGCATCAAATGCTCAAAAGAGTTGTTGCAGAAATGGGTGCCTTGATCACTGATAATAGCTCGTGGTGTGCCAAAATGAGACAACACATTTTCTTTTAAGAATTTCACAATAGTTGTGTTATCTGCATTTCGACAGGGCACGGCTTCAACCCACTTGGAGACATAGTCTATGGCGAGGAGAATGTAAAGGTAGCCAGAAGAAGGCGGGAACGGTCCCATAAAATCAATTCCCCAACAGTCGAATATTTCTATTACAAGCATTGGGTTCAATGGCATCATGTGTCGTCAGGAAAGTGCACCTAATTTTTGGCACCTTTCACAAGATCGACAGAAATTGTTAGTGTCTTTGAACAAAGTGTGCCAGTATAGACCACACTGTAAGATTTTTGCAGCAGTCTTTTTCATAGAAAAATGACCACCACATGCTTCAGTGTGGCAAAAGTTCAAGACACTAAAACTTTCATCATCTAGAATGCAACATCTCATAATTTGGTCGGGGCAGTACTTGAAAAGATATGGATCATCCCAGTATAAGTTACGGACCTCGACCAAAAATTTACGTTTGTCCTGTGCATTCCAGGAAGCAGGAAGCTCACCAGTCACTAAGTAATTAACAATATAAGCGTACCATGGTAACTTAGTGACGGCGTAGAGATGTTCATCAGGGAAGTCATCTCGAATGGCATGGCCATCAGCGGAATTAGAAAATTCAAGACGAGATAGGTTGTCCGCTACCACATTTTCAACTCCTTTCTTGTCCTTAATGGTCAAGTCAAATTCCTGTAATAGAAGGATCCACCTAATTAAGCATGCCTTAGCATCCTTTTTGGAAAGGAGGTACTTAAGGGCAGAATGGTCGGTGAAGACCTTGATAGGGGAACCGATCAGATAGGAACGAAAATTGTCAAGTGCGAATACTACGGTAAGCAACTCTTTCTCAGTAGTAGAATAGTTCATTTGAGCACTATTAAGAGTTCTACTTGCATAGTATACGACGAAGGGCTTCCCTTCCCTTCCTTGACCAAGGACTGCACCTATAGCATAATTGCTAGCATCACACATGATCTCAAATGGCAAGTTCCAATCCGATGGCTGAATGATAGGGGCAGAAGTGAGTTTGGTCACAAGTGTTTGGAAGGATTCCTCACACTCAGGTGTCTAGTTGAACACCATGTCCTTTCCCAGGAGGTTTGACAAAGGTCGAGCTATCGTCGAAAAATTCTGGATGAACCTCCTATATAATCCAGCATGCCCAAGAAAGGATCAAACATCCTTAACAGTCTTGGGGGCGGCTAACTTTGATATGAGTTCAATCTTGGATTGATCAACCTCAACTCCTTATTGTGAAACAATATGCCCCTAGACTATGCTAGATGGCACCATGAAATGACACTTCTCCCAGTTGAGTACTAAGCCTTTCTCTTTGCATCGTTTAAGCACAGATTCCAAATTGAGAAGGATTGATTCAAATGAATCACCGAAGACTGTCAAATCATCCATATAAACTTCCATACAATTCTCGATCATATCACTAAAGATACTCATCATGCAGCGCTGGAAGGTGGCTGGGGCATTACACAAGCCAAATGGCATACGCCGAAAGGCATAGGTACCAAAAGGACAAGTGAATGTGGTCTTTTCCTGATCTTCTAAAGCAATCTCGATTTGGTAGTACACTGAATAACCATCGAGAAAGCTGTAGAAAGGATGACCTGCCACACGTTCTAAGATTTAATCGATGAATGGAAGTGGGAAATGGTCTTTACGGGTGGCTGCATTTAATTTTCTATAATCAATGCACATGCGCCAACTTGTTGTGACCTTGGTAGGGATGAGTTCTCCCTTATCATTTGGTACCACTGTTACTCCCGATTTCTTGGGAATAACTTGAGTTGGGCTAACCCACTTACTGTCGGCAACATGATAAAGTATCCCGTAATCCAGAAGCTTCAAGATTTCTGTCTTTACCACTTCCTTCATTCGTGGGTTTAATCTCCTTTGAGGATCACGTCGTGGTATAGCCCTGTCTTCCAATTTAATGTGGTGGGAGCAAATCAAAGGACTAATCCCTTTAATGTCAACTAACGTCCAAGAAATTTCTCCTCTTTGCTCTATGAGCATGTTGATAAGTTGTTGCTCTTGAGTTGCATTAAGGGTGGAGGATATGATGTCAGGGAAAGTATTTTTTGCTCCCATGAAGACGTGCTTAAGTTCCTTAGGAAGTTGAGCCAAGTTTGGTTGAGGAGCTTGTACAGTGGATGGTTTTGGTGTTTCCCTATCTTGAGGAAGTCCTCCGTAGCTTGGTTTCCAAAACATGGTTGTTTTGGTCGGTAATTGATTGATGACTTTAGGGTTGATTTCAGTATTACTCGACTTAGAACTCTCAAATTTTTTGAAGAGGTCATCGAGATGAGTGGAAGTGTATTGTGCTTCTACCTCTTCTGAAATAAGTGTATCGATCAGAAATGTTTGGAAACACTCATCGTTATCAGGTGGTTGTTTACCAATGTGGAAAACATTCACCTCTAGAGTCATGTTCCCAAAAGATATTTTCATGAGACCATTCCTATAATTGATGAGTAAATTTGCTGTTGCAAGGAATGGTCGTCCGAGAATGATGGGAATTTCGGACTCTAAGTTGACTTCAAATTGAGTGTCCAAGATGAGAAAATCCACGAGGTAGTAGAATTTATCAATTTGAATCAAAACATCTTCAACTATTCCCTGAGGTTTCTTAACTGATCGATCGACCAATTGTAGCACCACAAATGTGGGCTTAAGTTCTCCTAGGCCTAGTTGCAAGTATATGGAATAAGGCATGAGATTTACACTTGCACCTAAGTCATGGAGGGCTTGGCCAAATTCCTGTTCCCCTATTTGACATGAAATGGTGGGACAACCAGGATCTTTGTATTTAAGCGGTGTCTTGCAGTCGATCACTGCACTAGCTTGTTCTACCAAGAATGCAGTTTTCTTGACATGGTGCTGTTGGAATTTATTTTACTAGGATCTTAGATCTACTCACAAGTAGGAATGTCAGTCGGGCCGGGCCCGGCCCGGCCCGCCACAAACCCGGCCCGGCCCGACATCACTTTGGCCCGGCCCGGCCCGGCCCGACTCCTTTTTTTGGCTTAGCGGGTCAAGCCCGGCCCGAGATAATTGGGCCGGGTTAGGCCCGACCCGGCTTTTTTTTTTTTTTTTTTTTTTCCTTGTATGTGTTGCTACTGTTCTTCTTCTTCATCGCCTGAATTTCATGAAAAATTTCAACTTTATCAGTAATAAAGTACAAATCATTATTATAACACTACTTGTTTCGAATGTGGGAAAAACTAATAGTAGTTTATAACAAATGAACACTTTAGCTAGGATGATTAAATCAAAATGCATGCATGGGTACTGTAGAATTAATTGAATGCTGTAATTAACAACATATATATATATATATAACCGTGTACAAATACCGTTGAATATATAGAGGCATCACCAACAGTGTTGAATATATAGAGGCACCACCAACAAAACTATGTTGGATTAAAACTAACTTTTAACTACATATATATTTTCATTGGAACAAATTAAAACTATGGAACAAGTTTGACAGGCCATAACATAAAAATTTCTCATAATTGATATTTAATTGCATCACAACCTCAGATAGATAATAACCTTAAAATAATATAGCTTGGGAAATGGGGAAACTCTTAGGTGAAGTCATATGATCAGGGCCGTGTAATAGCTAGTGAGATATATAAGAACCTCAATATATATTAAAGTCGTGGCTGACATCATGCATAAAGATACACCGAGAATGTTAAATTATAAAACTTTTAACACAGAAAAAGAAAAAATGTATGTGTGAATTTACAAATATACTTAAAAAATTGGGGGGAAAAAATTCCATTGATATAAAAAAACAAATTATCGATTAAAGAAAACAATGGTACCTGGATATAGCTGATGTTGAAAGATTCTGCAGCCTGAGGCTGTGTTTGTATGCTGCTAGATTTGGCTTCTGAGAGGCAAAGGAAGAAAGTCAATTGAAGCAGGAAATAGAACTCACCGATTCTGTTCTACAGAACAGAGGTATTTAGGGATTGGGTTGGGTTGGGTTGGGCTCTGTCGTCGGAGAGAGAGAAGTCGAAGGTGAGAGTCTGAGATTTAGGGATTTTTTTAGAATTTGGGATTTTTTTTTAGGGATTTAGGTTTTTTTTTTTTAATATTTAAAACCGGGCCGGGCCGGGCCCGACCCGAAATAATATATACCGGGCCGGGCCGGGCCGGGCCAGAAGCCCGATAAGAGCCCGAATAATTCGGGCCACGGTCGGCCCGTCGGGCCGGGGGCCCGGCCCGGCCCGCGAAAAGAGCCCAGATTGACATTCCTACTCACAAGTATGTTGTTTAACACCATAAATATGAACTTTCTAAAACGATAATTAAACACATATAAAGTTAAGAAAAACTTACATTGATGCAGCAGAATAATATCTCCTTCCATTCAGATCTCTAACCCTTGTATCCTTTCTGTCGCAGAGTATTATCAAGATCTGAGCCCGAATGTTCTTCTCTTTGTGTGTGATCCTTCACAGTCTTCCAATCTATGATTGTGGTACCATTTGCTGTGTGTGGGCACTACTCTATAACTAAGGTTTCGAAATTGAGAAGAGGAAAAGAGAGAGGTATAGGGTCGGCTATAGAGAGAGAAGTGGAAGGCTCAACTTTTCTGAAAAGGTAATCTTTGATTTTCTGAGAAAAAGGTTATGCTGAAAAACTTTTTATTTGACTGAGCCATCACTTTCTATTTATAGGGAACTACTAGGTTTAGGTTAGTAATTATATGGCATTAAAAAGAATGAAAATATTAATTGGAAAAAGCTGCTTAAGTGGCTGGCCACAGGTGTTATTGGGCCTCACTTGAATTTTGCAGTTTTCACAATTTTTATTTCTATTTTCTCAAAAATGCCAATTTTCCAATTCTAACCATTTAAATGCCAAAACTAATTATTTAATAACTAAAATAGATTATTAAATAGTATTGTCATTTAATTTAATTATTAACTAGACATATAGAGTCTCTTAATTATTAATAAACCTAGAATCTCTTTTCTTTACAATTTCACCCCTGCTTAGTGAAAATTAACAAATTAGACATAGTGTAACTTTAGAATTATAATTGATTAATCACAAATCAATTATTGAGTCTTACAAGCAGTATAGTCTCAACTAGAATGGGGACCATGGATCTATATGCTGAGCTTCCAATAAGTGAACCGAATTTACTAAGTAAATCCCTACTTATTAATTCCTCGTTGAATCCACTCTTAGAACTTAGAATTGTTGGAAATATTTTACCAGGATCTAGATTTACTACCAAGTATGTTTGATTAACATCCTAATATGAATTCTAAAACAATGAAATAAACACATAAAGTTTAAGAAAACCTTACATTGGGTGCAGCAGAATATTATGACTCTTTCCATTCAGATCTCTAGCACTTGATTCCTTTCTGTAGCAGAGCATAATCAAGATCTGAATCTGGATCTCCTTCTATCCTTCTTTGATGATGACTTTGCACAGTCTTACATACTATGATTGAGGTACCACTTGATGTGTGTAAGCACTACTCTATCACTCAAGGGAATTCGAAATTAGAAGAGAAGAAAAGAGAGAGAAGGGGCGGCTTGGCTTTACTCTGAAGGAAACAATGTGTAAAGTTATGAGTTTCCTGAAGCCAACACTTTCTATTTATAGAATGCCCTCTAGGTTTAGGTTAGAATTGTGTGGCATTAAAATAATGGAAAAAATAAAATGGTAAAGGGCTTTGCATAGTGGGCGGCCAGAATAGGAAATTGGGCCTCACTTTGCAACTTTCCCATTTTGTTATTTTTCATTCCCAATTTCTCAAAAATTCCAATTTTCCAATTTAACCATTCAAATGCCAATTCTAATTATTTAATAACTGAAGAATAATTATTAAATAATATTGCCATTTAATATATTTATTAATTTAGACATATAAAATATCTTAATTAATAAATAAACCTAGAATCTCTTTTCTTTACAGTTTCGCCCTTTGCTTAGTGAAAATTCATAAAGTAGACATAGTCTAACTTTAGAATTATAATTGATTAATTAAAATCAATTAACTGAGTCTTACAAGCAGTATGGTCTTAACTAGTATGGGGACCATGGGTCTATATAACCGAGCTTCCAATAAGTCAAACTGAATTTACCAAGTAAATTCCTTAACTTATAAATTCCTTATTGAGTCCACTCTTAGAACTTGGAATTGCACTCTCAGTCATATAGAACGCTCTATATGTTCCACGATGTAGACACGTCATTAGTTATCCATTGTTACAATCCTATTTGATCAATGATCCTCTATATAGATGATTTGCACTGTAAATGGATTAAATTACCGTAACATCCTACAATGTATTTTATCCTTAAAACACTTAACCCTGTATAAATGATATTTCAGCTAAGTGAAATGAGTACTCCACCATTTATTTTGGTTTGGTTAAGCTCGAAGGAAATCATCCTTTACTTTCTATTCGCCAGATAGAAGCTATAGATTCCATATTTATGTTAGCGCTCCCACTCAATTGCACTACCGTGTTCCCAAAATGTACGTATCACCCTGACCCAAAAGTAGGCTTAACTAACAAATCAAAGAACACGAATAACACTCTTGAGATTGAACCTAATCATATCAGGATTAAGATCATTTGATCTAGGATCAACATGTGATATTGAATTGAATAAATATGACAGTAAATTCTAATATATCTAATCAAAGTTCAATATCGGTCCCTTCTGATGTATACTCCATACATCCGATACTGGTAAACTTTGCCAATGTCCTGGAAAGGACATAACACTTTTCCAAGGTGTAAGAATACCTATCGCTGATTATACCATGTCAGTCTAAATCCAATGTTCTGACAAATTAGGGAATAAACTTTCGAACATATAATTAAGATTATATTCCACTGTGTTGACAACACTATAATCATTAACAAATTCATATGTTCTGGACTTAAATAGAATTCATACATTACATATATAATCATGAAATAAATCATGTGAACCATGCAACATAAAATGTTATTTCTGATCTTTATTAATAAGTAAATCTGATTATATTAAAATGGGTTTTATTTAGGGCACAAAACTCAACAAACTCCCACTTGCACTAATATAAAACAAAATGTGCGTTTCAAATAATCTCAACACCTTGATATACAAATCAAGTGTAATAGTAGTAAACTCCTCTTAATAGGATCTCACAGGTTGAATTAAACACAACCTCTTCTCCACCATTACTCTTCCTTAATCGCAAAATCCTTGATAATGTGAAATTCGTCTCTATATGTCTACTCTCTTGGGATACTTGATTCTATACTTTTGGCAACTACTTCTTGGTTATTCAGGAAGTAACACTAGTAGTTAAGGCAAGTTGGAACGGTGCCACAAATTTATAGAACTTTCCTTAGACTGAATAAGTACCTTTCCTGCAACTTTAACATTCAGTCTCTTTCTGGTAGACTAAGAGACTTCAGATAGGTTTTTACACTTCTCCAAAATCACTACTCCACCCCCAGAGTAATCACCATTTTATTAGCAGACTTTCTAAAACAAAGGCAAGTCTTGAAATCTGATGTTGTGTAGCCTAAGAGTTTTCAACACACCCTTATTGACTAACATATAGTTCCTCTTCTTAATCTTAAGATCTACTTGATTGTCTTCCAATGTTCCTCTCCTGGATTAATCTGATACCTACTCATTACTCCTACTCAACAGCAGGTGTCTGGTCTAAGGCATACAAAAGCATATCTGAGACCTCTCATTGTTGATTTAAGAAATTCTTTCATGGCTTTATCTTTTCTGGAATAGTTGAGACTTTTCCTTAGATAAATAAAATCTACGTCTAGAAGTTGTGAAGCTTCTAAAATTGCCATTAGAAAAAAAATGCTTTAGCATCTTACTAAAGTAAGTTGCTTGCATTAGAGTAAGTAATTACCAGGTATACCACAAGCCATAGGTTTAGATAAACTCAAACCTATAATACTAGGAATAGGAAGTTTTGTTAAGTCCATTGAATAGACCTATTAACGAAAATTTCCTTTTATGTCCTTGTAATAGAAAACTTTAGGTTACTCCATTTGAATGGATCAAACTATAGTTCTCTTGGATTTTCTTCTTAGTTTCTTATCTTGACAATCCATTACTTGTTTAAACTCACAATGAATTTTAATCACTAGTGTCTTCCGAGTCACAATAAGGTGGATTCCTAGAAACCCTCCCACTACGACAAGGTACCATGAATTATGTCTAAGAAAACTAAATGGTATTGACCTCTTCGGTTGTGTCAACATAACAGAGGCAGTGGGATCATCATATGTCAAGTAAGATGATAGAACACTTTTGGAATCAAGAAAAAAATATATCTCCTTTATTTGCTACTTTATTTTCAGACTTAGTCATTTTCTTAGGAAAGTAGTATTTGTTTAAACAAATACTTTCTTATCTAATGACTATGGGACGGTCCACCCCTAATCACTTAGAATAGCTAACAAACATGCAAACCAAGGTTAACAGTTCTAGCTTTTCTTAAGATTTCGATTAGGTCATCCATGAATCTAGTAATGATTTACATTAAGTATACAACCATTGCATCATTCTGAAATTGTATTACCATAGAAGGATTTAGGCAACGACTAGTAACTAACTATCAATATGCAAATTGAATTTCTAGGGAGGTAAGTTTGGATATAATTCAAAAATCAAATTAATGATCTTTGAACTGCATATCTACTAACTTTTTCTTCACCCCTATCAGTTCGCAAGATCTTTAACCACTTACCTTAATGGTTTTCCACCATTGCTAGAAATTCATGAAACATTTCAAATTTCTTTTGCATAAGGTAAAATCTAGAGTGATTGTTTTAAGAATACAACGAAAACTCATATCCACCCCTGAATGTACATCCATCTGTGAATGAGATGAACTTACTTTCAGTGGATATAGGCATATTAACTCTTTGCAGAGATTGATCTTGTCAAAACCACTATGAACAAGATACAAAAGCCATAGATTTATTTGGTTGTGTCTCTTGATGACTTGATTTAGTTACATCAAAGAGTTCTTACAATAGTGCAAGTGGATTCTAGTCACAGAGTACTCAACTCATACAGTTTGAATCTATTGATAGAAAAATGGTTAGTAAACACTTGTGAAAGTTAACTATATGATAAGTAATTCTTTCTTGGACCACCACTACTAATTTAACTCTAAGTTGATTTGCACATACAAGTAGGAGATTTCTAAGATTGAGGATTTATATCATTTCGGGAATATAATCATATTCGTCATTTAATTTCTTAATAGAAAATATAGAATGACTTTATATGATTTATAGACCATTCATCCAATGATATGTCATTGAGCTAATTCGAAATGAATAAGCTAAGAGGAATTAGGATAATTTCGTTTTAAATAAGAATCCAACGATGCTCTGATTAGCGAGAGTCAAAGTAATCTTATTTATACAATCTTCTTGTTTCATATTGTAAAATACTAGTCTAAGGTGTCATCAATTGATGAACAGCTAGATGTTGCATATACAATATTTATCTTTCGAGATCTAACACTATTATGTTAGTCTAATGGTGAAAATCCATTAGGGATTTATCTCATTAGAAAAACAAACCAAGTTAGACCAACAATGAAGCTTCGAAATTAAACTACAATTTAATAACAGAAAATAACATGGTTCAATATAAATTCATACACAATTCAGAAATTATTAATCACATAGTGCAAGTAGGAATGACAAGTGAAAATACTAAAACATACAATCCTAAATAATTTCCAAGGTCTTCAACAAACTGATATCAGTGTACCGTTTAGGCGAGAGTCAAAGCTACCATCCAATGAATAGAGTTCAGCTCATCTAAAATGATAAACATTCTAGCAACCTTTTATTCGATCAAGATTGGAATCCGCGTTGTCCCGTTTAGGCGAGAGTCGAGGCTATTCTATCTTATGAGCTTCCACCATTGTTTCATATTCTTGCAAGTCTTATACAGTCGCCACAATTAGGGTGATCAATACTATATAAAAAACTTACAAGATTACTTATCTTTCGAGATTAAACGGTGCTAACTTGCTAATGAACGTTCCTCCATTAGGGAGGATTACTCACTAAAACAATAGCTATGTAAAACCAACAATGGAGATCGAATATCCTAATAATAAAGCTCACTATTTAATGAAAGTTGTATTTTCTTCTGAAACTTATTTTAATTTATTTATTTTAAATACATATATTTATTTAATTAAAATTTCCAATTTAGAATGAAAAATTCTAAATATAAATTTTAATGTCATATTTATAAATTATACTTAGATGGATATGAAAATAACGTGAAGTATTTCCATCTTAGTAATAATTTCCATAAATATTTAGAAAAATATGCAATTTAAGTTGTTTCAAAATTAATTTAAATTAATTTACAACTCAAATTTAATTTTCTATAAATATATATTGCATTTCGAAAAATGAAGTGTATAAGAATACTACTTTCGAAAATACTTTAAAATAAAATAAAAATAAATCCTTGAAAAATTATTCTAATTTTATGTTGGCCCAAAATTAATAAAAATTAATTTACAACAAAAATATAATTTTCCTATTTAATTAAATATTTAAGAAAAATTTCAAATATTTAAGTATCATGATTAAGAATCAAGTTAAATATTAGTTTTTTATTTAATTAAATATCACTAGAAAAATACTTCAAGCAAAACAGATAATATCTATCTAGACTTTCATGGACTAATTAATTCAATTTCTAATTATAATATATTTTAGTTCATTTATTTTAATTAATCATTAAATGAAAAAATTATTAATTTAAGTTGGTCCAAAATAAATAATTTTCAACTTTAATCTATTTTTCAAATAAAATTCGAAATTTCTGCATTAAAGAAATGCAATTTCGAAATTGTGGAAAAAAGCTTAATAAAATAAAATAAAATATATTTTGAAAATGACTCAAATTTAATTTATTCTGAAATAAGATTCCAAACTTAAAACAATTTTCAACGTTAATTAAATAACATGAAAATAACAATATTTAAGTATCATGATGAAAATCAACTTAGATATTGAAATTTTTAATTTAATTAAATGTATTAAATTCAAGAAATAAATAATTAAGTATAGAGGAAACTTAATTATTAATTCTAGTTTAATACTAGGAAAATATACTAAACTTAGATTGTACCAAAATTAATTATTAAACAATTAATTTCACAATCAATGATATTTTCCTATTTAATATTAGAAATAACAACTAGTATAGAAATAACTATCTAGAATATATATCATTAACTAAGTGTTTTTCTAAAATTAACTTTAAAATATTAAAATGAAAAATAAATTTCATATATTTTAAAAGTTAATTATGTTGCTAATTCAATTTTTATTAGGTTAGACTAATATAATTAACCTAATACAATTATTTAAATAAGGCAAATGGGCCTTCACAATTGGGGTAGTTCATGTGAGGGGGAGTTGGGTTCAGTATGTCGTACCCACTTCTATTGGCCTCCAACTCTCACACAAGACCCAAAAGAGAGGAATTTAACCTTTAAATAAACAATTACTATTCATTGAATAAGCCCAAATCTAATTGGGCCTAAATAAAATTACTTATGTCAAATTTTATTTTAGCAACCTAGTCCATTTACTTAGTAAGAAAAAACTTAAATGGGCTTCCTATATGCATCTAAGCCCAATAGCAAACATATAGGCTCACACAGGTCAAATGATTTTG
Source organism: Cannabis sativa (assembly GCF_029168945.1). Lineage (NCBI taxonomy): Eukaryota > Viridiplantae > Streptophyta > Magnoliopsida > Rosales > Cannabaceae > Cannabis > Cannabis sativa. The sequence continues at coordinate 29,882,886 of NC_083604.1, forward strand.
ATAGGCCCTATCATGTTACTAGGTTTACACAGATGAAAAAAGTACAAAATTTACCTGTTACAAATTATTTATAAGATCTATTGACAATTGGACTATGATTAAAATTAGATCATTGGATCTGTCAGCAAGTTAATCATAGCAATTAAGATCAAATAAATAATAGGTTTGTCAAAAAAAATTTGAATAAACAATATAAATAAATAAACAAACATTGTCCATGTAACAGATGTGAAATAAGATATTAATATAATTAAATTATTATTCTTAAACTAACCAAATAAATTTTTGATAATTTAGGATTGTTAAAAACAAACCTCAAAAATCTTAATATTAGAAACTAATTTTAAAATATCTAGGTTTATTTGAACCAAATTAAATTAAATATCAAATAAGATCAATGATTTGAAAGAAAGAATCTTCAATATCACTTTCAGATCTTATAATTTAATAAAATTAAAGTAACAAAATAAACCAATTTTAAAATAGATTTGGTTAGATAATTATTATTTTAGGAATAAAATAATAAATAAATAATAATTACCATAATTTTATGTCAAAATATCTCAAATTAAGCAATATTCAAATTTCTACAAAATATCCAAGTTATTTGAATATTTAAGATATGATTTATAAATTTCCAATAAGGAAAAAAAATGATATATATAGAAAAATATCATTTTTAAACTTATAATTTGTAAATAATTAAATATTTAACAGAATAACAAATTTTGAATTTGAAAATATTATGGTAAGTGTATCTATAAAAATATCTATGTTAATTTCAAATTTATTAATTATTTAATTTGTCATATGAGATAATTTTAATATAATATTTTAAATAAAAAGACAAAGTTATCTTTTAATTTAAAATATGTTAAATATCAAAATATCTAATCTTATAATTAAATAATACATAAATATTACAGAAGTTAACAAATTTTTAAATCTTACCATAATAGGAAATATTTAAAATTGGAAATATTCCAAAATAGAAATATTTAAAAAAGGAAATATTTCAAATTGGAAATATTTAAAATTAGAAATATTTTAAATTGGAAATATCAGATTTTGGGAAACAATCCCATAAAAAATTAGATTTTTGGTGAAAAACCCACAAAATTCGCAATTTGTAGGGGTTGCCAGGATAGGCTGCATGGAGCAGCCATGATTCCCAATTTTCCAAAATTCATATCTTTTCGTTTTTCATTGGAATTAAATTTCGTAAAAACAAAAATTGCTTAATTTTTCACAAGGAATCCAAATAAAATATTTTAAAAAATAGAAAAAATATTTTTCATGGAAAAAATTCGTACAACACAAACATTCATCACATAAGCACATAAACCAACATGAAACCATCCAAATCAACACAGAACATATAAAACATCGTTTTAATTCATATTACATGAAAGTAAATCATTACCATGGCTCTGGTTCTAGTTGTTGGAAATATTTTACCAGGATCTAGATTTACTACCAAGTATGTTTGATTAACATCCTAATATGAATTCTAAAACAATGAAATAAACACATAAAAGTTTAAGAAAACCTTACATTGGGTGCAGCAGAATATTATGACTCTTTCCATTCAGATCTCTAGCCCTTGATTCCTTTCTGTAGCAGAGCATAATCAAGATCTGAATCTGGATCTCCTTTTCTCCTTCTTTGATGATGATTTTCCACAGTCTTACATACTATGATTGAGGTACCACTTGATGTGTGTGGGCACTGTTGGGTTTTATGCCCTAAATAAAACTCATTTCAATATAATCAGATTTACTTATTAATATAGATCAAAAATAACATTTAATGTTGCATGGTTCACATTATTTATTTCATGATTATATGTACATAATGTATGAATTCATCTGAAACCCTGTTCACATACTTGATCCTGTTTATTGTGTCATCAACACTTCGGAAAGTAAACATGACTATGTGAATAAAGTTTCCTAGATTTATCAGACACAGGGTTTTACTGATATGATAATCTACAACAGAGTTTCCTAGAAAATTTTTCTGATAAGATGGTGATTATTCTGGGGGTGGAATAGTGATTTTGGAGAAGTGTAAAAACCTATCTGAAGTCTCTAGGTCTACCAGAAAGGGACTGAATGTTAAAGTTGCAGGAAAGGTACTTATTCAGTCTAAGGAAAGTCCTATACATTTTTGGCACCATTCCAAATTGCCTTAACTACTAGTGTTATTTCCTAATTAACCAAAAGTAGTTGCCAAAGGTATAGAATCCAGTATTTCAAAAAGAGTAGACATATAGAGAGGAATTTCACATTATCAATGATTTTGTGATTAAGGAAGAGTAATGGTGGAGAAAAGGTTGTGTTTAATTCAACCTTTCAAATCCTATTACGAGGAGTTTACTACTACTACACTTGATTTGTATATCAAGGTGTTGAGATTATTTGAAATGCACTTTTTGTTTTATATTAGTGCAACTGGGAGTTGGTTAGGTTTTATGCCCTAAATAAAACTCATTTCAATGTAATCAGATTTACTTATTAATATAGATCAGAAATAACATTTAATGTTGCATGGTTCACATGATTTATTTCATGATTATATGTACATAATGTATGAATTCATCTGAAACCCTTTTCACATACTTGATCCTGTTTATTGTGTCGTCAACACTTTGGAAAGTAAACATGACTATGTGAATAAAGTTTCCTAGATTTATCAAACACAAGGTTTTACTGATATGATAATCTACAACAGAGTTTACTTGCATTTGGAGAAATGCCACGTTATTTCCAGAGCATTGGTTAAAGTAAAGCTCAGGTTGGATGCATGGAGTATGCATCGGAAGGGACCGATATTGAACTTTGACATAGATTGATTAAACTTACCGTAATATCTATTCAAGTCAATATCGCCTAGTTGATCCTAGATCAAATGATCTTAATCCTGTTATGATTATGCTCAATCTCAAGAGGCTATTCGTGTTCTTTGATTTGTTAGTTAAGCCTACTTTTGGGTCAGGGTGATGCGTACATTTTGGGAACACGGTAGTGTAATTGAGTGGGAGCGCTAACATAAACATGGAATCTATAGCTTCTATCTGGCGAATAGTAAGTAAACGATGATCTCCTTCGAGCTTGAACAAACGAAAATAAATGGTAGGGTACTCATTTCACATAAGCTGAAATATCATTTATACGGGGTTAAGTGTTTTAAGGATTAAATACATTGTAGGGTGTAACGGTAATCTAATCTCTTTACAGTGTAGATCATTCATATAGAGGATCATTGATCAAATTAGGATTATAACAATGGATAACTAATGATGTGTCTATATGGTGGAACATATAGAGCATTCTATATACTGAGAGTGCAATTTTAAGTTCTATGCGTGGATTCAACGAAGAATTTATAAGTCAGTGAATTTAGGTTATAAATTCTTGATCTGCTTATGGGAAGCTCGGTTATATAGACCCATGGTCCCCCCACTAGTTGAGATAATATTGCTTGTAAGACTCATATAATTGGTTTTGATTAATCAATTATAATTCTCAATTAGACTATGTCTATTTGTGAATTTTTCACTATGTAAGGGCGAAATTGTAGAGAAAGAGTTTTAGGGGCATATTTGTTAATTATGATACTTTATATGGTTCAATTAATAAATATGACAAATGACAATATTATTTCATAATTATTTATAGTTATTAAATAGTTAGAATTGGCATTTAAATGGTTGAATTAGAATATTTGCGTTTTTGAGAAAATCAGATACAAAAGTGATAAAACTGCAAAATTGCAAAAAGTGAGGTCCAAACCCAATAAGCCATGGCCGGCCACTTTTTTAGGTATTATCCTCTGATATTTTCATTATTTTAATGCCAAACAATTCAAACCTAACCCTAGAGGAAATGCTATAAATAGATAGTGAAGGCTTCAGGAAATTTACACTTAACTTTCACACCTTTCAATCAGAAAAAACCTGAGCCTCTATCTCTATTCTTGGCCGACCTCTCTCTCTCTCTCTCTCTTCTTCCTTAAGATTTCGAAATACTTAGTGATTAGAGTAGTGCCCACACACAGCAAGTGATACCTCAATCATAGTGAGGAAGATCGTGAAGAAAGACATTCAACAAGAAGGAGTTTCAGCCTAAAGAAGGAGAGAAAGAGATCCTGGTTCAGATATTGATAATGCTCTGCTACAGAAAGGAATCAAGGGCTAGATATCTGAACGGAAGGAGTCATATTATTCCGCTGCACCCAATGTAAGGTTTACTAAACTTTATATGTGTTTATTTCATCGTTTTAGAAAGTTCATATTTAGGGTGTTAATCAACATACTTGTGAGTAGATCTAAGATCTTGGTAAAATAATTTCCAACAGGCACTACTCTATCACTCAAGGGAATTCGAAATTAGAAGAGAAGAAAAGAGAGAGAAGGGGCGGCTTGGCTTTTCTCTGAAGGAAACAATGTGTAAAGTTATGAGTTTCCTGAAGCCAACACTTTCTATTTATAGAATGCCCTCTAGGTTTAGGTTAGAATTGTGTGGCATTAAAATAATGGAAAAAATAAAATGGTAAAGGGCTTTGCATAGTGGGCGGCCAGAATAGGAAATTGGGCCTCACTTTGCAACTTTCCCATTTTGTTATTTTTCATTCCCATTTTCTCAAAAATGCCAATTTTCCAATTTAACCATTCAAATGCCAAATCTAATTATTTAATAACTTAAAAATAATTATTAAATAATATTTCCATTTAATATATTTATTAATTTAGATATATAAAATATCTTAATTAATAAATAAACCTAGAATCTCTTTTCTTTACAATTTCTCCCTTTGCTTAGTGAAAATTCATAAAGTAGACATAGTCTAACTTTAGAATTATAATTAATTAATTAAAATCAATTAACTGAGTCTTACAAACAGTATGGTCTCAACTAGTATGGGGACCATGGGTCTATATAACCGAGCTTCCAATAAGTCGAACTGAATTTACCAAGTAAATTCCTTAACTTATTAATTCCTTATTGAATCCACTCTTAGAACTTGGAATTGCACTCTCAGTCATATCAAACGCTCTATATGTTCCACGATATAGACACGTCATTAGTTATCCATTGTTATAATCCTATTTGATCAATGATCCTCTATATAGATGATTTACACTGTAAAGGGATTAAATTATCGTAACACCCTACAATGTATTTTATCCTTAAAACACTTAACCCTGTATAAATGATATTTCAGCTAAGTGAAATGAGTACTCCACCATTTATTTTTGTTTGGTTAAGCTCGAAGGAAATCATCCTTTACTTTCTATTCGCCAGATAGAAGCTATAGATTCCATATTTATGTTAGCGCTCCCACTCAATTGCACTACCGTGTTCCCAAAATGTAAATATCACCCTGACCCAAAGGTAGGCTTAACTAACAAATCAAAGAACACAAATAACACTCTTGAGATTGAACCTAATCATATCAGGATTAAGATCATTTGATCTAGGATCAACATGTGATATTGAATTGAATAGATATTACGGTAAATTCTAATATATCTAATCAAACTTCAATATCGGTCCCTTCCGATGTATACTCCATACATCCGATACTGGTAAACTTTCCCAATGTCCTGGAAAGGACATAACACTTTTCCAAGGTGTAAGAATACCTATCACTGATTATACCATGTCAGTCTAAATCCAGTGTTCTGACAAATCAGGGAATAAACTTTCGAACATATAATTAAGATTATATTCCACTGTGCTGACAACACTACAATCATTAACAAATTCATATGTTATGGACTTAAATGGAATTCATACATTCTATATATAATCATGAAATAAATCATGTGAACCATGCAACATAAAATGTTATTTCAGATCTTTATTAATAAGTAAATTTGATTATATTTAAAAGGGTTTTATTTAGGGCACAAAACCCAACAAGAATTGCACTCTCAAACTTATATAGAGCATATTATATGTTCCACGATATAGATATGCTATCTCATTTAACCATTGTTATAATCTTATTGTGATCAAAGATCCTCTATATAGATGATTTACATCGAGATGGGATAATTTTACCGTTTACACCCCTCAACGTATTTTGCCCCTTAAAACACTTAGCTATATGTAAATGATGTTTAATGATCTAAGAATTAGTCACTTAAACAAGAGCTCATCCATTACTTCTATTTAGCCAAGCTCGAAGGGAATCATCACTTGACTTGTATACACAAGTAGAAGCTATATATTCCATATTTATGTTAAGCACTACCACTCAATCATACTATCATGTTCCCAAAATATACGTATTGTTGGGTTTTATGCCCTAAATAAAACTCATTTCAATATAATCAGATTTACTTATTAATATAGATCAGAAATAACATTTAATGTTGCATGGTTCACATGATTTATTTCATGATTATATGTACATGATGTATGAATTCGTCTGAAACCCTTTTCACATACTTGATCCTGTTTATTGTGCTGTCAACACATTGGAAAGTAAACATGACTATGTGAATCAAGTTTCCTAGATTTATCAGACACAGGGTTTTACTGATATGATAATCTACAATAAGAGTTTACTTGCATTTGGATAAATGCGATGTTCTTTCCAGAGCATTGGTTAAAGTAAAGCTCAGGTGGGATGCATGGAGTATGCATCGGAAGGGACCGATATTGAACTTTGACTTAGATTTATTAAACTCACCGTAATATCTATTCAAGTCAATATCGCCTAGTTGATCCTAGATCAAATGTTCTTAATCCTGTTATGATTAGGCTCAATCTTGAAAGGCTATTCGTGTTCTTTGATTTGTTAGTTAAGCCTACTTTTAGGTCAGGGTGATACGTACATTTTAGGAACACGGTAGTGCAATTGAGTGGGAGCGCTAGCATAAACATGGAATCTATAGCTTCTATCTGGCGAATAGTAAGCAAAGGATGATCTCCTTCGAGCTTGACCAAACGAACATAAATGGTGGAGTACTCATTTCACTTAGCTGAAATATCATTTATACGGGATAAATAAAAATGCGTCTATATGGTGGAACATATAGAGCATTCTATATACTGAGAGTGCAATTCTGAGTTCTATGCGTGGATTCAAATGGTTGAATTAGAAAATTGGCGTTTTTGAGAAAATCAGATGCAGAAAAGGTAAAACTGCAAAATTGCAAAAAGTGAGGCCCAAATCCACTTGTATAGGGCCGGCCACTTTTGTAGGAAATTTAAACTGATATTATCATTATTTTAATGCCAAATAATTCAAACCTAACCCTAGTGGAATGCTATAAATAGATAGTGAAGGCTTCAGGAAATTTACACTAAATTTTCTACACTTCTGATTCAGAAAAACCTGAGCCTTCTCTCTCCCTATCTTTGGCCGACCCTTCTCTTTCTCCTTCCCTCTTCAATTTTTAAATTCTTAGTGTATGAGTAGTGCCCACACACAGCAAGTGATACCTCAACCATAGTGAGGAAGATCGTGAAGAAAGACTTTCAGCAAGGAGTTTCAGCATCAAAGATTCAGAGAAAGAGATCCAGGTTCAGATATTGATAATGCTCTACTACAGAAAGGAATCAAGGGCTAGATATCTGAACGGAAGGAGTCATTTAATTCCGCTGCACCCAATGTAAGGTTTCCTAAACTTTATATGTGTTTATTTCATCGTTTTAGAAAGTTCATATTTAGGGTGTTAATCAACATACTTGTGAGTAGATCTAAGATCCTGGTAAAATAATTTCCAACAACTGGCCTCAGAGCCATGGTAATTGATTTACCTGCAAGAAATTTGGACTTTAAAACGGTTGTTTGTTTTTGGATGGTATCATGTTGTATTGAGGGTTATTTGATGATTGATTGGTGTTTGTGAATTTTCGTGAAAAATAATTGAATATCTGTTTCTGGAATTATTTTTATTGGATAGTATGGAAAAAAATTAAACAAGTTACTTTTTTACAGAACTCAATTTCGATTTAATTTGAATTAGTTATGAATTTTTGAAGTTTCGAAAAATCAGGTTGTGTCGCTGCACCACGTGCGCCCGCGGAGAGGCTGCAAGCAGCCCCCTGCGCCTACGTTTCACGCCCACGCAGCCCCAAGTGCGCCCATGGACAGTATGCTTGGCATACTGTCCGTACAGCTCACAATTTTTTCGTTTTTATTCGTTTTTTCATGCTTTTTCATGGAATTAACTTCCGATTTTTTGTGTAGTTCTGTATTTATACTATTACTATTCCTAATTCAATTCTAATTATCATTTTGAATTAATTTAATATTTTTTTTAAATTTAATTCAAGATATTAGTGTAATTTGAATTTAAAAATAGTTAGTATCTATCTTATTTGCTTAATAATCTATCTTATTTTTAAATTTGATTATATCTTATCTTATTTTTAAATTTATGGTCATATTTTAAATCTTTTTTAAATAATTTGAGCTTATTTAAATTTAAAAATAAGATAACTATAATCATGTAATTTTAAAAAGATGTAAGATATTTTGCTAACTTTTAAATTTTGTTATTTTATTTATTTAAATTACATTTAAAATCTGAAAAAAATATTCATTTATCATTTTTAATTTTTTATTTAATTTTTATTTATAAAATAACATTTAAATTTTAAAAGTAGTTAGCAAATGTTGAAATGATATTTAGGTTGGTTGAAACCTAATTTTTCAAAATTGTAGGTTTAATCTTAATTTTTTTTTTAATTTCGAATTGTTTTTCAAAATTTTTATTTAAATTTTCGAATTTTTTTTTATTTAATTATTTATTTCGAAATTAATTATTTAATTTAAAATTAAGTAAATCCTACATCCAACTATCCAGCTAACCTTGTTGCAGGAGTATGTGTTTTAGCTTGTTTGTAAGTTTTCAAAACCTATTATTACTTGATTGCAAATAGCCATGGTTGCTTTTTGCCTGATCTAATGATCTGATGGCTCCCTTGGTCAAGTAATTAATTTCTAACGGGTATATTTACAATCTTCTTTCATCTGTGTATGACCTAGCAACATGATAGGACCCATCCAAAGTGTGCCTGTGTGAGCCTATGTGTTTAATTTCATTATAGATGCATATAGGTTATTGTTGCTAAATAAATTATCATAGTTCTTGATAGATTTTATTTAGGCCCATTTAGTTTTTGGGCCTATTCAATTAATAACCGTTGTTCATTTTAAGGTTAAATTCCTCTCTTTTGGGCCTTGTGTGAGAGTTGGGAGCCATAGTAGTGGGTACGACATACTGAACCCAGAACCCCCTCACATGAACCACCCCATTTGTGAAGGCCCATTTGCCTGATTTGAATAACTGTACTAGGTTAATTAAATTTAAAATTTTCATTAAATATTCCTATTTAAGTTGATATTTAGTTATCTACAACTAACCAACTTAAATCTGAATATCTTTTGGATTTAAAATTTCAAAATTAAGTTGAGGAATTTTAGGCATTGGTTATTAAGATTCTTTAGATATTTTTTAAGTTAATATCTTTTCGAATATTAACTTAAAATGGAATATTTTAAATATTTTTAAAGTTAATATCTTTTCGAATATTAACTTAAAATGGAATATTTTTAAATTAAGTGGTTACAACTAAATTTTTGATATTTAATTAAATCTAATTTGAAAGATATTTAAGTTGATCTTTTAGATTCTTCTAAAACAACTTAAATTAGATATTATTTCAAATTTTTGTGGAAAAGATACTTAGTCAAATAAGATAATTTCTAGATAGTTATTTCTAGACTACTTATTATTTCTAATATTAAAAAGGAAAATATTATACATTGTGAAATTAATTATTTAAATAATTAATTTTAGTACAATTTATTTTAAGTATATTTTTCCTAGTATTAAACTAGAGATTAATAATTAAGCTTTCTCTACACTTAATTATTTATTTCTTGAATTTAATACATTTAATTAATTTGAAAATTAAATATCTAAGTTCATTTCATCATGATACTTAAATAATTCTTTTTCATGACACTTAATTAAATAGAAAATTATTTTTAGTTGAAATTTAATTTTTCAACTAAATTTAAATAATTTTCAAAATATATTTTTTCTTTATTTTATTAATCAAATTTCAAAATTGCATTTCTTAAATGCTGAAATTTTGAATTTTATTTGAAAAATAGATTAAAGTTGTAAATTATTTATTTTAATTTTGGACCAACTTAAATCAATGATTTTTCCATTAATTGATTAATTTAAAATAAATTGAATTAAAGTATATTATTAGAAATTGAATTAATTAGTCAAAGGAAAATCTAGATAGATGATATTTTTGCTTGAAGTATTTTTCTAGTGTATTTAATTAAATAGAAAATTAATATTTAAGTTGATTTTCATCATCATACTTAAATATTTGAAATTTTTCTTATATATATTTAATTAAATAGGAAAATTATATTTTTTGTTGTAAATTAATTTTATTAATTAATTTTGGGCCAACATTTAGTTAGAATAATTTTTCCAGGATTTATTTTTTATTTTAACATGCATTTTTCGAAAATTGTATTCTTAAATACTTTAATTTTTTGAAATGCAATATATATTTATAGAAAATAAAATTTGAGTTGTAAATTAATTTAGATTAATTTTGTAACAACTTAAATTGAATATTTTTCTAAATATTTATTGGAAATTATTACTAAGATGGAAATAATTCATGTTATTTTCATATCCATCTAAGTAAAATTTATAAATATTAAATTAAAATTTATATTTAGAATTTTTCATTCTAAATTAGAAATTTTAATTAAATAAATATATATTTAAAATAAATAGATTAATAAAGAAAATCAAAGAAAATACAACTCTCTTTAAATACTGAGCTTTATTATTAAGATATTCGATCTCCATTGTGGGTTTTACACCGCGTTTGTTTTAGTGAGTAATCCTCCTTAATGGAGGAACGTTCATTAGCAATTTCGCGCCGTTTAATCTCGAATGATAAGTAGTTTGTAAGTGTTTTGTATTGTATGGATCACCCTAATGGTGGCGACCATACTTGACTTGCAAATTATGAAACAATGGTGGAAGCTCATAAGATAGAATTGCCTTGACTCTCGCCTAAACGGGACAACGCTGAATTCCAATCTTGATCGAATAAAAGGTTGCTAGAATGTTTAACATTTTAGATGAGATGACAACTCTATTCAATGGATGGTAGCTTTGACTCTCGCCTAAACGGGACACTGATATCAGTTTGTTGAAAACCTTGGAAATTATTTAGGATTGTAAGTTTTAGTATTTTCACTTGTCATTCCTACTTGCTATATGTTTAATAATTTATAAATTGTGTATGAATTTATATTGAACCATGTTATTTTCTGTTATTAAGTTGTAGTTTAATTTCGAATCTTCATTGTTGGTCTAACTTGGCTTGTTTATCTAATGAGATAAATCCCTAGTGGATTTTCACCATTAGACATACATAATAGTGTTAGATCTCGAAAGATAAATATTGTATATGCGACATCTAGTTGTTCATCAATTGATGACACCTTAGACTAGTATTTTTACGATATGAAACAAGAAGATTGTATAAATAAGATTACTTTGACTTTCGCTAATCGAAGCATCGTTGGATTCTTATTTAATAAACGAAATTATCCTAATTCCTCTTAGCTTATTCATTTCGAATTAGCTCAACAACATATCATTGGATGAATGGTCTATAAATCATTTCATGTCATTCTATATTTTCTCTTAAGAAATTAAATGACGCATATGATTATAATCCCAAAATTCTATTCCCAATTGATATAAATCCTCAATCTTAGAAATCTCCTACTTGTATGGGCAAATCTGACTTAGAGTTTGTATTAGTAGTGCTGGTCCAAGATAGAATTACTCATAATATTTGGTATAAATTTAAGTCTTTGACTTTAATTTTAGATTCCAAACAGAAGTTTTCTTATATTTCTAATTCCAGGATGCATTACAGTTACACCTTCACAAGGGTTTAAATATCCATCTTCTATTAATGGATTTAAACTGTATGGAATATGAGTTAGGTATTCTGTGACCAGGATCCACTTCCAGTATTCTAAGAACTCTTTGATGTAACTAAACTGTAATATCCCAGAAAATAAATAATATTTAAATGGACATATTTTATTAAATATGTAATTACTTGGGAAATGAAGTAGGATTATGATCTTACTTAGGTAAATTGTTGAGAAATTATTTAAATACGTTATTTTTGGGCCCGACAATTGTGGAAATTTAGCTATGTGGTTAGCAATGTCACGACATTAAATGAAAGAATTATTTTGAGAATATCCCGGATTAAGTTAGAATTTTATTAGAATGTTGGATTGGAGAATTAGTAAAATTACCAAAATGCCCCTAGGGTTTTTTTTTAAGAATTAATTATTAAAGAGGGGTAGATTAGTAATTTAGGTGCTGGATTTTTCTTTTTGTAGCTGCCTATATATTTTTTTTAAAAAAAACAAACAAAACAAAACCCTATTTAAAAGCTTTCTTCCAAGGCAAGAAAGAATCAAATTTTCAAACTTTCCTTCCTCCTCTTCCTTCGAGCAGCTGCAACCAGCCATTAGGGGGATTATTTTCTTCAGCCATCTCCTATTTTCAGAGCTAAACTCTAACTTCAAGCCAACCTTGAACCTTAAGGTAAGTTCTTCCTTATGTTTTGGTGCATTTTTAGGTTTCTAAGCTAGGTTTTGCTATTCTTTTTGGAAGTTTTCAGGGCTGTAGGTTTAGATGAGGTTTAGGTATGTTATCTTAGTTGAATTAGGTCTGTTGGTGTATGTTTAAATTGAATTCATGGCTGTTGGAATTGGTTTGTGAGTGAGGAAGCTAAAAGAATTTAGTTTTCTTCACTTGAGTGTATGATTTTAAGCTAGAGATTGAACTACTGTGTTTTGCAGCTTGGGTTATGCCATATTTATGTTATTATACTGTTCTGGAAAGTTTGGTTAGGTTTGGAGGAGTTTTGGTTCGAATTTGGTGAAGAGGAACTTTTGTTCCTGGTCTGCCAGAACTGGTCGACCGGATTGGTTCTGGTGTACCAGAACCGGTCGACCGGTTGTTTGCAGGGGAAATTTTTCGGGTTTGCTTTATGTTTAGTTTTGACCCGGGGAGTTGTGTACTATCTGTTTTAAATTAAATATGGGATGCTTGACCTAATTTGGGGTTGTTGGGAGTTAGGTTATGTTTGATTTCTAAACTAGGGTTTTAATCCGGAATTTTGAGTTAAGGTATTTATTTTGTTTTAATTGTTGTGACATAGGACCGGGATTGCCTAGCTTGTTCTTCCACTCAGGTCGGCCATACTCTTGACTTCTGAATTAAGGTAAGAAAAGTGGTAAGTACTGTATGTTGTTAAAGATTAATGGATGAATGGAAGTGGCCTTAATTATTATCATGATGTTGATTAAATGTTTATTAAGCCTAGGTTATGACCTAGGGTTGGAAACGGTTATTACCCTTATGAGTAATTACTCTTGAAACCGCGGTTAGGTTTCTTACTAATCCTATGCTTTATCGGGCAACGATAGTGACATATTCAGCTCGTTTGTGACGCGTGGTAAAAAGTGGTACTTTATTAAGTACCAGGAATGTGTGATGTTTAAAGGAATGCTTATTATATCGAATAGTGCGTAAACATAATGGCGTGAGATTAAGTTGATAATCATTTTCTTTCAATTATTGTTTTGATCACTTTCTTGCTGAGTCTCTGTGACTCACGAGTGCTTTATGGTGCAGATAAAGGGAAGGCTAAAGTCGAGCAACCATGAGTTTGTGGTCGCATCAGCAATGTACATACCAGCCGCGGTGGCACAGCCCAGTAAACAGGATGCTCTATTTTGATTGTATTTTGGGAAATATAAAGTTTATGCTGTAAAATACTTTGAAACCAGTTTGTAAATATTTTAAAAACAGGGGGACCCCGTAGTCCATATTACTTATCTTTTGTTAAACAGTTTAAAAGTGTAATTTTAATTATGAAAATTTAATTACCCACACTTTTAGTATAATTACATATTATATAATTATCAGTATTTTAATAAATTACACACACGTGGCGTCCCTGTTAGACAGGGCGTTACAACATGGTATCAGAGAACCAAGTTTTTTAGATCCTGAAGACTGGTTTGATATGTACATTGGCTGCAAGGACCTGATCGACTCATGTTTTAGTAAGCTTTAAGTTAAAAGATAGCTTGTTAATTTTCTGATTACCTGATTATTTGAATTATGTTGATATCGGAATGGTGTGGGAAGAATTATAATATATGGAAATACTTATCAGTATTGTTATTACTTGGAATGTGATCGCAGGTGTATAGTTATGCACCCGAGGTGGACTGGTAGGGGTACCCGCGAGCTAGCTGGGCTCGGGGCTGCCGGTGAGGGTGAGAACCCTTTACCACCCCCTAACTGGGAAGAGTTATATGCTGCAATGCAAGAAACTATTCGGCAGCAGGGTGAGCAAATCAGAGAATTAAGAGAGCAGCAAGCTCAGCCTGCTCTAAACCTTAATCCTGATCCTCCGGCACCTCTGGTAGTGCCACCGGATGCAGGGAATCGTTTGGAACCATTGTATGAGCGGTTCAGGAAGCAAGACCCGCCAGTGTTTGAGGGTGGTGCTGATCCACTCAAGGCGGAGCAATGGATGAGTATGATAACATCCATTTTTTATTTTATGCGAGTTGAAGATAATGACTGGGTCAGGTGTGCTACTTATATGCTACGAGATGATGCCCGTATTTGGTGGGAGATTGTATCTCAGGGCCATGATCTGAATAACATGACCTGGGAAACCTTTCGGGCCTTATTTTATGAGAAGTATTATAATGAGTCTATTAAGGCAGCAAAGGCAGAAGAGTTTATACGGTTAACTCATGGTAGTATGACTGTGACAGAGTATGCTACTAAGTTTGATGGACTGGCAAAGTTTGTCTCAGACGAGGTGGCTACTGAAGCTGCTAGGAAAGCAAAGTTCATTCGGGGGCTGGATGAACACATCGCCCGGGATGTGATTGTTGCCTCTAAACAACCGGGGGTTGCCTGAACTTATGCTCAAATAGTTGAGTTGGCCTTAGTTTCTGAGGGTGTAGAAGCTCAGATACAAAAGAAAAATATTGTCAGAAGAGATTATGGAAGCAAACAGCAAGTGCTGGTTCGGGTAGGGAAACTGATCCCGGTGACCGCAAGAAAAGACCTAGTGAATCATCAGCGGCAGGCCAAAACAAAAGATTCCAGGGTAACCAAGGTTTCCGTCGTAGTGGAAACGAAAACTAGCGGACTTTTCCTGAATGTCCGAGGTGTAAAAAGTATCACCTGGGCGAGTGTCAGGCCAGGGCCTGTTTCCACTGTGGAATGGTGGGTCATATGAAGAGAAATTGTCCACAATTGCTACGGCTAGAGCAAAAGAAGGATGATAAACCAGCTCCTGCCCGAGTGTTTGCCCTGACTCAAGCTGAGGCTGATGCCGGTCCTTCTACTGTGACAGGTCAGCTTTCTGTTGCTGGTACTTTATTGACTGTGCTAATTGATTCTGGTGCGACGCATTCTTATATTTCAAGTAGAATAATTGAGAAGCTGAATAGACCTAGTGATGTGCTTTCTAGAGGTTTTGGAACCTTGTTGCTGTTGGAAATTATTTTACCAGGATCTTACATCTACTCACAAGTATGTTGATTAACACCCTAAATATGAACTTTCTAAAACGATGAAATAAACACATATAAAGTTTAGTAAACCTTACATTGGGTGCAGCGGAATAATATGACTCCTTCCGTTCAGATATCTATCCCTTGATTTCTTTCTGTAGCAGAGCATTATCAATATCTGACCCTGGATCTCTTTCTCTGAATCTTTGATGCTGAAACCTCCTTCTTGCTGAAAGTCTTTCTTCACGATCTTCCTCACTATGATTGAAGTATCACTTGCTGTGTGTGGGCACTACTCTAATCACTAAGATTTCAAAATTTGAGAGGAAGAGAGAGAGAGTGGGTTCGGCCAAAGATAGGGAGAGAGAAGGCTCAGGTTTTTCTGATTCAGAAGTGTCAGAATAAAAGTCTGATTTTTCCTGAAGCCTTCACTATCTATTTATAGCATTCCACTAGGGTTAGGTTTGAATTATTTGGCATTAAAATAATGAAAATATCAGAGGGAAATCCCTACAAAAGTGGCCGGCCCTACACAGTGGATTTGGGCCTCACTTTTTGCAATTTTGCAGTTTTATCTTTTCTGCATATGATTTTCTCAATAACGCCAATTTTTTAATTCAACCATTTAAATGCCAATTCTAACTATTTAATAACTATAAATAATTATTAAATAATATTGTCATTTATCATATTTATTAATTGAACCATACAAAGTATCATAATTAACAAATATGCCCCTATTAACTCTTTCTTTACAATTTCGCCCTTACTTAGTGAAAAATTCACAAATAGACATAGTCTAATTTGAGAATTATAATTGATTAATCAAAACCAATTACATGAGTCCTACAAGCAATATTATCTCAACTAGTGCGGGGACCATGGGTCTATATAACCGAGCTTCCAATAAGTAGATCAAGAATTTATTACTAAAATTCACTAACTTATTAATTCTTCGTTGAATCCACGCATAGAACTTAGAATTGCACTCTCAGTATATAGAATGCTCTATATGTTCCACCATATAGACACATCATTAGTTATCCATTGTTATAATCCTAATGTGATCAATGATCCTCTATATGAATGATCTACACTGTAAAGGGATTAGATTACCGTAACACCGTACTATGTATTTATTCCTTAAAACACTTGACCCCGTATAAATGATATTTCAGCTTATGTGAAATGAGTACTCCACCATTTATGTTCGTTTGATCAAGCTCGAAGGAGATCATCCTTTGCTTACTATTCGCCAGATAGAAGCTATAGATTCCATGTTTATAATAGCGCTCCCACTCAATTGCACTACCATGTTCCCAAAATGTACGTATCACCCTGACCTAAAAGTAGGCTTAACTAACAAATCAAAGAACATGAATAGCCTCTCGAGATTGAGCCTAATCATATCAGGATTAAGATCATTTGATCTAGGATCAACTAGGCGATATTGACTTGAATAGATATTACGGTAAGTTTAATAAATCTAAGTCAAAGTTCAATATCGGTCCCTTCCGATGCATACTCCATGCATCCAACGTGAGCTTTACTTTAACCAATGCTCTGGAAAGAACATAGCACTTCTCCAAATGCAAGTAAACTCTGTTGTAGATTATCATATCAGTAAAACCCTATGTTTGATAAATCTAGGAAACTTTATTCACATAGTCATGTTTACTTTCCAATGTGTTGACGGCACAATAAACAGGATCAAGTATGTGAAAAGGGTTTCAGATGAATTTATACATTATGTACATATAATCATGAAATAAATCATGTGAACCATGCAACATTAAATGTTATTTCTGATCTATATTAATAAGTAAATCTGATTATATTGAAATGAGTTTTATTTAGGGCATAAAACGCAACAGTTGCCTACTGGGGAGTTGGTTATCTCCAGCAGGTGGGTTCGATCCCTTCTAGTATTTGTGGAAGGAAGAGAGTTATCAGTTGATCTGATAGAATTAAATCTGGATGATATTGATGTTATTTTGGGGATGGATTGGCTTGCTAAATACAAAGCCACCATTGATTGTAAAAGAAAGATTGTAACATTTCAGCCTGAGGGCGAGGACCCCTGTATTTGTGGGTAAGATGCAGGGATCTCGGATTCCCTTAATTTCAGCCCTTAAGGAAAGGGATTTGTTGTGTGAGGGGTGCATTGATTTCTTGGCAAGTGTTGTGGATATTACAAGGGAACCACTAGCGGGACCGGAGCATGTCCCGGTGGTTCGAGAATTTCTGGATGTGTTCCCAGAAGAGTTACCAGGGTTGCCACCAAAACGTGAAATTGATTTTGAGATTGATCTAATACCAAGAGCTGAGCCTGTATCGAAAGCTCCCTACAGGATGGCACCTGCAGAGCTGAAAGAGTTAAAAGTTCAATTACAGGGGATGATGGATTTAAAATTTACTAGACCTAGTACTTCACCTTGGGGTGCACCAGTTTTGTTCGTGAAAAAGAAACATGGAATGCTACGAATGTGTATAGATTATCGGGAGTTAAAAAAATTGACAGTGAAGAACAAGTACCCTTTACCAAGAATAGATGATTTATTTGATCAGCTGCAAGGTAAGGCTGTCTTTTCTAAGATTGATCTTCGGTCTGGTTATGACCAACTGAGGATTCGAGAGGAGGACATTCCCAAGGCAGCTTTCGGACCCGGTATGGTCATTATGAATTCCTGGTAATGTCCTTCGGATTAACAAATGCCCCGGCAGCATTTATGGACTTGATGAACCGAGTGTTCAAAGACTTTCTGGATGATTTTGTTATTGTCTTTATTGATGATATTCTAATTTATTCAGACTCAGAAGAGACTCACGAAAGACATCTTCGAATGGTATTACAACGTCTCAGGGAGCAGAAGTTGTATGCCAAGTTTAAGAAATGTGAATTTTGGTTACCTCAGGTGAGTTTCTTGGGGCATGTGGTAAGTAAAGATGGTATTTTAGTGGACCCAGTAAAGATCGAAGCAGTTCGTGACTGGCCTCGACCTAAGTCAGCAACCGAAGTTAGAAGTTTCCTGGGGTTAGCAGGGTATTATCGAAGATTTGTTGAGGGCTTTGCAAAGATTTCTACGCCTTTAACTGAATTGACCCGAAAGAATTGTAAGTTTGTTTGGACTGATAAGTGTGAAGGTAGTTTCCAGGAATTGAAGCAAAGGTTGATTACCGCTCCTGTGCTGACTTTACCAAAAAGTGATGAAAAGTTTGTGATTTATTGTGATGCCTCCAAACAAGGGTTAGGTTGTGTTCTTATGCAGTCAGGGAAAGTGATTGCTTATGCATCCAGGCAATTGAAGGAGTATGAACAACGATATCCTACCCATGATATTGAATTAGCAGCGGTTGTCTTTGCACTAAAAGTTTGGCGTCACTATCTGTACGGTGAGAAGTGTAAAATTTATACAGATCACAAAAGCCTCAAGTACTTTTTCACTTAGAAGGATTTAAATATGAGGCAATGACGATGGTTAGAACTGGTCAAAGATTATGACTGCGAGATTCTCTACCACCCTGGTAAAGCAAATGTGGTAGCGGATGCTCTAAGTCGGAAAGGACCAGGGCAAGTTTGTGAACTAAAGGAAATCTCAGCAAAGTTGGGTGAGGATATGACGAGAGCGGGAATTGAATTTGTAATTGGAAAACTTGCTAATATCACCATACAGTCTGATCTATTGGGAAGAATTAATGTAGCTCAATAAGGTGATCTTGAGCTACAGGGACATAAGGAGAAGTTAGAGGCTGGATTGGCAAGAGACTTTTCGTGTTTATCTGATGGGTTGTTGCGATACAAAAATAGAATCTGTGTACCGGTTGATAAAGATATCAGACAGGAGATTCTTGATGAATCTCATACTACACCGTACTCCTTACACCCGGGAACAACCAAGATGTATCATGATGTGAAAGCTTTATACTGGTGGCCGGGTATGAAGAGGGATATTGTTGAATATGTGTCAAAATGCTTAACCTGTCAACAAATTAAAGCAGAACATCAAAGGCCGGCAGGTTTGCTTCAACCTCTAAAGATTCTTGAATGGAAATGGGAAGACATCACCATGGATTTTGTAGTGGGATTACCCAGAACAGTAGGGTATTATGATTCTATTTGGGTGATAGTGGATCGATATACGAAGTCTGCTCACTTTCTCCCGGTGAGGACAACGTATACAGTGGATCAATATTCTGATTTGTATATCAAGGAGATAGTTCGACTTCATGGTGCCCCAAAGTCGATAGTTTCAGATCGAGATCCAAAATTTACATCCAAATTCTGGGAAAGTTTACAGCAAGCAATGGGTACTAAGTTGAAATTCAAGATGCCTTTTCATCCTCAAACCGATGGTCAATCTGAAAGGACTATCCAGATACTTGAGGATATGTTGAGGGCATGTGTAATGGACTTTGAAGGTTCTTGGAACAAGTACCTACCTCTGATTGAGTTTTCTTATAACAATAGTTATCAGAGTACCATTGGCATGGCTCCGTATGAGATGCTTTATGGAAGGAAATGTCGATCACCTATTCACTGGGATGAGGCTGGTGAACGCAGGTACCTTGGACCTGAAGCTGTCCAAAGAACGAGCGAGGCTATTGAAAAGATTCGAGCTCGTATGCTTGCTTCCCAAAGTAGACAGAAAAGCTACGCAGATCCAAAGCGTAGAGATGTTGAATTCCAAGTTGGGGATTTTGTTTTTCTTCAGGTATCCCCAATGAAAGGAATTCGAAGGTTCGGGAAGAAAGGAAAGTTGAGTCCCAGATTTATTGGTCCATTTGAGATTCTTGAGAAAGTAGGTCAGGTAGCTTATCGGTTGGCTCTACCTCCTGCTTTATCTGGGGTTCATAACGTGTTTCATGTCTCGATGCTTCGGAAATATGTATCTGATACAACTCATATCTTAAGTTATGAAGACATTGAGCTTCAAACCGACCTGTCGTATGAAGAACAACCAGTACAGGTCTTAGACAGGAAAGAAAAGATGTTGCGGAACAAGACTATTCCACTAGTTAAAGTGCTGTGGCAGAACAGCAAAGTTGAAGAAGCGACTTGGGAGTTAGAGTCGCAGATGCGGGAGTTGTATCCCGAGCTTTTCAGGTAAATTTCGAGGACGAAATTCCTATAAGTGGGGGATAGTTGTAATATCCCAGAAAATAAATAATATTTAAATGGACATATTTTATTAAATATGTAATTACTTGGGAAATGAAGTAGGATTATGATCTTAGGTAAATTGTTGAGAAATTATTTAATGAAATACGTTATTTTTGGGCCCGGCAATTGTGGAAATTTAGCTATGTGGTTAGCAATGTCACGACATTAAATGAAGGAATTATTTTGAGAATATCCCGGATTAAGTTAGAATTTTATTAAAATGTCGGATTGGGGAATTAATAAAATTACCAAAATGCCCCTAGGGTTTTTTTTTAAGAATTAATTATTAAAGAGGGGTAGATTAGTAAATTAGGTGCTGGATTTTTCTTTTTGTAGCTGCCTATATTTTAAAAAAAAAACAAACAAAACAAAACCCTATTTAAAAGCTTTCTTCAAAGGCAAGAAAGAATCAAATTTTCAAACTTTCCTTCCTCCTCTTCCTTCGAGCAGCTGCAACCAGCCATTAGGGGGATTATTTTCTTCAGCCATCTCCTATTTTCAGAGCTAAACTCTAACTTCAAGCCAACCTTGAACCTTAAGGTAAGTTCTTCCTTATGTTTTGGTGCATTTTTAGGTTTCTAAGCTAGGTTTTGTTATTCTTTTTGTATGTTTTCAGGGTTGTAGGTTTAGATGAGGTTTAGGTATGTTATCTTAGTTGAATTAGGTCTGTTGTTGTATGTTTAAATTGAATTCATGGCTGTTGGAATTGGTTTGTGAGTGAGGAAGCTAAAAGAATTTAGTTTTCTTCACTTGAGTGTATGATTTTAAGCCAGAGATTGAACTACTGTGTTTTGCAGCTTGGGTTATGCCATATTTATGTTATTATACTGTTCTGGAAAGTTTGGTTAGGTTTGGAGGAGTTTTGGTTCAAATTTGGTGAAGAGGAACTTTTGTTCCTGGTCTGCCAGAACCGGTCGACCGGTTGCTTGCAGGGGAAATTTTTCGGGTTTGCTTTATGTTCAGTTTTGACCCGGGGAGTTGTGTACAATCTGTTTTAAATTAAATATGGGATGCTTGACCTAATTTGGGGTTGTTGGGAGTTAGGTTATGTTTGATTTCTAAACTAGGGTTTTAATCCGGAATTTTGAGTTAAGGTATTTATTGTGTTTCAATTGTCGTGACATAGGACCGGGATTGCCTAGCTTGTTCTTCCACTCAGGTCGGCCATACTCTTGACTTCTGAATTAAGGTAAGAAAAGTGGTAAGCACCGTATGTGGTTAAAGATTAATGGATGAATGGAAGTGGCCTTAATTATTATCATGATGTTGATTAAATGTTTATTAAGCCTAGGTTATGACCTAGGGTTGGAAACGGTTATTACCGTTATGAGTAATTACTCTTGAAACTGCGGTTAGGTTTCTTACTTATCGTTTGCTTTATGGGGCAACGATAGTGACATATTCTGCTCGTATGTGACAAGTGGTAAAAAGTGGTACTTTATTAAGTACCAGGAATGTGTGATGTTTAAAGGAATGCTTATTATATCGAATAGTGAGTAAACATGATGGCATGAGATTAAGTTGATAATCATTTTCTTTCAATTATTGTTTTGATCACTTTCTTGCTGAGTCTCTGTGACTCACGGGTGCTTTATGGTGCAGGTAAAGGGAAGGCTAAAGTCGAGTTTATGGTCGCAGCAGCAATGTACATACCAGCCGCGGTGGCACAGCCCAGTAAACAGGATGCTCTATTTTGATTGTATTTTGGGAAATATAAAGTTTATGCTGTAAAATACTTTGAAACCAGTTTGTAAATATTTTAAAAACAGGGGGACCCCGTAATCCATATTACTTATCTTTTGTTAAACAGTTTAAAAGTTGAATTTTAATTATGAAAATTTAATTACCCACACTTTTAGTATAATTACATATTATATAATTATCAGTATTTTAATAAATTACACACACGTGGCGTCCCTGTTGGAGAGGGCGTTACATAAACCTAAGTCATCAAAAGACACTACCACATTTTTTTTAATCTATGGCATTTGTATCTCGTTCATAGTGGATTTGACAAGATCAATCTCTGCAAAGAGTTAATATGCCTCTATCCACTGAAAGTAGTTCATCTCATTCGCAGATGGATGTACATTCAGGGGTGGATATGAGTTTTTCGTTGTATTCTTAAAACGATAACTCTAGATTATACCTTAAGCAAAGAAATTTGAAATGTTTAAAAATTTCATTAATTTCTAGCAATGGTTAAAACCATTAAGGTAAGTGGTTAAAGATCTTGCGAACTGATAGGGGTGGAGAAATAGTTAGTAGATATGCAGTTCAAAGATAATTAAATTGATTTTTGAATTATATCCAAACTTACCTCCCCAGAAATTTCGAGTTGCATGTTGATGATTAGTTACTAGTCGTTGCCTAATTCCTTCTATGGTAATACAATTTCAGAATGATGTAATGGTTGTATACTTAATGTAAATCATTACTAGATTCATGGATGACTAATCAAAATCTTAAGAAAATCTAGAACTATTAACCCTGGTTTGTTAGCTATTCTAAGTGATTAGGGGTGGACCATCCCATAGTCAATAGATAAGAAAGTATTTGTTTAAACAAATACTACTTTTCTAAGAAAATAACTAAGTCTGAAAATAAAGTAGCAAATAAAGGAGATATTTAATTCTTGATTCCAAAAGTGTACTGTCATCTTATTTGACATATGATGATCCCACTGTCTCTGTTGTCTTGTCACAACCAAAGAGGTTAATACCATTTAGTTTTCTTAGACATAATTCACGGTACCTTGTCGTAGTGGGAGAGTTTCTAGGAACTCACCTTCTTATGAGTTGGGAGACACTAGTGATTAAAATCCATTGTGAGTTTAAACAAGTAATGGATTGTCAAGATAAGAAACTAAGAAGAAAGCCAATAGAACTATGGTTTAATCCATTCACATGGAATAACCTAAAGTTTTCTATTACAAGGACATAAAAGGAAATTTTCGTTTATAAGTCCATTCAATGGACTTAACAAAACTTCCTGTTCCTAGTATTATAGGTTTGAGTTTATCTAAACCTATGGCTTGTGGTATACCTAGTAATTACTTACTCTAATGCAAGCAGCTTACTTTAGTAAGATGCTGAAGCATTTTCTTTCTAATGGCAATCTATAGAAGCTTCTCAACTTCTTAGGCATAAATTTTATTTATCTAAGGAAAAGTCTCATTTATTCCAGAAGAGATAAAGCCATGAAAGAATTTCTTAAATCAACAGTGAGAGGTCTTAGATATGCTTTTGTATGACTTAGACCAGACACGTGCTGTTGAGTGGGAGTAATGAGTAGGTATCAGATTAATCCAGGAGAAGAACATTGGAAGACAATCAAGTAAATCTTAAGATTAAGAAGAGGAACTATATGTTAGTCTGTAAGGGTTTGTTTAAAACTCTTAGACTACACCATATCAGATTTCGAAATTTGCCTTTGTGCTAGAAAATCTTTCTGATAAGATGGTGGTTATTCTTGGGGTGGAATAGTGATTTTGGAGAAGCGTAAAAACCTATCTGAAGTCTCTAGGTCTACCAGGAAGGGACTGAATGTTAAAGTTGCAGGAAAGGTACTTATTCAGTCTAAGGAAAGTTCTATACATATTTTTGGCACCATTCCAAATTGCCTAAACTACTAGTGTTAATTTCCTGATTAACCAAAAGTAGTTGCCAAAGGTATGTATAGAATCCAGTATCCCAAGAGAGTAGACATATAGAGAGGAATTTCACATTATCAATAATTTTGTGATTAAGGAAGAGTAATGGTGGGGAAAAGGTTGTGTTTATTTCAACATTTCAGATCCTATTACAAGGAGTTTACTACTACTACACTTGATTTGTATATCAAGGTGTTGAGATTATTTTAAACGCACCTTTTGTTTTATATTAGTGCAAGTGGGAGTTTGTTGGGTTTTATGCCCTAAATAAAACTCATTTCAATATAATCAGATTTACTTATTAATATAGATTAGAAATAACATTTAATGTTGCATGGTTCACATGATTTATTTCATGATTATATGTACATAATGTATAAATTCTTCTGAAACCCTTTTCACATACTTGATCCTGTTTATTGTGCTGTCAACACATTGGAAAGTAAACATGACTATGTGAATAAAGTTTCCTAGATTTATCCGACACGGGGTTTTACTGATATGATAATCTACAACAAGAGTTTACTTGCATTTGGAGAATTGCTATGTTCTTTCCAAAACATTGGTTAAAGTAAAGCTCAGGTTTGATGCATGGAGTATGCATCGGAAGGGACCGATATTGAACTTTAACTTAGATTATTAAACTTACCGTAATATCTATTCAAGTCAATATCGCCTAGTTGATCCTAGATCAAATGTTCTTAATCCTGTTATGATTAGGCTCAATCTTGAAAGGCTATTCGTGTTCTTTGATTTGTTACTTAAGCCTACTTTTAGGTCAGGGTGATACGTACATTTTGGGAACACGGTAGTGCAATTGAGTGGGAGCGCTAGCATAAACATGGAATCTATAGCTTCTATCTGGCGAATAGTAAGCAAAGAATGATCTCCTTCGAGCTTGACCAAACGAACATAAATGGTGGAGTACTCATTTCACATAAGCTGAAATATCATATATACGGGGTTAAGTGTTTTAAGGAATAAATACATTGTAGGGTCTAATGGTAATCTAATCCCTTTACCTTGTAGATCATTCATATAGAGGATCATTGATCACATTAGGATTATAACAATGGATAACTAATGATGCGTCTATATGGTGGAACATATAAAGCATTCTATATACTGAGAGTGCAATTCTGAGTTCTATGCGTGGATTCAACGAAGAATTAATAAGTTAGTGAATTTTAGTGCTAAATTCTTGATCTACTTATTGGAAGCTCGGTTATATAGACCCATGGTCCCCGCACTAGTTGAGATAATATAGCTTGTAAGACTCATATATTTGGTTTTGATTAATCAATTATAATTCTCAAATTAGACTATGTCTATTTGTGAATTTTTCACTAAGTAAGGGCGAAATTGTAAAGAAAGAGTTTTTAGGGGCATATTTGTTAATTATGATACTTTGTATGGTTCAATTAATAAATATGCTAAATGACAATATTACTTAATAATTATTTATAGTTATTAAAAAGTTAGAATTGGCATTTAAATGGTTGAATTAGAAAATTGGCATTTTTAAGAAAATCAGATGCAGAAAAGGTAAAACTTTAAAATTGCAAAAAGTGAAGCCCAAATCCACTTGTATAGGGCTGGCCACTTTTGTAGGAAATTTAAACTCATATTTTCATTATTTTAATGCCAAATAACTCAAACTAACCCTAGTGGAATGCTATAAATAGATAGTGAAGGCTTCAGGAAATTTACACTAAATTTTCCACACTTCTGATTCAGAAAAACCTGAGCGTTCTCTCTCCCTATCTTTGGCCGACCCTGCTCTTTCTCCTTCCCTCTTCAATTTTGAAATTCTTAGTGTATGGGTAGTGCCCACACACAACTAGTGATACCTCAACCATAGTGAGGAAGATCGTGAAGAAAGACTTTCAGCAAGAAGGAGTTTCAGCATCAAAGATTCAGAGAAAGAGATCCAGGTTCAGATATTGATAATGCTCTGCTACAGAAAGGAATCAAGGGCTAGATATCTGAACGGAAGGAGTCATTTAATTCCGCTGTACAAAATGTAAGGTTTCCTAAACTTTATATGTGTTTATTTCATCGTTTTAGAAAGTTCATATTTAGGGTGTTAATCAACATACTTGTGAGTAGATCTAAGATCCTGGTAAAATAATTTCCAACAACTGGCCTTAGAGCCGTAGTAATTGATTTACTTGCAAGAAATTTGGACTTTAAAACGATTGTTTGTTTGTTTTTGGATGGTATCATGTTTTATTGAGTGTTATTTGATGATTGATTGGTATTTGTGAATTTTCGTGAAAAATAATTGAATATCTGTTTCTGGAATTATTTTTATTGGATAGTATGGAAAAAATTAAACAAGTTACTTTTTTACAGAATTAGTTATGAATTTTTGAAGTTTCGAAAAATCGGGTTGTGTCGCTGCACCACGTGCGCGCACGGAGAGGCTGCAAGCAGCCCCCTGCGCCTACGTTTCACGCCCCCGCAGCCCCAAGTGCGCCCATGGACAGTATGCTTAACATATTGTCCGTACAGCTCACAATTTTTTCGTTTTTCTTCGTTTTTTCATGCTTTTTCATGGAATTAACTTCCGATTTTTTGTGTAGTTCTGTATTTGTACTATTACTATTCCTAATTCAATTCTAATTATCATTTTGAATTAATTTAATATTTTTTTAAATTTAATTCAAGATATTAGTGTAATTTGAATTTAAAAATAGTTAGTATCTATCTTATTTGCTTAATAATCTATCTTATTTTTAAAATTGATTATATCTTATCTTATTTTTAAATTTAAGGTCAGATTTTAAATATTTTATTTTAAATCTTTTTTAAATAATTTGAGCTTATTTAAATTTAAAATAAGATAACTATAATCATGTAATTTTAAAAAGATGTAAGATATTTTGCTAACTTTTAAATTTTGTTATTTTATTTATTTAAATTACATTTAAAATCTGAAAAAAATATTCATTTATCTTTTTTAATTTTTTATTTAATTTTTTATTTATAAAATAACATTTAAATTTTAAAAGTAGTTAGCAAATTTTGAAATGATATTTAGGTTGGTTGAAACCTAATTTTTCAAAATTGTAGGTTTAATCTTAATTTTTTTTTTAATTTCGAATTTTTTTTCAAAATTTTTATTTAAATTTTCGAATTTTTTTTATTTAATTATTTATTTCGAAATTAATTATTTAATTTAAAATTAAGTAAATCCTACATCCAACTATCAAGCTAACCTTGTTGCAGGAGTATGTGTTTTAGCTTGTTTTTAAGTTTTCAAAACCTATTATTACTTGATTGCAAATAGCCATGGTTGTTTTTTGCCTGATCTAATGATCTGATGGCTCCCTTGGTCAAGTAATTAATTTGTAACGGGTATATTTACAATCTTCTTTCATCTGTGTATGACCTAGCAACATGATAGGACCCATCCAAAGTGTGCCTGTGTGAGCCTATGTGTTTAATTTCATTATAGATGCATATAGGTTATTGTTGCTAAAATAAATTATCATAGTTCCTGATAGAATTTATTTAGGCCCATTTAGTTTTTGGGCCTATTCAATTAATAACAGTTGTTCTTATTAAGGTTAAATTCCTCTCTTTTGGACCTTGTGTGAGAGTTGGTAGCCATAGAAGTGGGTACGACATAGTGAACCCAGCACCCCCTCACATGAACCACCCCAATTGTGAAGGCCCATTTGCCTGATTTGAATAACTGTACTAGGTTAATTATACTAGTTTAACCTAATAAAATTGATTAGCAACATAATTAATTTCATTTATTTTGAAATTAATTTAAGAAAATTATAGTTTAAAGAATTCTTTATTCTAAGCTAAACTATATGTATTTTCTTGTATTTAATTAAATATAGAATTATAACCATCTAGATTCTTTCTCAAGCTTAATTTAAATTTTCCATTAAATATTCCTATTTAAGTTGATATTTAGTTATCTACAACTAACCAACTTAAATCTGAATATCTTTTGGATTTAAAATTTCAAAATTAAGTTGAGGAATTTTAGGCATTAGTTATTAAGATTCTTTAGATATTTTTTAAGTTAATATCTTTTCGAATATTAACTTAAAAAATATTTTTAAATTAAGTGGTTACAACTTAATTTTTGACACATTTAATTAAATCTAATTTGAAAGATATTTAAGTTGATCTTTTAGATTCTTCTAAAACAACTTAAATTAGATATTTTTTCAAATTTTTTTGGAAAAGATACTTAGTCAAATAAGATAATTTCTAGATAGTTATTTCTAGACTACTTATTATTTCTAATATTAAATAGGAAAATATTATACATTGTGAAATTAATTATTTAAATAATTAATTTTGGTACAATTTATTTTAAGTATATTTTTTGTAGTATTAAACTAGAGGTTAATAATTAAGCTTTCTCTACACTTAATTATTTATTTCTTGAATTTAATACATTTAATTAATTTGAAAATTAAATATCTAAGTTGATTTTCATCATGATGCTTAACTGTTTCTTTTTCATGACACTTAATTAAATAGAAATTATTTTTAGTTGAAATTTAATTTTTCAACTAAATTTAAATAATTTTCAAAATATATTTTTTCTTTATTTTATTAATCAAATTTCAAAATTGCATTTCTTAAATGCTGAAATTTCGAATTTTATTTGAAAAATATATTAAAGTTGTAAGTTATTTATTTTAATTTTGGACCAACTTAAATCAATTATTTTTCCATTAATTGATTAATTTAAAATAAATTGAATTAAAGTATATTATTAGAAATTGAATTAATTAGTTAAAGAAAAATCTAGATAGATGATATTTTTGCTTGAAGTATTTTTCTAGTGTATTTAATTAAATAGAAAATTAATATTTAAGTTGATTTTCATCATCATACTTAAATATTTGAAATTTTTCTTATATATTTAATTAAATAGGAAAATTATTTTTTTTGTTATTAATTAATTTTGGGCCAACATTAAATTAGAATAATTTTTCCAGGATTTATTTTTTATTTTAATATGCATTTTCGAAAATTGTGTCCTTGAATACTTTAATTTTTCGAAATGCAATATATATTTATAGAAAATTAAATTTGAGTTGTAAATTAATTTAAATTAATTTTGTAGCAACTTAAATTGAATATTTTTCTAAATATTTATTGGAAATTATTACTGAGATGGAAATAATTCATGTTATTTTCATATCCATCTAAGTAAAATTTATAAATATTAAATTAAAATTTATATTTAGAATTTTTCATTCTAAATTGGAAATTTTAATTAAATAAATATATATTTAAAATAAATAGATTAATAAAGAAAATCAAAGAAAATACAACTCTCTTTAAATACTGAGCTTTATTATTAAGATATTCAATCTCCATTGTGGGTTTTACACTGCGTTTGTTTTAGTGAGTAATCCTCCCTAATGGAGGAACGTTCATATCAGGGAGTAATCCTCAAAAATTAAGAAGAGGAACTATATGTTAGTCTATAAGGGTGTGTTTAAAACTCTTAGACTACACCATATCAGATTTCGAAATTTGTCTTTGTGCTAGAAAATCTTTCTGATAAGATGGTGGTTACTCTAGGGGTGGAATAGTGATTTTGGAGAAGTGTTAAAAACCTATCTGAAGTCTCTAGGTCTACCAGGAAGGGGTTGAATGTTAAAGTTGGAGGAAAGGTACTTATTCAGTCTAAGGAAAGTTCTATACATTTTTGGGACCATCCCAAATTGCCTAAACTACTAGTGTTAATTTCCTGATTAACCAAAAGTAGTTGCCAAAGGTATGTATAGAATCCAGTATCCCAAGAGAGTAGACATATAGAGAGGAATTTCACATTATCAATAATTTTGTGATTAAGGAAGAGTAATGGTGGGGAAATGGTTGTGTTTATTTCAACATTTCAGATCCTATTACAAGGAGTTTACTACTACTACACTTGATTTGTATATCAAGGTGTTGAGATTATTTTAAACGCACCTTTTGTTTTATATTAGTGCAAGTGGGAGTTTGTTGGGTTTTATGCCCTAAATAAAACTCATTTCAATATAATCAGATTTACTTATTAATATAGATGAGAAATAACATTTAATGTTGCATGGTTCACATGATTTATTTCATGATTATATGTACATAATGTATGAATTCGTCTGAAACCCTTTTCACATACTTGATCCTGTTTATTGTGCTGTCAACACATTCGAAAGTAAACATGACTATGTGAATAAAGTTTCCTAGATTTATCAGACACAGGGTTTTACTGATATGATAATCTACAACAAGAGTTTACTTGCATTTGGAGAAATGCTATGTTCTTTCCAAAACATTGGTTAAAGTAAAGCTCAGGTTGGATGCATGGAGTATGCATCGGAAGGGACCGATATTGAACTTTGACTTAGATTTATTAAACTTACCGTAATATCTATTCAAGTCAATATCGCCTAGTTGATCCTAGATCAAATGCTCTTAATCCTGTTATGATTAGGCTCAATCTTCAAAGGCTATTCGTGTTCTTTGATTTGTTAGTTAAGCCTACTTTTAGGTCAGGGTGATACGTACATTTTGGGAACACGGTAGTGCAATTGAGTGGGAGCGCTAGCATAAACATGAAATCTATAGCTTTTATCTGGCGAATAGTAAGCAAAGGATGATCTCCTTCGAGCTTGACCAAACGAACATAAATGGTGGAGTACTCATTTCACATAAGCTGAAATATCATTTATACGGGGTCAAGTGTTTTAAAGAATAAATACATAGTAGGGTCTAATGGTAATCTAATCCCTTTACAGTGTAGATCATTCATATAGATGATCATTGATCACATTAGGATTATAACAATGGATAACTAATGATGCATCTATATGGTGGAACATATAGAGCATTCTATATACTGAGAGTGCGATTCTGAGTTCTATGCGTGGATTCAACGAAGAATTAATAAGTTAGTGAATTTTACTGCTAAATTCTTGATCTACTTATTGGAAGCTCGGTTATATAGACCCATGGTCCCCGCACTAGTTGAGATAATATTTCTTGTAAGACTCATATAATTGGTTCTGATTAATCAATTATAATTCTCAAATTACACTATGTCTATTTGTGAATTTTTCACTAAGTAAGGGCGAAATTGTAAAGAAAGAGTTTTTAGGGGCATATTTGTTAATTATAACACTTTGTATGGTTCATTTAATATGATAAATGAAAATATTATTTAATAATTATTTATAGTTATTAAATAGTTAGAATTGACATTTAAATGGTTGAATTAGAAAATTGGCGTTTTTGAGAAAATCAGATGCAGAAAAGGTAAAACTGCAAAATTGCAAAAAGTGAGGCCCAAATTCACTTGTATAGGGCCGGCCACTTTTGTAGGAAATTTAAACTGATATTTTCATTATTTTAATGCCAAATAATACAAACCTAACCCTAGTGAAATGCTATAAATAGATAGTGAAGGCTTCAGGAAATTTACACTAAATGTTCTACACTTCTGATTCAGAAAAACCTGAGCCTTCTCTCTCCCTATCTTTGGCCGACCCTTCTCTTTCTCCTTCCCTCTTCAATTTTGAAATTCTTAGTGTATGAGTAGTGCCCACACACAGCAAGTGATACCTCAACCATAGTGAGGAAGATCGTGAAGAAAGACTTTTAGCATCAAAGATTCAGAGAAAGAGATCCAGGTTCAGATATTGATAATGATCTGCTACAGAAAGGAATCAAGGGCTAGATATCTGAACGGAAGGAGTCATTTAATTCCGCTGCACCCGATGTAAGGTTTCCTAAACTTTATATGTGTTTATTTCATCATTTTAGAAAGTTCATATTCAGGGTGTTAATCAACATACTTGTGAGTAGATCTAAGATCCTGGTAAAATAATTTCCAACACGTATCACCCTGACCCAAAAGTAGGCTTAACTAATAAATCAAAGAACATGAATAGCACTCCTGAGTTGAGCCTAAGCATATCAGGATTTAGATTCTTTTAATCTTAAGATCAACTACTGATATTGACTTGGAAAGATACAACGGTAAGTTTATAATATCTTAACTAAGTTCAATATCGGTCCAGTCCTATGTATACTCCATACATTCGAAACTAGTATACTTTACCAATGTCCTGGAAAGAACATAACACTTACTCCAAGTGTACGTACACATCATCGCTGATTATCACATCAGTGTAAATCCAAAACACTGATGAAACAGGGACTTAGTCTTTTGATTCATATAATCACAATAACATTCCACTGTGTTGACAATACTGTAATTGTGAATAAACATATGATCTGGACTTAACAGATTTTGTGTATAAACACATTAAACCATAAGCATGTAAAATTCATGCAAACATAAATCACTTCAAATTTCTTATATTGATAACTAATCAGATTGTAAAGGGTTTTATTTAGGGCACAAAACCCAACAAACTCCCACTTGCACTAACATAAAACAAACTGTGCAAATTAATCAATCTGTTGTCTTGATCTTCAGATCAAGTGTAGTATATTTGAATCCACCCAAACTTCTGAAAACTAGTTCATAAATATAATATGAAACATCCTTTACTATATGCATTACTCAACAAGGGATACTGAAATCCTTACTGTTTAAAGTGCATCTGAATGAACAGAAGACATATCTCTCATATTTTAATATATGGAATTGAGATAATACAGCGTAGACTTCTCTTCAGTAAAATAACTTTCTGGTAATTTCAAATATACAAAGTTATAAATCTTCTCTGGTAGAGCTTGAATTATTATAGAATAAGTCGTCCACCCCCAGAGTAACCACCACCTCAAAATTTGAATGAGTTGGGGTAGATATAAGGATAACGGATATACAGTTCCTTAAAATCTAACATATAGATCACTTTCATAAATCTTTTTGAATATCTTCTAACGTTCCTTATTTGATTACATCTCAGATAGTTCCCACTCAATAACAGATGTCTGGTTAAACAAAAATTTTAACCTCTTATTGTTTGGAGAGTTATCTAGTTGTGACTTATTGTATTAGTCTGAAACTATGAGTTTCTTTTAAGACTAAATCATCAACATAGCAGACTAGTATTTGAAGTGAAAAATACTTGCCAGAGATTAAGTAATCAAAATTAAGATACCATAAAATGTTATGAGGATTAAGAAATCTTGGCTCAAGTCATTCGAATAGACTGAACTAGAATTCTTTTATCTTATTCTCATAATTCTGATAAGTTATATCTATCCACATGAATGCTTAGATTTGCTTTTCTGTAGTTTTCTTAAGTTCCTATCACAAGTGTCAACCTAATGAAGATGGGTAAAGAATTTTAAAATTCTCCCACTCAATTAAGGTAGTGTGATACATTATCAAAGAACTTTTATAGGTATCATTATTTACTACAACAGTAAAACTAAATTGGAACATACAATCAAGATCAAAGATTTATACTAATAATAGCTAATTCATTACATTACTTCCATGTTTAAAGAAAATATGTGTTACATAGGGTATTGTGGATAAATTCCACCCCTAAGTATATAGAGATTATGATCCACCCCTAAAGGTTATAAAGATTATGATTCTCTAAGTGTTATAGATATTATGTGGAGTTGAATACATTCCAGAGTTCATTAGATATAAAAAATCGTTGAACTGCATAGTTTTCTTAACTTTTCTCCACCCCTATCAGATCAAAAGATCATTTTATTAAACAAATTCTCAATAATTGTATTAGAATTAACAATTATTAATAAATATAGAAATAATTTCCAGTGTTTATTTAATATAACTCTATGAAGAGTTGTAAATATTATAGAATTTGTATCAATAATAAAAACACTTACACATACAAACATATAAATATAACGTGGTAATTGTGGTTTAAGATAAAGTAAATGAAGCTCAATCTCATAAATTGCAATTTATCTGTAATAGAAAAAAAATATTATTAATAAGATAAAAAAATTGTATTGCAACATTATGAGAAAAACAGGGATAAAAATCCCAAACTAAAATTAGAAATCCTAATTGTTTTTAAACTAAAACATTTAATTCAAAAATAGATAAATAAATGAGATTCATCTTCATCTTGGATGATCTTCACCCTTTTGTCCAGCTTTCCAATCCAACTCACTAAGATAGCATCTGAGTTCAAGTAGCTTGGCCTATAAGAAGAAGAAACAAATAAACAAAGTTAGTCCAGAATCAATAATCCAATTGGATAATAATTCACTAAAACTTTTAAAGTTTATAGAAAGAAATACCTTGTTTCTTTGCAAGAAGTTTAGGACATTGGGG
Organism: Cannabis sativa; assembly: GCF_029168945.1. NCBI lineage: Eukaryota > Viridiplantae > Streptophyta > Magnoliopsida > Rosales > Cannabaceae > Cannabis > Cannabis sativa. The sequence goes on from NC_083604.1 coordinate 29,917,614, forward strand.
TTTCCAATGACCTTTCTCATTTCAGTAGAAACACTTTCCTTTTAGTGCATCACCAGAAGCAGCAGCCTTTTTGTTTTTCATAGCTTTGGCTCGCTTCTTGGTGTTTTTCCACTTCTTCTTAGATTTGGGTTTGAAGTAGAGGCAACATGTGCCTCAGGTTTAACCGTCCCATTACCATTGCCAGAATTTTGAGGTTTACCCCCTTTCTTCTTGGGGCCTCCAATCAAATTTTCATATGTCTTAAGGTCATTGACTAACTCATGAAAGTCTATGTCCTTTTTGTTCATGACATAATTTGATGTATAGGGCAGAAAAGCTGGAGTCAGACTATTCAAGATAAGGCTTACTTGAGTAGTGTGATCCATTTCAGCACCATGATCCTGGGCTTCTTGGAAATAACTTGCCATTAGGAGAACATGATCACGCACATTCTGATGCAGTTCCATTCCTGCATTGATGTATTTCTTAGTCGTGTCAAAGCGAGACTGAAGAGATGCCCTACCGAATAGCTCAGTTAACTTCCTCATAACTTCAGCAACCTTTTCGGTTTTTGGAAACCGAGTTTTAAGGGTGTCAACCATGCTGGAAAGCATGAAGTATAGAGCTTTATTGTTAGCATTCTGCCAACGCTTGTACTTCTCTTTAATAGCTTTTGGTTGCATTGTCACCCGACTCTTCAGGAGAGGACTCAGTTAACACAAACAAGGCACTTTCTCCTATGAGAGCAATATTAATGTTCTCATTCCATTTTGGAAAGTTAGATCCATTTAGCTTATTTTCGGTCAAGAGTTATAACATGGGATTCATCATGGTTACACAGGATACTACAAAATAATAAATAGAAATCAATAATGGTTTAAACACAAAATTCAATTCAGAAATTATAAGCACATAGCATGTAGGAATGATAAGAGAAACTACTAAAAAATACAATCCTAAATAATTTCCAAGGTTTTCAACAAACTGATATCAGTGTCCCGTTTAGGCGAGAGTCAAAGCTACCATCCATTGAATAGAGTTGTCAGCTCATCTAAAATGTTAAACATTCTAGCAACCTTTTATTCGATCAAGATTGGAATCCAGCGTTGTCCCGTTTAGGCGAGAGTCAAGGCTATTCTATCTTATGAGCTTCTACCATTGTTTCATATTTTGTAAGTCAAATACAATCGCCACCATTAGGGTGATCCATACCATATAAAATACTTACAAAGCTACTTATCTTTCGAGATTAAACGATGCTAACTTGCTAATGAACGTTCCTCCATTAGGGAAGATTACTCACTAAAACAAAAGCTATGTAAAACCAACAATGGAGATCGAATATCTTAATAATAATAATAAAGCTCATTATTTAAAATGTATTTTCTTTATTATTTATAATAAAATATATTCATTAAACATCGAATTTAGAATTAAAATTCTAAATTAGAATTTAATTTAATAGTTATAAAATTATACTTAGATGGTGATTGAAATAAATTGAATTATTTCTGTTGCCCCTGATTTTTCCCAATATACGTGGACCAACCGAACAGGGACACGTGGATCAAAACGTATTAAGGCTTGAATTATTTGCTAAGTCTTTGTAATATAAGGTAGCATCCAGGACGTGCCTCTTGGAGAAGGCATGCTAAGCCTCATACGCGTCCGGATGCCCAAGTAATACTAAGGCACCTCCGCGAGGTGTCAGGCTCCCACCGAGCAATCAATTCGCATTTAATGTCGCATGGGAGGAAGCGTGTTGGGACTGCTACACGCAATAAAGTCTGACGGCACAACCCCCAATTTGCAGCTACGAAGTAATGATCATTTAAGTCTATTGACGGCTACACTGTGAAGAGTCACATCAGTCAAAAGACAATAAGGACATTCCACATAAAAGCCCTACAGCACCTAGGGATTTGACCATGTATTACTCATGGTATATTCATTGGGAATGCCCAACTTTATGGATACTTACAGATACACATGTACAATGATTCTGGGGATCACCCCACCAAAAACACTATAAATACCCCCTCAAAGCTCATTAAATGGGGTCGAGAATCTTGGGTTGCATAAGAGCAAGAAGAGTAAATACTCACCAAGAACATTCTCTGTATTTATAAGAGTAAACACTCACCATAAACATTCTCTGTATTAAATACATCCATAAATAATACAGACTCGTGGACTAAGGCTCATTAACGCCCCAACCATATAAAAATCCTTCTCTAATTTTCTTATAGCTCTCTAATCTTATAATATTTTATTGGTTGTCGAAAACCTCGGTCAACATTTTGGTGCTTTCATTGAGAGCTGAAGAAAGCTTCTGCAAAAATACACTTCACATTACAAAAATGGTGGAGACTAGAAGTACTCGTCAACCTCGCCCTCTAGAGGATGCTCAAGATCCAAATGAGGAAGACGTAGCCTCAAGAGCAGCTGAGGGATTTGAGGAAGAAGAAGGAATTCCTGACGATGACTACGAGGGAAACATCGACGAGTATGCCTACGATGAAGGCAGCTACTCAGAGTTGGTGCTCCTAAGGCAAAAAGCTATCGATGACGAAGCTGAGATCGAAGCCCAAAAAGCACAAACCAAAAAATGCAAGAGGCAACGCTGGCCATGCAAAAAGCCATTGAGGCGGCTGGCATCCACGTGCATCCAAAGACAATGACTGCTGGACTCGGCAAGGAACCAGAGGAATCCTCGCCTAGCACCCAACAGCAAAAGTCTAGGTAGCCTAGCCCCATAAGGTATCCCGCTGACGGGAACCAAAAGAAAAACCCTACCTCTACCCCTAGGCGAAAGAAAAGGGAGCAGGATTCGCGAAAGGTCTGCTCAGATTTCCCTAAAGGGAAAGGTTCGCAGTGGGGCAAGCTCCAAAAAGGGAGTCTTGGCCCTCACGATCGAGAGGATCGAAAAAGCGTTTCCATGCACCAAGAACCCGGAGGTAGAGGGAGAAGAGGACAGAGATGTCCTCCCGTTGATCTGAGAAATCAAATCAATGGGAATCAAGGTGACCTCCGCGATCACCTTGACCAAAAAAGATACGAGCCCGCGGTCTCCACGGGAACATTAAATGAAGGGATCATGGCGGAGCTCGCCATACTCTGAAAAGATATCGCCCGAGTCTCCCGGAGACAAAAAGGGGACGACTCCGACTCAGACTGCGAGGACGGGGAGCCGTGTGCTAAGCACATCCTGGAAGCAGAGCTCCCCAAGAATTTTAAGATGCCCAAAATGCCAGCTTATATTGGGAACTTCGATCCAAGCGACCACTTGTCGCGGTTTAACCGTGTCATGCCGGTCATGAGAGTCAGCATGGACGCAAAATGTCTGTGTTTCCCGCTTACTCTAAGCGGGTCCGCGGAGAAATGGTTCAAGAAGCTAGAACCAGGATCCGTGGGCTGTTGGAACAAGTTACAGACCAACGTCCGGAGACAATTTGTCGCCGCACGAAAGGTCAACTTGGAGGTCAGTGCCTTGACTAACATCAAGCAACTGCCCACCGAGACCTTAAAAAATTCCATAAAGAGGTTCCGAGAGGAAGCCTCAAAGACCAAGAAGGTTGATGACGGACAACAGCTTGCCCTTCTCCAGGCAGGCATCTGTACAGGAACTCCCTTCTGGAATGAACTACAACAAGAGGGGGCTGCTAGCCTCCAGGACTTCCAAAAGAGAGTCCAAAAATATATCAACCTCGAAGAGGCCCAAATAGTGGCCTATGGAGGATACTATCCCACCGGGATAGCAGGGTACCTGCCCGGAGCACCGCCCTCGGGTACTGTCCCGACCGCGGCTCCACCGATGAGTGGCATACAGTTCTCTGCTACTCCCGAATATAGTTAGGGCCAGGCCTTGGCACCCGCATCATCCCATTTTGGAAATCCCTCAGGGATAAATGGACTAGCTCCCTTGCACTCCGCTCCAACCGCTAGCCTAGTGGATCCCTCCCAGGGCTCGAAAAGTAAACGATCGTCTAAAGGCAGCACCCGGACGGAGGAGAAACGCCAAAAGAGGGGATACACTCCCCAGTACACCTAGTACAAGGAGCTGACGGACTCCCAAGAGCGTGTGTACTTTGCTACTAGGGAAAATACACACTACCGGAGACCACCTCCCTTGGACAAGGATAGCTCCCGGAGGGATCCAAACAAAAGGTGCGAGTACCACAACGACATTGGGCATAGCACCAACGAATGCAAGAATCTCAAAGACGAGATTAAAAACCTGATCTGATTGGGCCACCTCTATGAGTGGATCAAGAATCGGCTGCCCCACCTCAATCCAGGGCAGGCGACAGGGGGTGTTTCACAGGGAACACTAGGGGGTGCAGCAGGAGTATTGGCTCCAGTTGCTTCCGCGGGCGATGCCCAACACATCCCCGGTTTGCCGCCCAGACCCAACGCGAGGGAAGCCATGATCTCCGGAGGACCCCATATTGGAGGAACCACCCGCAAAGAACTAAAGCGGTACGCGGGGGCCGCAAAGCACAATGAGGTTTGGGAGGTTACTCAACTCCCAGCTCAAAGGCCCTGAATGATGGATCAACCCATTATGTTCACAGAAGAAGACGCCAAGGCGGTGCGCTTCCCTCATCATGATCCGTTAGTCATTGAGACCCCCATTGCCAATAAAGTGGTGGCCAGAGTCTTGATTGACAATGGAAGTTCTGTGAACTTACTTTTCAAGGAGGCCTTCACTGCAATAGGCCTGACGGACCGAGACCTCTCACCCAGCAGTTCCCAACTCACAGGGTTTAACGGAACTACGCTTATCCTGATGGGAAAGGTGAGGCTTCCAGTCACTTTGTGCCCGGACACCCCCCAAAGCACGTTCAAATACTGCACGTTTGTGGTGGTGGACTGCCCGACCGCTTATAACGCGATCCTCGGCCGACCGGCCCTGGTAGATTTTGGTGCAGTCACATCCATTCGGCACTTGTGCTTAAAGTTCCCTACCCGGGAAGCTGGAATTGGGAGGGTGAGAGGAAATCAGGGGGAGGCATGGCAATGTTACAATGTTCCAACCCACCTGCCCGTACTGATGGTCTGGGAAACCATTGAGCCAGAAATGGCTGAAGAAGATGAGTTGGATCCCTGAGTGGGGTCCGAAAAAATTGTGGAACCAATGGAGGATGTCGAGGAAATATAAGTGTGCGACCTCGACTCCACCAAGGTACTCCGGCTAGGAAAAAGCCTAGACCCGGAGGAAAAAGAAAAAATAGTAAAAACACTGAAGGGCGCCATCGACATTTTTGCATGGCGCCAAGAGGACATGACTGACATAAGTCCCCACGTCCTCAACGTCAACCCGGACATGCCACCAGTCCAACAAAAGCGACGCCCTCTCGACTCGGTAAAAGCCGACGCCCTAGAGAAAGAGGTGTATAAGCTTCTGACGAACAGCATGATCCGCGACGTATACTATCCGGAATGGCTAGCCAATCTGGTCCTGGTGCCCAAGCCGAACGGAACTTGGCGAGTTTGTATAGATTTCACTAATCTAAATAAAGCTTGTCCGAAGGACTGCTTCCCGCTACCCAGGATCGACCAGATGGTAGACGCCACTTCTGGATTCAAATTACTATCCTTCATGGACGCCTATGGCGGGTATAACCAAATAAAGATGCACACGGCGGACCAAGAGTGCACTAGCTTCAGGACCGATAAGGGGGTATACTGCTACCTGGTCATGCCTTTCGGACTGAAGAACACCGGAGCAACCTACCAAAGAATGGTCAACCGGATGTTCAAAGGCCTCTTGGGGCGAAACATGGAGGTATACCTGGACGACATGCTCGTCAAGTCTAAAGCATGCAATAGCCATGTAGACGACTTAGAGGAATGTTTTGAGGTAGTTCGGAGATACGTCATGAAGCTTAACCCCAAGAAATGCACCTTTGGGGTCAAATAAGGGAAGTTCCTAGGCTTCATCGTCAGCCAGAGGGGGATTGAGGCAAACCCAGAGAAAGTCCAAGCTCTCTTGAGCATGCCATCTCCCAAGAAGCATAAAGATGTGCAGAGCCTAACCGGAAAATGTTGTTGCCCTGAGCCGTTTCATCTCTCGGTCTACAGACAAGTGCATCCCCTTCTTCAACATACTGAAGAAGTGTCAAAAGTTTGAGTGGTCCGACGAGTGCGAGGAGGCATTCAAAAAACTGAAAGAGCATATGGCCAAGCCTCCTATCCTGTCAAAACTCGTCCTCGGAGAGGACCTATTCCTATATTTGGCCGTCTCCGAGCACGCGGTTAGCGCTGCCCTAGTCCGGGAAGAAGAGAAAACTCAACATCTTGTGTACTATGTTAGCAAGCGCATGGTAGGAGCAGAGACAAGGTACCCCATCATCGAGAAACTGGTTTTCTACCTCCTGATGGCCTCAAGAAAATTAACGCCCTATTTCCAAGCACATCCGATCAAGGTACTGACCAACCACCCACTCCGGCAAGTCCTCCAAAAACCAGAAGCATCCGGAAGGCTCCTCAAGTGGGCAATGGAGTTAAGTCAGTTCGACTTACACTACATTCCCCGAATCTCCATAAAAGGGCAAGCCTTGGCGGACTTCATTACCGAAGGTAATGAAGCAGAGGCAACCGCGAATTCACCAACACCATCGATCCCCACATGGAGAGTATTTGTGGACGGAGCCTCCAATGAAAATGGATCCGGAGCAGGAGTGGCGATGAAATCTCCGACCGGACTGCGACTCCAGGCAGCCCTACGGTTCGACTTCTCAGCTTCAAACAACGAGGCCGAATACGAGGCCTTGATAGCAGAGCTGAGGCTAGCGAAAGCCGTAGGGGCCAAAAGAGTGGAAGTCTACAGTGACTCCCAGCTGGTCGTAAATCAGATATCAGGAAAGTACCAAACACGCGGCGAGCAAATGGCCGCGTATGTAACAATAGTTTGGGAACTGCTGCACGAGTTCACGGACTACAAAGTAGAAAGAATCCCTCGGGAAAAGAACGCCCACGCGGACTGTCTGGCTAAGTTAGCTTAAGATAGTGAAATCGAAGGGCTGGGGGTAGTACCAGTGGAACGCTTGGCAGAGCCAAGCATCAAAGTAAAAGAGGCCATAATAATGGTTGGGCAAGAACCCAGCTGGATGGTCCCCATCATAGAATACATAACAAAAGGTGAGTTGCCCCAAGAAAGGGCACTGTCTCGAAAGATTCAGTATCAGGCTCATCGTTATGTAATGATGGATCAAATTCTCTACCGAAGAGGACTCAACATGCCTTATTTAAGTTGTGTATCGGAGCCTGAAGCTAGACAAATCATGCTAGAGGTCCACGAAGGATTCTGTGGAGATCATACAGGAGGACCCAGTCTCTTAAAGAAAATATTGAGACAGGGATACTTCTGGCCAACAATGAAAAATGATTGTATAGACTACGTCCAAAAGTGTGATTCGTGCCAAAGGTTTGCGAAAATACCGAGAGCTCCTCCCAATGAAATTACCCTGATGACTAGTCCCTAGTAGATTTGCCTTTTGGAACTTCAAATTCATCATCAACTGGTGCGAATTGATGCAACTTCCAGGATGTATTTTCACACTATAGAGTTCTTTTGCTAAGATATTAACTAGGAGAGGATCGGGGTGAGGGTTATTCATAATGACACTACAACACATCAATAAAACAGAAGTAAGGTTTTGGCTCATAAATTCATACACAGTTCAGAAAATAACAAGTAATGACATATGTTATAGAAATACTAAATCTAACATAGTTTATTTTCCAAGGTATTTCAACAAACTGATACAGTGTCCCGTTTAGGCGAGAGTCAAAGCATCATCCATTGAATAGAGTTGTCAACTCATCTAAAATGATAACCATTCTAGCAACCTTTTATTCGATCAAGATTGGAATTCAGCGTTGTCCCTTTTAGGCGAGAGTCAAGGCAATTCTATCTTATGAGCTTCCACCATTGTTTCATAATTTGCAAGTCAAGTATGGTCGCCACCATTAGGGTGATCTATACCATACAAAACACTTACAAACTACTTATCTTTCGAGATTAAACGGTGTGAAATTGCTAATGAACGTTCCTCCATTAGGGAGGATTACTCACTAAAACAAAGGCGGTGTAAAACCAACAATGGAGATCGAATGTCTCTTGATTAAAAGCTCATTTTTTAAAACAATATATGTATTTTGTATAATCATTTTATTCGATATTATAATATTGAAAAATTACAAACTAAAGTTGGTTTAAATAAATACAACTTCAATTAATTTTTAATTATTAATTCAAAAAAATAAATTCGAATAAATATCGAAAAAGTTCCATAATATAATAATGAAAAATTACAAATCAAAATTGATTTAAATAAAAAATCAACTTTAATTAAATTTCAATTATTATTTAAATTCGAAAAATAAATTCGAATAATAAATGGAACAAATTTGAAAATATCTTGTTTAAGTTGTTTTAGAATAATAAAAAAAACAAATCAACTTAAATATCTTTCAAATAAGATTTAATTAAATTAAAATTAAGTTATAACCACTATTTTAAAAATATTACATTTTAAGTTAGTATTCGAAAAGATATTAACTTAAAAAAATATCTGAAGAATCTTAATAACCAATGCCTAAAATTTCTCAACTTAATTTTGATATTTTAAATCTAAAAGATATTCAGATTTAAGTTGGTTAGTTGTAGATAACTGAATTTAAACTTAAATAGGAATATTTAATGAAAAATTCAAATTAAGCTTCAGAAAGAATCTAGATGGTTATAATTCTATATTTAATTAAATACAAGAAAATACATATAGTTTAGCTTAGAATATAAAATTCTTTAAACTATTGTTTTCTTAAATTAATTTCAAAATAAATGAAATTAATTATGTTGCTAATAAATTTTATTAGGTTAAACTAGTGTAATTAACCTAGTATAGTTGTTCAAATCAGGCAAATGGGCGTTCACAATTGGGGTGGTTCATGTGAGGGGGTGCTCGGTTCAGTATGTCGTACCCACTTCTATGGCTCCCAACTCTAACACAAGGCCCAAAAGAGAGGAAGTTAACCTTAAAATGAACAACTGTTATTAATTGAATAGGCCCAAAAACTAAATGGGCCTAAATAAAATCTATCAAGAACTATGATAATTTATTTAGCAACAACAACCTATATGCATCTATAATAAAATTAAACACATAGGCTCACACAGGCACACTTTGGATGGGTCATATCATGTTGCTTGGTTATACACAGATGAAAGAAGATTGTAAATATACCTGTTACAAATTATTTACTTGACCAAGGGAGCCATCAGATCATTAGATCTGGCAAAAAGTAACCATGGCTATTTGCAATCAAGTGATAATAGGTTTTGAAAACTTACACACAAGCTAAAACACATACTCCTGCAACAAGGTTAATTGGATAGTTGGATGTAGGATTTATTTAATTTTAAATTAAATAATTTCGAAATAATTAATTAAATAAATAAAAAAAATATTTTAGAAAATTTTAAAAAAAATTTGAAAAAAAATTTCGAAATAAAAAAATTTAAATTTAAAATTAAACCTACAATTTTGAAAAATTACGTTTCAACCAACCTAAATATCATTTCAAAATTTGCTAACTACTTTTAAATTTAAATGTTATTTTATAAATAAAAATTAAATAAAAAATTAAAAAGATAAATGAATATCCTTTTCAGATTTTAAATGTAATTTAAATAAATAAAATAACAAAATTTAAAAGTTAGCAAAATATCTTACTTCATTTAAAAATTTCATGATTATAGTTATCTTATTTTAAATTTATATAAGGTCAAATTATTTTTAAAAAAATTAATTTAAAAAATTTAAAATCTGACCTTAAATTTAAAAATAAGATAAGATATAATCAAATTTTTAAAAATATGATAGATTATTAAGCAAAAAAGATAACTATTTTTAAATTCAAATTACACTAATATCATGAATTAAATTTAAAAAATATTCAATTAATTCATTATGATAATTAGAATTGAATTAGGAAAAGAAATAGTATAAATACAGAACTACACAAAAAATTGGAAGTTAATTTCATGAAAAAGCATGAAAAAACGATGAAAAATGAAAAATTTGAGAGTTGTACGGACAGTATGAATTGCATACTGTCCGCGCGCGTAGCTAGGGGTGCATGGGCGAGAGAACTCGGCGCAGGAGGCTGCCAGCAGCCTCTCCGCGTGCGGAGCCCAGAAAATTCAGATAAAAACCTTGTCTGCGCGCGCGTGTCCCTGATGCACGACTCCGATATTTTTCGAAACTTCAAAAAATCATAACTAATTCAAATTTCTTGCAAGCAAATCAATTACCATGGCTCTAAGGCCAGTTGTTGGAAATTATTTTATCAGGATCTTAGATCTACTCACAAGTATGTTTATTAACACCCTAAATATGAACTTTCTAAAACGATGAAATAAACACGTATAAAGTTTAAGAAACTTTACACTGGGTGCAGCAGAATTAAATGACTCCTTCCGTTCAGATCTCTAACCCTTGTATCCTTTCTGTAGCAGAGTATTATCAAGATCTGAACCTGGATCTCTTTCTCTGAATCTTTGATGCTGAAACTCCTTTGCTGATGATCTTTCTTCACGATCTTCCTCACTATGATTGAGGTATGACTTGCTGTGTGTGGGCACTACTCTAATCACTAAGGTGTTTCAAAATTATCAAGGAAGAAGAGCGAGAGAGGGTGGCGGCCAAGGTTGAGAGAGAGGCTCAGGTTTTTCTAATTCAGAAGTGTAATTTTCCTGAAGCATTCACTACCTATTTATAGAATTCCACTAGGGTTAGGTTTGAATTATTTGGCATTAAAATAATGAAAATATCAGTTTAAAATGCCTACAAAATTGGTCGGCCATGGCTTATTGGGTTTGGGCCTTGCTTTTTGCAATTTTGTAATTTTAACACTTTTGTATCTGATTTTCTCAAAAACGCCAATTTTCTAATTCAACCATTTAAATGCCAATTCTAACTATTTAATAACTATAAATAATTATTAAATAATATTGTCATTTATCATATATATTAATTGAACCATACAAAGTATCATAATTAACAAATATGCCCCTAATAACTCTTTCTTTACAATTTCGCCCTTACTTAGTGAAAATTTCACAAATAGACATAGTCTAATTTTAGAAGTATAATTGATTAATCAAAACCAATTACATGAGTCTTACAAACAATATTATCTCAACTAGTGCGGGGACCATGGGTCTATATAACCGAGCTTCCAATAAGTAGATCAAGAATTTAGCACTAAAATTCACTAACTTATTAATTCTTCGTTGAGTCCACGCATAGAACTTAGAATTGCACTGTCAGTATATAGAATGCTCAATATGTTCCACCATATAGACGCATCATAAGTTATCCATTGTTATAATCCTAATTTGATCAATGATCCTCTATATGAATGATCTACACTGTAAAGGGATTAGATTACCGTAACACCCTACTATGTATTTTATCCTTAAAACACTTGACCCCGTATAAATGATATTTCAGCTTATGTGAAATGAGTACTCCACCATTTATGTTCGTTTGGTCAAGCTCGAAGGAGATCATCCTTTGCTTACTATTCGCCAAATAGAAGCTATAGATTCCATGTTTATGCTAGCGCTCCCACTCAATTGCACTACCGTGTTCCCAAAATGTACGTACCACCCTGACCTAAAAGTAGGCTTAACTAACAAATCAAAGAACACGAATAGCCTTTGAAGATTGAGCCTAATCATAACAGGATTAAGAACATTTGATCAAGGATCAACTAGGCGATATTGACTTGAATAGATTTTAAGGTAAGTTTAATTAAATCTAAGTCAAAGTTTAATATCGGTCCCTTCCGATGCATACTCCATGCATCCAACCTGAGCTTTACTTTAACCAATGTTTTGGAAAGAACATACCATTTCTCCAAATGCAAGTAAACTCTTGTTGTAGATTATTGTAATATCCCAGAAAATAAATAATATTTAAATGGACATATTTTATTAAATATGTAATTACTTGGAAAATGAAGTAGGATTATGATCTTACTTAGATAAATTGTTGAGAAATTATTTAACGAAATACGTTATTTTGGGCCCGGCAATTGTGGAATTTTAGCTATGTGGTTAGCAATGTCACGACATTAAATGAAAGAATTATTTTAAGAATATCCTGGATTAAGTTAGAATTTTATTAGAATGTCGGATTGGGGAATTAGTAAATTACCAAAATGCCCCTAGGTTATAATTTAAGTTTAGGTTATTTTGAGGGATAGTTTAGTCATTTTATTTTTGGCAATCTCTTTTCTTTACTTATTTATTTTGTGGCTGCAAAGGAAAAAAAAAAAAAAAGAAACCCTTATTTAAAGAAGTTGCCTTCCAAGGCAAGAAACCACTTTTCTTTTCAAAAAAAAAAACAAAACACAACTCCAAGCTTTTCTCTTCTTCTCCTTCTGTAGATCTTGTAGCAGTGGAACTGTGGGAAAAACTCACTTCTTTTTCTTCAAATTCTTGAGCTAATCCTAACCCTAGGAGCTAGCTAAGTTGAGGTAAGGTTTCTACTCTTTTCTTGGTTGGTTTCCATGAGTTTAGATTAGGTTTTGGTGAGGGTTTTCATTTAATTCAGAGCTGGGGTATAAGCTGAAGTTAGGTATGATTTGGTTTTGGTTCGAGCTGGAGGAGAAAAACCGGTGTTCGTTCGGCAAAGAACCGCCGTCGGCTGGTTCTGGCATCGTGTCCTGGCCGACCGGCTGGCGACAGGGAACAATTCTCGGGTTTCTCTCGATCCGTGTTTAGCTCGGGGTTGAACCTAGTACCCGCCTTTGAATAATTTCGAGTTATTTGAATTATTATATTGATGGTGAAGGCTAAGTCTAATCGGTTTAGAATTAGGGTTTTAATCCGAATATTATGTTAAGGTATTTATTTGTGTTTCTCAATTGTCGTGACATAGGACCGGGATTGCCTAGCTTGTTTTTCCACCTGAAGTCGGCCATATTCTTGACTTCTGAATTAAGGTAAGAAAAGTGGTAAGCACCATATGTGGTTAAAAATCAATGAATGAATGGAGGTGATCTTGATTATTATCATGATATTGATTAAAGCTTATTAAGCCTAGGTTATTACCTAGGGTCAGAAACGGTTATTACCGTTATGAGTAATTACTCTTGAAACCGCGGTTAGGTTTCTTACTTATCGTTTGCGCTATCGGGCAACGATAGTGACATATTCAGCTCGTATGTAACGAGTGGTAAAAGTGGTACCTTATTAAGTACCGAGAATGTATGATGTTTAAGGAAATGCTTATTATTATCGAATAGTGAGTAAACATAATGGCATGAGATTAAGTGGCTAATCATTTTCTTTCAATTATTGTTTTGATCACTTTCTTGCGAGTCTCGTGACTCACTCGGTGCTTTATGGTGCGAGGTAAAGGAAAAGCTAAAGTCGAACAACCATGAGTTATGGTCACGGCGGCAATGTACATACCGGCCACGGGCAGCCCGAGCTTTACGTGATGCTCTATTTTGATTGTATTTTGGAAAATATAAAGCTTATGTTGTAAAATACTTTGAACCAGTTTGTAAATATTTTGAAAACAGGGGGACCCCATAAATCATGTTACTTATCTTTTGTTAAACAACTTAAAGGTTGAGTTTTAACTATCAAATTTTAATTACCCACACTTTTAGTATAATTACATCTTATATAATTATTGGTATTTTAAATAAAGTGCACACACGTGGCGTCCCTGTTGGACAGGGCGTTACAACATGGTATCAGAGCGCCAAGGTTTTTAGATCCTGAAGACCGGTTTGATATGTACATTGGCCGCAAGGACTGGATCGACTCATGGTTTAGTAAGTTTTAAGTTAAAAGATAGTTTGTTAATTTTCTCGATTACCTCGATTATCCGAATTATGTCGATATCGAATGTTGTGGGAAGGATTATAATATATGGAAATACTTATCGCATTGTTATTACTTGGAATGTGATCGCGGGTGTATAGTTATGCACCCAAGGCGGACCGGTAGGGGTGCCCCGCGAGCTAGGCCTGGGCTCGTGGCTGCCGGTGAGGGAGAGAACCCTTTACCACCACTTAATTGGGAACGTTATATCTTGCTATGCAAGAAACTATTCGGCAGGTGAGCAAATCGTAGAATTGAGAGAGCAAATGACGAGCTCGGCTGCTCGCAAATTGAATCCCGATCCTCGGCAAGACCTCTAGTAGTGCCACCTGACAGTGTGAAATCGTTTGGAACCATTATATGAACGGTTCGAAGCGTAACCCGCCGTTGTTTGAGGGTGGTGCTGATCCACTCAAGCGCAGCAATGGATGAGTATGATAACATCCATTTTTGATTTTATGCGAGTTGAAGATAATGACCGGCCGTGTGCTACATATATGCTACGAGATGATGCCCGTATTTGGTGGGAGATTGTATCTCGGGGCCATGATGCGAATAATATGACCCGGGAAACTTTTCGGGCCTTATTTTTGAAAAGTATTATAATGAGTCTATTAAGGCGGCAAAAGGCGTAAGAGTTTATACGGTTAACTCGGGGTAGTATGACCGTGATGAGTATGCTACTAAGTTTGATCGACCGGCAAAGTTTGCCTCGGATGAGGTGGCTACCGAAGGCCTGCTAGAAAAGCCAAGTTTATTCGGGGGCTGGATGAACACATCGCCCGGGATGTGATTGTTGCTTCTAAACAACGGGGGGTTGCCCGAACTTATGCTCAGATAGTTGAGTTGGCTTTAGTTTCTGAGGGTGCAGAGGCTCAGATACGAAAGAAAAATATTGCCAGAAGAGATTCGTGGAAACAAACAAAGAAGTCTTTGGTTCGGGTAGGGTACCGATCTTGGTGACCGCAAGAAAAGACCTAATGAAACATCAAGCGACGGAGCCCAAACAAGAGATTCCGGGGTAACCAAGGTTTCGTCGTAGTGGGAATGAAAACCGGCGGACTTTTCCCGAATGTCCGAGGTGTAAAAGGCATCACATTGGCGAGTGTCGTCAGTGGCCTCGTTTCCACCGTGGAATGGTGGGTCATATGAAGAGAAATTGTCCACAATTGCTACGGTTAGAGCAAAAGAAGGATGATACACCCGCTCCCGCTCGAGTGTTTGCCCCGACTCAAGGCGAGGCCGTGCGGTCCTTCTGCCGTGACGGGTCGGCTTTGCATTGCCGGTACTTTATTGATCGTATTAATTGATTCTCGGTGCGACGCATTCTTATATTTCAAGTAGAATAATTGAGCAATTTGAATAAACCTAGTGATGTGCTTTCTAGAGGTTTTGGAACCTTGTTGCCTACCTGGGAGTTGGTTATCTCCAAAGGCGGGTGGGTTCGATCCTTCCGTGTTTGTGGAAGGAAGAGAGTTATGAGTTGATCTCGATAGAATTAAATCCGGAGGATTTTGATGTTATTTTGGGGATGGATTGGCTTGCTAAATACAACGCCACCATTGATTGTAAAGAAAGATGGTAACTTTTCACTCGAGGGCGAGGACCCTTTTGTATTTGTGGGTAAGATGCAAGGATCTCGGATTCCCTTAATTTCAGCCCTTAAGGCAAGGGATTTGTTGTGTGAGGGGTGCATTGGTTTCTTAGCAAGTGTTGTGGATATTTCCGGGGAACCACTAGCGGGACCGAAGCATGTCCTGCTGGTTCGAGAATTTCGGATGTGTTCCTTAAGAGTTACTGTGGTTGCCACCAAAACGTGAAATTGATTTTGAGATTGATTTAATACCAAGAGCGAGCACGTATCGAAAGCTCCCTACGGGATGGCACCAGAGCCGAAAGAGTTAAAAGTTCAATTACGGGATGATGGATTTGAAATTTACTAGACCTAGTACTTCACCTTGGGGTGCACCGGTTTTGTTTGTGAAAAAGAAAGATGGAACATTACGAATGTGTATAGATTATCGGGAGTTAAACAAATTAACAAGTGAAGAACAAGTACCCTCTCGCCAAGAATAGATGATTTATTTGATCGCTATGCGAGGTAAAAACCTGTCTTTTCTAAGATTGATCTTCGATCCG
The DNA here is from genome assembly GCF_029168945.1 of Cannabis sativa. Lineage (NCBI taxonomy): Eukaryota > Viridiplantae > Streptophyta > Magnoliopsida > Rosales > Cannabaceae > Cannabis > Cannabis sativa. The sequence goes on from NC_083604.1 coordinate 29,933,644, forward strand.
GTTATCACCAACCGAGGATTCGAGAGGAGGATATTCCCAAGACAGCCTTTTCGGACCGTATGGTCATTATGAATTCACGGTAATGTCCTTCGGATTAACGAATGCCCCGGCAGATTTATGGACTTGATGAACCGAGTGTTCGGAGATTTTTTGGATGATTTTGTTATTGTCTTTATCGATGATATTCTAATTTATTCGGACTCGGAAGAGACTCACGAAAGACATCTTCGAATGGTATTACAACGTCTCGTGGAGCATAAGTTGTATGCCAAATTTAAGAAATGTGAATTTTGGTTACCTCGGGTGAGTTTCTTGGGGCATGTGGTGAGTAAAGATGGTATTTTAGTGGATCCGCAAAGATTGAAGCGGTGCGTGACTGGCCTCGACCTAAGTCAGCAACTGAAGTTAGAAGTTTCCTGGGGTTAGCAGGGTATTACCGAAGATTTGTTGAGGGCTTTGCAAAGATTTCTACGCCTTTAACTGAGTTGACCCGAAAGAATTGTAAGTTTGTTTGGACTCGACAAGTGTGAAGGTAGTTTCCGGAATTGAAACAAAGGTTGATTACCGCTCCCGTGCTAACCTTACCAAAAGGTGACGAAAAGTTCGTGATTTATTGTGATGCATCCAAACAAGGGTTAGGTTGTGTTCTTATGCAATCGGAAAAGTGATTGCTTATGCATCCGAGCAATTGAAGGAGTATGAACAACGATATCCTACCCATGATATTGAATTAGCGGCCGGTTGTCTTTGCACTAAAAGTTTGGCGTCACTATACGTACGGTGAGAAGTGTGAAATTTATACAGATCACAAAAGCCTCAAGTACTTTTTCACTCAGAAGGATTTAAATATGAGGCAACGACGATGGTTAGAACCGGTCAAAGATTATGACTGCCGAGATTCTCTACCACCCCGGTAAAGCAAATGTGGTAGCGATGCTCTAAGTCGGAAAGGACCAGGCAAGTTTGTGAACTAAAGGAAATCTCAGCCCATGTTGGCCGAGGATATGACGAGAGCGGAATTGAATTTATAATTGGAAAACTTGCTAATATCACCATACAATCTAATCTATTGGAAAGAATTAGAGTAGCCCAACAAGGTGACCTTGAGCTGACGGGGACATAAGGAGAAGTTAGAGGCTGGATTGGCAAGAGACTTTTCATGCTTATCCGATGGGTTGTTGCGATACAAAAACAGATACGTGTACCTTAGGTTGACAAAGAAATCGGACAAGAGATTCTTGATGAATCTCATACTACACCGTACTCCTTACACCCGGAACAACCAAGATGTATCATGATGTGAAAGCTTTATACTGGCGTGGTATGAAGAGGGATATTGTTGAATATGTGTCAAAATGTTTAACTCGTCAACAAATTAAAGCGAACACCAAAGGCCGGCGGGTTTGCTTCAACCTCTAAAGATTCCCGAATGGAAATGGGAAGACATCACCATGGATTTTGTGGTGGGATTACCCAGTACGTAGGGTATTATGATTCTATTTGGGTGATAGTGGATCGATATACGAAGTACGCTCACTTTCTCCTGAGGACAACGTATACAAGTGGATCAATATGCCGATTTGTATATTAAAGAGATAGTTCGACTTCATGGTGCCCCAAAGTCGATAGTTTCGTATCGAGATCCAAAATTTACATCCAAATTTCGGGGAAAGTTTACAAAGCAAGCAATGGGTACTAAGTTGAAATTCAAGATGACTTTTCATCCTCAAACCGATGGACAATCTGAAAGAACTATCCAGATACTTGAGGATATGTTGAGGGCATGTATAATGGACTTTGAAGGTTCTTGGAACAAGTACCTACCTCTGATTGAGTTTTCTTATAACAATAGTTATCAGAGTACCATTGGCATGGCTCCGTATGAGATGCTTTATGGAAGGAAATGTCGATCACCTATTCACTGGATGAGGGAGTGGTGAACGTAGGTATCTTGGACTGAAGCCGTCCAAAGAACGAGCGAGGCTATTGAGAAGATTCGAGCTCGTATGCTTGCTTCCCAAAGTAGACAGAAAAGCTACGCAGATCCAAAGCGTAGAGATGTTGAATTCCAAGTTGGGGATTTTGTTTTTCTTCGGGTATCGCCAATGAAGGGAATTCGAAGGTTCGGGAAGAAGGGAAAGTTGAGTCCCAGATTTATTGGTCCATTTGAGATTCTTGAGAAAGTAGGTCAGGTAGCTTATCGGTTGGCTCTACCTCCCGCCTTATCCGGGGTTCATAATGTGTTTCATGTCTCGATGCTTCGGAAATATGTATACGATACAACTCATATCTTAAGTTATGAAGATATTGAGCTTCAAACCGACCCGTCGTATGAAGAACAACCGCATACGGATCTTAGACAGAAAGAAAAGGTGTTGCGAAACAAGACGATTTCACTAGTCAAAGTGTTGTGGCGGAACAAAGAAAGTTGAAGAAGCGACTTGGGAATTAGAGTCGCGTATGCGGAGTTGTATCCCGAGCTTTTCAGGTAAATTTCGAGGACGAAATTCCTATAAGTGGGGGATAGTTGTAATATCCCAGAAAATAAATAATATTTAAATGGACATATTTTATTAAATATGTAATTACTTGGAAAATGAAGTAGGATTATGATCTTACTTAGATAAATTGTTGAGAAATTATTTAACGAAATACGTTATTTTCGGGCCTATAATTGTGGAATTTTAGCTATGTGGTTAGCAATGTCACGACATTAAATGAAAGAATTATTTTAAGAATATCCTGGATTAAGTTAGAATTTTATTAGAATGTCGGATTGGGGAATTAGTAAATTACCAAAATGCCCCTAGGTTATAATTTAAGTTTAGGTTATTTTGAGGGATAGTTTAGTCATTTTATTTTTGGCAATCTCTTTTCTTTACTTATTTATTTTGTGGCTGCAAAGGAAAAAAAAAAAAAGAAACCCTTATTTAAAGAAGTTGCCTTCCAAGGCAAGAAACCACTTTTCTTTTCAAAAAAAAAAACAAAACACAACTCCAAGCTTTTCTCTTCTTCTCCTTCTGCCGATCACTGTAGCAGCTGGAACCAGGGAAAAACTCACTTCTTTTTCTTCAAATTCTTGAGCTAATCCTAACCCTAGGAGCTAGCTAAGTTGAGGTAAGGTTTCTACTCTTTTCTTGGTTGGTTTCCATGAGTTTAGATTAGGTTTTGGTGAGGGTTTTCATTTAATTCAGAGTCGGGGTATAAGTGAAGTTAGGGTAGGTTCTTAGGGTGATTTGGAACTTGTGTGAATGAAGATTGAGGGAGATTAAGGGCTGTGCAACAAATAGGTGTGGAAAGTGATGTTTTTAATGAAAATTGACAAGTGAGATGTTGATTTTGAGTAACATGATGAATTGTGATTAAATGATATGTTGAATGCATTGTATTTAGTATGTTGAACTGTTCTGGAAGTGCAAATTAGGTATGATTTGGTTTTGGTTCGAGCTGGAGGAGAAAAAACCAGAATTGTTCTGATGCAGCGACAACTGTCACCTGTTGGTTCTGTATCAATCGATCGGCTATTTACGGCGGGGGAACAATTCTCGGGTTTTTCTCTGATCCGTGTTTAGCTCGGGGTTGAACCTAGTACCTGCCTTTGAATAATTTTGAGTTATTTGAATTATTATATTGATGGTGAAGGCTAAGTCTAATCGGTTTAGAATTAGGGTTTTAATCCGGAATATTATGTTAAGGTATTTATTTGTGTTTCTCAATTGTCGTGACATAGGACCGGGATTGCCTAGCTTGTTTTTCCACCCAGGTCGGCCATATTCTTGACTTCTGAATTAAGGTAAGAAAAGTGGTAAGCACCATATGTGGTTAAAAATCAATGAATGAATGGAGGTGATCTTGATTATTATCATGATATTGATTAAAGCTTATTAAGCCTAGGTTATTACCTAGGGTCGGAAACGGTTATTACCGTTATGAGTAATTACTCTTGAAACCGCGGTTAGGTTTCTTACTTATCGTTTGCGCTATCGGGCAACGATAGTGACATATTCAGCTCGTATGTAACGAGTGGTAAAAGTGGTACCTTATTAAGTACCAGGAATGTATGATGTTTAAGGAAATGCTTATTATTATCGAATAGTGAGTAAACATAATGGCATGAGATTAAGTGGATAATCATTTTCTTTCAATTATTGTTTTGATCACTTTCTTGCTGAGTCTCTGTGACTCACTGGTGCTTTATGGTGCAGGTAAAGGAAAAGCTAAAGTCGAACAACCATGAGTTATGGTCACAAAGAAGAATGTACATACCGGCCACGGGCGGCCACGGTTTACGGATGCTCTATTTTGATTGTATTTTGGAAAATATAAAGCTTATGTTGTAAAATACTTTGAACCAGTTTGTAAATATTTTGAAAATAGGGGGACCCCATAAATCATGTTACTTATCTTTTGTTAAACAATTTAAAGGTTGAGTTTTAACTATCAAATTTTAATTACCCACACTTTTAGTATAATTACATCTTATATAATTATTGGTATTTTAAATAAAGTGCACACACGTGGCGTCCCTGTTGGACAGGGCGTTACAATTATCATATCGGTAAAACCCTGTGTCTGATAAATCTAGGAAACTTTATTCACGTAGTCATGTTTGCTTTCCAATGTGATGACAACACAATAAACAGGATCAAGTATGTGAAAAGGGTTTAAGATGAATTTATAAATCAAATAGACAAGCAATTGATAAAGTGAACCAAAACATACACAAATGAATGAAAAATACTTCTGTTTCTTTATTGATGTTGAATAAAATAGATTACATTGAAATGGAGTTTTATTTACGGCATAAAACCCAATAATATGTTCCACGATATAGATATGCTATCTCATTTAACCATTGTTATAATCTTATTGTGATCAAAGATCCTCTATATAGATGATTTACATCGAGATGGGATAATTTTACCGTTTACACCCCTCAACGTATTTTGCCCCTTAAAACCGTTAGCTACCTGTAAATGATGTTTAGTGATCTAAGAATTAGTCACTTAAACAAGAGCTCATCCATTTACTTCTATTTAGCTAAGCTCGAAGGGAATCATCACTTGACTTTTATATACCAGTAGAAGCTATAGATTCCATATTTATGTTCAGCACTCCCACTCAATCATACTATCATGTTCCTAAAATATACGTATCACCCTGACCCAAAAGTAGGCTTAACTAATAAATCAAATAACATGAATAGTACTCCTGAGTTGAGCCTAAGCATATCAGGATTTAGATTCTTTTAATCTTAAGATCAACTACTGATATTGACTTGGAAAGATATAACGGTAAGTTTATAATATCTTAACTAAGTTGCAATATCAGTCCAGTCCAATGTATACTCCATACATTCGAAACTAGTGTACTTTACTAATGTCCTGGAAAGAACATAACACTTACTCCAAGTGTAAGTACACATCATCGCTGATTATCACATCAGTGAAATCCAAAACACTGATGAAACAGGGACTTAGTCTTTTGATTCATATAATCACAATCACATTCCACTGTGTTGACAATACTGTAATTGTGAATAAACATATGATTTGGACTTAACAGATTTTGTGTATAAACATATTAAACCGTAAGCATGTAAAATTCATGCAAACATAAATGTCTTCAAATTTCTTATATTGATAACTAATTTGATTGTAAAGGGTTTTATTTACGGCACAAAACCCAACAGGTGCTTCCTTTTGATAGTGCATAGATCCTTGATAATTTTGGCATAAGCCGGTACTTGCTTGATTACATGAAGTAATTGCAAGTTAACCTTAACTTGTGTCAAAAAGTCAAGGATCTCACTATGACTTTCCAGTACCTTCCCAGTGGATTTCAAAGCCTGAGGAAAGGGCACCTTTACTGGAAGGTTTTGTGGCACATCAGCATCTGGGCGGGCATTGGTACAGTAGTGATTTTTGGTAATGGTGATACCGTACTTTGACCACTTCGAGTAGTAATGACATTAGAGGTTGAGCGGGAAGCTTACCACGCCCTTGAATGACTGAAGAATCATTTAACTTTGTTAATTGAATCTTTATGTCTTTCAATTCCTCCATCACATGAGTGAAATAAGTCTTGAACTCTAGTTGAGAGTCTACGAGACTTTTCATGGAATTCTCAAGAGACTTATTTTGCTGATCAGGCCTCCATTGGCTCCCAGATGCTTGATTTTAACTTGTATCCTCCCAACTGAAATTGGGATGGTTACACCAACCAGGATTGTATGTGTTGGAGTAGGCATTATAAGGCTTCTTGTTATCCCCTAAGGCATTACATTGTTCCTCATCTGCTCCCCTCAACATACTAAGAGTAGGGCACTCTTGTGGTTGATGGTCAATCCCTCCACAAATGAAGCATGGTTCTAGCTTTTCTACTGTTGCAGCCATCTGGAGTGCTGTACCTTCTTGAGTTTTGAATGCCTCAAATTGTTTTTTCAAAGCTTCAAGTTGAGCTTTCACACTGTCCTCCACCTTCAATTGGTAGACTCCGGCTCTTCATGGCTTGTCCGTAGGACTTGGCGCACTCCATGTGTAGGATTTCAAAACTTGCTCCAAAGCTAACCAATTGTTCCCAGACTTTACAGATCAGTATAAGAACCATAACACAACATATTCCAAGCTTCAAAACACAACAATTCAATCTCTAACTCAAAATCACATGTTCAAGTGAAGAAAACTTAATTTTTAGCTTCGTGCAATGGAATTCAAATCAACCAGCCATGGAAACCCCCCAAATAAATTTTCAGCATACTCAAAAATCTAAACTAAACATAACCCTAACTTACTTTAACTCCTACAGCTACTGAAACACAAAACCTTACTCCAAAACCAATTAAATTCTTAAAACAAAGCATATAACTTACCTTGATTGCTTCTAGGTTGGGCTTAGGTTCTACAAGTTACTTCAATTCAAGAGAAATGGTGAAGTTTTGATCCTTTGTTGGTAGGTTTTTGGGTCACACGAAGGGGAGAAGAAGGAGAAGAAGAAAAAGTTTTGTTTCTTGCCGTGGAAGCTTTTTCCTTAAATAGGGTTTCTTTTTCTTATCTAATTTATTTTCTTATTTTATTTTTTTTTAAAAGTCAGCCCATAAACAATTACAATATAAATACCTATTCTAAAGAATGACTAAATTATCCTCCAAGAAACTTAAATTTTAAAATAACTTAGGGGCATTATGGTAATTTTACTAATCCACCGAACTGACATTCTAAAATTCTAAACTAGTCCGGAATATCCTCAAAATAATTCTCCCATTAATGTCGTGACACTTCTGACCACATCTCTAAATTTCCACAGTCGCCAAGCCCGATAAAATATTTTTATTTCAAAAATAGTATCCTCGATACCCACATATCTCAATATAATCTCATAATTAATAAATTACGCTATATATATCATTCAATAAATTATCAGTAGTTACCCTAAGTAAGATAATAATCTTACTATAATTACATATTTAATAAAATTTGTCTATTTAAATATTATTTTATTTTTCGGGATATTACAACTCTCCCCCCCTTATAGAAATTTTCTCCTCGAAATTTACCTTAAAAGCTTGGGATACAGCCCACGCACCTGCGACTCTAATTCCCAAGTCGCTTCTTCAACCTTGTTGTTCCGCCATAGCACTTTAACTAGCGGAACAGTCTTGTTCCGCAGTACCTTTTCTTTCTTGTCTAAAATTTGTACTGGTTGTTCTTCATATGACAGGTCGGTCTGAAGCTGAATGTCTTCATAACTAAAGACAAGAGTTGTATCTGATACATATTTTTGAAGCATCGAGACATGAAACACGTTATGAACCCCAGATAAACCAGAAGGTAGAGCCAACCGATAAGCTACCAAACCTACTTTCTCAAGAATCTCGAACGGACCAATAAACTTGGGACTCAACTTTCCTTTCTTCCCAAACCTTCAAATTCCTTTCATTGGGGATACCCGAAGGAAAATAAAATCACCAATTTGGAATTCAACATCCCTACGATTTGGATCTACGTAGCTTTTCTGTCTACTTTGTGAAGCAAGCATACGAGCCCTAATCTTTTCAATAGCCTCACTCGTTCTTTGAACAACTTCAGGTCCAAGATACCTGCATTCACTAGCTTCATCCAAGTGAATAGGTGAACGTCATTTCCTTCCATAAAGCATCTCATTAGGAGCCATGCCAATGGTACTCTGATAACTATTGTTATAAGAAAACTCAATCAGAGGTAGGTACTTGTTCCAAGAACCTTCAAAATCCATTACACATGCCCTCAGCATATCCTCAAGTATCTGGACAGTACTTTTAGATTGACCATCGGTTTTGAGGATGAAAAGCTGTACTGAATTTTAGTTTAGTACTCATTGCTTGCTGTAAGCTTCCCCAGAATTTGGATGTAAATTTGGGATCTCGATCTTAAACTATCGACTTTGGGGCACCATGAAGCCGAACTATCTCCTTGATATACAAATAATCATATTGATCCACTGTATACGTTGTTCGCACTGGTAAAAGTGTGCAGACTTCGTATATCGATCCACTATCACCCACATAGAGTCATAGTATCCTACTGTTTTGGGCAATCCCACCAAAAAATCCATGATGATCTCTTCCCATTTCAATTCCGGAATCTTTAAAGGCTGAAGCAAACCTACCAGCCTCTAATGTTCTGCTTTAATTAGTTGACAGGTTAAGCATCTTGACACATATTCCACAATAACCCTCTTCATACCCGGCCACCAGTATAAAGCTTTCACATCATGATACATTTTGGTTGTCCCCAGATGTAAGGAGTACGGTGTAGTATGAGATTCGTAAAGAATCTCTTGTCTGATATCTTTGTCAACTAATATACAAATTTTGTTCTTGTATTGCAACAACCCATTAGATAAAAATGAAAAGTCTTTTGCCAATCCGGCCTCTAACTTCTCCTTATGCCCCTGTAACTCAAGATCACTTTGTTGAGCTACTCTAATTCTTTCCAACAGATCAAACTGCAGGGTAATGTTGGCAAGATTTCCAATCACAAATTCAATTCCCACTCTAGTCATATCCTCAGCCAATTTTGCTGAAATCTTCATTAGTTCACAGACCTGCCCTGGTCCTTTTCGACTTAAAGCATCTGCTACCACATTTGCTTTACCAGGGTGGTAGAGAATCTCGCAGTCATAATCTTTGACCAGTTCTAACCATCGTCGTTGCCTCATATTGAAGTCCTTCTGAGTAAAAAAGTACTTGAGGCTTTTGTGATTAGTATAAATCTCACACTTCTCACCATACAGATAGTGACGCCAAACTTTCAATGTAAAAACAACAGCTGCCAATTCAATATCATGGGTAGGATACCGCTGTTCATACTCTTTCAATTTCCTGGATGCATAAGAAATCACTTTCCCTGACTGCATAAGAACACAGCCTAACCCCCTGTTTGGATGCATCACAATAAATCACAAACTTTTCATCACTTACTTGTAAGGTTAATACAGGAGCAGTAATCAAACTTTGCTTCAGTTCCTGAAAACTACCTTCACACTTATCAGTCCAAACAAACTTGCAGTTCTTTCGTGTCAATTCTATTAAGGGCGTAGAAATTTTTGCAAAGCCCTCAACAAACCTTCTATAATACCCTGCCACTCCCAGGTTACTTCTAACTTCAATTGTTGACTTAGGTTGTGGCCAGTCGCGTACCGCTTCACTTTACTAGATCCATTAGAATACCATCTTTACTTACCACATGCCCCAAGAAACTCACTTGAGGTAACCAGAATTCACATTTCTTGAACTTGGCATACAACTTATTCTCTCTGAGACGTTGTAACACCATTCGAAGATGTCTTTCATGAGTCTCTTCTGTGTCTGAATAAATTAGAATATCATCAATAAAGACAATAACAAAATCATCCAGAAAGTCTTTGAACACTCGGTTCATCAAGTCCATAAATGCTACCGGGGCGTTTGTTAATCTGAAGGACATTACTAGAAATTCATAGTGTCCATACTGGGTTCGAAAAGCTGTCTTGGGAATATCCTCTTCTCGAATCCTCAACTGGTGATAACCAGATCAAAGATCGATCTTGGAGAAGACGGTATTTCCCTGTAGCTGATCAAATAAGTCATCTATCCTTGGCAATGGATACTTGTTCTTCACTGTCAACTTGTTTAACTCCCGATAATCAATGCACATTCGTAAAGTTCCATCCTTCTTTTTCACGAACAAAATTGGTGCACCCCAAGGTGAGGTACTTGGTCTTGTAAATTTTAAATCCATCATCCCCTGTAATTGAACTTTTAACTCTTTTAGCTCCGCAGGTTCCATCCTGTAGGGAGCTCTTGATACAGGCTCTACCCCTGGTATTAGGTCAATTTCACGTTTTGGTGGTAACCCCAGTAACTCTTCTGCAAAAACATCTAGAAATTCTCGAACCACTGGGACATGCTCCGGTCCCACTGGTGGTTCCCTGGTAATGTCCACAACATTTCCTAAGAAACCATTGCACCCTCACACAACAAATCTCTTTCCTTAAGCGCTAAAATTAAGGGAATTCGGGATCCCTGCATCTTACCCACAAATACAAAGGGGTTCTCGCCCTCAGGCTGAAAAGTTACCATTTTTCTCTTGCAATCAATAGTGGCATTGTATTTTGCAAGCCAATCCACACCAAAAATAACATCAAAATCGTCCAAATTTAGTTCTATCAGATCAACTGATAACTCTCCTCCTTCCACAAATATTGGAAGGGATCTCACCCACCTGCTGGAGATAACCAACTCTCCAGTAGGCAATAAAGTTCCAAAGCCTCTAGCAAGTACATCACTAGGCCTATTCAATTTCTCAATTATTCTACTTGAAATATAAGAATGTGTCGCACTAGAATCAATCAGAACAGTCAATAAAGTTCAAGCAACAGAAAGCTGACCTGTCACAGTGGAAGGGCCAGCATCAGCCTCGGCCTGTGTTAGGGCAAACACCCGGGCAGGAGTAGGTGTATCATCCTTGTTTTGCTCTGGTCGTAGCAGCTGTGGGCAATTCCTCTTCATGTGACCCACTACCCCACAGTAGAAACAGGCCCTGGCCTAACACTCGCCCTGGTGGCGCCTTTTAAACCTCAGATATTCAAGAAGAGTCCGCAAATTTTGATCCCACCACGATGAAAACCTTAGTTACCTGGAACCTTTTTTTTGGGCCTGTAGCTAATGATTCATTAGGGCTTTTCTTGCGGTCACCGGGGTTAGTACCCCTTCCAAAACCAACACTAGATGTCTGCTTCCATGAATCTCCTCTAGCAATATTTTTCTTTCGTATCTAATCTTCTGCACCCTTAGAAACTAGGGCCAATTCAACTATCTGGGCATAAGTTCAAGCAACCCCAGGTTGTTTAGAAGCAACAATCACATCCTGCCCGATATGTTCATCCAACCCTTGAATAAACTTTGCTTTTCTAGAAGCTTCATTAGCCACCTCATCTGAAGCAAATTTTGCCAGTCGATCAAACTTAGTGGCATACTCTGTCACTTTCATACAACCCTAGGTCAATCGTATAAACTCTTTTGCCTTTGCTGCCCAAATAGACTTATTATAGTACTTCTCATAAAACATGGTCCGGAAGGCATCCCAGGTCATGTTATTCAGGTCATCACCCTGAGACACAATCTCCCACCAAATACGGGCATCATCTCGCAACATATAGATAGCACACCTGACCCGATCATTATCCTTGACCCGCATAAAATAAAAAATCGATGCTATCATACTCATCCACTGCTACACCTTGAGTGGATCAGCACCACCGTCAAACACTGGCGGGTTCTGCTTCCTGAATCGCTCACACAACGGTTTGAAACGATTCCTTGCATTTAGTGGCACTAACAGAGGTGCCAGAGGATTATGATTAGGGTTTAGAGCAGGCTAAGCTCGCTGCTCCCTCAATTTTCTAATTTGTTCACCCTGCTGCCGGATAGTCTCTTGCATCGCACTATACAACTCTTCCCAGTTTGGTGGTGGTGGAGGGTTCTCACGTTCACCAGCAACCCCGAGCCTAGCTAGCTCGCAGTTACCTCTACCATTTTGCCTCGGGTGCATAATCTATACACCTGCAGTCACTTTTCAGGTAATAACAATACTTATAAGTATTTCCATATATCATAATCCTTTCTGCACATTTCAAATATTAACACAATTTAGATAATCAGGCAATAAGAAAGTTAACAAACTATCTATTAATTAAAAGCTTACTAAACAATGAGTCGAACGAGTCCTCGTAGCAAATGTACAGATCAAACCAACTTTCAGGATCTAAAAACCTTGGCACTCTGATACCATGTTGTAACGCTCTGTCCAGCAGGGACGCCACATGTGTGTTATTTTTGTTTATAAAATTCTTATTTAAAAACTATATAATTATACCAAAAGTGTGGGTAATTAAATTTTTGATAATTAAAATCAAGCATATAAAAATTTCTTTATAGTAAAAGATAAGTAATGAGAACTACGGGGACCCGCTGTTTCCAAAATATTACAAACTAGTTTATTAGTACTTTTAGAACATACACTTTGCATTCCAAAAATATATTCAAAATAGAGCATCCTGTTCACTGGCCTGTGCCACTGCGGCTGATATGTACATTGCTGCTACGACCTCGAACTCGTAGCTGCTCAACCTTTGCTTTCCCTTTACCTACACCATAAAGCACCCGTGAGTCATAGAGACTCAGCAAGAAAAGTGAATAAAACAATAACCAGTAATATTCATTAATTCAATCTCATATCAACATGCTTACACATTTACACAATATCTTAAACACACAATCCCGGTACTTTATAAAGTACCCCTTTACCATTCGTTAACCACGAGCTGAATATGTCACTATCATTACCCGATGAAGCAAACGATAAGTAAGAAACCTATACGCAGTTTCAAGAGTAATTATTCACAACGGTAATAACCGCTTCCAACCCTCGGTCACAAGAGAGACTCAACAAACATTTAATTGGAACCTTGATAATAATCAAGGCTATAACCATTCAACCGCTAACATTTAGCCACATACGGTGCTTACCATTTTTCTTACCTCAATTCAGAACTCAAGTGTGTGTGAGCCAACCTCAGTGGAAGGATACTTGACAATCTCGGGTCCTATGTCATTACAAAAGTAAATCAATAAGGCTCTATTCCAAAACACTGTCTAAAACACGCATAAAATAACCTAGGGTTTTCTACCCAATCTTATGGTGAAAACACCCTAAAATAAAATACATCTTTTGGCTCTAATCTATTTCTCATACTATAGAGCTCTTCATAATCTTCGAAACGGTATATAGAATTTCTAAACCGGACACCCGAGTGAAAAGTTATGGCTAAAATACGAAAAATCGGGGATTCTTGAAAACTGACCATCCAGAATTCCGGTTGGTGCAGCCCTACCATCTGGAATTTCGGTTCACCACAACAGAAACTCGAAAATTTCAGCTCTTCAAAGTCTCAAAACTTGCTCCAAACCTAACCAATTGTTCCCAAACTATACAGAACAGTATAATAACCATAACACAACATATTCCAAGCTTTAAAACACAATAATTCAATCTCTAACTCAAAATCACATGTTCAAGTGAAGAAAACTTAATTTTAAGCTTCATCCAATGCAACTCAAGTCAACCAGCCCCGGAAACCACCCAAATCAATTTTTAGCATACTCAAAAATCTTAACTAAACATAACCCTAATTTACTTTAAGTCCTACAGCTACTAAAACACAAAACATTACTCCAAAACCAATTAAATTCTTAGAACAAAGCATAGAACTTACCTTGATTGCTTCTATAGGTTAGGCTTAGGTTCTACAAGCTACTTCAATTCAAGAGAAATGGTGAAGTTTGCTCCTTTGCTGGCTGGTTTTTGTTCACACGAAGGGGAGAAGAAGGAGAAGAAGAAAAAGTTTGGTTTCTTGCCTTGGAATCTTTTCCCTTAAATAGGGTTTCTTTTTCTTATCTAATTTATTTTCCTATTTTTTTTAAAAGTCAGCCCTTAACAATTAAAATATAAAATCCCTATTCTAAAGAATGACTAAATTACCCTCCAAGAAACTTAAATTTTAAAATAACTTAGGGGCATTATGGTAATTTTACTAATCCAACAAACCGACATTCTAAAATTCTAAACTAGTTTGGAATATCCTCAAAATAATTCTCCCATTAATGTCGTGACACTTCTGATCACATGGCTAAATTTCCATAGTCGTCGGGCCCGATAAAATATTTTTATTTCAAAAATAGTATCCTCGATAACCACATATCTCAATATAATCTCCGTAATTAATAAATTACGCTATATATATCATTCAATAAATTCTTAGTAGTTACCCTAAGTAAGATCATAATCTTACTATAATTACATATTTAATAAATATGTCTATTTAAATTTTATTTTATTTTCCGGGATATTACAAAGGAAAGATTGCCGGACACTTCAACTCAAAGGTGAAAAGTCATACCTTCGACGTTGGTGATCTTGTTCTGCGAAGACTATTCACAACTTCCCAGGAACTGGGAGTGGGGTGCTTGGCCCGAACTGGGAAGGCCCCTACGAGATACTGGAGAAAGTGGGACAAGGTCCTTTTTAGGTCAAAAAAATAGACGGATCAAGGGTCCCCAAGGCCTGGAATGCAGATCATTAGCACTGATATTACAAATAGGCAATGGACACCAGGTACTGACACAATTTGGAGTATTTTTTTGTAAATAGTCTATGTAATTAACTTTTGAATCGATGGCTTTAGCCATCATGCAATGAGAACAAAAGTATTTTATGTTTACACTTTACGCTTTACATTTTTTTAGGCCAAAAGCTATGTTTTAAACAAGTGATGAGGAAGGTGGAGACATCCACACTTCTCAGCTCACTTAGGTGGTATCATGCCTAGCTTACTATGCCCCCAAATAACGTATTGTAACGTATTGTGTGTTGCCTTTTTTTGTTTTGTTTACTTTTTTTTGCTGATGAGTTATTTGCTTAGTATAAAATACACTTTCAACAAAATTCCTTTGAAAATGAAAACCTCTTGAATCCCTTCTCAAAGCTTAAATAAATACACTCAATTTGAAAGAAGAAGAGTTTTCAGCTAAAATTCCCTAAAATGGGAAGTACTCACTTGGATTCCATCTTGAAAACTTTTAAAATAGAGTCGTATAAAAAGTTTAGAACTTTTAAGGCTTCTCTTGAACTCCTAGAAATTTTAGTGTTATCCTGACCACGAAATTACCATCTGAAGTCTATAGAGTGTGAAACCAGCCTTCTTAGATAAAAAGGCCAATACTGCCGAAAAATATCAAAGCTCTGTGATCATTAAGTAATTCGAGAATAGCATAGAAAACCATCAATGCTTTCAGCAGCTTTAGTTGGCTGAAGAAATTTTCAAAGGGTCAAGACCAAAACAATCCCACCAAGCAAAAAGGTACTTCCTAAAGTACCTCCTAAGCAGTAGAGGGATAAAGAGTCTACCAATGTCATAAGGTTTGGAGTGATAGCCGTTGGAAACACTGTTGGGTTTTATGCCCTAAATAAAACTCTATTTCAATGTAATCCAGATTAATCAATATCAATAAAGTAACAGAAGTATCTTTCATTCATTTGTATATGTTTTGGTTCACTTAATCAATTGTTTGTCTATTTGATTTATAAATTCATCCAAACCCCTTTCACATACTTGATCATGTTTATTGTGTTGTCAACACAGTGGAAAGTAAACATGACTATGTGAATAAAGTATTACTAGATTTATCAGAACACTAGGTTTTATTGATATGACAATCTACAACAGAGTCTACTTGCATTTGGAGAAATACTATGTTCTTTCCAGAACATTGGTTAAAGTAAAGCTCAGGCTGGATGCATGGAGTATGCATTGGAATGGACCGATATTGAACTTTGAAATAGATTTATAAAACTTACCGTAAATATCTATTCAATTCAATATCACTAAGTTGATCCTAGATCACATGATCGAAATCCTGATATGGTTAGGCTCAATCTCAAGAATGTTATTCGTGTTCTTTGATTTGTTAGTTAAGCCTACTTTGGGTCAAGGTAATACATACATTTTGGGAACACGGTAGTGCGATTGAGTGGGAACGCTAACATAAATATGGAATCTATAGCTTCTATCTGGCGAATAGTAAGCAAAGGGTTATTTCCTTCGAGCTTAACCAAACGAGATAAATGATTGAGTACTCATTTCACTTAGTTGAAATATCATTTATACAGGGTTAAGTGTTTTAAGGATAAAATACATTGTAGGGTGTTACGGTAATTTAGTCCCTTTACAGTGTAAATCATCCATATAGAGGATCATTGATCACATTAGGATTATAACAATGGATAACTAATGATGTGTCTATATGGTGGAACATATAGAGCATTCTATATACTGAGAGTGCAATTCTAAGTTTTATGCGTGGATTCAACGAAGAATTAATAAGTCAGTGAATTTAAGTAGTAAATTCTAGATCTGCTAATTGGATGCTCGGATATATAGACCCATGGTCCCCCCACTAGTTGAGATAATATTACTTGTAAGACTCATTTAATTGATTTTAATTAATCAATTATAATTGTCAAGATGGACTGTGTCTATTTGAGAATTTATCACTTATTAAGGGCAAAACAGTAAATAGAGATTTTGAAGGGCATATTTATTAATTCGGAAACTTTAATTAGTTTTATTATTAATAAAATAAATCAGAATATATTATTTGATAATTAATTTTAAATAATTAAATAATTAGATTTGACATTTATGTGGTTGAACAAAGGAATTGGCTGTTTTTGACAAAACAGGAAACTATCAATGTAGGAAAAGGAAAGTTGGAGAAGTGACAAGCCTTGTTTCCACAATGCCTAGGCCGGCCACGTAAGCTTCCTTTTCTCATTGATTTTTTCAATTTTAAATGACAATTAATTCAACCATAGCCCTGGGTGGTCTTCTATAAATAGAAGGCAAAGGCTTCAGTTTTGAACACACATTATTCTGACAGAATTTTTTCACTCAAAACTCTCTCTGAGCCACCACCCTCTCTCTCTATATTCCTTCACTATTTCGAAATCTATAAGTATTAGAGTAGTTCCCACACACATCAAGTAATACCTCAATCATAGTGAGGAAGGCTGTGTAGAATTCAGAAACAACAAAGAAGGACTATCGGGCTCAGATCTTGATTATACTCTGCTACAGAAAGGAATCAAGGGTTAGAGATTTGAGTGGGAGGAGACATATATTCCTCTGCACCCAATGTAATATTTCTGATACTTTTATGTGTTTAATTTTCATCGTTTTAGAAGTTCATATTTAGGTTGTTAAATCAACATACTTGTGAGTAGATCTAAGTTCCTTGTAAAATAACTTCCAACAACCACACACTTTAAAAGAGTGTAAGAAGACAGCCCTTAACCAAAACTGCGTATGCCAACGAATAAAGTTAAGAGTTGAAAATATTGTTGGAATTTATTTTACCAGGATCTTAGATCTACTCACAAGTATGTTTATTAACACCCTAAATATGAACTTTCTAAAACGATGACATAAAAACATATAAAGTTTAGGAAACCTTACATTTTGTGCAGCGAAATAATATGACTCCTTCCATTCAGATATCTAGCCCTTGATTCCTTTCTGTAGCAGAGCATTATCAATATATGAACCTGGATCTCTTTCTCTGAATCTTTGATACTGAAACTCCTTCTTGCTGAAAGTCTTTCTTCACGATCTTCCTCACTATGATTGAGGTATCACTTGCTGTGTGTGGGCACTACTCTTACACTAAGAATTTCGAAATCTCAATGAGGAAGAGAGAGAGAGAGAGAGGGTTCGGCCAAAGATAGGGAGAGAGAGAGGCTCAGTTTTTTCTGAATCAAAAGTGTCAGAAGAAAAGTGTAATTTTCCTGAAGCCTTCACTATCTATTTATAGCATTCCACTAAGGTTAGGTTTAAATTATTTGGCATTAAAATAATGAAAATATCAGAGGGAAAAACCCTACAAAAGTGGCCGGCCCTACACAATTGATTTGGGCCTCACTTTTTGCAATTTTGCAGTTTTATCTTTTCTGCATCTGATTTTCTCAAAAACGCCAATTTTCTAATTCAACCATTTAAATGCCAATTCTAACTATTTAATAACTATAAATAATTATTAAATAATATTGTCATTTATCATATTTATTAATTGAACCATACAAAGTATCATAATTAACAAATATGCCCCTAAAACTCTTTCCTTACAATTTCGCCCTTACTTAGTGAAAAATTCACAAATAGACTATATATATTTAATAATTATTTATAAAACTTACCGTAAATAATTATTGATTAATCAAAACCAATTATATGAGTCTTACAAGTAATATTATCTCAACTAGTGCGGGGACCATGGGTCTATATAGCCGAGCTTCCAATAAGTAGATCAAGAATTTAGCACTAAAATTCACTAACTTATTAATTCTTCGTTGAATCCACACATAGAACTTAGAATTGCACTCTCAGTATATAGAATGCTCTATATGTTCCACCATATAGATGCATCATAAGTTATCCATTGTTATAATCCTAATGCGATCAATGATCCTCTATATGAATGATCTACACTGTAAAGGGATTAAATTACCGTTACACCCTACAATGTATTTATTCCTTAAAACACTTGACCCCGTATAAATGACATTTCAGCTTATGTGAAATGAGTACTCCACCATTTATGTTCGTTTGGTAAAGCTCAAAGGAGATCATCCTTTGCTTACTATTCGCCAGATAGAAGCTATAGATTCCATGTTTATGCTAGCGCTCCCACTCTATTGCACTACCGTGTTCCCAAAATGTACGTATCACCCTGACCTAAAAGTAGGCTTAACTAACAAATCAAAGAACACGAATAGCCTTTCAAGATTGAGCCTAATCATAACAGGATTAAGAACATTTGATCTAGGATCAACTAGGCGATATTGACTTGAATAGATATTACGGTAAGTTTAATAAATCTAAGTCAAAGTTCAATATCGGTCCCTTCCGATGCATACTCCATGCATCCAACCTGAGCTTTACTTTAACCAATGCTCTGGAAAGAAAATAGCACTTCTCCAAATGCAAGTAGACTTTGTTGTAGATTATCATATCAGTAAAATCCTATATCTGATAAATTTAGGAAACTTTATTCACGTAGTCATGTTTACTTTCCAATGTGTTGACGGCACAATAAACAGGATCAAGTATGTGAAAAGGGTTTCAGATGAATTTATACATTATGTAGATATAATCATGAAATAAATCATGTGAACCATGGAACATTAAATGTTATCTCTGATCTATATTAATAAGTAAATCTGATTATATTGAAATGAGTTTTATTTAGGGCATAAAACCCAACAAACTCCCACTTGCACTAATATAAAACAAAAAGTGCGTTTCAAATAATCTCAACACTTCGATATACAAATCAAGTGTAGTAGTAGTAAACTCATCGTAATAGGACCTGAAAGGTTGAATTAAACACAACCTTTTCTCCACCATTACTCTTCCTTTAATCACAAAATCATTGATAATGTGAAATTCCTCTCTATATGTCTACTCTCTTGGGATACTGGATTCTATACCTTTGACAACTACTTTTGGTTAATCAGGAAATTAACACTAGTAGTTTAAGGCAATTTGGAATGGTGCCAAAGATGTATAGAACTTTCCTTAGACTGAATAAGTACCTTTCCTGCAACCTTAACGTTCAGTCCCTCTCTAGTAGACCTAGAGACTTCAGATAGGTTTTTACACTTCTCCAAAATCACTATTCCACCCCCAGAGTAATCACCATCTTATCAGAAAGATTTACTAGAAAAAGGCAAATTTCAAAATCTGATATGGTGTAGTCTAAGAGTTTTAAACACACCCTTATAGACTAACATATAGTTCCTCTTCTTAATCTTAAGATTTACTTGATTGTCTTCCAATGTTCTTCTCCTGGATTAATCTAATACCTACTCATTACTCCCACTCAAAAGCAGGTGTCTGGTCTAAGGCATACAAAAGCATGTCTAAGACCTCTTACTGTTGATATAAGAAATTCTTTCATGGCTTTATCTTTTCTGGAATAGTTGAGACTTTTCCTTAGATAAATAAAATCTATACCTAAGAAGTTGTGAAGCTTCTATAGATTGCCATTAGAAAGAAAATGCTTTAGCATCTTACTAAAGTAAGTTGCTTGCATTAGAGTAAGTAATTCCCAGGTATACCACAAGCCATAGGTTTAGATAAACTCAAACCTATAATACTAGGAACATGAAGTTTTGTTAAGTCCATTGAATGGACTTATAAACGAAAATTTCCTTTTATGTCCTTGTAATAGAAAAATTTAGGTTATTCCATGTGAATGGATTAAACCATAGTTCTTTTGGCTTTCTTCTTTGTTTCTTATCTTGACAATCCATTACCTGTTTAAACTCACAATGCATTTTAATCACTAGTGTCTCCCAAGTCATAAGAAGGTGAGTTCCTAGAAACTCTCCCACTACGACAAGGTACCGTGAATTATGTCTAAGAAAATGGTATTAACCTCTTTGGTTGTGACAAGACAACAGAGGCTGTGGGATCATCATATGTCAAATAAGATGATAGAACACTCTTGGAATCAAGAATTAAATATCTCCTTTATTTACTTTATTTTCAGACTTAGTCATTATCTGAGAAAAGTAGTATTTGTTTGAACAAATACTTTCTTATCTATTGACTATGGGATGGTCCACCCCTAATCACTTAGAATAGCTAACAAACCATGGTTAATAGTTCTAGCTTTTCTTAAGATTTTGATTAGGTCATCCATGAATCTAGTAATGATTTACATTAAGTATACAACCATTACATCATTCTGAAATTGTATTACCATAGAAGGATTTAGGCAACGACTAGTAACTAATCATCAATATGCAAATCGAAATTTCTGGGGAGGTAAGTTTGGATATAATTCAAAAATCAATTTAATGATCTTTGAACTGCATATCTACTATTTCTCCACCCCTATCAGTTCGCAAGAT
This sequence comes from Cannabis sativa, assembly GCF_029168945.1. NCBI lineage: Eukaryota > Viridiplantae > Streptophyta > Magnoliopsida > Rosales > Cannabaceae > Cannabis > Cannabis sativa. Next base: position 29,954,694 of record NC_083604.1, read on the forward strand.
CTTTAACCACTTACCTTAAAGGTATAATCTAGAGTTATCGTTTTAAGAATACAACGAAAAACTCATATCCACCCCTGAATGTACATCCATCTGCGAATGAGATGAACTACTTTCAGTGGATATAGACATATTAACTCTTTGCAGAGATTGATCTTGTCAAATCCACTATGAACAAGATACAAATGCCATAGATTAAAAGAAATGTGGTAGTGTCTTTTGATGACATAGGTTTAGTTACATCAAAGAGTTCTTAGAATACTGCAAGTGGATCCTGGTCACAGAATACCTAACTCATATTCCATACAGTTTTAATCCATTAATAGAAGATGGATATTAAACACTTGAGAAAGTGTAACTGTATTGTATTCTGGAATTAGAAATATAAGAAAATTTCTATTTGGAATCTAAAATTAAAGTCAAAGACTTAAATTTATACCAAATATAATGAGTAATTCTATCTTGGACCACCACTACTAATTTAACTCTAAGTCTGATTTGCCCATAAAGTAGGAGATTTCTAAGATTGAGGATTTATATCAATTGGGAATAGAATTTCGGGATTATAATCATATGCGTCATTTAATTTCTGAAGAGAAAATATAATGACATGAAATGATTTATAGACCATTCATCCAATGATATATTATTAAGCTAATTCGAAATGAATAAGCTAAGAGGAATTAGGATAATTTCGTTTATAAATAAGAATCCAACGATGCTTCGATTAGCGAAATACAAAGTAATCTTATTTATGTAATCTTCTTGTTTCATATTGTAAAAATACTAGTCTAAGGTGTCATTAATTGATGAACAGCTAGATGTTGCATATACAATATTTATCTTTCGAGATCTTACACTATTATGTATGTCTAATGGTGAAAATCCATTAGGGATTTATCTCATTAGAAAAACAAACATGTTGGACCAACAATGAAGATTCAAAATTAAACTACAACTTAATAACAAAAAATAACATGGTTCAATATAAATTCATACACAATTCAGAAATTATAAACATATAGCAAGTAGGAATGACTAGTGAAAATACTAAAACATACAATCCTAAATAATTTCCAAGGTTTTCAACAAACTGATACAGTGTCCCGATAGGCAAGAGTCAAAGTATCATTTATTGAATAGAGTTGTCAGCTCATCTAAAATAGAAACCATTCTAGCAACCTTTTATCGATCAAAATAAGAATCCAACGTTGTCCCGGTAGGCAAGAGTCAAGGTTATTCTTATTTTATGAGCTTCCACCATTGTTTCATGTTTTATGAGTTTATCTCTAAGTAGTCACCGTAGGGGAGAGTCTAAATAGAGACGAAAACTAACAAAACACTTATCAAATGAAATCTTACGGTGTTAAATGCGTTCAACGAATAACCATCCATAGGGGGAGGAAGTCTAGCGTCTCGAGGTTATATTGAAAACATTTAACTTTTGTAAGACAATGAATGGAGATCGAATATCTTAATAATAATGTAACGCCCTGTCCAGCAGGGACGCCACGTGTGTGCACTTTATTTAAAATACCAATAATTATATAAGATGTAATTATACTAAAAGTGTGGGTAATTAAAAATTTTGATAGTTAAAACTCAACCTTTGAACTATTTAACAAAAGATAAGTAACATGATTTATGGGGTCCCCCTGTTTCCAAAATATTTACAAACTGGTTTCAAAGTATTTTACAACATAAACTTTATATTTTCCAAAATACAATCAAAATAGAGCATCCTGTAAAGTTTGGGCCGCCCGCGCCGGGCATGTACATTCTTCGTGACCATAATTCATGGTTGTTCAACTTTAGCTTTTCCTTTACCTGCACCATAAAGCACCAGTGAGTCACAGAGACTCAGCAAGAAAGTGACCAAAACAATAATTGAAAGAAAATGATTAACAACTTATTCTCATGCCATTATGTTTACTCACTATTCGATAATAATAAGCATTTCCTTAAACATCATACATTCCTGGTACTTAATAAAGTACCACTTTTACCACTCGTTACATACGAGCTGAATATGTCACTATCGTTGCCCGATAACGCAAACGATAAGTAAGAGACCTAACCGCGGTCCCAAGAGTAATTACTCATAACGGTAATAACCGTTTCCAACCCTAGGTAATAACCTAGGCTTAATAAGCTTTAATCAACATCATGTTAATAATCAAAATCACCTCCATTCATTCATTGATTTTTAACCACATACGGTGCTTACCACTTTTCTTACCTTAATTCAGAAGTCAAGAATATGGCCGACCTGGGTGGAAAAACAAGCTAGGCAATCCCGGTCCTATGTCACGACAATTGAAACACAATAAATACCTTAACATAATATTCCGGATTTAAAACCCTAATTTAGAAATCAAATGCAACCTAACTCCCAACAACCCCAATTTAGGTCAAGCATCCCATATTTAATTTAAAACAGATAGTACACAACTCCCCGGGTCAAAACTGAACATAAAACAAACCCGAAGAAAATCTCCGCAGTAAATCGCCGAATCGGCCTTCCGGTATACCGAGAACCCATCCGTCGGCACCTGCTTCGTGCACTGAACAAAAGTTCCTTTTCACCAAAATCGATCCAAAACCCTTCCAAACCTATCCAAACTTTCCTGTAACAGCTTTTATTAACATACATATGACATAACCTAAGTACGCAAAACACAATGGTTCAATCTCTAGCTTGAAATCACACACTCAAGTGAAGAAATCAAGTTTCTTTTAGCTTTCTCACTCACCAATCAATCCCAACAGCCATGAATTCAATCCAAACATGCATTAACAAACCATATTTAACTTGGATAACAAACCTACACCCTCACTAAACCTACATACTTTGAAAATTTTTAAAAAAAATAACAAAACCTAGCTTGAAAACTTAAGAAAACACCAAGACTAGAAGGATGAACTTACCTAGGGTGCAAGGTTAGCTTGGAGATGAAGATTAGCTCTGAAAATTGATGTTATCAAGCAAACCAATCCCCTAGTGGCCGGTTCCGGATTGCTCGAAGGAAGAGGAGAAGAAGATGGAGAAAAAGGAGTTACTTGCCTTGGAAGAAAGCTTCTCCTTTCTTTTAAAAAAAAATGCTTTGCTTTTCTTTTTTTTTTTAAAATTTCTTTCCTTAAATAAAAATGGGCAGCAGCAAAGAAAAGAGGAAAAGTCAAAAAAAATATTTTCTTGAATTCCTAATTTACCCCTCTCACACCTTTTTTTTTTAAAAGAAAACCCTAGGGGCATTTTGGTAATTTTACTAACTCCCCATTCCGACATTCTAATAAAATTCTAACTTAATCCGGGATATTCTCAAAATAATTCTTTCATTTAATGTCGTGACATTGCTAACCACATAGCTAAATTTCCACAATTACCGGCCCAAGAAATAACATATTTACTTAAATAATTTCTCAAAAATTCATCTAAGTAAGATCATAATCCTACTTCATTTTCCAAGTAATTACATATTTAATAAAATATGTCCATTTAAATATTATTTATTTTCTGGGATATTACAACTATCCCCCACTTATAGGAATTTCGTCCTCGAAATTTACCTGAAAAGCTCGGGATACAACTCCCGCATCTGCGACTCTAATTCCCAAGTCGCTTCTTCAACTTTGCTGTTCCGCCACAACACTTTGACTAGTGAAATAGTCTTGTTTCGTAACACCTTTTCTTTCCTGTCTAAGATCTGTACTGGTTGTTCTTCATACGACAGGTCGGTTTGAAGCTCAATGTCTTCATAACTTAAGATATGAGTTGTATTAGATACATATTTCCGAAGCATCGAGACATGAAACACATTATGAACCCCAGATAAGGCAGGAGGTAGAGCCAACCGATAAGCTACCTGACCTACTTTCTCAAGAATCTCAAATGGACCAATAAATCTGGGACTCAACTTTCCTTTCTTCCCGAACCTTCGAATTCCCTTCATTGGGGATACCCGAAGAAAAACAAAATCCCCAACTTGGAATTCAACATCTCTACGCTTTGGACTGCGTAGCTTTTCTTCGTCTACTTTGGGAAGCAAGCATACGAGCTCGAATCTTCTCAATAGCCTCGCTCGTTCTTTGGACGGCTCGTGTCCAAGATACCTACGTTCACCACCCTCATCCCAGTGAATAGGTGATCGACATTTCCTTCCATAAAGCATCTCATACGGAGCCATGCCAATGGTACTCTGATAACTATTGTTATAAGAAAATTCAATCAGAGGTAGGTACTTGTTCCAAGAACCTTCAAAGTCCATTATACATGCCCTCAACATATCCTCAAGTATCTGGATAGTCCTTTCAGATTGACCATCGGTTTGAGGATGAAAAGCTGTACTGAATTTCAACTTAGTACCCATTGCTTGCTGTAAACTTTCCCAGAATTTGGATGTAAATTTTGGATCTCGATCCGAAACTATCGACTTTGGGGCACCATGAAGTCGAACTATCTCCTTAATATACAAATCAAGATATTGATCCACCGTATACGTTGTCCTCACTTAGGGAGAAAGTGAGCAGACTTCGTATATCGATCCACTATCACCCAAATAGAATCATAATACCCTACTGTTCTGGGTAATCCCACCACAAAGTCCATGGTGATGTCTTCCCATTTCCATTCAGAATCTTTAGAGGTCAAGCAAACCCGCCGCCTTTGGTGTTCGCTTTAATTTGTTGACGGGTTAAGCATTTTGACACATATTCAACAATATCACTCTTCATACCCGGCCACCAATATAAAGCTTTCACATCATGATACATCTTGGTTGTTCCCGGGTGTAAGGAGTACGGTGTAGTATGAGATTCATCAAGAATCTCTTGTCGATTTCTTTGTCAACCTAAGACGTATTCTGTTTTTGTATCGCAACAACCCATCAGATAAGCATGAAAAGTCTCTTGCCAATCCAGCCTCTAACTTCTCCTTATGTCCCTGTAGCTCAAGGTCACCTTGTTGGGCTACTCTAATTTTTTCCAACAGATTAGATTGTATGGTGATATTAGCAAGTTTTCCAATTACAAATTCAATTCCCGCTCTCGTCATATCCTCAGCCAACTTGGCTGAGATTTCCTTTAGTTCACAAACTTGTCCTGGTCCTTTCCGACTTAGAGCATCCGCTACTCGCATTTGCTTTACCAGGGGTGGTAGAGAATCTCGCAGCCATAATCTTTGACCGCTTCTAACCATCGTCGTTGCCTCATATTTAAATCCTTCGAGTGAAAAAGTACTTCGAGGCTTTTGTGATCCGTATAAATTTTCACACTTCTCACCGTACGTATAGTGACGCCAAACTTTTAGTGCAAAGACAACCGCCGTTAATTCAATATCATGGGTAGGATATCGTTGCTCATACTCCTTCAATTGCCTGGATGCATAAGCAATCACTTTCCCTGACTGCATAAGGACACAACCTAACCCTTGTTTGGATGCATCACAATAAATCACAAACTTTTCGTCACCTTTTGGTAAGGTTAACACAGGGGCGGTAATCAACCTTTCTTCAATTCCTGGAAACTACCTTCACACTTGTCAGTCCAAACAAACTTACAATTCTTTCGGGTCAACTCAGTTAAAGGCGTAGAAATCTTTGCAAAGCCCTCAACAAATCTTCGGTAATACCTACTAACCCCAGAAACTTCTAACTTCGCTGCCGACTTAGGTCGAGGCCAGTCACGCACTGCTTCAACCTTTACTGGATCCACTAAAATACCATCTTTACTCACCACATGCCCCAAGAAACTCACCTGAGGTAACCAAAATTCACATTTCTTAAATTTGGCATACAACTTATGCTTCCTGAGACGTTGTAATACCATTCGAAGATGTCTTTCGTGAGTCTCTTCCGAGTCTGAATAAATTAGAATATCATCGATAAAGACAATAACGAAATCATCCAGAAAATCTCTGAACACTCGGTTCATCAAGTCCATAAATGTCGTAGGGGCATTTGTCAATCCGAAGGACATTACCAAGAATTCATAATGACCATACCTAGTCCGAAAAGCCGTCTTGGGAATATCCTCCTCTCGAATCCTCGGTTGGTGATAACCGGATCGAAGATCAATCTTAGAAAGACAGCTTTACCCCCCGCAACCGATCAAATAAATCATCTATTCTTGGCGTAGGGTACTTGTTCTTCATCGTTAATTTATTTAACTCCCGATAATCTATACACATTCGTAATGTTCCATCTTTCTTTCACAAACAAAACCGGTGCACCCCAAGGTGAAGTACTAGGTCTAGTAAATTTCAAATCAATCATCCCCCGTAATTGAACTTTTAACTCTTTCACTTCGCAGGTGCCATCCCTGTAGGAGCTTTCGATACAGCTCAGCCCCGGTATTAAATCAATCTCAAAATCAATTTCACGTTTTGGTGGCAACCCCGGTAACTCTTCTCCGGAAACACATCCGTAAATTCTCGAACCATCGGGACATGCTCCTAGGTCCCGCTAGTGGTTCCCTCGGAAATATCTATAACACTTGCCAAGAAACCAATGCACCCCTCACACAACAAATCCCTTGCCTTAAGGGCCGAAATTAAGGGAATCCGAGATCCTTGCATCTTACCCACAAATACAAAGGGTCCTCGCCCTCGGCCGAAAAGTTACCATCTTCCTTTTACAATCAATGGTGGCGTTGTATTTATCAAGCCAATCCATCCCCAAAATAACATCAAAATCCTCCGCATTTAATTCTATCGATCAACTCGATAACTCTCTTCCTTCCACAAACACTCGGAAGGGATCGAACCCACCCGCCGGAGATAACCAACTCCCCGCAGGCAACAAGGTTCCAAAACCTCTAGAAAGCACATCACTAGGTTTATTCAGTGCCTCAATTATTCTACTTGAAATATAAGAATGCGTCGCACCGGTAATCAATTAATACAAATCAATAAAGTACCGACAAGAAGGCGAAAGTCACGGTAGATGGACCAAAGATCGCCTCGGCCCGAGTCAGGGCACATACTCGAGCAGGAGCGAGTGTATCATCCTTCTTTTGCTCTAACCGTAGCAATTGTGGACAATTTCTCTTCATATGACCCACCATTCCACGGTGGAAATGTGCCCTCTAGCCTCGACACTCGCCTGTGTGATGCCTTTTACACCTCTGACATTCAAGAAAAGTCCGCCGGGCCATTCCCACCACGACGCGAAACCTTGATTACCCCGGAATCTTTTGTTGGGCTCTGCCGCCGATGTTTCACTAGGTCTTTTCCTCGCGGTCACCAAGATCGGCACTTTTCCCGAACTAAAGACTCGCCGATTGTTTCCATGAATCTCTTCTCGGCAATATTTTTCTTTCGTATCCGAGCCTCGCACCCTCGTAAACTAAAGCCAACTCAACTATCCGAGCATAAGTTCGGCAACCCCCGTTGTTTAGAAGCAACAATCACATCCCGGCGATGTGTTCATCCAAATTTCCGAATAAACTTGGCTTTTCTAGCGGCTTCGCAGCCACCCTCATCCGAGGCAAACTTTGCCGCCGATCAAACTTAGTAGCATACTCTTGTCACGCTCATACTACCCCGAGTTAACCGTATAAACTCTTCTTCGCCGTCGCCTTAATAGACTCATTATAATACTTCTCAAAAAATAAGGCCCGAAAAGTTTCCCAGTCATATTATTCGTATCATGGCCCCGAGATACAATCTCCCACCAAATACGGGCATCATCTCGTAGCATATAGTAGCACACTCCGAATCCCGGCCATTATCTTCAACTCGCATAAAATCAAAAATGGATGTTATCATACTCATCCATTGCTCCGCTTTGAGTGGATCAGCACCACCCTCAAACACCGGCGGGTTCTCGCTTCCCGAACCGCTCATATAATGGTTCCAAACGATTCCACCGCATCCGTGGCACTACTAGGGGTGCTTGGGAGGATCGTGATTCGATTTAGAGCAGCCGAGCTCGCTGCTCTCTTAATTCTCTCGATTTGCTCACCCCGCTCGCCGAATAGTTTCTTGCATAGCAGCATATAACCTGTTCCCCGATTAGGTGGTGGTAAAGGAGTTCTCACCTCACCTGGGCAGGCTCACCCCGAGCCCCCTAGCTCACGGGCACCCCTACCAGTCCGCCTTGGGTGCATAACTATACACCTGCGATCACATTCCAAGTAATAACAATACTGATAAGTATTTCCATATATTATAATCCTTCCCACAACATTCTGATATCAACATAATTCAAATAATCAGGTAATCAGAAAATTAACAAGCTATCTGTTAACTTAAAACTTACTAAACCATGAGTCGATCAGGTCCTTGCAGCCAATGTACATATCAAACCGCCTTCGTGATCAAAAACCTTGGCGCTCGATACCATGTTGTAACGCCCCGTCCAAATAGGACGCCACGTGTGTGCACTTTATTTAAAATACCAATAATTATATAAGATGTAATTATACTAAAAGTGTGGGTAATTAAAAATTTTGATAGTTAAAACTCAACCTTTGAACTATTTAACAAAAGATAAGTAACATGATTTATGGGGTCCCCCTGTTTCCAAAATATTTACAAACTGGTTTCAAAGTATTTTACAACATAAACTTTATATTTTCCAAAATACAATCAAAATAGAGCATCCCTGTAAATTTGGTACTCGCGTTTCTGGTATGTACATTGCCGCCGTGACCATAATTCATGGTTGTTCAACTTTAGCTTTTCCTTTACTCGCACCATAAAGCACCCGGTGAGTCACGGAGACTCAAAGAAGAAAGTGACCAAAACAATAATTGAAAGAAAATGATTAACAACTTATTCTCATGCCATTATGTTTACTCACTATTCGATAATAATAAGCATTTCCTTAAACATCATACATTCCTGGTACTTAATAAAGTACCACTTTTACCACTCGTTACATACGAGCTGAATATGTCACTATCGTTGCCCGATAACGCAAACGATAAGTAAGAGACCTAACCGCGGTCCCAAGAGTAATTACTCATAACGGTAATAACCGTTTCCAACCCTAGGTAATAACCTAGGCTTAATAAGCTTTAATCAACATCATGTTAATAATCAAAATCACCTCCATTCATTCATTGATTTTTAACCACATACGGTGCTTACCACTTTTCTTACCTTAATTCAGAAGTCAAGAATATGGCCGACCTGGGTGGAAAAACAAGCTAGGCAATCCCGGTCCTATGTCACGACAATTGAAACACAATAAATACCTTAACATAATATTCCGGATTTAAAACCCTAATTTAGAAATCAAATGCAACCTAACTCCCAACAACCCCAATTTAGGTCAAGCATCCCATATTTAATTTAAAACAGATAGTACACAACTCCCTAGGGTCAAAACCGAACATAAAACAAACCCGAAGAAAATCTCCTCGCAGTAACCGGCCGACCGCTTCCGGTATACTGTAACCCATCCGTCGACCTGCTTCGGCATCAGAACAAAAGTTCCTTTTCACCAAAATCGATCCAAAACCCTTCCAAACCTATCCAAACTTTCCGAACGGCTTTATTAACATACATATGACATAACCTAAGCTGCAAAACACAATGGTTCAATCTCTAGCTTGAAATCACACACTCAAGTGAAGAAATCAAGTTTCTTTTAGCTTTCTCACTCACCAATCAATCCCAACAGCCATGAATTCAATCCAAACATGCATTAACAAACCATATTTAACTTGGATAACAAACCTACACCCTCACTAAACCTACAGCTTTGAAAATTTTTAAAAAAAATAACAAAACCTAGCTTGAAAACTTAAGAAAACACCAAGACTAGAAGGATGAACTTACCTAGGGTGCAAGGTTAGCTTGGAGATGAAATTTAGCTCTGAAAATTGATGTTGGCTGAAGCAAACCAATCCCTCTAGTGGCTGGTTCAGATTGCTCGAAGGCAGAGGAGAAGAAGATGGAGAAAAAGGAGTTACTTGCCTTGGAAGAAAGCTTCTCCTTTCTTTTAAAAAAAAATGCTTTGCTTTTCTTTTTTTTTTTAAAATTTCTTTCCTTAAATAAAAATGGGCAGCAGCAAAGAAAAGAGGAAAAGTCAAAAAAAATATTTTCTTGAATTCCTAATTTACCCCTCTCACACCTTTTTTTTTTTAAAAGAAAACCCTAGGGGCATTTTGGTAATTTTACTAACTCCCCATTCCGACATTCTAATAAAATTCTAACTTAATCCGGGATATTCTCAAAATAATTCTTTCATTTAATGTCGTGACATTGCTAACCACATAGCTAAATTTCCACAATTACCGGGCCCAAAATAACATATTTACTTAAATAATTTCTCAAAAATTCATCTAAGTAAGATCATAATCCTACTTCATTTTCCAAGTAATTACATATTTAATAAAATATGTCCATTTAAATATTATTTATTTTCTGGGATATTACAAATAATCAAGCTCATTATTTAAAGTGAGTTGTATTTTCTTTGATTCTCTTTATTTATTCTATTTATTTTAAATATATATTTATTAAATTAAAAATTCCAATTTAGAATGAAAAATTCTAAATATAAATTTTAATTTAATATTTATAAATTTTACTTAGATGGATATGAAAATAACATGAATTATTTCCATCTTAGTAATAATTTCCAATAAATATTTAGAAAAATATTCAATTTAAGTTGTTACAAAATTAATTTAAATTAATTTACAACTCAAATTTAATTTTCTATAAATATATATTGCATTTCGAAAAATTAAAGTATTTAAGAATACAATTTTCAAAAAAATGCATATTAAAATAAAAAATAAATCCTGGAAAAATTAATCTAATTTAATGTTGGCCCAAAATTAATTAATAAAATTAATTTACAACAAAAAATATAATTTTCCTATTTAATTAAATTTATAAAAAAAAATTCAAATATTTAAGTATGATGATGAAAATCAACTTAAATATTATTTTTCTATTTAATTAAATACACTAGAAAAATACTTCTAGCAAAAATATCACCTATTTAGATTTTTCTTTGACTAATTAATTCAATTTCAAATAATATACTTTAATTCAATTTATTTTAAATTAATCAATAAATGAAAAAATTATTGATTTAAGTTGGTCCAAAAATTAATTAAAATAAATAATTAATTTACAACTTAATCTATTTTTCAAGATAAAATTCAAAATTCCAGCATTTAAGAAATACAATTTCGAAAATTGATTAATAAAATAAAGAAAAATATATTTTATTTCATTTATTTTAATTAATCATTAAATGAAAAAATCATTGATTTAAGTTGCTCCAAAATTAAAATAAATAATTTACAACTTTAATCTATTTTTCAAATAAAATTCCAAATTCCAGCATTTAAGAAATGCAATTTCGAAATTTGATTAATAAAATAAAGAAAAATATATTTTGAAAATTATTTAAATTTAGTTGAAAAAATAAATTTCAACTAAAATAATTTTCTATTTAATTAAGTGTCATGAAAAAGAAATATTTAAGTATCATGATGAAAATCAACTTAGATATTTAATTTTCAAATTAATTAAATGTATTAAATTCAAGAAATAAATAATTAAGTGTAGAGAAGGCTTAATTATTAATCTCTAGTTTAATAGTAGGAAAAATATTCATAAAATAAATTGTACCAATATTAATTATTTAAATAATTAATTTCACAATGTATAATATTTTCCTATTTAATATTAGAAATAATAAGTAGTCTAGAAATAACTATCTAGAAAATATCTTATTTGACTAAGTATCTTTTCCACAAAATTTGAAAAAATATCTAATTTAAGTTGTATTAGAAAAAATCTAGAACTTAAATATTTTCAAATTTAAATTTAATTAAATATCAAAAATTAAGTTGTAACCACTTAATTTAAAAATATTTCATTTTAAGTTAATATTCGAAAAGATATTAACCTAAAAAAATATCTAAAATATTCCATTTTAAGTTAATATTCAAAAAGATATTAACTTAAAAAATATCTAAAGAATCTTAATAACCAATGCCTAAAATTCCTCAACTTAATTTTGAAATTTTAAATCTAAAAGATATTCAGATTTAAGTTGGTTAGTTGTAGATAACTAAATATCAACTTAAATAGGAATATGTAATGAAAAATTTAAATTAAGCTTCAGAAAGAATCTAGATGGTTATAATTCTATATTTAATTAAATACAAGAAAATACATATAGTTTAGCTTAGAATAAAGAATTCTTTAAACTATAATTTTCTTAAATTAATTTCAAAATAAATGAAATTAATTATGTTGCTAATCAATTTTAATAGGTTAAACTAGTTTAATTAACCTAGTACAGTTATTCAAATCAGGCAAATGTGCCTTCACAATTGGGGTGGTTCATGTGAGGGGGTGCTGGGTTCAGTATGTCGTACCCACTTCTATGGCTCCCAACTCTCACACAAGGTCCAAAAGAGAGGAATTTAACCTTAATAAGAACAACTGTTATTAATTGAATAGGCCCAAAAACTAAATGGGCCTAAATAAATTCTATCAAGAACTATGATAATTTATTTTAGCAACAACAACCTATATGCATCTATAATAAAATTAAACACATAGGCTCACACAGGCACACTTTGGATGGGTCCTATCATGTTGCTAGGTCATACACAGATGAAAGAAGATTGTAAATATACCTGTTACAAATTATTAACTTGACCAAGGGAGCCATCAAATCATTAGATCTGGCAAAAAGTAACCATGGCTATTTGCAATCAAGTAATAATAGGTTTTGAAAACTTACACACAAGCTAAAACACATACTCCTGCAACAAGGTTAGCTGGATAGTTGGATGTAGGATTTATTTAATTTTAAATTAAATTATTAATTTCGAAATAATTAATAAAATAAATAAAATATTTATTTTCGAAAATTTAAAATAAATAAAAATATTTCGAAAATTTAAAAAAAAATTTAAATTTAAAATTAAACCTACAATTTTGAAAAATTAGGTTTCAACCAACCTAAATATCATTTCAAAATTTGCTAACTACTTTTAAAATTTAAATGTTATTTTATAAATAAAAATTAAATAAAAAATTAGAAAAGATAAATGATTTTCTTTTTCAGATTTTAATGTAATTTAAATAAATAAAATAACAAAATTTAAAAGTTAGCAAAATATCTTATATCTATTTAAAATTACATGATTATAGTTATCTTATTTTAAATTTAAATAAGGTCAAATTATTTAAAAAAAAAGATTTAATTTAAAAAATTTAAAATCTGACCTTAAATTTAAAAATAAGATAAGATATAATCAAATTTAAAAATAAGATAGATAATTAAGCAAAAAGATAGATACTAACTATTTTTAAATTCAAATTACACTAATATCTTGAATTAAATTTAAAAAATATTAAATTAATTCATAATGATAATTAGAATTGAATTAGGAATAGTAATAGTATAAATATAGAACTACACAAAAAATCGGAAGTTAATTCCATGAAAAAGCATGAAAAATCGAAGAAAAACGAAAAAATTGTGAGTTGTACGGACAGTTTTCGTGATCGCAGGAAAATTTAAGCACAACTCTGATTTTTTCGAATCTTTAAAAAATCATAACTAATTCAAATTAAATCGAAATTGAGTTCTGTAAAAAAGTAACTTGCTTAATTTTTTCCATACTATCCAATAAAAATAATTTCAGAAACAGAATCGCAATTATTTTTCACGAAAATTTACAAACATCAATCAATCATCAAATAACACTCAATACAACATGATACCATCCAAAAACAAACAAACAATCGTTTTAAAGTCCAAATTTCTTGCAAGTAAATCAATTACCATGGCTCTGAGGCCAGTTGTTGGAATTTATTATACCAAGATCTTAGATCTACTCACAAGTATGTTTATTAACACCCTAAATATGAACTTTCTAAAACGATGAAATAAACACATATAAAGTTTAGGAAACCTTACATTTTGTGCAGCGGAATAATATGACTCTTTCCGTTCAGATATCTAGCCCTTGATTCCTTTCTGTAGCAGAGCATTATCAAGATCTGAACCTGGATCTCTTTCTCTGAATCTTTGATACTCAAACTCCTTCTTGCTGAAAGTCTTTCTTCACGATCTTCCTCACTATGATTGAGGTATCACTTGCTGTGTGTGGGCACTACTCTTACACTAAGAATTTCGAAATCTCAATGAGGAAGAGAGAGAGAGTGGGTTCGGCCAAAGATAGGGAGAGAGAGGCTCAGTTTTTTCTAAATCAGAAGTGTCAGAAGAAAAGTGTAATTTTCCTGAAGCCTTCACTATCTATTTATAGCATTCCACTAGGGTTAGGTTTAAATTATTTGGCATTAAAATAATTAAAATATCAAAGGGAAAAACCCTACAAAAGTGGTCGGCCCTACACAGTGGATTTGGGCCTCACTTTTTGCAATTTTGCAGTTTTATCTTTTCTGCATCTGATTTTCTCAAAAACGCCAATTTTTTAATTCAACCATTTAAATGAAAATTCTAACTATTTAATAACTATAAATAATTATTAAATAATATTGTCATTTATCATATTTATTAATTGAACCATACAAAGTATCATAATTAACAAATATGCCCCTAAAACTCTTTCTTTACAATTTCGCCCTTACTTAGTGAAAAATTCACAAATAGACATAGTCTAATTTGAGAATTATAATTGATTAATCAAAACCAATTATATGAGTCTTACAAGTAATATTATCTCAACTAGTGCGTGGACCATGGGTCTATATAACCGAGCTTCCAATAAGTAGTTCAAGAATTTAGCACTAAAATTCACTAACTTATTAATTCTTCGTTGAATCCACGCATAGAACTTAGAATTGCACTCTTAGTATATAGAATGCTCTATATGTTCCACCATATAGACGCATCATAAGTTATCCATTGTTATAATCCTAATGCGATCAATGATCCTCTATATGAATGATCTACACTGTAAAGGGATTAAATTACCGTTACACCCTACAATGTATTTATTCCTTAAAACACTTGACCCCGTATAAATGATATTTCAGCTTATGTGAAATGAGTACTCCACCATTTATGTTCGTTTGGTCAAGCTCGAAGGAGATCATCCTTTGCTTACTATTCGCCATATAGAAGCTATAGATTCCATGTTTATGCTAGCGCTCCCACTCAATTGCACTACCGTGTTCCCAAAATGTACGTATCACCCTGACCTAAAAGTAGGCTTAACTAACAAATCAAAGAACACGAATAGCCTTTCAAGATTGAGCCTAATCATAACAGGATTAAGAACATTTGATCTAGGATCAACTAGGCGATATTGACTTGAATAGATATTACGGTAAGTTTAATAAATCTAAGTCAAAGTTCAATATCAGTCCCTTCCGATGCATACTCCATGCATCCAACCTGAGCTTTACTTTAACCAATGCTCTGGAAAGAACATAGCACTTCTCCAAATGCAAGTAAACTCTGTTGTAGATTATCATATCAGTAAAACCGTATGTCTGATAAATCTAGGAAACTTTATTCACATAGTCATGTTTACTTTCCATTGTGTTGACGCCACAATAAACAGGATCAAGTATGTGAAAAGGGTTTCAGATGAATTTATACATCATGTAGATATAATCATCAAATATATCATGTGAACCATGCAACATTAAATGTTATTTCTGATCTATATTAATAAGTAAATCTGATTATATTGAAATGAGTTTTATTTAGGGCATAAAACCCAACAAATATTACGGCCTAATTATATTGGCGTATTAAAAGAACAAAATTGGGGTGTTCGTGAAGACAAGTATCACAAATAGCCCCGCAGATTGGGCTAAGGTAATACAATTGCACAACATAAAGAGGAGAGAAAGAAATTAGAGTTGTCTTAAAAAGAACAAGTAGAAGAGGCGAAAAGCAAAAAAAAAAAAGGCCCTTAATGGTCCGGGGAAGGTAAAGGTGTTACTGAGTCGGTCCTGATTGGGAAACTAGATAGCTCCTCCAACTCTAGGTTTGCATAGGTAGCATCTTGAGCAACCCTTTCCTTGACCCTACCGGAAGACACCCTAGCTCCTACAAATTATTGAGAACTTGAGGCCTGAACACTAATCTCCTCATCAATATCGCTATAAACCGTGAGAGGAAACTCCTCGAGGTATTTGCCGCGATTAATTTGAATTAGTTATGAATTTTTGAAAATTGGAAAAATCGGGATGATGAACCTCTTCACACGCGCGCGGAATGGCTGCATGCAGCCTCCCTGCGCCGTGTGAGCTTGGCCAATCCCCCCTAAAACGCGCGCGGATGGGCATGCTTGGCATGCCATCCGTACAGTTCATCCAATTTTTCAATTTTTTCGATTTTTCATGCTATTTCATGGAATTAAATTTCGATTTTTTTGTGTAGTTTTGTATATTGATTTTTGTTTTTCAAATTTCAAATCTAATTATCAGAAATAAATTAATTTTATTTTTTAAAATTAATTTTAAATATTAGTGTAATTTGATTTTGAAAATAGGAAAAATCATGTTTTGCTTACCTCTTTTCTTATTTCCTTTAAAATTTGATTATTTTATTTTTTTTAAGGTCAGATATTAATTATTTTTTTGGTAACTTGACCTTAATTAGAATAAGATCCAAATAATCATGATATTTTAAAAGAGGAAATAAGGTATTTTTGTTAACTTTTAAATTTTGTTATTCTTACTTAAATTAAATTGTAAAATAAGAAACAGGGTATGTATTTACCATTTTTTATTTTATTATTTAATTTATTAAATAACATGAAATTTAAAAGGAAAGTTAGCAATTTATTTTGAAATGACATTTAGGTTACCCAAAACCTAATTTTTCAAAATGGTAGGTTTAATTTTTAAATAGTTTTTTTTCGAAATATATGTTTAAAAACTAAATAAATCCTACATCCAACTATCCAAATCTAACTTGTTGCAGCAGTATGTGTTTTAGATTGTTTGTAAGTTTTCTAAAACCTATTATTGCTTGATCTAAATTGCCATGGTTAAGTTGTTGATAGATCCAATGATCTGATTTTAACCAATGGTTCAATTGATGATAGATCAAGTAAATAATTTGTAACAGGTAATTTTTACAATCTTCTTTCATCTGTGTATGACCTAGTAACATGATAGGATCCATCCAAATGTTTGTGCTTGTGTGAGCCTATATGTTTAATTTCTGTTATAGATACATATAGGTTGTTGTTGCTAAATAAAATATCAAACCTGATAGATTTTATTTAGGCTCATTTAGTAGTGAGCCTATTCAATTAATAACAGTTGTTCATTTTAAGGTTAAATTCCTCTCTTTTGGGCCTTGTGTGAGAGTTGGGAGCCTTAGAAGTGGGTACGACATACTGGACCCAGCCCCCCCTCACATGAACAACCCCAATTGTGAAGGCCCATTTGCCTGATTTGGATAACTGTGCTAGGCTAACTATATTAGTTTGACCTAATAAAATTGATTAGCAACATAATTAATTTCATTCTTCCTTGAAATTAATTTAAGAAAAACATAGTTTGAATAGTTATATTCTAGAAAACTATATGTATTTTTCTTGTGATTAATTAAATATGGAATTATAACCATGTAAATTCTTTCTGAATCTTAATTTTATAATTTCATTAAATATTCTTATTTAAGTTGAGATTTAGTTAAATCAATCAAATCAACTTAGATTTGAATATCTTTTGAATCTCCTATTATAAATTAAGTTGAGGAATTTTAGGAATTGGTTATTAAGATTCTTTAGATATTTTTTTAAGTTGATATTTTATAAATATGGGAACTTAAAATGGAATATCTTCTAAATTAAGTGGTTACTACTTAATTGGTAATATTTAATTAAGTCATTGATTGATTTAAGTTGGATATTTAGATTTTTTCTAAACAACTTAAATAAGATATTTTTCAAAAATTATTCCATTTTTGAAATTTAATTAAAGTTTTGAGTAATTTGCGGCATAAATACCTAAGTTTTATGCCGAGTAGCAGATAAATACTTAAGTCCTATTTTTGGCGGTAAAAATACCTTCCGTCACTACTCTGGAACTTCCGTAGGTACCTCTCCGTTATGTGCCAGATTAGTGTCCACGTGTCACTTTGTGATTAGTCCAGATCATTTTTAATTTTTAATTTTTATTTTTTATTTGTAAATCAATTTAAAAATTAAAAATTAAAAAATTAAAATCAAAATAAAATAATAAATATTTAATATTCATATTTTAATTAAATTAAAATAAAACAAATCATTAATTAAAACCTAAAAATTAAAACTAACAAATAAACCCAAAACAAATTGGAGTCGCTCTCTCTCCTCCTCTTTCTTTCTCTGCCTCTCTTCCTCTACTCAAGCTTCAACAATGGTTTTTGTGAAAGCACAAAAATTGAAGGTCTACTTCAAGATGTTTTAGGTTAAGTTCAAGAGAAGGAGAGAGGGAAAGACTGATTACCATGCTAGGATTAGATTGATTAATCAGGAACACAAAAGAAATTGAAATCCTCTTCTTCTTCTCGCCCTTCTTCTTCTTCAGTCCTCACCAATGGCTGTTGTTGCTTCATCATCAGCCTTCCCTCGGGCTCCGACTTCGGCACAGAAATCCCACCTGAAATAAACAGATCTGCTTCACTTTGCTTGATGCCAGACGAAGCAACTCGACGGAGATCTCGGAGAGGCTTCGATGCCAGACGGAGATCTGTATTTTTTTTCTGGGTTCGAGTATACGATGTTGGTCTTGGCAGGCCTCTGTTCGCAGGTTGTTCAGGTCTGGTTTGCAAGTTCTCATTCGCAGTTCTTGGCAGGCCACCAGAGGAAAAGGCGGTCTTGGCAGCTCTGGTTTGCAAGCTCTCATTCGCAGAAGTGGAGGGGGAGAGAACGTGATTTTAGGGGTTAGGGATTCTATGTTCTAAGATTTTTTAGGTTTTGAATTTAATTTTGTATTTAATTTAATTTTAAGTTTTTGTGTTTAATAAAACTAATCCTCTTTTGTTGGATTTTTTTATTAACATATGATTAAATTTTAAGTTTTTTTTTTTTATGAGATTAAATTTTAAGTTTATGTATTAGATAATTTGGTAATTTTTTATTGTAAAAATAAGTTTTATTTAATTTTT
This sequence comes from Cannabis sativa, assembly GCF_029168945.1. Classification (NCBI taxonomy): domain Eukaryota; kingdom Viridiplantae; phylum Streptophyta; class Magnoliopsida; order Rosales; family Cannabaceae; genus Cannabis; species Cannabis sativa. The sequence goes on from NC_083604.1 coordinate 29,973,758, forward strand.
AAATATATAAGATTAATGATAAAAAAATTGATTATATTTATTTTTGTTTATTTTTTATATTTTTAAAATTATTTTTAAATATTTAAATAATAAATAAAAAAAATTAATGACATGGACCAATGAACGAGTGACACGTAGATACTAACCTGGTACATAACGGAGAGGTACCTACGGAAGTTCTAGAAGTGTGACGGAAGGTATTTTTACCGCCAAAAATAGGACTTAGGTATTTATCTGCTACTCGGGATAAAACTTAGGTATTTTTACCGCAAATTACTCTAAAGTTTTTACTTTAATTTGTAATATTTCATTATTGAGATATGGAATATAAATGATTAAACAAAATACATATTTTTTTAAATAATGAGCTTTAATCAAGAGAAATTCGATCTCCATTGTTGGTTTTACATAGCTATTGTTTTAGTGAGTAATCCTCCCTAATGGAGGAACGTTAATTAGCAAGTTAGCGCCGTTTAATCTCGAAAGATAAGTATTCTTATAAATTTGTTATACGGTTTATGACCACCCTAATGGTGGCGACTGTATAAGACTTACAAGAGTGCGAAACAATGGTAGAAGCTAATAAGATAGAATTGCCTTGACTCTCGCCTAAATGGGACAACGCTGAATTCCAATCTTGATCAAATAAAAGGTTGCTAGAATGTTTGACATTTTAGATGAATTGACAACTCTATTCAATGGATGATGCTTTGACTCTCGCCTAAACGGGACACTGTATCAGTTCGTTGGAAACCTTTGAAAATAAACTATGTTAGATTTAGTATTTTTATAACATATGTGATTATTTGTTTTCTGAACTTGTGTATGAATTTATAGAACCAAAACCTTACTTCTGTTTATTGATATGTTGTAGAGCCAATATGAATAACCCTCATCCCGATCCACTCCTAGTTAGTATCTTTGCAAAAGAACTCAATAGTGTGAAAATGCATCCTGGTAGTTGCATTAACTCGCACCTATTGTTGATGAATCTGAAATTGCAAAAGGCAAATCTACTAGGAATTGATTTATCAAAGGAACAATGGGTAAGACTCATACTTAATATTCTTCCTCAGGAGTATGATAGTTTTGTTCTATATTACTTATTGAACAATCCTCACTCCTCCGACATGCACAAACTCGAGACTGAGTTGAGGACCCATGAGCGGAATCTGATTGCAATGGGACCTCCTGGTATTGCAAACTTTAATGAGAGGAAGAAGATTAAGCATGAGGGCTCTACCAAAGCTGCTTCTTCAAGTACAATTATCAGACATCATGTTCTATGTGCGAATTGTAATGGAAAGGGACAAAAAGAAGAACAATGTCCCAGGCTTCTAGACAATTCAAACGAAGGTGATGCTTTTGTCTTTGAATCATGTGTTTTAGAGAATGACAAATCCACCTGGATTGTTGATTCTGTATCTACTAACCATGTATGTTCTTCATTGCAGCTGCTTGAAACTTGGGAGAATCTTCACCCAGATGAGTTAAAGCTTAAAGTTGGAAATGGCGAGTTGGTATCAGTTAAAGCAAGAGGAACAGCCCGAATCAAGATTCATTCAAAGAAGTTTTTACTTTTAGAGAATGTTTTATACATTCCCAATTTTAGTAGAAACTTAATTAGTGTTTCATGTTTACAAACACAATTTTATATATTGAATTTTTTGAGTTCAAATTGTTCAATTTCTCGTAATGGATTTCATATATGTGTTGCAAACATGGAACAAGGGCTTTATGTTTTAAGACCTGATACTCAAATCTCACTAAATACTGAACTTTTCAATGTAGCTAAACCTAGAAGCCTTAAGAGAAAAGAGATTGATAATGATGATCAAACTTATCTATGGCATTTACGTTTAGGTCATATAGGCTTTGATAGACTCAATAGGCTAACCAAAGACGGTCCATTGAAAAATGTCATCTTAGGAGAATTGTCAGTATGCGAGTCTTGCCTAGAAGGAAAAATGACCAAACATTCTTTCTCTGCGAAGGGAGAGCGTGCCAAACAACCCCTAGGGTTAGTGCATTCAGATGTTTGCGGACCTCTGAATGTAAAAGCCAGAGGAGGTTATGAGAATTTCGTCACTTTCATTGACGATTTCTCTAGATACAGTTTTTGTTACCTAATGCAAAAGAAATCTGAAACGTTTGAAAAGTTTCAGGAATTTCATGATTTGGCTCAAAACAAATTAGGTAAACCATTAAAGATCTTGCGAACTGATAGGGGTGGAGAATATATGGATATGCAGTTCAAAGATCATTTAACTGTACTTGGAATTGAATCCCAATATATTGCCCCAAGCACTCCACAGCAAAATGGAGTTGCAGAAAGAAGAAATCGCACTCTCTTGGAAATGGTTAGGTCTATGCTGAGTTATACAAGTCTGTCTACGTCCTTCTGGGGATATGCTATTCAAATGGCAAACGACATTTTAAATGTTGTACCATCTAAAGTAGTCCCTAAGACACCCGTCGAACTATGGAATGGTCGTACACCTAGTTTACGCCATTATAGGATTTGGGGGTGCCTTGCTCACGTCTTGAGAAAGAAAGAAGGCAAACTGGAATCGCGAACTGAAGTTTGCATGTTTGTCGGAAATTCTAAAGAGACTAGGGGTGGACTATTTTATAGTCACAAGGATAACAAAGTGTTTGTTTCTACAAATGCTACTTTCCTTGAAGATAACTATATGAAAGACAACAAACCAAAAAGTGAAATTGTATTAGAGGAAATGCTTACAGATACTGTTCCTTCAAATGCTCCATCCTCTTCTACTCAAGAAGAGGAACATCCCACTCCCTCAGTTGTAGCAACTGAGAAAACTACTACCAAAGCTCCTGTTCAGAAGGTCACCGCTCCTCATCGTAGTGGGAGGGTTTCTACAAAACCATCTCGTAATGGCTTGGATGGTCAAATCAATATGGTCGTTGGTGACGGTATTGATGATGACCCATTAACCTATAAACAGGCAATGGCAAGTCCGCAACGGAAGCGATGGTCAGCCGGCATGGATTCAGAATTGGATTCCATGAAAAAGAACAAAGTCTGGGAATATGTAGACGCACCTGATGACTACATCTGATAGGATGCAAGTGGGTTTACAAGAAGAAAAGAGGAGCTGGAGGCGAAGTCGAAACTTTTAATGCTAGACTCGTAGCAAGGGTTATACCCAAAGAGAAGGTGTGGACTATGAGGAAACTTTTAGTCCGGTTGCCATGCTCAAATCAATCCGAATTCTTCTCTCCATTGCTGCCGCTTTAGATTATGAAATTTGGCAAATGGATGTCAAGACATCTTTTCTTAATGGGCTTCTTGAAGAAACCATCTATATGGAGCAACCAGAAGGTTATGTTCTTCCTGGGCAGGAGAATAAAGTTTGCAAATTAAATAGGTCCATATATGGACTCAAGCAAGCTTCTCGCTCGTGGAATAAAAGGTTTGATGAGATCATTAAAACCTACGGCTTTCATCAGAATGAAGATGAACCTTGTGTTTACCAACTCAAGGAAGACCAAGTAGTAGTATTGTCCTTTATGTTGATGACATTTTAATCATTGGCAACAATGTCAAGAAAATGACTCACATCAAGGAATGGCTTGACACTCAATTCGACATGAAAGACTTGGGTGAGGCAGCCTATGTTCTCGGTATTCAGATTATTAGAAATCGGAAGAACAGATCCCTTGCTCTCTCTCAAACAACTTACATTGACAAAGTTCTAGAGAGATTCTCCATGACTAATACCAATGGGGCAAATATGCCTTCTAGATATGGTATCCGTCTATCTAAGGAACAGTGTCCTACTGATCCTCGAGAGATAGAAGACATGGCAAAAGTTCCTTATGCTTCTGCAGTTGGAAGTCTAATGTATGCTATGCTATGCACTAGACCTGACATCTGCTATGCAGTTGGAATCGTGAGCAGGTATCAGTCAAATCCAGGACAGGTACATTGGAATGCTGTTAAGTATATTTTGAAATACTTAAAGAGTACAAGAAATTATGTATTAGTCTACAAGGGTGGTGCTTTAAATCCCTTAGGCTATACAGACTCAGATTTCCAGGGACGTCTTGAAGACAGGAAATCTACATCTGGGATGGTGTTTAATCTTGGGGGTGGAGCAGTGGTTTGGAGAAGTGCTAAACAAACTGCGATTTTGGATTCTACCATGCAGGCAGAATACATAGCTGCAGCTGAAGCAGCTAAAGAGGTTGTCTGGCTTAGGAAGTTCTTCACCAGTCTTGGTGTAGTTCCTGGAATGGAAAAGCCTCTAGTCCTGCTTCGTGATAACAATGGAGCTATAGCCAACAGTAAGGAACCTCGGAGCCACAAGAGAAGTAAGCATATAGAAAGAAAATATCATATTATCAGAGAATATGTGGCAAGAGGGGATGTACTGATGGAAAAAGTGGACACGCAGGACAACTTAGCTGATCCATTCACCAAAGTCTTGGCAGTGACTACATTCGAAAAGCACTGTCAGAATTTAGGGTTAATTGAAATGTACTGATTTGTTTTATATTAGTGCAAGTGGGAGTTTGTTGGGTTTTATGCCCTAAATAAAACTCAATTTCAATGTAATCCAGATTATTCAATATCAATAAAGTAACAAAAGTATTTTTCATTCATTTGTATATGCTTTGGTTCACTTAATCAATTGTTTGTCTATTTGATTTATAAATTCATCCAAACCCCTTTCACATACTTGATCATGTTTTTTGTGTTGTCAACACAGTGGAAAGTAAACATGACTATATGAATAAAGTACTCCTAGATTTATCAGAACACTGAGTTTTACTGATATGACAATCTACAACAGAGTTTACTTGCATTTGGAGAAATGGTATGCTCTTTCCAGAACATTGGTTAAAGTAAAGCTCCGGTTGGATGCATGGAGTATGCATTGGAATGGACCGATATTGAACTTTGAAATAGATTTATAAAACTTACCGTAAATATATATTCAATTCAATATCACTAAGTTGATCCTAGATCACATGATCGAAATCCTGATATGGTTAGGCTCAATCTCAAGAGTGTTATTCGTGTTCTTTGATTTGTTACTTAAGCCTACTTTTGGGTCAGGGTAATACATACACTTTGGGAACACGGTAGTGCGATTGAGTGGGAGCGCTAACATAAATATGGAATCTATAGCTTCTATCTGGCGAATAGTAAGCAAAGGATGATTTCCTTCGAGCTTAACCAAAAAGAGAAAAATGATTGAGTACTCATTTCTCTTAGTTGAAATATAATTTATACAGGGTTAAGTGTTTTAAGGATAAAATACATTGTAGGGTGTTACGGTAATTTAGTACCTTTACAATGTAAATCATCCATATAGAGGATCATTGATCACATTAGGATTATAACAATGGATAACTACTGATGTGTCTATATGGTGGAAAATATAGAGCATTCTATATACTGAGAGTGCAATTCTAAGTTCTATGCGTGGATTCAACGAAAAATTAATAAGTTAGTGAATTTAAGTAGTAAATTCTAGATCTGATTATTGGATGCTCGGATATATAGACCTATGGTCCCCCCACTAGTTGAGATAATATTACTTGTAAGACTCATTTAATTGATTTTAATTAATCAATTATAATTCTCAAGATAGACTATGTCTATTTGAGAATTTATCACTTATTAAGGGCAAAACAGTAAATAGAGATTTTGAAGGGCATATTTATTAATTAGGAAACTTTAATTAGTTTTATTATTAATAAAATAAATGAGAATATATTATTTGATAATTAATTTGAAATTATTAAATAATTATATTTGACATTTATGTGGTTGAACAAAGGAATTGGCAGTTTTTGACAAAATAGGAAACTATCAATGTAGGAATAGGAAAGTTGGAAAAGTGGCAAACCTTGTTTCCGCAATGCCTAGGCCGGCCACTTAAGCTTCCTTTTCTCATTGATTTTTTCAATTTTAAATGACAATTAATTCAACCGTAGCCCTAGGTGGTCTTCTATAAATAGAAGGCAAAGGCTTCAATTTTGAACACACATTATTCTGACAGAATTTTCTCACTCAAAACTCTCTCTAAGCCGCCACCCTCTCTTTGTCTATTCCTTCACTGTTTCGAAATCTATAAGTGTTAGAGTAGTGCCCACACACATCAAGTAATACCTCAATCATAGTGAGGAAGGTTGTGTAGAATTCAGAAACAACAAAGGACTATCGGGCTCAGATCTTGATTACACTCTGCTACAGAAAGGAATCAAGGGTTAGAGATATGAGTGGGAGGAGACATATATTACGCTGTACCCAATGTAAGATTTCTGATACTTTTATGTGTTTAATTTTCATCGTTTTAGAAGTTCATATTTAGGTTGTTAAATCAACATACTTGTGAGTAGATCTAAGTTCCTGGTAAAATAACTTCCAACAACCACACACTTTTAAACAGTGTAAGAAGACAGCCCTTAAACAAAACTGCGTATGCCAACGAATAAAGTTAAGAGTTGAAAATATTACGGCCTAATTATATTGCCGTATTAAAAGAACAAAATTTGGGTGTAAGTATCACAAATAGCCCCGCAGATTGGGCTAAAGTAATACAATTGCACATCGTAAAGAGGAGAGAAAGAAATTAGAGTTGTCTTAAAAAGAACAAGTAGAAGAGGCGAAAAGCAAAAAAAAAGGCCCTTAATGGTCCGTGGAAGGTAAAGGTGTTACTGAGTCGGTCCTGATTGGGAAACTAGATAGCTCCTCCAACTTTAGGTTAACATTGGTAGCATCTTGAGCAACCCTTTCCTCGACCCTACCGGAAGACACCTTAGCTCCTACATTATTGAGAACTTGAGGCCTGAACACTAATCTCCTCATCACTATCGCTATAAACCGTGAGAGGAAACTCCTCGAGGTATTTTCCGCGATTCATGGAAAGTACCTTCCTAGTAACCTCCTCCTTGTCTGCCTCACCAATATGCTGAAGTATGGAAGGGTTCACCTTCTAGAAGTTGTGAAGGACCACGACATAAGACATCTCGAGGGTGCCAAGGTGAAATCTCTCTGCCCTAGCTGCTACCCTGTTAGCTGCCTTAGTCGCGTCTAGAATAAGTTGGGGGGCAGTCTCCCTCATTCTACACATTGTAGCTAAGGCAATGTATGCCTTTACACAATTTGAGGGACTTTGGTTAACTTGCTTCTGCAGCCTGTCGATGCTCTCCTCACGAAGGTCACTGGCGCGACAGGCTCCTATGTAGAGAAGGGTCTGGTTGTCACATTTAACCGCTTAGGCATCTGCTCTCTTATTCTCCTTTTTCACTTCATCTTCTAGGCTCTGAATGTATAAGCCTTTCTGGCCCGTGTCCTCTTGAAGATTGCTGACCTGTTATTTAGGATAGTGATGGTCTCAGACTTTTCCATCACGCGAGCCTCAGCAACGTCCTTCTCCTTTACGACTTTGGTTAAGTTTTCTCATAGAGAGCGTGAATACTTCTTAGCTTCTTATGCTGACTTTGCAGCCTCATGCTCAATTTAGGCGTTGAGGGTTAAATACTTCTTCAGGTATTTGGCATCCCACTTCTCCTCCTCGGTTGCCAACTTGGCTTCCCACTCTTCTTGAGGCATATGGTTACTGGAGTCTATCTGAGCCTTAGCCTGCTCAGCTGTCACGACCCGAGCCCTAGGCTATGGCAGATGTGTAATATCCATAACTTGGGTGGTCAAAGGTCACACTTTGACCCTTGTAGGAAAATAAAGCTTATAAATAATCCTTTTATTTATATTACAAAATACTAATTTAAAAGAATGGATTAACTCCTATATTAATAAAAATATATTAGTAATAAAAATCAGGACCACTCATCAATATAAGAGAACAGTAATATCCCCACAGTTATGTAATCACCAAATAGATAGATTTAATAAGTCAATAAAATACCAAAATAATACCTAGCATCCATCATTTCTCATTTCTAACTAGTACATAGCTAATTTAAGTCATCCAGACCATCCATTGGTTCTTAAATACAAAATCAGTCTCAGTAGAAGGTGAAAGAGTAAAATATGACTAAACTAATAACGACATTCCTTTCCCAACAGTACCATCCTCATCCACTAGCATCAAACTGAGTTCCTGGAATGGGAGAAAATAGGGGGTGAGCTTATAAAGCCCAGTAGGAAAATAACTAATATCAAAGGACCCTTGGTTTAATAAAATTCCTGCATGGTTAGCTTTATAAAAATAAAATATCTCATCAACAGTATGAATATGTACAAATAAAATAGAGAGACCACAAATAATCACAAATCAAACGTCAAATGCATATCACACCGTCCACTAGACCCCTAGCTCTCAATACCAAATCATAGAAAACGACATCCAAAACCGGGTAGTCGCATATGATATCCACCATAAATAACGGGGCTCAGATTTAATTCACTCCCTGTACAGATTCTAGGTCTTTCACTTACATGTGAGTGCACACCTGATCTACCTATGATGACACAGAGACTAGGTCGTGAAACAACAATATGCATCGAACATGATCAACATGGCTCTCATCAATATAACCAAAGCAGGCAAATAATAAGCATAACAAAAGAACATATTCCTTTTTATTTTCTAGAAAATTCGGTAGCATAACAGCTGTATTTTGAATAAACCAAAAAATCATACCCTGCAAAAATATTTGCACACAAAAATATATTTGGCACTCGGTGCCCCAGAACAGTCCAGAAAATATGCAGATTAAGTTTTCAATTTTTCATACAATTTTGTAAATCATAAAAATTAGAATATGTCTAATGTTATACAACGCATATAAAAATCAGGTCCAAAAATCAAGTTGAGTCCCTACCTCTCCCGAGTCGTTAAACTTTTTTCCAAAAGACGATCTTAAGCTCTCAAGTCCCGAGCTCCAATTGTTTAGTCCAAACTTACATATTACTCTCACCTATACCATCAAATGATTAAATAATTATTATCATCGCATTCTACATTCAAAACCGAGTCCAACGACATATAATATGACTATATTTAAAATTTGGGATTCCGAAACCTCACCTAAGCGGTGCACATTAACAATCGGTGGCGGTAAAAATTGGTGTACCGGAAATGTCGCCGAAAATAGGAGTGGTATATATCAAAACGACCACCTCGACGAGTAGATCACACTCATGCCAACCGTTTGTCAAAACGGTACACGAGGTCACCGGAAAGTCGCCGGAAAGGGGCGGAGCTACAAAAATGTCACCCGAAAAAGTTGCAAACCGAGAAAAATGGTTTAGTGTAGGTTGTTCTCCTCGACGAGCTGAGTGTAGTGGTGAAAACCTCTCGTCAAACGGACGCCAGAGGTGACCGGAAAACCCGTTCAAAGTTTGAAATCCCAAACTTTGACTTGCGATCCCGAGTCAACGGCGGCGAGAGGAGCGGCGCCGCTTGGGGGGTGAGATCGCCGGCACTTGGGCTTTCGATTTGTCCGGCGCGTTGGGTCGGGCGGTGGCCGGAGGTGGGTCGCCGGAGTGTGGTGGTTATGGAGGTTTATGGTTTTTATTTTTTGGTATTTTAAAGAGAGAGAAAGAGAGAAAGATAGATAAATATATAAACAGAGAGAGAGAGAGAGAGAAAACGTAATCTGTATATAATTTAAATTATTTTTTTTTATATACATATATATATTATTTTATTATTATTTTATATATATATATAAATACATTTGACTCGGTCAAACCGAGTCTTTTCATTCTCCCCTCCTTAAAGAAATTTCGTCCCGAAATTTTTAAAGTACAACCTCAAGTTGAAAATTAAACAAATGAGGATACTTCATATACATCTCGGACTCTATCTCCCAAGTAGCTTCGTCTTCCCTGTGTTTCCTCCATAAGACCTTGACTACTGGAATCTCTCTGTTCCTTAACACTTTTAGCTCTCTCGCCAAGATTTTGACAGGTTGCTCTTCATAAGTCACATCTTCCTGAAGAGGGATTGCCTCATACTCAATAACATGTGACGGATCTGGAGTATACTTCCTCAACATAGACACATGGAACACATTATGAACATGTCCAAACCGTCCTGGTAAGTTTAATCGATGAGCGACCTCCCCAATCCTCTCGATAACCTCAAAAGGTCCAATATACCTCGGGGCTAGCTTACCCTTCACTCCAAATCTCGTTACGCCACGCATAGGAGTAAATTTCAAGAAGACATAATCACCAACATTAAACTCAACTTCCCGTCGATGGAGATCGGCATAGCTTTTTTGACGACTCTGAACAACCTTAAGTCTTTCTTGGATTCCCTTAATCTTTTCAGTGGTACTAGTGATAATCTGGGGTCCAATGGTGACATGCGCATTTGGTTCTGCCCAGCACAATGGCGATCTGCATGGTCTCCCATATAAGGCCTCATAAGGAGCCATGCCTATACTGGCTTGGTAGCTGTTGTTGTATGTGAATTCCACTAGTGAGAAATGTTCTCCCCAACTACCTCCAAAATCCAAAACACAAGAGCGAAGCATGTCTTCCAAAGTCTGTATGGTCCTCTCAGACTGTCCATCTGTCTGTGGATGATGGGCAGTACTCAAGTGAAGTTCGGTCCCTAAGGCTTGCTGCAAGGCCTTCCAAAACCTTGATGTAAATCGAGGATCTCTATCAGAAACAATGCTTGAAGGCACTCCATGTAGTCGAACTATATTGTCTACATAAAGTCGAGCTAGCTTGGTAAGCTTGTAATCCTTCCTGATTGGAATAAAATGAGCAGACTTAGTCAAACGATCAACAATAACCCAAACAGCGTCATGCTTCAAAGGTGTCAATGGCAACCCAGTAACAAAGTCCATGGTAATCTTGTCCCGCTTCCATTCTGGTATAGGCAAAGGCTGAAGTAAACCTGAGGGTCTCTGATGCTCAGCCTTTACTTGCTGACATACTATACACTTAGCTACAAAGCTGGCCACATCTCTTTTCATTCCTTCCCACCAATATTGTCTCTTTAAATCTTGGCACATCTTTGTACTTCCAGGATGTACAGCGAATTTGGATCTATGGGCCTCAATCAAAATGGTCTCCCTAAGTTCAGGGATATCTACAACAACTAGTCTTCCCATATGGTATAGGTACCCTTCACCAATAACTGTCCACCCATCTAGTTGCTCACCATCCTGGATTCGGTTCCAAATAAGTCTTAATTTCTCATCTTGCCACTGACGTTGCTTAACTTGTTGAAGTAGTACTGGTGTAGCCACTAAGTTAGAGATACAAGCTACTTCTTCCCCTTCATAGTATTGCAAGTTATAATCACCCATTGTGATTGTCCTTTTCCAGTCCTCAAGAGCCAAACATGCCAAAGTACTATGAGGCTTTCTACTTAGTGCATCAGCTACTACATTAGCTTTCCCGGGGTGATACTGCAAAGTGAAATCATAGTCTTCCATATACTCAACCCATCTTCTTTGCCTCAAGTTCAAGTCCCTTTGAGTAAAAAGATACTTCAAGCTCTTATGATCTGAGTATAACTCAAATTTTACGCCATATAAATAACATCTCAAAATTTTCAAGACAAAGATTACCGCAGCAAGTTCTAGGTCATGTGTAGGGTAATTCTTCTCATGTGGTTTCAATTGTCGAGAAGCATAGGCAACCACCTTGCCGTTTTGCATGAGGACACCTCCTAATCCAGTACCTGAAGCATCAGTGAATACCACATATGGTTCCTCACTATTAGGAACAGTGAGAATAGGCGCCGAAGTTAATCTTTCCTTCAATTCTCTAAAAGCTTCTTCGCAACTATCATCCCACATAAACTTTACTTCTTTTCTTGTTAACTTCGTCAAAGGCATAGCAATTCGTGAGAAATTCTCTACAAAGCGACGGTAGTAGCCTGCCAACCCAAGAAAACTTCGAACTTCAGTGACATTCTTTGGTCTTTCCCACTTTAGAATAGAGTCTATCTTTGCAGGATCAACGGTGATACCATCTTGAGAAATTACATGGCCCAAGAACTTGACTTCAGTCATCCAAAATTCACACTTCTCTTTGGTCTGTAATACTGTTGTCAAGTGTTCAGCATGATCTGTCCAGCGCGTTGGGTCGGGCGGTGGCCGGAGGTGGGTCGCCGGAGTGTGGTGGTTATGGAGGTTTATGGGTTTTATTTTTTGGTATTTTAAAGAGAGAGAAAGAGAGAAAGATAGATAAATATATAAACAGAGAGAGAGAGAGAGAAAACGTAATCTGTATATAATTTAAATTATTATTTTTTTTTATATACATATATATATTATTTTATTATTATTTTATATATATATAAACACATTTGACTCGGTCAAACCGAGTCTTTTCATCAGCACTGTCACGTAAAGCTTCATTTTCAGTGGTCAGGGACTGGACCTTGGTATGAAGTTGGTTCAACTTTAAGATCACATTCCTCGCTTCCTTGGCGGGCCTCTTTGCAAATAGTTCCATCTGACACTACTAGACAAAGTAATTTTTGCGTCGGTCAACGCGTCTCACCAAATTGGTTGATCGAGGCAAAAAGTGAGGGGAGATTTTATGCTTCATTGTTTGACTGAAGCTAAAAAATAACAATTAGCGTTGGCTCGTACCCCGACACAAAAAGTAAAACCGAGGTAAAATGTGATAATTTTAAAAATTGTCTTTTGCATTTTGCGTTAGTGTAAAATTGAAGCCAATTTCCTTTGCTTCAGTTAAAAATTGAGGTTAATATATTTGCTTCGGTTGTGGATCGAAGCAAAAAAGTTAAGCATTTATAAAACTCAAATTTTACAAACTCTAATTTCATTAAGGCATCGTCCCCCCAATTCAAAACCCTAGCAGACCCATTTCGAAACCCAGTCGCGCCTCCGCCCACTGCCGTCTGCTGCCGCCGTCAGTCCCCAATTGGTATGCACCTCTGAAACTCTCTCTCTCTCTCTCTCTCTCTCTCTCTCTCTCTCTCTCTCTCTCTCTCTCTCTTTGACGATGTTGTTAGGTTTTATGCCCTAAATAAAACTCTATTTCAATGTAATCCATTTTATTCAACATCAATAAAGAAACAGAAGTATTTTTCATTCATTTGTGTATGTTTTGGTTCATGTTATCAATTGCTTGTCTATTTGATTTATAAATTCATCTGAAGCCCTTTTCACATACTTGGTCATGTTGGTTTTACTGATATGATAATCTACAACAGAGTTTACTTGCATTTGGAGAAATGCTATGTTCTTTCCAGAGCATTGGTTAAAGTAAAGCTCAGGTTGGATGCATGGAGTATGCATCGGAAGGGACCGATATTGAACTTTAACATAGATTTATTAAACTTACCGTAATATCTATTCAAGTCAATATGGCCTAGTTGATCCTAGAACAAATGATCTTAATCCTGTTATGATTAGGCTCAATCTCAAGAGGCTATTCGTGTTCTTTGATTTGTTAGTTAAGCCTACTTTTGGGTCAGGGTGATACATACATTTTGGGAACACGGTAGTGCAATTGAGTGGGAGCGCTAACATAAACATGGAATCTATAGCTTCTATCTGGCGAATAGTAAGTAAAGGATGATCTCCTTCGAGCTTGACCAAACGAAAATAAATGTTGGAGTACTCATTTCACATAAGCTGATATATCATTTATAGGGGGTTAAGTGTTTTAAGGATAAAATACATTGTAGGGTGTAACAGTAATCTAATCCTTTACAGTGTAGATCATTCATATAGAGGATCATTGATCAAATTAGGATTATAACAATGGATAACTAATGATCTGTCTATATGGTGGAACATATAGAGCATTCTATATACTGAGAGTGCAATTCTAAGTTCTATGCGTGGATTCAACGAAGAATTAATAAGTCAGTGAGTTTAGGTTATAAATTCTTGATCTGCTTATTGGAAGCTCGGTTATATACACCCATGGTCCCCCCACTAGTTGAGATAATATTACTTGTAAAATTCATATAATTGGTTTTGATTAATCAATTATAATTCTCAAATTAGACTATGTCTATTTGAGAATTTTTCACTAAGTAAGGGCGAAATTGTAAAGAAAGAGTTTTAGGGGCATATTTGTTAATTATGATACTTTGTATGGTTCAATTAATAAATATGTTAAATGACAAGATTACTTAATAATTATTTATAGTTATTAAATAGTTAGAATTGACATTTAAATGGTTGAATTTGAAAATTGGCGTTTTTGAGAAAATAAAAATAAAATTTGATAAAACTGCAAAATTGCAAAAGTGAGGCCCAAATCCATACTGTATAGGGCCGGCCACTTTTATAGGATTTTACATCTGATATTTTCATTATTTTAATTTCAAATAATTCAAACCTTACCCTAGTGGAATGCTATAAATAGATATGGAAGGCTTCAGGAAATTTACACACTTAACTTTCTACTTTTTCCTTCAGAGAAAAACCTGAGCCTTCTCTCTCTATACCTTGCTGCCACCTTCTTCTCTTTCTTCTTCCTTGAAATTTCGAACCACTTAGTGATTAAGGTAAATGAATGAGTCAACTCTTATTTAGTTCATTATCCTACTATACTAGCAGCGAATAATATTAATGTATTTGATTTGGCTATAGATGTGGCGCTAAAAGAAAATATTATAAATATATAATCTGTTTCTTTCTTTTTTTATTATTGGCTTTTTAAAGAATAAAGTTTACTGGTGTGATAAAAACATGTTCAGTTGACATATTTTAAAGGACAATGAACATTCAGAATAGTCCTCTCATTCTCATCCATTACACCAGATTCGAATTTTAGTACATCGATTTATGGTGATATGCATTCTATTTGATTCTAACATGACTCATTCTCTTTATTACTATTTTGCTTTCATGATAGTTGTCACTTGTTGGTATTATTCCTATTAAGTTGAAATATGAAAGCTAATATGAATCTCTACACTAAAATTGATGAGTCATGTTAGAATTTGGTTATTACAAAGAAAATTCCTTTTCTAGGCATGCCATAGTAGAGGAACTTGCAAAATTTGGAGTCATAGTTCACACGTGTTGTCGCAAGGAAAGTGATTTGGAGAAGTGTGTTTGAAAGAGTTGAAATAGAAGGGTTTCAAGGGAACTGGTTCAGTGTTCAATGTTTCACAAAGAGATCAAAGAGAAAAACTATGGAAGCTCTTTCATTAATTTTCCAAGGAAACCAAGAGAGTCCTTTTTTTATTTCTAAGATTCTTGATAGTAATCACCAAAAGTAGGCTTTTCCCTAAACAAGGTGATAATATGTTAAAATTTATAATATTATTTATGGACCATATCCCTCTCTTTTAATTATTTTTGATGTTACATATATATGACTGCATTAATGCAAATCTGTTTTTTATTACTGTGACAATGCCATAAAAAATGTTTATATGTGTTTGATTATAAATATATTTAATTATGTGTTTGTCCTGAAATTAAATTATAAGAAAAATGTTAGTGTAGTTTTTCTTGTGGTCTTATATTGGTTACATGTTGTTTAGTTGTTACATGCTGTTTAGTTTTCGAAGATATTTAATTTTTGATTCCATATTGAAAGATGCATATTTAGTATAGGTATTCAATCTTTCTTTTGAGAAAAATTAGGTCATTTTTATTGGAATAATGTGTGTTAACTAATTATAAATAAATCACATGATATAGGATTCTTTCTATGATTGGGAAAGTTATAGGTGGTCCAAACCAAAGTCACTTCGCAGCAAGAAGTTTGGTGTTGACTTTCTCTACTGAAACACAAGTTTGTATTTTGGGAAATAGTGTAAGATAGATTACAAACTAATGAGAAATTTTACATATTAAATATAACTCTTGATGATACTTGTTGACTATGCGGTTCAGAGGACAATATAAAATATTGTTGATGGTTGGTTCAAACTTCAATTTTTTATAATTACATATGTGTGTTTTATTGTAGATAGTTTAGTTTTGATAATATGTATAAATAATTATGCATATATATGTATATATATTTTACATTTAAGATTTTTTTGTCAAAAAAAATTATGAGATTAAAAAGAGAAGTTTTTGGTATGTTAAATTATTGATTGATATTGTATTTATTTTTGGTCGGAATTATTTGTTTCAGATTTTTTTTTTTTTTAAATGTTTTTCCTTCAGTTCATGACCGAAGTAAAAAACCAATTAGCATCGGTGCACTGGTTTTTTGCTTCGGTTATGAGCGGAAGCAAAAACCTTTTTTTTTTGCTTCAGTTCATAACTGAAGCAAAAAACCAATTAGAGTCAGTTTATAGCCGAAGCAAAAAAAATCGTATTTCCGTCTATGATTATAACATCGGTTACACCAACCGAAGCAAATACTTTATATGTCACTTACAGACCAAAACAAAAAGCTCTTTTTGTAGTAGTGTGATTAATTCACTAGTGGATGTATAAATTAGATCCCATCTAAATTTGTGCACAACTTTCCAATTTTAGAATTAACACTTAAAGGGAACCAACATTTGATCTGTTAGGAAAGTAAGGATTCTATAATTTTAGTTCACGTTCCCACCCATCCACATTATTAGTTTCCCAAAATAGAAGTTATAAGAATCATCTTCTCTAAGAAACTTTGACGAGTGAATCACAAAAACTAATAATATGAACAAGAGTTCATGATTACTCAGGATTTACGTCGATCTACTATTAATCATTGTTATGATATGAAATAAGTCTTTTAAGGTAAACATCATCTACAACACCTTCATTTTAATGTCATACTACATCCATACTTTAATATGTTGCTGACTATTTTATTTGTAGCTAAGTGATCTTAGTTCTTTGTACAACTACAAGTCATAAAGTCATATAATAAGGAATTTTCTAATTTTTATATATATAAATTATTCAATGATAAATATTAATAGTTTAATATTCATGCATATATAAAAAATGTTCAACTCTTTATTAATAATGAGAAATATCTTTATAGGCTTCTCAGTTCAAAAGCCTTAACAATCCCCCACTTCCTCTAACAGAAAGTTAGGCATCTCCTTAATCCCATATTAGTCATATGACCCATAAAAGATTTTTTGATAGCATCTTTGTGAATGGATCTGCTAGGTTATGTACTGGCGCAATCTTCAAGACCGTCACATCACCTCTCTCTGCTATATCTCGTAGTAGATGATACTTCCTCTCAATGTGCTCGCCTCTCTTGCGGTTCCTTTGTTCCTTGGATTTTGCCATCACTCCACTATTGTCATAGTAGAGTACCGGTGGTTTTTCTTTCTTTGGAACTACATCCAAAGTAGTGTAGAATATCTTCAACAGAAGCTGCTATATATTCACCTTCCATGGTTAAATCTGCCATATTGGTTTGCTTAATGCTTCTCCAGACTACAACTCCTCCACCAAGAGTAAATACTGATTCAGATGTCCACTTTTGACTATATTTGTCTGATTGAAAATCAGAATCAGTATATCTAGTAGGATTCAACTCTCCATCGAAATATACAAGCATGAGATCTCCTGTTCTCGAAAGATACTTCAGAGTGTGCTTTATAGCTGTCAAGTGTTCCAAACGTAGATTAGATTGGTAACAACTAACAATCCCTATAGAGTAGCATATGTTAGGCCTTATACACAATATTTCATACATGAAGCTCCAAACTACTTATGCATAAGGGTACTTTCTCATGTCCTCTTCCTCTTGAGGAGTCTTTGGAGATTGATCCTTACATAGATTAATTCCATGTCCGGAAAGTAACTATCCTTTCTTAGAATTCTCCATTGAGAATCTTTCTAGCACCTTATTAATATAATTTTCTTAAGAAATTGTTAATTTTCCTAGCTTTCTATCTCTATAGATTTTGATCCCAAGAACCTAGCTTGCTTCTCCCAAATACTTCATTTAGAATTTATTGGCTTACCCATTCCTTACATCTCACAACCTTTCTACATTGTTTCCAATAAATAGAATGTCATCAACATAAAAAACCAGAAATACCACTACATTACCTTTAATGTATTTGTATACACAGGCTTCGTCTTCATTTTGTTCAAAGTCATACTCTTTAAATGTCTTATTAAAAATGATATTCCATGATTTAGAGGCTTGCATCAATCCATAAATAGATTTAAGTACCTTTCACACCTTTCGATCTTCCCTTAGTTTACCCTTCTGGTTGTTCCATATAAATGACTTAATCAAGATTGTAATTTAGAAAAGCGGTCTTCACGTCCATTTGCTATATCTCAGTCATAGGTGGCTGTTATGGAAAGAAGAATGTGAATTGATTTTAGCATTGCCACATGAGAGAAGGTTTCTTCATAATTGATGCCTTCTCGATGTGTGTAGCCTTTGGCTACAAGCCAAGCTTTAAGGGTCTCTACATTCCCTTTAACATTTCTCTTCTTTGGAAAATCCACTTACACCCTATAGGCATAATATCTTTAGGTGGAGTTTCATACTCCTAGACTTTGTTGGTGCGCATGGAATCCACTTCTTGATCTATGGCATTGTTCGACTTGTGTGAGTAAGGGTATTCCATTGCTTATTTATAGGTTAACGGATTGTCCATGTTTGTGTCAGAGACAACAACATGTGATTCATGTTCATAGCAGATAAGTTGTCTCACAATTCTCCCACAACGACAATGTACCGAGTTTTCCTTTTTCAAGAACTAAGGTAAATGATATCAGTAGTTCATATAATGGTCCTAAAATTATTGGTTCAGAAATTTGCTCATTTATGATTTCCTCGGTAACCACTTGACGGCATGGTTTGTGACTTTTCATATAGTCATGTTTAAGAAAAGAAGCATTTGTTGATACAAATACTTTATTGTCTTGATGACTATAGAAATATGCACCTCGAGCTTCATCTGAATATCTTACAAACATACACACTTCAAATCTAAGAGCAAGTTTCTCAGTCTTGAGTTTAAGAACATGAGCAGATTAACCCCAAATGCAGAAATGTATCAAGCTGTGTTTTATCCCATTCAATAATTCCTTTGGAGTATTGTTGATGCTCTTCGAGGGTACTAAATTCAAAATGTAAGTAGCTGCTAGAAATGCATATCCTCAGAAGTTCAGTGGCATTGATGAGTAACACATCATTTATCTAGCCATGTCTAACAAGGTCCACTTTCTTCTCTCTGCAACACCGGTCTGCTGAGTTGTCTAGGTGCTGTAAGTTGGGATAAGATCCCTTCTACCATCAAATAGTATTTGAATTCAGAATCCAAATACTTGCCACCACGATCTAAATATTGAAGTGTCTTTAATGAGTTACCTAACTGCTTTTCAGCCATAGCTTTTAAAGTCTTTAAGCTTTCTGAAAGTTTCAGAGTTCTTGGCCATTCAGTAAGTATGACCATATTAACAATAATCATCAGTAAAATTGACGAAGCATTTATAACCACCTCGATCTTGAATATTTATAGGTCCGCACACATTAGTGTGTATAAGCTCAATTTTTTCTTTAGGTCTATTGCTTTTCGTAGAAAAAGGTCTTTTAGCCATCTTGCCTTTTAGAGAAGATTCGCATATCGGAAGAGTGCCAACTTTTAGTTATCTCAAATGACCATCCTTTGTTAATCGATTTATTTTGTCTAGGATAATGTTATCAATTTTTTTTGCACACCGACATGGCAAGAGGATCGAGGACACGTGTCTCACATTTTTGATACCTAGGCAGAGGTAAATATCCCTAACAGCCAATGCATAATTCATGAGCATCTACAATTGTTGATTACCCGAGTAGGGTGGCAGATAGAACATCTGACCAGGTAGAATTCTGTTGGGCCGAGCTAGTTACAAGCGTTAATTACTTCAAAATGATCTTGTAATGTTCAGACACAAAGACAATTCCTATAATCGTGTGATTGAGTTAGAGAAATATAGCAACCTATTTCCTTTTCCCATTTCATGAATTGTAATTATGTAATCATTGTAATTTTTTATTTTATGCATTGTAAGCAAAAGGAAAACCATCCCTCATGCATTAAGCCCCTATAAATGGTGATCTAGCCTCACTATGAAGGGGATCGAAAGAATTGCTTCAGAGAGAGATTATAGAGAGAAAATAGAGATCTAAGAGAGTTACTTTGAGATCAATTGTAAGAGTTTTCAAAGAGGAAGATTACTTTGGTCCTTCCCTTAAGTTAACACAATACAAGGGGAGTAGGCTATTACCATGCTCACATGGCCGAACCTCTTTAAAATCTAGTGTTCTTTTTTACTTTAACATTTTTGTTCTCTTTTAATTATACTATTAATCGCTTATTATTTGACTCACTGTCGTTGGCTAAAAGCAAGGTCAACATTTTGGTGCTTTCATTGAGAGCAAAAACACAGGTTTTTTGTCTTAAGTTTTGATAGGCATACATGATGGTTTTACAAACTCGTAGAGGCCTTGCTGATCAGGGCAATCTAATGGTGACATATCCTAACGCCCAGATACTCTGAAACTAGAGACGACCACCAGGGACAAACCCTAAGCAGGTCAATACACAACCACCTACTGTGGGCCATGGAGTGACTTTCCCTCTAGCTGGGATCACACCAGGCGTGCAAGAGACTGGAAACACCAGTTAAGTAGCCGATCAATCCACTCCCAACACTGAGGTCCCATCTACCACTAATGTTTAGAGGCCAGTTAGAGATGATGCTGAAATCCGAAACCTCTGAACCACGGGTCTCAATAAAAGGATAGGCCCTTACTGACTTTGTGGCAGAATTCATGGGCTTCAACGACCTTCCAGATGAACCAATTCCTGAGCTACCCACTTGGAAGGTCTATGTTGTCGGTGCGTCCAATGAGAATGGGGTCGGACCTAGAGTAATTTTAATCTCCCCTAGGGGCACCAACTTCAAAGTGTGCTATACTTTAGTTTCCGTGCCTCGAACAATGAAGCAGAACATGAAGCCATGTTGGCAGGTTTGGAGTTAGCAAAAGAAGTAGGAGCCAAATAGGTGAATATTTAAAGTGATTCCCAACTAGTGGTGAATCTAATCTCTCATGAGTATCAGACAAAAGACGAGCGAATGGCTACCTATGTCCTAGTGTTGCGTGAATTTTTCTAAGGATTTAAGAGTTATAATATATGAAAAATCTCGAGGGATCAAAATTTGTTTGCTAACATTTTTGCTAAGTTGGCCACAAATCCGGAGATCGTAGAGCACGGAATAGTCCTTGTTGGTCATCTGTAAAAGTCCAGCATCGACGTCCAGGGGTGAATGTTGTAGTGGATAATTCACACTTCTGGATGACACCTATTTACTAGTTCTTGAGCACGAGGGAACTCCCCGCAGACTAGGCTACCTCAAGAAAGATCCAATACTAAGCCCATAATTATGGTATCATTGACGGGAAACTATATCGCATGGGGTTGTCTATTCCATATTTGAGGTGCATCAATGGACAGAGATTAGTGCAATACTCCATGAGGTCCATGAAGGCTTCTGTGGAGATCACACTTTCGGACCCAACCTTTCCAAGAAAATCCTGCGGCAAGGGTATTTTTGGCCCACCAAGAAGATGGATTGCATGAAATATGTGAGGAAGTGTAACCAATGTTAGAGATTCACTAAAGTCCTGCGTCCACCACCCACGAAAATCACACTAATGAGCAGTCCTTGGCCTTTTGTAGTTTAGGGCATCGATTTAGTAGGGTCCCTCCCAACAGGTAAAGGCAGAGTCAAGTACGGCATTGTTGTCGTTGGCTACTTCACCAAATGGGTCGAGGCTGAACCTATGAATACGGTTACCTCCAAGAAGGTGCTGGATTTTGTTGTCAAAAACAATTTTTACAGATATAGACTTGTTGGGTTTTATGCCCTAAATAAAACTCATTTCAATATAATCAGATTTACTTATTAATATAGATCAGAAATAACATTTAATGTTGCATGGTTCACATAATTTATTTCATGATTATATGTACATAATGTATAAATTCATTTGAAACCCTTTTCACATACTTGATCCTGTTTATTGTGCCGTCAACACATTGGAAAGTAAACATGACTATGTGAATAAAGTAAACATGCCCCATTGGTATTGGTCATGGAAAATCTCTCTAGAACTTTGTCAATGTAAGCTGTTTGAGAGAGAGCAAGAGATCTGTTCTTTCGGTTTCTGACAATCTGAATACCAAGAACATAGGCTGCCTCACCCAAGTCTTTCATGTCGAATTGAGTGTCAAGCCATTCCTTGATGTGAGTCATTTTCTTGACATTGTTTCCAATGATAAAAAATGTCATCAACATAAAGGACCAGGAATACTACTACTTGGTTTTCCTTGAGTTGGTAAACACAAGGTTCATCTTCATTCTGATGAAAGCCGTACGTTTTGATGATCTCATCAAACCTTTTATTCCATGAGCGAGAAGCTTGCTTAAGTGCATATATGGACCTATTTAATTTGCAAACTTTATTCTCTTGCCCAGGAAGAACATAACCTTCTGGTTGCTCCATATAGATGGTTTCTTCAAGAAGCCCATTAAGAAAGGCTGTCTTGACATCCATCTGCCAAATTTCATAATCTAAAGCGGCAGCTATGGAGAGAAGTATTCGGATGGATTTGAGCATGGCAACCGGACTAAAAGTTTCCTCATAGTCCACACCTTCTCTTTGGGTATAACCCTTGGCGACCAGTCTAGCTTTGAAAGTTTCGACTTCGCCTCCAGCACCTCTTTTCTTCTTGTAGACCCATTTATATCCAATTGGACGAAAATCATCAGGTGGTTCTACATATTCCCAGACTTTGTTCTTTTTCATGGGATCCATTTCTGAATCCATACCGGCTGACCATCGCTTCCGTTGCGGACTTGCCATTGCCTGTTTATAGGTTAATGGGTCATCATCAATACCGTCACCAACGACCATATTGATTTCACCATCCAAGCCATAACGAGATGGTTTTGTAGAAACCCTCCCACTACGACGAGGAGCGGTGACCTTCTGAACAGGAGCTTTAGTAGTAGTTTTCTCAGTTGCTACAACTGAGGGAGTGGGATGTTCCTCTTCTTGAGTAGAAGAAGATGGTACATTTGAAGGAACAGTATCTGTGAGCATTTCCTCTAATACAATTTCACTTTTCGGTTTGTTGTCTTTCATATAGTTATCTTCAAGGAAAGTAGCATTTGTAGAAACAAACACTTTGTTATCCTTGTGACTATAGAATAGTCCACCCCTAGTCTCTTTAGTATTTCCGACAAACATGCAAACTTCAGTTCTCGATTCTAGTTTGCCTTCTTTCTTTCTTAAGACGTGAGCAGGGCACCCCCAAATCCTATAATGGCGCAAACTAGGTGTACGACCATTCCATAGTTCGACGGGTGTCTTAGGGACTGCTTTAGATGGAACAACATTTAAAATGTCGTTTGCCATTTGAATAGCATATCCCCAGAAGGACGTAGACAGAGTTGAATAACTCAGCATATACCTAACCATTTCTAAGAGAGTGCGATTTCTTCTTTCTGCAACTCCATTCTGCTGTGGAGTGCTTGGGGCAGTATATTGGGATTGAATTCCAAGTTCAATTAAATGATCTTTGAACTGCATATCCATATATTCTCCACCCCCTATCAGTTCGCAAGATCTTTAATGTTTTACCTAATTGGTTTTGAGCCAAAGCATGAAATTCTTGAAACTTTTCAAACGTTTCAGATTTCTTTTGCATTAGGTAAAGAAAACTATATCTAGAGAAATCGTCAATGAAAGTGACAAAATACTCATAACCTCCTCTGGCTTTTACATTCAGCGGTCCGCAAACATCTGAATGTACTAACCCTAGGGGTTCTTTGGCACGCTCTCCCTTCGCAGAGAAAGAACGTTTGGTCATTTTTCCTTCTAGGCAAGACTCGCAGACTCGCAGTTCTCCTAAGATGACAATTTTCAATGGACCGTCTTTGGTTAGCCTATTGAGTCTATCAAAACCTATATGACCTAAACGTAAATGCCATAGATAAGTTTGATCATCATTATCAATCTCTTTTCTCTTAAGGCTTCTAGGTTTAGCTACATTGAAAAGTTCAGTATTTAGTGAGATTTGAGTATCAGGTCTTAAAACATAAAGCCCTCGTTCCATGTTTGCAACACATATATGAAATCCATTACGAGAAATTGAACAATTTGAACTCGAAAAATTCAATATATAATAAAGTGTTTGTAAACATGAAACACTAATCAAGTTTCTACTAAAATTGGGAATATATAAAACATTCTCTAAAAGTAAAAACTTCTTAGAATTAAACTTGATTCGGGTTGTTCATCTTGCTTTAACTGATACCAACTCGCCATTTCCAACTTTAAGCTTTAACTCATCTGGGTGAAGATTCTCCCAAGTTTCAAGCAGCTGGAATGAAGAACATACATGGTTAGTAGATCCAGAATCAACAATCCAGGTGGATTTGTCGTTCTCTAAAACACATGATTCAAATACAAAAGCATCACCTTCGTTTGAATTGTCTAGAAGCCTGGGACATTGTTCTTCTCTATGTCCCTTTCCATTACAATTCGCACATAGAACGTGATGTCTGATAATTGTACTTGAAGAAGCAGCTTTGTTAGAGCCCTCATGCTTAATCTTCTTCCTCTGATTAAAGCTTGCAATACCAGGAGGTCTCATTGCAATCAGATTCCGCTCATGGGCCCTTAACTCAGTCTCGAGTTTGTCCATGTCGGAGGAGTTAGGATTGTTCAATAAGTAATATAGAACAAAACTGTTATACTCCTGAGGAAGACTATAAAGTATGAGTTTTACCCATTGTTCCTTTGATAAATCAATTCCGAGTAGATTTGCCTTTTGGAATTTCAGATTCATCAACAATAGGTGCGAGTTAATGCAACTATCAGGATGCATTTTCACACTATTGAGTTCTTTTGCAAAGATACTAACTAGGAGTGGATCAGGATGAGGGTTGTTCATATTGGCACTACAACATATCAATAAACAGAAGTAAGGTTTTGGTTCTATAAATTCATACACAGGTTCAGAAAACAAATAATCACATATGTTATAAAAATACTAAATCTAACATAGTTTATTTTCCAAGGTTTCCAACGAACTGATACAGTGTCCCGTTTAGGCGAGAGTCAAAGCATCATCCATTGAATAGAGTTGTCAATTCATCTAAAATGTCAAACATTCTAGCAATCTTTTATTCGATCAAGATTGGAATTCAGCGTTGTCCCGTTTAGGCGAGAGTCAAGGCAATTCTATCTTATGAGCTTCTACCATTGTTTTGCATTCTTGTAAGTCTTATACAGTCGCCACCATTAGGGTGGTCATGAACCATATAAAAAAAAACTTATAAGAATACTTATCTTTCGAGATTAAACGGCGCTAACTTGCTAATGAACGTTCCTCCATTAGGGAGGATTACTCACTAAAACAATAGCTATGTAAAACCAACAATGGAGATCGAATTTCTCTTGATTAAAGCTCATTATTTAAAATGTATTTTTTTTAATCATTTATATTCCATATCTCAATAATGAAATATTACAAATTGAAGTAAAAATTTTAATTAAATTTCAAAAAATGGAATAATTTTGAAAAATATCTTATTTAAGTTGTTTAGAAAAAAAATCTAAATACCCAACTTAAAATATTCTTCAATCAATGACTTAATTAAATATTACCAATTAAGTAGTAACCACTTAATTTAGAAGATATTCCATTTTAAGTTCCCATATTTATAAAATATCAACTTAAAAAATATCTAAAGAATCTTAATAACCAATTCCCAAAATTCCTCAACTTAATTTATAATAGGAAATTCAAAAAATATTCAAATCTAAGTTGATTTGATAGATTTAACTAAATCTCAACTTAAATAGGAATATTTAATGAAATTATAAAATTAAGATTCAGAAAGAATTTATATGGTTATAATTCCATATTTAATTAAAAACAAGAAAAATACATATAGCTTTCCAGAATATAACTATTCAAACTATGTTTTTCTTAAATTAATTTCAAGGAAGAATGAAATTAATTATGTTGCTAATCAATTTTTTTTATTAGGTCAAACTAATATAATTAACCTATCATAGTTATCCAAATCAGGCAAATGAGCCTTCACAATTGGGGTTGTTCATGTGAGGGGGGGTTGGGTCCAGTATGTCGTACCCACTTCTAAGGCTCCCAACTCTCACACAAGGCCCAAAAGAGAGGAATTTAAACTTAAAATGAATAACTGTTATTAATTGAATAGGCTCACTACTAAATGAGCCTAAATAAAATCTATCAGTTATGATATTTTATTTAGCAACAACAACCTATATGTATCTATAATAGAAATTAAACATATAGGCTCACACAGGCATACACATTTGGATGGATCCTATCATGTTGCTAGGTCATACACAGATGAAAGAAGTTTGTAAAAATTACCTATTACAAATTATTTACTTGATCTATCATCAATTGAACCTTTGGTTAAAATTAGATCATAGGATCTATAATCAAGTTAACCAAGACAATTTAGATCAAGCAATAATAGGTTTTAGAAAACTTACAAACAATCTAAAACACATACTCCTGCAACAAGGTTAGATTTGGATAGTTGGATGTAGGATTTATTTTATTTTAAACATTTATTTTGAAAATAAAATTAAAATTAAACCTACCATTTTGAAAAATTAGGTTTTGGGTAACCTAAATGTCATTTCAAAATTAAATTGCTAACTTTCCTTTTTAAATTTCATGTCATTTAATAAATTAAATAATAAAATAGAAAATGGTAAATACATACCCTTTTCTTGTTTTACAATTTAATTTAATTAAAAAAATAACAAAATTTAAAAGTTAACAAAAATACCTTATTTCCTCTTTTAAAATTATCATGATTATTTTGATCTTATTTTAATTAAGGTCAAGTTACCAAAAAAAATAATATCTGACCTTAAAAAAAATAAAATAATCAAATTTTAAAGGAAATAAGAAAAGTGGTAAGCGAAACTTGATTTTTCCTATTTTCAAAATCAAATTACACTAATATCTAAAATAATTTTAAAAATTAAAATTAATTTATTTCTGATAATTAGATTTGAAATTTGAAAAACAAAAATCAACATACAAAACTACACAAAAAATCGGAATTTAATTCCATGAAATAGCATGAAAAATCAAAAAAATTGAAAAATTGGATGAACTGTACGGATGGCATGCCATGCACGGCCATCCGCGCGCGTTTTTGGGGTGCATGCCGAGAAATCACGGCGCAGGAAGGCTGCTGGCAGCCATTCCGCGCGCGTGATGAGGGTGCTCATCACCCCGATTTTTCCAATTTTCAAAAATTCATAACTAATTCAAATTAAATCGAAATCGAGTTCTGTAAAAAAGTAAATTGCTTAGAATTTTCCAAACTATCCAATAAAAATAATTACAGAGACAGAAAAATAACTATTTTTCCCAGAATTCACAAACAACAATCAAACATCGATATGACACTCAAAGCAACATGATACCATCCAAAAAACAAGCAAATCGTTTTAAGTCCACTTGCAAGCAAATCAATTACCATGGCTCTGGTGCCAGTTGTTGGAAGTTATTTTACCAGGAACTTAGATCTACTCACAAGTATGTTGATTTAACAACCTAAATATGCACTTCTAAAACGATAGAAAATCAAACACATAAGAGTATCAGAAATCTTACATTGGGTGCAGTGGAATATATGTCTCCTCCCACTCAGATCTCTAACCCTTGATTCCTTTCTGTAGCAGAGTATAATCAAGATCTGAGCCCGATAGTCCTTCTTTGTTGTTTTTGAATTCTACACAGCCTTCCTCACTATGATTGAGGTATTACTTGATGTGTGTGGGAACTACTCTAGCACTTATACATTTCGAAACAGTGAAGCAAGAGAGAGAGAGAGAGAGGGTGGCGGCTCAGAGAGAATTTTTAGAGAGAAAATTCTGTCAGAATAATGTTGTGAAAAAGTTGCACAGTTGTGTTCAACTCTGAAGCCTTTGCCTTCTATTTATAGAAGACCACCCAGGGCTATGATTGACATTTAGAATTAAAAAAAAATCAAAGAGAGAAGGAAGCTTAAGTGGTCGGCCTAGGCATTGTGGAAACAAGGCTTGCCACTTTTCTAACTTTCCTTTTCCTACACTGATAGTTTCCTATTTTATCAAAAACTGCCAATTCCTTTGTTCAACCACATAAATGTCAAATCTAATTATTTAATAATTAAAATTAATTATCAAATAATATATTGTCATTTATTTTATTAATAATGAAACTAATTAAAGTTTCCTAATTAATAAATATGCTCTTCAAAATCTCTATTTACTGTTTTGCTCTTAATAAGTGATAAATTCTCAAACAGACAAGTCTATCTTGAGAATTTTTAATTGATTAATTAAAATCAATTAAATGAGTCTTACAAGTAATATTATCTCAACAAGTGAGGGGACCATGGGTCTATATATCCGAGCTTCCAATAAGCAGATCTAGAATTTACCACTTAAATTCACTGACTTATTAATTCTTCGTTGAATCCACACATAGAACTCAGAATTGCACTCTCAGTATATAGAATGCTCTATATGTTTCACCATATAGACACATCATTAGTTATCCATTGTTATAATCCTAATGTGATCAATGATCCTCTATATGGATGATTTACACTATAAAGGGACTAAATTACCGTAACACCCTACAATGTATTTTATCCTTAAAACACTTAACCCTGTATAAATGATATTTCAACTAAGTGAAATGAGTACTCAATCATTTATCTCGTTTGGTTAAGCTTGAAGGAAATCACCCTTTGCTTACTATTCGCCAGATAGAAGCTATAGATTCCATATTTATGTTAGCGCTCCCACTCAATCGCACTACCGTGTTCCCAAAATGTATGTATTGCCCAGACTAAAGATTAGGCTTAACTAACAAATCAAAGAACACGAATAATACTCTTGAAATTGAGCCTAACCATATCAGGATTTCGATCATGTGATCTAGGATCAACTTATGATATTGAATTGAATAGATATTTACGGTAAGTTTCAAAATCTAATTCAAAGTTCAATATCGGTCCATTCCAATGCATACTCCATGCATCCAACCTGAGCTTTACTTTAACCTATGTTCTGGAAAGAACATAACATTTCTCCAAATGTAAGTAAACTCTGTTCTAGATTGTCATATCAGTGAAACCCAGTGTTCTGATAAATCTAGGAATACTTTATTCACATAGTCATGTTTATTTTCCACTGTGTTGACAACACAATAAACTTGATCAAGTATGTGAAAAGGGGTTTGGATGAATTTATAAATCAAACAAGCAATTTAAGTGAACCAAAACATACACAAGTGAATGAAAAATTACTTCTGTTACTTTATTGATATTGAATAATCTGGATTACATTGAACAGAGTTTTATTTAGGGCATAAAACCCAACATAATATCCATCTTCTATTAATGGATTAATACTGTATGGAATATGAGTTAGGTATTCTGTGACCAGGATCCACTTGCAGTATTCTAAGAACTCTTTGATGTAACTAAACCTATGTCATCAAAAGACACTACCATTTTTTTAATCTATGGCATTTGTATCTTGTTCATAGTGGATTTGACAAGATCAATCTCTGCAAAGAGTTAATATGCCTATATCCACTGAAAGTAGTTCATCTCATTCGCAGATGGATGTACATTCAGGGGTGGATATGAGTTTTTCGTTGTATTCTTTAAACGATAACTCTAGATTATACCTTTTAGCAAGAAATTTGAAATGTTTGAAAAATTTCATTAATTTCTAGCAATGGTTAAAACCATTAAGGTAAGTGGTTAAAGATCTTTCGAACTAATAGGGGTGGAGAAATAGTTAGTAGATATGCAGTTCAAAGATCATTAAATTGATTTTTGAATTATATCCAAACTTACATCCCCAGAAATTTCGAGTTGCATGTTGATGATTAGTTACTAGTCGTTGCCTAATTCCTTCTATGGTAATACAATTTCAGAATGATATAATGGTTGTATACTTAATGTAAATCATTACTAAATTCATGGATGACCTAATCAAAATCTTAAGAAAAGCTAGAACTGTTAACCATGGTTTGTTAGCTGTTCTAAGTGATTAGGGGTGGACCATCCCATTGTCAATAGATAAGAAAGTGTTTGTTCAAACAAATACTACTTTTCTAAGAAAATGACTAAGTCTGAAAATCAAGTAGCAAATAAAGGAGATATTTAATTCTTGATTCCAAAAGTGTTCTATCATCTTATATAACATATGATGATCCCACTGCCTCTGTTGTCTTGTCACAACAGAAGAGATCAATACCATTTAGTTTTCTTCGACATAATTCACGGTACCTCGTCGTAGTGGGAGACTTTCTAGGAACTCACCTTCTTATGACTTGGGAGACACTAGTGATTAAAATCCATTGTGAGTTTAAACAAGTAATGGATTGTCAAGATAAGAAACTAAGAAGAAAAGCCAATAGAACTATGGTTTAATCCATTCACATGGA
Source organism: Cannabis sativa (assembly GCF_029168945.1). Lineage (NCBI taxonomy): Eukaryota > Viridiplantae > Streptophyta > Magnoliopsida > Rosales > Cannabaceae > Cannabis > Cannabis sativa. Next base: position 30,004,177 of record NC_083604.1, read on the forward strand.
ATAACCTAAAGTTTTCTATTACAAGGACATAAAAGGAAATTTTCGTTTATAAGTCCATTCAATGGACTTAACAAACTTCCCGTTCCTAGTATTATAGGTTTGAGTTTATCTAAACCTATGGCTTGTGGTATACCTGGTAATTACTTACTCTAATGCAAGCAACTTACTTTAGTAAGATGCTGAATCATTTTTCTTTCTAATGGAAATCTATAGAAGCTTCACAACTTCTTAGACATAGATTTTATTTATCTAAGGAAAAGTCTCAACTATTCCAGAAAAGATAAAGCCATGAAAGAATTTCTTAAATCAACAGTGAGAGGTCTTAGATATGCTTTTGTATGCCTTAGACCAGACACCTGCTGTTGAGTGGGAGTAATGAGTAGGTATCAGATTAATCCAGGAGAAGAACAATGGAAGACAATCAAGTAAATCTTAAGATTAAGAAGAGGAACTATATGTTAGTCTATAAGGGTGTTACTCTGGGGGTGGAATAGTGATTTTGGAGAAGTGTAAAAACCTATCTGAACTCTCTAGGTTTACCAGAAAGGGACTGAATGTTAAAGTTGCAGGAAAGGTACTTCTTCAGTCTAAGGAAAGTTCTATACATCTTTGGCACCATTCCGAATTGCCTTAAACTACTAGTGTTAATTTCATGATTAAGCAAAAGTAGTTGCCAAAGGTATAGAATCCAGTATCCTAAGAGAGTAGACATATAGAGAGGAATTTCACAATATCAATAATTTTGTGATTAAGGAAGAGTAATGGTGGAGAAAAGGTTGTGTTTAATTCAACCTTTCAGATCCTATTACAAGGAGTTTACTACTACTACACTTGATTTGTATATGAAGGTGTTGAGATTATTTGAAATGCACTTTTTATTTTATATTAGTGCAAGTGGGAGTTTGTTGGGTTTTATGCCCTAAATAAAACTCATTTCAATATAATCAGATTTACTTATTAATATAGATCATAAATAACATTTAATGTTGCATGGTTCACATGATTTATTTCATGATTATATGTACATAATGTATAAATTCATCTGAAACCCTTTTCACATACTTGATCCTGTTTATTGTGCCGTCAACACATTGGAAAGTAAACATGACTATGTGAATAAAGTTTCCTAGATTTATCAGACATAGGGTTTTACTGATATGATAATCTACAACAGAGTTTACTTGAATTTGGGGAAGTGCTATGTTCTTTCCAGAGCATTGGTTAAAGTAAAGCTCAGGTTGGATGCATGGAGTATGCATCGGAAGGGACCGATATTGAACTTTGACTTAGATTTATTAAACTTGCTGTAATATCTATTCAAGTCAATATTGCCTAGTTGATCCTAGATCAAATGATCTTAAGCCTGATATGATTAGGCTCAATCTCAAGAGGCTATTCGTGTTCTTTGATTTGTTAGTTAAGCCTACTTTTAGGTCAGGGTGATCCGTACATTTTGGGAACACGGTAGTGCAATTGAGTGCGAGCGCTATCATAAACATGGAATCTATAGCTTCTATCTGGTGAATAGTAAGCAAAGGATGATCTCCTTCGAGCTTGACCAAACGAACATAAATGGTGGAGTACTCATTTCACATAAGCTGAAATATCATTTATACGGGGTCAAGTATTTTAAGGAATAAATACATTGTAGGGTGTAACGGTAATCTAATCCCTTTCCAGTGTAGATCATTCATATAGAGGATCATTGATCAAATTACGATTATAACAATGGATAACTAATGATGTGTCTATATGGTGGAACATATAGAGCATTCTATATACTGAGAGTGCAATTCTAAGTTCTATGCGTGGATTCAACGAAGAATTAATAAGTTAGTGAATTTTAGTGCTAAATTCTTGATCTACTTATTGGAAGCTCGGTTATATAGATCCATGGTCCCCGCACTAGTTGAGATAATATTGCTTGTAAGACTCATGTAATTGGTTTTGACTAATCAATTATAATTCTCAAATTAGACTATGTCTATTTGTGAATTTTTCACTAAGTAAGGGCGAAATTGTAAAGAAAGAGTTTTAGGGGCATATTTGTTAATTATGATACTTTGTATGGTTCAATTAATAAATATGTTAAATGACAAGATTACTTAATAATTATTTATAGTTATTAAATAGTTAGAATTGACATTTAAATGGTTGAATTTGAAAATTGGCGTTTTTGAGAAAATTAGATGCAGAAAAGATAAAACTGCAAAATTGCAAAAAGTGAGGCCCAAATCCACTATGTAGGGCCGACCACTTTTGTAGGGTTTTTCCCTCTGATATTTTCATTATTTTAATGCCAAATAATTCAAACCTAACCCTAGTGGAATGTTATAAATAGATAGTGAAGGCTTCAGAAAATATATACTTTTCTTCTGACACTTCTGATTCAGAAAAACCTGAGCTCTCTCTCTCCCTATCTTTGGCCGAACCCACTCTCTCTTTCTTCTTCCTTAAATTTTGAAATTCTTAGTGTATGAGTAGTGCCCACACATAGCAAGTGATACCTCAATCAAAGTGAGGAATATCGTGAAGAAAGACATTCAGCAAGAAGGAGTTTCAGCATCAAAGATTCAGAGAAAGAGATTCAGGTTCAGATATTGATAATGCTCTGCTACAGAAAGGAATCAAGGGCTAGATATCTGAACGGAAGGAGTCATTAAATTCCGCTGCACCCAATGTAAGGTTTCCTAAACTTTATATGTGTTTATTTCATCGTTTTAGAAAGTTCATATTTAGGGTGTTAATAAACATACTTGTGAGTAGATCTAAGATCCTGGTAAAATAATTTCCAATAAGACTCCCCTATATGATTGTGTCGGACAACGTGAAGCAGTTTGATAGTGAATATTTCACCAACTTCTGTGTTTAGCACGAAATCATTAAAAGCTTCTTTGCTGTAACCTGGCAAAGAGCTAATGGACAAGTGGAAGCGTCAACAAAATCCTTAAGACCACATTAAAGAAGAAGCTGCAGGCTTGTAAAGCCCACTGGCTAGAGGAACTCCCTCGCGTTCTCTAGGCTTATAGAATAACAGAAAGAACTTCAATGGGGCATACGCCATATGCAATGGCCTATGGATGCGAGACAATAATCCTGGTAGAGACCACAGTGCCATCAGATTAGTGAGATACTTACGACCCTTTTCGTAACCACTCTCTGCTCTAGAAGTCACTAGACTTAATAGAAGAGCTACGAGAATAGTCACAAGTCTAGCTCATAATATACCAAGGAAAGATCGCCTGACACTTCAGCTCAAAGGTGAAAAGTCATACCTTCGATGTTGGTGATCTTGTTCAGCAAAGAGTATTCACAATATCCCAGGAACTGGGAGTGGTGGTGCTTGGCCCAAATTTGGAAGGCCTTACGAGATACTCGAGAAAGTGGGACAAGGTCAGCCGTGCAATCCATGGCCACAGGTCCAACCTATGGGCTGAACAAAAGATGGCCAAATCCTACCGAACCGTCTCTTGGGTGGAGTTACACACAACAACTTCACCCCAACTGAAATGTGTAGCCAACATGCTAGCCAAACAAGTCAGACGCCAAGGCCACCTAGTACTTTAGTATTGGAAAGGTTAGGTGTCGCACATGACCTCAGGACAGACCTAAATCGAAGAAGGGGCCTGGACGAACAATACGCCCCACCCCCGGTCTCTGCATTCATGATCTAGTTCAAACAGATCCCAATGTGACATAGGCCGATCAACAAGCCGAACAAGTTAATCCATTTGTGTAAGCACAACTAGATCAACTTAAAAACATGGTACAAGGCCTAACCAGCCCATAACTCAATGACCTCGAACTTGGTCGAGCACGCAGATCACCCTTCTCCCCTGAGATGGAAGTCCTCGAATTACCCCGAAAGTTCAAAATGCTAACCTAGAAATTGTATACGGGAAAAGAAGATCCTTTATCACATCTTAAGTATTTTGTGATGCAGATGGATCTACAAGGGGTATAAAAGGTGATGTCCAATGTAAAATATTTCCTACCACACTCGCAGAAGCCGCCCAGCAGTGGTATTTCAAGTTCCCTCCAGCGAGGTTTAACTCATGGAATGCCTTCTCCTCAGAGTTCCACGCACAATTTTCCTCCTCCCGTCAACTTCCCTCACATCTAGAAGACCTGGTTGAAGTAAAGCAAACACCAGGGGAACCCCTCAAAGCTTATATAAGCAGGTATATGACTGAAGCTACAAAAGTTAAGGGGTAGACTAAAGAAGGAAGGTTAGTTGCAATACTAGGGGCATTGAGCCACTTGGAGAACGGTGGAAGGACATCAAAAGGCTGACATTAGGGTTAATGGTTGAATTGTTAGATTGAGTAGATGGATTCATTATGCTCAAAGAAGGTGTCCGGCGGGCAAATATTGTTGGACAAAAGAAAAGCCATCAACGTGCCACCTCGGTAGGAACATCTGTTTAGAATCCACAAGACCCTGACGACTCAAATTCAAACAGGAAGAGGTATAATAATGGTAACAAGCAAAGTAATGGAAAGAATGGAAAATTCACTGGTAATGCCGAATAGCACCCCAGGGAAAATGCCTCAAAATTTACTACCTTGTCAGTCCTAATAGACGATCTAAAGACAATCTACGGGAAAACTTAATCTATGGTCCCGTACAAGAAACTATCTCCCATGAAGAAGGATGTAAGTAAAAGAGATACATCCATGTTCTGCCATTTTAATGCGGACTAAGGCCGCGACACGAACGAATGTAATAACCTAAAGTGAGAAATTGAGTTTTTGATCAGAAATAATAATTCGCACTTACAAAAGTATGTCAAGGCCGACTAGAACCAAAGGGTCATCCAAGCAGGCAATAACCAAAACCAGTTGATGCCTCCACTATTGGACGGGAATTTACATGTCATTTTTGGGGGACCTACATCTTGTTAGAGACTCAGGCAAAGCTCAAGAAAAGTATGCCCAAGCCTTACAGAATGAACAAAATGAAATAGTCTTGGCCGTGGATGAGAGAAAACCAAAAATACCACGAGTAGGGGAACCAATAGTAACCTTCACTAAAGTCGATGCCACTCACGTCCATTTCCTGCACAATGACCCCTTAGTCGTAGAAGTGCAAATTGCAAATAAGACAGTGGCATAGACTATGATAGATGATGGAGCTTCCTCAAACATCCTGTTTAAAACAACTTATGAGAAAATTGTACTCCAGCTCAAAGATTTGATCCCCTGCACCTAGCTCATGTATGGTTTTCGTGGCCAGGACATTACACCTCTGGGACAAACCTGCCTACTCCTCACTGTTGGACAAGCTCTGAGGAGCATAACTGTGATTGAACAATTCCTGATAATTGATGTTCCATCAGCTTTAATGTCATGTTAGGCTGACCGGCCCTATATGACTTAAAAGTTGTTACATCAGTTTTTCACCTATGTGTCAAGTTCCCAACAAAGAATGAGGTGGGGTGTCTCAGGGGAAACCAAAGAATTGCGTGGCAATGCTACAATGTTGCTCTAACTAAGGTCAAGAAGGAAAATACCTTCGGCTAGTGTTTGGGCAAGGGAAAGAGCATTTTCCAATAGGAAGTCACCCAAGGTAGGGACGAAGACATGCATCCCCGACTTGGGGAATCAAAGACAAATGTAAGGCCAGTGGAAGAAGTGGAAATTGACCCAAATATCTCGACCAGGAAACTTAAAATTAATAAGGGTTTGTTGCTCAAAGTAAAATTAGCTTTGATAAAAATTCTAAGAGGAAACCTGGATGTTTTTTCCTGGTAACATGAGGATATGGTCGGTATTGACCCTACCGTAATGTCTCACACCCTAAACATTGACCCGAACTTTCATCTCGTCTAGCAAAAGAGAAGAGTACTGGACAAAGAACAGGGGCAGGCCCTAAAATAAGAGGTAGAAAGACTGCGTGAAATTAAGTTCATCATTGAAGCCTTCTACTCGACATGGGTAGCTAACCCTGTACTAGTACCCAAGCTGATCAAAAAATGGCGAGTATGTATTGATTTCACCGACCTCAACAAGGCGTGCCCCAAGGACTGTTTTCCACTTCTAAGAATTGACCAGCTTGTGGATGCAACAGTCGGGCATGAAATCCTAAGCTTCATGGATGCCTATTCGGGGTACAATAAAATAAGAATGCATCCACCAGACCAAGAACATACAAGTTTCCAAACATATATGGGTTTGTATTGTTACAAGGTTATGCCATTCAGTCTGAAGAATGATGGAGCTACCTACCAGAGAATGGTAATAAAATGTTTAAAGACCAGATCGAACAAAATATGGAGGAATATGCGGATGATATGCTCGTCAAATCTAGGAATGCTGGGACGCACATGGAGGATCTGGATGAATGCTTCAAAATTCTCAAAAAATACAACATGAAACTCAATCCTTTAAAGTGTTCCTTCGGGGCCAGCTTGGGTAAGTTTCTGAGTTTTATTGTCAATTCTTAGGGAATAGAGGCTAACCCAGAGAAAATACTAGTCCTCCTGGGTATGAAATTGTCAACAAAGACAAAGGAAGTCCAAAGATTAACTTGTTGGATAGTCGCACTGAACAAATTCATTTCAAAATCATCAGAAAAGTGTGTTCCTTTCTTCAACATCCTCTGAGGTAATAAGAAGTTTGAATGGACAGAGGAATGCAAGAACGGTTTCCAAGAATTAACAAGATAACTTGCAAAGCCTATCGTACTCTTAAAACCCATTGACGGAGAAGAATTAGGATTATACTTGGTTGTCACTAATTATGTTATAAGTGTCATGCTAATCAGAGAAGAAAACAATGTCCAACATCTATTATACTATATCAGCAAAAGACTCCTGGAAGCTGAAGGATGACATCCTTTAATAGAAAAGCGCACTTTCTGTCTGATCTTAGCAACAAGGAAGTTAAGGCCCTATTTCCAAGCTCACCCTGTTCGGGTATACACCGACAAACTATTACGCCAAGTATTGCAAAAGCCTGATGCCTGTAGGTGGATACTTAAATGGGCAATAGAGTTGGGACAGTACAAAATAATCTTTTAACCCCATACAACAGTCAAGGGACAAGCCTTGGCAAACTTTGTGCTTGAGTGCATAGGAAAAGACGAAAGCAACATATGGGACAACCCGGGACCAGTACAAGAATCCCTACCAGAAAATAACAAAGAGTGACCTACCTGGAAATTGCATGTAGATGGAGCAGCCACAGACCAGCTTTCTGGTGCAGGAATTTCCCTTGTCACACATGGGGGGCAACATCTGCACGGGGTAATCAAATTTGGGCTGAAGACCTCCAACAACGAAGTAGAATATGAAGCTCTCATAGCTACATTAAAGCTTGCTCGTGAGGTGCATGCCGAATACATTGCGGTCTATAATGATTTGCAGTTGGTAGTGAATCGTGTTTCAAGAGAGTATGAGGCCCAGGGTGAAAAAATGATGGCCTATCTAAGCAAGATACAAGACATGCTCACATAATTCAAGGGTTACACCCTAAGGCAGATTCCAAGTGAAGAAAATACAACTATTGATGCCTTAGCCTGGCTTGTAAGTAGCACAGTAACAGATAAGGCAAACCTAGTCCCAATCCAAATCTTAAAAGAACCTTGCATCACTTGTGTGGAAGAATTCAAAAAGATAGACATAGCACCAAACTGTATGACACCCATAGCAGCCTACTTCAACACTAGAGAACTTCCAAATGACAGGAACAAAGCTCGAAAGATATGAGGAAAGTTGCACGGTACATCATAGTAGAAGGTGTGATGTATAAAAGAGGTTTATCCATGCCATTGCTTAGATGTGTAACAAAACAAGAAGTTTCACTGCTCCTTTTCGAAGTACATGATGGATTTTCTGGTAACCATACAACAGAACAAAGGTTTAGATAAAATAACTAGTACTCTGGTCAGATGACCATCTTTAAGGTACAGTTTTAAAAGTGCAATTGTTTTATGTTTAATTTAGCTAAAGATTAGTTAGATCATGTAATAGCTACCATAATTCAATAAATGTAAGTTACTACGGTAACAAAATTATTCCGACCAATAAATGAATAAAGATATTAATTATCATTCTAATTGTGTCAATTATTTTATAGCAAGTTATGAACTTACCATTAAAATGTGTACAAAGGGTCTGCTCGAACCCAAAGGCCAAACATACAAAAATTAAACTTGTGAAATGCAAGTAACCAAGAGTGGCATAGTGTAAGTTGGAATTAATTGACTTTAGCTTTAATAAGAATCTCTCTACCAGGCTTAGTGAAAGATTTAGCCTTCCAACTATTAAGTTTTATCCAGATACGATCCCGAATAGAATTAAACATGCCTAACGTAGTAGCCCCTACAAAACAAGGAAGGCCCAAGTACTTTTCATAGCTCTCAACCCCAAATATTCCTAGAGACATGGTCATCACAATCTTGTCTGCCTCAAAAATATTAGGATTAAAATAGACTAGTGACTTTGTAAAATTCACACTCTAACCTAATGGTGCACCATACCAAGAGAGAAGAAGTTTGAAATTTTCACACGCTAAAGTGGTAGCATTCAGAAAAAAGAGACTACCATAAAAAAAAAGTTGATGAGAAATAATCGGCCTACACCTAGCACATGGAATTCCAACCAACATATTATTATCTCAAACCTTTGAACCTTCAGTACATAATAAGAATTAGTAAGAGGACATGGGATCATTCTGACGGAGGCCCCTTTCAAGTTGAATAGTACCATAACTGCCATCATTCAAATGAACCAAATATTCCACAGAAGAAATACACTCTATCACCTTAATAATCCAAATATCATGAAAGCGTAAATTTTGCATAATAAGAGGGAAGAAGTTTGAATCATTCATAGGCTAAAGTGGTAGCTTTTAGAAGAAAGAGTCTATCATTAGAAAAAATTAGATGAGAAATAATCGGCCCAGACCTACCACATGGAATTCCAACCAACATATTATTATCACAATCCCAATAAATCAAAACTGTCAAACCTTCACTACATAATAAGACTTAGTAAGAGGACGTGGGATCACTCTGATGGAGGCCCTTTTCAGGTTGAATAGTACCATAACTGCCACCATTCAAAATAACCAATTATTCCACAGAAGAAATACACTCCACCACCTTACTAATCTAAATATCATAAAGCCTAATTTCTGCATAATCTTTGGCAAAAAGGCAACTCCACCCAGCTATACGCTTTGTACATATCAAGTTTAATAGCACAATACCCACATAACCATATTTTTTTGCGTATTATTACACTCAAAAAAATAAGAGCATTGTACATAATCAATTTACCAACTAAAAAAAAATTTTGTTCAATCAAAAACGTCACTCTACTCTTGCTTGGAAAAATTTCACTAAGTTAAGCCATGTTGTTGTGGGTGTCTTATGTTGAGTGGCATGCCTAACAACCATGCTGAGAGGGAGACACATGCTTGTTAAGTTATATGCATGCATTCTGAGTGAGGTGAATGCATGCCAATTGAGGTGCATGTGATACGAACCACACCAACAGTTGTGATGAAACACGACACCAAATATGGAAAACTCGAAGAATTCTCAAAATTTGGATGTGGAACCGCAACCCAATGCTTAGTTAAGCATGAACCTTGGTATGAAGGAAGACGCCACAAACGGTGGTGGAATTTGTTTGATAAGTCAGGTTGAACGCCACAAGGAATACTCCTTGATAAGTTCGAATAGCTCTCTCAAGAACTCAAGAAGAAAACCTCTCAAAATTTTATTCCAAAATATTCTGATTTTTCAAAGTGTTTACAAGGCTTTATATAGCCAACTTACAACCAAGAAAAAATGAAACTAAAAGAAAGACAACTTTCCAAATAAAACAAAGACAAAATAAAGGAAACAAAATTAAAAAAGGAAAGCTGCCAATTGCCTTGGAAAACGTGATAACTCAACTTGGGTCTAAATTGAGTCCACTTTGATGAGAAACACAAATTTTTGCTCTCCTTCATTGTTGACTGCGGTCTCCTCTTGTTTTATAATTTTGTTAACTAAGTTGTTGAGTTCTTCTTTGAATCTCTTGGCTTGCGCCCTTGTCACCAGGCCAACTGGAACTTTACATGTATCTTTAGCCTTAGTGCTCTCATCATTCCCCCCTCTTGAAAAGGATTTGTCCTCAAATCTTCACTTGCATAAAAAAGGCTCAAATTAGAAACATTAAAAGTAGCACTAACAGTATATTCTCCAGGTAAATCTTGTCGGTAGGCATTGTCATTGATCCTTTCAAGCACTTGAGACGAACCATCTCCTCGAGGTAGCAATTTAGAACGTCTTTGGGCTGGGAATCGTTCTTTCCTCATGTGTAACCATACCCAATCACCAGGCCCAAAAACCTGCTTATGACGACCCTTGTTAGCTTGCTTTATGTATTGCTCGGTCCTTCTTTCTATGTTGAGTCGTGCCCTCTCAGGGATTTGCTTCACAAATTCTACTTTCTTTTTGCCATCTAAATTCAAATGCTCAGAAACAGGTGAAGGTGATAGATCTAAAAGAGTCAAAGGATTGAAACCATAAACAATTTCAAATGGTGAAAATTTAGTAGCAGAATGCATAGAACGATTATAAGAAAATTCAACATCTGGTAAACAATCTTCCCAAGTCTTAATATTTTTACTTATGTAGCCCTCAATAAAGTGGATAAAGTTCTATTAACTACTTCTGTTTGACCATTGGTTTGAGGATGACAAGTAGTAGAAAACAAAAGTTTTGTCCCAAGTTTTCCCCACAATGTTTTGCAAAAGTAACTTAAGAACTTAGCATCCCTATCGGATACAATGGTTCTAGGCATACCATGTAATCTCACAATCTCCCTGAAAAACAAATCTGCAACATTAAAATCATCATCAGTTTTATGACATGGGATAAAATGAGCCATCTTAGAAAATCTGTCTACCACCACAAAAATTGAGTCCCTCCCACGTTTACTCCTACGTAAACCCAACACAAAATCCATTGAGATATCAACCCATGGCGAAACCTCTCTTCAATTTTTTTTCTTAGTCTCCATAGTCTAAAGGCTTGTTTTCCAAAACCCCACACAAGTGTTCCAAAAATCATCATTTATTCAGTTTTCATCGGTGTTCATTTGGTTTGTTTGGTTGGAATTGCTTCTTGAATCCTCTCTTGTACTGTTTGGTTAGTTTGTAAAGAACTTAAAGAAGAATATGAGTGGAAAAAGGCAGAGGTGTGAGCTTAGTTGAGGGTAAAAGCCATCAAATTTGAGTGAAAACACAAGTGAATTGAGTGAAATTATTTTTTTTTTTGAGTGAAACACATGAGGGAGTGTGGTGAGGTCTCTCTTTATCTGTTTCTAACTTATTTTTGCAGAATTCAATCATGTCAAAAGCTCTAGAAGAAAATACTGGTAATGAAACTACACCACCTACGGTTCCAAATTTACAACTTCAACCTTTGATGGGGGAGATGAGAAGGATGATGCGAGAGGAGTGTGAACAAATACATGCAATGTTAGATAGAGTAGAAGAGGGAACCCAGCGGAGGCAACAGAGGAATAGGGTTCACCAAAGAAATGATAATGAAGTAGATGGGGAAGGGGTAATTTATGATGAAGAGTTCGATGGGATAATAGCAGGTAACCATAGGAGGTATGGTCGGGATAGAGAAGCTAGGAATCAGGTAGATAATTATTTGGGAAATATAAAGATGAAAATTCCCTCTATTCAAGGGAAGAGTGATCTTGAAGCGTACGTGGAGTTGGAGAAGAAGATGGAATTGGTCTTTGATTGTCACAACTATTCTGAAATGAAAAAGGTAAAACTTGCTGCCATTGAATTTACTGACTATGCTATTGTTTGGTTGGATCAGTTGTGCATGAACAGGAGGAGGAATGGAGAACGAGATATTGACTCTTGGGAGGCTATGAAGAGGGTAATGAGACGACATTTTGTACCATCTCACTATTATCAAGACTTGTACCTCAAGTTGCAAGGCCTTCGTCAAGGCTACAAGAGTGTTGATGAGTATTACAAGGAGATAGAGATGGCTATGATTAGAGTCAATGTGGAAGAGGATCGGGAGGCAACAATGGCAAGGTTTTTGAATGGATTGAATCGAGAGATTGCAAATACCGTTGAACTACACCATTATGTGGAATTGGAAGATTTGGTGCACATGACAATGAAAGTTGAAAGACAACTCAAGAAGGGTAGTTTGCGCTCAAAGCCAAGGCCAAGTCCAAACAATCCAAATACAACACATTGGAGGTCAAACTTCCCAAAGAAAGAGGATCAACCTTGTGCATCCTCTGCACCCAAACCAGCCACTGCAACTACAACCCCTCAAGGAAAAGCAGCCCCTCTTTCATCTCGTTCTAGTGAGATAAAGTGTTTCAAATGTCAAGGGCGAGGACACATAACTAGCCAGTGTCCAAATAAGAGAGTTATGGTGATGCGGGAAAACGGTGATGTAGATTCTCAAGATGAAGAAGAGCTTGCTGATATGCCACCATTGGAAGATGCATTTGTACAAGATGAAGAGTATGGGCCAGAATATGGGGACATACTTGCACTAGTCACTAGATGAGCATTAAACTCGCAAGCAAAAGAAGAGGAAGAAGAGGTACTGCGTGAGAACATTTTTCATACTCGTTGTCATGTAAAACACAAGGTATGTAGTGTGATCATTGATGGGGGTAGCTGTACTAATGTTGCTAGTTCATCAATGGTTGAGAAGCTGGGACTTCCAACTCTTAAACTGTTGGAAATTACTTTACCAGGATCTAGATTTACTAACAAGTATGTTGGATTAACTACCTAATATGAATTCTAAAACAATAAAAATAAACACATATAAAGTTAGAAAACCTTACAGTGGGTGCAGCAGAATAATATGACTCCTTCCGTTTAGATCTCTAGCCCTTGATTCCTTTCTATAGTAGAGCATCACCAAGATCTGAACCTGGATCTTCTTTTCTCCTTCTTTGATGCAGAAATTCCATAGTCTTACATACTATGATTGAGATACCACTTGATGTGTGTGGGCCCTACTCATTCACTCAAGGTTTCGAATTTTAGAGAGAAGAAAAGAGAGAGAGGCGTGTGAGGCTTTTTCTGAGAGAAACAAAGTGATCAAAGATGTGTGTCCATTTCCTCAAGCCAACACTTTCTATTTATAGAAAACCCTCTAGGTTTAGGTTAGAATTGTATGACATTAAAATAATGAAAACTAAAAATGGAATTTCCTATCCATAGGGTCGGTCATACAAAGGGTATTGGACCTCACTTTGCAACTTTTCCATTTGGTTATTTTTCATTCCCATTTTCTCAAAAATGCCAATTTTCCAATTTAACCTTTTAAATGTCAATTCTAATTATTTAATAACTTGGAAATAATTATTAAATAATATTGACATTTAATATATTTATTAATTTAGACATATAAAGTCTCTTAATCAATAAATAAGCCTAAAATCTCTTTTCTTTACAATTTTGCCCTTGCTTAGTGAAAATTCATAAAGTAGACATAGTCTAACTTTTAGAATTTTAATTGATTAATTAAAATCAATTAACTGAGTCTTACAAGCAGTATGGTCTCAACTAGTATGGGGACCATGGGTCTATATAACCGAGCTTCCAATAAGTCGAACCGAATTTACCAAGTAAATTCCCTAACTTATTAATTCCTCATTGAATCCACACTTAGAACTTGGAATTGCACTCTCAGTCATATAGAACGCTCTATATGTTCCACGATATAGACACGTCATTAGTTATCCATTGTTATAACCTTAATGTGATCAATGATCCTCTATATAGATGATCTACATTGAAAAGGCACTACTGTTACCGCTACACCTTCAATGTATTTTATCCTTAAAACACTTAACCCTGTATAAATGATATTTCACCTAAGTGAAATGAGATCTCCACCATTTATCTTCGTTTGGTTAAGCTCGAAGGAAATCATCCTTTACTTTCTATTTGCCAAATAGAAGCTATAGATTCCATATTTATGTTAGCGCTCCCACTCAATTGCACTACCGTGTTCCGAAAATGTAAGTATCACCCTGACCCAAAAGTAGGCTTAACTTAACAAATCAAAGAACACGAATAACACTCTTGAGATTGAACGTAACCATATCAGGATTGAGATCATTTGATCTAGGATCAACAGGTGATATTGAATTGAATAGATATTACGGTAAATTTTAACATATCTAATCAAAGTTCAATATCGGTCCCTTCCGATGTATACTCCATACATCCGATACTGGTAAACTTTGCCAATGTCCTGGAAAGGACATAACACTTTTCCAAGGTGTAAGAATACCTATCGCTGATTATACCATGTCAGTCTAAATCCAGTGTTCTGACAAATCAGGGAATAAACTTTTGAACATATAATAAAGATTATATTCCACTGTGTTGACAACACTATAATCTTTAACAAACTCATATGTTCTGGACTTGAAAAGAATTCATAAATTATATACATATAATCATGAAATAAATCATGTGAACCATGCAACATAAAATGTTATTTCTAATCTTTATTAATAAGTAAATCTGATTATATGAAATGAGTTTTATTTAGGGCATAAAACCAAACAAACTCCCACTTGCACTAATATAAAACAAAAAGTGCATTTCAAATAATCATTAACACCTTGATACACCAATCAAGTGTAATAGTAGTAAACTCCTCGTAATAGGATCTGACAAGTTGAATTAAACAAAACCTCTTCTCCACTATTACTTTCTCTTAATCACAAAATCCTTGATATTGTGAAATTCCTCTCTATATGTCTACTCTCATGGGATACTGGATTCTATACTTTTGGCAACTACTCTTTGGTTATTCAGGAAGTAACCCTAGGAGTTAAGGCAAGTTGGAATAGTGCCACAAATGTATAGAACTTTCCTTAGACTGAATAAGTATCTTTCCTGCAACTTTTAACATTCAGTCTCTCTCTGGTAGACCAAGTGATTTCAGATAGGTTTTTACACTTCTCCAAAATCACTACTCCACCCCCAAAGTAATCACCATCTTATCAGCAGACTTTCTAGCACAAAGGCATGTCTCGAAATCTGATGTGGTGTAGTCTAAGAGTTTTAAACAAACACCCTTATTGACTAACATATAGTTCCTCTTCTTAATCTTAAGATTTACTTGATTGTCTTCCAATGTTCTTCTCCTGGATTAATCTGATACCTACTCATTACTCCCACTCAACAGCAGGTGTCTGGTCTAAGGCATACTAAAGCATATCTGAGACCTCTCACTGTTCATTTAAGAAATTCTTTCATGGCTTTATCTTCTCTGGAATAGTTGAGACTTTTCCTTAAATAAATAAAATCTATATCTAAGAAGTTGTGAAGCTTCTATAGATTTCCATTGGAAAGAAAATGCATCAGCATCTCATGCTTGCATTAGAGTAAGTAATTTCCAGGTATACCATAAGCCATAGGTTTAGATAAACTCAAACCTATAATACTAGGAACAGGAAGTTTTGTTAAGTCCATTGAATAGACTTATGAACGAAAATTTCCTGTCATGTCCTTGTAATAGAAAACTTTAGGTTACTCCATGTGAATGGATCAAACCATAGTTCTATTGGCTTTCTTCTTAGTTTCTTATCTTGACAATCCATTACTTGTTTAAACTCACAATGGATTTTAATCACTAGTATCTTCCAAGTCATAAGAAGAGTGAGTTCCTAGAAACTCTCCCACTACAACAAGGTACCGTGAACTATGTCAAAGAAAACTAAATGGTATTGACCTCTTCAGTTGTGTTAAGACAACAGAGGCAGTGGGATCATCATATGTAATGAATAAGATGATAGAACACTTATGGAATCAAGAAAAAAATAATCTCCTTTATTTGCTACTTTATTTTCAGACTTAGTCATTTTCTTAGAAAAAGTGGTATTTGTTTAAACAAAACACTTTCTTATCTAATGACTATGGGATGCTCCACCCCTAATCACTTGGAAAAGCTAACAAACATGCAAACCAGGGTTAGCAGTTCTAGCTTTTCTTAAGATTTTGATTAGGTCATCCATGAATCTAGTAATGATTTACATAAAGTATACAACCATTGCATCATTCTGAAATTTTATTTCCATAGAAGGATTTAGGCAACGACTAGTAACCAATCATCAATATGCAACTCGAATTTCTGGGGAGGTAAGTTTGGATATAATTCAAAATCAAATTATTGATCTTTGAACTGCATATCTACTAACTTTTCCTCCACCCCTATTAGTTCGCAAGATCTTTAACCACTTACCATTGCTAGAAATTCATGAAATTTTTCAAACATTTCAAATTTCTTTTGCGTAAGGTAAAATCTAGAGTGATCGTTTTAAGAATACAACGAAAACTCATATCCACCCCTGAATGTACATCCATCTGCGAATGAGATGAACTTAATTTCAGTGGATATAGGCATATTAACTCTTTGCAGAGAATGATCTTGTGAAAACCACTATGAACAAGATACAAATGCCATAGATTTACAAAATATGTGGTTGTATCTTTTGATGACTTAAGCTTAGTTACATCAAAGAGTTCTTAGAATAGTGCAAGTGGATTCTGGTCACAGAATACTAAACTCATACAGTTTGAATCCATTGAAAGAAAATGGTTATTAAACACTTGTGAAAACGTAACTGTATAATTAGTAACTCTTTCTTGGACCACCACTACTAATCTAACTCTATGATTTGCCTATACAAGTAGGAGATATCTAAGATTGAGGATTTATATCATTTAGGGATAGAATTCTGGGAATATAATCATATGCGTCATCTAATTTCTTAAGAGAAAATAAGACTTTATATGATTTATAGACCATTCATCCAATGATATGTCATTAAGCTAATTCGAAATGAATAAGCTAAGAGAAATTAGGATAATTTCGTTTTAAATAAGAATCCAACGATGCTCCGATTAGCGAGAGTCAAAGCAATCTTATTTATACAATCTTCCTGTTTCATATTGTAAAACACTAGTCTAAGGTGTCATCAATTGATGAACAACTAGATGTTGCATATACAATATTTATCTTTCCAGATCTAACACTATTGTGTTAGTCTAATGGGGAAAATCCATTAGGGATTTATCTCATTAGAAAAACAAGCCAAGTTAGACAAACAATGAAGATTTTAAATTAAACTACGATTTAATAACAGAAAATAACATGGTTCAATACAAATTCATACACAATTCATAAATTATGAAGCACATAGCAAGTAGGAATGACAAGTGAAAATACTAAAACATACAATCCTAAATAATTTCCAAGGTTTTCAACAAACTGACATCAGTGTCCCATTTAGGCGAGAGTCAAAGCTACCATGCACTGAATAGAGTTGTTAGCTCATCTAAAATGATCAACATTCTAGCAACCTTTTATTCGATCAAGATGTGAATCCGCATTGTCCCGTTTAGGCGAGAGTCAAGGCTATTCTATCTTATGAGCTTCCACCATTGTTTCATATTCTTGCAAGTCTTATACAGTCGCCACCATTAGGGTGAGCATAAACTATATAAAAAACTTACAAGATTACTTATCTTTCGAGATTAAACGGTGCTAACTTGCTAATGAACGTTCCTCCATTAGGGAGGATTACTCACTAAAACAATAGCTATGTAAAACCAACAATGGAGATCGAATATCCTTATAATAAAGCTCATTATTTAATGAAGGGTTGTATTTTCTTCTAATATTTATTTTAATCCATTTATTTTAAATATATATTTATTTAATTAAAATTTCAAATTTAGAAGGAAAAATTCCAAATATAAATTGGATAAATAACGTGAATTATTTCCATCTTAGTAATAATTTCCATAAATATTTAGAAAATTATTCAATTTAAGTTGTTTCAAAATTAATTTAAATTAATTTACAACTCAAATTTAATTTTCTATAAATATATATTACATTTTCGAAAATGCTTTAAAATAAAATAAAAATAAATCCTGGAAAATTACTCTAATTTTATGTTGGCCCAAAATTAATAAAAATTAATTTTCAACAAAAAATATAATTTTCCTATTTAATTAAATATCTAAGAAAAATTTCAAATATTTAAGTACCATGATTAAAAACTCAACTTAAATATTAATTTTTCTATTTAATTAAATACACTAGAAAAATACTTCAAGCAAAACAGATAATATCTATCTAGACTTTCATAGACTAATTAATTCAATTTCTAATAATAATATATTTTAGTTCATTTATTTTATTTAATCATTAAATGAAAAAATCAATGATTTAAGTTGGTCCAAAATTAAATAAATAATTTTCAACTTTAATCTATTTTTCAAATAAAATTCGAAATTTCTGCATCAAGGTGATGCAATTTCAAAATTTTGGGAAATGATTAATAAAATAAAATAAAATATTTTTTTGAAAATTATTCAGCTTTAAGTTAATCTGAAACAAGATTCCAAACTTAAGACAATTTTTAACTTTAATTAAATA
Source organism: Cannabis sativa (assembly GCF_029168945.1). Classification (NCBI taxonomy): domain Eukaryota; kingdom Viridiplantae; phylum Streptophyta; class Magnoliopsida; order Rosales; family Cannabaceae; genus Cannabis; species Cannabis sativa. The sequence goes on from NC_083604.1 coordinate 30,022,642, forward strand.
ACATGAAAATAACAATATTAAAGTATCATGATTAAAATCAACTTAGATATTAAAATTTTCAATTTAATTAAATGTATTAAATTCAAGAAATAAATAATTAAGTAAAGAGGAAACTTAATTATTAATTCTAGTTTAATACTAGGAAAATATACTAAACTTAGATTGTACCAAAATTAATTAGGAAACAATTAATTTCACAATCTATGATATTTTCCTATTTACTATTAGAAATAATAACTAGTACTAGAAATAACTATCTAGAATATATCATTGACTAAGTGTTTTTCTAAAATTAACTTTAAAATATTACATGAAAAATAAATTTCATATATTTTAAAAGCTAATTATGTTGCTAATTCAATTTTAATTAGGTTAGACTAATATAATTAACCTAATACAATTATTTAAATAAGGCAAATGGGCCTTCACAATTGGGGTAGTTCATGTGAGGGGGAGCTGGGTTCAGTATGTCGTACCCACTTCTATGGCCCCCAACTCTCACACAAGGCCCAAAAGAGAGGAATTTAACCTTAAAATAAACAATTGTTATTCATTGAATAAGCCCAAATCTAATTGGACCTAAATAAATTTCCTTATGTCAAAATTTATTTTAGCAACCTAGTCCATTTACTTAGTTAAAACCTTAATGGGCTTCCTATATGCATCTAAGCCCAAAAGCAAACATATAGGCTCACACAGGTCAAATGATTTGGATGGGCCCTATCATGTTACTAGGTTTACACAGATGAAAGAAGTACAAAATTTACCTGTTACAAATTATTTATAAGATCTATCGTCACTTTGACTATGATTAAAATCAGATCATTGGATCTGTCAATAAGTTAATCATACCAATTAAGATCAGATAAATAATAGGTTTGTTAAAAAGAGTTTTGAATAAACAATATAAACAAACATTGTCCATGTAACAGATGTGAAAATAAGATATTAATATAATTAAATTATTATTCTTAAACTAACCAAATAAAGGAAACTAATTTTAAAATGTCTAGGTTTATTTAAATCAAATTAAATTAAATATCTAATAAGATCAATGACTTGAAAGGAAAGAATCTTCAATATCATTTTCAGATCTTATAATTTAATAAAATAAACCAATTTTAAAATAGATTTGGTTAGATAATTATTATTTTAGGAATAAAATAATAAATGAATAATAATTACCATAATTATATGTCAAAATATCTCAAATTAAGCAATATTCAAATCTCTACAAAAATATCTATGTTATTTAAATATTTAAGATATGATTTATAAATTTCTAATAAGGAAAAAATGATATATATTGAAAAAAATATTATTTTTAAACTTATAATTTATAAATAACTAAATATTTAACAAAATAACAAATTTTTGAATTTGAAAACATTATGGTAAGTATATTTATAAAATTATCTATGTTAATTTCAAATTTATTAATTATTTAATTTGTCATATAAGATAATTTTAATATAATATTTTAAATAAAAAGACAGATTTATCTTTTAATTTAAAATATCTTAAATATCAAAATATCTAATCTTATAATTAAATAATAAATAAATATTAAAGAAGTTAACAAATTTTTAAATCTGACCATAATAGGAAATATTTAAAATTAGAAACATTCCAAAAGAGAAATATTTAAAAATTGGAAAAATTTCAAATTGAAAATATTTAAAATTGGAAACATTTCAATTTAGAAATATTTAAAATTGGAAAAATAAATTTTCGGAAACAATCCCATGAAAAAATTGGAGTTTTGGGGAAAAAACCTCAAAAATTCGCAATTTGTGGGGAACTGCCAGGATAGGCTGCATGCAGCAACCATGATTTCCAATCTTCCGAAATTCATATCTTTCTTAATTTTTATCGGAATCCAAATAAAATATTTTCAAAAATTGAAAAAATATATTTCATGGAAAATTTCGTACAACATTAACATTCATCACATAAGCACATAAACCAACATGAAACCATCCAAATCAACACAAAAACATGCAATCATCGTTTTAATTCATATTACATGAAAGTAAATCATTACCATGGCTCCTTTGCCAGATGTTGGAAATTATTTTACCAGGATCTAGATTTACTAACAAGTATGTTGGATTAACAACCTAATATGAATTCTAAAACAATAAAAATAAACACATATAAAGTTAGAAAACCTTACAGTGGGTGCAGCGGAATAATATGACTCCTTTCGTTCAGATCTCTAGCCCTTGATTCCTTTCTGTAGCAGAGCATCACCAAGATCTGAACCTGGATCTTCTTTTCTCCTTCTTTGATGCAGAAATTCCATAGTCTTACATACTATGATTGAGATACCACTTGATGTGTGTGGGCACTACTCATTCACTCAAGGTTTCGAATTTTAGAGAGAAGAAAAGAGAGAGAGGCCTGTGAGGCTTTTTTTGAGAGAAACAAAGTGATCAAAGATGTGTGTCAATTTCCTCAAGCCAACACTTTCTATTTATAGAAAACCCTCTAGGTTTAGGTTAGAATTTTATGACATTAAAATAACGGAAACTACAAATGGAATTTCCTATGCATAGGGTCAGCCATACAAAGGGTATTGGGCCTCACTTTGCAACTTTCCCATTTTGTGATTTTCCATTCCCATTTTCTCAAAAATGCCAATTTTCCAATTTAACCTTTTAAATGTCAATTCTAATTATTTAATAACTTGGAAATAATTATTAAATAATATTGCCATTTAATATATTTATTAATTTAGACATATAAAGTCTCTTAATCAATAAATAAACCTAAAATCTCTTTTCTTTACAATTTCGCCCTTGCTTAGTGAAAATTCATAAAGTAGACATAGTCTAACTTTTAGAATTTTAATTGATTAATTAAAATCAATTAACTGAGTCTTACAAGCAGTATGGTCTCAACTAGTATGGGGACCATGGGTCTCTATAACCGAGCTACCAATAAGTCGAACCGAATTTACCAAGTAAATTCCCTAAGTTATTAATTCCTCATTGAATCCACACTTAGAACTTGGAATTGCACTCTCAGTCATATAGAACGCTCTATATGTTCCACGATATAGACACGTCATTAGTTATCCATTGTTATAACCCTAATGTGATCAATTATCCTCTATATAGATGATCTACATTGAAAAGGCACTACTGTTACCGCTACACCTTAATGTATTTTATCCTTAAAACACTTAACCCTATATAAATGATATTTCACCTAAGTGAAATGAGATCTCCACCATTTATCTTCGTTTGGTTAAGCTCGAAGGAAATCATCCTTTACTTTCTATTTGCCAAATAGAAGCTATAGATTCCATATTTATGTTAGCGCTCCCACTCAATTGCACTACCGTGTTCCGAAAATGTAAGTATCACCCTGACCCAAAAGTAGGCTTAACTTAACAAATCAAAGAACACGAATAACACTCTTGAGATTGAACGTAACCATATCAGGATTGAGATCATTTGATCTAGGATCAACAGGTGATATTGAATTGAATAGATATTACGGTAAATTTTAACATATCTAATCAAAGTTCAATATCGGTCCCTTCCGATGTATACTCCATACATCCGATACTGGTAAACTTTGCCAATGTCCTGGAAAGGACATAACACTTTTCCAAGGTGTAAGAATACCTATCGCTGATTATACCATGTCAGTCTAAATCCAGTGTTCTGACAAATCAGGGAATAAACTTTTGAACATATAATAAAGATTATATTCCACTGTGTTGACAACACTATAATCTTTAACAAACTCATATGTTCTGGACTTAAAAAGAATTCATACATTATATACATATAATCATGAAATAAATCATGTGAACCATGCAACATAAAATGTTATTTCTGATCTTTATTAATAAGTAAATCTGATTATATGAAATGAGTTTTATTTAGGGCATAAAACCCAACATAAACATCCACATCCTTACAAGTTGCAATAGTTGAATGATAGTGGTGAAGTGAGAGTTACCAAAAAAGTTTTGGTATCTTTCCAAATCGGCAAATATGAGGATGAGGTATTGTGCGATGTGGTACTAATGCAAGCTGGACTCCTTTTTCTAGGAAGGCCTTGGCAATTTGATCGGCGAGTCCAACACGATGGGTTCACCAACAAGTACTCATTCATCTTCCGTCAACGAATAGTCACTCTAGCTCCTTCGACACCAAAACAAGTCTATGAAGACCAAGTGAGATTGAAAAAATTGAGTGATCAAAAGAATTTGAGTGATAAAAAGAAATTGAGTGATAAAAGTAACTTGAGTGAGCAAAAGAATGAGAAAAAAGAGAGCCAAAAAGAGAAAACAATCGAAGCAAGTGAGAGAGAAAAGAAAGAGAAGAGTTCAATCAATGAGAAAAAATAGAGAGAAAACAAAATAATTTGTATGCAAAAAAAGTTAGATTACACGAGCTTGGCGTACAAAACAACCAATGGTTTTGTTCGTTTACAAGGAGGCTCTTTTAAGCACTAATCAACTTGATTCTTCGTTGCCCAGTGTTGTTGTTTCTATTTTGCAGGAATTTGAGGATGTGTTTCTCGAGGAGGTACCACATGGTGTGCCACCTATTCGAGAAAGAGAACATAAAATTGATTTTATTCCAGGTGCGTCAATCCCAAACCGCCCAGCATATAGAACTAATCCTGATGAAACCAAAGAAATACAAAGGGAAGTTGAAGGATTGATGAACAAAGGGCATGTGAGAGAAAGCATGAGCCCTTGTGTGGTTCTAGTAATTCTCGTTCCTAAGAAGGATGGAACATGGAGGATGTGTGTTGACTGTCGAGCCATCAACAACATAACGGTAAAATATCGACATCCCATTCCTCGTTTAGATGATATGTTAGATGAGTTCCATGGTTCTTGTGTGTTTTCTAAGATTGATCTTAAGAGTGGGTATCATCAAATACGTATGAAAGTAGGAGATGAGTGGAAAACTGCATTTAAAACTAAACATGGATTGTATGAATGGTTAGTCATGCCTTTTGGACTAACTAATGCACCTAGCACTTTCATGCGATTAATGAATCATGTTTTGTGTGCTTTCATTGGAAAATATGTTGCTGTGTATTTTGATGATATTCTAATTTGTAGAAAGAGTTTGCATGATCACGCTTCACATTTGCAATCAGTTTTGGATGTGCTTTGAAAACATAAACTATATGTTAACCTTAGTAAATGCACTTTTTGCACCGATAAGATTGTTTTCCTAGGATTTGTTGTGAGTGCTACAGGTATTGAGGTTGATGAAGAAAAGATCAAAGCCATCCAAGAGTGGCCAACCCCCTCAACTATAGGTCATGTTCGAAGTTTTCATGGCCTTGCTAGTTTTTACAGGAGGTTTGTGAAGGATTTCACTACCATCGCAGCACCGCTTACAGAAGTTATCAAAAAGAATGTTGCTTTTGAATGGGGTGAAGCACAAGAGGAGGCATTTCAACTGCTTAAACACAAGCTTACTAACGCCCCAATACTCGCTTTACCTAATTTTTCTAACACATTTAAAATTGAATGTGATGCTTCTGGTATAGGTATTGGCGTTGTTCTTATGCAGGAAGGGACACCCCTTGCATACTTTATTGAAAAGCTAGGTGGGGCTGAACTTAATTACCCCACCTATGATAAAGAGTTGTATGCCCTGGTGCGAGCTTTAGAAACATGGCAAGACTATTTGTGGCCCAAAGAATTTGTGATTCACACAGATCATGAATCCCATAAACATTTGAAGGGGCAACACAAGTTCAACAGGAGACATGCACGATGGGTTGAGTATATTGAAACATTTCCATATGTCATTCAGTATAAACAAGGTAAGGAGAATGTGGTTACCGATGCCCTTTCACACAAGTATGCCTTAATCTCTACTCTTGATGCTAAATTACTTGGTTTTGAACATATTAAGGAGCTTTATCCTGATGACCATGATTTTGGGGAGATTTATTGTGCATGTGAAAAATCTGGTGAAGGTAAGTTTTATAGGCATGAGGGTTTCTTGTTTAGGGAGCATAGGTTGTGTGTGCCTAATTGTTCTTTACGAGATTTGTTAGTTCGGGAATTCCATGGAGGAGGGCTTATGGGACATTTTGGAGTTGCTAAAACCTTAGTTATATTACAAGAACACTTCTTTTGGCCCCACATCTGCGCGCGCAGGGAAGGTGATCTGCCGAGTTTCCTCGACGCTGGGAGGCTGCCAGCAGCCCCTCCGCGCGCGTGGGTAGGGTGATCACCACCCAGATTTTTCCCGATTTTCAAAAATTCATAACTAATTCAAATTAAATCGAAATCGAGTTCTGTAAAAAAGTAAATTGCTTAAAATTTTCCAAACTATCCAATAAAAATAATTCCAGATACAGACAATCAATTATTTTTCCCAGAATTCACAAACATCAATCAAACATCAATATGACACATCATGAAACCATCCAAATCAGAAGCAAATCGTTTTAAGTCCAAATTTCTTACAAGCAAATCAATTACCATGGCTCTGATACAAGTTGTTGGAATTATATTTATCCAGGATCTTAGATCTACTCACAAGTATGTTGATTTAACAACCTAATATTGAACTTCTAAAACGATGAACTAAACACATAAAAGTTAAGAATAACTTACAGTGATTGCAGCGGAATTAATGTCTCCTTCCACTCAGATCTCTAACCCTTGATTCCTGTCTGTAGCAAAGTATAATCAAGATCTGGGCCCGAAAGTTCTTCAGTTGGATGTGATCCTTCACAGTCTTCCAAACTATAATGAGGTACTGAGTGATGTGTGTGGGCACTTCTCTCTCACTAGGAATTTCGAAATCTCTCTCTTGTTTTCTCTCTTGATTTCGTGTGATACAATGCAGAGCAAAGCTTTTTCTAAGCACAAGAAGAGTAGAGAGGGGGCGGCTATAAATAGGAAAAGGGAAGAGCACAACTTTCCAAATAAACAATCTCCTCTTTTACTGTGTAATTGAATAACTGCCTTATTTAGTGTGATTCACCACTTTCCTATTTAGGCTAGGCTTTGATTAGCAATTATATGGCAATTTAAATTGAAAATAATAATTGGGAAACATGCAAGCATGTGGCCGGCCATGGTGTGAATGGGCCTCACATGGATTTTGCAGTTTCCTCAATTTTATTTCTATTTCTCCAAAAATGCCATTTTTCCAATTCTAATCATTTAAATGCCAAAACTAATTATTTAATAACTAAAATAGATTATTAAATAATATTGCCATTTAAAATAATTATTAATTTAGACATGCAAAGTCTCATAATTAATAATTAAACCTAGAAACCCTTTTATTTACAATTTCATTCTTAAACTGTGAGAATTCACAAATTAGACATAGTCTAACTTTTAGAATTATAATTGATAAATCAATTATAGAGTCTTACAAACAGTATAGTCTCAACTAGAATGAGGACCATGGATCTATATACTGATCTTCCAATAAGTTGAACCGATTTACCAAGTAAATCCCTAACTTATTAATTCCTCGTTGAATCCACTCTTAGAACTTGGAATTGCACTCTCAGACTTATATAGAGCATATCATATGTTTCACGATATCAATATGCTATCTCATTTAACCATTGTTATAATCTTAATGTGATTTAGGGATCCTCTATATATATGATTTACATCGAGATGGGACCAATTTACCGTTTACACCCCTCAATGTATTTTGCCCATTTGAACACTTAGTTACATGTAAATGATGTTTTAGTGATCTAATATATAGTCACTGAAACAAGAGCTCATCCATTTACTTCTGTTTAACTAAGCTCAAAAGGAATCATCACTTTACTTCTATACACCAGTAGAAGCTATAGATTTCCATATTTATGTTTAGCACTCCCATTCAGTTATGCTATCATGTTCCCAAAATATATGTGTTATCTTGACCCAAAGGTAGGCTTTAACTAATAAATCAAAGAACAAGAATAGCACTCCTGAGATTGAGCCTAAGCATATCAGGATTTAGATTCTCTTAATCTAAGATCAACTTCTGACATTGACTTGGAAAGATACAACGGTAAGTTTACAATATCTTTAACCAAGTTCAATATCGGTCCAGTCCAATGCATACTCCATACATTCGAAACCAGTATACTTTGCCAATGTTCTGAAAAGAACATAACACTTTCTCCAAGTGTAAGTATACTTCATCGCTGATTATCACATCAGTGTAAATCCAAAACACTGATGAACAGGGACCAAATCTTTTGAATCATATAATCACAATCACATTCCACTGTATTGACGATACTGTAATTGTGAATAACTATATGTTCTGGATTTAACTGATTTTGTGCATATATCAAGTATATATATTAAACCATAAACATGTAACATACATGTAATCATAATTCACTTCTAAATTGATAACTAATCAGATTGTAATGAGTTTTATTTAGGGCATAAAATCCAACAAAGTCCCACTTGCACTAACATAAAACAAGTTGTGCATTACAGTCAATCTTTTGTCTTGATCCTCTGATCAAGTGTAGTATATTTGAATCCACCCATATGTCTGGAACCAGGTTCATAAGACTCATGAAACCTCCCTAACTTATGCTTTACTCATCAAGGGATACTGAAATCCTTACTGCCCATTAAGTACATCTAAACAACCAGAAGACATATCTCTCAAATTTTAAAATTTGGAATTGAGATAATGCAGTGTAGAATTTTCTTCAGTAAAATAACTTTCTGGTAATTTTGAATTTACAAAGTTATATCTTCTCTGATGAAGCTTGAATTATTATAGATGGGTTTTAACACTCTTCTATAATGATTCCTCCACCCCCAGAGTAACCACCATCTGACAATTTTTTAATGAGTCGGTGTGCATATCAGGATCACTAATGCATAGTTCCTTAATAACATATACGTCACTTTTGTAAATCTTTCTTGATTGTCCCCTAATGTTCCCCATTTGATTATATCTCAGATGGCTCCCACTCAATAGCAGATGTCTGGTTAGAAACTTTTAACCTTTTACTATTGTTTCTGAGAACATCTCATTGTGACTTATTATCTTAAGCTGAAACTGTAAGTTTCTTTAAGACTAGGTCAACAACGTAGCAGTCTAGTATTTGAAGTGTAAAATACTTGCTAGAGATTTAAGCAATCAAATCAAGATACCATAAAATGTTATGAGGAATAGACATCTTGAATCAAGTCTTTCGAATAGACTATGCAAAAATTCTTCTATCTTACTCTCATAATTCTAATAAGTTATTTCTATCCATGTGAATGGTTAGACTTGTGTTTATCAGAGGTGTTCTTAAGTTCCTATCACAATTATCAACCAAACGAAGATGGGTAAAGAATTTTAATATTCTCCCACTCAACCAAGGTATTGTGATACATTATCAAAGAACTTTAATGGTATCAATAACTATTACAACAGTAAATTTAAACTGGAACATATAATCAAGATCAAGGATTTATTCTGATAATAGCTAATTTATTATATTATTTCCATGTTTAAAATTATGTGTCACAAAGGGTACTGTAGAATGAAGTCCACCCCTAAGTTTATAGAGATTATGGTCCACCCCTAAAGGTTGTAAATCTCTAAGTGTGATAGAGAGTCTGTGGAGTTGAATATAATCCAGAGTTCATTAGATATAAAAGATCGTTTGAACTGCATATTATTCTTAACTTTTCTCCACCCCTATCAGATCAAAAGATCTTTTTATTAAACAAATTCTCAAATAATTGTTTTTGGAACTAACAATTATTCATAAACATAGAAATAATTTCTAGTGTTTATGTAGTAATAACTCTGTAAGGAGTTTAAATACCTTTTGAATTTGTATGAATAATAAAAACACATACACATGCAAACATAATAAATATAATAATTGGTAATAGATAAGATAAAGTACTGAAGCTCAGCTCATAAATTGCAATATAATTGAAAAGGATACTTTATTATAGACCAAAACATTGTTTGCAATATTATGAGAACCAAACAGGGAATTAAGATCCCAAAACTTGAAATCCAAATTGTTTGAAAAACTAAACAATTAATTCAAATGAAAGAGCTTCTTCTTTATTGTAGACAATCTCCATCCACCATCCAGCTTTCGAATCCAACTCGCTAAGACAGCACCCGAGTTTAAGAAGCTTTAGCTATAAGAAGAATAATAAACAAGGTTAGTAGTCCAGAATTAATAATCCAAAAGGATAATAATTCACTAAAAACACATCAGTTTATAAAGAAAATACCTTGTTTCTTTGCGAGATACTTAGGACATTGGGATTTCCAATGGCCTTTCTCATTGCAGTAGAAACACTTTCCTTTTGGTGTATTACCAGAAGCTCTAGCATTTTTGTTCTTAGCTGCATTCGCAGCTTGAGCTCGCTTCTTGGCATTTTCCCACTTCTTCTTATGATTTGATTTAGAAGTAGAAGCAACAAGTGCCTCAGGATTACTTGTCTTATTACCATTTCCAGAATACTGAGGTTTATTCCCTCTTTTCTTGGGACCTCCAATCAAATTTTCATATGTCTTAAGGTCATTGACTAAAGTATGAAACTCTTGTTCCTTCTTATTCATGACATAATTTGATGTGTAGGGCAGAAAATCTGGAGTCAGGCTATTCAAGATGAGACTCACTTGAGTAGTCTGATCCATTTCAGCACCATGATTCTGGGCTTCCTGGAAATAACTAGCCATCTGGAGAAGGTGATCACGCACATTCTGATGGGGTTCCATCCGTGCGTTGATGAATTTCTTAGTCGCGTCAAAACGAGACTGGATAGATGCCATACCGAATAGCTCAGTTAACTGCGTCATGATTTCTGCAGCCGTGACAGTGTTTGCAAACCTTGTTTTCAAGGTGTCAACCATGCTGGAAAGTATGAAGTAACGAGCTTTATTGTTAGCATTATGCCAACGCTCGAACTTCTCTTTCACAGTTTTGGTTGCATTGTCACTTGGCTGCTCAGGGGACGGCACAGTCAACACAAACGAGGCACTTTCACCTATGAGAGCAATATGAATGTTCTCTCTCCACTTTGGGAAGTTAGACCCATTTAGCTTATTTTCAGTTAAGAGTGACAACATGGGATTTAACATTGCAATTCAGAATACTACAAGATAACACATAGATATCAATTATGGTTTATCACAAAATCTTATTTAGAAATTATTAGCACGCAGCAAGTAGGAATGATTAGAGAAAATACAAAAAAAATTCAATCCTAAATAATTTCCAAGGTTTTCAACAAACTGATATCAGTGTCCCGTTTAGGCGAGAGTCAAAGCTATCATCCATTGAATAGAGTTGTCAGCTCATCTAGAATGGCAAACATTCTAACAACCTTTTATTCGATCGAAAAGAGAATCCGACGTTGTCCCGTTTAGGCGAGAGTCAAGGTCATTCTTATTTCATGAGCTTCTACCATCGTTTCATATGTTTGTAAGTCTTATACAGTACCCACCATTAGGGTGATCAATACCAATATAAAACACTTACAAACATACTTATCTTTTGAGATTAAACGGCGCTAACTTGCTAATGAACGTTCCTCCATTAGGGAGGATTACTCACTAAAACAATAGCTATGTAAAACCAACAATGGAGATCGAATATCTTAAAATAATAAAGCTCATTATTTAAAATTTTATTTTCTTCTATTATTTATTTATTTTAAATCTATATATTTATTTATCAAATTTTAAATTTAGAATAGAATGTAAATAAAAAATTTAATTTAATATCTGTAAAATTAAACTTAGATGGTTAAGAAAATAAAATGAATTATTTCCATCTTAGTGTTAATTTTCCAACAAATATTAAGAAAATTACTTAATTTAAGTTGTATTAAGTTAAATTAATCTGCAACTCAAATTAAAATTTTCTACAAATATATATATATTGTATTTCCAAAAATATATAATTTTCGAAATACATTAAAATAAATCAAACTTTACTTAGAAAAAATACTTCAAGCAAAAATATTATCTATCTAGATTTTCTTAACTAATTAATCCAATTTCTAATAATATATTTCAGATCCTTTATTTTAAATTAATCATTAAATGAAAAGATCATTGATTTAAGTTGATTCAAAATTAATTAAAATAATTAATTTACAACTTCAATCTATCTTTCAAGATAAATTCAAAATTATCTCGCATAATTAAATGCAATTTTGAAAAAATGATTAATAAAATAAATAAAATATATTTTGAAAATTATTCAAATTTAGGTTGTTATGGAAATACCCAACTTAAAATAATTTTCTTATTTAATTAAATATCATGAAAATAACAATATCTAAGTATCATTATGAAAATCAACTTAGATATTTAATTTTCAATTTAATTAAATGTATTAAATTCAGGAGATAAATAATTAAGTATAGAGATGGCTTAATCATTAATTTCCAATTTAATACAAGGAAAAATATCCTTAATTGAATTGTACCAAAATTAATTATTAAACAATTAATTTCACAATCAATGATATTAACCTATATTAGAAATAATAATTAGTATAGAATTAATATCTAGAAAATATCTCAATTCTACTAGGTATCTTTTCAAGATTTGGAAAATATCTGATTTAAGTTATTATAGAAAGAATCTATAAATTACAAACTTAAAATTTTCCAAACAGAATTTAATTAAATATCAAAATTAGGTGGTAACTACCTAATTTAAAGATATTCCCCTTTTTAAGTTTAAAACCAACTTAAAATAATATCTTTTAAGAATCTTCAATAACTAATTCCTAGAATTCCTCACCTTAATATTATTATGAAAATATATTCAAATTTAAGTTAAAAGGAAAAATTAGTAATTACTAATTCATAACTTAGATAAGAATATTTAATGAAATAAAGTAAGTTTCAGAAAGAATCTAGTTAGTTAAAATTCTTTATTTAATTAAATACAAGAAAAATACAAATAGTTTATCTAGAAATTAAATTCATTAAACTATGTTTTTCTTAAATTAATTTCGAAGAAATTAATTATGTTGCTATTCAATTTTATTAGGTCAAACTAGTATAATTAACCTAGCACAGTTATCCAAATCAGGCAAATGGGCCTTCACAATTGGGGTTGTTCATGTGAGGGGGGTTGGGTCCAGTATGTCGCACCCACTTCTAAGGCTCCCAACTCTCACACAAGGCCCAAAAGAGAGGAATTTAACCTTAAAATGAACAACTGTTATTAATTGAATAGGCCCATTAACTAAATGAGCCTAAATAAAATCTATCAGGTTATGACATTTTATTTAGCAACAACAACCTATATGTATCTATAATAGAAATTAAACATATAGGCTCACACAGGCACACAGATTTGGATGGATCCTATCATGTTACTAGGTCATACACAGATGAAAGAACTTTGTAAAAATTACCTGTTACAAATTATCTACTTGATCTATCATCAATTGAACCATGCGTTAAAATCAGATCAATTGATCTGTCAACAAGTTAACCCTGGCAATTTAGATCAAGTAATAATAGGTTTTAGGAAACTTACAAACAATCTAAAACACATACTCCTGCAACAAGGTTAGATTTGGATAGTTGGATGTAGGATTTATTTAATTTTAAACATGTATTTCGAAATATAAAATTAAAATTAAACCTACCATTTTGAAAAATTAGGTTTTGGGTAACTTAAATATCATTTCAAAATTAAATTGCTAACTTTCCTTTTAAATTTCATGTTATTTAATAAATCAAATAATAAAATAAAAAATGGTAAATACATACCCTTTTCTTATTTTACAATTTAATTTAATTAAAAAATAACAAAATTTAAAAATTAACAAAAATACCTTATTTCCACTTTTAAAATTATCATGATTATTTTGATCTTATTTTAATTAAGGTCAAGTTACCAAAAAAAATAATATCTGACCTTAAAAAAAATAAAATAATCAAATTTTAAAGGAAATAAGAAAAGAGGTAAGCAAAAACTTGATTTTTCTTATTTTCAAAATCAAATTACACTAATATCTAAAATTAATTTTAAAAATTAAAATTAATTTATTTCTGATAATTAGATTTGAAATTTGAAAAACAAAAATCAACATACAAAACTACACAAAAAATCGAAATTTAATTCCATGAAATAGCATGAAAAATCGAAGAAAACGAAGGAAAATAGCACACAGTAAGGATGGTATGCACCATCCGCGCGCGTAGGGAAGGTGATCTGCCGAGTTTCCTCGGCGCTGGGAGGCTGCCAGCAGCCCTTCCGCGCGCGTGGGTAGGGTGATCACCACCCAGATTTTTCCCGATTTTCAAAAATTCATAACTAATTCAAATTAAATCGAAATCGAGTTCTGTAAAAAAGTAAATTGCTTAAAATTTTCCAAACTATCCAATAAAAAGAATTCCAAATACAGACAATTAATTATTTTTCCCAGAATTAACAAACATCAATCAAACATCAATATGACACATCATGAAACCATCCAAATCAGAAGCAAATCGTTTTAAGTCCAAATTTCTTACAAGCAAATCAATTACCATGGCTCTGATACCAGTTGTTGGAATTATATTTATCCAGGATCTTAGATCTACTCACAAGTATGTTGATTTAACAACCTAATATTGAACTTCTAAAACGATGAACTAAACACATAAAAGTTAAGAATAACTTACAGTGATTGCAGCGGAATTAATGTCTCCTTCCACTCAGATCTCTAACCCTTGATTCCCGTCTCGTAGCGAGTATAATCAAGATCTGAGCCCGAAAGTTCTTCAGTTGGATGTGATCCTTCACAGTCTTCCAAACTATAATGAGGTACTGAGTGATGTGTGTGGGCACTTCTCTCTCACTAGGAATTTCGAAATTTCTCTCTTGTTTTCTCTCTTGATTTCGTGTGATACAATGCAGAGCAAAGCTTTTTCCAAGCACAAGAAGAGTAGAGAGGGGGCGGCTATAAATAGGAAAAGGGAAGAGCACAACTTTCCAAATAAATAGTCTCCTCTTTTACTGTGTAATTGAATAACTGCCTTATTTAGTGTGATTCACCACTTTCCTATTTAGGCTAGGCTTTGATTAGCAATTATATGACAATTTACATTGAAAATAATAATTGGGAAACATGCAAGCATGTGGCCGGCCATGGTGTGAATGGGCCTCACATGGATTTTGCAGTTTCCTCAATTTTATTTCTATTTCTCCAAAAATGCCATTTTTCCAATTCTAATCATTTAAATGCCAAAACTAATTATTTAATAACTAAAATAGATTATTAAATAATATTGCCATTTAAAATAATTATTAATTTAGACATGCAAAGTCTCATAATTAATAATTAAACCTAGAAACCCTTTTATTTACGATTTCATCCTTAAACTGTGAGAATTCACAAATTAGACATAGTCTAACTTTTAGAATTATAATTGATAAATCAATTATAGAGTCTTACAAACAGTATAGTCTCAACTAGAATGGGGAACATGGATCTATATACTGAGCTTCCAATAAGTTGAACCGATTTACCAAGTAAATCCCTAACTTATTAATTCCTCGTTGAATCCACTCTTAGAACTTGGAATTGCACTCTCAGACTTATATAGAGCATATCATATGTTTCACGATATCAATATGCTATCTCATTTAACCATTGTTATAATCTTAATGTGATTTAGAGATCCTCTATATATATGATTTACATCGAGATGGGACCAATTTACCGTTTACACCCCTCAATGTATTTTGCCCATTTGAACACTTAGTTACCTGTAAATGATGTTTTAGTGATCTAATATATAGTCACTGAAACAAGAGCTCATCCATTTACTTCTATATAACTAAGCTCAAAAGGAATCATCACTTTACTTCTATACACCAGTAGAAGCTATAGATTTCCATATTTATGTTTAGCACTCCCATTCAGTTATGCTATCATATTCCCAAAATATATGTATTATCCTGACCCAAAGGTAGGCTTTAACTAATAAATCAAAGAACAAGAATAGCACTCCTGAGATTGAGCCTAAGCATATCAGGATTTAGATTCTCTTAATCTAAGATCAACTTCTGACATTGACTTGGAAAGATACAACGGTAAGTTTACAATATCTTTAACCAAGTTCAATATCGGTCCAGTCCAATGCATATTCCATACATTCGAAACCAGTATACTTTGCCAATGTTCTGAAAAGAACATAACACTTTCTCCAAGTGTAAGTATACTTCATCGCTGATTATCACATCAGTGTAAATCCAAAACACTGATGAATAGGGACCAAATCTTTTGAATCATATAATCACAATCACATTCCACTGTATTGACGATAGTGTAATTGTGAATAACTATATGTTCTGGATTTAACTGATTTTGTGCATATATCAAGTATATATATTAAACCATAAACATGTAACATACATGTAATCATAATTCACTTCTAAATTGATAACTAATCAGATTGTAATGAGTTTTATTTAGGGCATAAAAACCCAACAAAGAGATGTTGAGCGAATTTGTGGTACATGTGTAACTTGTAAGCAAGCTAAATCGAGGGTTCAACCAAATGGTCTTTACACACCCCTACCTATTCTTCCGTTGCCTCCGCTGGGTTCCCTCTTCTACTCTATCTAACCTTGCATGTATTTGTTCACACTCCTCTTGCATCATCCTCCTCATCTCCCCCATCAAAGCTTGAAGTTGTATATTTGGAACCGTAGGTGGTGTAGTTTCATTACTAGTATTTTCTTTTGAGCTTTTGACATGATTGAATTCTGCAAAAATAAGTTAGAAACAGATAAAGAGAAACCTCACCACACTCCCTCACGTGTTTCACTCAAAAAAAAAATAATTTCACTCAATTCACTTGTGTTTTCACTCAAATTCGATGGCTTTTACCCTCAACTAAGCTCACACCTCTGCCTTTTTCCACTCATATTCTTCTTTAAGTTCTTTAAAAACTAACCAAACAGTACAAGAGAGGATTCAAGCAGCAATTCCAACCAAACAAACCAAATGAACATCGATGAAAACTGAAAAAAAATAAATGATGATTTTTGGAACACTTGTGTGGGGTTTTGGCAAACAAGCCTTTAGACTATGGAGACTAAGAAAAAAAATTGAAGAGAGGTTTCCAGACTTTTTTTTTGTTAAAAAATTCAAAAAAAATTTTTACTTGCTAATGACACAAAGACAAAAAAAAGAAACCAAGTAGACAAGCTTTATAAAATAATTTTGGGAAACCAATGAGAAACAAAAATAAGGAAACAGATTTGTGACACAAATAGGGAAACTAGAATTCAGCAATAACAAATTGGAGTTTTTTTTTATTTTTTTTGAATTTTCGAATTTCAATTAAAAAAAAGGGAAACTAATTGACAGAAAAATTCGGAGACAAGTAATCAACCAAAAAAATTAAGAGTTTTGAATTTTTGATTTTTTTTAAGAAGAAAAGAAAAGCAAAGACACGATGTTGGACACAAGAAAATTATGAGAATGTGGTTCTAACAGTTTTCGGATTTCACAAAAGAAAAACAGAAGAGATGAAACACGAATTAACAGGCAAGTAGAACACAAGTTAAACAAGATTATAGAACATGAATTGGAAAGAAAAACACAAAAGATAGATAGGCCAAACCTGATGATCCTAAGCTCTGATACCAAATGATACAAACCACACCAACAGTTGTGATGAAAACTGACACCAAATATGGAAGACTCTAAGAATTCTCAAAATTTGGATGTGGAACCGCGACCCAATGCTTAGTTAAGCATGAAGGAAGACACCACAAACGGTGGTGAAAATCCGTTTGATAAGTCAGGTTGAACGCCACAAGGAATACTCCTTGATAAGTTCGAATAATTCTCTCAAGAACTCAAGAAGAAAACCTCTCAAAATTTTATTCCAAAATATTCTGATTTTTCAAAGTCCTTACAAGGCTTTATATAGCCAACTTACAACCAAGAAAAAAGGAAACTAAAAGAAAGACAACTTTCCAAATAAAACAAAGACAAAATAAAGGAAACAAATTAAAAAAGGAAGGCTGCCAATTGCCTTAGAAAACGTGATAAACTAAACTTTGGTCTAAATTGAGCCACTTTGATGAGAAATACAAATTTTTGCTCTCCTTCAGTGTTGACTGCGCTCTCCTCTTGTTTTAAAATTCTGTTGACTAAGTTGTTGAGTTCTTATTTGAATCTCTTGGCTTGCGCCCTTGTCACCGGGCCAACTGGAACTTTACTTGTATCTTTAGCCTTAGTGTTCTCATCAGCATGCTTGTTGAGTGAGATGCATGCGTGCTAGTTGAGTGAGGTGCATGCGGAGTGACCCTTGAGAGATGCATGTCGAGTGACTTGGCAATGTGCATGCTGAATGAGATGCATGTCAAGTGAGAAGCATGGCGAATGAAGTACATGAAGAATGAGGTGCATGCATGCCGAGTGAGATGCATGCATACTAGCTGAGTGAGATGCATGTCGAGTGACCCAACAATGTGCATGCTAAGTGAGATGCATGGTGACTGAGGTGCATGTCGAGTGAGGTGCATGCATGCTAGCCAAGTAAGGTGCATGGAGAGTGTGATGCATGTTGAGTGAGGTGCATGCATGCTAGCCGAGTGACATTTAAGAGATGCGTGTCGAGTGACTAGGAAATGTGCATGTCGAGTGGCTTTGGCATGGTGCATGTTGAGTGACATGCTTGAGTTCCCCATAAAGTGACTTCCTTAAAGTCTATGTAAATTGATCTTGTTGAGCAAGCCTTCGCTAATATCTTAATTCACTGTAATCGAACATCGAGAGTTAGCAGCGCTTACTTTTGGGGTTAATACTTGTCCCATAGTCTGTAAGAATTCTTTTAAGTGTTCTTGTGGACTAGTTAACCTAGTATCCTTTAGTTGAATTGTCAACTTTTCCCTTTTTCACGTACTTTAAAAAAACACTTAGTATATGTGGGAAACTTCCCTCCTTCCAGCATCACTTGACAGCTAGCTCTCATTTCATTTTTATTTTATTTTTGAGTCGAGTGACATTTGTCATAACTCATGGTCAAGTGACTTTGGATTACTAAATGTTGAGTGACTTTTGTCACTTTTGGCGAAGTGACCTTTGGAATTGACCTTGGCTGAGTAACACTTAGGGTTACTCTTTGATCGATGGGCTTTCGCAATCACTCACGGCTTAGTTACTTTAAGTTACCCAAGGCTGAATGATTGCTAATCTCTCTCTTTTTTTAAGACCTCATAAGGTCTCTACCAAGGTAGGTAGGTTTTTTGTTTGAGGGAGCATTGACTCTTTGAGAGGTCTTAACCTCTTTTTATTTACTTATCCTTTTATTCGGATGTAAGGGAGCTTATTGTTCCTTGAACGTGCTACAACCTCTTAATTTATATTTTCACTATTGTATATGCTTGTGAATGTTTGTTTACTCTTGAGGGGCATCCCTCTCCTTTTAACATAAGGCCATGAGTGTCTTTCAAGACCTCCTTTGGCCAAGTGACTTTTACGAGGGGAAGTGTATTTCTTTTGTCAGCCAAGGGTAGCTAGTCCTTGTTTACTTAGAATTTTTTTTCTCTTTTCTTCTCCTTGCCCCCCCACCCAAGTGTATAACATTATTCATAACATTGTACACTTGAGTTTCTCTTCTCTTTATAACAAGTGAAAGAATATTATTTTCAAAATATGTGAAGAATCATGATAATACAACTTCAATACAACACTCATTTGTTTTAATTAAGAATTTAATTGCCTTGCAGCTGTCATTTTAGTAACTACAATTATATTCTATAAGAGAAAGAGAAATTGAATGAAAGTAATTGGGCTACCCAACAGGTTGCCTTCTTGATTCCTATGAATTCAAGTAAACAAAAGATAGTTTTGTCTTTAGTCTACAACGATAATACTTCTTGAGGTGACATAGGTTCCATGCCCTGGGTACTATTGTGTCATCCATGTGTGCCAAATTGTACATTCCTAGTGGGATGACTTTGGCAATCAGATCAAGGCCTTCTCAGTTGGCACTCAATACTATTGGAATTATTTTACTAGGATCTAGATTTACTAACAAGTATGTTATTAACATCCTAAACATGAACTTCTAAAACGATATGAAATAAACACATATAAAGTTTGAGAAACCTTACACTGGTTTCACCCGGAATATAATGTCTCGTCCCACTAAGATCTCTAACCCTTGTATCCTTTCTGTAGCAGGTTATCACCAAGATCTGAGTTTGAATCTCCTTCTCTTGAAACTGGATTCTTCACAGCCTTACACACTAAGATTGAGTACCACTTGATGTTTGTGGGCACTCACTCTTTTCACTATAGGGCTCCAGTTTTGAAGAGAGGAAGAGAGAGAGAAGGTTTCAAATAGGAGGGTGAAGGTGGCTCAAAATTTTACTGAAGGAATGAGTTGCATCATCTTTTTCTTTGAAGCCATCACTACCTATTTATATGAAACCACTTAGGGTTAGGTTAGATTTAATTAGCATTAAAATAATAAAAAACTAAAGTGGCAAAATCCTTCCCAAGTGGCCGGCCATGCATAGTTGGCCCCACTTTGCAATTTTACCATTTTTTGTAATTTATTATCTTATTTTCTCAAAAATGTCATTTTTCCAATTTAACCATGTTATCCCAATTTCTGCACTCTGACGTGGCATCACACGATAGTGACACGTGGCATTAACTTCGAGTATCTGCTCGCAAGATATAGTCCGAACAGGATACCTCATATGCTTGCTCAAGAAGAAGCAGTCAATAACCCGCACAGAACGACAAACACTTAGCGAATTCAACTTTCGCATCGTGAGTCATCAAGGAAATCCCTATAACTTGGGGATCAGATTACAAAGATATGGCAAGCTGTCAAAATCCCACGATCAGTGTATTCTGTATTTACTATGCAATTTTTCTGCTTATATCAATTGTAACGAGAAGGGAAATACTTCCTCTCCAAGCTCATAGCCCAATAAATAGTGATGCATATTCACTGGGCAAAGGGTCAAAACATTTTAGTTGAGAAATATTGTCTAAGAATTCATATTCAGAGATACTGTTGTAAGAGCTATAAGAAAAGTAACCTTTTTTTCCTTGTTCTTGAGTTAATACAAATAACGAGGATTAGGCTATTACCGAACTTTTTGAGGCCGAACCTCTATAAAATTCCTGTGTCTTTATATTACTTGTTATTATTGCAATCGTTATAAACTACTTGTCGCTTACTAAATTAGACTCACTGTCTAATGCTAAAAGCGAGGTCAACATTTTGGTGCTTTCATTGAGAGCAGAATCAAGAATCGCTCTTCATTCTAAATTTAATCACAAGTACAATAGTGGTACAGACTCGTAGGGGCGTAGTTGATCCAGAAAATCCACAAGCGGTGGATCCTGCATTGCAGAACCCGAGAAATACAAGTGTTTCGCCAACTGTTAATCCCACACAACCGTCAAACGGAGGTCACGATGTGACCACTCTTGTGGATGAAATTGCGCCTGGTGTGCAGGAGACTGAGAATACAAGTTTAGCAGCCAACCAAGGCATTCATAACACAACCGTTACGCCCACTATCAATGTTCAAACAACCATTGGAGATGACACTGAGATCCAAAACCTCCGTGCTAATCTTGGACTCATGCAGGGTCATACTAACACCCTACATCATGATCAGGAGGAACTCTGCGCTGCAGTAAATCTCACGTTCAAAGAGTAGAGGCGCATGTTTGCCGAATGGAGGGACAAAGAGATGGAAGCGTTAAGGGCTCATCATGCAGAGATTGACAATCATAGTCGGCAAGCCACTGTGCTGATACGAAGAGCCTATCAGTCTGTCGGGCAACAACCCCCGAATGTCATCCCCCTGGGTGAAACAGATGAAGATCAAGCGATGAATACTTCTCAGACTATAAATGGTCAGCCACCAAATCTCCGGTCACAGGTTCAACCTATGGGCCAAGCAGTTGTGGGCAGACCTTATCTAGTAATTCATTGGGAGAAGTCATACCCGCTAATTCCAACCAGGTTAATGGTGCCGGTCAGCAAATTAGCCAAACCAACCAATCATTGAGACAGCTAGGTGTGTCAATATTTGATAGTTTGGGGACGACTCATGATCTCAGAAATGATTTGAATAGGAGAAGAGGAGTAGACGATCAGCTTGACATGCCGATCGTGCAGGCCGAAACCCGTGCTTAAATTCATGCTTCGAAAGATACTGGCATGTCTCATATCAGCCAAAATGCCGAACAGGTTAGTCCAGTTGTGCAAGCGTAGCTAGACGAATTAAAGAATATGTTCCAAGGCATGGCTAGACAGAGAAATAATGATCTCGAGTTGGACTGAGCACATGGAACCCCCTTCTCCCCCGAGATCAATCTCCTGGCGTTGCCCCACAAGTTTAAAATGCCAACCTGGAAGATGTACACTAGAAAAGAAGATCCTCTTTCCCACCTCAAGTATTTCGAGATGCAAATGGATCTGCAAGGAATACGAGGAGAAATATGTTGCAGAATCTTTCCTGCCACTCTCTCAGAAGTCCCCAGCAATGGTACTTCAAGCTGGCACCTGGAAAGTTCAACTCATGGAAAGCTTTCTCCTCGGAGTTCCATGCACAATTCTCCTCCTCTCGCCAACTTTCGTTGCACCTAGGAGACCTGGTAGGCCTACATCAGTAGATTCATGACAGAGGCAACTAAGAGGAAACCAGCAAATTGCTTGGGAATGTTATAACCTTGCAGTGGCCCAGGCTAAGAAGGAAATATCCTCCAGCCAGAGCACAAACAAGGGGAAGAACATTCCTAAGTAGGGAGTTTCCCAAGGCGGGGATGAAGATGTAGATCCTCGACTTGGGGACCAAAGCAGGAATGTTGGACCTGTGGAAGAATTAGAAGAGATCGAGATCGATCCAAATATCTCAGCCAGGAAGCTAAAAATTAAAAAGGTTTATTGCTCGAAGTAAAATCAGCGTTGAAAAAATTGCTGAGAGCAAACTTAGACATTTTTGCCTGGTCACATGACGATATGGTCAGAATTGATCCTTCTGTAATATCACACGTCCTCAATATTGATCCCAACTTCCGACCTGTTCAACAAAAGCGAAGGCTATTGGACAAAGAGCGAGCACTACCCCTAAAGGAAGAGGTAGAGAAGCTACGCAACAATAATTTCATAATTGAAGCTTTCTACCCAGCTTAGGTCGCAAATCCTGTACTGGTACCCAAGCCGAACAAGAAATGGCGAGTATGTGTTGATTTCACGGACCTCAACAAAGCATGTCCCAAAGACTATTTTCCACTTCCAAGAATCGATTAGCTCGTGGATGCAACAGCAGGGCATGAAATATTAAGCTTCATGGATGCTTACTCGGGATACAATCAAATCAAAATGCATCAACCAGACCAAGAAGATACAAGTTTCCGAACAAATATGGGTCTATATTGCTACAAAGTAATGTCGTTTGGTCTAAAAAATGCTGGAGCCACATACCCAAGATTGGTAAACAAAATATTTAAAGACCAAATCAGGCGAAACATGGCAGTGTATGTCGATGACGTGCTCATCAAATCCAGAAAGGCTTGGGGGCACATAGATGACCTTGACGAATGCTTCAATGTCCTCATACAATATGAAACTAAATCCATTAAAGTGCTCCTTTGGAGTCAGCTCGGGAGAGTTTCTAGGCTTCATTGTCAATGCCCGAGGAATCAAAGCCAATCCAGAGAAGATTCAAGCCCTCCTGGATATGAAGTCGCCAACAAGAACCAAGGAAGTTCAAAGTTTGACTGGTCGGATCACCGCACTCAGTAGATTTGTTTCAAAATCAAGAGACAAGTGTGTCCCATTCTTTAACATCCTGCGAGGAAATAAGCAATTCGACTGGATGGAGGAATGTGAAAAAGCTTTTCAGGAGCTAAAAATGCAACTCACAAAGCCTCTCGTACTCTCGAAACCTTTGGACGGAGAAGAACTTGGGATATACATGGCTGTCACGGAACACGATGTGAGTGTCGTTCTGATCAGAGAAGAAAATAACATACAACACCAGGTCTATTACATCTTATTGAGGCCGAAGGCCGGTACCCATTGATAGAGAAAATCGCTTACTGCCTTATTCTAGCAACAAGAAATGTAAGGCCCCATTTTCAAGCTCATCATGTTTGGGTATACACTGACAAACCATTACGCCAAATATTGCAAAAGTCGGACGCCTCTGGATGGTTACTCAAGTGTGCAGTGGAGCTGGGTCAATACGAAATTACCTTCCAATCCTGAATAGCACTGAAAGGCCAGGCCCTAGCAGACTTTGTATTAGAATGCACAGGCAAAGAAGAAAGCATACTAGAAAGCAACCCCGAGC
Organism: Cannabis sativa; assembly: GCF_029168945.1. Lineage (NCBI taxonomy): Eukaryota > Viridiplantae > Streptophyta > Magnoliopsida > Rosales > Cannabaceae > Cannabis > Cannabis sativa. Next base: position 30,046,950 of record NC_083604.1, read on the forward strand.
CGGTACAAACACCTCAACCAAGTAATATTGAAGACAAGCTGACTTGGAAACTACACGTGGAAAGGCCGACTACAAATTAGCTATTTGGTGCAAGAATTGCCCTTGTCACGTGTAACACCCTAACTAACATAGGCGTATTACGTGATTTTTAAACATGCTGTGCAGCTCGTTGCTAATCAACGAGGTTTATGGAAAACGTGATTAATTAAAATTTTTGCATTTTAATTAAACTTATAAAATAATATTACAAAAGACTCGGGATCCCGATTATAAAATCATTTACAAAAGTTACTGTTCATACAAAATAATTGTCGCCTAGCGACTAGTTACAAAAATCAGCCTTGTTGTCCCGAGGATCGTACGCTCAAGGCCTAACCGCCCCAACAAGTACAACCTTCATAAGCTCGCTCACGGTCCATCAGCTTTAGCCTTGCCTTTACCTACACATAAACGTAGATCTGTGAGTCGACAGACTCAGTAAGAAAAGCATAATAATATTCATACATAAAACCCGGTCATGATCAGACGCCCATACCCCTGATCATAACCCTACTGCCGTGTCCAACACGATACTGAGTCCCACTACTACCGTGTCCAACACGGTACTGAGTCACTACTGCCGTGTCCAACACGGTACTGAGTTCTGAACGTTCATAGGGACGGTACTATTGACAAGTAACAGCCTGATCGGTCGAACCGGTCATACTCCGGCTGCTGGTCATACTCCAGCCTGTACCGACGTGTTACAGTATCCTCCTGATCGGTCGAACCGGTCATACTCCGGCTGCTGGTCATACTCCAGCCTGTACCGACGGGATACGTCAATAGTACAGAACCACCAACCAAGTGTCAGCTTGATCGGTCGAACCGGTCATACTCCGGCTGCTGGTCATACTCCAGCCTGTACCGACGTGACAAGATTGGATGGTTCGAAGCCAACATACATAACTAATGTAATCTAACAAGCTTCCTACATGCACGCTAAACATGTAATCTACATATGCATACTATTATACTAATCTTACCTGGATTCTGAATTCAGGTGTGTCGGTCAACCTGACTAGAACTTAACTGCGCGGCGGATTACATGCTCCTAAACCATAAAAATCACAACACTATAAGTGATACGCTAAATCACTTCCCGGGGACTTAAACTAGGAACTAAAAGTTTCCCTATCGATAAAAAGCTGACAGCACCCCTTAAAACATAAAATCGAGGAAATCTAGGGTTTCAGAATTTTCCCCAACCGGTAGACCGGTTGCCCAACCGGAATTCCGGTTCTGGGAAAATTCAGAACCCCATCCGGAATTCCGAATGCACAACCGGAATTCCGGTTCCTCGCAGGCAGCAAACATAAAAATCTATATCTTGCTCAAATCAACTCCAAATCAAATGAAACCTTCCAGACCTGTTCTATATATCCCCTAGAACATTTCTAAAGCTTCAAAACCACCCAGATTGCACAGAAATGAAAAACACCATTAAAGCTCAAGCTTTGAGTTCTAAACTCAAACTTGAGCAAACCTAGCTAACATGCAATCAAACCAGCTCGAATCTACTTAAACATGCTTAAAATAGCTTCTGAAAACAATAACAAACATCAACAACATCACAGCAACAGATTCAAATCATTTCTCTTTGAAAACCATATTTTTGAGCTAAAAATTCCGAACTTGAGCAAAGAAATTAACATTCATTACTAACAACCTAAATAACTTCAAATTAACATGCTTAAATCTCAGAAACAACAACAAGATCAGAGCAGCAACAATATCAAAAATTCATGCATGCATCAATTATTTTCATCATAAATTTCAAGAAAACAAAGTAAGAAACTAAACAAAGAAATACCTCAGTTAGAATCACTTTGATCTTGCTAAAACCACTGGAATCAACCAAGAAAAACCCAGCCCTTTGCACACCCACAACCAGCCGAGAGAGAGAGAGAGGAAGAGAGAGAGAAAAGCTTTTCCAATTTTTTCTATTTTTAAACTTTGTAATTTTTTTGTTAAAATGAAATAAAATCTCTTAACATATATCCATTCATTCAGCCAACACTTAGAGAAAATAAACACTTATTTTTCAATTAATAAACTCACTAGAAGACAAAATATCATTGGGGCAAAAAGACCATTTTGCCCCTCCACACTAAAACCACATAATTAACACTAAAGGGGTATTTTTGGGAAATTCTAAATTCCCGGCCATTCCCGACATTCTCAATGTCTAATAAACCGTCCCAAACTACTAACATACTAAGTTGTGATTTCTACTGAGCCAAACACCGAGTTCCAAAATACCGGGCACTGGAAATGCAAAATATGAAAACTACTGTATGACATAGCAATGCATTTCTGAATTCAATAATAACAGTATAATAAATTATTTAAATAGCTATAAATAATTTCATAATTAAACGTGGTTAACTGCTAATTTCCAAATTAAACTAAGCGTTCTTTACAACTATCCCCCCTTTAAAAGGATTTCGTCCCCGAAATCTAACCTGAATAACTCTGGATATTGAGCTCTCATATCTGACTCTAGCTCCCAGGTGGCTTCCTCCACCTTGCTGTTTCTCTAGAGAACCTTGACCAATGCTATGGTCTTATTCCGAATGACTTTATCCTTTCTATCCAGTATCTGCACTGGCTATTCTTCATAAGTCATGTCTGGCTGCAGTTCTAGGCCCTCATAACTGAGTATATGAGAGGGATCTGAAACGTATTTTCTTAACATCGAGACATGGAATACGTTGTGAACTGCTGATAAGGCTGGAGGCAATGCTAACCGGTATGCCACTTGACCTATCTTCTCGAGAATCTCGAATGGTCCTGTAAATTTAGGGCATAACTTGCCTCTTTTCTCGAAACGTTTGATCCCCTTCATCGGAGATACCCGTAAAAACACATGGTCCCCTACTTGGAACTCAACATCTCTGCGTTTCGGATCTGCGTAACTCTTCTGTCTGCTCTGTGAGGCAAGCATTCTAGCTTTTATCTTCTTTATTGCCTCATTGGTCCGCTGCACTTACTCTGGACCTAGGTATTTCCTCTCCCCTGTCTCATCCCAATGGATGGGAGATCTACATTTCCTACCGTATAATAGTTCATAGGGAGCCATCCCTATCGTACTCTGGTAACTGTTGTTGTAAGAAAATTCTATCAACGGTAGATACTTATTCCATGAGCCTTCGAAATCCATAACACAAGCTCGCAACATGTCCTCCAATATCTGAATTGTCCTTTCGGACTGACCATCTGTCTGAGGATGGAATGTTGTACTAAATTTCAGCTTTGTACCCATTGCTCGTTGCAAACTCTGGCAAAATTTGGAGGTGAACTTCGGATCCCTATCCGAAACTATAGACTTCGGTACCCCGTGAAGTCTTACTATCTCTCTGACATACAACTCTGCCAACTGATCCACTATAAATGTTGTTCTAACCGGCAGAAAATGAGCAGATTTCGTGAATCGATCCACCACTACCCAGATGGAATCAAACAAACCCGTGATCCTAGGCAATCCGACCACAAAATCCATCGTGATATCTTCCCACTTCCATTCTGGTAGGGTTAGAGGCTGCAACAACCCTGCTGGTCTCTGATGTTCAGCCTTAATCTGCTGACAAGTGAGGCATCTCGATACGAATTCTACCAAATTCTTCTTCATACCGCTCCACCAGAAGTACGGTTTAAAATCTTAGTACATCTTAGTGGTGCCGGGATGCAGAGAATACAGGGTAGAATGAGCCTCCTCAAAGATCTCATTCCTGAGTTCCACACTATTCGGAACACAAACCCTGGCTTTATACAAAAGCATCCCGCTGTCTGACACTGAAAAGTCCTTGGCTTGACCAGCCAACACCTCATCTCTGATCTTCACTAACTCTGGATCCGTCATCTGAGCAACTTTTATTCTTTCCAACAAGTCAAATTGCAGCGTTAAGTTGTGAAGCTGACCTACCACAAACTCAATGCTGGATCTAACCATATCCTCTGCTAGCTGAGGTGAGATCTGAACCATACTAGCTACTTGCCCGGGACCCTTTCTACTCAGGGCATCGGCCACTACATTGGCCTTTCCGGGGTAATAGAGGATCTCACAGTCGTAATCTTTCACTAATTCCAACCAACGCCTTTGTCTCATATTCAAATCCTTCTGAGTAAAGAAATACTTGAGACTTTTATGGTCGGTATAGATTTCACACTTTTCCCCGTAAAGGTAATGCCGCCAAATCTTCAATGCGAAAACCAGCGCGGCAAACTCTAGGTCATGAGTCGGGTATCGCTGTTCATAATCCTTTAACTGACGGGAGGCATAAGCGATAACCCGATCGGCTTGCATCAATACACACCCCAAACCCTATTTGGATGCGTCACAATAAACTACGAACTTCTCCTTGTCTGAAGGCAAAGCTAGCACTGGAGCGGTAATCAACCTCTGCTTTAGCTCCTGAAAACTAGTTTCGCACTTGTCTGACCAAATAAATCGCTGATTCTTCTTTGTAAGCTCGGTTAGGGGCATTGAAATTTTTGAAAACCCTTCCACGAACCTACGGTAGTACCCAGCTAAACCCAAGAAGCTTCTGATCTCTGTCACTGTCTTCGGTCTCGGCCAATCCCTGACGAATTCGATCTTCCCGCGATCCACCTTGATCCCATCTTTGCTCACAATGTGCCCTAGGAAGGACACCTGAGATAGCCAGAACTCATATTTCTTGAACTTGGCATAAAGCTTATGTTCTCGAAGCCGTTGCAGTACCATCTGAAGATGTAATTCATGCTCCTCTTCTGATTGAGAGTACACGAGGATGTCGTCGATAAACACAATCACAAAGATATCGAGGAAATCCTTGAATACTCTATTCATCAAGTCCATGAATGCTGCAGGAGCATTGTTAGTCCGAATGACATAACCAGGAATTCATAATGTCCATACCTAGTGCGGAAAGCCGTCTTCGGAATGTCCTCCTCTCGGATTCTCAACTGATGATAACCCAAACAGAGATCAATCTTAGAAAAGACCGTCTTCCCCTGAAGCTGATCGAACAAATCATCGATCCTAGGTAATGGATATTTATTCTTCACCATCAGCTTGTTCAATTCTCTATAGTCGATGCACATCCTCATAGATCCATCCTTCTTCTTGACGAATAAAACCGGGGATCCCCAGGGTGACACACTGGGCCGAATAAACCCTATGTCAAGCAACCCTTTGAGCTGAATCTTTAATTCCTTAAGTTCAGCCGGAGCCATTCTATATGGGGCTTTGGAAACCGGTTCCACCCCTGGTGCCAAATCTATCACGAAGTCGATCTCCCGCTGAGGTTGTAACCCTGGAAGTTCTTCGGGAAAAACATCCAAAAATTCCCGAACCACCTTGATGTCCTCTGGCCGAATGGTATCTGGCCGAGTGGTGTCCACCACCACGGCCAGAAACCCTAAGCATCCACCGTGCAACAATTCTCTAGCTGACATAGCCGAGATCACCGGGATCCGGGATCCCTGAACTGAACCAACAAACACAAATGGTTCTTCGCTTTCTGGTTGGAAGATCACCATCTTCCTTTTACAATCAATGCTCGCCGAAGATTTAGATAGGAAATCCATTCCTAAAATAATGTCAAACTCAACTAGACTCATCTCTATCAAGTCAGCACTTAACTCTCTACCATCTATCCTGATCGGCATAGACCTAATCCACCTGTTGGAGATAACCAACTCTCCGCCAGGTAATAGGGTTCCAAACCCTGATTCATATCTACCGTAAGGTCTATCCAATTTACTAAAGACTGTGGCCGCCACATAAGAATGTGTAGCCCCAGAATCAAACAGCACTGAGTAAAGCGAGTTATTAACAGAAAGCTGACCTGTGACAATTGATGGGCTGGCATCTGCATCAGCCTGAGTGATGGCGAACACCCTGGCTGGAGTGGGTATCGCCGGAGCTCTCGGTGCCTCTGAGCGGAGCTGGGGACAGTCCCTCTTAAAGTGTCCGGGCATGCCACAGTGAAAGCAGCCCTGACCCTTGCACTCACCCCGATGGTGCCTTTTGCAGCTAGGGCACTCGGGATAGGAGAATCGGGTCTCAGTACCACCAGGATGACTCCCTCTGTTCTGGTTCCCCCAGAACCTCTTATTTTGACTCGAGCCACGTGAAGCAGTGGGTGCTCTCTTCCTCTGATCAATGGCCGAACCACTACTCCCCCTGCTAAAGCCTGATGCAGGAGGGGTAGGAGCCCCACCACTCGCCGGAGTACTAGCTGACTCCGACATACACCCAACTCCGCCCTTAGCTCGCAGTGCCTTCTCCACCATCAGAGTATAGGTGGTGCTGTCGTCCGTGGTGATCATCAAATCGTGTTTGATCTTCGCATTCAACTTACTAGATACTTCTCTTTCTTACTGAAATCGGTCGGCACAATTCCCGAGGCTAACCTCGCCAACCGGTCAAACTGAGTAGTATACTAGGTGACGCTCATATTCTCACGCTGGGTCAGGTGAGCGAACTCTTTCCTCTTGGCGCTTCTGACCGCCTCATTGTAGTACTTGGTGTTGAAGAGTTCCTTGAACCTTTCCTAGGTCATGGTGGTGACATCGTGAATCTGAGACACCATGTCCCACTAGACCAGAGCGTCCTCCTAGAACTGGAAAGTGGCACACACCACTCTATCATTACCGGTGACACCCATGAAGTTCAAGATCTTGGTGATCACCGTCAGCCACTGTTCGACCTTCATCACGTCTGGACCTCCCAAGAAAACTGGAGGTGCTTGCTTCCGGAACCGTTCAGACAGCGGTTCCAATCTATTGGCCGCCACCACTATCTCGGCACAGGCGGCGAGGGCAGGTGCCACTGGAACTACGTGCACTGGAACTGCAGGAGCACCCTGCTGTCTCAACCTCTGAATCTTGAGGTCTTGTTCTTCTATCCGGGCTTGCATTTCCGCAAACCGAACCTCCCAATTCTGGGCTCCCTGATCGGCTGGGGGAGCCTGGGTAGCCTGTGGCGGGTTCTCAACATCCCGACCACGAGCCCTGCCTCGGGGACCTCTACCTCGGCCCCTAACTGGCGGGGGAAACTGAGCTCCCTGACCTTGATTCGACCCTACTGAGTTGCCTTGACTCCTGGTAGTCCGCCTGGCATCCATCTAGTCAGAACCGCCTGCGAAACCAAGAGTTGGCATATCAGGTCGTATTCAAGGAGAGCTTACTAATGCCGCTTAATTTGGAAATTAAAAACGAAACATGCGCCTATTCTACTATCAGGCTACTAACATGCTTCCTAACAGGCTTTTCCTTTTTCATAAATAAATAAATAAAGAAACTACTAAAGCAATAAAGGCTTACTGAACCGTGAAACGAGCTAACTGCTGATGATGATTGTACATGTCGTGACGATCTTCGGAAGACAACCTGGCGGCTCGGATACCAAATTCTAACACCCTAACTAACATAGGCGTATTACGTGATTTTTAAACATGCTGTGCAGCTCGTTGCTAATCAACGAGGTTTATGGAAAACGTGATTAATTAAAATTTTTGCTTTTTAATTAAACTTATAAAATAATATTACAAAAGACTCGGGATCCCGATTATAAAATCATTTACAAAAGTTACTGTTCATACAAAATAATTGTCGCCTAACGACTAGTTACAAAAATCAGCCTTGCTGTCCCGAGGATCGTACGCTCCAGGCCTAACCGCCCCAACATGTACAACCTTCATAAGCTTGCTCACGGTCCATCAGCTTTAGCCTTGCCTTTACCTACACATAAACGTAGATCTGTGAGTCGACAGACTCAGTAAGAAAAGCATAATAATATTCATACATAAAACCCGATCATGATCAGACGCCCATACCCCTGATCATAACCCTACTGCCGTGTCCAACACGATACTGAGTCCCACTACTGTCGTGTCCAACACGGTACTGAGTTCTGAACGTTCATAGGGACGGTACTATTGACAAGTAACAGCCTGATCGGTCGAACCGGTCATACTCCGGCTGCTGGTCATACTCCAGCCTGTACCGACGTGTTACAGTATCCTCTGATCGGTCGAGCCGGTCATACTCCGCTCTTGGTCATACTCCGGCTGTACTGCGACGGGATACGTCAATAGTACGGAACCACCAACCAAGTGTCGGCTGATCGGTCGAGCCGGTCATACTCGGCTTCTTGGTCATACTCCAGCCTGTACCGACGTGACAGGGTTGGATGGTTCGAAGCCAACATACATAACTAATGTAATCTAACAGGCTTCCTACATGCACGCTAAACATGTAATCTACATATGCATACTGTTATACTAATCTTACCTGGATTCCGAATTCAGGTGTGCCGTTCAACCTGACTGGAACTTAACTGCGCGGCGGATTACAGGCTCCTAAACCATAAAAATCACAACACTATAAGTGATACGCTAAATCACTTCCCGGGGACTTAAACTAGGAACTAAAAGTTTCCCTATAGATAAAAAGCATGGCAATACCCCTTAAAACATAAAATCGAGGAAATCTAGGGTTTCAGAATTTTCCCCAACCGGTAGACCGGTTGCCCAACCGAAATTCCGGTTCTGGGAAAATTCAGAACCCCATCCGGAATTCCGGATGCACAACTCCAAATCCATATCTTGCTCAAATCAACTCCAAATCAAATGAAACCTTCCAGACCTGTTCTATATATCCCCTAGAACATTTCTAAAGCTTCAAAACCACCCAGATTGCACAGAAATGAAAAACACCATTAAAGCTCAAGCTTTGAGTTCGAAACTCAAACTTGAGCAAACCTAGCTAACATGCAATCAAACCAGCTTGAATATACTTAAACATGCTTAAAATAGCTTCTGAAAACAATAACAAACATCAACAACATCACAGCAACAAATTCAAATCATTTCTCTTTGAAAACCATATTTTTGAGCTAAAAATTCCAAACTTGAGCAAAGCAATTAACATTCATTACTAACAACCTAAATAACTTCAAATTAACATGCTTAAATCTCAGAAACAACAACAAGATCACAGCAGCAAGAATATCAAAAATTCATGCATGCATCAACTATTTTCATCATAAATTTCAAGAAAACAAAGTAAGAAACTAAACAAATAAATACCTCAATTGGAATCACTTTGATCTTGCTAAAACCACTTGAATCAACCAAGAAAAACCCAGCCCTTTGCACACCCACAACCAGCCGAGAGAGAGAGAGGAAAAGAGAGAGAAAAGCTTTTCCAATTTTTTCTATTTTTAAACTTTGTAATTTTTTTGTTAAAATGAAATAAAATCTCTTAACATATATCCATTCATTCAGCCAACACTTAGAGAAAATAAACACTTATTTTTCAATTAATAAACTCACTAGAAGACAAAATATCATTGGGGCAAAAAGACCATTTTGCCCCTCCACACTAAAACCACATAATTAACACTAAAGGGGTATTTTTTGGGAAATTCTAAATTCCCGGCCATTCCCGACATTCCCAATGTCTAATAAACCGTCCCAAACTACTAACATACTAAGTTGTGATTTCTACTGAGCCAAACACCAAGTTCCAAAATATCGGGCACCGGAAATGCAAAATATGAAAACTACTGAATGACATAGCAATGCATTTCTGAATTCAATAATAACAGTATAATAAATTATTTAAATTGCTATAAATAATTTCATAATTAAACGTGATTAACTGCTAATTTCCAAATTAAACTAAGCGGTCTTTACATCACACCTGGGGGCAACACCTGCACTCGGCAGTCAAATTTGGAGTCAGGGAATCAAATAACGAAGCTGAGTATGAAGCTTTAATCGCTAGCCTCAAATTAGCTCGGGAGATGAGAGCTGAACACATTGAAATCTGCAGTGATTCACAGCTGGTGGTAAATCACGTATCTGGAAAATACGAAGCTCTGGGAGAAAAGATGATAGCATATCTGAGCAAAATACATGACCTGCTCGCACAATTCAAAAGCTATGGTCTCAGAAAAATTCTAAGGGAAGAAAACACAAGTGCAGACGCGTTAGCTCGATTGGCAAGTAGTAATGTAAGTGATAAGACAAACTTGGTTCCTATCCAGTTCCTCAAAGAGCCTAGAATTACTGGCACAAAAGAGATCAAAATGATTGATACTTCCCCAAACTGGATGACACCGATAGTAGCCTACCTCAACACTGGGAAACTCCCAAATAATTGAAATGAAGCTCAAAAAATGAGGAGGAAGGTCGTACTGTATATCATAGTAGAGGGAATTCTGTATAGAAGAGGATTCTCTATGCCATTGCTCAGATGTGTTACTCAAGAAGAAGCTGCACGACTTCTATCTGAAGTGCACGATTGATTCTGTGGAAATCATGCCACTGGGCAGAGTTTATCTAAGAAAATTCTAAGGCAAGGTTATTTTTGGCCGACAATGATTGAAGATTCAAAGGCCTATGTTAAGAAATGTGACAGATCCCAGAGATTTTTGAAGATACCTCGAGCTCCGCCCTAGGAGTTAACTCAGATGCAAAGTCGGTGGCCTTTCGGCCTTTGAGGAATTAACTTGATCGGAAAATTACCCAAAGGCAAAGGAGGAGTGCAGTATGCAGTGGTAGCGATTGATTACTTCAGTAAGTGGACGAAAGCCGAACCATTCGCAACAATTAAATCCAAGAAAGTTCAGGACTTTGTGGTGAAGAACATAATCTACATGTTCGGATTGGCGTACAAAATAGTTTCGGACAATGGCAAATAGTTTTACAGCGAGTCCTTCACTGATTTTTGTGCGAACCATAGTATCATCAAAAGTTTCTCCGCAGTGGCGCATCCTCAAGCAAATGGTCAAGTTGAAGCAGTCAACAAGACCCCGAAAGATACAATAAAGAAAAGACTCGAAGATGCTAAAGGAAACTGGCCGGAAGAACTTCTTGAAGTTCTATGGTCGTATCGAACAACTGAGAAAACGGCAACTGGACAGACCCCATTTGCTATGGCATATGGATATGAAGCTATGCTGCCTGTAGAGCTCGAGCCACCATCCCAAAGAAGATTAACGTACAACCAAGAAGTAAATCACGTACTCCTTGCCGAATCACTTGATGAAATCGAAGAAAGGCGAACCACAGCAAACTTAAAGTTGATAGCCCATCAACAAAAAGTAGCTCAGTATTTCAATAAAAAGTGAAGTCTCGAAAATTCTTGGTGGGAGATATGGCCCTAAGAAGAGTATTTCTAAACACCAAAGACAGTACGGCAGGTGTACTCGGGCCTAACTGGGAAGGACCATATCAGGTGGTCGAAGTTGTCGAATCAAGAGCATACAAATTGGGTAAGTATGATGAAAAAATGCAACTTGTTCAAGTACCACGGTATTGGAATGGGGAACATTTAAGAAAATACTACCAATAAAGTACCAGGTCGGATGACCATGTTAAGTACTGAAAGAACATTCGCTTTTAAGTGATTGGCCTCCTCGGCGGACTACGCCCTAAGGTTTTGACAAAAATGAAAAAGTACTCAGGTCGGATGACCACCATTCAAAGTACAATTTCTAATTTCTGCAATTTTTTTATTATTTCATGTTAAGTTAAAAGATCAGATTAGATCAAATAGCATTGATGTAAGTTACTACGCTAACAAACACATTTTCGATCAATAAATGAATAAAGATGTTTATTTCAAAATTCAAATTGTGTCGAAATTACTAACATGTTGTCAATTTACCATCAAGTGCGTACAAAAGGTTTGGTCGAACCCAAAACCCCGAACAGATGAAAAAATATACTTGCAAAAAGTAAGTGACCAAGAGTCATAAGTCTACTCGGTCACTTCGGGGGCACCTATACTTGTACAAAGCATTTGGTAAAGATAAAACAAACACAGTTGCACAATGATTATAAACAAAGAATGAAATTCATTAAAGATAACAAAAGCATGTAATACCGGGATTAAAAGCTTCTTGGTCAGCATGTTGTCTATAAAATGAAAAATAATTCCAAGTTTAAAGACCGCTTGGCCGGTCATGATGTCTTAAAAAAGGCCTTATGGCTGAATAGATATATATTAAAAAAGAGAAAAGATAAAAATAGAAGTGTTTAAACAGCTAGAGTCCCAGGCTCTTGGTTCGGATGTTCAGGGCCAGTAGGAGCTGGAGGATTTGTTGTTTGAGCGGAAGGCACATCAACATTCTGGCCAAAAGTAGAAGTAGTAGCCTCTGGTTCACCATAAGCCACTTGGGAAGCACAGTACTCGAGATACATGTCTTTGGCCTCGCCCAAGTAATCAAATTTGCCTGAGGGTTAGCCTTCCAAAAGTCATAAAAAGTCTCGAGACCGGCTGTCTCTAAGGTATGAACTTTCTCTTCTAGCCTCGTCACCTCCGATTTGTACTTCTCAACCTCAGCTTTAAGCTCCTCCTCCTTAGTATTCTTCTCTTCTTCCAGCTGATGGAAGACAGTCCAAAGAACTCCCCTTTCCTCTTGAAGACTATTCACTTCTGCCGACAAGGTGCCGATGGTAGCTTCAAGTTGGTCGGAAGCCTCGAGGTCCTTAGTCAACTCGACTATTTTCCTCTCAGCAGTAAAAAGCTTCTTGTTGACTTCACCTAGCTCCATTCGGACAGCTCTGAGTTCCACCCTAGCGTCATCAGCATCCTTCTTGGCCAAGTTCACCTCTGCCCTCATGGTGTTGGACATGGCAGAGTTCTTGGAGGCAGCACACTTTGCTCGAGAATAGGTGTAAGCCAACTTCAGACCAGCCTACACAGAGAAAAAACATTAGAGTCTACGCCAAGTAAATAAAAATGAAAAGAAACTGTCAAGAAAGACTCACCTGGTAAACTCCCCCAAGACTCCTCCCATCAACAGCTCTAGGGATGATTCGGTGTCAACGCTGGCCAGCTGATCACTCACCTCATGAACAAACCAGTTCATGTAGTGAGTGAGCATCTCCTTGCCTCTCTTAGCCTCTGGATGGACTGGCGAGGGTGGGGTAGGACCCCGCATCTCCTCAAATCCGCTCTTGGCCAGCTCGGATCCGCCCTTTCTACTATCCAGGCTTGTCCGAGCTTCCTCCTTGAGAATCTTTGGACTTAACAGTTTTCAGAGCAAAAGGGTCCGTGACAGTTAGCTCCTCAGAAAGATCAATAACCTCCCCGATCGGTGCCTTCTCCTTGGATGGGGTCGCCTCACCGCACCTAGATTTCTTGGCCGGGGGAGATGAGCTTGAGCTTCCTCCAACTCTCTCCTTCAGAGCATCGAGCATCTTTTGAGACATGTCTGCACGGAATAAAAGCAACATGGTTAGAAGAAAAAAGGCATCAGAAGCATAAAAGCATGATACTCAAAATGTTTAAAAACAAGACAGAATATCCTACGCTTCATGAGAAGTGTTTGTCCGAGCAAGACTCGAAAGTTGATCATCACCTAACAAGTCTTTTACCTCCGCCATGACGACCTTCCCTTTTCCTAGTAAGGGAGAAGGTGGCCGAGTAGGTGAGCTGGGCTCCCGAATTGGAATGGCATGTTCAACGGGTCTGGGCTAGGCTGGAAGTTTCTTCCTCCTTTTAAGCGGAGTCACCTGCTCTTCCTCAGCCTCATCTTCAGGATTCAAAGGCTCATAAGCATACTGTTTCGCCCTTGCACCTCCCTTCAACTTAGCTTCACGCTTAAGTTGGATGAGTTCATTCTCCTTATGAGCTCCCTCAGCAAGGCCGGCACTAGATTTCCTCTTTTTTCTTTCACTGGCTTAGGGATGAAATCCTTCGGGGTAAAGCCCGTACTCCACAAAGTAGTCATCGGAGGTCAACAGAGTGATATTCTCGGCAGCACTCGACAGTAGGGCAAGTGTAATATCCCAGAAAATAAATAATATTTAAATGGACATATTTTATTAAATATGTAATTACTTGGAAAATGAAGTAGGATTATGATCTTACTTAGATGAATTGTTGGGAAATTATTTAATGGAATGCGTTATTTTGGGCCCGGTAATTGTGGAATTTTAGCTATGTGGTTAGCAATGTCACGACATTTAATGAAAGAATTATTTTAAGAATATCCCGGATTAAGTCAGAATTTTATTAGAATGTCGGATTGGGGAATTAGTAAAATTACCAAAATGCCCCTAGGGTTTTTTTTTAAAAATTTATGTGAGAAGGGTAGATTAGCAAATCCAATGGAATCTTTTATTTTGACTTTTCTTTCATTTTATTTTAAGCTGCCTATTATAAAAAAAAAAAAAAAAAAAAAGAACCTTTATTTAAAGCTTCCTTCCAAGCCAAGAAAGCACTCTTTTTTTTCAAAAAAAAATACAAAGCTCCAAGCTTTTCTTCTTCTTCTCCTTCTGCCGATTTTGAAGCTGCTGAAAACCAAGGGAAAACTCATTTATTCTCTTCAATTTCTTGAGCAAATCCTAACCCTAGAAGCTAGCTAAGTGAAGGTATGGTTTCTTCTCTTCTCTTGGTTGGTTTTCATGAGTTTAGTTTAGGTTTTGGTGAGGGTTTTCATTTAATCTTGAGCTGGGGTATAAACTGAGGTTAGGGTAGGTTCTTAGGGTTGATTTGAATCTTGTTTGAATGAAGATTGAGTGAGATTGAGGGCTGTCCAATTAACTAGATGTTGAAAGTGATGTTTTTAATGAAAATTGACAAGTGAGATGTTGATTTTGAGTAACATGGTGAGTTGTGATTAAATGATGTGTTGAATGTATTGTATTTGGTATATTGAACTGTTCTGGAAGTGCAAATTAGGTATGATTTGGTTTTGGTTCGAGATGGAGGAGAAAAACCAGAATTGTTACGATGCAGCGACAGCCGGTCGATCTTAGGTTGGTTCTGTCATCGAACGGTCGACCGATTACTGACGGGGGAACAATTCTCGGGTTTTCTCGATCCGTGTTTAGCTCGGGGTTGAACCTAGTACCTGCCTTTGAATAATTTTGAGTTATTTGAATTATTATATTGATGGTGAAGGCTAAGTCTAATCGGTTTAGAATTAGGGTTTTAATCCGGAATATTATGTTAAGGTATTTATTGTGTTTCAATTGTCGTGACATAGGACCGGGATTGCCTAGCTTGTTTTTCCACCCAGGTCGGCCATATTCTTGACTTCTGAATTAAGGTAAGAAAAGTGGTAAGCACCATATGTGGTTAAAAATCGATGAATGGATGGAGGTGATCTTGATTATTATCATGATATTGATTAAAGCTTATTAAGCCTAGGTTATTACCTAGGGTCGGAAACGGTTATTACCGTTATGAGTAATTACTCTTGAAACCGCGGTTAGGTTTCTTACTTATCGTTTGCGTTATCGGGCAACGATAGTGACATATTCAGCTCGTATGTAACGAGTGGTAAAAGTGGTACTTTATTAAGTACCAGGAATGTATGATGTTTAAGAAAATGCTTGTTATTATCGAATAGTGAGTAAACATAATGGCATGAGATTAAGTGGATAATCAATTTCTTTCGATTATTGTTTTAATCACTTTCTTGCTGAGTCTCTGTGACTCACTGGTGCTTTATGGTGCAGGTAAAGGAAAAGCTAAAGTCGAGCAACCATGAGTTTATGGTCACAGCAGCAATGTACATACCAGCCGCAGGCAGCCCAGTTTACAGGATGCTCTATTTTGATTGTATTTTTGGAAAATATAAAGCTTATGTTGTAAAATACTTTAAAACCAGTTTGTAAATATTTTGAAAACAGGGGGACCCCATAAATCATGTTACTTATCTTTTGTTAAACAATTTAAAGGTTGAGTTTTAACTATCAAAATTTTAATTACCCACACTTTTAGTATAATTACATCTTATATAATTATTGGTATTTTAAATAAAGTGCACACACGTGGCGTCCCCGTTGGACAGGGCGTTACAACATGGTATCAGAGCGCCAAGGTTTTTAGATCCTGAAGACTGGTTTGATATGTACATTGGCTGCAAGGACCTGATCGACTCATGGTTTAGTAAGTTTTAAGTTAAAAGATAGCTTGTTAATTTTCTGATTACCTGATTATCTGAATTATGTCGATATCACAATGTTGTGGGAAGGATTATAATATATGGAAATACTTATCAGTATTGTTATTACTTGGAATGTGATCGCAGGTGTATAGTTATGCACCCAAGGCGGACTGGTAGGGGTGCCCGCGAGCTAGGCCAGGCTCGGGGGCTGCCGGTGAGGGTGAGAACCCTTTACCACCACCTAATTGGGAACGGTTATATGCTTCGCTATGCAAGAAACTATTCGGCGGCGGGGTGAACAAATCGAGAGAATTGAGAGAGCGGCGAGCTCGGCCCTTTGCTCTAAATGCGAGATCTGATCCTCCGGCACCCCTAGTAGTGCCACCGGATGCAGGGAATCGTTTGGAACCATTATATGAACGGTTCAGGAAGCAGAACCCGCCAGTGTTTGAGGGTGGTGCTGATCCACTCAAAGCGGAGCAATGGATGAGTATGATAACATCCATTTTTGATTTTATGCGAGTTGAAGATAATGACCGAGTCAGGTGTGCTACCTATATGCTACGAGATGATGCCCGTATTTGGTGGGAGATCGTATCTCAGGGCCATGATCTGAATAATATGACCTGGGAAACTTTTCGGGCCTTATTTTTTGAGAAGTATTATAATGAGTCTATTAAGGCGACGGCGGAAGAGTTTATACGGTTAACTCGGGGTAGTATGAGTGTGACGGTATGCTACTACGTTTGATCGGCGGCAAAGTTTGCCTCGGATGAGGTGGCTACTGAAGGCCGCTAGAAAAGCCAAGTTTATTCGGGGAATTTGGATGAACACATCGCCGGGATGTGATTGTTGCTTCTAAACAACGGGGGTTGCCCGAACTTATGCTCGGATAGTTGAGTTGGCTTTAGTTTCGAGGGTGCGAGAGGCTCGGATACGAAAGAAAAATATTGCCGAGAAGAGATTCATGGAAACAATCGGCGAGTCTTGGTTCGGGTAGGAGTCTTGATCTTGGTGACCGCGGGGAAAGACCTAGTGAGACATCGGCGGCGAGGCCCAAACAAAAGATTCCGGGGTAACCAAGGTTTCCGTCGTAGTGGGAATGAAAAGCTGGCGGACTTTTCTGAATGTTCGAGGTGTAAAAAGCATCACACAGGCGAGTGTCGGGCTAGGGCACATTTCCCTTTGTGGAATGGTGGGTCACATGAAGAGAAATTGTCCACAATTGCTACGGTTAGAGCAAAAGAAGGATGATACACTGCTCCTGCTCGAGTATTTGCCCCGACTCAAGTGAGGCGGTGATCTTTGGTCCTTCTTGTGACGGTCGGCTTTACATTCTTGCCGGTACTTTATTGACCGTGTTAATTGATTAAGTGCGACGCATTCTTATATTTCAAGTAGAATAATTGAGCATTTGAATAAACCTAGTGATGTGCTTTCTAGAGGTTTTGGAACCTTGTTGCCCTCTTGGGGAGTTGGTTATCTCCGGCGGGTGGGTTCGATCCACTTCCGCATTTGTGGAAGGAAGAGAGTTATCGATTGATCGATAGAATTAAATGCGGAGGATTTTGATGTTATTTTGGGGATGGATTGGCTTGCTAAATACAACGCCACCATTGATTGTAAAAGAAAGATGGTAACTTTTCGGCTTTGAGGGGCGAGGACCCTTTTGTATTTGTGGGTAAGATGCAAGGATCTCGGATTCCGCTTAATTTCGGCCATAAGGGAAGGGATTTGTTGTGTGAAGGGTGCATTGGTTTCTTAGCAAGTGTTGTGGATATTTCCAGGGAACCACTAGCGGGACCGGAGCATGTCCCAATGGTTCGAGAATTTCTGGATGTGTTCCCAGAAGAGTTACCAGGGTTGCCACCAAAACGTGAAATTGATTTTGAGATTGATTTAATACCAGGAGCTGAGCCTGTATCGAAAGCTCCCCTATAGGATGGCACTCAGAGAAATTTGAAAGAGTTAAAAGTTCAGTTACAGGGAATGATGGATTTAAAATTTACTAGACCTAGCACTTCACCTTGGGGTGCACCAGTTTTGTTTGTGAAAAAGAAAGATGGAACATTACGAATGTGTATAGATTATCGGGAGTTAAACAAATTAACAGTGAAGAACAAGTACCCTGCGCAAGAATAGATGATTTATTTGATCGGTTGCGGGGGTAAAATTGTCTTTTCTAAAATTGATCTTCGATACGGTTATCACCAATGAGGATTCGGGAGGAGGATATTCCCCAAGACAGCTTTTCGGACCCGGTATGGTCATTATGAATTCCTGGTAATGTCCTTCGGATTAACAAATGCCCTGACAGCATTTATGGACTTGATGAACCGAGTGTTCAGAGATTTTCTGGATGATTTCGTTATTGTCTTTATCGATGATATTCTAATTTATTCAGACTCGGAAGAGACTCACGAAAGACATCTTCGAATGGTATTACAACGTCTCAGGGAGCATAAGTTGTATGCCAAATTTAAGAAATGTGAATTTTGGTTATCTCAGGTGAGTTTCTTGGGGCATGTGGTAAGTAAAGATGGTATTTTAGTGGATCCAGTAAAGATTGAAGCAGTGCGTGACTGGCCTCGACCTAAGTCAGCAACTGAAGTTAGAAGTTTCTCAGGGTTAGCGAGGGGTATTACCGAAGATTTATTGAGGGCTTTGCAAAGATTTCTACGCCTTTAACTGAGTTGACCCGAAAGAATTGTAAGTTTGTTTGGACTGACAAGTGTGAAGGTAGTTTCCAGGAATTGAAACAAAGGTTGATTACCGCTCCTGTGCTAACCTTACCAAAAGGTGACGAAAAGTTTGTGATTTATTGTGATGCATCCAAACAAGGGTTAGGTTGTGTTCTTATGCAATCAGGGAAAGTGATTGCTTATGCATCCAGGCAATTGAAGGAGTATGAACAACGATATCCTACCCATGATATTGAATTAGCAGCGGTTGTCTTTGCATTAAAAGTTTGGCGTCACTATCTGTATGGTGAAAAGTGTGAAATTTATACAGATCACAAAAGCCTCAAGTACTTTTTCACTCAGAGGGATTTAAATATGAGGCAACGACGATGGTTAGAACTGGTCAAAGATTATGACTGCGAGATTCTCTACCACCTTTGGTAAAGCAAATGTGGTAGCGGATGCTCTAAGTCGGAAAGGACCAGGGCAAGTTTGTGAACTAAAGGAAATTTCAGCCAAGTTGGCTGAGGATATGACGAGAGCGGGAATTGAATTTGTAATTGGAAAACTTGCTAATATCACCATACAATCTAATCTGTTGGAAAGAATTAGATTAGCCCAACAAAGTTACCTTGAGCTACAGGGACATAAGGAGAAGTTAGAGGCTGGATTGGCAAGAGACTTTTCGTGCTTATCTGATGGGTTGTTGCGATACAAACAGAGATACGTAACGGTTGATAAAGAAATCGAGACAAGAGATTCTTGATGAATCTCATACTACAACCGTACTCCTTGCAGGAACAACCAAGATGTATCATGATGTGAAAGCTTTATCTTGGTGGCGGGTATGAAGAGGATATTGTTGAATATGTGTCAAAATGCTTAACACTGTCAACAAATTAAAGCGGAACACCAATGAGGTTTGCTTCAACCTTTAAAGATTCACGAATGGAAATGGGAAGACATCACCATGGATTTTGTGGTGGGATTACCCGAACGAGTTGGGTATTATGATTCTATTTGGGTGATAGTGGACCGATATACGAAGTGTTGCTCACTTTCTCCCGTGAGGACAACGTATACAAAGTGGATCAATATCTTGATTTGTATATTAAGGAAATAGTTCGACTTCATGGTGCCCCAGAAGTCGATAGTTTCGAATCGAGATCCAAAATTTACATCCAAGTTAAGGAAGTTTACGGCAAGCAATGGGTACTAAGTTGAGATTCGATCTGACTTTTCATCCTCAAACCGATGGACAATCTGAAAGAACTATTCAGATACTTGAGGATATGTTGAGGGCATGTATAATGGACTTTGAAGGTTCTTGGAACAAGTACCTACCTCTGATTGAATTTTCTTATAACAATAGTTATCAGAGTACCATTGGCATGGCTCCTTATGAGATGCTTTATGGAAGGAAATGTCGATCACCTATTCACCGGGATGAGGCCGGTGAACGTAGGTATCTTGGACACGAAGGTCCAAAGAACGAGCGAGGCTATTGAGAAGATTCGAGCTCGTATGCTTGCTTCCCAAAGTAGACAGAAAAGCTACGCGGATCCAAAGCGTAGAGATGTTGAATTCCAAGTTGGGGATTTTGTTTTTCTTCGGGTGTCCCCAATGAAGGGAATTCGAAGGTTCGGGAAGAAGGGGAAGTTGAGTCCCAGATTTATTGGTCCATTTGAGATTCTTGAGAAAGTAGGTCGGAGTAGCTTATCGGTTAGCTCTACCTCTCTTGCCTTATGGGGTTCATAATGTGTTTCATGTCTCGATGCTTCGGAAATATGTATCTGATACAACTCATATCTTAAGTTATGAAGACATTGAACTTCAAACCGACCTGTCATATGAAGAACAACCAGTACAGATCTTAGACAGGAAAGAAAAGGTGTTGCGAAACAAGACTATTCCACTAGTCAAAGTGTTGTGGCGGAACAGCAAAGTTGAAGAAGCGACTTGGGAATTAGAGCCGCAGATGCGGGAGTTGTATCCCGAGCTTTTCAGGTAAATTTCGAGGACGAAATTCCTATAAGTGGGGGATAGTTGTAATATCCCAGAAAATAAATAATATTTAAATGGACATATTTTATTAAATATGTAATTACTTGGAAAATGAAGTAGGATTATGATCTTACTTAGATGAATTGTTGGGAAATTATTTAATGAAGATGCGTTATTTTGGGCCCGGTAATTGTGGAATTTTAGCTATGTGGTTAGCAATGTCACGACATTTAATGAAAGAATTATTTTAAGAATATCCCGGATTAAGTTAGAATTTTATTAGAATGTCGGAATGGGGAATTAGTAAAATTATCAAAATGCCCCTAGGGTTTTTTTTTAAAAATTTATGTGAGAAGGGTAGATTAGCAAATCCAATGGAATCTTTTATTTTGACTTTTCTTTCATTTTATTTTAATTTTGCCTATTATAAAAAAAAAAAAAAAAAAGAGAGAACCTTTATTTAAAGCTTCCTTCCAAGCCAAGAAAGCACTCTTTTTTTTCAAAAAAAAATACAAAGCTCCAAGCTTTTCTTCTTCTTCTCCTTCTGTCGATTTTGAAGCTGCTGAAAACCAAGGGAAAACTCATTTATTCTCTTCAATTTCTTGAGCAAATCCTAACCCTAGAAGCTAGCTAAGTGAAGGTATGGTTTCTTCTCTTCTCTTGGTTGGTTTTCATGAGTTTAGTTTAGGTTTTGGTGAGGGTTTTCATTTAATCTTGAGCTGGGGTATAAAATGAGGTTAGGGTAGGTTCTTAGGGTTGATTTGAATCTTGTTTGAATGAAAATTGAGTGAGATTGAGGGCTGTCCAATTAACTAGATGTTGAAAGTGATGTTTTTAATGAAAATTGACAAGTGAGATGTTGATTTTGAGTAACATGGTGAGTTGTGATTAAATGATGTGTTGAATGTATTGTATTTGGTATATTGAACTGTTCTGGAAGTGCAAATTAGGTATGATTTGGTTTTGGTTCGAGCTGGAGGAGAAAAACCAGAATTGTTACGGTACGGCGACAACCGATTCGGCCGGTTGGTTCTCGTCGTATCGAATGCCGGTCGGCACATGTCTGACGGGGAACAATTCTCGGGTTTTTCTCTGATCCGTGTTTAGCTCGGGGTTGAACCTAGTACCTGCCTTTGAATAATTTTGAGTTATTTGAATTATTATATTGATGGTGAAGGCTAAGTCTAATCGGTTTAGAATTAGGGTTTTAATCCGGAATATTATGTTAAGGTATTTATTGTGTTTCAATTGTCGTGACATAGGACCGGGATTGCCTAGCTTGTTTTTCCACCCAGGTCGGCCATATTCTTGACTTCTGAATTAAGGTAAGAAAAGTGGTAAGCACCATATGTGGTTAAAAATCGATGAATGGATGGAGGTGATCTTGATTATTATCATGATATTGATTAAAGCTTATTAAGCCTAGGTTATTACCTAGGGTCGGAAACGGTTATTACCGTTATGAGTAATTACTCTTGAAACCGCGGTTAGGTTTCTTACTTATCGTTTGCGTTACCGGGAAACGATAGTGACATATTCAGCTCGTATGTAACGAGTGGTAAAAGTGGTACTTTATTAAGTACCAGGAATGTATGATGTTTAAGAAAATGCTTGTTATTATCGAATAGTGAGTAAACATAATGGCATGAGATTAAGTGGATAATCAATTTCTTTCGATTATTGTTTTAATCACTTTCTTGCTGAGTCTCTGTGACTCACTTGTGCTTTATGGTGCAGGTAAAGGAAAAGCTAAAGTCGAGCAACCATGAGTTTATGGTCACAGCAGCAATGTACATACCAGCCGCAGGCAGCCCAGTTTACAGGATGCTCTATTTTGATTGTATTTTTGGAAAATATAAAGCTTATGTTGTAAAATACTTTAAAACCAGTTTGTAAATATTTTGAAAACAGGGGGACCCCATAAATCATGTTACTTATCTTTTGTTAAACAATTTAAAGGTTGAGTTTTAACTATCAAAATTTTAATTACCCACACTTTTAGTATAATTACATCTTATATAATTATTGGTATTTTAAATAAAGTGCACACACGTGGCGTCCCTGTTGGACAGGGCGTTACAGCAAGTTTCTAAGCTCTATCTCGAAGGGCATGTGTGAAAGGATGGCGATGATATGTAGGAATCTGCTGAAACCGAGTGTAGGTGGTGCCCATGCCTTCCACCATGAAGTACTCATCAATAAAATGCCCAATTTTACTAACGGCCTTGTCCCCGGTGCCCGTCAACCACTTAAAGTCTGGCTGAGAAAAATAGAAGTAACCCAACCTGCCTTGCTTAGGGGTGGACTTCAAATCAAAAAACCAGCTAACTTCATAGGGAGAAGGCATATCCCACTTTTGGGAGGCGTAGAGAACGAAGAGGGCGGACAGATACTTAATGCCCTTGGGAGTGAACTGGGTCGAACAGAGGCGGAAGGAGTCTACCACATTCCTAAAGTATGGGTGCAAAGGCAACAATGCCCCATGCTTAGCATGAGCACCCGACCAGGCACACATCCCCCTTTCAGGGTTTGTGGCTTGATTGTTGTGAGCAAGAATATAGCAGTCTAACTCGCCCAGGTAGCCGTCCGGGTCGAGATCCCGTAAGCGTGCCTTGGTAACCTTGGATGGAAGGCTCACCCACCTGGCACCTGGAGCACCTTGCCTTCTATGAGGAACCGTAGCAGTAAGTTCCTCACTTGCATAGTCCACGACCTCAACCAGGACGTCGCCATCCGCGTCGACCAGCTCCCCAACCTCATTGTATCCCCTAAAGTTTGGGGGTGCAACCTCCTCCTCTTCCTTCGCCTCATAAGGACTGCTAGGACGAGCATCATCCTACTCCTCAATCTCTAGGACTTTGGCGTCCCCTTCATGACCCTCCTCCTCCTGGAAGGACGGATCTTTTTCGACACTGGGTAAGGTGGCATGCTGGGCCGCTTGAGGGTCAGATGTCTCGATTCTACACATTGTATTTTTTGTACGAGCCATCATCCTATGGCTGGATGGAAGACTTAAGCTAAAATATCCGTCACTCGAAGAAGTTGGACTAGAACGAAGTTGAGGCTAATCCTTGTGCAAGAGTTGAAGCAAATCCTGGTCGATTTGGTGTTCACTTCCCCAAAACTCACCTGGGTTCATCTACAAAAGACAACACACATGATGAGTGTTTGCTCGGGATATCAAACATTAAAACATGCAAATATGCTGACCAGGAGTACTCAACGGATTAATGAATAAGAACATTCAACGAAAAGGTGTAATCATTTGAAAATAACATCACACGCCTCGGCTCCCCCCAAAAGCGAATATGGGAAATCAAAAGCAATCAAGTGCACCTTTCAACCATGGTGATAGAAAATCAGATTTTCAAATCTTAATTGTGTCAGAGCATTTATTAGCCAAAAATCGAAGGGACGCCCAGTCAGCCTCACATCCAGTCGCGAACAGATGCACCTGACACGTGTCACCCATTCCAACGAAAAGATAGCTCGGATGAAGTCTACACGCAACTTCGGAAGTCCCGTACAGAGTTGGGGGGCAAATGTTATCCCAATTTCTGCACTCTGACGTGGCATCACACGATGGTGACACGTGGAATCAACTCCAAGTATCTGCTCGCAAGATATAGTCCGAACAAGATACCTCGTATGCTTGCTCAAGATGAAGCAGTCAGTAACTCGCACAGAACGACAAACACTTAGCGAATTCAGCTTTCACATCGTGAGTCATCAAGGAAATCCCTATAACTTGGGGATCAGATTACAAAGATAGGGCAAGTTGTCCAAATCCCACAATAAGTGTATTCTGTATTTACTATGCAATCTTTCTTCTTATATCAATTGTAACAAGAAGGTAAATACTTCCTCTCCAACCTCATAGCCCTATAAATAGTGATGCCTATTCACTGGGCAAAGGGTCGAAACATTTTAGTTGAGTAATATTGTCTAAGAATTCATATTCAGAGATACTGTTGTAAGAGCTATAAGAAAAGGAACCTTTTTTCTTGTTCTTGAGTTAATATAGATAACGAGGATTAGGCTATTACCGAACTGCTCAAGGCCAAACTTCTATAAAATTCTCGTGTCTTTATATTGTTTTATTATATTTCAATCGTTATAAACTACTTGTGGCTTACTAAATTAGACTCACTGTCGTTGGCTAAAAGCGAGGTCAACAACCACTTAAATGACAAATCTAATAATAATTAAAATTAATTATTAAATAATATTTCCATTTAATATGTTTATTAATTAGACTTAACAAAGTCTCTTAATTACAAATAAACCCTAGAATCCCTTTTCTTCACAATTAAGCCCTAGCTTAGTGAAAATTCATAAACTAGACATAGTCTAATTTTAGAATTATAATTGATTAATTAAAATCATTTAACTGAGTCTTACAAGTAGTATTGTCCCAACTAGTGTGGGGACCATGGGCCTATATATCCGAGCATCCATTGCATCCACCATAGAACTTGGAATTGCACTCTTAGTTATATAGAACGCTCTATATGTTCCACGATTAGATACGCTATTAGTCATCCATTGTTATAATCCTAATAATCAATGATCCTCTATAGATGATTTACACTGTATAGGGATTAATTTACCTTTACACCCTTCAATGTATTTTATCTTTCAAACACTTAGCCACCTATAAAAGATATTTCAGTGTACTAACATAATCACGGAAATGAGTACTCAACCATTTATCTCTGTTTAGCCAAGCTCGAAGGAAATCATCATTTCACTTCTATGTCCAGATAGAAGCTATAGATTCCATATCTATGATTAGCGCTCCCACTCAATTGCACTACCATGTTTCCAAAATGTACGTATCACCCTGACCAAAAAGTAGGCTTAACTAACAAATCAAATAACTATTGGAAATATTACCAGGATCTAGATTTACTAACAAATATGTTTCATTAATATCCTAAAATGAATTCTAAAACAGTGAAATAAACACATAAGGGTTTAAGGAAACCTTACATTGGGTGCAGCAGAATATAATGACTCCTTCCGTTCAGATCTCTAGCCCTTGATTCCTTTTTGTAGCAGAACATAATCAAGATCTGAACCTGGATCTGTTTCTCTCCTTCCTTTGATGCTGATTCTCCTTCTTGTTGTTTGGAATCTCCTACAGTCTTACACACTATGATTGAGATACCATTTAATGTGTGTGGGCACTACTCTATCACTCAAGGATTTCGAAATTGAAGAAGAAAAGAAGAGAGAAGGTGGCGGCTAGAAGACTTTCTCTGAAGGAATGAGATGCATCATCTTCATCCTGAAGCCTGTTCGAAATATTTTACCAGGATCTAGATTTACTACCATGTATGTTTCATTAACATCCTAATATGAATTCTAAAACAATGAAATAAACACATATAAAGTTTAGGAAACCTTACATTGGGTGCAGCAGAATATAATGACTCCTTCCGTTCAGATCTCTAGCAATTGATTCCAATCTGTAGCAGAACATAATCAAGATCTGAACCTGGATCTCTTCATCTCCTTCCTTTGATGTTGATTCTCCTTCTTGTTGTCTGGAATCTCCTACAGTCTTACACACTATGATTGAGATACCACTTGATGTGTGTCGGCAATACTCTATCACTCAAGGATTTCGAAATCGAAGAAGAAAAGAAGAGAGAAGGTGGCGGCTAGAAGATTTTTTCTGAAGGAATGAGATGCATCATCTTTTCCTGAAGCCATCACTACCTATTTATAGGTAATCACCTAGGTTTAAGTTAGAATTATTTGGCATTAAAATAATGAAAAAATAAATGATAAAAGCCTATAAGAGTGGTCGGCCATGGGCTTTGGATAATGGGCCTCACTTATGCAATTTTGCTGTTTTATCATTTTTGCATCTCATTTTCTCAAAAACGCCAATTTTCAAATTCAACAATTTAAATGCCAATTCTAATTATACAATAACTAAAAATTAATTATTAAATAATATGGTCATTTAATATATTTATTAATTAGACATATAAAGTCTCTTAATTAATAAATAAACCTAGAATATCTTTTTTTTTACAATTTCGCCCTTGCTTAGTGAAAATTCACAAAGTAGACATAGTCTAACTTTAGAATTATAATTGATTAATTAAAATCAATAAACTGAGTCTTACAAGCAGTATAGTCTCAACTAGTATGGGGACCATGGGCCTATATTTCCGAGCTTCCAATAAGTCGAACCGAATTTACCAAGTAAATTCCCTAACTTATTAATTCCTTATTGAATCCACACTTAGAACTTGGAATTGCACTCTCAGTCATATAGAACGCTCTATATGTTCCACGATATAGATACGTCATTAGTTATCCATTGTTATAATCCTAATTTGATCAATGACCCTCTAATAGATGATCTACAATGAATAGGCACTAAGTTACTGTTACACCTTCAATGTATTTTATCCTTAAAACACTTAGCTCCGTATAAATGATATTTCTAATAAACCATGGTTAACAGTTCTAGCTTTTCTTAAGATTTTGATTAGGTCATCCATGAATCTAGTAATGATTTACATTAAGTATACAACCATTACATCATTCTGAAATTGTATTACCATAGAAGGAATTAGGCAACGACTACTAACTAATCATAAACATGCAACTCGAAATTTCCGGGGAGGTAAGTTTGGATATAATTCAAAAATCAATTTAATGATCTTTGAACTGCATATCTACTAACTATTTCTCCACCCCTATCAGTTCGCAAGATCTTTAACCACTTACCTTAATGGTTTTAACCATTGCTAGAAATTAATGAAATCTTGCAAACATTTCAAATTTCTTGCTAAAAGGTATAATCTAGAGTTATCGTTTTAAGAATACAACGAAAAACTCATATCCACCCCTGAATGTACATCCATTTGCGAATGAGATGAACTACTTTCAGTGGATATAGGCATATTAACTCTTTGCAGAGATTGATCTTGTCAAATCCCCTATGAACAAGATACAAATACCATAGATTAAAAAAATGTGGTAGTGTCTTTTGATGACTTAGGTTTAGTTACATCAAAGAATTCTTAGAATAGTGCAAGTGGATCCTGGTCACAGAATACCAAACTCATATTCGATACAGTTTGAATCCATTAATAGAAGATGGATATTAAACCCTTGTGAAGGTGTAACTGTATTGCATCCTGGAATTAGAAATATAAGAAAATTTCTGTTTGGAATCTAAAATTAAAGTCAAAGACTTAAATTTATACCAAATATAATGAGTAATTCTATATTGGACCACCACTACTAATATAAACTCTAAGTCAGATTTGCCCATACAAGTAGGAGATTTCTAAGATTGAGAATTTATATCAATTAGGAATAGAATTTCGGGATTATAATCATATGTGTCATTTAATTTCTTAAGAGAAAATATAGAATGACATGATATGATATATAAACCATTCATCCAATGATATGTTATTGAGCTAATTCGAAATGAATAAGCTAAGAGGAATTAGGATAATTTCGTTTATAAATAAGAATCCAACGATGCTCCGATTAGCGAAAGACAAAGTAATCTTATTTATGTAATCTTCTTGTTTCATATTGTAAAAATACTAGTCTAAGGTGTCATGAATCGAGGAAAAGCTAGATGTTGCATATACAATATTTGTCTTTCGAGATCTTACACTATTTATGTATGTCTAATGGTGAAAATCCATTAGGGATTTATCTCATTAGAAAAACAAATATGTTAGACCAACAATGAAGATTCGAAATTAAACTACAATTTAATAACAGAAAATAACATGGTTCAATATAAATTCATACACAATTCATAAATTATTAAACATATAGCAAGTAGGAATGACAAGTGAAAATACTAAAACATACAATCCTAAATAATTTCTAAGGTTTTCAATAAACTGATACAGTGTCCCGGTAGGCGAGAGTCAAAGTATCATTCATTGAATAGAGTTGTCAGCTCATCTAAAATAGAAACCATTCTAGCAACCTTTTATTCGATCAAAATAAGAATCCAACGTTGTCCCGGTAGGCGAGAGTCAAGGTTATTCTCATTTTATGAGCTTCCACCATTGCTTCATGTTTTATAAGTTTATCTCTAAGTAGTCACCGTAGGGGAGAGTCTAATAGAGACGAAAACTTACAAAACACTTATCAAATGAGATCTTACGGTGTTAAATGCGTTCAACGAATAACCATCCACAGGGGGACGAAGTCTAGCGTCTCGAGGTTATATTAAAAACATTTAACTATTGTAAGACCAACAATGGAGATCAAATATCTTAATAATAAAGCTCATTATTTAAAGTGAGTTGTATTTTCTTTGATTCTCTTTATTTAATCTATTTATTTTAAATATATATTTATTTACTTAAAATTTCCAATTTAGAATGAAAAATTCTAAATATAAATTTTAATTTAATATTTATAAATTTTACTTAGATGGATATGAAAATAATATGAATTATTTCCATCTTAGTAATAATTTCCAATAAATATTTAGAAAATTATTCAATTTAAGTTGTTACAAAATTAATTTACAACTCAAATTTAATTTTCTATAAATATATATTGCATTTCGAAAAATTAAAGTATTCAAGGATACAATTTTTGAAAATGCATGTTAAAATAAAAATTAATCCTAGAAAATTTTTCTAATTTAATGTTGGCCCAAAATTAATTAATAAAATTAATTTACAACAAAAAATATAATTTTCCTATTTAATTCAATATAAAAGAAAAATTTCAAATATTTAAGTATGATGATGAAAATCAACTTAAATATTAATTTTCTATTTAATTTAAATACACTAGAAAAATACTTCAAGCAAAAATATCACCTATCTAGATTTTCCTTTGACTAATTAATTAAATTTCTAATAAAATATATTTTTCTTCATTTATTTTAAATTAATCAATAAATGAAAAAATCATTGATTTAAGTTGGTCCAAAATTAAAATAAATAATTTACAACTTTAATCTATTTTTGAAATAAAATTCGAAATTCCAGCATTTAAGAAATGCAATTTCGAAATTTGATTAATAAAATAAAGAAAAAATATATTTTGAAAATTATTTAAATTTAGTTGAAAAAATCAATTTCAACTAAAAATAATTTTCTATTTAATTAAGTGTCATGAAAAAGAAATATTTAAGTATGATGATGAAAATCAACATAGATATTTAATTTTCAAGTTAATTAAATGTATTAAATTCAAGAAATAAATAATTAAGTGTAGAGAAGGCTTAATTATTAATCTCTAGTTTAATACTAGGAAAAATATACTTAAAATAAATTGTACCAAAATTAATTATATAAATAATTAATTTCACAATGTATAATATTTTCCTATTTAATATTAGAAATAATAAGTAGTCTAGAAATAACTATCTAGAAAATATTTTATTTGACTAAGTATCTTTTCCACAAAATTTGAAAAAATATCTAATTTAAGTTGTATTAGAAAAAATCTAGAACTTAAATATTTTCAAAATTAAATTTAATTAAATATCAAAAATTAAGTTGTAACCACTTAATTTGAAAGTATTCCATTTTAAGTTAATATTCGAAAAGATATTAACTTAAAAAATATCTAAAATATTCCAATTTAAGTTAATATTCGAAAAGATTTTAACTTAAAAAATATCTAAAGAATCTTAATAACCAATGCCAAAAATTCCTCAACTTAATTTTGAAATTTTAAATCCAAAAGATATTCAAATTTAAGTTGGTTAGTTATAGATAACTATATGTCAACTTAAATAGTAATATTTAATGAAAAATTTAAATTAAGCTTCAGAAAGAATCTAGATGGTTATAATTCTATATTTAATTAAATACAAGAAAATACATATAGTTTAGCTTAGAATAAAAAATTCTTTAAACTATAATTTTCTTAAATTAATTTCAAAATAAATGAAATTAATTATGTTGCTAATCAATTTTATTAGGTTAAACTAGTTTAATTAACCTAGTACAGTTATTCAAATCACGCAAATGGGCCTTCACAATTGGGGTGGTTCATGTGAGAGGGTGCTGGGTTCAGTATGTCGTACCCACTTCTATG
The DNA here is from genome assembly GCF_029168945.1 of Cannabis sativa. Classification (NCBI taxonomy): domain Eukaryota; kingdom Viridiplantae; phylum Streptophyta; class Magnoliopsida; order Rosales; family Cannabaceae; genus Cannabis; species Cannabis sativa. The sequence goes on from NC_083604.1 coordinate 30,077,634, forward strand.
GCTCCCAACTCTCACACAAGGCCCAAAAGAGAGGAATTTAACCTTACAATGAACAACTGTTATTAATTGAATAGGCCCAAAAACTAAATGGGCCTAAATAAAATCTATCAAGAACTATGATAATTTATTTAGCAACAACAACCTATATGCATCTATAATGAAATTAATCACATAGGCTCACACAGGCACACTTTCGATGGGTCCTATCATGTTGCTAGGTCATACACAGATGAAAGAAGATTGTAAATATACCTGTTACAAATTATTTACTTGACCAAGGGAGCCATCAGATCATTAGATCTGGCAAAAAGTAACCATGGCTATTTGCATTTAAGTAATAATAGGTTTTGAAAACATACAAACAAGCTATAACACATACTCCTGCAACAAGGTTAGCTGGATAGTTGGATGTAGGATTTATTTAATTTTAAATTAAATAATTAATTTCGAAATAATTAATCAAATAAAAACAATATTTTTCGAAAATTTGAAAAATTCGAAATTAAAAAAAAATTTAAATTGAAAATTAAACCTTCAATTTTGAAAAATTAGGTTTCAACAAACTTAAATATCATTTCAAAATTTGCTAACTACTTTTAAAAAATTAAATGTTATTTTATAAATAAAAATTAAATAAAAAATTGAAAAAGATAAGTGAATGTCTTTTTCAAATTTTAAATGTAATTTAAATAAATAAAATAACAAAATTTAAAAGTTAGCAAAATATCTTACACCTTTTTAAAATTAGATGATTATAGTTATCTTATTTTAAATTTAAATAAGGTCAAATTATTTAAAAAAAATTTAATTTTAAAATATTTAAAATCTGACCTTAAATTTAAAAATAAGATAAGATATAATCAAATTTAAAAATAAGATAGATTATTAAGCAAATTACACTAATATCTTGAATTAAATTTAAAAAATATTAAATTAATTCAAAATGATAATTTGAATTGAATTAGGAATAGTAATAGTATAAATACAGAACTACACAAAAAATCGGAAGTTAATTCCATGAAAAAGCATAAAAAAACGAAGAAAACCGAAAAAATTCCGAGCTTTACGGACGGGATGCTGTGCATACCCGTCCGCGCACGCAGGAGGGTGTCATGGGGGAGTTTGTGCGGCGGAATCATTTCGTGCATGATTTCCGCGCGCGCATGCAAGTTTCAGCACTCCGATTTTTTTCGAATCTTCAAAAAATCATAAGTAATTCAAATTAAATCGAAATTGAGTTCTGTAAAATAATTCCATACTATCCAACAAAAAATCATAAGTAACTTGCTTAAGTGTTTCCATACTATCCAATAAAAATAATTCCAGAAACAGATATTCAATTATTTTTCACGAAAATTCACAAACACCAATCAATCATCAAATAACACTCAATACAACATGATACCATCCAAAAACAAATAAACAATCGTTTTAAAGTCTAAATTTCTTGCAAGTAAATCAATAGCCATGGCTCTGATACCAGTTGTTGGAAATTATTTTACCAAAATCTTAGATCTACTCACGAGTATGTTTATTAACACCCTAAATATGAACTTTCTAAAACGATGAAATAAACACATATAAAGTTTAAGAAACCTTACATTGGGTGCAGCGGAATAATATGACTCCTTCCATTCATATATCTAGCCCTTGATTCCTTTCAGTAGCAAAGAATTATCAATATCTGAACCTGGATCTCTTTCTCTGAATCTTAAATGCTGAAACTCCTTCTTGCTGAAAGTCTTTCTTCACGATCTTCCTCACTATGGTTGAGGTATCACTTGCTGTGTGTGGGCACTACTCATTGTTGGGTTTTATGCCCTAAATAAAACTCATTTCAATATAATGAGATTTACTTATTAATATAGATCAGAAATAATATTTAATGTTGCATGGTTCACATGATTTATTTCATGATTATATGTACATAATGTATAAATTCATCTGAAACCCTTTTCACATACTTGATCCTGTTTATTGTGCCGTCAACACATTGGAAAGTAAACATGACTATGTGAATAAAGTTTCCTAGATTTATCAGACATAGGGTTTTACTGATATGATAATCTACAACAAGAGTTTACTTGCATTTGGAGAAATGCTATGTTCTTTCTAGAGCATTGGTTAAAGTAAAGCTCAGGTTGGATGCATGGAGTATACATCGGAAGGGACCGATATTGAACTTTGACTTAGATTTATTAAACTTACCGTAATATCTATTCAAGTCAATATCGCCTAGTTGATCCTAGATCAAATGATCTTAATCCTGTTATGATTAGGCTCAATCTTGAAAGGCTATTAGTGTTCTTTGATTTGTTAGTTAATCCTACTTTTAGGTCAGGGTGATACGTACATTTTGGGAACACGGTAGTGCAATTGAGTGGGAGCGCCAGCATAAACATGGAATCTATAGCTTCTATCTGGCGAATAGTAAGCAAAGGATGATCTCCTTCGAGCTTGACCAAACAAAAATAAATGGTGGAGATCTCATTTCACATAAGTTGAAATATCATTTATACGGGGTCAAGTGTTTTAAGGATAAAATACATAGTAAGGTGTTACGGTAATTTAATCCCTTTACTGTGTAGATCATTCATATAGAGGATAATTGATCACATTAGGATTATAACTGTGACAGTCAGTAGTCCTGTGATCCGTAAGGGGAAATACCGGGTAAGCTGTGCAATCCCACACCGCCTGGGGAAGGTCAAGTGGGATGATTCTGAGACTGTGTAGGTATGGGACTACACAGTTGAAGAGAGCTTAAATGGATTGATTGGTACTACCTATGTCAACAAGGTGCATCTTGTTTTTCGGTAGCCCATCACGAAAGAACTCCACAGTTAAGCGTGCTTGGCTTGGGAGCAATTTCAAGGATGGGTGACCTCCTGGGAAGTCTTCCCAGGAAGCGTGTGAGTGAGGGCAACGCACGCTGGAAACACTCGTGTTGGTCTGTAGGGTCAGTCGTCAGTCCATGAAGCAGCCAGAGTGACGTACTCGTGTATAAGAGCCATTCATTCCGTGGGTGTAAGGGCCCAATGGAGGCTTGAAGCGGGGACGTTACAAATGGTATCAGAGCCTTGACCCAGCCGGAAGTGTGGTCGACGAGGACGTCGGACCCCGTAAGGGGGTGATTGTGACGGTCGGTAGTCCCGTGATCCGTAAGGGGAAATGCGGGTAAGGCCGTGCAATCCCACACCGCACAGGGAAGGTCAAGTGGGATGATTACGAGACTTGTGTAGGTATGGGACTACACAGTTGAAGAGAGCTTAAATGGATTGATTGGTACTACCTATGTCAACAAGGTGCATCTTGTTTTTCGGTAGCCCATCACGAAAGAACTCCACAGTTAAGCGTGCTTGGCTTGGGAGCAATTTCAAGGATGGGTGACCTCCTGGGAAGTCTTCCCAGGAAGCGTGTGAGTGAGGACAAAGCACGCTGGAAACACTCGTGTTGGTCTGTAGGGTCAGTCGTCAGTCCATGAAGCAGCCAGAGTGACCTACTCGTGTATAAGAGCCATTCATTCCGTGGGTGTAAGGGCCCAATGGAGGCTTGAAGCGGGGACGTTACAATAACAATGGATAACTAATGATGTGTCTATATGGTGGAACATATAGAGCATTCTATATACTGAGAGTGCAATTCTAAGTTCTATGCGTGGATTCAACGAAGAATTAATAAGTTAGTGAATTTTAGTAATAAATTCTTGATCTACTTATTGGAAGCTCGGTTATATAGACCGATGGTCCCCGCACTAGTTGAGATAATATTGCTTGTAAGACTCATGTAATTGGTTTTGATTAATCAATTATAATTCTCAAATTAGACTATGTCTATTTGTGAAATTTTCACTAAGTAAGGGCGAAATTGTAAAGAAAGAGTTTATAGGGGCATATTTGTTAATTATGATACTTTGTATGGTTCAATTAATACATATGATAAATGACAATATTATTTAATAATTATTTATAGTTATTAAATAGTTAGAATTGGCATTTAAATGGTTGAATTAGAAAATTGGCGTTTTTGAGAAAATCAGATGCAGAAAAGGTAAAACTGCAAAATTGCAAAAAGTGAGGCCCAAATCCACTTGTATAGGGCCAACAACTTTTGTAGGAAATTTAAACTGATTTTTTCATTATTTTAATGCCAAATAATTCAAACCTGACCCTAGTGGAATGCTATAAATAGATAGTGAAGGCTTCAGGAAATTTACACTAAAATTTTCTATTTTTCCTTCAGAGAAAAACCTGAGCCCTTCTCTCTCCCTATCTTTGGCTGACCCTTCTCTTTCTCCTTCCCTCTTCAATTTCGAAAATCTTAGTGTGAGAGTAGTGCCCACACACATCAAGTGATACCTCAATCATAGTGAGGAAGATCGTGAAGAAAGATCATCAACAAAGGAGTTTCAGCATCAAAGATTCAGAGAAAGAGATCCAGGTTCAGATATTGATAATGCTCTGCTACAGAAAGGAATCAAGAGCTAGATATCTGAACGGAAGGAGTCATTATATTCCGCTGCACCCAATGTAAGGTTTCCTAAACTTTATATGTGTTTATTCATCGTTTTAGAAAGTTCATATTTAGGATGTTAATAAACATACTTGTGAGTAGATCTAAGATCCTGGTAAAATAATTTCCTACAACTGGCCTCAGAGCCATGGTAATTGATTTACTTGCAAGAAATTTGGACTTTAAAACGATTGTTTGTATGTTCTTTGGATGGTATTATGTTGTATTGAGTGTTATTTGATGATTGATTGATGTTTGTAAAATTTTCGTGAAAAATAATTGCGATTTTATCTCTGGAATTATTTTTACTGGATAGTATGGAAAAAATTAAGCAAGTTAGCCTTTTACAGAACTTAATTTGGATTTTATTTGAATTAGTTATGATTTTTTGAAGATTTGAAAAAAAATCGGGGCTGTGCTGATATTTTCCTGCGATCGCAAATCTGTCCGTACAGTTCACAATTTTTTTGTTTTTCTTCGATTTTTCATGCTTTTTCATGGAATTAACTTCCGATTTTTTGTATAGTTTTGTATTTATACTATTACTATTCCTAATTCAATTCTAATTATCTTTTTTGAATTAATTTAATATTTTTAAATTTAATTCAAGATATTAGTGTAATTTGAATTTGAATAGAATTAGTATCTATCTTCTTGCTTAAAAATCTATCTTATTTTAAAATTTGATTATATCTTATCTTATTTTAAATTTAAAAATAAGATATTTATAATCGTGTAATTTTTAAATGATATAAGATATTTTGCTAATTTTTTAAATTTTGTTATTTTATTTATTTAAATTACATTTAAAATTTGAAAAAGATATTTATTTATCTTTTCTAATTTTTTATTTAATTTTTATTTATAAAATAACATTTACAGTTTAAAAGTAGTTAGCAAATTTTGAAATGATATTTAGGTTGGTTGAAACCTAATTTTTCAAAATTGTAGGTTTAATTTTAAATTTAAATTTTTTTTAATTTCGAATTTTTCAAATTTTTTTTTAAAATTTTCGAATTTTTTTTTATTATTTAATTAATTATTTTCGAAATTAAACATTTAATTTAAAATTAAATAAATCCTACATCCAACTATCTAGCTAACCTTGTTGCAGGAGTATGTGTTTTAGCTTATGTGTAAGTTTTCAAAAACTATTATTACTTGATTGCAAATAGCCATGGTTACTTTTTGCCAGATCTAATGATCTGATGGCTCCCTTGGTCAAGATAATAATTTGTAACAGGTATATTTACAATCTTCTTTCATCTGTGTATGACCTAGCAACATGATAGGACCCATCCAAAGTGTGCCTGTGTGAGCCTATGTGTTTAATTTGATTATAGATACATATAGGTTGTTGTTGCTAAAATAAATTATCATAATTCTTGATAGAATTTATTTAGGCCCATTTAGTTATTGGGCTTATTCAATTAATAATAGTTGTTCTTATTAAGGTTAAATTCCTCTCTTTTGGGCCTTGTGTGAGAGTTGGGAGCCATAGAAGTGGGTACGACATACTGAACCCAGCACCCCCTCACATGAACCACCCCAATTGTGAAGGCCCATTTGCCTGATTTGAACAACTGTACTAGGTTAATTAAACTAGTTTAACCTAATAAAATTGATTAGCAACATAATTAATTTCATTTATTTTGAAATTAATTTAAGAAAATTATAGTTTAAAGAATTTTTTATTCTAAGCTAAACTATGTATTTTCTTGTATTTAATTAAATATAGAATTATAACCATCTAGATTCTTTCTGGAACTTAATTTAAATTTTTTCATTAAATATTCTTATTTAAGTTGATATTTAGTTATCTACAACTAACCAACTTAAATTTGAATATCTTTTGAATTTCAAATTTCAAAATTAAGTTGAGGAATTTTAGGCATTGGTTATTAAGATTCTTTAGATATTTTTTAAGTTAATATCTTTTCGAATATTAACTTAAAATGGAATATTTTCAAATTAAGTGGTTACAACTTAATTTTTGATATTTAATTAAATTTAAATTTGAAAAATATTTAAGTTCTAGATTTTTTCTAATACAACTTAAATTAGATATTTTTTCAAATTTTGTGGAAAAGATACTTAGTCAAATAAGATATTTTCTAGATAGTAATTTCTAGACTACTTATTATTTCTAATATTAAATAGGAAAATATTATACATTGTGAAATTAATTATTTATATAATTAATTTTGATAAAATTTATTTTAAGTATATTTTTCCTAGTATTAAACTAGAAATTAATAATTAAGCCTTCTCTACACCTAATTATTTATTTCTTGAATTTAATACATTTAATTAATTTGAAAATTAAATATCTAAGTTGATTTTTATCATCATACTTAAATATTTCTTTTTCATGCATTTAATTAAATAGAAAATTATTTTTAGTTGAAATTTATTTTTTCAACTAAATTTAAATAATTTTCAAAATATATTTTTTCTTTATTTTATTAATCAATTTTCGAAATTGCATTTCTTAAATGCTAGAATTTCGAATTTTATCTTGAAAAATAGATTAAGTTGTAAATTAATTATTTATTTTAATTAATTCTTGGATCAACTTAAATCAATGATTTTTTTCATTTATTGATTAATTTAAAATAAATTGAATTAAAGTATATTATTAGAAATTGAATTAATTAGTCAAAGGAAAATCTAGATAGATGATATTTTTGCTTGAAGTATTTTTCTAGTGTATTTAATTAAATAGAAAATTAATATTTAAGTTGATTTTCATCATCATGCTTAAATATTTGAAATTTTTCTTATATATTTAATTAAATAGGAAAATTATATTTTTTGTTGTAAATTAATTATATTAATTAATTTTGGGCCAACATTAAATTAGAATAATTTTTCCAAAATTAATTTTTTATTTTAACATGCATTTTCGAAAATTGTATTCTTAACTAATTTAATTTTTCGAAATGCAATATATATTTATAGAAAATTAAATTTGAGTTGTAAATTAATTTATATTAATTTTGTAACAACTTAAATTGAATATTTTTCTAAATATTTATTGGAAATTATTACTAAGATGGAAATAATTCATGTTATTTTTATATCCATCTAAGTAAAATTCATAAATATTAAATTAAAATTTATATTTAGAATTTTTCATTCTAAATTGGAAATTTTAAATAAATATATATTTAAAATAAATAAATTAAATAAAGAGAATCAAAGAAAATACAACTCACTTTAAATAATGAGCTTGATTATTATTAAGATATTCGATCTCCATTGTTGGTCTTACAAAAGTTAAATGTTTTCAATATAACCTCGAGACGCTAGACTTCGTCCCCCTATGGATGGTTATTCGTTGAACGCATTTAACACTGTAAGATTTCATTTGATAAGTGTTTTGTGAGTTTTCGTCTCTATTTAGACTCTCCCCTACGGTGACTACTTAGAGATAAACTCATAAAACATTAAACAATGGTGGAAGCTCATAAAATGAGAATAACCTTGACTCTCGCCTACCAGGACAACGTTGGATTCTTATTTTGATCGAATAAAAGGTTGCTAGAATTGTTTCTATTTTAGATGAGCTGACAACTCTATTCAATAAATGATGCTTTGACTCTCGCTTACCGAGACACTGTATCAGTTTGTTGAAAACCTTGGAAATTATTTAGGATTGTATGTTTTATTATTTTCACTAGTCATTCCTACTTGCGATATGTTTATAATTTCTGAATTGTGTATGAATTTATATTGAACCATGTTATTTTCTGTTATTAAGTTTTAGTTTAATTTCGAATCTTCGTTGTTGGTCTAACATGTTTGTTTTTCTAATGAGATAAATCCCTAATGGATTTTCACCATTAGACATACATAATAGTGTAAGATCTCGAAAGATAAATATTGTATATGCAACATCTAGCTGTTCATCAATTGATGACACCTTAGACTAGTATTTTTACAATATGAAATAAGAAGATTACATAAATAAGATTACTTTGTCTTTCGCTAATCGAAGCATCGTTGGATTCTTATTTATAAACGAAATTATCCTAATTCCTCTTAGCTTATTCATTTCGAATTAGCTCAATAATATATCATTGGATGAATGGTCTATAAATCATTTCATGTCATTATATTTTCTCTTAAGAAATTAAATGACGCATATGATTATAATCCCGAAATTCTATTTCCAATTGATATAAATCCTCAATCTTAGAAATCTCCTACTTGTATGGGCAAATCTGACTTAGAGTTTGTATTAGTAGTGCTGGTCCAAGATAGAATTACTCATAATATTTGGTATAGATTTAAGTCTTTGACTTTAATTTTAGAATCCAAACAGAAATTTTCTTATATTTCTAATTCCAGAATACAATACAGTTACACTTTCTCAAGTGTATAATATCCATCTTCTATTAATGGATTAAAACTGTATGGAATATGAGTTAGGTATTTTGTGACCAGGATCCACTTGCAGTATTCTAAGAACTCTTTGATGTAACTAAACCTATGTCATCATAGACACTAACAATTTTTTTTTAATCTATGGCATTTGTATCTTGTTCATAGTGGATTTGACAAGATCAATCTCTGCAAAGAGTTAATATGCCTATATCCACTGAAAGTAGTTCATCTCATTTGCAGATGGATGTACATTCAGGGGTGGATATGAGTTTTTCGTTGTATTCTTAAAACGATAACTCTAGATTATACCTTTTAGCAAAGAAATTTGAAATATTTGAAAAATTTCATTAATTTCTAGCAATGGTTAAAACCATTAAGGTATGTGGTTAAAGATCTTGCGAACTGATAGGGGTGGAGAAATAGTTAGTAGATATGCAGTTCAAAGATCATTAAATTGGTTTTTGAATTATATCCAAACTTACCTCCCCAGAAATTTCGAGTTGCATGTTGATGATTAGTTACTAGTCGTTGCCTAAATCCTTCTATGGTAATACAATTTCAGAATGATGTAATGGTTGTATACTTAATGTAAATCATTACTAGATTCATGGATGACCTAATCAAAATCTTAAGAAAAGCTAGAACTGTTAACCATGGTTTGTTAGCTATTCTAAGTGATTAGGGGTGGACCATCCCATTGTCAATAGATAAGAAAGTGTTTGTTCAAACAAATACTACTTTTCTAAGAAAATGACTAAGTCTGATTTCAAGTAGCAAATAAAGGAGATATTTATTTCTTGATTCCAAAAGTGTTCTATCATCTTATTTGACATATGATGATCCCACTGCCTCTGTTGTCTTGTCACAACCGAAGAGATAAATACCATTTAGTTTTTCTTAGACATAATTCACGGTACCTTGTCGTAGTGGGAGAGTTTCTAGGAACTCACCTTCTTATGACTTGGGAGACACTAGTGATTAAAATCCATTGTGAGTTTAAACAAGTAATGGATTGTCAAGATAAGAAACTAAGAAGAAAGCCAATAGAACTATGGTTTAATCCATTCACATGGAGTAACCTAAAGTTTTCTATTACAAGGACATAAAAGGAAATTTTCGTTTATAAGTCCATTCAATGGACTTAACAAAACTTCCTGTTCCTAGTATTATAGGTTTGAGTTTATCTAAACCTATGGCTTGTGGTATACCTGGTAATTACTTACTCTAATGCAAGCAACTTACTTTAGTAAGATGCTGAAGCATTTTCTTTGTAATGGCAATCTATATATTTAATTAAATACAAGAAAAATACAAATAGTTTATCTAGAAATAATATCTTAAACTAAAAGTGTTTTTCTTAAAATTAACTTTAAAATATTAAAATGAAAATAAATTTTCATATATTTTAAAAGTTAATTATGTTGCTAATTCAATTTTATTAGGTCAAACTAATATAATTAACCTAGTACAGTTATTCAAATCAAGCAAATGGGCATTCACAATTGGGGTAGTTCATGTGAGGGGGTGGTGGGTTCAGTGTATCGTACCCACTTCTATGGCTCCCAACTCTCACACAAGGCCCAAAAGAGAGGAATTTAACCTTAAAATAAATAACTGTTATTAATTGAATAGGTCCAAGAACTAAATGGACCTAAATAAAATCTATCATGGTGTGACATTTTATTTAGCAACAACCTATATGCATCTATATAATAAAATAAACACATAGGCTCACACAGGTACACATTTAAATGGATCCTATCATGTTGCTAGGTCATACACAGATGAAAGAAGATTGTAAAATTTACATGTTACAAATTATTAACTTGACCAAGGGAGCCATCAGATCATTAGATCTGGCAAAAAGTAACCATGGCTATTTGCAATCAAGTAATAATAGGTTTTGAAAACTTACACACAAGCTAAAACCACATACTCCTGCAACAAGGTTAGCTGGATAGTTGGAAGTAGGATTTATTTAATTTTAAATAAATAAATTTCGAAAATTATTAAATAAATAATTTATTTAAAAAAAAATAAATAAATAATAATATTAATTTATTTTTTCGAAAAATAAAAAAATAAAAAATAAAATTAAAATTTAATTTTCGAAAAAATTAAATAATTATTTATTTTCGAAAATAAAATTAAAAAAAATATTATTAATTTATATTTCGAAATAAAAAAAAAAATATTTAAAATTAAACATACAATTTTGAAAAATTAGGTTTCAACTAACCTAAATATCATTTCAAAATTTGCTAACTACTTTTAAAATTTAAATGTTATTTTATAAATAAAAATTAAATAAAAAATTAGAAAAGATAAATGAAATATCTTTTTCACATTTTAAAATTAATTTGAATAAATAAAATAACAAAATTTAAAAGTTAGCAAAATATCTTACATCTATTTAAAATTACATGATTATAGTTATCTTATTTTAAATTTTAAATAAGGTCAAATTATTTAAAAAGAAGATTTAATTTAAAAATATTTAAAATTTGACCTTAAATTTAAAAATAAGATAAGATATAATCAAATTTAAAAATAAGATAAATAATTAAGCAAAAAAAAAAAATAGATATTTACTAATTTCAAATTCAAATTACACTAATATCTTGAATTAAATTTAAAAAATATTAAATTAATTCATAATGATAATTAGAATTGAATTAGGAATAGTAAATCTATAAATACAAAACTACACAAAAAAATCGGAAGTTAATTCCATGAAAAAGCATGAAAAAATGATGAAAAACGAAAAAATTGTGAGCTGTACAGACAGTTTTCGCGATCGCAGGAAAATTTCAGCACAACTCCGATTTTTTCGACTCTTCAAAAAATCATAACTAATTCAAATTAAATCGAAATTGAGTTCTGTAAAAAAGTAACTTGCTTAATGTTTTCCTTACTATCCACTAAAAATAATTTCAGAAACAGGTATTCAATTATTTTACACAAAAATTCACAAACATCAATCAATCATCAAATAACACTCAATACAACATGATACCATCCAAAAACAAACAAACAATCGTTTTAAAGTCCAAATTTCTTGTAAGTAAATCAATTACCATGGCTCTGAGGCCAGTTGTTGGAAATTTATTTTTCCAGGATCTTAGATCTACTCACAAGTATGTTGTTTAAACACCCTAAATATGAACTTTCTAAAACGATAAATTAAACACATATAAAGTTAAGAAAACCTTACATTGATGCAGCGGAATTAATGTCTCCTTCCACTCAATCTCTAACCCTTGTATCCTTTCTGTAGCAGAGCATAATCAAGATCTGAGCCCGAATGTCCTTCTTCTTCAAGTTTGATCCTTCACAGTCTTCCAATCTATGATTGAGTTACTGCTTGTTGTGTGTGGGCACTTACTCTCTCACTAGGGTTCGAAATTGATGAAGGAGAAAAGAGAAGAGGGATTTCGACCAGGTATAGAAAGTGGGGAAGGCTCAATTTTTCTGAAGAGAGAAATTTTTGTTAGATTACTAATGAAAGCATGTTTTGTGACTGAGCCATCACTTTCTATTTATAGGCAACTACTAGGTTTAGGTTAGGAATTATTTGGCATTAAAATAATGAAAATATTAATTTGAAACTCCTCATTAAGTGGTCGGCCATGGTGTTATAGTGGGCCCCACTTGATTTTGCAGTTTTATCAAATTTTACTTCTATTTTCTTAAAAACGTCAATTTTCAAATTCTAACCTTTTAAATGCCAAAACTAATTATTTAATAACTAAAACAGATTATTAAATAATAGTGTCATTTAATTTAGTTATTAATTAGACATATAAAGTCCATTAATAAATAAATAAACCTAGAAACAGTTTTCTTTACAATTTCACCCCTGCTTAGTGAAAATTCATAAAATTAGACATACTCTAACTTTAGAATTATAATTGATCAATCACGAATCAATTAACGAGTCTTACAAGCAGAATGTTCTCAACTAGAATGGGGACCATGGATCTATATGCTGAGCTTCCAATAAGTGAACCAAATTTACCAAGTAAATTCCTACTTATTATGTAACACCCTAACTACCTTAGGCGTATTACGTGACTTTTTAAACGTACTGTGCAGCTCGTTGCTAATAAACGAGGTTTATGGAAAAACGTGATTAATTAAAATTTTGCTTTTTGATTAAACTTGTAAAACATATTACAAAAGACTCGGGATCCCGATTATAAAAATATTTACAAAAAGTTTAACTGTTTAACTATTACATCAAAATTAAAGTCGTCTAACGACAGTTACAAAAATCTCAGCCTTGCTGTCCCGAGGATCGTACGCTCCAGGCCTAACTGCCCCGACATGTACAATCTCATAAGCTCGCTCACGGTCCATCAGCTACTTGCCTTTACCTACACATGAACATAAACTGTGAGTCGACAGACTCAGTAAGAAAAGCATAATAATATCATACATAACTAACTGCCGTGTCCAACACGATACTGAGTCCCGCTACTGCCATGTCCAACATGGTACTGAGCCACTACTGCCATGTCCAACATGGTACTGAGTTTTGAACGTTCATAGGGACGGTACTATTGACAAGTATCCTCTGATCGGTCGAGCCGGTCATACTCATTCTTGGTCATACTCCGGCTGTACCGACGGGATAGGTCAATAGACGAACCACCAACCAAATGTCGGCTGATCGGTCGAGCCGGTCATACTCCGTTCTTGGTCATACTCCGGCTGTCTCAGACGTGACGGGGTTGGATGGTTCGTAGCCTAAATACATAACTAATGTAATCTAGCAGGCTTCCTACATGCACGCTAAACATGTAATCTACATATGCATACCGTTATACTAATCTTACACGGATTCGATTTCGGGTGTGCGGTCAACCCGACCGGCCCGAAGGCGAGCGGCGGACCGGCTCCTAAACCATAAAAATCACAACGCTATAAGTGACACGCTAAATCACTTCCCGGGGACTAAAACTTGGAACTAAAAGTTTCCCTATCGATAAAAAGCATGGCAATACCCCTAAAAACATAAAAACGAGGAAAACTAGGGTCCCTGAATTTTCCCCAACCGGTAGACCGGTTGCCCAACCGGAATTCCGGTTCTGGAAAATTCAGAACCCTCATCCGGAATTCCGGATGTGCAACCGGAATTCCGGTTCCTCGCAGGCAGCCAACTAAAATCTTCATAACTCGACCAATTCAACCCCAATTGGTACCAAACTTTCCGGACACATTTCTAAACACCCCAAAGAACAAATCTAAGGCCTCAAAACCACCCAGAAAACACAGAGGCAAAAATCACCATTAAAGACCAAGCTTTGAGTTCCAAAACTCAAACTTGGTTAAATCCACTAACATGCATCCAAACCTAGTTAATTCTACTTAACTAAGCATGAATAAGCTTCTGAAAACATACAAGAACAACAGCAACAACATAGTAACAGATTACACACTATTTCATCAAAATCACACATTTTGCATAGAAAATTTTCAAGCTTTGCACAACCTATCTAGCATGCTTTCCAACCTAACTAAACATAATTAATCCAGTATTTTGAACATAAAAATAACAACAATCACAAGCAGCAGCAACAACATTCAAATTAACATGCATTTACTCATATTTTCATCAAAAACTCAAGAATTTAAGGAAGGAAGAAGATGAGCTAACCTAGCTTGCAAAGGATCTTAAGAATGGATGAAAGTTGCTTGGAAATCAAAGAGAAAATCAGATCATGCACCCCAAATGCTTCAGCCGAAAATAGAGAGGAAAAGAGAGTGTTTCTTTGAAATTTTCTTTCTTTTCAACACTTAGTAAAATTTTGTAAAAATTGGAGAATAAAACAAAGTCATTTATCTCATTTATTTCAGCCACAAAACAATTAAAATAAACATTTAATTTCCAAATAAAAGTCACTAAAAGACAAAAAGTCATTGGGGCAAAAAGACCATTTTGCCCCTCCACCATAAAATCACATAAATCATACTAAAGGGGTATTTTTGGGAAATTCTAAATTCCCGGCCATTCCCGACATTCCCAATGTCTAAAACCCGTCCCCAAATTACTAACATACTAAGTTGTGATTTCTACTGAGCCAAACGCCGAGTTCCAAAATACCGGACACCGGAAATGCAAAATATAAAAGCTACTGATGACATAATCATGCATTTCTGAATTCCATAAATAACAGTAATAAATTATTTAAATAGCTATAAATAATTTCATAATTTAAACATAAACAACTGCTAATTTCCAAATTAACTAAGCGGGCTTTACATATTAATTCTTCGTTGAATCCACTCTTAGAACTTAGAATTGCACTCTCAGACTTATATAGAGCATATTATATGTTCCACGATATCAATATGCTATCTCATTTAACCATTGTTATAATCTTATTGTGATTTAAAGATCCTCTATATAGAGGATCTACATCGAGATGGGATTTCTTTACCGTTCTCACCCCTCAATGTATTTTTCCCCTTAAAACACTTAGCTACCTATAAATGGTGTTTAGTGATCTAATGATTAGTCAGTTAAACAAGAGCTCATCCATTTACTTCTATTTGCTAAGCTCGAAGGGAATCATCACTTGACTTCTATATACTAGTAGAAGCTATAGATTCTATATTTATGTTCAGCACTCCCACTCAATCATACTATCATGTTCCCAAAATATACGTATCACCCTGACCCAAAAGTAGGCTTAACTAATAAATCAAAGAACATGAATAGCACTCCTGAGTTGAGCCTAAGCATATCAGGATTTAGATTCTTTTAATCTTAAGATCAACTACTGATATTGACTTGGAAAGATATGTATAACGGCAAGTTTGTAATATCTTAACTTAGTTGCAATATCGGTCCAGTCCAATGTATACTCCATACATTCGAAACTAGTATACTTTACTAATGTCCTGGAAAGAACATAACACTTACTCCAAGTGTAAGTACACATCATCGCTGATTATCACATTAGTGTAAACCTAATAACACTGATGAAACAGGGACCAAGTCTTTTGATTCATATGATCACAATCACATTCCACTGTGTTGACGATACTGTAATTGTGAATAAACATATGATCTGGATTTAACTGATTCTGTGTGTAAATATAATAAACATATTTAAACCATTAGCATGTAGAATTCATGCAAACATCAATCACTTCAAATTTCTTATACTGATAACTAATCAGATTATAAAGAGTTTTATTTAGGGCATAAAACACAACAATATATTTTAGTAAATTTATTTTAATTAATCATTAAATGAAAAAATCATTGATTTAAGTTGGTCCAAAATTAAAATAAATAATTTTTAACTTTAATCTATTTTTCAAATAAATTTGAAATTTCTGCATTTAAGAAATGCAATTTCGAAATTGTGGGAAAAAGATTAATGAAATAAAATAAAATAAAATATATTTTGAAAATTATTCAAATTTAAGCTGTTATGAAATTTTAAAGAAAATTTCCAACTTAAATTAATTTTCTATTTAATTAAATATCATGAAAATAACAATATTTAAGTATCATGATGAAAATCAACTTGGATATTTAATTTTCAATTTAATTAAATGTATTAAACTCAAGAAATAAATAATTTAGTATAGAGAAGACTTAATTATTAATTCTAATTTAATACTAGGAAATATATACTTAACTTAGATTGTACCAAAATTAATTATTAAACAATTAATTTCACAATCTATGATATTTTCCTAATTAAATAATAGAAATATAATTAGTACTAAAAATAACTATCTAGAATATATATCATTAACTAAGTGTTTTTCTAAAATTAACTTTAAAATATTAAATGAAAAATAAATTTCATATATTTTAAAAGTTAATTATGTTGCTAATTCAATATTAATTATGTTAGACTAATATAATTAATCTAATACAATTATTTAAATAAGGCAAATGGGCCTTCACAAGTGGGGTAGTTCATGTGAGGGGGAGCTGGGTTGAGTATGTCGTACCCACTTCTATTGGCCCCCAACTCTCACACAAGGCCCAAAAGAGAGGAATTTAACCTTTAAATAAATAATTATTATTCATTGAATAAGCCCAATTCTAATTGGGCCTAAATAAATTAACTTATGTCAAAATTTATTTTAGCAACCTAGTCCATTTACTTAGTAAAACTTAAATGGGCTTCCTATATGCAGTTAAGCCCAATAGCAAAGATATAGGCTCACACAGGTCAAATGATTTGGATGGGCCCTATCATGTTACTAGGTTTACACAGATGAAAGAAATTGCAAATATTACCTATTACAAATTATTTATAAGATCTATTGACAATTGGACTATGGTTAAAATCAGATCATTGGATCTGTCAACAAGTTAATCATAGAAATTTAGATTAAATAAATAATAGGTTTGTAAAAAAAATTTGTATATTAATATATAAACAAACAATACAAACAAATAACTGATCTGGAATATCTGAAAAGTAAGCTAAAATATCTCAATTTTAAAATTTAAAATAAAATAAAATTTTAAAATAAATATCTTAACTAGAATTCCAATTTAGGTTGTTAGAGAATATTTGAAAAAATTCAAAATTCAACAAACTCCTAAATTTCTTAAATTCTAACAAAAAATCAAAAATATCTAACCAGTTTTTCAAATATCAAGTTTATTCAAAATTTAAATTTATTTAAAATTGTTAATAAGATAATATAATAAAATATCTTGAATATTAAATTTAGATATTTCATTATTATATTCTAAGTCTTATAATTTAATAAATTTAAATATTACATAAATAAACTAATTGAAAAATAAGATATTTTATATGGTTAGAATATTTTAAAAAAAATAATAAGTTTGAAAAATTTATGGTTTGAAACCCTAAAATATCTATTCAAACTAAACTAACCAATTTTTTAAGTCTTCATGTTATTTTTGCCAAAATATAATTTTAATAAAAAAAAATGTTTAATAAGATAAAATGTTAAACCTAACATATTCCTAATCTTATAATTTTAATTAATAAAATATATTTCAAAAAATAACAAATTTGAAAAAAAAAAAAAGATATGATAAGGTTAGCAAACTTTGAAATTTGAACAAGATTATTTTAAAAGATAATATTTTAATATCAAAGTAAGATCATTCAAATTTAATAAAAAATAATATCCGATCTTATAATTAAAATAAATCAAATAATCTAAAATTTCAAGAATTAACCATACGGCTCCTTTGTGAGAAATCAAATTTTTAAAATTCAAAGCCTACTAATATCAGAAACTAATTTTAATTAATTTTAAAAAAATTATTAAAAATTAATTTTATCTGACAATTGGATTTTTAATTGAAAATTCAAATTCTACACAAAATTCTACCAAAAATTGGCTTTTGTTTCAATGAAAAACGATTTTTGAATCAAAAGTTATGACGAAAATAAGTTTGAGGCACAGGGGTATGCTTTGCATACCTCTACGCCCGCGGAAGCTGGGAAACGGCCGAGAACAGAGGCTGCAAGCAGCCTCATTTGACTGAGGGACACGGGCACGAGCTTTCCTTCAGACAGGGGTTGTGTCCGAGAAACCTCGGTCAGCGCCTTGTCTGAATGGGCGCTGTTCGAGCGTCCCAGACCCTGTGCGCGCGCGTGAGTGTTTCAAATCCTGGTATTTTCATTCAACTTCAAAAAATCATATCTAATTCATAAAAAATCCAAATTAGGTTCTGTAAAAGCCTAAATTTATTACTTTTCTTGTCTACTTTCCAGTAAAAATAATTCTAGATCGAAATATAAAATATTTCTGTAACATATATTGCAACTATCATCAAATAAGCACATAAACCACATGAAACCATCCAAATCAACACATAACATCGTTTTAATTCATATTTCATGAAATTAAATCATTACCTTGGCTCTGAGGCCAGTTTTTGTTGGAAATATTTTACCAGGATCTAGATTTACTACCATGTATGTTTCATTAACATCCTAATATGAATTCTAAAACAATGAAATAAACACATATAAAGTTTAGGAAACCTTGGGTGTAGCGGAATATAATGACTCCTTCCGTTCAGATCTCTAGCCCTTGATTCCTTTCTGTAGCAGAACATAATCAAGATCTGAACCTGGATGTCTTTCTCTCCTTCCTTTGATGCTGATTCTCCTTCTTGTTGTTTGGAATCTCCTACAGCCTTACACACTATGATTGAGATACCACTTGATGTGTGTGGGCACTCACTCATTAACTAATGGCTGAAATTATTTAGTCTGAAGAAAGGGTTTGTTGGGTTTTATGCCCTAAATAAAACTCATTTCATATCATCAGATTTACTTATTAATAAAGATCAGAAATAACATTTTATGTTGCATGGTTCACATGATTTATTTCATGATTATATATGTATATAATGTATGAATTCTTTTTAAGTCCAGAACATATGGGTTGGTTAAAGATTATAGTGTTGTCAGCACAGTGGAATATAATCTTTATTATATGTTCAAAAGTTGATTCCCTGATTTGTCAGAACACTGGATTTAGACTGGCATGGTATAATCAGCGATAGGTATTCTTACACCTTGGAAAAGTGTTATGTCTTTTCCAGGACATTGGCAAAGTTTACCAGTATCGGATGCATGGAGTATGCATTGGAATGGACCGATATTGAACTTTGAATTAGATTTTGAAACTTACCGTAAATATCTATTCAATTCAATATCATAAGTTGATCCTAGATCACATGATCGAAATCCTGATATGGTTAGGCTCAATTTCAAGAGTATTATTCGTGTTCTTTGATTTGTTAGTTAAGCCTAATCTGTAGTCTGGGCAATACGTACATTTTGGGAACACGGTAGTGCAATTGAGTGGGAGCGCTAACATAAATATGGAATCTATAGCTTCTATTTGGCAAATAGAAGTAAAGGATGATTTCCTTCGAGCTTAACCAAATGAAGATAAATGGTGGAGATCTCATTTCACTTAGGTGAAATATCATTTATACAGGGTTAAGTGTTTTAAGGATAAAATACATTGTAGGGTGTTACGGTAATTTAATCCTGTACAGTGTAAATCATCTATATAGAGGATCATTGATCACATTAGGGTTATAACAATAGATAACTGATGACGTGTCTATATCATGGAACATATAGAGCGTTTCTATATGACTGAGAGTTTAGTTCCAAGTTCTAAGTGTGGATTCAATGAGGAATTAATAAGTTAGAGAATTTACTTGGTAAATTCGGTTCGACTTATTGGAAGCTCGGTTATATAGACCCATGGTCCCCATACTAGTTGAGAACATACTGCTTGTAAGACTCAGTTAATTGATTTTAATTAATCAATTATAATTCTAAAAGTTAGACTATGTCTACTTTATGAATTCTCACAGTTTAAGGATGAAATCGTAAAGAAAAGAGTTTCTAGGTTTAATTATTAATTAAGAGACTTTGTATGTCTAATTAATAATTATTTTAAATGACAATATTATTTAATAATCTATTTTAGTTATTAAATAATTAGTTTTGGCATTTAAATGATTAGAATTGGAAAAATGGCATTTTTGGAGAAATAGAAATAAAATTGAGGAAACTGCAAAATCCAAGTGAGGCCCATGTCCCTCTATGTCCGAGCACTCCTTTGTGTTTCCCAATTATTATTTTTATTTTTTTAATTGCCATGTAATTGCTAATCAAAGCCTAGCTATAATAGGAAAGTGGTGGATCACACTAAATAAGGCAGTTAATTTATTACACAGTAATTAAGAAAACTGTTTTATTTGGAAAGTTGTGCTCTCCTTTTTCCCTATATAAAGGAACCTTGCTCTCTTCTCTTGTATAGATGATAAGCCACGAAATTCAAGAGAAAAATAGAGAGAAATTTCGAAATCCTTGTGAGATGAGTAGTGCCCACATCAAGTGGTATCTCAACCATAGTATGGAAGACTATGGAATTTCTGCATCAAAGAAGATCCAGGTTCAGATCTTGGTGATGCTCTGCTACAGAAAGGAATCAAGGGCTAGAGAACTGAACGGAAGGAGTCATATTATTCCGCTGCACTCACTGTAAGATTTTCTAACTTTATATGTGTTTATTTTCATTGTTTTAGAATTCATATTAGGTTGTTAATCCAACATACTTGATAGTAAATCTAGATCCTGGTAAAATAATTTCCAAAAACTGGCACCAGAGCCATGGTAATGATTTACTTTCATGTAATATGAATTAAAACGATGATTGCATGTTTCTGTGTTGATTTGGATGGTTTCATGTTTGTTTATGTGCTTATGTGATGAATGTTAATGTTGTACGAAATTTTTCCATGAAATATATTTTTTCAATTTTTGAAAATATTTTATTTGGATTCCTTGTGAAAAATTGAGCAATTTTTGTTTTTACGGAACTCGATTCCGATAAAAATTGAGAAAGATATGAATTTTGGAAGATTGGAAATCATGGTTGCTGCATGCAGCCTTTCCTGGCAGTTCCCACAAATTGCGAATTTTTGAGGTTTTTCCCCAAAAATCCAATTTTTTCATGGGATGGTTTCCCAAAATTTATTTTTCCAATTTAAAATATTTCTAAATTGAAATGTTTCCAATTTTAAATATTTTCAATTTGGAATTTTTTCCAATTTTAAATATTTCTATTTTGGATTGTTTCCAATTTTTAAATATTTCCTATTATGGTCAGATTTAAAAATTTGTTAAGTTCTTTAATATTTATTTATTATTTAATTATAAGATTAGATATTTTGATATTTAAGATATTTTAAATTAAAAGATAGCTTTGTCTTTTTATTTAAAATATTATATTAAAATTATCTTATATGACAAATTAAATAATTAATAAATTTGAAATTAACATAGATATTTTTATAGATATACTTACCATAATGTTTTCAAATTCAAAAATTTGTTATTTTGTTAAATATTTAATTATTTATAAATTATAAGTATAAAAATGATATTTTTTCTATATATATCATTTTTTCCTTATTAGAAATTTATAAATCATATCTTAAATATTTAAATAACATAGATATTTTTGTAGAGATTTGAATATTGCTTAATTTGAGATATTTTGACATATAATTATGGTAATTATTATTCATTTATGATTTTATTCCTAAAATAATAATTATCTAACCAAATCTATTTTAAAATTGGTTTATTTTATTAAATTATAAGATCTGAAAGTGATATTGGAGATTCTTTCCTTTTAAATCATTGATCTTATTAGATATTTAATTTAATTTGATTCAAATAAACCTAGATATTTTAAAATTAGTTTCCTTTATTTGGTTAGTTTAAGAATAATAATTTAATTATATTAATATCTTAATTCACATCTGTTACATGGACAATGTTTGTTTATTGATATTGTTTATTCAAAACTTTTTAACAAACCTATTATTTATCTGATCTAAATTGCTATGATTAACATGTTGACAGATCATGATCCAATGATTTGATTTTAATCATAGTCCAATTGACGATAGATCTTATAAATAATTTGTAACAGGTAAATTTTGTACTTTTTTCATCTGTGTAAACCTAGTAACATGATAGGGTCCATCCAAATCATTTGACCTGTGTGAGCCTATATGTTTGCTTTTGGGCTTAGATACATATAGGGAGCCAATTTTAGTTTTTACTAAGTAAATGGACTAGGTTGCTAAAATAAATTTTGACATAAGGAAATTTATTTAGGCCCAATTAGATTTGGGCTTATTCAATGAATAACAATTGTTTATTTTAAGGTTAAATTCCTCTCTTTTGGGCCTTGTGTGAGAGTTGGGGGCCATAGAAGTGGGTACGACATACTGAACCCAGCTCCCCCTCACATGAACTACCCCAATTGTGAAGGCCCATTTGCCTTATTTAAATAATTGTATTAGGTTAATTATATTAGTCTAACCTAATTAAAATTGAATTAGCAACATAATTAACTTTTAAAATATATGAAATTTATTTTTCATGTAATATTTTAAAGTTAATTTTAGAAAAACACTTAGTTAATGATATATTCTAGACAGCTATTTCTAGTACTAGTTATTATTTCTAATATTAAATAGGAAAATATCATTGATTGTGAAATTAATTGTTTCCTAATTAATTTTGGTACAATCTAAGTTTAGAATATTTTTCTAGTATTAAACTAGAATTAATAATTAAGTTTCCTCTTTACTTAATTATTTATTTCTTTAATTTAATACATTTAATTAAATTGAAAATTTCCATATCTAAGTTGATTTTCATCATGATACTTAAATATTGTTATTTTCATGTTATTTAATTAAAGTTGAAAATTATTTTAAGTTTGGAATCTTAATTCAGAATAACTTAAGTTTGAATAATTTTCAAAATATATTTTATTTTATTTTATTAATCATTTCCCAAAATTTCGAAATTGCATCACCTTGATGCAGAAATTTCGAATTTTATTTGAAAAATAGATTAAAGTTGAAAATTATTTATTTAATTTTGGACCAACTTAAATCAGTGATTTTTTCATTTAATGGTTAATTAAAATAAATGAACTAAAATATATTATAATTAGAAATTGGATTAATTAGTCTATGAAAGTCTAGATAGATATTATCTGTTTTGCTTGAAGTATTTTTCTAGTATATTTAATTAAATAGAAAATTAATATTTAACTTGATTTTTTAATCATGATACTTAAATATTTGAAATTTTTCTTAGATATTTAATTAAATAGGAAAATTATATTTTTTGTTGAAAATTAATTTTTATTAATTAATTTTGGGCCAACATAAAATTAGAGTAATTTTCCAGGATTTATTTTATTTTATTTTAAAGCATTTTCGAAAATGCAATATATATTTATAGAAAATTAAATTTGAGTTGTAAATTAATTCAAATTAATTTTGAAACAACTTAAATTGAATAATTTTCTAAATATTTATGGAAATTATTACTAAGATGGAAATAATTCACGTTATTTATCTATCTAAGTATAATTTATAAATATTAAATTAAAATTTATATTTGGAATTTTTCATTCTAAATTGGAAATTTTAATTAAATAAATATATATTTAAAATAAATGGATTAAAATAAATATTAAAAGAAAATACAACCCTTCATTAAATAATGAGCTTTATAATTATAAGGATATTCGATCTCCATTGTTGGTTTTACATAGCTATTGTTTTAGTGAGTAATCCTCCCTAATGGAGGAACGTTCATTAGCAAGTTAGCACCGTTTAATCTCGAAAGGCAAGTAATCTTGTAAGTTTTTTATATAGTTTATGACCACCCTAATGGTGGCGACTGTATAAGACTTGCAAGAATATGAAACAATGGTGGAAGCTCATAAGATAGAATAGCCTTGACTCTCGCCTAAACGGGACAACGCGGATTCACATCTTGATCGAATAAAAGGTTGCTAGAATGTTTGACATTTTAGATGAGCTGACAACTCTATTCAATGAATGATAGCTTTGACTCTCGCCTAAACGGGACACTGATATCAGTTTGTTGAAAACCTTGGAAATTATTTAGGATTGTATGTTTTAGTATTTTCACTTGTCATTCCTACTTGCTATGTGTTTCATAATTTCTGAATTGTGTATGAATTTGTATTGAACCATGTTATTTTCTGTTATTAATTTGTAGTTTAATTTCGAATCTTCATTGTTGGTCTAACTTGATTTGTTTTTCTAATGAGATAAATCCCTAATGGATTTTCACCATTAGACTAACATAATAGTGTTAGATCTCGAAAGATAAATATTGTATATGCAATATCTAGCTGTTCATCAATTGATGACACCTTAGACTAGTGTTTTACAATATGAAACAAGAAGATTGTATAAATAAGATTACTTTGACTCTCGCTAATCGGAGCATCGTTGGATTCTTATTTAAAACGAAATTATCCTAATTCCTCTTAGCTTATTCATTTCGAATTAGCTTAATGACATATCATTGGATGAGTGGTCTATAAATCATATAAAGTCTTATTTTCTCTTAAGAAATTAGATGACGCATATGATTATATTCCCGGAATTCTATCCCTAAATGATATAAATCCTCAATCTTAGATATCTCCTACTTGTATAGGCAAATCATAGAGTTAGATTAGTAGTGGTGGTCCAAGAAAGAATTACTAATTATACAGTTACACTTTCATAAGTGTTTCATAACCATTTTCTATCAATGGATTTAAACTGTATGAGTTTAGTATTCTATGACCAGAATCCACTTGCACTATTCAAAGAACTCTTTGATGTAACTAAACTTAAGTCATCAAAAGATACAACCACATATTTTATAAATCTAAGGCATTTGTATCTTGATCATAGTGGTTTTGACAAGATCATTCTCTGCAAAGAGTTAATATGCCTATATCCACTGAAAGTAAGTTCATCTCATTCGTAGATGGATGTACATTCACGGGTGGATATGAGTTTTCGTTGTATTCTTAAAACGATCACTCTAGATTTTACCTTATGCAAAAGAAATTTGAAATGTTTGAAAAATTTCATGAATTTCTAGCAATGGTGAAGGTAAGTTGTTAAAGATCTTGCGAACTGATAGGGGTGGAGAAAAAGTTAGTAGATATGCAGTTCAAAGATCATTAATTTGATTTTGAAAAATATCCAAACTTACCTCCCCAGAAATTCGAGTTGCATATTGATGATTAGTTACTAGTCGTTGCCTAAATCCTTCTATGGAAATAAAATTTCAGAATGATGTAATGATTGTATACTTAATGTAAATCATTACTAGATTCATGGATGACCTAATCGAAATCTTAAGAAAAGCTAGAACTGCTAACCTTGGTTTGGATGTTTGTTAGCTATTCTAAGTGATTAGGGGTGGAGCATCCCATAGTCACTAGATAAGAAAGTGTTTGTTTAAACAAATACTAATTTTCTAAGAAAATGACTAAGTCTGAAAATAAAGTAGCAAATAAAGGAGATATTTTTTCTTGATTCCAAAAGTGTTCTATCATCTTATTTTACAAGATGATCCCACTGCCTCTGTTGTCTTAACACAACTGAAGAGGTCTATACCATTTAGTTTTCTTTGACATAGTTCACGGTACCTTGTTGTAGTGGGAGAGTTTCTAGGAACTCACCTTCTTATAACTTGGAAGACACTAGTGATTAAAATCCATTGTGAGTTTAAACAAGTAATGGATTGTCAAGATAAGAAACTAAGAAGAAAGCCAAGAGAACTATGGTTTGATCCATTCACATGGAGTAACCTAAAGTTTTCTGTTACAAGGACATGAAAGGAAATTTTCGTTAATAAGTCTATTCAATGGACTTAACAAAACTTCCTGTTCCTAGTTTTATAGGTTTGAGTTTATCTAAACCTATGGCTTGTGGTATACCTGGTAATTACTTACTCTAATGCAAGCATGAGATGCTGATGCATTTTCTTTCCAATGGAAATCTATAGAAGCTTCACAACTTCTTAGATATAGATTTTATTTATCTAAGGAAAAGTTTCAACTATTCCAGAGAAGATAAAGCCATGAAAGAATTCTTAAATCAACAATGAGAGGTCTCAGATATGCTTTAGTATGCCTTAGACCAGACACCTGCTGTTGAGTGGGAGTAATGAGTAGGCATCAGATTAATCCAGGAGAGGAACATTGGAAGACAATCAAGTAAATCTTAAGATTAAGAAGAGGAACTATATGTTAGTCAATAAGGGTGTTTGTTTGAAACTCTTAGACTACACCACATCAGATTTCGAGACTTGCCTGTGTGCTAGAAAGTCTGCTGATGAGATGGTGATTACTTTGGGGGTGGAGTAGTGATTTTGGAGAAGTGTAAAAACCTATCTGAAATCTCTTGGTCTACCAGAAAGAGACTGAATGTTAAAAGTTGCAGGAAAGATACTTATTCAGTCTAAGGAAAGTTCTATACATTTGTGGCAGTGTTCAAACTTGCCTTAACTACTAGGGTTATTTCCTGAATAACAAAAGAGTAGTTGCCCAAAAGTATAGAATCCAGTATCCCAAGAAAGTAGACATATAGAGAGGAATTTCACATTATCAAGGATTTTGTGATTAAGGAAGAGTAATGGTGGAGAAGAGGTTGTGTTTAATTCAACCTATCAGATCCTATTACGAGGAGTATACTACTATTACACTTGATTGGTATATCAAGGTGTTAATGATTATTTGAAATGCATTTTTTGTTTTATATTAGTGCAAGTGGGAGTTTGTTGGGTTTTATGCCCTAAATAAAACTCATTTCATATAATCAGATTTACTTATTAATAAAGATCAGAAATAACATTTTATGTTGCATGGTTCACATGATTTATTTCATGATTATATATGTATATAATGTATGAATTCTTTTTAAGTCCAGAACATATGGGTTGGCTAAAGATTATAGTGTTGTCAGCACAGTGGAATATAATCTTTATTATATGTTCAAAAGTTGATTCCCTGATTTGTCAGAACACTGGATTTAGACTGGCATGGTATAATCAGCGATAGGTATTCTTACACCTTGGAAAAGTGTTATGTCCTTTCCAGGACATTGGCAAAGTTTACCAGTATCGGATGCATGGAGTATGCATTGGAATGGACCGATATTGAACTTTGAATTAGATTTTGAAACTTACCGTAAATATCTATTCAATTCAATATCATAAGTTGATCCTAGATCACATGATCGAAATCCTGATATGGTTAGGCTCAATTTCAAGAGTATTATTCGTGTTCTTTGATTTGTTAGTTAAGCCTAATTTGTAGTCTGGGCAATACGTACATTTTGGGAACACGGTAGTGCAATTGAGTGGGAGCGCTAACATAAATATGGAATCTATAGCTTCTATTTGGCAAATAGAAGTAAAGGATGATTTCCTTCGAGCTTAACCAAACGAAGATAAATGGTGGAGATCTCATTTCACTTAGGTGAAATATCATTTATACAGGGTTAAGTGTTTTAAGGATAAAATACATTGTAGGGTGTTACGGTAATTTAATCCTGTACAGTGTAAATCATCTATATAGAGGATCATTGATCACATTAGGGTTATAACAATGGATAACTGATGACGTGTCTATATCATGGAACATATAGAGCGTTTCTATATGACTGAGAGTGCAGTTCCAAGTTCTAAGTGTGGATTCAATGAGGAATTAATAAGTTAGAGAATTTACTTGGTAAATTCGGTTCGACTTATTGGAAGCTCGGTTATATAGACCCATGGTCCCCATACTAGTTGAGGCCATACTGCTTGTAAGACTCAGTTAATGGATTTTAATTAATCAATTATAATTCTAAAAGTTAGACTATGTCTACTTTATGAATTCTCACAGTTTAAGGATGAAATCGTAAAGAAAAGGGTTTCTAGGTTTAATTATTAATTAAGAGACTTTGTATGTCTAATTAATAATTATTTTAAATGACAATATTATTTAATAATCTATTTTAGTTATTAAATAATTAGTTTTGGCATTTAAATGATTAGAATTGGAAAAATGGCATTTTTGGCGAAATAGAAATAAAATTGAGGAAACTGCAAAATCCAAGTGAGGCCCATTTCCCTCTATGTCCGAGCACTCCTTTGTGTTTCCCAATTATTATTTTTATTTTTTTAATTGCCATGTAATTGCTAATCAAAGCCTAGTTATAATAGGAAAGTGGTGGATCACACTAAATAAGGCAGTTAATTTATTACACAGTAATTAAGGAAACTGTTTTATTTGGAAAGTTGTGCTCTCCTTTTTCCCTATATAAAGGAACCTTGCTCTCTTCTCTTGTATAGATGATAAGCCACGAAATTCAAGAGAAAAATAGAGAGAAATTTCGAAATCCTTGTGAGATGAGTAGTGCCCACACACATCAAGTGGTATCTCAACCATAGTATGGAAGACTATGGAATTTCTGCATCAAAGAAGATCCAGGTTCAGATCTTGGTGATGCTCTGCTACAAAAAGGAATCAAGGGCTAGAGAACTGAACGGAAGGAGTCATATTATTCCGCTGCACCCACTGTAAGGTTTTCTAACTTTATATGTGTTTATTTTCATTGTTTTAGAATTCATATTAGGTTGTTAATCCAACATACTTGTTAGTAAATCTAGATCCTGGTAAAATAATTTCCAACAGGGTTAGTGTTTCGAATTGAAGAAGAAAGAAGAAGGAAGAGGTCTCATCTAAGTTTTTAGCTTTGGAGGCATTAGTTGGATAATGAGACCATAACCTTCCTTTTATACTATTCTTCAATAGGGTTAGGGCTGAATTAAATGGATTAAAAAAGAATAAAATATCGGGCAAAAATACCTCTTGGCCGTATACAATAAGTGGACCAATCTCTAGTTACAATTTTGCCACTTTATTTCAACCACTTGTTCTTCTTTTCAATAATACCATATTTTTCAATTCAACCTTATAAATGCTAAACTATTTATTTAATAATTAAAATAACTATCAAATAAAATTGTCATTTATAATATTTATTAATTAGACTCCATAAAGTCTCTTAATTAACAAATAAACCCCAAAACACTATTTCTTCACAATCAAGCCATAACATAGTGAAAATTCATAAACTAGACATAGTCTAATTTTAGAATTATAATTGATTAATCAAAATCAATTAACTGAGTCTTACAAGCAGTATGGTCTCAACTAGTATGGGGACCATGGACCTATATAAACTGAGCTTCCAATAAGTCGAACTGAATTTACCAAGTGAATTCCCCAACTTATTAATTCCTTATTGAATCAACACTTAGAACTTGGAATTGTACTCTCAGTCATATAGAACGCTCAATATGTTCCACGATATAGATACGTTATTAGTTATCCATTGTTATAATCCTAATTTGATCAATGACCCTCTTATAGATGATCTACATTAAATAGGAACTTAAATTACCGTTACACCTTCAATGTATTTTATCCTTAAAACACTTAGCTCCGTATAAATGATATTTCAACGAAGTGAAATGAGATCTCAACCATTTATCTCTGTTTAGCCAAGCTCGAAGGATATCATCGTTGCACTTCTAAATTCCCATAGAAGTTATAGACTCCATATTTATGTCAGCGCTCCCACTCAATTATACTATCATGTCCCCAAAATGTACGTATCACCCTGACCCAAAAGTAGGCTTAACTAACAAATCAAAGAACATGTATAAATATTACGGTAAATTTTAACAAATCTAACCTAACCATATCAGGATTAAGATCATTTGATCTAGGATCAACGGGTGATATTGAATTGAATAAATATTACGGTAAATTTTAACAAATCTAATCAAAGTTCAATATCGCTCCCTTCCGATGTATACTCCATACATCCGATACTGGTAAACTTTGCCAATGCCCTGGAAAGGACATAACACTTATCCAAGGTGTAAGAATACCTATCGCTGATTATACCATGCCAGTCTAAATCAAGTCTTCTGACAAATCAGGGAATACACTTTCGAACATATAATTAAGATTATATTCCACTGTGCTGACAACACTAGAATCATTATGTGTATATAATCATGAAATAAATCATGTTAACCATGCAACATAAAATGTTATTTCTGATCTTTATTAATAAGTAAATCTAATTATATTGAAATGAGTTTTATTTAGGGCACAAAACCCAACAAACTCCCACTTGCACTAATATAAAACAAAATGTGCATTTCAAATAATCTCAACACCTTGATATACAAATCAAGTGTAGTAGTAGTATACTCCTCGTAATAGGATCTGACAGGTTGAATTCAACACAACCTTTTCTCCACCATTACTCTTCCTTAATCACAAAATCTTTGATATCGTGAAATTCCTCTCTATATGACTACTCTCTTGGGATACTGGATTCTATACTTTTGGCAACTACTTTTTGGTTATTCAGGAAGTAACACTAGTAGTTAAGACAAGTTGGAACGGTGCCACAAATGTATAGAACTTTCCTTAGACTGAATAAGTACCTTCCCTGCAACTTTAACATTCAGTCTCTCTCTGGTAGACCAAGAGACTTCAGATAGGTTTTTACAGTTCTCCAAAATCACTACTCCACCCCCAGAGTAATCACAATATTATCAGCAGACTTTCTAGCACAAAGGCAAGTATCGAAATCTCATGTGGTGTAGTCTAAGAGCTTTAAACACACCCTTATCGACTAACATATAGTTCCTCTTCTTAATCTTAAGATTTACTTGATTGTCTTCCAATGTTCCTCTCCTGGATTAATCTGATACCTACTCATTACTCCCACTCAACAGCAGGTGTCTGGTCTAAGGCATACTAAAGCATATCTGAGACCTCTCACTGTTGATTTAAGAAATTCTTTCGTGGCTTTATCTTTTCTGGAATAGTTGAGACTTTTCCTTAGATAAATAAAATTATGCCTAGAAGTCGAGAAGCTTCTATAGATTTCCATTAGAAAGAAAATGCTTCAGCATCTTACTAATGTAAGTTGCTTGTATTAGAGAAAGTAATTACATGGTATACCACAAGCCATAGGTTTTGATAAACTTAAACCTATAATACTAGGAACAGGAAGTCTTGTTAAGTCCATTGAATAGACTTATACACGAAAATTTCCTTTCTTGTCCTTGTAATAGAAAATTTTAGGTTATTCCATGTGAATGGATCAAAACATAGTTCTATTTGCTTTCCTTCTTAGTTTCTTATCTTGACAATCCATTACTTGTTTAAACGCACAATGGATTTGAATCACTAGTGTCTTCCAAGTCATAAGAAGGTGAGTTCCTAAAAACCCTCCCACTATGACAAGGTACCGTGAATTATGTCTAAGAAAACTAAATGGTATTAACCTCTTCGGTTGTGTCAAGACAACAGAGGCAGTGGGATCATCTTGTATCGAATAAGATGATAGAACACTAATGGAATCAAGAAAAAAAATATCTCCTTTATTTGCTACTTTATTTTCAGACTTAGTCATTTTCTTAGAAAAGTAGTATTTATTTAAACAAACACTTTCTTATCTATTGACTATGGGATGTTCCACCCCTAATCATTTAGAATAGGTAACAAACATGAAAACCATGGTTAACAGTTCTAGCTTTTCTTAAGATTTCGATTAGGTCATCCATGAATCTAGTAATGGTTTACATTAAGTATACAACCATTGCATCATTCCGAAATTGTATTACCATAGATGGACTTAGGCAACGATTAGTAACTAATCATCAATATGTAACTCGAATATCTGGGGAGGTAAGTTTGGATATAATTCGAAATCAACTTAATGATCTTTGAACTCCATATCTACTAACTATTTCTCCACCCCTATCAGTTCGAAAGATCTTTAACCACTTACCTTAATGGTTTTTCACCATTGCTAGATAATATAATAAAATATCTTGAATTTTAAATTTAGATATTTCATTATTATATTCTAAGTCTTATAATTTAATAAATTTAAATATTACATAAATAAACTAATTTTTTTTTTAAAAAAAGATATTTTATATGGTTAGAATATTTTTTAAAAAAATAATAATAATAAGTTTGAAAAAATTTATGGTTTGAAACCGTAAAATATTTAATCAAACTAAACTAACTAATTTTTCAAATCTTCATGTTATTTTTGCTAAAATATAATTTTAATAAAAAAAATATCTAATAAGATAAAATGTTAAACCTAACATATTCCTAATCTTATAATTTGAATTAATAAAATATATTTCCAAAAATAACAAATTTGAAAAAAAAATATGATATGGTTAGCAAACTTTGAAATTTGAACAAGATTATTTTAAAAGATAATATTTTAATATTGAAGTAAGATCATTCAAATTAAAAAAAATAATATCTGATCTTATAATTAAAATAAATAAAATAATCTAAAATTTCAAAATTAACCATAAGGCTCCTTTGTGAGAAATCAAATTTTCAAAATTCAAAGACTACTAATATCAGAAACTAATTTTAATTAATTAAAAAAAATTGATAAGAATTAATTTTATTCTGACAATTAGATTTTTTATTGAAAATTCAGATTCTACACAAAATTCTACCAAAAATTGGCTTTTGTTTCAATGAAAAACGACTTTTGAATCAAAAGTTATGACGAAAACAAGTTTGAGGCACAGGGGAATGCAATGCATACCCCTGGGCGCGCGGATTGGGGTGTCTGACCGAGCATCAAGGCTGCATGCAGCCTATCTGACCGAGGGACATGGGCGGGACAAGGGTATGCTTCGGACAAGGCTTTGTCTGAAGGGATTTAATCCCATGCGCGTGGCGAGTGTGCTTTCAAACCCTGATATTTTTGTTCAACTTCAAAAAATTATAACTAATTCATCAAAAATCCAAATTAGGTTCTGTAAAAGCCTAAATTTTTTATTTTTTTTGTCTACTTTCCAGAAACAATAATTCCAGATCGAAATAAAAAATATTTCAGTAACATATATTCCGATTTCTAAACTATCATCAAATAAGCACATAAACCACATGAAACCATGCAAATCAATGCATATCATCGTTTTAATTCATATTTCATGAAAGTAAATCATTATATGTTAATGAAACATACATGGTAGTAAATCTAGATCCTGGTAAAATATTTGCCAATACCCTAGAAAGGACATAACACTTATCCAAGGTGTAAGAATGCCTATCGCTGATTATCATGTCAGTCTAAATCCAGTGAACTGACAAATCAGGAAATAAACTTTCGAACATATAATTAAGATTATATTCCACTGCGCTGACAACACTATAATCATTAAAAAATTCATATGTTCTGGACTTAAATAGAATTCATACGTTATATATATAATCATGAAATAAATCATGTGAACCATACAACATAAAATGTTATTTCTGATCTTTATTAATAAGTAAATCTGATTATATTGAAATGAGTTTTATTTAGGGCATAAAACCCAACAAAGCCATCACTAACTATTTATAGGTAACCACCTATGTTTAAGTTAGAATTATTTGGCATTAAAATAATGAAAAAATAAATCATAAAACAAATTAAGTGTGGCCGGCCATGGGCTTTGGATAATGGGCCTCACTTATGCAATTTTTTTGTTTTATTATTTCTGCATCTCATTTTCTCAAAAACGCCAATTTCAAATTCAACCATTTAAATGCCAATTCTAATTATTTAATGACTAAAAATTAATTATTAAATAATATTGTCATTTAATATATTTATTAATTAGAAATATAAAGTCTCTTAATTAATAAATAAACCTAGAATCTCTTTTCTTTACAATTTTGCCCTTGCTTAGTGAAAATTCACAAAGTAGACATAGTCTAACTTTAGAATTACAATTGATTAATCAAAATCAATTAACTGAGTCTTAAAAGCAGTATGGTTTCAACTAGTATGGGGCCATGGACCTATATACACCGAGCTTCAAATAAGTCGAACCGAATTTACCAAGTAAATTCCCTAACTTATTAATTCCTTATTGAATCCACACTTAGAACTTTGAATTGCACTCTCAGTCATATAGAACGCTCTATATGTTCCACGATATAGATATGTCATTAGTTATCCATTGTTATAATCCTAATTTGATCAATGACCCTCTAATAGATTATCTACATTGAATAGCAACTAAATTACCATTACACCTTCAATGTATTTTATCCTTAAAACACTTAGCTCCGTATAAATGATATTTTAGTGAAGTGAAATGAGATCTCCACCATTTATCTCTGTTTAGCCAAGCTCGAAGGATATCATCGTTTCACTTCTAAATTCCTATAGAAGTTATAGACTCCATATTTATGTTAGCGCTCCCACTCAATTATACTATCATGTTCCCAAAATGTACGTATCACCCTCACCCAAAAGTAGGCTTAACTAACAAATCAAAGAACATGTATAATACTCTTGAGATCGAACCTAACCATATCAGGATTAAGATCAATTGATCTAGGATCAACGGGTGATATTGAATTGAATAGATATTACGGTAAATTTTAATATATCTAATCAAAGTTCAATATCCGTCCATTCCGATGTATACTCCATACATCTGATGCTGGTAAACTTTGCCAATGCCCTGGAAAGGACATAACACTTATCCAAGGTGTAACAATACCTATCGCTGATTATCATGTTAGTCTAAATCCAGTGTACTGATAAATCAGGGAATAAGCTTTCGAACATATAATTAAGATTATATTCCACTGTGCTGACAACACTATAATCATTAACAAATTCATATGTTCTGGACTTAAATAAAATTCATACATTATATGTACATAATCATGAAATAAATCATGTGAACGATGCAAAATAAAATGTTATTTCTGATCTTTATTAATAAATAAATCTAATTATATTGAAATAAGATTTATTTAGGGCATAAAACCGAAAAAACTCCCACTTGCACTAGTATAAAACAAAATGTGCATTTCAAATAATGTCAACACTTTGATATACAAATCAAGTGTAGTAGTAGTATACTCCTCGTAATAGGATCTGACAGGTTGAATTAAACACAACCTTTTCTCCAACATTACTCTTCCTTAATCACAAAGTCCTTGATATTGTGAAATTCCTCTCTGTATGTCTACTCTCTTGGGATACTGGATTCTATACTTTTGGCAACTACTTTTTGGTTATTCAGGAAGTAACACTAGTAGTTAAGACAAGTTGGTGTTGGAATTAATTTTACTAGGATCTTAGATCTACTCACAAGTATGTTGATTTAACAACCTAAATATGAACTTTTAAAACGATAAAACAAAAACACAAAAAGTTAAGAATAACTTACAGTGATGGCAGCGGAATTAAGTGTCTCCTTCCACTCAGATCTCTAACCCTTGATTCCTATCTGTAGCAGAGTATAATCAAGATCTGAGCCCGAATGTCCTTCAGTTGGATATGATCCTTCACAGTCTTCCAAACTATGATTGAGGTACTGAGTGATGTGTGTGGGCACTTCTCTCTCACAAGGTAATTCGAAATTCTCTCTCTTTTTCTCTCTTGAATTCGTGTGATATTATGCATGCAAGAGAAGAGAGCAAGGGCTGCTATATATAGGGAAAAGGGAGAGCTCAACTTTTCATATAGGCAGTTTCCTCTTTTACTGTGTAATTGATTAACTGCCTTATTTAGTGTGATCTACCACTTTCCTATTATTGCTAGGCTTTGATTAGCAATTACATGGCAATTAAAATTGAAAACAATAATTGGGAAACATGCAAAGGGGTGGCCGACCATGGTGTGTTATGGGCCTCACTTGAATTTTGCAGTTTCCTCAATTTTATTTCTATTTCTCCAAAAATTCTATTTTTCCAATTCTAATCATTTAAATGCCAAAACTAATTATTTAATAACTAAAATAGATTATTAAATAATATTGTCATTTAAAATAATTGTTAATTAGACATACAAAGTCTCTTAATTAATAATTAAACCTAGAAACCCTTTTATTTACAATTTCATCCTTAAACTCTGAGAATTCACAAATTAGACATAGTCTAACTTTTAGAATTATAATTGATCAATTATAAATCAATTATAGAGTCTTACAAACAGTATAGTCTCAACTAGAATGGGGACCATGGATCTATATGCTGAGCTTCCAATAAGTTGAACCGATTTACCAAGTAAATCTCTAACTTATTAATTACTTGTTGAATCCACTCTTAGAACTTGGAATTGCACTCTCAGATTTATATAGAGCATATTATATGTTTCACGATATCAATATGCTATCTCATTTAACCATTGTTATAATCTTAATGTGATTAAGAGATCCTCTATATAGATGATTTACATCGGGATGGGACCAATTTACCGTTTACACCCCTCAATGTATTTTGCCCCCTAAAACACTTAGTTACCTGTAAATGATGTTTTAGTGATCTAATATATAGTCACTGAAACAAGAGCTCATCCATTTACTTCTGTTTAACTAAGCTCGAAGGGAATCATCACTTTACTTCTATACACCAGTAGAAGCTATAGATTTCCATATTTATGTTCAGCACTCCCACTCAGTTATGCTATCATGTTCCCAAAATATACGTATCACCCTGACCCAAAAGTAGGCTTAACTAATAAATCAAAGAACATGAATAGCACTTCTGAGATTGAGCCTGAGCATATCAGGATTTAGATTCTCTTAATCTAAGATCAACTTCTGATATTGACTTGGAAAGATACAACGGTAAGTTTACAATATTTTTGACCAAGTACAACATCGGTGCAGTCCAATGTATACTCCATACATTCGAAACTAGTATACTTTACCAATGTCCTGGAAAGAACATAACACTTACTCCAAGTGTAAGTATACTTCACCGTTGATTATCACATCAATGTAATGTTGGAAATTATTTTACCAGTATCTTAGATCTACTCACAAGTATGTTGATTAACACCCTAAATATGAACTTTCTAAAACGATGAAATAAACACGGATAAAGTTTAGTAAACCTTAAATTGGGTGCAGCGGAATAATATGACTCCTTCCGTTCAGATATCTAGCCCTTGATTCCTTTCTGTAGCAAAGCATTATCAATATCTGAACCTGGATCTCTTTCTCTGAATCTTTGATGCTGAAACTCCTTCTTGCTGAAAGTCTTTCTTCACGATCTTCCTCACTATGGTTGAGGTATCACTTGCTGTGTGTGGGCACTACTCTTACACTAAGAATTTCAAAATTCAAGAGGGAAGAAAGAGAGAGGGAGTGGTCGGCCAGATAGGGAGAGAGAAGGCTCAGGTTTTTCTGAATCAGAAGTGTAATTTTCTTGAAGCCTTCACTATCTATTTATAGCATTCCACTAGGGTTAGGTTTGAATTATTTGGCATTAAAATAATGAAAATATCAGTTTAAATTGCCTACAAAAGTGGTCGGCCATGCATACTGGATTTGGGCCTCACTTTTTTCAATTTTGCAGTTTTATCTTTTCTGCATTTGATTCTCTCAAAAACGCCAATTTTCTAATTCAACCATTTAAATGCCAATTCTAACTATTTAATAACTATAAATAATTATTAAATAATATTTTCATTTATCATATTTATTAATTGAACCATACAAAGTATCATAATTAACAAATATGCCCCTAAAACTCTTTCTTTACTATTTCGCCCTTACTTAGTGAAAATTTCACAAATAGACATAGTCTAAATTGAGAATTATAATTGATTAATCAAAACCAATTATATGAGCCTTACAAGCAATATTATCTCAACTAGTGCGGGGACCATGGGTCTATATAACCGAGCTTCCAATAAGTAGATCAAGAATTTAGCACTAAAATTCACTAACTTATTAATTCTT
Organism: Cannabis sativa; assembly: GCF_029168945.1. Classification (NCBI taxonomy): domain Eukaryota; kingdom Viridiplantae; phylum Streptophyta; class Magnoliopsida; order Rosales; family Cannabaceae; genus Cannabis; species Cannabis sativa. The sequence continues at coordinate 30,115,751 of NC_083604.1, forward strand.
CGTTGAATCCACGCATAGAACTTAAAATTGCACTCTCAGTATATAGAATGATCTATATGTTCCACCATATAGACGCATCATTAGTTATCCATTGTTATAATCATAATGTGATCAATTATCCTCTATATAAATGGCCTACACTGTAAAGGTATTAGAATACCGTTACACCCTACAATGTATTTTATCCTTAAAACACTTGACCCCGTATAAATGATATTTCAACTTATGTGAAATGAGTACTCCACCATTTATGTTCGTTTGGTCAAGCTCAAACGAGATCATCCTTTGCTTACTATTCGCCAGATAGAAGCTATAGATTCCATGTTTATGCTAGCGCTCCCACTCAATTGCACTACCGTGTTCCCAAAATGTACGTATCACCCTGACCTAAAAGTAGGCTTAACTAACAAATCAAATAACACGAATAGCCTTTCAAGATTGAGCCTAATCATAACAGGATTAAGAACATTTCATCTAGGATCAACTAGGCTGTAAAGCCCGCTTAGTTAATTTGGAAATTAGCAGTTATTTATGTTAATCAGGAAATTATTTATAGCTATTTAAATAATTTATCATTGTTATTTATGGAATTCTGATATGCATGATGATGTCATTAGTAGCTTTTATGTTTCGCATTTCCGGTGTCCGGTATTTTGGAACGCGGCGTTTGGCTCATTAGAAATCGCAACTTAGTATGTTAGTATTTTGGGGACGGGTTTTAGACATTGGGAATGTCGGGAATGGCCGGGAATTTAGAATGTCCCAAAAATACCCCTTTAGTATGATTTTAGTGATTTTATGGTGGAGGGGCAAAATGGTCTTTTTGCCCCATTAGTGTTTTGTCTTATGTGATTTATTAAATGGGAAAAATAATGTTTATTTTCATTATGTTGGCTGAAATAAAATGAGTAATGGTTATGTTAAGTGGGTTTATTTCATTTATTTCATTTTTACAAAATCACTTAGAAAAGAAAATAGAATTTTTTCTTAAAACTCTCTCTTTTCCTCTTCACTTTCGGCTGAGCCTTGGGGGTTCAAAAGGCTGGATTTCTTTGGTGATTCTAGCCCTAATTTGCAACCTATTGATCTCTTGTTGTGGTATGTGTTTTCTAGTTCTTTTCTCTTTAAATTCCTTGAAGAAAATGATGAAAATGGATGATAATGCATGTGATTTTTGAGAGATGTTTCTGCTGTGTTTTGTTGTTGATTTAAGTTGTTTAAAGCATGATTATTGTTGTTGTTTAAGCTATGTTAGAAGCATGTAGGTTAGATTGTTAAAGCCTTGAGTTTTCTTTGCAAAAGTTATGAATTTCGAAAGAAAATGTGATGTTTTGTTTCTGTGTTGTTGTTGTTGTTCTTGTTAGTTTGCAGAGGTTATTTAATGCTTAGTTAAGTAGAATTAAGCTTGTGGATTGCTTGTTTAGGTGGTTTGCTCAAGCTTGAGTTTGGAACTCAAAGCTTGAGCTCCAATGGTGAATTTTGCATGTGTGATTTCTGGGTAGGTTTGATGCTCTAGAATTGTTATTTGGGACCTATAGAGGAGGTCTGGAAAGTTTGGGACCAATTGGGTTTGAATTGGTCAAGATATGTGATTTTTAGTTGGCTGCCTGCGAGGAATTCGGTTGAGCATCCGACCCAGGTGGGATGGGGGTTCGTATTTTCCTGCAACCTGGAATTCGGTTGCAACGCCGTCTTCCTATTGGGGATTTTTCAGAACCCTAGTTTTCCTCGTTTTTGGGTTTTGAGGGGTATTGCCATGCTTTTTATCGATAGGGAAACTTTTAGTTTCGAGTTTTAGTCCCCGGGAAGTGATTTAGCGTGTCACTTATAGCGTTGTGATTTTTATGGTTTAGAGCGATGTCCGTTCGGCCTGGCCATTCAAAGGTTGGCACACTTGAAATCGGAATCCAGGTAAGATTAGTATAACGGTATGCATATGTAGATTACATGTTTAGCGTGCATGTAGGAAGCCTCTAGATTACATTAGTTATGCATTTAGGCTTCGAACCATCCAACTCGTCACGTCGGTACAATTTGGAGTATGACCAAGAATTATGGACCGGCTCGACCGATCAGGCCGACACTTGGTTGGTGGTTCAAAGGTTATTGACCTATCCCGTCGGTACGAGCTGGAGTATGACCGACGGCGGAGTATGACCGCTTCGGCCGATCGGGAGGATACTTGTCAATAAATGCGTCCCCGAACGTTCAAAGCTCAGCACCATGCTGGACATGGCAGAGGCTCGCACATGTTGGACATGGCGATGGCGGGACTCGATCGTGTTGGACACGGCGATGTTTATGTATGGTATTAGTATGCTTTTCTTGCGGATGCAATGAGCTCTCAGTTTACGTTCATGTGTGTAGGTAAAGGCAAGAATGATGGACGTGGCCGAGCATATGAGATTGTACATGTCGGGGCGGTTAGGCCTGGAGCGTACGATCCTCGGGGCCAGCGGGAGATTTTTGTAGCTCGTTAGACGACTTTCATTTTGATGTAAAAGTTGAACGAGTTAAAAGTTTTGTAAATATTTTTATAAATCGGGATCCCGAGACTTTTTGCAAAATGGTTTATAAGTTTAATGAAAAGCAAAATTTTAATTAATCACGTTTTTCCATAAACCTCGTTGATTAGCAACGAGCCGCACAAGACGTTTAAAAGTCACGTAATACGCCTAAGATAGTTAGGGTGTTACAATTTGGGTATCGGGCTGCAGCCGGGGTTGTCTTAGAAGATCGTCACGACATGTACGATCATCATCGGCCAGTTAGCTCGGTTCACGGTTCGGTAAGCCTTTATTGCTTTAGTAGTTTATTTTATTCGGTTATGAAAAAAGAAAAAGGCTTAGGAAGCATGTTAGTAACGATAGTAGAATAGGCGCATGTTTCATTTCTAATTTCCAAATTAAGCGGCATTAGTAAGCTCGCCGCGAATACGACCCGATATGCCAACTCTTGGTTTCGCGAGCGGTTCCCCAGAGATGGACGCCGAGCCGGACTACACGTGAGTCGAGGCAACTCGTGGGGTCGAATCGGGGAGAGGAGCTCGGTTTCCCCCACCGCTGGGGCCGAGGTGGAGGTCCCCGAGGCGGGGCTCGTGGTCGGGGTGATGAGAACCCGCCACGGGCTACCCGAGGCTCCGCCCAGTAGATCGGGGAGCCCCGAGCCGGGAGTTGCGGTTTGCGGAGATGCAAGCCCGGATCGAAGAACAAGACCTCGAGATCTCGTAGGTTGAGACGAGCGGGGAGTGCTCCTCTGCCGGTTCCGTGCGGAGTTCCGGTGGCACCTCGCTCGCCGCCTGTGCCCGAGTAGAGATGGTAGTGGCGGCCCATAGATTGGAACCGTTGTATGAGCGGTTCGGAGCAAGCACCTCCGGTATTCTGGGAGGACCGGATGTGTCGAAAGCCGAGCAAAGGGCTTACTACGGTGATCACCAGAATTCCCCGAACTTTATGGGTGTCACCCTAACGACGAAGTGGTCCAGCGCCACATTCCGGTTCCGGAGGATGCCCCGGTATGGTGGGACATGGTGTCTCGCATTCACGATGTCACCACCATGTCCAGGGAAAGGTTCCAAGATCTCTTCAACGCGAAGTACTACAATGAGGCGGTTAGAAGCGCCAAGAGGAAAGAGTTCGTTCACCCGACCTACGGCGGAGAGAACATGAGCGTCACCGAGTATACTACTCGGTTGTGGGACCTATTGGCCGAGGTTAGCCTCGGGAATTGTGCCGACCGACTTCGGCGGGAAGGAGAAGTACACGGACGGGTTGAATCCCAAGATCGGGCATGACTCGATGATTACCACGGACGACGGCACCACCTACGCTCGGATGGTGGAGAAGGCACCGCGAGCCGAGGCGCGCAAAGGGGGTGCATGTCGAGTCGGCTAGTACTCCGATTAGTGGCGGAGCTCACCTACCCTCTGCATCGGGATTTAGCAGGGGGAGTAGTGGTTCGGCCATTGATCGGAGGAAGAGGGCACCCAACGCCGGCGGCTCGAGTCGAACAAGAGGTTCGGGGGAACCGAACGGAGGGAGTCGTCTGGTGGTAATGAGACTCGATTCTCCTATCCCGAGTGCCCTAGCACGAGAGGCACCATCGGGGGAGAGTGCAAGGGGCGGGGATGCTTTCATTGTGGCAGCCGGGCACTTCAAGAGGGAATGTCCCCGGCTCGGCCGCAGGCACCGGAAGCTCCGGCGATACCCACTCCGGCCGGGGTATTCGCCATCACGCGGCGATGCGTATGCCACCCATCGTTGTTACGGGTCGATTTTTATTAACGACTCGCTTTATTCAAGGTTTGATTACGGGGCTACACGTTCTTATGTGGCGGCCGAGTCTTTAGTAAGTTGGGTAGACCCTTTGATAGATATGAGTCGGGGGTTTGGAACCACGTTACAGCGGAGAATTGGTTATCTCCAATAGGTGGATTAGGTCTATGCCGATCGAATAGATGGTAGAGAGTTAAGCGCCGATGCGATAGAGATGAGCTTAGTCGAATTTGATATTATTTTAGGAATGGATTTCCTATCTAAATATTCGGCGAGCATTATTGTAAGAGAGGAAGATGGTGGTCTTCCAACCGAAAGTGAAGAACCGTTCGTGTTTGTGGGTTCGGTTCGTGGATCTCGGATCCCGGTGATCTCGGCTATGTCGGCGAGAGAATTATTGCACGGTGGGTGCTTAGGGTTTCGGCGTGGTGGTGGACACCACTTCGCCGCACACCTGTCGCCGGAGACATCGAGTGGTTCGGAATTTTTGGACGTTTTTCCCGAAGAACTTCCAGGTTACCACCTCATCGGGAGATTGACTTTGTGATTGACTTGGCACCTGTGGGTGGATCCGTTTCTAAAGCCCCGTATAGGATGGCTCCGCTGAACTTAAGGAGTTAAAGATTCAAATTCGTGGGTTGCTTGACATAGGGTTCATTCGGCCCGAGTGTGTCACCTTCGGGGAGCCCTTGCCTTGTTCGTCAAGAAGAAGGATGGATTCTATGAGGATGTGCATCGACTACGGAGAGTTGAACAAGCCGACGCGTGAAGAATAAATATCCATTACCTAGGATCGATGACTTGTTCGATCGGCTTCGAGGAAGACGGCTCTTCTAAGATTCGATCTCCGTTCGGGTTATCATCGGTTGAGGATCCGAGAGGAGGACATTCCAAAGACGGCTTCCCGCACTAGGCATGGACACTACGAGTTCCCGGTTATGTCATTCGGACTAACCAATGCTCCCGCATTCATGGACACGATGAATAGAGTATTCAAGGATTTCCTCGATATACGTGTGATTGTGTTTATCGACGACATCCTCGTGTACTCTCGGTCGGAGAGGAGCATGAGTTACATCTTCGGATGACCGCAACGACTTCGAGAACATAGACTCTACGCCAAGTTCAAGAAAATGTGAGTTACGGTTGTCTCGGGTGTCCTTCCTAGGGCACATTGTGAGTAAGATGGGATCAAGGTGGATCCCGGGAAGATTGAATCCGTCGGTGATTCGTCGAGACCGAAGACAAGGTGACGGAGATCGAAGCTTTTGGGATTAGCCGGGTACTACCGTAGGTTCGTGGAGGGGTTCTCCAAAATTTCAATGCCCCTAACCGAGCTTACAAAGAAGAATCGGCCGATTTATGCGAGTCGGATAAATGCGAAACTAGTTTTCGGGAGCCGAAACAGAGGTTGATTCTTGCTCCGTACTAGCTTTGCCTTCGGACGAGGAGAAGTTCGTGTGTTCATTGTGACGCATCCAAACAGGGGTTTGGGGTGCGTATTGATGCAAGCCGACGGGTTATCGCTTATGCCTCCCGTCGCAAAGGATTATGAAAAGTGATACCCGACTCATGATTTAGAATTGGCCGCGGTGGTTTTTGCACCGAAGATTTGGCGGCATTACTTGTATGGGGAGAAGTGCGAGATCTATACTGAGCCATAAAAGTCTCAAGTATTTCTTTACTCGTAAAGATTTGAACATGAGACAAAGGCGTTGGTTGGAATTAGTGAAGGACTATGATTGTGAGATCCTTTACCATCCCGGAAAGCCAATGTTGTGGCCGATGCCCCGAGCGTAAAGTGGTCCCGGCAGAGTGGCTAGCATGGTTCAGATCTCACCCCGCCGAGAGGATATGGTTAGGTCCAAGACGTGAGTTTGTGGTAGGTCGGCTTCACAACTTAACGCTGCAATCCGATACGTTAGAAAGAATAAAGGTTGCTCAGACGACAGATCCGGAGTTAGTGAAGATCCGAGATGAGGTATTGGCTGGTCAGGCCAAAGACTTTTCAGTGTCAGACAGTGGAATACTCTTGTATAAAGCCAGGGTTTGTGTCCCGAGCAGTGTGGACTTGAGGAACGAGATCTTTGAGGAGGCTCATTCTACCCCGTATTCTCTGCATCCCGGCACCACCAAGATGTACCAAGATTTGAAACCGTACTTCCCGGGTGGAGCCGGTATGAAGAAGAATTTGGTAGAATTCGTATCGAGATGCCTCACGTGTCGGCGGATCAAGGCTGAACATCGAGACCAGCGGGGTTGTTGCAACCTCTAACCCTACCGGAATGGAAATGGGAGGATATTACGATGGATTTTGTGGTCGGGTTACACTGGGACCACGGGTATGTATGATTCCATCTGGCAGTGGTGGATCGATTTACGAAATCTGCTCATTTTACGGTTAGAACAACGTTTACGGTGGATCACTTGGCGAGTTATATGTTAGGGAGATAGTGAGACTTCACGGGTACCGAAGTCTATAGTTTCGGACGAGGGGATCCGAAATTCACCTCCAAATTTTGGCAAAGTTTGCAACGGGCAATGGGTACAAAGCTAAAATTCGGTCTGACATTCCATCCTCAGACAGATGGTCAGTCCGAAAGGACAATTCAGATATTGGAGGACATGCTGAGAGCCTGTGTTATGGACTTTGAGGGTTCATGGAATAAATACTTACCGTTAATAGAGTTTTCGTATAACAACAGTTATCAGAGTACGATAGGGATGGCACCCTATGAACTGTTGTACGGTAGGAAACGTAGATCCCCTATCCACTGGGATGAGACAGGGGAGAGGAAATACCTAGGTCCGCAGTCGGTTCGGCGGACCAATGAGGCAATAGAAGATTAAAGCTAGAATGCTTGCCTCCCAGAGCAGACAGAAGAGTTACGCAGATCCGAAACGTAGGGATGTTGAGTTCCGAGTAGGGGACCATGTGTTTTTACGAGTATCTCCGATGAAGGGGATTAAACGTTTCGGGAAAAGAGGCAAGTTATGCCCTAGATTTACAGGACCTTTCGAGATTCTCGAGAAGATAGGTCAAGTGGCATATCGGTTAGCATTGCCTCCCGGCTTTATCGGCGGTGCACAACGTATTTCATGTCTCAATGTTGAGAAAATACGTTTTGAGACCCCTCTCATATACTCGGTTATGAGAGCCTTCACCACGTCGGATATGTCCTATGAGGAACGGCCCGGTGCGGATCTGGATAGAAAGGATAAAGTCCTTCGGAATAAGACCATAGCGTTGGTCAAGGTTCTCCGGAGAAACGATGGAGGTGGAAGAAGCCACCAGGAGCTAGAATCAGATATGCGAGCTCAATATCCAGAGTTATTCAGGTTAGATTTCGGGGACGAAATCCTTTTAAGGGGGGGATAGTTGTAAAGCCCGCTTAGTTAATTTGGAAATTAGCAGTTATTTATGTTAATCAGGAAATTATTTATAGCTATTTAAATAATTTATCATTGTTATTTATGGAATTCTGATATGCATGATGATGTCATTAGTAGCTTTTATGTTTCGCATTTCCGGTGTCCGGTATTTTGGAACGCGGCGTTTGGCTCATTAGAAATCGCAACTTAGTATGTTAGTATTTTGGGGACGGGTTTTAGACATTGGGAATGTCGGGAATGGCCGGGAATTTAGAATGTCCCAAAAATACCCCTTTAGTATGATTTTAGTGATTTTATGGTGGAGGGGCAAAATGGTCTTTTTGCCCCATTAGTGTTTTGTCTTATGTGATTTATTAAATGGGAAAAATAATGTTTATTTTCATTATGTTGGCTGAAATAAAATGAGTAATGGTTATGTTAAGTGGGTTTATTTCATTTATTTCATTTTTACAAAATCACTTAGAAAAGAAAATAGAATTTTTTCTTAAAACTCTCTCTTTTCCTCTTCACTTTCGGCTGAGCCTTGGGGGTTCAAAAGGCTGGATTTCTTTGGTGATTCTAGCCCTAATTTGCAACCTATTGATCTCTTGTTGTGGTATGTGTTTTCTAGTTCTTTTCTCTTTAAATTCCTTGAAGAAAATGATGAAAATGGATGATAATGCATGTGATTTTTGAGAGATGTTTCTGCTGTGTTTTGTTGTTGATTTAAGTTGTTTAAAGCATGATTATTGTTGTTGTTTAAGCTATGTTAGAAGCATGTAGGTTAGATTGTTAAAGCCTTGAGTTTTCTTTGCAAAAGTTATGAATTTTGAAAGAAAATGTGATGTTTTGTTTCTGTGTTGTTGTTGTTGTTCTTGTTAGTTTGCAGAGGTTATTTAATGCTTAGTTAAGTAGAATTAAGCTTGTGGATTGCTTGTTTAGGTGGTTTGCTCAAGCTTGAGTTTGGAACTCAAAGCTTGAGCTCCAATGGTGAATTTTGCATGTGTGATTTCTGGGTAGGTTTGATGCTCTAGAATTGTTATTTGGGACCTATGGGGAGGTCTCGGAAAGTTTGGGACCAATTGGGTTTGAATTGGTCAAGATATGTGATTTTTAGTTGGTTGCTCGCGAGGAACCGACTCGGTTGAGCATCCGGATTCGGATGGGGGGTTCGTAGATTTTCCCGACCGGAATTCCATTGGCAATGCCTTCCGTTAGGGGATTTTTCGAGACCTTAGTTTTCCTCGTTTTTGGGTTTTTAGGGGTATTGCCATGCTTTTTATCGATAGGGAAACTTTTAGTTTCGAGTTTTAGTCCCCGGGAAGTGATTTAGCGTGTCACTTATAGCGTTGTGATTTTTATGGTTTAGGAGCCGATGTCCGCCGTTCGGCTTCGGTTCCAAGTCGGGTTGTTGACCCACACCGAAATCGGAATCCAGGTAAGAGTAGTATAACAGTATGCATATGTAGATTACATGTTTAGCGTGCATGTGGAAGCTTGCTAGATTACATTAGTTATGTATTTAGGCTTCGAACCATCCAACCATTTGTCACGTCGGTACGGGCCGGAGTATGACCCGGCGGCGGAGTATGGCCAGGTTCGACCGATCAGTCGACACTTGGTTGGTGGTTCGGTGCTATTGACCTATCCCCGTCGGTACGAGCCGGAGTATGACCAAGAATGGAGTATGACCGGTTCGACCGATCAGGAGGATACTTGTCAATAGTACCGTCCCCTGAACGTTCAAAGCTCAGTTCCATGTTGGACATGGCAGTAGTGCTCAGTACCATGTTGGACATGGCAGTAGCGGGACTCAGTATCGTGTTGGACACGACAGTCAGTTTTATGTATGGTATTAGTATGCTTTTCTTACTGAGTCTGTCGACTCACAGTTTACGTTCATGTGTAGGTAAAGGCAAGGTCGTAGGGCGATGGGCCGTGACCGAGCATATGAGATTGTACATGTCGGGGCGGTTGAGCCTGGAGCGTACGATCCTCGGGACGGCGGGGCGAGATTTTGTAATGCTTGTCGTTAGACGACTTTCATTTTGATGTAAAAGTTGAACAGTTAAAAAGTTTGTAAATATTTTTATAAATCGGGATCCCGAGACTTTTTGCAAAATGGTTTATAAGTTTAATGAAAAAGCAAAATTTTAATTAATCACGTTTTTCCATAAACCTCGTTGATTAGCAACGAGCTGCACAGTACGTTTAAAAGTCACGTAATACGCCTAAGATAGTTAGGGTGTTACATAGGCGATATTGACTTGAATAGATATTACGGTAAGTTTAATAAATCTAAGTCAAAGTTCAATATCGGTCCCTTATGATGCATACTCCATGCATCCAACCTGAGCTTTACTTTAACCAATGCTCTGGAAAGAACATAGCACTTCTCCAAATGCAAGTAAACTTTGTTGTAGATTATCATATCAGTAAAATCCTATGTCTGATAAATCTAGGAAACTTTATTCACATAGTCATGTTTACTTTCCAATGTGTTGACGGCACAATAAACATGATCAAGTATGTGAAAAGGGTTTCAGATGAATTTATACATTATGTACATATAATCATGAAATAAATCATGTGAACCATGAAACATTAAATGTTATTTCTGATCTATATTAATAAGTAAATCTGATTATATTGAAATGAGTTTTACTTAGGGCATAAAACCCAACATGTAAATCCAAAACACTGATGAACAGGGACCAAATATTTTGAATCATATAATCACAATCACATTCCACTATATTGACAATACTGCAATTGTGAATAACTATATGTTCTGGATTTAACTGATTTTGTGCATATATCAAATATATATATTAAACCATAAACATGTAACATACATGTAATTATAAATCACTTCAAAATTCTAAATTGATAACTAACCAGATTGTAATGGGTTTTATTTAGGGCACAAAACCCAACAAACTCCCACTTGCACTAACATAAAACAAGTTGTGCATTACAATCAATCTTTTCCCTCGATCCTCTGATCAAGTGTAGTATGTTTGAATCCACCCATATTTCTGGAACCTGGTTCATAACACTTATGAAACATCCTTAACTATATGCTTTACTCATCAAGGGATACTGAAATCCTTACTGCCCATTAAGTACATCTGAACAAATAGAAGACATATCTCTCAAATTTTCAAATTTGGAATTGAGATAATGCAGTGTAGAATTTTCTTCAGTAAAATAACTTTCTAGTAATTTCGAATTTACAAAGTTATATCTTCTCTGATGAAGCTTGAATTATTATAGATGAGTTTTTACACTCTTCTACAATGATTCCTCCACCCCCAAAGTAACCACCATCACAAATTCTTAATGAGTTGGTGTGGATATTAGGATCATTAATGCATAGTTCCTTAATATCTAACATATGGGTCACTTTTATAAATCTTTCTTGATTGTCCCCTAATGTTCCCCATTTGATTACATCTCAGATGGCTCCCATTCAATAGCAGATGTCTGGTTAAAAACTTTTAACCTTTTACTATTGTTTTGAGGGATATCTCGTTGTGACTTATTATCTTAGTCTGAAACTGTAAGTTTCTTTAAGACTAGGTCAACAACATAGCAGTCTAGTATTTGAATTGTAAAATACAAGCTAGAGATTAACCAATCAAATCAAGATACCATAAAATGTTATGAGGATTAGAAATCTTGGCTGAAGTCATTCAAATAGACTATGCAAGAATTCTTCTATCTTATTATCATAATTCTGATAAGTTCTTTCTATCCATGTGAATGGTTAGATTTGTTTTATCAGAGGTGTTCTTAAGTTCCTATCACAAATATCAACCAAACGAAGATGGGTAAAGAATTTTAATATTCTCCCACTCAACTAAGGTAATGTGATACATTGTCAAAGAACTTTAATGGTATCATTAAGTATTACAACAATAAATCTAAACTGGAACATATAATCAAGATCAAGGATTTATACTGATAATAGCTAATTTATTATATTATTTCCATGTTTAAAATTATGTGTCACAAAGAGTACTGTGTAATAAAGTCCACCCCTAAGTTTATAGAGATTATGATCCACCCTAAAGGTTGTAAATCCCTAAGTGTGATAGAGAGTCTGTGGAGTTGAATATAATCCAGAGTTCATTAGATATAAAAGATCGTTGAACTGCATATTATTCTTAACTTTTCTCCACCCTTATCAGATCAAAAGATCTTTTTATTAAACAAATTCTCAATAATTGTTTTAGAACTAACAATTATTCATAAACATAGAAATAATTTCTAGTGTTTATGTAGTAATAACTCTGTAAGGAGTTTAAATAACTATAGAATTTGTATCAATAATAAAAACACATACACATACAAACATAATAAATATAACAATTGGTAATAGATCTATAAGATAAAGTACTGAAGCTCAACTCATAAATTGCAATTAAAAATTGAATTTTATTATAAACCAAAAAAAATTGTTTGCAATATTATGAGAAACAACCAGGGAATAAAATCCCAAACTTGAAATCCAAATTGTTTGAAAAATTAAACAATTAATTCAAAAAAAAATGGAGCTTCTTCTTTATCATAGACGACCTCCATCCACAATCCAGCTTTCAGATTCAACTCGTTATGAAAGCATCCGAGTTTAAGAAGCTTGAGCTATAAGAAGAATAATAAAAAAGGTTAGTAGTCCAGAATTAATAATCCAAATGGATAATAATTCACTAAAACACATCAGTTTATAAAGAAATACCTTGTTTCTTTGCAAGAAGCTTAGGACATTGGGATTTCCAATGGCCTTTCTCATTGCAGTAGAAACATTTTCCTTTTGGTGTATCACCAGAAGCTCCAGCCTTTTTGGTCTTAGCTGCTTTCCCAGCTTGAGCTCGCTTCGTGGCATTTTTCCACTTCTTCTTATTATTGGATTTGGAAGTAGAAGCAACATGTGCCTCAGGATTACTTGTCTTATTACCATTTCCAGAATTCTGAGGTTTATTCCCTCTTTTCTTGGGACCAATAAAATTTTCATATGTCTGAAGGTCGTTGACTAAAGTATGAAAGTCTTGTTACTTCTTATTCATGACATAATTTGATGTATAGGGCACAAAGTCTGGAGTCAGACTATTCAAGATGAGACTCACTTGAGTAGTCTGATCCATTTTAGCACCATGATTTTGGGCTTCTTAGAAATAACTAGCCATCAGGAGAAGGTGATCACGCACATTCTGATGGGGTTCCATCCGTGCGTTGATGAATTTCTTAGTCGCGTCAAAGCGAGACTGGATAGATGCCATACTGAATAGCTCAGTTAACTGCGTCATGATTTCTGCAGCCGTGACAGTGTTAGCAAACCTTGTTTTCAAGGTGTCAACCATGCTGGAAAGCATGAAGTATCGAGCTTTATTGTTAGCATTCTGCCAACGCTCGAACTTCTCTTTAACAACTTTGGTTGCATTGTCACCTGGCTGCTCAGGGGACGGCTCAGTCAACACAAACAGGGCACTTTCACCTATGAGAGCAATATTAATGTTCTCTCCCCATTTTGGGAAGTTAGCTCCATTTAGCTTATTTTCAGTCAACAGTGATAACATTGGATTCGACATTGCAATTCAGGATACTACAAGATAATAAATAAATATCAATTATGGTTTAAGACAAAATCTTATTCAGAAATTATTAGCACATAGCAAGTAGGAATGACTAGAGAAAATACTAAAAAAATACAATCCTAAATAATTTCCAAGGTTTTCAACAAACTGATATCAGTGTCCCGTTTAGGCGAGAGTCAAAGCTATCATCCATTGAATAGAGTTGTCAGCTCATCTAAAATGACAAACATTCTAGCAACCTTTTATTCGATCGAAAAGAGAATCCGACGTTGTCCCGTTTAGGCGAGAGTCAAGGTCATTCCTATTTCATGAGCTTCCACCATTGTTTCATATGTTTGTAAGTCTTATACAGTCACCACCATTAGGGTGATCAATACTAATATAAAAAACTTACAAATATACTTATCTTTCGAGATTAAACGGCGCTAACTTGCTAATGAACGTTCCTCCATTAGGGAGGATTACTCACTAAAACAATAGCTATGTAAGACCAACAATGGAGATCGAATATCTTAATAATAATAAAGCTCATTATTTAAAATGTATTTTCTTCTATTATTTATTTATTTTAAATCTATATATATATTAATTAAATTTTAAATTTAGAATAAAACTCTAAATAAAGGTTAATTTAATATTTGTAAAATTAAACTTAGATGGTTAAGAAAATAAAATGAATTATTTCCATCTTAGTATTAATTTTCCAACAAATATTAAGAAAATTACTTAATTTAAGTTGTATTAATTTAAATTAATTTGCAACTCAAATTAAAATTTTCTACAAATATATATACTGTATTTCTAAAAAAAATATACAATTTTCGAAATACACTAAAATAAATCAAACTTTACTAGAAAAAATACTTCAAGCAAAGATACTATCTATCTAGATTTTCTTGACTAATTAATTTAATTTCTAATAATATATTTTAGTTCCTTTATTTTAAATTAATCATTAAATGAAAAAATCATTGATTTAAGTTGATTCAAAATTAATTAAAATAATTAATTTACAACTTTAATCTATCTTTCAAGATAAATTAAAAATCATCTTGCATAATCATATGCAATTTCGAAAAATGATTAATAAAATAATTAAAATATATTTTGAAAATTATTCAAATTTAAGTTGTTATGAAAATACCCAACTTAAAATAATTTTCTATTTAATTAAGTATCATGAAAATAACAATATTTAAGTATCATTATGAAAATCAACTTAGATATTTAATAACTTAATTAAATGTATTAAATTCATGAAATAAATAATTAAGTGTAGAGAAGGCTTAATTATTAATTTCCAATTTAATACAAGGAAAAATATGCTTAATTGAATTGTACCAAAATTAATTATTAAACAATCAATGATATTTTCCTATATTAAAAAGAATAATCAGTATAGAAATAACTATCTAGAAAATATCTCAATTTAACTAAGTATCTTTTCAAGATTTGGAAAATATCTGATTTAAGTTATTATAGAAAGAATCTATAATTTACAACTTAAAATTTTTTAAATAAAATTTAATTAAATATCAAAATTAGGTGGTAACTACCAAATTTAAAGATATTCCATTTTAAGTTTAAAACCAACTTAAAAATATCTTTTAAGAATCTTCAATAATTAATTCCTAGAATTCCTCAAATACAAATAACTAATTTATAACTTAAATAGGAATATTTAAGGAAACAATAAAAGTAAGTTTCAGAAAGAATCTAGTTAGTTAAAATTCTTTATTTAGTTAAATACAAGAAAAATACAAATAGTTTATCTAGAAATAAAATTCATTAAACTATGTTTTTCTTAAATTAATTTCATAGAAATTAATTATGTTGCTATTCAATTTTATTTGGTCAAACTAGTTTAATTAACCTAGCACAGTTATCCAAATCAGGCAAATGGGCCTTCACAATTGGGGTTGTTCATGTGAGGGGGGGCTGGGTTCAGTATGTCGTACCAACTTCTAAGGCTCTCAACTCTCACACAAGGCCCAAAAGAGAGGAATTTAACCTTAAAATGAACAACTGTTATTAATTGAATAGACCCATTAACTAAATGAGCCTAAATAAAATCTATCAAGTTATGACATTTTATTTAGCAACAACAACCTATATGTGTGTATAACTGAAATTAAACATATAGGCTCACACAGGCACACAGATTTGGATGGATCCTATCATGTTTCTAGGTCATGCACAGATGAAAGAAGAATGTAAAAATTACCTGTTACAAATTATTTACTTGACTTATCATCAATTGAACCATGGGTTAAAATTAGATCATTGGATCTGTCAACAAGTTAACCATGGCAATTTAGATCAAGCAATAATATGTTTTAGAAAACTTACAAACAATCTAAAACACATACTCCTGCAACAAGTTAGATTTGGATAGTTTGAAGTAGGATTTATTTAATTTTTAAATATTAAACTTTATTTCGAAATTTAATAAAAAAAATAAATTTCGGTTTTTAAAGAATGAAATAAAAAAAATATTTAAAATTAAACCTACAATTTTGAAAAATTAGGTTTTGAGTAACCTAAATATCATTTCAAAATAAATTTGCTAACTTTCCTTTTAAATTTCATGTTATCTAATAAAATAAACATTCAATAAAATAGAAAATAGTAAATACATACCCTTTTCTGATTTTACAATCTAATTTAAGTAAAAATAACAAAATTAAAAAAGTTAACAAAAATATCTTATTTTCCCTTTTAAAATACCATGATTATAGTAATCTTATTCTAACTAAGGTCAATTTACAAAAAAAATATTTTTATAAAAAAATTAATTTCTGACCTTATATTTAGAAATAAGATAAAATAATCAAAATTTAAAAGAAATAAGAAAAGAGGTAAGCAATACTTGATTTTAACCTATTTTCAAATTCAAATTACACTAATATCTAAAATTAATTTTAAAATAAAATTAATTTATTTCTGATAATTAGATTTGAAAATTGAAAAACAAAAATCAAATTACAAAACTACACAAAATATCGGAAGTTAATACTATGAAATAGCATGAAAAATCGAAGAAAATAAAAAAATAAAGCAGGTGGTGCGGACAGTTTGCAAAACACACTGTCTGCGCGCACAGGAGTGGGGAATTGTCGAGTAAACTCGGCGCAACGGTCCCCTTGCATGATTTCCGCGCGCGTAGGGAAGGTGCTCACCACCTCGATTTTTTCCGATTTTCAAAAATTCATAACTAATTCAAATTAAATCGAAATCGAGTTTGGTAAAAAAGTAAATTGCTTAGAATTTTCCAAACTATCCAATAAAAATAATTTCAGATACAGATAATGAATTATTTTTTCTAGAATTCACAAACATCAATCAAACATCGATATGACACACCATGAAACCATCCAAATCACAAACAAATCGTTTTAAGTCCAAATTTCTTGCAAGCAAATCAATTACCATGACTCTGATACCACATGTTGGAATTAATTTTACCAGGATCTTAGATCTACTCACAAGTATGTTGATTTAACAACCTAAATATGAACTTCTAAAACGATAAACAAAAACACATGAAAGTTAATAATAACTTACAGTGATGGCAGCCGAATTAAGTGTCCCCTTCCACTCAGATCTCTAACCCTTGATTCCTGTCTGTGTAACAGAGTATAATCAAGATCTGAGCCTGAATGTCCTTCAGTTGGATGTGATCCTTCACAGTCTTCCAAACTATGATTGAGGTACTGAGTGATGTGTGTGGGCACTTCTCTCTCATAAGGGAATTCGAAATTCTCTCTCTTTTTCTCTCTTGAATTCGTGTGATATTATGCATGCAAGATATGAGAGCAAGGGCTGCTATATATAGGGCAAAGGGAGTGCTCAACTTTCCAAATAAGCAGTTTCCTCTTTTCCTGTGTAATTGATTAACTGCCTTATTTAGTGTGATCTACCACTTTCCTATTATTGCTAGGCTTTGATTAGCAATTACATGGCAATTAAAATTGAAAACAATAATTGGGAAACATGCAAAGGGGTGGCCGGCCATGGTGTGTTATGGGCCTCACTTGAATTTTGCAGTTTCCTCAATTTTATTTCTATTTCTCCAAAATTTCTATTTTTCCAATTCTAATCATTTAAATGCCAAAACTAACTATTTAATAACTAAAATAGATTATTAAATAATATTGTCATTTAAAATAATTATTAATTAGACATACAAAGTCTCTTAATTAATAATTAAACCCGAAAACCCTTTTATTTACAATTTCATCCTTAAACTGTGAGAATTCACAAATTAGACATAGTCTTACGAACAGTATAGTCTCAACTAGAATGGGGACCATGGATCTATATGCTGAGCTTCCAATAAGTTGAACCGATTTACCAAGTAAATCCCTAACTTATTAATTCCTTGTTGAATCCACTCTTAGAAATTGGAATTGCACTCTCAGACTTATATAGAGCATATTATATATTTCACGATATCAATATGTTATCTCATTTAACCATTGTTATAATCTTAATGTGATTAAGAGATCCTCTATATAGATGATTTACATCGAGATGGGACCAATTTACCGTTTACACCCCTCAATGTATTTTGCCCCTTAAAACACTTAGTTACCTGTAAATGATGTTTTAGTGATCTAATATATAGTCACTGAAACAAGAGCTCATCCATTTACTTCTATTTAACTAAGCTCGAAGGGAATCATCACTTTACTTCTATACACCAGTAGAAGCTATAGATTTCTATACTTATGTTCAGCACTCCCACTCAGTTATGCTATCATGTTCCCAAAATATACGTATCACCCTGACCCAAAAGTAGGCTTAACTAATAAATCAAAGAACGTGAATAGCACTTCAGAGATTGAGCCTGAGCATATCAGGATTTAGATTATCTTAATCTAAGATCAACTTCTGATATTGACTTGGAAAGATACAACGGTAAGTTTACAATATCTTTGACCAAGTACAATATCGGTCCAGTCCAATGTATACTCCGTACATTCAAAACTAGTATACTTTACCAATGTCCTGGAAATAACATAACACTTACTCCAAGTGTAAGTATACTTCACCGCTGATTATCACACAATGTAAATCAAAAACATTGATGAACAGGGACCGAATCTTTTGAATCACATAATCACAATCACATTCCACTGTATTGACAATATTGTATATTCTGGATTTAACTGATTTTGTGCATATATCAAATATATATATTAAACCATAAACATGTAACATACATGTAATCATAAATCACTTCAAAATTCTAAATTGATAACTAACTAGATTGTAATGGGTTTTATTTAGGTCACAAAACCCAACAGTTGGAACAGTGCCACAAATGTATAGAACTTTTCTTGGACTGAATAAGTACCTTTCCTGCAACTTTAACATTCAGTCTCTCTCTGGTAGACTAAGAGACTTTAGATAGGTTTTTACACTTCTCTGAAATCACTACTCCACCCCTAGAGTAATCACCATCTTATCAGCAGACTTTATAGCACAAAGGCAAGTCTCGAAATCTGATGTGGTGTAGTCTAAGAGTTTTAAACACACCCTTATCGACTAACATATAGATCCTCTTCTTAATCTTCAGATTTTCTTGATTGTCTTCCAATGTTCCTCTCTTGGATTAATCTGATACCTACTCATTACTCCCACTCAACAGCAGGTGTTTGGTCTAAGGCATACTAAAGCATATCTGAGACCTCTCACGATTGATTTTAAGAAATTCTTTCATGGCTTTATCTTTTCTGGAGTAGTTGAGACTTTTCCTTAGATAAATAAAATCTATGCCTAGAAGTCGAGAAGCTTCTATAGATTGCCATTAGAAAGAAAATGCTTCAGCATCTTACTAAAGTAAGTTGCTTGCACTAGAGTAAGTAATTACCAGGTGTACCACAAGCCATGGGTTTAGATAAACTCAAACCTATAAAACTATGAACAGGAAATTTTGTTAAGTCCATTGAATAGACTTATAAACGAAAATTTCCTTTCATGTCCTTGTAATAGAAAACTTTAGGTTATTCCACATGAATGGTTTTAACTATAGTTCTCTTGGCTTTTTTCTTAGTTTCTTATTTTGACAATCCATTCCTTGTTTAAACTCACAATAGATTTTAATCACTAGTGTCTTTCAAGTCATAAGAAGGTGAGTTCCTAGAAACTCTCCCACTACGACAAGGTACCGTGAATTATGTCTAAGAAAACTAAATGGTATTGACCTCTTCGTTTGTGTTAAGACAACTGAGGCAGTGGGATCACCTTGTATCGAATAAGATGATAGAACACTTATGGAATCAAGAAAAAAAAATCTCCTTTATTTGCTACTTTATTTTCAGACTTAGTCATTTACTTAGAAAAATGGTATTTGTTTCAACAAACACTTTCTTATCTAATGACTATGGGATGGTCCACCCCTAATCACTTAGAATAGCTAACAAACATTGAAATCATGGTTAACAGTTCTAGCTTTTCTTAAGATTTCGATTAGGTCATCCATGAATCTAGTAATGGTTTACACAAAGTACCCAACCATTGCCTCATTCTGAAATTGCATTACCATAGAAGAAGTTAG
Organism: Cannabis sativa; assembly: GCF_029168945.1. Taxonomy (NCBI): domain Eukaryota; kingdom Viridiplantae; phylum Streptophyta; class Magnoliopsida; order Rosales; family Cannabaceae; genus Cannabis; species Cannabis sativa. The sequence continues at coordinate 30,135,556 of NC_083604.1, forward strand.
GCAACAATTAGTAACTAATCATCAATATGTAACTCGAATTTCTGGGGAGGTAAGTTTTGATATAATTCAAAAATCAATTTAATGATCTTTGAACAGCATATCTGCTAACTATTTCTCCACCCCTATCAGTTCGCAAGATCTTTAACCACTTACCTTAATGGTTTTTCACCATTGCTAGAAATTCATGAAATTTTTCAAACATTTCCAATTTCTTTGCATAAGGTATAATCTAGAGTGATCGTTTTAAGAATACAACGAAAAACTCATATCCACCCCTAAATGTACATCCATCTACGAATGAGATGAACTTATTTTCAGTGAATATAGGTATATTAACTCTTTGCAGAGAATGATCTTGTCAAAACCACTATGAACAAGATACAAATGCCATAGATTTATAAAATATGGTTGTGTCTTTTGATGACTCAGGTTTAGTTACATTAAAGAGTTCTTAGAATAGTGCAAGTAGATTCTGGTCACAGAATACTAAGCTCATATTCCTTACTAACATACAGTTTGAATCCATTGATGGAAAATGGTTATTAAACAGTTGTGAAAGTGAAACTGTATTGTATTAAAAAAAATTATTTAGAATCTAAAATTTAAAGTTAAGGACTTAAATTTATAGCAAATATAATGAGTAATTCTTTCTTGGACCACCATTACTAATTTAACTCTAAGTTGAGTTGCCCATACAAGTAGGAGATTTCTAAGATTGAGGATTTATATCATTTTGGGATAGAATTTCAGGAATATAATCATATGCGTCATTTAATTTCTTAAGAGAAAATATTGAACGACATGAAATGATTTATAGACCATTCATCCAATGATATGTTATTGAGCTAATTCGAAATGAATAAGCTAAGAGGAATTAGGATAATTTCGTATTTAAATAAGAATCCAACGATGCTCCGATTAGCGAGAGTCAAAGTAATCTCATTTATACAATCTTCTTGTTTCATATTGTAAATACTAGTCTAAGGTGACATCAATTGATGAACAGCTAGATGTTGCATTTACAATATTTATCTTTCGAGATCAAACACTATTATGTTTGTCTAATGTTGACAACGTACTATACAGTACAATATACTTTTCTTACCTTTAATCCAGGTTCATATATTTCGGCCAACCCAAGTGGAGAACTATCCCCGATGATCTCGGCCTTATGTCACAACTACGATAAACCAATAAGTGTTTATTCCAAAACACTGCTTAATATTCACAAAAAACAATTTAGGGTTTTCTATTAAGCCTCGCGGTGTAAATACACTAAAATAAAACTTATATTTTGGCTCTCAAACATGCACCATCTTGTAGAGCTCGTTGCAAGCTTTGAAACAGTATATAGAATGTCCAAAACGGACACCCAAGTCAAAAGTTATGACAAAAATATGATTTCTAATCTCTTAGTAATTTCTAAAAACCAGAAAACTCAAAAATCTCAATTTTCGTACTCACCAAAACACTACCAAAACTTATCCAAATCACTCCAAACGTCACAGGGCGCATATATACCATAAATGTTACCATCCTTATGTAACAAAAATAAAAATTGACCCCTTAAATGAAAAACGCCATTAACTTTTAGACTAAGCTTTAAAAAGTTCAAAACTTGATTTTTAACTCATAATCACCTCAAATTCAACAAGAAAATATCGGAACTAGTCCCATGACTACCCGAGAACAATTCTATAAGGTCAGAACCTTCATAACTATTCTAATTCACAATACCCTATACGAAAGCAATTGTTTTTAAACTTAAAACAAAATTAAACCATACCTTAAGCTTTCCCTCTTTAAGGATTTGCTATCCTACTACTAACGGAACTTAGATCGCTAAGTTTCAAATTGAAAATCAAAGAAAATAGATATTGGGGGAGAAGGTTTTATCGAAGGAGGGAGAACGAGGGTTTCGTTCGTACAGTATGTTTCGTTTCACTATTATGAATATATAACATAATATATATATATTATTTAAACTTATCGATTCTGATAAGTTTTATATATATAAAATAGTATTATAATAATAATAATAATATCAATAAAAAGTTTAGTATTAATAGTTATCTTAACATGAAACACTAATCAAGTTTCTACTAAAATTAGGAATAAACAAAACATTGTCTAAAACTAAAAATTTCTTCTAAAACTTGAGGCGGGCTCTTCCTTTAGCTTGGACCGATACTAACTCCCCATTTCCAACTTTGAGCTTCAACTCCTCTGGATTCAAATAATCCCAAGTTTGAAGCAGCTCCAATGAAGAACAAACACGGTTAGTAGATCCAGAATAAACAATCCAGAAAGATTTGTCCTTCTCTAAAACACATGATTCAAAAATAAAAGCATTACCTTCATTCGAATTGTTTAGAAGTCTGGGACATCGTTCTTCCTGATGTCCCTTCTCATTACAATTTGAACATTGAAGAGTACTACCATCAATTGTACTTGAAGAAGCAACATTGTTAGAAGCTTCATCCTTAATTCTTTTCCTCTTACACAAGTTTGCAAATCCGGGGGGTGACATTGCCATCAAGTTTCGTTCATGAGCTCGCAATTTTTCTTCGAGCTTATCCATGTCGGAAGTGTTAAATTTTTTGATCATATAAGATAAAACAAATCCATTATACTCAGGAGGAAAACTATTAAGTATGATTTGAACCCACTGTTCTTTTGATAATTCAATTCCAAGCAAGTTTGCTTTTTGGAATTTCAGATTCATCATTAACAGGTGTGAGTTAATGCTCTTTCCAGGGTGCATTTTCACACTACAGAGTTCATTAGAAAATGCATTTACTAGGAGTAGGTCGTGGTGTGGGTTGTTCATTTTGACACTACAAATATCAATAAATAGAAGTAAATCATTTGGTTCAAATAAATTCATACACAAATTCAGAAAATAACAAGTATAACAAATTGTTGGAAATTATTTTACCAGGATCTTAGATCTACTCACAAGTATGTTGATTAACACCCTAAATATGAACTTTCTAAAACGATGAAATAAACACATATAAAATTTAGGAAACCTTACATTGGTTGCAGCAGAATATAATGACTCCTTCCGTTCAGATATCTAGCCCTTGATTCCTTTCTGTAGCAGAGCATTATCAATATGTGAACCTGGATCTCTTTCTCTGAATCTTTGATGCTGAAACTCCTTTTGGTGAATGTCTTTCTTCACGATCTTCCTCACTGTGATTGAGGTATCACTTGCTGTGTGTGGGCACTACTCATACACTAAGAATTTCGAAATTTAAGGAAGAAGAAAGAGAGAGTGGGTTCGGCCAAAGATAGGGGAGAGAGAGAGCTGAGTTTTTTCTGAATCAGAAGTGTCAGAAGAAAAGTGTAATTTTCCTGAAGCCTTCACTATCTATTTATAGCATTCCACTAGGGTTAGGTTTGAATTATTTGGCATTAAAATAATAAAAATATCAGAGGGAAAAACCCTACAAAAGTGGCCGGCCCTACATGGTGGATTTGGGCCTCACTTTTTGCAATTTTGCAGTTTTATCTTTTCTGCATCTGATTTTCTCAAAAATGCCAATTTTCAAATTCAACCATTTAAATGCCAATTCTAACTATTTAATAACTATAAATAATTATTAAATAATATTGTCATTTATCATATTTATTAATTGAACCATACAAAGTATCATAATTAACAAATATGCCCCTAAAACTCTTTCTTTACAATTTCGCCCTTACTTAGTGAAAATTTCACAAATAGACATAGTCTAATTTGAGAATTATAATTGATTAATCAAAACCAATTACATGAGTCATACAAGCAATATTATCTCAACTAGTGGGGGGACCATGGGTCTATATAACCAAGCTTCCAATAAGTAGATCAAGAATTTATTACTAAAATTCACTAACTTATTAATTCTTCGTTGAATCCACGCATAGAACTTAGAATTGCACTCTCAGTTATATAGAATGCTCTATATGTTCCACCATATAGACACATCATTAGTTATCCATTGTTCTAATCCTAATGCGATCAATGATCCTCTATATGAATGATCTACACTATAAAGGGATTAAATTACCGTTACACCCTACAATGTATTTATTCCTTAAAACACTTGACCCCGTATAAATGATATTTCAGCTTATGTGAAATGAGTACTCAACCATTTATGTTCGTTTGGTCAAGTTCGAAGGAGATCATCCTTTGCTTACTATTCGCCAGATAGAAGCTATAGATTCCATGTTTATGTTAGCGCTCTTACTCAATTGCACTACCGTGTTCCCAAAATGTACGTATCACCCTGACCTAAAAGTAGGCTTAACTAACAAATCAAAGAACACGAATAGCCTCTCGAGATTGAGCCTAATCATATCAGGATTAAGATCATTTGATCTAGGATCAACTAGGCGATATTGACTTGAATAGATATTACGGTAAGTTTAATAAATCTAAGTCAAAGTTCAATATCGGTCCCTTCCGATGCATACTCCATGCATCCAACCTGAGCTTTACTTTAACCAATGCTCTGGAAAGAACATAGCACTTCTCCAAATGCAAGTAAACTCTGTTGTAGATTATCATATCAGTAAAACCCTATGTCTGATAAATCTAGGAAACTTTATTCACATAGTCATGTTTACTTTCCAATGTGTTGACAGCACAATAAACAGGATCAAGTATGTGAAAAGGGTTTCAGATGAATTTATACATTATATACATATAATCATGAAATAAATCATGTGAACCATGCAACATTAAATGTTATTTCTGATCTATATTAATAAGTAAATCTGATTATATTGAAATGAGTTTTATTTAGGGCATAAAACCCAACAAACTCCCACTTGCACTAATATAAAACAAAAGTGCGTTTCAAATAATCTCAACACCTTGATATACAAATCAAGTGTTGTAGTAGTAAACTCCTCGTAATAGGATCTGAAAGGTTGAATTAACCACAACCGTTTCTCCACCATTACTCTTCCTTAATCACAAAATCATTGATAATGTGAAATTCCTCTCTATATGTCTTACTCTATTGAGGTACTGGATTCTATACCTTTGGCAACTACTTTTGGTTAATCAGGAAATTAACACTAGTAGTTTAAGGCAATTTGGAATGGTGCCAAAGATGTATAGAACTTTCCTTAGACTGAATAAGTACCTTTCCTGCAGCTTTAACATTCAATCTCTCTCTGGTAGACCTAGAGACTTCAGATAGGTTTTTACACTTCTCCAAAATCAATATTCCACCCCAGAGTAATCACCATCTTATCAGAAAGATTTTCTAGCACAAAGGCAAATTTCGAAATCTGATATGGTGTAGTCTAAGAGTTTTAAACACACTCTTATAGACTAACATATAGTTCCTCTTCTTAATCTTAGGATTTACTTGATTGTCTTCCAATGTTCTTCTCCTGGATTAATCTGATACCTACTCATTACTCCCACTCAACAGCAGGTGTCTGGTCTAATACATACAAAAGCATATCTAAGACCTCTTACTGTTGATATAAGAAATTCTTTCATGGCTTTATCTTTTCAGGAATAGTTGAGACTTTTCCTTAGATAAATAAAATCTATACCTAAGAAGTTGTGAAGCTTCTATAGATTGCCATTAGAAAGAAAATGCTTCGGCATCTTACTAATGTAAGTTGCTTGCATTAGAGTAAGTAATTACCAGGTATACCACAAGCGATAGGTTTAGATAAACTCAAACCTATAATACTAGGAACAGGAAGTTTGTTAAGTCCATTGAATAGACTTATTAACTAAAATTTCCTTTTATGTCCTTATAATAGAAAACTTTAGGTTATTCCATGTGAATGGATTAAACCATAGTTCTATTGGCTTTCTTCTTAGTTTCTTATCTTGACAATCCATTACTTGTTTAAACTTACAATGGATTTTAATCACTAGTGTCTCCCAAGTCATAAGAAGGTGAGTTCCTAGAAACTCTCCCACTACGACAAGGTACCGTTAATTATGTCGAAGAAAACTAAATGGTATTGATCTCTTCGGTTGTGACAAGACAACAGAGGCAGTGGGATCATCATATGTTATATAAGATGATAGAACACTTTTGGAATCGTGAAAAATATCTCCTTTATTTGCTACTTGTTTTCAGACTTAGTCATTATCTTAGAAAAGTAGTATTTGTTTGAACAAACACTTTCTTATCTATTGACAATGGGATGGTCCACCCCTAATCACTTAGAATAGCTAACAAACCATGGTTAACAGTTCTAGCTTTTCTTAAGATTTTGATTAGGTCATCCATGAGTCTAGTAATGATTTACATTAAGTATACAACCATTACATCATTCTGAAATTGTATTACCATAGAAGGATTTAGGCAACGACTAGTAACTAATATGCAACTCGAAATTTCTGGGGAGGTAAGTTTGGATATAATTCAAATATCAATTTTAATGATCTTTGAACTGCATATCTACTAACTATTTCTCCACCCCTATCAGTTCGCAAGATCTTTAACCACTTACCTTAATGGTTTTAACCATCGCTAGAAATTAATGAAATTTTTCAAACATTTCAAATTTCTTTGCTAAAAGGTATAATCTAGAGTAATCGTTTTAAGAATACAACGAAAAACTCATATCCACCCCTGAATGTACATCCATCTGCGAATGAGATGAACTACTTTCAGTGGATATAGGCATATTAACTCTTTGGAGAGATTGATCTTGTCAAATCCACTATGAACAAGATACAAATGCCATAGATTAAAAAAAATGATGTAGTGTCTATTGATGACATAGGTTTAGTTACATCAAAGAGTTCTTAGAATACTGCAAGTGGATCCTTGTCACAAAATACCTAACTCATATTCCATACAGTTTGAATCCATTAATAGAAGATAGATATAAACCCTTGTGAAGGTGTAACTGTATTGTATTCTGGAATTAGAAATATAAGAAAATTTCTATTTGGAATCTAAAATTAAAGTCAAAGACTTAAATTTATACCAAATATAATGAGTAATTCTATCTTGGACCAGCACTACTAATTTAACTCTAAGTCTGATTTGCCCATACAAGTAGGAGATTTCTAAGATTGAGGATTTATATCAATTGGGAATAGAATTTCGGGATTATAATCATATGCGTCATTTAATTTCTTAAGAGAAAATATAGAATGACATGAAATGATTTATAGACCATTCATCCAATGATATGTTTTGAAGCTAATTCGAAATGAATAAGCTAAGAGGAATTAGGATAATTTCGTTTATAAATAAGAATCCAACGATGCTTCGATTAGCGAATGTCAAAGTAATCTTATTTATACAATCTTCTTGTTTCATATCGTAAAAATACTAGTCTAAGGTGTCATCAATTGATGAACAGCTAGATGTCGCATATACAATATTTATCTTTCGAGATCTAACACTATTATGTATGTCTAATGGTGAAAATCCACTAGGGATTTATCTCATTAGAGAAACAAACCAAGTTAGACCAACAATGAAGATTCGAAATTAAACTACAATTTAATAACAGAAAATAACATGGTTCAATATAAATTCATACACAATTCAGAAGTTATTAAACATATAGCAAGTAGGAATGACAAGTGAAAATACTAAAACATACAATCCTAAATAATTTCCAAGGTTTTCAACAAACTGATATCAGTGTCCCGTTTAGGCGAGAGTCAAAGCTACCATCCATTGAATAGAGTTGCCAGCTCATCTAAAATGTTAAACATTCTAGCAACCTTTTATTCGATCAAGATTGGAATTCAGCGTTGTCCCTTTTAGGCGAGAGTCAAGGCAATTCTATCTTATGAGCTTCCACCATTGTTTCATAATTTGCAAGTCAAGTATGGTCGCCACCATTAGGGTGATCCATACCATAATAAACACTTACAAACTACTTATCATGCGAGGTTAAACGGTGCGAAATTGCTAATGAACGTTCCTCCATTAGGGAGGATTACTCACTAAAACAAACGCGGTGTAAAACCCACAATGGAGATCGAATATCTTAATAATAAAACTCATTATTTAAAGAGAGTTGTATTTTCTTTGATTCTCTTTATTTATTCTATTTATTTTAAATATATATTTATTTAATTAAAATTTCCAATTTAGAATGAAAAATTCTAAATATAAATTTTAATTTAATATTTATAAATTTTACTTAGATGGTTATGAAAATAACATGAATTATTTCCATCTTAGTAATAATTTCTAATAAATATTTAGAAAAATATTCAATTTAAGTTGTTACAAAATTAATTTAAATTAATTTACAACTCAAATTTTATTTTCTATAAATATATATTGCATTTCGAAAAATTAAAGTATTTAAGAATACAATTTTCTAAATTGCATATTAAAATAAAAAATAAATCCTGGAAAAATTATTCTAATTTAATGTTGGCCCAAAATTAATTAATAAAATTAATTTACAACAAAAAAATATGATTTTCTAATTTAATTAAATATGTAAGAAAAATTTCAAATATTTAAGTATGATGATGAAAATCAACTTAAATATTAATTTTCTATTTAATTAAATACACTAGAAAAGTACTTCAAGTAAAAATATCATCTATCTAGATTTTTCTTTGACACATTAATTCAATTTCTAATAATATACTTCAATTCAATTTATTTTAAATTAATCAATAAATGAAAAAATCATTGATTTAAGTTGGTCCAAAATTAAAATAAATAATTTATAACTTTAATCTATTTTTCAAATAAAATTCGAAATTCCAGCATTTAAGAAATGCAATTTCGAAATTTGATTAATAAAATAAAGAAAAAAAAATATTTTGAAAATTATTTAAATTTAGTTGAAAAATAAAATTTCAACTAAAAATAATTTTCTATTTAATTAAGTGTCATGAAAAAGAAATATTTAAGTATCATGATGAAAATGAACTTAGATATTTAATTTTCAAATTAATTAAATGTATTAAATTCAAGAAATAAATAATTAAGTGTAGAGAAGGCTTAATTATTAATCTCTAGTTTAATACTAGCAAAAATATACTTAAAATAAATTGTACCAAAATTAATTATTTAAAATAATTAATTTCACAATGTATAATATTTTCTAATTTAATATTAGAAATAATAAGTAGTCTAGAAATAACTATCTAGAAAATATCTTATTTAACTAAGTATCTTTTCCACAAAATTTGAAAAAATATCTAATTTAAGTTGTATTAGAAAAAATCTAGAACTTAAATATTTTCAAATTTAAATTTAATTAAATATCAAAAATTAAGTTGTAACCACTTAATTCAAAAATATTCCATTTTAAGTTAATATTCGGAAAGATATTAACTTAAAAAATATCTAAAGAATCTTAATAACCAATGCCTAAAATTCCTCAACTTAATTTTGAAATTTTAAATCCAAAAGATATTCAGATTTAAGTTGGTTAGTTGTAGATAACTAAATATCAACTTAAATAGGAATATTTAATGGAAAATTTAAATTAAGCTCCAGAAAGAATCTAGATGGTTATAATTCTATATTTAATTAAATACAAGAAAATACATATAGTTTAGCTTAGAATAAAGAATTCTTTAAACTATAATTTTCTTAAATTAATTTCAAAATAAATGAAATTAATTATGTTGCTAATCAATTTTATTAGGTTAAACTAGTTTAATTAACCTAGTACAGCTATTCAAATCAGGCAAATGGGCCTTCACAATTGGGGTAGTTCATGTGAGGGGGTGCTGGGTTCAGTATGTCGTACCCACTACAATGGCTCCCAACTATCACACAAGGCCCAAAAGAGAGGAATTTAACCTTAATAAGAACAACTGTTATTAATTGAATAGGCCCAAAAACTAAATGGGCCTAAATAAATTTTATCAAGAACTATGATAATTTATTTTAGCAACAGCAACCTATATGCATCTATAATAAAATTAAACACATAGGCTGACACAGGCACACTTTGGATGGGTCCTATCATGTTGCTAGGTCATACACAGATGAAAGAAGATTATAAATATACCTGTTACAAATTATTAACTTGACCAAGGGAGCCATCAGATCATTAGATCTGGAAAAAAGTAACCATGGCTATTTGCAATCAAGTAATAATAGGTTTTGAAAACTTACAAACAAGCTAAAACACATACTCCTGCAACAAGGTTAGCTGGATAGTTGGATGTAGGGTTTATTTAATTTTAAATTAAATAATTAATTTCGAAATAATTAATTAAATAAATAAAATATTTATTTTCGAAAAAATTAAAATAAAATAAAAAAAATTTCGAAAATTTAAAAAAAAATTAAATTTAAAATTAAACCTACAATTTTGAAAAATTAGGTTTCAACCAACCTAAATATCATTTCAAAATTTGCTAACTACTTTTAAAATTTAAATGTTATTTTATAAATAAAAATTAAATAAAAAATTAGAAAAGATAAATGAATATCTTTTTCAGATTTTAAATGTAATTTAAATAAATAAAATAACAAAATTTGAAAGTTAGCAAAATATCTTATATCTATTTAAAATTACATGATTATAGTTATCTTATTTTAAATTTAAATAAGGTCAAATTATTTAAAAAAAGATTTAATTTAAAAAATTTAAAATCTGACCTTAAATTTAAAAATAAGATAAGATATAATCAAATTTAAAAATAAGATAGATAATTAAGCAAAAAGATAGATACTAACTATTTTCAAATTCAAATTACACTAATATCTTGAATTAAATTTAAAAAATATTAAATTAATTCATAATGATAATTAGAATTGAATTAGGAATAGTAATAGTATAAATATAGAACTACACAAAAAATCGGAAGTTAATTCCATGAAAAAGCATGAAAAAACGAAGAAAAACGAAAAAATTGTGAGCTGTACGGACAGTTTTCGCGATCGCAGGAAAATTTCAGCACAGCTCCGATTTTTTCGAATCTTCAAAAAATCATAACTAATTCAAATTAAATCAAAATTGAGTTCTGTAAAAAAGTAACTTGCTTAATGTTTTCCATACTATCCAATAAAAATAATTCCAGAAACAGAATTGTAATTATTTTTCACGAAAATTCACAAACATCAATCAATCATCAAATAACACTCAATACAACATGATACCATCCAAAAACAAACAAACAATCGTTTTAAAGTCCAAATTTCTTGCAAGTAAATCAATTACCATGGCTCTGAGGCTAGTTGTTGGAAATTATTTTACCAGGATCTTAGATCTACTCACAAGTATGTTGATTAACACCCTAAATATGAACTTTCTAAAACGATGAAATAAACACATATAAAGTTTAGGAAACCTTACATTGGTTGCAGCGGAATATAATGACTCCTTCCGTTCAAATAGCTAGCCCTTGATTCCTTTATGTAGCAGAGCATTATCAATATGTGAACCTGGATCTCTTTTTCTGAATCTTTGATGCTGAAACTCCTTTTGCTGAATGTCTTTCTTCACGATCTTCCTCACTATGATTGAGGTATCACTTGCTGTGTGTGGGCACTACTCATACACTAAGAATTTCGAAATTTAAGGAAGAAGAAAGAGAGAGTGGCTTCGGCCAAAGATAGGGAGAGAGAGAGGCTCAGTTTTTTCTGAATCAGAAGTGTCAGAAGAAAAGTGTAATTTTCCTGAAGCCTTCACTATCTATTTATAACATTCCACTAGGGTTAGGTTTGAATTATTTGGCATTAAAATAATGAAAATATCAGAGGGAAAAACCCTACAAAAGTGGTCGGCCCTACATGGTGGATTTGGGCCTCACTTTTTGCAATTTTGCAGTTTTATTTTTTCTGCATCTGATTTTCTCAAAAACGCCAATTTTCAAATTCAACCATTTAAATGCCAATTCTAACTATTTAATAACTATAAATAATTATTAAATAATATTTTCATTTATCATATTTATTAATTGAACCATACAAAGTATCATAATTAACAAATATGCCCCTAAGACTCTTTCTTTACAATTTTGCCCTTACTTAGTGAAAATTTCACAAATAGACATAGTCTAATTTGAGAATTATAATTGATTAATCAAAACCAATTACATGAGTCTTACAAGCAATATTATCTCAACTAGTGTGGGGACCATGGGTCTATATAACCGAGCTTCCAATAAGTAGATCAAGAATTTATTACTAAAATTCACTAACTTATTAATTCTTCGTTGAATCCACGCATAGAACTTAGAATTGCACTCTCAGTTATATAGAATGCTCTATATGTTCCACCATATAGACACATCATTAGTTATCCATTTTTATAATCCTAATGCGATCAATGATCCTCTATATGAATGATCTATACTGTAAAGGGATTAAATTACCGTTACACCCTACAATGTATTTATTCCTTAAAACACTTGACCCCGTATAAATGATATTTCAGCTTATATGAAATGAGTACTCCACCATTTATGTTCGTTTGGTCAAGCTCGAAGGAGATCATCCTTTGCTTACTATTCGCCAGATAGAAGCTATAGATTCCATGTTTATGTTAGCGCTCCCACTCAATTGCACTACCGTGTTCCCAAAATGTACGTATCACCCTGACCTAAAAGTAGGCTTAACTAACAAATCAAAGAACACGAATAGCCTCTCGAGATTGAGCCTAATCATATCAGGATTAAGATCATTTGATCTAGAATCAACTAGGCGATATTGACTTGAATAGATATTGCAGTAAGTTTAATAAATCTAAGTCAAAGTTCAATATCGGTCCCTTCCGATGCATACTCCATGCATCCAACCTGAGCTTTACTTTAACCAATGCTCTGGAAAGAACATAGCACTTCTCCAAATGCAAGTAAATTCTGTTGTAGATTATCATATCAGTAAAACCCTATGTCTGATAAATCTAGGAAACTTTATTCACATAGTCATGTTTACTTTCCAATGTGTTGACAGCACAATAAACAGGATCAAGTATGTGAAAAGGGTTTCAGATGAATTTATACATTATATACATATAATCATGAAATAAATCATGTGAACCATGCAACATTAAATGTTATTTCTGATCTATATTAATAAGTAAATCTGATTATATTGAAATGAGTTTTATTTAGGGCATAAAACCCAACACAAATATGTTTATAAAAAATAACAAAATGGAAACATATTTTTATTTTCTAAGGTTTTCAACAAACTTATATAGTGTCCCGTTTAGCCGAGAGTCAAAGCATCATCCATTAAATAGAGTAGTCAACTCATATAAAATGACAAAACATTCTAGTAACCTTTTATTCGATCGAAAAGAGAATCCGACGTTGTCCCGTTTAGGCGAGAGTCATGGTTATTCCTATTTCATGAGCCTCCACCATTATTCCATACTTTTGTAAGTCTTTCAAATAGTCGACACCATTAGGGTGATCCATACTAAAAATAAAACACTTGCAAATAAGACTTATCTTTTGAGATTCTATGGCGTTAAATTGCTAATGAACGTTCCTCCATTAGGGAGGATTACTCACTAAAACAAGAACTATGTAGAACAAACAATGGAGATCGAATGTCTCTTGATTAATGCTCATTATTTAAAAAATATTTTTTTATTTAATCATTTATTTTAATTATATTTTATTAATAATGAAGATTATAAATTTAAAGTTGGTCCAAAATTAATTGAAAATTATTTTCCAACTTTAATTTACTTTTCAATATTTAATTTTCTAAAAATATACATAAATATATAAAATTCGAAAAATAAATAAATTAATTAAAATATAATAAAATAAAATTTTAAAATTATCTAATTCAAGTTTTTATAAAATAACTAATTTTCAACTTGAATTATTTTCAAACAAAATTTAAAATTAAATAACAAATTAAGTTACTAACCACCTAATTTGAAAAATATTCTATTTTAAGTTGATCAAAAATTAACAAACTTCCAACTTAAAACAATATTCTAAGAATATTTCAATAACTTATTCCTAGAATTCCTCAACTTAATTTTGAATTTCAAAAATATTCAAATTCAAGTTGATTGTAAAAATTAGTTATAAATAGCAAATTTACAACTTAAATAGGAATATTTAATGAAATATTAACTAATTAAGCATCAGAAGAATCTGATTAGTTATAATTCTATATTTAACTAAATACAAGAAAAATACATATAGTTTATCTTGAGTAAGTTTCATTAAACTAAGTGTGTTTTTTTTAAATTAATATCAAAATATACAAATTAAAAATTAATTTCATATATTTCAAAATTAATTATTTTGCTAATCAATTTTATTAGGTTAAACTAATTTAAATAACCTAGTACAGTTATTCAAATCAGGTAAATGGGTCTTCACAGTTGGGATTGTTCATGTGAGGGAGGGCTGGGTTCAGTATGTCGTACCCACTTCTATGCCCCCCTAACTCTCACACAAGGCCCAAAAGAGAGGAATTTAACCTTAAAATGAATTAATAGGCTCAAATACTAATTGGGCCTAAATAAAATCTATCAAGATGTGACATTTTATTTAGCAACCTAGTCCATTTTAATTACAAAATTAAATGGGCTACCTATATGCATCTAAGCCCAAAGCACACTGATTTCGATGGATCCTATCATGTTACTAGTTTTATACACATATGAAAGAAGAATACAAAATTTGCATGTTACAAATTATTTGTTTGACCTATTGATAATTGAACCATGGGTTAAAATCAGATCATTGAACCTGTCAACAAGTTAACCATGGCAATTTAGATCAAACAATAATAAGTTTTATAAAACTTGTTTTCATAATCAAACAATATAACACACAAACATGTAACAAGTTGGATAGTTGGATATAGGATTTATTTAAATTTTGATAAATTAATTAATTTTTTAATTTCGAAAATAAATAAATTAATTATTTAGTTATTTATTTTTTGAAAAAAAATTAAAAAAAATTAATTTAAAATTTAAACCTATAAATTTGAAAAATTAGGTTTAACTAACCCAAATATATATTTCAAAAAAAAAATTAAATATTCAATAAAATAAAATTATAAATAAACATCATTTTTTTTATGATTTTATAATTTAATTTTTAAATAAAATAAAAAAATTTAAAAGTTAGCAAAATGTCTTATTTCAATTTAAAATTTCATGATTAAAATAATCTTATTTTAAATTTTACATAAGGTCATTTTATAAAAAAAAATTAAATAATTTAAAATATTAAATATCTAACCTTAAATTTAAAAATAAGGTAAAATAATCAATTTTAAAAAATAAGATAATTATTAAGCAAACACTACTACAAAAAGGGCTATTCCCAACGGTTTATAACTGTCTTTTATATGATTTCCCAATGGTTCCTAAAACCGTTGGCTATGTGGGTGTCATAAAAATGCGGAACTTTAAATGACAGTTTATAACTGTGGCAAAAAGTTACTTTAAATGACGGTTAAGAAATGTTGGAAAAAGTCACTTTAAATGACGGTTTATAACCGTGGGAAAAGACTTCCGTGATGGAAAACATCTCTTTAAATGACGGTTTATAACTGTGGCAAAATATTACTTTAAATGACAGTTAAGAAATGTTGGAAAAGACTTTAGTCAGACTATAACTAACCAAATACACTACTTAAAATGACGGTTATAAACCGTCAGACAATATGAAGTAAAGTATAAAATAGAAATATTAATTCAATTCTCCTCTTGTATTTTTATTATTTAGATTTCCAATACACAATGATGAAAAAACATAATAACAATAATAATATTTTTATAAGAAAATTCATACATTTAACACTCTTGAAAAGAATTAAAGCTTCATGAAAACCATAATATGCCATCAAAGTTTAGTAATGCAATACAAAAGAAGGAAATCCAATTAAGTTTTTATATTTTGCAATCTTTTGTAGAATATCTTCTGGACATCTAAAAATATGTATACTAAGAACAAAATAAGTATTCAGGTAGTCACTTGGGACTTTAATCAAATAGCTATAGATCACTTCCTAAAAACTAAAAAAGCATGACAATAGTAACTAAGATCGATGTCAAACCTATCAATCATTGGTCATCATACTCTATGTTATTAGTCATTTGCCTGCTGCTATCATCTGCACGACATACTTTGCCCATTCGTCACGTATTTCATTGATTTCTTTGTTAGTGTAAGAGGATGATTTGTTCCTTTTAAATTGCAACAAACGAAACAAATCATTAATTTAATAGGTCATAATAAAAGTAGTTAAAAACTTTAATATTTGTGAAAATAATTAGTGTCTTCACCTCTGTTTCCAATTTTCCTGTAGGATTATTTTCAGTCATGAATGATTTAATAAATCTCATGCTATAATTGTTGGGTTTTATGCCCTAAATAAAACTCATTTCAATATAATCAGATTTACTTATTAATATAGATCAGAAATAACATTTAATGTTGCATGGTTCACATGATTTATTTCATGATTATATGTACATAATGTATGAATTCATCTGAAACCCTTTTCACATACTTGATCCTGTTTATTGTGCAGCCAACACTTCGGAAAGTAAACATGACTATGTGAATAAAGTTTCCTAGATTTATCAGACACAGGGTTTTCCTGATATGATAATCTACAAGAGAGTTTACTTGCATTTGGAGAAATGCTATGTTCTTTCCAGAGCATTTGTTAAAGTAAAGCTCAGGTTGGATGCATGGAGTATGCATCGGAAAGGACTGATATTGAACTTTGACTTAGATTTATTAAACTTACTGTAATATCTATTCAAGTCAATATCGCCGAG
The DNA here is from genome assembly GCF_029168945.1 of Cannabis sativa. Classification (NCBI taxonomy): domain Eukaryota; kingdom Viridiplantae; phylum Streptophyta; class Magnoliopsida; order Rosales; family Cannabaceae; genus Cannabis; species Cannabis sativa. The sequence goes on from NC_083604.1 coordinate 30,152,254, forward strand.
TTGATCCTAGATCAAATGATCTTAATCTTGTTATGATTAGGCTCAATCTCAAGAGGCTATTCGTGTTCTTTGATTTGTTGGTTAAGCCTACTTTTAGGTCAGGGTGATACGTACATTTTGGGAACACGGTAGTGCAATTGAGTGGGAGCGCTAACATAAACATGGAATCTATAGCTTCTATCTGGCGAATAGTAAGGAAAGGATGATCTCCTTCGAGCTTGACCAAACGAAAATAAATGGTGGAGTACTCATTTCACATAAGCTAAAATATCATTTATACGGGGTCAAGTGTTTTAAGGATAAAATACATTGTACGGTGTAACGGTAATCTAATCCCTTTACAGTGTAGATCATTCATATAGAGGATCATTGATCAAATTAGGATTATAACAATGGATAACTGATGATGTGTCTATATGGTGGAACATATACAACATTCTATATACTGTGAGTGCAATTCTAAGTTCTATGCGTGGATTCAACGAAGAATTAATAAGTTAGTGAATTTGGGTTATAAATTCTTGATCTGCTTATTGGAAGCTCGGTTATATAGACCCATGGTCCCCCCACTAGTTGAGATAATATTTCTTGGAAGACTCATATAATTTGTTTTGATTAATCAATTATAATTCTCAATTTAGACTATGTCTATTTGTGAATTTTTTCACTAAGTAAGGGCGAAATTGTAAAGAAAGAGTTTTAGGGGCATATTTGTTAATTATGATACTTTGCAAGGTTCAATTAATAAATATGATAAATGAAAATATTATTTAATAATTATTTATAGTTATTAAATAGTTAGAATTGGCATTTAAATGGTTGAATTTGAAAATTGGCATTTTTGAGAAAATGAGAAGCAGAAATGATAAAACTGCAACATTGCAAAAAGTGAGGCCCAAATCCATATTGTATAGGGCCGGCCACTTTTATAGGGTTTTTCATCTTATGTTTTCATTATTTTAATGCCAAATAATTCAAACCTAACCCTAGTGGAATGCTATAAATAGATAGTGAAGGCTTCAGGAAATTTACACTTAACTTTCTACTTTTTCCTTTAGAGAAAAACCTGAGCGTTCTCTCTCTATACCTAGCCGCCACCTTCTTCTCTCTCTTCCTTCTTGAAATTTCGAACCACTTAGTGATTAGAGTAGTGCCCACACACAGCAAGTGATACCTCAATCATAGTGAGGAAGATCGTGAAGAAAGACATTCAACAAGAAGAAGTTTCAGCACTAAAGAAGGAGAGAAAGAGATCCAGGTTCAGATCTTGATAATACTCTGCGACAGAAAGGATACAAGGGTTAGAGATCTGAACGGAAGGAGACATTTAATTCCGCTGCACCCAATGTAAGGGTTCTAATACTTTATATGTGTTTATTTCATAATCGTTTTAAAAGTTCATATTTAGGGTGTTAATCAACATACTTGTGAGTAGATCTAAGATCCTGGTAAAATAATTTCCAACAACTGGCCTCAGAGCCATGGTAATTGATTTGCTTGCAAGAAATTTGGACTTAAAACGATTTTTTTGATGTTTTGGATGGTAGCATGTTGTTTTGAGTGTTGTTTGATGATTGATTGATGTTTGTGAATTTTTGTGAAAAATAATAAAATATCTGTTTTTGGAATTATTTTTATTGGATAGTACGGAAAAAATTAAGCAATTTACTTTTTTATAGAACTCAATTTCGATTTAATGTGAATTAGTTATGATTTTTTGAAGTTCATATGAGTGTTGTCACTGCACCACGCGCGCGCGGAAATAATGCAGCACCCTTGTTGCGCCGTGTTTCCTTGCCCAAGCACTCTCATTCGCGCCCAATGCATACTGTCCGTACAACTCGCAATTTTTTCATTTTTCTTCATTTTTTCATGCTATTTCTTGGATTTAACTTCCGATTTTTTATATAGTTTTGTATTTAGACATTTACTATTCCTAATTCAATTCTAAATATCATAATTAAATTAATTATTTTTTTTAAATTAATTCATGATATTAGTGTAATTTGAATTTGAAATAGTAAACGTCTATCTTTTTTGCTTAATTATCTATCTTATTTTTAAATTTGATTATATTTTATCTTATTTTTAAATTTAAGGTCAGATTTTAAATTTTAAATTAAATATTTTTTTTAAATAATTTGACCTTATTTAAATTTAAAATAAGATAACTATAATCATTTAATTTTAAGTAGAAGTAAGATATTTTGCTAACTTTTAAATTTTGTTGTTTTATTTATTTAAATTAAATCATAAAATCTGAAAAAATATATTTATTTATCTTTTTTCATTTTTATTGAATATTTAATTTGTAAAATAACATTAAATTTTTAAAAGTAGTTAGCAAATTTTGAAATGATATTTAGGTTAGTTGAAACCTAATTTTTCAAAAATGTATGTTTAATTTTAAATATTATTTTATTAATTTCGAAAATATATAAATTTTATTTTATTTTATTATTTTTTCGAAAAAAAAAATTATAATTAATTATTTTTCAAAATTTTAATTATTTAAAATTAAATAAATCCTACTTCCAACTATCCAGCTAACCTTGTTGCATGAGTATGTGTTTTAGCTTGTTTGTAAGTTTTTAAAACCTATTATTGCTTGATTGCAAATAGGAATGGTTAAATTGTTGACAGATCCAATGATCTGATTTTAACTCATGGCTCCCTTGGTCAAGTAAATAATTTGTAACAGGTATATTTACAATCTTCTTTCATCTGTGTATGACCTAGCAACATGATAGGATCCATCCAAATTGTGTGCCTGTGTGAGCCTATATGTTTAATTTTATTATAGATGCATATAGGTTGTTGTTGCTAAATAAAATATCATAGTTTTTGATAGATTTTATTTACGCCCATTTAGTTTTTGGGCCTATTCAATTAATAACAGTTGTTCATTTTAAGGTTAAATTCCTCTCTTTTGGGCCTTGTGTGAGAGTTGGGAGCCATAGAAGTGGGTACGACATACTGAACCCAGCACCCCCTCACATGAACCACCCCAATTGTGAAGATCCATTTGCCTGATTTGAATAACTGTACTAGGTTAATTAAATTAGTTTAACCTAATAAAATTGATTATCAACATAATTAATTTCATTTATCTTGAAATTAATTTAAGAAAACCATAGTTTAAAGAATTTAATTCTAAGCTAAACTATATGTATTTTCTTGTATTTAATTAAATATAGAATTATAACCATCTAGATTCTTTCTGAAGCTTAATTTAAATTTTTCATTAAACATTCCTATTTAAGTTGATATTTAGTTATCTATAACTAATCAGCTTAAATCTGAATATCTTTTGGATTTAAAATTTCAAAATTAAGTTGAGGAATTTTAGCAATTGGTTATTAAGATTCTTTAGATATTTTTTAAGTTGATATTTTTTCAAATATTAACTTAAAATGGAATATTTTTAAATTAAGTGTTTAAAACTTAATTTTAAATTTAATTAAATCTAATTTGAAAGATATTTAAGTTGATTTTTTAGACTCTTCTAATACAGCTTAAATTAGATATTTTTTTTTCAAATTTTGTGGAAAAGATAGTTAGTCAAATGAGATATTTTCTAGATAGTTATTTCTAGACTACTTATTATTTCTAATATTAAATAGGAAAATATTATACATTGTGAAATTAATTATTTAAATAATTAATTTTGGTACAATTTATTTTAAGTATATTTTTTCCTAGTATTAAACTAGAAATTAATAATTAAGCCTTCTCTACACTTAATTATTTATTTCTTGAATTTATTACATTTAATTAAATTGAAAATTAAATATCTAAGTTGATTTTCATCATGATACTTATATATTTTTTTTATGACACTTAATTAAATAGAAAATTATTTTTAGTTGAAATTTATTTTTCAACTTAAATTAAATAATTTTCAAAATATATATTTTTTCTTTATTTTATTAATCAATTTTCAAAATTGCATTTCATAATGCAAGATGATTTTGAATTTATCTTGAAAAATAGATTAAGTTGTAAATTAATTATTTATTTTAATTAATTCTTGGACCAACTTAAATCAATAATTTTTTCATTTACTGATTAATTTAAAATAAATGAATTAAATCATATTATTAGAAATTGAATTAATTAGTCAAAGAAAAATCTAGATAGGTGATATTTTTGTTTGAAGTATTTTTCTAAGTAATTATTATTTAAGTATTTCGAAAATATAAAGTTTTTATACTTTCTTTTTCAAAATACAATAAATATATTCTCATGAAAATTTATTTTGAGTTGCAAATTAATTTAAATTAATACAACTTAAATAATTTTCTTAATATTTGTATATCAAAATTACTACTGAGAGGGAAATAATTCAACTTATTTAAATCACCATCTAAGTATAATTTTATAAATATTAAATTAAATTCTAATTTAGAATTTTAATTCTAAATTTGATATTTAATGAATATATTTTGTTATAAATAATAATGAAAATACATTTTAAAGAATGAGCTTTATTATTAAGATATTCGATCTCCATTGTTGGTTTTACATAGCGTTTGTTTTAGTGAGTAATCCCCCCTAATAGAGGAACGTTCATTAGCAATTTCGCACCGTTTAATCTCGAAAGATAAGTAGCTTTGTAAGTGTTTTATATGGTATGGATCACCCTAATGGTGGCGACCATATTTGACTTGCAAAATATGAAACAATGGTAGAAGCTCATAAGATAGAATTGCCTTGACTCTCGCCTAAACGGGACAACGCTGGATTCCAATCTTGATCGAATAAAAGGTTGCTAGAATGTTTAACATTTTAGATGAGCTGACAACTCTATTCAATAGATGGTAGCTTTGACTCTCGCTTAAACGGGACACTGATATTAGTTTGTTGAAAACCTTGGAAATTATTTAGGATTGTATGCTGTAGTATTTTCACTTGTCATTCCTACTTGCTATATGTTTAATAATTTCTGAATTGTGTATGAATTTATATTGAACCATGTTATTTTCTGTTATTAAATTGTAGTTTAATTTCGAATCTTCATAGTTAGTCTAACTTGGTTTGTTTATCTAATGAGATAAATCCCTAATGGATTTTCACCATTAGACATACATAATAGTATTAGATCTCGAAACATAAATATTGTATATGCAACATCTAGCTGTTCATCAATTGATGACACCTTAGACTAGTATTTTTACAATATGAAACAAGAAGATTGTATAAATAAGATTACTTTGACTCTCGCTAATCGAAGCATCGTTGGATTCTTATTTATAAATGAAATTATCCTAATTCCTCTTAGCTTATTCATTGCGAATTAGCTCAATAACATATCATTGGATGAATGATCTATAAATCATTTAATGTCATTCTATTAAAATGACACTTTTGATTATATTCCCGAAATTCTATCCCAAAATGATATAAATCCTCAATCTTAGAAATCTCCTACTTGTATGGAAAATTAGACTTAGAATTAAATTAGTAGTGGTGGTCCAAGAAAAAATTACTCATTATATTTGGTATAAATTTAAGTCTTTGACTTTAATTTTAGAATCCAAACAGAAATTTTCTTATATTTCTATTTCTAGAATAAAATACAGTTACACTTTCACAAGTGTTTAATATCCAACTTCTATTAATGGATTCAAAACTGTATATTAAAGTATGGAATATGAGTTTAATATTCTGTGGCCAGGATCCACTTGCACTATTCTATGAACTCATTGAAGTAACTAAACCTAAGTCATCAAAAAGACACAACCACATTTTTATTAATCTATGGCATTTGTATCTTGTTCATAGTGGTTTCGACAAGATCAATCTCTGCAAAGAGTTAATATGCCTATATCAACTGGAAGTTGTTCATCTCATTCGTAGATGGATGTACATTCAGGGGTGGATATGAGTTTTTCGTTGTATTCTTAAAATGATCAATCTAGATTATACCTTATGCAAAGAAATTTGAAATGTTTGAAAAATTTCTGATTTCTAGCAATGGTGGAACACCATTAAGGTAAGTGGTTAAAGATCTTGCGAACTGATAGGGGTGGAGATATAGTTAGTAGATATGCAGTTCAAAGATCATTAAATTGATTTTTGAATTATATCCAAACTTACCTCCCCAGAAATTTCGATTTGCATATTGATGATTAGTTACTAGTTGTTGCCTAAGACCTTCTATGGTAATACAATTTCACAATGATGTAATGGTTGTATACTTAATGTAAATCATTACTAGATTCATGGATGACCTAATCAAAATCTTAAGATAAGCTAGAACTGTTAACCATGGTTTGCATGTTTGTTAGCTATTCTAAGTGATTAGGGGTGGACCATCCCATAGTCAATAGATAAGAAAGTGTCTGTTTAAACAAATACTAATTTTCTATGAAAATGACAAAGTCTGAAAATAAATTAGCAAATAAAGGAGATATTTATTTCTTGATTCCAAAAGTGTTCTATCATCTTATTTGACATATGATGATCCCACTGCCTCTGTTGTCTTGTCACAACCGAAGAGATCAATACCATTTAGTTTTCTTAGACATAAATCACGGTACCTTGTCGTTGTAGGAGAGTTTCTAGGAATTCACCTTCTTATGACTTGGAAGACACTAGTGATTAAAATCCATTGTTAGTTTAAACAAGTAATGGATTGTCAAGATAAGAAACTAAGAAGAAAAGCCAATAGAACTATGGTTTAATCCATTCACATGGAGTAACCTAAACTTTCTATTACAAGGACATAAAAGGAAATTTCGTGTATAAGTCTATTCAATGGACTTAACAAGACTTCGTATTCCTAGTATTATAGGTTTGAGTTTATCTAAACCTATAGCTTATGGTATACCTGGTAATTACTTACTTTAATGCAAGCAACTTACTTTAGTAAGATGCTGAAGCATTTTCTTTCTAATGGCAATCTATAGAAGCTTCTCGACTTCTAGGCATAGATTTTATTTATCTAAGGAAAAGTCTCAACTATTCCAGTAAAGATAAAGCCATGAAAGAATTTCTTAAATCAACAGTGAGAGGTCTTAGATGTGGTGTAGTCTCAACTATTCCTGCTGTTGAGTGGGAGTAATGAGTAGGTATCAGATTAATCAGGAGAAGAACATTGGAAGACAATCAAGTAAATCTTAAGATTAAGAAGAGGAACTATATGTTAGTCAATAAGGGTGTATTTAAAACTCTTGACTACACCATATCAGATTTTGAGATTTTCCTTTGTGCTAGAAAATCTTTCTGATAAGATGGTGATTACTCTGGGGGTGGAATAGTGATTTTGGAGAAGTATAAAAACCAATCCGAAGTCTCTAGGTCTACCAGAAAGGGACTGAATGTTAATGTTGCAGGAAAGGTACTTATTCAGTCTAAGGACAGTTCTATACATTTTTGGCACTATTCCAAATTGCCTTAACTACTAGTGTTATTTCCTGATTAACCAAAAGTAGTTACCAAAGGTATAGAATCCAGTATCCCAAAAAGAGTAGACATATAGAGAGGAATTTCACATTATCAATGATTTTGTGATTAAAGGAAGAGTAATGGTGGAGAAAAGGTTGTGTTTAATTCAACCTTTCAGATCCTATTACGAGGAGTTTACTACTACTACACTTGATTTGTATATCAAGGTGTTGAGATTATTTGAAATGCACTTTTTGTTTTATATTAGTTCAAGTGGGAGTTTGTTGGGTTTTATGCCCTAAATAAAACTCATTTCAACATAATCAGATTTACTTATTAATATAGATCAGAAATAACATTTAATGTTGCATGGTTCACATGATTTATTTCATGATTATATGTACATAATGTATGAATTCATCTGAAACCCTTTTCACATACTTGATCTTGTTTATTGTGCAGTCAACACTTTGGAAAGTAAACAAGACTATGTGAATAAAGTTTCCTAGATTTATTAGACACAGGGTTTTACTGATATGATAATCTACAACAGAGTTTACTTGCATTTGGAGAAATGCTATGTTCTTTCCAAAGCATTGGTTAAAGTAAAGCTCAGGTTGGATGCATGGAGTATGCATCGGAAGGGACTGATATTGAACTTTGACTTAGATTTATTAAACTTGTCGTAATATCTATTCAAGTCAATATCGCCTAGTTGTTCCTAGATAAAATGATCTTAATCTTGTTATGATTAGGCTCAATCTCAAGAGGCTATTCGTGTTCTTTGATTTGTTAGTTAAGCCTACTTTTAGGTCAGGGTGATACGTACATTTTGGGACACGGTAGTGCAATTGAGTGGGAGCGCTAACATAAACATGGAATCTATAGCTTCTATCTGGCGAATAGTATGTAAAGGATAATCTCCTTCGAGCTTGACCAAACGAAAACAAATTGGTGGAGTACTCATTTGACATAAGCTGAAATATCATTTATACGGGGTTAACTGTTTTAAGGATAAAATACATTGTACGGTGTAACAGTAATCTAATTCCTTTACAGTGTAGATCATTCATATAGAGGATCATTGATCAAATTAGGATTATAACAATGGGTAACTAATGATGTGTCTATATCGTGGAACATATAGAGCATTCTATATATAGAGAGTGCAGTTCTAAGTTCTATGCGTGGATTCAACGAAGAATTAATAAGTCAGTGAATTTAGGTTATAAATTCTTGATCTGCTTATTGGAAGCTCGGTTATATAGACCCATGGTCCCCCCACTAGTTGAGATAATATTGCTTGTAAGACTCATATAATTGGTTTTGATTAATCAATTATAATTGTCAATATAGACTATGTCTATTTGTGAATTTTTTCAGTAAGTAAGGGCGAAATTGTAAAGAAAGAGTTTTAGGGGCATATTTGTTAATTATGATACTTTGTATGGTTCAATTAATAAATATGATAAGTGGCAATATTATTTAATAATTATTTATATTTATTAAATAGTTAAAATTGGCATTTAAATGGTTGAATTTGAAAATTAGCGTTTTTGAGAAAATGAGATGCAGAAATGATAAAACTGCAAAATTGCAAAAAGTGAGGCCCAAATCCATACTGTATAGGGCCGACCACTTTTATAGGGTTTTTCATTTGATATTTTCATTATTTTAATGCCAAATAATTCAAACCTAACCCTAGTGGAATGTTATAAATAGATAGTGAAGGCTTCAGGAAATTTACACTTAACTTTCTACTTTTTCCTTCAGAGAAAAACCTGAGCCTTCTCTCTCTATACCTAGCCTCCACCTTCTTCTCTCTCTTACTTCTTGAAATTTCGAACCACTTAGTGATTAGAGTAGTGCCCACACACAGTAAGTGATACCTCAATCATAGTGAGGAAGATCGTGAAGAAAGACATTCAACAAGAAGGAGTTTCAGCACTAAAGAAGGAGAGAAAGAGATCCAGGTTCAGATCTTGATAATACTCTGCGACAGAAAGGATACAAGGGTTAGAGATCTAAACGGAAGGAGACATTTAATTCCGCTGCACCCAATGTAAGGTTTCTAATACTTTATATGTGTTCATTTCATAATCGTTTTAGAAGTTCATGTTTAGGGTGTTAATCAACATACTTGTGAGTAGATCTAAGATCCTGGTAAAATAATTTCCAACAATAATACCCACACTGATTGTCATCTGGTTGTTCTGGACATCTGTACTCAGTGAAGCTTATTGCTACTGACCGTCGGTTTCTTTTCTCAAGGTAGTACCTCTCAAGAGCACTACACATAAATAATATAAAGTTGATACATACATTAATGGAAATTAGAGCAATATGTTTAGAGCTTTGAACTACTAGAACATACGTTTGAACACATCTTTTAATATCTTGACGAATGGTTTTGTTTTTGGAATCCAAAAATGCTACACTCTGCGATCCCGTTTGGATTAAGATAACCATCCAGTGTTCGCTAAACACAATCAAACGAACTAATAAGATTACTAATACCAATCATTATGTAATAGAGTAAGGTATGGATAAAACTTTTTTCATAACAGCAACAATGTAATAATAACAATATACCAGGGGCAAACAACTTGCTTATTTTAAATTATCTTCCTAAATCTCATTATATCACTCTATAGTCCATAGTCCATATCCAAACATAACTTTTCCCCTTCTCATTATTTTTGAAAGCAATATTAAAAGAAAAATTCAAAAATATGCAAAGTCTCATGGACCAACTTAAGCCATAACTTTTTTCATAACAACAACAATGTAATAATAACAATATACCAAGGGCAAACAAGGAATCGATCTGGTTGTATGTTTCTCAATCGCTGAAAAAGCAAAGCTACACGCTCGTTGTACCCTAATGTTGGGTTTTATGCCCTAAATAAAACTCCATTTCAATGTAATCCATTTTATTCAACATCAATAAAGAAACAGAAGTATTTTTCATTCATTTGTGTATGTTTTGGTTCACTTAATCAATTGCTTGTCTATTTGATTTATAAATTCATCTTAAACCCTTTTCACATACTTGATCCTGTTTATTGTGTTGTCATCACTTTGGAAAGTAAGCATGACTATGTGAATAAAGTTTCCTAGATTTATCAGACACAGGGTTTTACTGATATGATAATCTACAACAAGAGTTTACTTGCATTTGGATAAATGCTATGTTCTTTCCAGAACATTGGTTAAAGTAAAGCTTAGGTTGGATGCATGGAGTATGCATCGGAAGGGACCGATATTGAACTTTGATTTAGATTTATTAAACTTACCGTAAGATCTATTCAAGTCAATATCGCCTAGTTGATCCTAGATCAAATGTTCTTAATGCTGTTATGATTAGGCTCAATCTTGAAAGGCTATTTGTGTTCTTTGATTTGTTAGTTAAGCCTACTTTTAGGTCAGGGTGATACGTACATTTTGGGAACACGGTAGTGCAATTGAGTGGGAGCGCGAACATAAACATGGAATCTATAGCTTCTATCTGGCGAATAGTAAGTAAAGGATGATCTCCTTCGAGCTTGACCAAACGAACATAAATGGTGGAGTACTCATTTCACATAAGCTGAAATATCATTTACACGGGGTCAAGTGTTTTAAGGATAAAATACATAGTAGGGTGTAACGGTAATCTAATCCCTTTACAGTGTAGATCATTGATATAGAGGGTCATTGATCAAATTAGGATTATAGCAATGGATAACTAATGATGTGTCTATATGGTGGAACATATAGAGCATTCTATATACTGAGAGTGCAATTCTAAGTTCTATGCGTGGATTCAACGAAGAATTAATAAGTTAGTGAATTTTAGTAATAAATTCTTGATCTGCTTATTGGAAGCTCGGTTATATAGACCCATGGTCCCCGCACTAGTTGAGATAATATTGCTTGTAAGACTCATGTAATTGGTTTTGATTAATCAATTATAAATCTCAAATTAGACTATGTCTATTTGTGAAATTTTCACTAAGTAAGGGCGAAATTGTAAAGAAACAGTTATTAGGGGCATATTTGTTAATTATGATACTTTGTATGGTTCAATTAATAAATATGATAAATGACAATATTATTTAATAATTATTTATAGTTATTAATTAGTTAGAATTGGCATTTACATGGTTGAATTAGAAAATTGGCGTTTTTGAGAGAATTAGATACAAAAGTTATAAAACTGCAAAATTGCAAAAAGTGAGGCCCAAATCCAATAAGCCATGGCCGGCCACTTTTTTAGGTGTTATCCTCTGATATTTTCATTATTTTAAATGCCAAATAAATCAAACCTAACCCTAGTGGAATGCTATAAATAGATAGTGAAGGCTTCAGGAAAATTACACACTTTTCATTTAGAAAAACCTGAGCCTCTCTCTCTACCTTTGGCTGCCACTCTCTGTCTCTCTTCTTCCTTAATATTTCGAAACCCCTTAGTGATTAGAGTAGTGCCCACACACACCAAGCAATACCTCAATCATAGTGAGGAAGATCTTGAAGAAGAATTTTCAGCAAAAGGAGTTTCAGCATCAAAGATTCAAAGAAAGAGATCCAGGTTAATATCTTGATAATACTCTGCGACAGAAAGGATACAAGGGTTAGAGATCTGAACGGAAGGAGCCATTTAATTCCGCTGCACCCAATCTAAGGTTTCTTAAACTTTATATGTGTTTATTTCATCGTTTTAGAAAGTTCATATTTAGGGTGTTAATCAACATACTTGTGAGTAGATCTAAGATCATGGTAATATAATTTCCAACACCTAAGCCATCAATAGATGCCACAGATGCAGGATTCATAAATACATATACACCGTTCAACTCATTTTTGTTTAGTTCACGTTGCATTATACTGGTAAACAATAAAAAATTAATAACAAAAACTGCAAAATATATATTAAGTTAATTATCAACTTTAATACCTGCACCACACAGACATTGGAACAGATCCGATCCATTTGAGATTGCAAATGTCAAGTATGTCGTTTTTTTATAAGTATGTTTTCTGCTCTACCCCGAACACATCCTCACCAATGTCAACTTCAAGGACATTCTTTTCCTTTGGCCACTGCTCGAGCATCATCTCTAGCAAACTCAATGTGACACTTTTCTCTGGCGGAGTATAACGAGCTATTGGAAGCTTATCGGGCCTTCGAGGGTGTTTCAAAGGTTGAGTCGGTGGACGAACCATATTACTGTCAGAATCCCTTTTCTTTCCCTTCTCCTATACAATATATTTTAGAAAGTTAAAAAAGAAATTATATTTGTCAATAATTAGAAATCAAATCAAATACATAAGAAAATAAAAATAACCATATTTACCTGTGTCTGGTGTACACCATCAATCTTGACAAGTGGAATTGGCCAGGCTACATAGGAATTCACCACTTCGCCTACTGTGGTGAGGCTTTCTTGTGTGACAGAGCATGGGAGCCTTACATTTTCGTAAAAAACTTCTTCAATGAAGACTCAACAAAAGCGCTTTGGGTCAAACTTTTCATTATGTACTTCAAGGGTGGTCACATTTTCTATCACCAAATACCCCTTTGCAACACACTTAGTACTATTTTTGGGTTGTTTGGTAACCAAGTACATCGAACACTTTTCTTTCTATATTGTGAAACCAAACAACAAACAATTATAATTAGTGCAATTTATTAAAACGAATAAGAACGATATAATAAAATAAATATGAAAATGGATTTACCTTCTCAGACATTGTTGTATCTGGTGGTGGTGTCGGTGGAGCAGAGACATTTGCTACTGGTGGCACTGATGGTAGATTAGATACACTAAGTGGTGGTGCTACTGGTCGGGCAAAGACATTCGGTGGTGGCACACGTGGTTGAGCAGAGACACTCTGCAGTGAAACATTCACTGGTTCATTTGATGCTCCTCCTATACCCGAACCAGATGCATGTGAAGTCCCAACCACCTTGCTATGTTGAGTGTTCAATTGTTGGAGAAGTTCCTTTAATTGTTGTTGAGTTTGGTGATACATTTCATCAGTCTCTTGAAGTCTCTTCTTCTCCACCCCAGTCATTCGATTTTCATCAATTGTTGACTGTATCTTTTTGGTAGGGCATGGGGTCTTAAAATATTGTGTCTGGGTGATGTTCCTCCCCATGCCTCTAACACGTCCACCGTGTTCATTTCTGCCAAGCGCCAGGGTCAGAATATCCTTAGAGCCTTCGAGCACTAGTGTTCCCTCTTCGACCTGCTTTTTAAGGTCATTCTACATACAAAAGTCAAGATTAAATTAGTTATAAACCGTTGTGTATCCTTACTATTCCCAACAGTTAAAAAATGTTGGGATAAAATATATTTTTTTTTAAAAAAAATCTATTTAGTATTGCCAACGGTTATTCACCGTTGGCAATAACTATCCCAACAGTTTTTTTGCTACAGTGCTAAACTGATGGGAAAAACTTCCACTTACTTTTTCCAATGGTTCCTATAATTGACCCTCTTCTAAACCGTTGGGAATAGCCCTACTCCTGGCGATAACCCCAAACCAATCCTCACCGTGAAAAGCTCGTCACCATCTCCTCCACCTTCTCTTGCGATCGAGAGAGAGAAACTTTGAGACTTAGCTTTGTGAAGAGAGAGGGAAGAAAGTGATGTGTGGCAAAAATATGTTAGGGTTAGTGCGGCGACTGAGAGAAAAGTGTGTTAGGGTTAGTTTTTTAGTTCTTTTTTGTTTAATAAAAATAAAAAATATATATTGTAAGATTAAAAATCTGATGTATAAATAAGATATTAACTTATACACACAACTCCTTAAATTTAGAACTTACACGGGTGAAGTATTTTTTAAAAAAGTTATGTAAAAAAATATTTTCTAGATTTTTCTTTTTAAATTTAACAAAAATAAATAAAAAAATTTGTATATATAACCTCCAACTTTTTTTTAAAAAAAAGAAAACTCTATAAAATATTTTTCCAATCTAATAAAATAATTTATTATTTTCAATTTGATTTTTCACATTAAGATTATACTTTTTATATATATACTCTATTTAATTTTATCTTTAATTAATTATTTTATTATTTATTTATTTAAAATAAATTTAAAATCTAATAGTAAATAACATGTTAAAAAGAATTTTTTGCAACAGTTTATAACTGTTGGGAATACTAAGTATAGGCAACAGTTTATAACTGTTGGGAATACTAAGTATAACCAACGGCTTATAACTATTGGGAATACTATGTATTCCCCAAAATGATAAACTGTTGGGAATACTAAGTATTCCCCACAATTATAAACTGTTGCCATTCTTTGTTAGCTTTTAAAAAAATTCTATTTAGTATTGCCCACGGTTCTCCACTGTTGGCATTGGTTTTTCCCAATGGTTTCTTTGTTTCGTTTCTAAACTTTTGGAAAAAACCTCCACTTACTTTTTCCAACGATTTTTATATTTGACCCTCTTATTAACCGTTGGAAAAAGTCAATTTTGTAGTAGTGAAAATTAAAGATTTTTACCTATTTTCAAGCTTCAAATTTCTCTAATATCTTAAATTAATTTAAAAAATACTAATTAATTTAATTTTGATAATTAGATTTGAAATATGAAAATAAAAATCTAAATACAAAATTATACAAAAAATTCGAAATTAATTCCATGAAAAATCATGAAAAAATGAAGAAAATTGAAAGAATTGGATTTGATGCGGATGGTATGCAGTGTATACCATTCGCGTGCGCAGGAATGGGTGCATGGTCGAGAAACCTCAGCCAAAGAGGATGCCAGCAGCCTCATCTGCGCGCGGAGGTCCACCATTCAGAAAAAAATGGGGCTTCAGACCGAGAAAACTCGGACAACCCCAAGTCCAAGACGCGCGTGACCAAGTGATCACTCGGATCCGCGCGCGTATGGGGTGACACCACCCCTATCTTTTTTCAAAACTTCAAAAAATCATAACTCATTCAAATAAAATTAAAATTAAGTTCTGTAAAAAACTGAATTGCTTAATGTTTTCCAAAATAGCCAACAAAAATAATTACAGAATAAAATTCAAATTATTTTTCTTAAAAAATTTACAAACATCAAACAATCATCAAAAATCACATAGATCAACATGAATCACAGCCAAATCACACATATATCGTTTTAAGTCCAAATTTCTTGAAAGTAAATCAATTACCATGGCTCTGATACCAGTTGTTGGAATTATTTTACCAGGATCTAGATTTACTAAGAAGAATGTTATTAACATCCGAAACATGAACTTCTAAAACGATATGAAATAAACACGTATAAAGTTTTAGGAACCTTATAGTGGTTGCAGCAGAATATAATGTCTCATTCCACTCAGATCTCTAACCCTTGTATCCTTTTTATAGCAGGGTATCACCAAGATCTGAGTTCGAAGCTCCTTCTCTTGAAACTGGATTCTTCATAGCCTTATACACTATGATTGAGTACCATTTGATGTGTGTGGGTACTCACTCTTTTCACTATAGGGCTTTGGTTTTGAAGAGAGGAAGAGAGAGAGAAGGTTTCGAATAGGAGGGTGAAGGTGGCTTAAAATTTTACTGAAAGAATGAGTTGCATCATCTTTTTCTTTGAAGCCACCACTACCTATTTATAGGAAACCACTTAGGGTTAGGTTAGATTTAATTAGCATTAAAATAATAAAAGAATAAAGTAGCAAAATCCTTCCCAAGTGGCCGACCATGGACAGTGGGCCCCACTTTGCAATTGTGCCATTTTTCTAATTATTTAATAATTAAAATTAATTATTAAGTAATATGGCCATTTAATATATTTATTAATTAGACTTAACAAAGTCTCTTAATTAACAAATAAACCCTATAATCTCTTTTCTTCACAATTAAGACCAAGCTAAGTTAAAATTCATAAACTAGACATTATCTAATTTTAGAATTATAATTGATTAATCAAAATCAATTAACTGAGTCTTACAAGTAGTATTGTCTCAACTAGTGTGGGGACCATGGACCTATATATCCGAGCTTCCAATAAGCAAATCTAAAATTTACCAAGTAAATTCACTAACTTATTAATTCCTCATTTCATCCACCATAGAACTTGGAATTGCACTCTCAGTTATATAGAACGCTCTATATGTTCCACGATATAGATAGCTATTAGTTATCCATTGTTATAATCCTAATAATCAATGATCCTCTATAGATAATTTATAATGTATAGGGATTAATTTACCGTTACACCCTTCAATGTATTTTATCCTTAAAACACTTAGCCACCTATAAATGATATTTCAGTGAACTAACATATTCACTGAAATGAGTACTCAACCATTTATCTCTGTTTAGCCAAGCTCGAAGGAAATCATCATTTCACTTCTATGTCTAGATAGAAGCTATAGACTCCATATCTATTATTAGCGCTCCCACTCAATTGCACTAACATGTTCCCAAAGTGTACGTATCACCCTGACAAAAAAGTAGGCTTAACTAACAAATCAAAGAACATGAATAATACTCTTAAGATCGAACCTAACCATGTCAGGATTAAGATCATTTGATCTTGGATCAACTAGGTGATATTGAATTGAATAGACATTAACGTAAATTTATCATATCTAATCCAAGTTCAATATCGGTCCCTTCCAATGCATACCCCATGCATCGAACCCAAGCTTTACTTTAACCAATGCCCTGGAAAGGACATAGCACTTATCCAAGGTGCAAGTAAACTATGTTGTAGATTATCGTATCAGTTAGACCCTGTGTATCGATAAATCTAGGAATATATATTTAATCACACAATCTTGATTACTTTCCACTGTGCTGACGACACAATAAATAAGCATATCAATGTGATAAGGGTTTGGATGAATTTATAAATCAAACAAACATATAAATGATAACATGAACCAAATGACACCCTAAATAAGTGATGAAAATACTTTTGTCTCTTTATTGATAATTAAATGATAAAGATTATATTGAAATGGAGTTTTATTTAGGGCACAAAGCCCAACAAATGCTCCTTCCCTCTGGTCTCTAGCATTGGGGACGACCTTCTTGAGCACTAAATCCTCATTCCTAAAGGCTTGTACCTGAAATCTTAAATTATAGTATCATGTCGCCCTCTGTTGGTACACTACCAATCTCATTTGGGCGACATCTCTTTTCTCCTCCAAGAGATCCAAACTTTCCCCCATAGCTCTTTCATTTGAAATTACTTCAAAGTTTCCCACTTAGAACGAGTGGAGCTTCATCTCGATAAGAAGTACTGCCTTGCATCCATATGCCAAGGAAACAGGAGTCTCACCTATAGTAGAGCATGGTGTCATCTAGTATGCCCAAAGCACATTTGATTGCTCATCTACCCATCTACCCTTAAGCTTCTCCAAGTTTTTTTGAGGTTCTTCTTGATTATCTTGTTTTTTGTCTCCACTTGGCCATTTTCTTGGGGGTGCACCACTGCCGAGAATCCCTTCTCAATCCGTTTCTCCTCACAAAAGAAACTTAATAAGTCTCCCTCAAACTGGGTTCCATTATATGTAATGATCTTGTAGTGCATTCTAAATCTAAATATTATGAATTTATTGATGAAGGATACTACTTTCTTGGTTGTGATGCTAACTAAAGCCTTCACCTCAACCCATTTTCTGTAGTAGTCCACTATAATGCCTTACTTTCTTAGACACGCTACAATGATTTTCTAATTACTGTGTACACCTTTTCTAATCAAAGGGTTTCTCAAAAATTCTGTCAAATTTAAAATTTTAATTGAACTTTAAAATTTTATAAATGTACAACTGTACATAAACTTTTAAAATTTGATCCCGTCTTAAAAGTTTTCAATCATATTCAAAATACACTTTATAAACATGTCGCTCTGCAACTACAAAATAAATGCCCTTGTTGTCTCGAGACCGAACTCTCTAGGTCTAACTATCTTGATATGTATAATCATCCTCAAGCCCTAAACTCACTGATGCTCAGCTTTCACCTTCCGTTAACATACACATGTAAACACTATCTATTAGTTGACAAGCTCAGTAAGAAAAGGACAAAACATATAACATAATACTGACTTGTATCTAGGCACCCATACACTTGTTTATAAGGCTTCAGATGCATTGAGAATGTTTTCAACAGAAGTACGACCTCTGTATTACATGAACAAGTACTCGTCCCGTACTAGTGTTAGTGGCGCTGAACCTTACCTCGAGAACTACTAAGTATTGTACCACATGTACTTCGTACTCGTCTCGTACTACTGCTGGTAGTACACAAATCTTATAATACTACATACAATTTACATACTTAAACATATACATATATATATTTTATGCTAATCTTACCTCATTGTCTGGAGCTAGTCGGGACATAGTCATCATTGGCCGACCAGGATGTGGTCCGGCAAGACCCTCTAGTTGGCCATTTTCTTGTACCTTGATCCTGCTTGAGTGTTTGAATCATTTGCCAATTTATATGTTATGCATGGTGACTTTGCGTACTTATTGAGACGCTATATTCCACATGGCCCCACTCTTGCCCACGTGGATATGACACGTCATGTGGTAAAAAATTAGGATAAAATTTTCCCCTTAAGTCCATGCGTAAACATTTGTACAAATAGGAACTTTTCAACTGTAGCTCTGACTGTTAAATTATTAACGAGGCGGTACTGGCTGGTCAAAAATTTGACCTTTCACATAACTCACTTCATGCCCAAAAAGGATTTTTTGCCAATCATTATGGGGATTTATTATATGTGTTATTGTATGTTGCAAACGTTCCCACTTATGAACTCTTGATCTTCTACATGGCAATTTTTTAGAAAGAGTAACCACCCACTAAGTTATAAGGGGAGGAGTGTATCAAAACCTATATAAGGTTCATTTGCTTAACTTCTAATCTTCACTTCTCTCTCTCTCTCTTCAAATTTTCTTCAAGAAAAAGAAAAGAAAAACTCTTCAAGTCCTCCTCTGGACCTGACACCCCAAAGGTCTCCATTTCCTAAGGTTTTTGCTTCTTTTTTGACGATCCAACCTTCCAACGAGCATCCACATCGGACTTCAGTAGTGGGTAAATCTTGAAATCTCATTTTCTACTTGTTCTCTTTAATCCACCATTGATGAGTTCAAGATTTTTCAAGCTTTTTAAAATCCTTGATTCTCACATTATAGTATAGTCTTTTCACATTATAATCTGCATGATAACTTTAGGATGTATATAATTTCAAAATGAAAAAGAATAGATTGTTAGATTCTTGACTCTTCAAGTCACGAACTCCTCATGGCTCTTTGAACTTATCTTGCCTTTATCCATTACGTGGTTCCCTTAAGAACTCTCATGGCATATCTTATGTTGAGTCTATCTTGGCCAATTACTAGCCTAAACTCATTGTTGTCTAACTTCTTGCACCTCGATTTTGTTCTTTGCTGACTAACGGCTTTGTACATTAGGATGCCTAACTAGTACCCATAGGTTTTGAAAGTACTACTTGTCAATTTTCAAGATTCTTATTACCGAGTTTTTTATCACTGGATTGATTAATTTGAACTCTTGTATTCAAGAATTGGATTGAGAATAAAGCATTAGAGCACAAAATGAATTACAAGCTTCATCTGCACTGAGAACACATCTCAGCCGACTAGTGCTTGGGTTCCGCGAGCCAGGGTAATCACTTCAACTAAATCCAAAAGATTCGTATTACAATATCCAATTCACCTTATGAATTTAATACAATCTTTACAGCAATTAGTAATGAATTACCAACAACAATTAAGAATCTTGATTGTAAGAACACAATCCCTTGTGCAGCTACTGAGTTCGTCTTCGACATTTCTCTTCAATCTGAAATCCCTTCCAATCTGATGACAAAGATGACACTGAAATCCCTTCAGTCTGAACTCAGCAACGTCAGGCCCTGATCTGTCTACAAAAGATCTCCATCTTCAAGCTCAACAAACAAACCTGTAAAATCAAGAACAAGAAAAGCAAGATACAACTCTGACTCTCACGATGAACCTAAAGTAATCAAAGAAATTGATTCAATGGATGATTAGTTTACAGAACAAAAAAGACTATTTATATGCAATAGTTCAGCCGTCCTAACACAAACTAACACCAACTGTTAAGTCATAACAGAATCACACGGACTATAACAGTAAGCAGGTGTGTAGATATAACAGACTAAAATCACCAGATACGACTAGACTTTCTATTAAAATAATCTGTGAAAATAACGACACTTACAGGTTTAGTTGACTTGTACTTTGGCTAAGTCTTTTTATTTTTTCTGGTTGCTCACCTTCTCTTGTCTTTCTTATATAGATGAACCCGCGTGACGTTTGGGGAGGTGACAACTGAATCGACGAAAACTAGCTTAGTCATCTCTTTGAAAACCATTGTCTAGCTTCTTTAACTAGTTCTTCTTCTAAGGTTTCTTTGGGTAGCCCCTCGAGTGATTTTGAGGTTAGTAGTGGTTTTCCAAATCATGAAGTCCAACGTCACTGCTATTTAGAGTGAATAAGCGGTGAATTTTATGGTCAAATCGTTTGGGAACTGGACTAGGGGTGGAGGCAGTTCCTCCCTATTTTGTGGACATACATTTTCCAAGATGGTGTGCCTGATATGTTACCCTCATGTTGGTAAAAACTATTAATTAGAGATATTTCCATCATTGAGACTGTAGTTTCTGTTGCTAGGCACTCCAAGCCTGCCATGGCTAAGGCTAGATAGATGTGTCGTAAGGCACCTCCTCGAAACCCTCACATTGTTAAGTTCATGAGAAGGAGGGTTTGCAATGTAGAAGAGGTTGAACAACCTCAAGCTAACCAACTAGGGGCCAGCTAGGTTGAGGAGCCTGTAGTTGAGCAGTCTATGGCCTGCTAGGAAGAGCAGAGCTCGACCGTTCATGACAGTATTTCTGATGCTGAGCAAGCTGAACCTGCTTCTAGATTAGGTGTTGCTGGGAGGTAGTAAAGACTTGCACCGTGGTCTTGAGCTACCCCCTAGGCTCTTATGATGATTTCAGGTGGCCTTTGAATGTCAGGGTCATCCATGTGAGGTCGGGATCGACCATGTTGATGAAAAAGCTCCTGAACCATGGATCTTGAGTATGGGGAACAATAACGATGGATATCACCTCCGTCTTCTCTGTCAACTAAGAAACATTATGAGATTAAGGTAGGAGGACTTGTGGGAAGAGTTTGACTCAATAGGCCAACTAGGGAGAAGTTAGCGCATTGTCTAGGATCTAACTGGATGCCTTGGTCAAGTCATCACATTGAGCAAGGGGCGGTGCTGCCCCTACATCCTTACGTTAGGGACATAGCCAACTTCTTTAAGCTGTGTACGACCCAAATCACCCTGAAAGGTGTCAAGTACCTTTTGGTGCTCTTCGTTCTTTACACAAAGCATAGGTGGCCATAACCTTCACTTTACGAGCTGGGGTAATACTTTGAGTTGAAATCTGTTCCATTGCAAGGTAGGTCCATATACTTTTACATTAGTCAGTCAGGGTACCAGTGGCTTGGCAACGCCAATAACAATGCAGTGTCAAAGATTGGGAGGTACTCCTGAAGTTACTTCCTCGCCTAGGATGTCAGATATGTTAGTCACCGCTTACACAGGGTGCCAACATACATTCGTGTTGGAAATTATTTTACCAGGATCTTAGATCTACTCACAAGTATGTTGATTAACTTCCTAAATATGAACTTCTAAAAGGATCATAAAATAAACACATATAAAGTATGAGAAACCTTACATTGGGTGCAGAGAAATATTATGTCTCCTTCCGTTCAGATCTCTAACTCTTGTATCCCTTCTGTCGCAGAGTATTATAAAGATCTGAACCTGGATCTCTTTCTTTAGTGCTGAAACTCCTTCTTGTTGAATATCTTTCTTCACGATCTTCCTCACTATGATTGAGGTATCACTTGCTGTGTCTGGGCACTACTCTAACACTAAGAGGTTCGAAATTATTCAAGGAAGAAGAAGAGTATGAAGGTGGCGGCTAGGGTTTAGAAAGAGAAAGCTCAGGTTTTTCTCTGAAGGAAATCAGAAGTAAAAGTGCAAATCTCCTGAAGCCTTCACTATCTATTTATAGCATTCCACATAGGGTTAGGTTTGAATTATTTGGAATTAAAATAATGAAAATATCAGATGATAAAGCCTATAAAAGTGGCCGGCCATGGCTATGTGGATTTGGGCCTCACTTTTTGCAATTTTGCAGTTTTATCATTTCTACATCTCATTTTCTCAAAAACGCCAATTTTCAAATTCAACCATTTAAATGCCAATTCAAACTATTTAATAACTATAAATAATTATTAAATAATATTGTCATTTATCATATTTATTAATTGAACCATACAAAGTATCATAATTAACAAATATGCCCTAAGAACTCTTTCTTTACAATTTCGCCCTCACTTAGTGAAAAATTCACAAATAGACATAGTCTAATTTGAGACTTATAATTGATTCATCAAAACCAATTAAATGAGTCTTACAAGTAATATTATCTCAACTAGTGGGGGGACCATGGGTCTATATAACCGAGCTTCCAATAAGCAGATCAAGAATTTATAACATAAACTCATTGACTTATTAATTCTTCGTTGAATCCACGCATAGAACTTAGAATTACACTCTCAGTATATAGAACGCTCTATATGTTCCACCATATAGACACGTCATGAGTTATCCATTGTTATAATCCTAATTTGATCAATGATCCTCTATACGAACGATCTACATGGTAAAGGGATTAGGTTACCATGACACCCTACAATATATTTTATCCTTAAAACACTTAACCCCCTATAAATGATATTTCAGCTATGTGAAATGAGTACTCCACCATTTATTTTCGTTTGGTCCAGCTCGAAGGAGATCATCCTTTACTTACTATTCGCCAGATAGAAGCTATAGATTCCATGTTTATGTTAGCGCTCCCACTCAATTGCACTACCGTGTTCCCAAAATGTACGTATCACCCTGACCCAAAAGTAGGCTTAACTAACAAATCAAAGAACACGAATAACACTCTTGAGATTGAGCCTAATCATAACAGGATTAAGATCATTTGATCTAGGATCAACTAGGCGATATTGACTTGAATTGATATTACAATAAGTTTAATAAATCTATGTCAAAGTTCAATATCGGTCCCTTCCGATGCATACTCCATGCATCCAACCTGAGCTTTACTTTAACCAATGCTCTAGAAAGAACATATCATTTCTCTAAATGCAAGTAAACTCTGTTGTAGATTATCATATCAGTAAAACCCTGTGTCTAATAAATCTAGGAATCTTTATTCACATAGTCATGTTTACTTTCCAATGTGTTGACAACACAATAAATAGGATCAAGTATGTGAAAAGGGTTTCAGATGAATTTATAAATCATATAGACAAGCAATTGATAACATGAACCAAAACATTCACAAATGAATGAAAAATACTTCTATTTCTTTATTGATGTTGAATAAAATGGATTACATTGAAATGGAGTTTTATTTAGGGCATAAAACCCAACAAACTTCCACTTGCACTAATATAAAACTAATCAGTACATATCAATTAATCCTAAATTTTGACGGTGCTTTTCAAATGCAGTCACGGCCAAGACTTTTGTGAATGGATCAACTAAGTTGTCTTCTGTGTCCACTTTCTCAACCAGTACATCTCCTCTTGCCACATATTCTCTGATGATGTGATACTTCCTTTCTATATGTTTGCTTCTCTTGTGGCTTCGAGGTTCCTTACTATTGGCTATTGCTCCATTATTATCACAAAGTAGGACCACAGGCTTTTCCATTCCAGGCACGACACCGATACTGGTGAAGAACTTTCTTAGCTAGACAAGCTCTTTAGCAGCTTCTGCTGCAGCTATGTATCCTGCTTCCATCGTCGAGTCCGATATCGCGGTTTGTTTTGCACTTCTCCAAACCACTGATCCACCCCCAAGAGTAAACACCATCCCAGATGTAGATTTCCTGTCTTCAAGACATGCCAGGAAATCTGAATCAGTATAGCCTATGGGATTTAAAGCACCACCCTTGTAGACTAATACAAGATTTCTTGTACTCTTTAAGTATTTCAGAATATACTTAACTGCATTCCAATGTTGTTGTCCTGGATTTGACTGATACCTGCTCACGATTCCAACTGCATAGCAGATGTCAGGTCTAGTGCATAACATTGCATACATTAGACTTCAAACTGCGGAAGCATAAGGAATTTTTGCCATGTCCTCTATCTCTTGAGGATCAGTAGGAGACTGTTCCTTAGATAGACGGATACCATATCTAGAAGGCATCTTTGCCCCATTGGTGTTGTTCATGGAGAATCTCTCTAAAACTTTGTCAATATAGGTTGTTTGAGAGAGAGCAAGAGATCTGTTCTTCCGGTTTCTGATAATCTGAATACCAAGAACATAGGCTGCTTCACCCAAATCTTTCATATCGAATTGAGTGTTAAGCCATTCCTTGATGTTAGTCATTTTCTGGATATTGTTTCCAATAATCAAAATGTCCTCAACATAACGGACCAGGAATACTACTACTTGGTCTTCCTTGAGTTGGTAAACACAAGGTTCATCTTCATTCTGAAGAAAGCCGTAGGTCTTGATGATTTCATCAAACCTTTTGTTCCATAAGCGAGAAGCTTGTTTAAGTGCATAGATAGACTTATTTAATTTGCAAACTTTCTTTTCTTGCCCTGGAAGAACATAGCCTTCTGGTTGCTCCATATAGATGGTTTCTTCAAGTACCCCATTAAGGAAGGCATTCCTGACATCCATTTGCCAGATTTCATAATCGAAAGCAGCAGCTATGGAGAGAAGAATTCGTATGGATTTGAGCATGGCAATAGGACTAAAAGTTTCACCATAGTCCACACCTTCTCTTTGGGTATAACCTCTTGGCTACAAGTCTAGCTTTAAAAGTTTCGACTTCGCCTCCAATGCCTCTTTTCTTCTTGTAAACCCACTTACATCCAATTGGATGATAGTCATCTGGTGCGTCTACATATTCCCAGACATTGTTCATTTTCATGGAATCCATTTCTGAATCCATGCCGGCTGACCATCGTTTCCGTTGCGGACTAGCCATTGCCTGTTTATAGGTTAATGGGTCGTCTTCAATACCGTCACCAACGACTATATTGATTTCACCATCCAAGCCATAACAAGCTGGTTTTGTTGAAACCCTCCCACTACGACGAGGAGCGGTGATCTTCTGAACAAGAACTTTGGTAGTAGTTTTCTCTGTTGGTTCGACTGAGGGAGTGGGATTGTCCTCTTCTTGAGTGGAAGAGGACGGAACATTGGTAGGACTTATATCTGAAAGCATTTCCTCCAACACTACTTTACTTTATGGTTTGAAATTCTTAATACAGTCATCTTCAAGGAAAGTAGTGTTTGTGGAAACAAACACTTTATCATCCTTGCGACTATAAAATAGTCCACCCCTAGTCTCTTTAGAATTTCCGACAAACATGCAAACTTCAGTTCGTGATTCAAGTTTGGCGTCTTTCTTTCTTAAGACATGAGCAGGGCACCCCTAGATTCTGTAATGGTGTAAACTAGGTGTACGACCATTCCATAGTTCTAAAGGTGTCTTAGGGATTGATTTAGATGGAATCCCATTTAGGTGTACGACCTTCTCTTTGGGTATAACCCTTTGCAACAGTCTAGCTTTAAAAGTTTTGACGTCGCTACCAGCACCTCTTTTCTTCTTGTAAAACCAATTACATCCAATTGGATGATAATCATCAGGTGCATCTACATATTCCTAGACTTTGTCTTTTTCATGGAATCCATTTTTAAATCCATGCCGGCTGACCATTGTTTCCGTTCCAGACTTGCCATTGCCTATTTATAGGTTACTGGATCGGCATCAATACCGTCACCAACGACCATATTGATTTCACCATCCAAGTCATAACGAGCTGGTTTAGAAACCCTCCCATTACTAGAGGAGCCGTGATTTTTTGAGCAGGAATATTAGTGGTAGATTTCTCGGTTGTATCAACTTGCAAAGATTCAATCGAGGGAGTAGGATTATTCTTTACTTGAGTAGAAGACGATGGAACATTATTTGGAGTTAAATCTGAAAGCATTTCCTCCAATACTACTTTTGTTTTGCGGCTTGAAATTCTTAATATAGTCATCTTCAAAGAAAGTGGCATTTTTGGAAACGAACACCTTATCATCCTTGCGACTATAAAATATTTCACCTCTAGTCTCCTTAGAATTTCCAACAAATATGCAAACTTCAGTTCACTTTTCTAGTTTGCCATCTTTCTTTCTTAAGTCATGAGCAGGGCACTCCTAGATTCTGTAATGACGTAAACTGGGTATACGACCATTTCATAATTCTAAAAGTGTCTTAGGGACCGATTTAGATGGAACAACATTTAAAATGTCAGTTTCCATCTGAATAGCATATCCCCAGAAGGACGTAGGTAGAGTTGAATAGCTAAGCATGGACCTAACCATTTCCAAAAGTATGCGATTTCTTCTTTCTACAACTCCATTTTGCTGTGGAGTGCTAGGGGCAGTCAATTGGGATTCAATTCCAAGTTCAATTAAATGATTTTTAAACTGCATATCCATATCTTCTCCACCCCTATCAGTTCGCAAGATCTTTAATGTTTTACCTAATTGGTTTTCAGCCAAAGCATGAAATTCTTGAAACTTTTCAAACGTTTCAGATTTCTTATGCATAAGGTAAATATGTCCATATCTAGAGTAATCGTCAATGAAAGTGACAAAGTACTCATAACCGCCTCGGGCTTTTACATTCAAAGGTCCGCAAACATATGAATGCACTTGTAAAGACCGCTTAGTTTAATTTGGAAATTAGCAGTTAATCACGTTTAATTATGAAATTATTTATAGCTATTTAAATAATTTATTATACTGTTATTATTGAATTCAGAGATGCATCTTTATGTCATGTAGTAGTTCGCATAATTTTGCATTTCGGTGCCCGGTATTTTGGAACTCGGTGTTTGGCTCAGTAGAAATCACAACTTAGTATGTTAGTAGTTTCGGACGGTTTATTAGACATTGGGAATGTCGGGAATGGCCGGGAATTTAGAATTTCCCAAAAATACCCCTTTAGTGTTAATTATGTGGTTTTAGGTGTGGAGGGACAAAATGGTCTTTTTGCCCCAATCATATTTTGTCTTTAGTGATTTTATTAATTGAAAATAAATGTTTATTTTATTTGTTTATTTGGCTGAAATGAGTGATATATGCTATGTGGCTTTTATTTCTTTTTACAAAAATCAACACTTAGAAAAAATTAGAGAAAAATTTCAAAACAAAACTCTCTCTTTCTTTCCTCTCACTTTCGGCCATCTTGGAGCAGCTAGGAGCTGGCCTTTTCCTTGAAGTTTTACTTGTGAATTCATCTCTCTTTAAGGTTCATTTCAAGCTAGGTTAGCTCCTCTTATTTTTCTTCTTTAAATTGTTGAAAAATGATGAAAATGGTATGATGCATGCATGAATTTGTGGCTGTTGTTGCTGTGTTTATATGTTGTTTACAGAAGCTTACTTAGGTTTAAAATGAATGGATTATCTAGGTTTTAATGCATGCTTGCTATCTTGTTTAAAGCTATGGGTTTTTCTATGCAAAACATATGATTTTTGAGAGAAATGATTTGAATCTGTTGCTGTGATGTTGTTGATGTTTGTTATTGTTTTCTGGGGTTATTCTAAGCTTGATTAAGTAGAATTGAGCTAGTTTGGTTGCATGTTAGCAAGGTTTGCTCAAGTTTGAGTTTAGAACTCAAAGCTTGAGCTTTAATGGTGTTTTTCATTTCTGTGCATTCTGGGTGGTTTTGATGCCTTAGAAATGTTATTTGGGTCATATGGAGTAGGTCTGGAAGGTTTGAATTGATTTGGAGTCGATTTGTGCAAGATATGAATTTTTGATGTTGCTGCCTGCGACGAACCGGAATTCCGGTTGTGCATCCAGAATTCCGGATGGGGTTCTGAATTTTCCCAGAACTGGAATTCTGGTTGGGGAAAATTCTGAAGCCCTAGATTTTCTCGATTTTATGTTCTAGGGGGTATTGCCATGCTTTTTATCGATAGGGAAACTTTTAGTTCCTAGTTTAAGTCCCCGGGAAGTGATTTAGCGTGTCACTTATAGTGTTGTGATTTTTATGGTTTAGGAGCCTGTAATCCGCCACGCAGATAGTTCCAGTCAGGTTGACCGGCACACCTGAATTCGGAATCCAGGTGAGATTAGTATAACAGTATGCATATGTAGATTACATGTTTAGCGTGCATGTAGGAAGCCTGTTAGATTACATTAGTTATGTATGTTGGCTTCGAACCATCCAACCCTGTCACGTCGGTACAGGCTGGAGTATGACCAGCAGCCGGAGTATGAACGGTTCGACCGATCAGGCTGACACTTGGTTGGTGGTTCTGTACTATTGACGTATCCTGTCGGTACAGGCTGGAGTATGACCGGTTCGACCGATTAGGTGGATATAGTAACACGTCGGTACAGGCTGGAGTATGACCAGCAGCCGGAGTATGACCGGTTCGACCACTCAGGCTGTTACGTGTCAATAGTACCGTCCCTATGAACGTTCAGAACTCAGTACCGTGTTGGACACAGCAGTAGTGACTCAGTACCGTGTTGGACACCGCAGTAGTGGGACTCAGTATCGTGTTGGACACGGCAATTAGGGTTATGATCAGGGGTATGGGCGTCTGATCATGACCGGGATTTATGTATGAGTATTATTAGGTTCGTGGAAGGGTTTTCAAAAATTTCAATGCCCCTAACCGAGCTTACAAAGAAGAATCAGCGATTTATTTGGTCAGACAAGTGCGAAGCTAGTTTTAAGGAGCTAAAGCAGAGGTTGATTACCGCTCCAGTGCTAGCTTTGCTTTCAGACAAGGAGAAGTTCGTAGTCTATTGTGACGCATCCAAACAGGGTTTGGGGTGTGTGTTGATGCAAGCCGATCGGGTTATCGCTTATGCCTCTCGTCAGTTAAAGGATTATGAACAGCGATACCGAGGTGGTTTTTGCATTGAAGATTTGGCAGCATTACCTTTACGGGGAAAAGTGTGAAATCTATACCGACCATAAGAGTCTCAAGTATTTCTTTACTCAGAAGGATTTGAATATGAGACAAAGGAGTTGGTTGGAATTAGTGAAAGATTATGACTGTGAGATCCTCTATCACCCCGGAAAGGCCAACGTAGTGGCCGATGCCCTGAGCAGAAAGGATCCCGGACAAGTAGCTAGTATGGTTCAGATCTCACCTCAGCTAGCAGAGGATATGGTTAGATCCAGCATTGAGTTTGTGGTAGGTCAGCTTCACAAATTAACGCTGCAATCTGATCTATTGGAAAGAATAAAAGTCGCTCAGATGACGGATCCAGAGTTAGTGAAGATCAGAGATGAGGTGTTGGCTGGTCAAGCCAAGGACTTTTCAGTGTCAGACAGCGGGATGCTTTTGTATAAAGCTAGGGTTTGTGTTTCGAATAGTGTGGAACTCAGGAATGAGATCTTTGATGAGGCCCATTCTACCCCGTATTCTCTGCATCCTGGCACCACTAAGATGTACCAAGATCTAAAACCGTACTTCTGGTGGAGCGGTATGAAGAAGAATTTGGTAGAATTCGTATCGAGATGCCTCACTTGTCAGCAGATTAAGGCTGAACATCAGAGACCAGCAGGGTTGTTGCAGCCTCTAACCCTACCAGAATGGAAGTGGGAAGATATCACGATGGATTTTGTGGTCGGATTACCTAGGACCACGGGTTTGTTTGATTCCATCTGGGTAGTGGTGGATCGATTCACGAAATCTGCTCATTTTCTGCTGGTTAGAACAATATTTTCAGTGGATCAGTTGGCAGAACTGTATGTCAGAGAGATAGTAAGACTTCACGGGGTACCGAAGTCTATAGTTTTGGACAGGGATCCGAAGTTCACATTTTGGCAAAGTTTGCAAGGAGCAATGGGTACAAAGCTGAAATTTAGTACAGCATTCCATCCTCAGACAGATGGTCAGTCCGAAAGGACAATTCAGATATTGGAGGACATGTTACGAGCCTGTGTTATGGATTTTGAAGGCTCATGGAATAAGTATCTACCGTTGATAGAATTTTCTTACAACAACAGTTATCAGAGTACGATAGGGATGGCTCCCTATGAACTGTTATACGGTAGGAAGTGTAGATCTCCCATCCACTGGGATGAGACAGGGGAGAGGAAATATCTAGGTCCAGAGTCAGTGCAGCAGACCAATGAGGCAATAGAGACGATAAAAGCTAGAATGCTTGCCTCACAGAGTAGACAGAAGAGTTACGCAGATCCGAAACGCAGAGATGTTGAGTTCCAAGTAGGGGACCATGTGTTTTTACGGGTATCTCCGATGAAGGGGATCAAACGTTTCGGGAAAAGAGGCAAGTTATGCCCTAGATTTACAAGACCTTTTGAGATTCTCGAGAAGATAGGTCAGGTGGCATACCGGTTAGCATTGCCTCCAACTTTATCAGCAGTTCACAACGTATTCCATGTCTCGATGTTGAGAAAATACGTTTCAGATCCCTCTCATATACTCAGTTATGAGAGCCTAGAACTGCAGCCAGACATGACTTATGAAGAACAGCCAGTGCAGATCTTGGATAGAAAGGATAAAGTCCTTCGGAATAAGACCATAGCATTGGTCAAGGTTCTCTGGAGAAACATCAAGGTGGAGGAAGCCACTTGGGAGCTAGAGTCAGATTTGAGAGCTCAATATCCAGAGTTATTCAGGTTAGATTTCGGGGACGAAATCCTTTTAAGGGGGGGATAGTTGTAAAGACCGCTTAGTTTAATTTGGAAATTTGCAGTTAATCACGTTTAATTATGAAATTATTTATATCTATTTAAATAATTTATTATACTGTTATTATTGAATTCAGAGATGCATCTTTATGTCATGTAGTAGTTCGCATAATTTTGCATTCCGGTGCCCGGTATTTTGGAACTCGGTGTTTAGCTCAGTAGAAATCACAACTTAGTATGTTAGTAGTTTGGGACGGTTTATTAGACATTGGGAATGTCGAGAATGGCCGGGAATTTAGAATTTCCCAAAAATACCCCTTTAGTGTTAAGTATGTGGTTTTAGGTGTGGAGGGACAAAATGGTCTTTTTGCCCCAATCATATTTTGTCTTTAGTGATTTTATTAATTGAAAATAAATGTTTATTTTATTTGTTTATTTGGCTGAAATGAGTGATATATGCTATGTGGCTTTTATTTCTTTTTACAAAAATCAACACTTAGAAAAAATTAGAGAAAAATTTCAAAACAAAACTCTCTCTTTCTTTCCTCTCACTTTCGGCCATCTTGGAGCAGCTAGGAGCTGGCCTTTTCCTTGAAGTTTTACTTGTGAATTCATCTCTCTTTAAGGTTCATTTCAAGCTAGGTTAGCTCCTCTTATTTTTCTTCTTTAAATTGTTGAAAAATGATGAAAATGGTATGATGCATGCATGAATTTGTGGCTGTTGTTGCTGTGTTTATATGTTGTTTACAGAAGCTTACTTAGGTTTAAAATGAATGGATTATCTAGGTTTTAATGCATGCTTGCTATCTTGTTTAAAGCTATGGGTTTTTCTATGCAAAACATATGATTTTTGAGAGAAATGATTTGAATCTGTTGCTGTGATGTTGTTGATGTTTGTTATTGTTTTCTGGGGTTATTCTAAGCTTGATTAAGTAGAATTGAGCTAGTTTGGTTGCATGTTAGCAAGGTTTGCTCAAGTTTGAGTTTAGAACTCAAAGCTTGAGCTTTAATGGTGTTTTTCATTTCTGTGCATTCTGGGTGGTTTTGATGCCTTAGAAATGTTATTTGGGTCATATGGAGTAGGTCTGGAAGGTTTGAATTGATTTGGAGTCGATTTGTGCAAGATATGAATTTTTGATGTTGCTGCCTGCGACGAACCGGAATTCCGGTTGTGCATCCGGAATTCCGGATGGGGTTCTGAATTTTCCCAGAACCGGAATTCCAGTTGGGCAACCGGTCTGCCGGTTGGGGAAAATTCTGAAACCCTAGATTTTCTCGATTTTATGTTCTAGGGGGTATTGCCATGCTTTTTATTGATAGGGAAACTTTTAGTTCCTAGTTTAAGTCCCCGGGAAGTGATTTAGCGTGTCACTTATAGTGTTGTGATTTTTATGGTTTAGGAGCCTGTAATCCGCCACGCAGATAGTTCCAGTTAGGTTGACCGGCACACCTGAATTCGGAATCCAGGTAAGATTAGTATAACAGTATGCATATGTAGATTACATGTTTAGCGTGCATGTAGGAAGCCTGTTAGATTACATTAGTTATGTATGTTGGCTTCGAACCATCCAACCCTGTCACGTCAGTACATGCTGGAGTATGACCAGCAGCCGGAGTATGACCGGTTCGACCGATCAGGCTGACACTTGGTTGGTGGTTCCGTACTATTGACATATCCCGTGGGTACAGGCTGGAATATGACCAGCAGCCGGAGTATGACCGGTTCGACCGATCAGGTGGATATAGTAACACGTCGGTACAGGCTGGAGTATGACCAGCAGCCGGAGTATGACCGGTTCGACCGATCAGGCTGTTACGTGTCAATAGTACCATCCCTATGAACGTTCAGAACTCAGTACCGTGTTGGACACAGCAGTAGTGACTCAGTACCGTGTTGGACACCGCAGTAGTGGGACTCAGTATCGTGTTGGACACGACAGTTAGGGTTATGATCAGGGGTATGGGCGTCTGATCATGACCGGGATTTATGTATGAGTATTATTATGCTTTTCTTACTGAGTCTGTCGACTCACAGTTCTACGTTTATGTGTAGGTATAGGCAAGGCTAGAGCTGATGGACCGTGAGCGAGCTTATGAAGGTTGTACATGTCGGGGCAGTTAGGCCAGGAGCGTACGATCCTCGGGACAGCAAGGCTAATTTTTGTAACTAGTCGCTAGGCGACAATTATTTTGTATGAACAGTAAACTTTTGTAAATGATTTTATAATCGGGATCCCGAGTCTTTTGTAATATTATTTTATAAGTTTAATTAAAAAGCAAAAATTTTAATTAATCACGTTTTCCATAAACCTCGTTTATTAGCAACGAGCTGCACAGCAAGTTTAAAAATCACCTAATACGCCTATGTTAGTTAGGGTGTTACAGAACTAACCCTAGGGGTTGTTTGGCACGCTCTCCCTTTGCAGAGAAAGAACGTTTGGTCATCTTTCCTTCTAGGCAAGACTCGCAAACAGGTAATTCACCTAAGACGACATTTTTCAATGGACCGTCTTTGGTTAGCCTATTTAGTCTGTCATAGCCAATGTGACCCAAACATAAATGCCATAGATATGTTTCATTATCATCATCGATCTTTTGCTTTTTGTGGTTTCTAGGTTTAGCTACTTTAAAAAGTTCGTTATGTAGGGAAAATGATGTTTCTGGTCTAAGAACATAAAGCCCCTGTTCCATGGATGCAACACAAATATGAATGTCATTTCGAGAAATAGTAGAACCAGAACTCAAAAAATCTAATTTGTATTGTTGCAATTGTAAGCATGAAACATAAGCCAAGTTTCTACTGAAATTTGGAATGTATAAGACATTGTCTAATTCCAAAATTCTGTTTTGAAACTTGAGTTTGGCTTTTCCTCTAGCTCTAACCGAAACCATTTTGCCATTACCAACCTTAAGTTTCAACTCACTGGATTTCAAATAATTCCAATTCTTAAGCAATTGCAATGAACAACTTACATGGTTTGTAGACCCAGAATC
Organism: Cannabis sativa; assembly: GCF_029168945.1. Lineage (NCBI taxonomy): Eukaryota > Viridiplantae > Streptophyta > Magnoliopsida > Rosales > Cannabaceae > Cannabis > Cannabis sativa. Next base: position 30,186,420 of record NC_083604.1, read on the forward strand.
AAGAATCCAAATGGATTTATCATTCTCTAAAACACATGATTTGAAGACTAAAGCATCACTGCTTATTCGTTTGTGATTTGTTGTTCTTGCTGGTTCATTTTGTTGTGAAGTATAACTTGAGGAAGTGGAATCACTTTCTCTTATCTTCTCAACTAAGCTTGAAATAGTAGGATTGATGGAGTTATGAACTATTTGCTCTTCAGAGTGAACAATTCCCAGCTTACCTGCTTTCTGGAATTTTATGTTCATCATGAGCATACGGGAAGTATTACTCTGACAAGGAGTTTATAACTTCAAGTTCATTTGCTAAGGTATTAACTAGGACTACAACACATCAATAAATAGAAGTAAGGTTTTGGTTCAAATTCACACACAAGTTCAGAAAATAACGAATAATCACGTATGTTATAAAAATACTAAATCTAACATAGTTTATTTTCCAAGGTTTCCAACATAATGAAATACAGTGTCCCGGTAGGCGAAAGTCAAAGATAACATTAGTTGAATAGAGTAGTCAGCTCATCTAAAATAAAACCATTTTAGCAACCTTTAATTCGATCAAAATGAGAATCCAACGTTGTCCTCTTAGGCGAGAGTCAAGGTTATTCTTATTTTATGAGCTTACACCATTGTTTCATGTTTTATGAGTTTATCTCTAAGTAGTCACTGTAGGGGAGAGTCTAATAGAGACGAAAACTCACAAAACACTTATCAAATGAGATCTTACAGTGTTAAAAGTTTTCAACGAATAACCATCCATAAGGGGGACGAAGTCTAGCGTCTCGAGGTTATATTGAAAAAAATTAACTTTTGTAAGACCAACAATGGAGATCGAATATCTTTTGATTAAAGCTCATTATTAAAAAAAAAATATATGTATTTTATTTAATCATTTGTTCCATATTTTAATAATGAAAAATTACAAATTAAAGTTGGTTTAAATAAAAAAAATCAACTTTAATTAAATTTCAATTATTATTTAAATTCAAAAAATAAATTCGAAAAAAATGGAACAAATTTGAAAACATCTTGTTTAAGTTGTTTTAGAAGAATCCAAAAAATCAAATTAAATATCTTTCAAATTAGATTTAATTAAATATAAAATTAAGTTGTAACAACTTAATTTGAAAATATTCCATTTTAAGTTAATATTTGAAAAAATATCAACTTAAAAAATATCTAAAGAATCTTAATAACCAATTCCTAAAATTCCTCAACTTAATTTTGAAATTTGAAATTCAAAAGATATTCAGATTTAAGTTAATTAGTTAGAAATAACTAATTTTCAACTTAAATAGGAATATTTAATGAAAAATTTAAATTAAGCTTCAGAAAGAATCTAGTTGGTTATAATTCTATATTTAATTAAATACAAGAAAATACATATAGTTTAGCTTTGAATAGAATTCATTAAACTATGTTTTTCTTAAATTAATTCAAAACTAAATGAAATTAATTATGTTGCTAATCAATTTTATTAGGTTAAACTAATTTAATTAGCCTAGTACAGTTATCCAAATCAGGCAAATGGGCCTTCACAATTGGGGTAGTTCATGTGAGGGGGAGCTGGGTTCAGTATGTCGTACACACTTCTATTGGCCCCCAACTCTCACACAAGGCCCAAAAGAGAGAAATTTAACCGTAAAATGAACAACTGTTATTAATTGAATAGGCCCAAAAACTAAATGGGCCTAAATAAAATCTATCAAAAACTATGATATTTTATTTAGCAACAACAACCTATATGCATCTATAATAAAATTAAACATATAAGCTCACACAGGCACACATTTGGATGGATCCTATCATGTTGCTAGGTCATACACAGATGAAAGAAGTTTCTTAAATTTACCTGTTACAAATTATTTACTTGACCTGTCGTCAATTGAACCATGGGTTAAAATCAGATCATTGGATCTGTCAACAAGTTAACCATGGCAATTTAGATCAAGAATAATAGGTTTTATAAAACTTACATACAAGCTAAAACACATACTCCTGCAACAAGATGAATTGGATAGTTGGATGTAGGAATTATTTAATTTTAAATAATTATTTTTGAAAATATTTAAATATAAAAAAAATATTTCGATTTTTAAGAATAAAATAATAATAAAAAAAATTTAAAATTAAACCTACAATTTTTGAAAAAAAATAGGTTTCAACTAACCTAAATATCATTTCAAAAATAATTGCTAACTTCCTTTTAAATTTTTAAAGTTATTTTATAAATTAAATATTAAATAAAAAAAATAAATATTTTTCAGATTTTATAATTTAATAAAAATAACAAAATTTAAAAGTTAGCAAAATATCTTACTTCTATTTAAAATTACATGATTATGGTAATCTTATTTTAAATTTAAATAAGGTCAAATAATTTAAAAAAAAAATAAATTGAAAAATATTTAATATCTGACCTTTAAATTTAAAAAATAAGATAAAATAATCAAATTTAAAAATAAGATATAAAATCAAGCAAAAAGATAAATTTTTACTTGTTTTCAAATTCAAATTACACTAATATCTAAAATTAAATATAAAAAATTCAAATTAATTTATTTCTGATATTAGGTTTGAAAATTGAAAAGTAAAAATCAAAATACAAAACTACACAAAAAATCGGAAGTTAATTCCATGAAATAGCATGAAAAATCGAAGAAAAACGAAAAAATTGCGTGTTGTACGGACAGTATGCTGTGTATACTGCCCGCGGGCGGAAGGAAAGGTGCTTGACCGAGAATCCTCGCCGTAGGAGGCTGCATGCAGCCTCTCCGCGCGCGCGAGGATCGGTATCAGACAAAATTTTGTCTGTGCGCGTGTTGTCCGAGGGATTAGATTACCGTGACACCCTACAAATGATATTTCAGCTATGTGAAATGAGTACTCCACCATTTATTTTCGTTTCGTCAAGCTCGAAGGAGACCATCCTTTACTTACTATTTGCCAGATAGAAGCTATAGATTACATGTTTATGTTAGCGCTCCCACTCAATTGCACTACCGTGTTCCCAAAATGTACGTATGACCCTGACCCAAAAGTAGGCTTAACTAACAAATCAAAGAACACGAATAACACTCTTCAGATTGAGCCTAATCATAACAGGATTAAGATCATTTGATCTAGGATCAACTAGGCGATATTGACTTGAATAGATATTACGGTAAGTTTAATAAATCTATGTCAAAGTTCAATATCGGTCCCTTCCGATGCATACTCCATGCACCCAACCTGAGCTTTACTTTAACCAATGCTCTAGAAAGAACATAGCATTTCTGTAAATGCAAGTAAACTCTGTTGTAGATTATCATATCAGTAAAACCCTGTGTCTGATAAGTCTAGGAATCTTTATTCACATAGTCATGTTTACTTTCCAATGTGTTGACAACACAATAAACAGGATCAAGTATGTGAAAAGGATTTCAGATGAATTTATAAATCAAATAGACGAGCAATTAATAACATGAACCAAAACATACACAAATGAATGAAAAATACTTCTGTTTCTTTATTGATGTTTAATAAAATGGATTACATTGAAATGGAGTTTTATTTAGGGCATAAAACCCAACAATTCGCTCCTTCCCTACTCTCCAACTGAGGGATAGGGCCAATCACATCTTGTGTTTGCCTGTGGAGAGGTGTGACATACTCAGCCTAGCTAGTGAGGCAAATTTTTGGAGGTACGACTTTTACCCTCCTGTACTTGGTAATAAGGGTACTAGAGGTCCTTCCAGAGGTCTTGGCAACACTCCCATGGCAGAGGGAGCTAGTCAAGAAGAAAGGTTTGTGCCTAAGTAGGTAGGGGGTGAGTCTAATGATTAAATTCCCTTGGCTAGGATTGTCAAGAATGTAGCTCTAAGGAAACAGGCCCTTCGACAACACTTGGCACGAGGAGGCGCCACTGAGAATGCCCCCGTGCTATTCAGGTCCGTAGGATAGAACTTTGCTAGGTGTGCCCAACCACCGCCTGTTCCTAGAGACAAGGGCAAGACTGCTACCTCTGACGATAATTCTAAGGATTCTTCTTCTAAGGATGACAGAATTCTAGATTGTCCTCTTGATTTTAGTAACTTTTTTTACTTTTACTTACATTTAGTATTGATGACTTGTATTCTAACTTTGTTACTTTCATTTTTGTAGACATGACTTTTAGGATGACAAACCTTGTTGGGTGACCTTCAGTGGTACCTCTTCTGGCTTCCCCTAGACTAAGGGTGTTCAGATGCCAAATCTTTAGATGTAAGTCAGTCCATCTTGCCTCCCCGTCCCCTAGGCCCTATTCCGGCCAACCAACCGGTAGTTATGGATCCTCCCTTGAGGAGCACCCCTCCCCCTTGAAGGCCATCAGGGAAGGGGACCCAAAGGCCTAGTTAAGTGGCTTGTTTGTCCAAGGGTGAGAAGGTGATTAAGGTTGGCCAAAACTACCTTGGCAAGAGCCTACAAAGTGTTTATGAGGAGCTTCATGATCTAGATGTCGAGACTCTAGATTACTTGACTTCCAGCAGTCTTAGAGACTTTTCATCTATAATTTGTTTATTTATTTAACTTTGTGTGTGCAAGACTTTTGTAGAGCTTTTATCACTTTTTTTCCCTTTGGTTTCAAGGTATGCTAAAACTTAGCCATGCTCACGCTCGAGCAAAGGGCTCTGCCGCAGCTATCAAGAAAACACGTGAGGGCAAAGAAGTGTTGGATATTTATTTTACCAGGATCTTAGATCTACTCACAAGTATGTTGTTTAACACCCTAAATATGAACTTTCTAAAACGATAAATTAAACACATATAAAGTTAAGAAAACCTTACATTGATGCAGCGGAATTAATGTCTCCTTCCACTCAGATCTCTAACCCTTGTATCCTTTTTGTCGCAAAGTATAATCAAGATCTGAGCCCGAATGTCCTTCTTCTTTTAGTTTGATCCTTCACAGTCTTCCAATCTATGATTGAGTTACTGCTTGCTGTGTGTGGGCACTTACTCTTTCACTAGGGTCGAAATTTTATGAAGAGAAAAGAGAAGATGGATTTCGGCCAAGGTATAGAAAATAGGGAAGGTTCAGTTTTTCTAAAAAGAGAAATTTCTGTCAGATAACTTATGAGAACTTGTGATTTGACTGAGCCATCACTTTCTATTTATAGGAAACTACTAGGTTTAGGTTATGAATTATTTAGTATTAAAATCATCAAAATATTAATTTGAAAATCCACAAATAGTGGCCGGCCATGGTGTGTTAATGGGCCCCACTTGATTTTGCAGTTTTAACAAATTTTATTTCTATTTCCCTAAAAATGCCAAATTTCCAATTCTAACCATTTAAATGCCAAAACTAATTATTTAATAACTAAAATTGATTATTAAATAATATTGTCATTTAATTTAATTATTAATTAGACATATAAAGTCCATTAATAAATAAATAAACCTAGAATCTCTTTTCCTTACAATTCCACCCCTGCTTAGTGAAAATTCATTAAATTAGACATAGTCTAATTTTAGAATTATAATTGATCAATCACGAATCAATTAATGAGTCTTACAAGCAGAATGTTCTCAACTAGAATGGGGACCATGGATCTATATGCTGAGCTTCAAGTAAGTGAACCAAATTTACCAAGTAAATTTCTACTTATTAATTCTTCGTTGAATCCACTCTTAGAACTTAGAATTGCACTCTCAGACTTATATAGAGCATATTATATGTTCCACGATATCAATATGCTATCTCATTTAACCATTGTTATAATCTTATTGTGATTTAAAGATCCTCTATATAGATGATCTACATCGAGATGAGATTTCTTTACCGTTCTCACCCCTCAATGTATTTTGCCCCTTAAAAAACTTAGCTACCTGTAAATGGTGTTTAGTGATCTAATAATTAGTCAGTTAAACAAGAGCTCATCCATTTACTTCTATTTGCTAATCTCGAAGGGAATCATCACTTGACTTCTATACACCAGTAGAAGCTATAGATTCCATATTTATGTTCAGCACTCCTACTCAATCATACTATCATGTTCCCAAAATATACGTATGACCCTGACCCAAAAGTAGGCTTAATTAATAAATCAAAGAACATGAATAGTACTCCTGAGTTGAGCCTAAGCATATCAGCATTTAGATTCTTTTAATCTTAAGATCAACTACTGATATTGACTTGGAAAGATATATATAACGGTAAGTTTGTAATATCTTAACTTTGTTGCAATATCGGTCCAGTCAAATGTATACTCCATACATTCGAAACTAGTATACTTTACTAATGTCCTGGAAAGAACATAACACTTACTCCAAGTGTAAGTACACATCATCGCTGACTATCACATTAGTGTAAATCCAATAACACTGATGAAACAGGGACCAAGTCTTTTGATTCATATGATCACAATCACATTCCACTGTGTTGACGATATTGTAATTGTGAATAAACATATGATCTGGATTTAACTGATTTTGTTTGTAAATGTAATAAACATATTTAAACCATTAGCATGTTAAATTCATGCAAACATCAATCACTTCAAATTTCTTGTGTTGATAACTAATCAGATTGTAAAGAGTTTTATTTAGGGCATAAAACCCAACAAACTCCCACTTGCACTAATATAAAACAAACTTTGCAAATAGGTCATTCTGATGTCTTGATCTTCAGATCAAGTGTAGTATATTTGAATCCACCCAAACTTCTAGAAACTAGTTCATAAATATTCTTGTGAAACATCCTTTACTATATGCTTTACTCATCAAGGGATACTGAAATCTTTACTGTTTTGAAAGTACATCTGAATTAACAGAAGACATATCTATCATATTTTAAAATATGGAATTGAGATAATACAGTGTAGACTTTTCTTCAGCAATATAACTTTTTGGTATTTTTTGAAATTTACAAAGTTATAATTCTTCTCTGGTAGAGCTTGAATTATTATAGAATAATTCCTCCACCCCGAAAGTAAGAACCATCTCAAAGATCTCGAAATGAGTTGGTGAGATACAAGGACAACTGATACACAGTTCCTCAACATCTAACATATAGATCACTTTCATAAATCTTTCTTGAATATCTTCTAATGTTCCCTATTTGATTACATCTCAGATAGCTCCCACTCAATAGCAGATGTCTGGTTAAATAATACTTTTAACCTCTGATTGTTTGGAGAGTTACCTAGTTGTGACTTTTGTATTAGTCTAAAACTTTAAGTTAAGACTAAGTCATCAACATAGCAGGCTAGTATTTGAAGTGAAAAATGCATGCCAGAGATTAAGTAATCAAAATTAAGATACCATAAAATTTTATGAGGATTAAGAATTCTTGGTTCAAGTCATTCGAATGGACTGAACTAGAGTTCTTTATCTTATTCTCATAATTCTAATAAGTTATACCTATCCATGTGTATGGTTAGATTTGCTTTTCAGTAGTGTTCTTAAGTACCTATCACAAGTATCAACCTGATGAAGATGGGTATAGAATTTTAAAATTCTCCCACTCAATTAAGGTAGTGTGAAACTTTATCAAAGAACTTTTATAGGTATCAAACTTTTACTTACAACAGTAAAACAAAATGGAACATACAATCAAGATCAAGCATTTATATTGATAATAGCTACCTCATTATATTACTTCCATGTTTAAAGAAAGTATGTGTTATATAGAAAATTATGGAATATACTCCACCCCTAAATATATACATCTAGGGTACTGTGGATAAACTCCACCCCTAAGTATATAGAGATTATGATCCACCCCTAAAGGTTGTAAAGATCATTATTCTCTAAGTGTGATAGAGTGGAGTTGAATACTATCCAGAGTTCATAAGATATAAAAGATCGTTGAACTGCATAGTTTTCTTAACTTTTCTCCACCCCTATCAGATCAAAGATCCTTTTATTAAACAAATTCTTAATAATTGTATTAGAATGAACAATTATTAATAAACATAGAAATAGTTTCTAGTGTTTATTTAATATAACTCTATGAAGAGTTGTAAATATTATAGAATTTGCATCAATAATAAAAACACTTACGCATACAAACATATAAATATAATGTGGTAAAAATTGATGAAGATAAAGTAAATGAAGCTCAATCTCATAAATTGCAATGGGTTGAATTTCGAAAATAAAAACTTTGTTAATAAAAAAAATATTGCAACAATATGAGAAAAACAGGGATAAATATCCCTAACTAAAATTTGAAATCCAAATTGTCTTTAAACTAAAACAATTAATTCAAAAATAAATTGAAGAGCTTCATCTTCATCTGGACGATTTCACCCTTGGTCCAGCTTTCCGATCCAACTCATCTGAGTTCAAGTAGCTTGGCGTATAAGAAGAAGAAAACAAATAAACAAAGTTAGTCCAAATCGTAAATCCAATTGGATAATAATTCACTAAAACTCTTAAAGTTTATAAATAGAAATACCTTGTTTCTTTACAAGAAGTCTAGGACACTTGGGTTTCCAATAACCTTTTTCATTGCAGTAGAAACACTTTCCTTTAAGTGTAGCATCACCAGAAGGAGCAGCCTTTTTGTGCTTCATGGCTTTTGTTCGCTTCTTGGTGTTCTTCCACTTCTTCTTCGATTTGGGTTTCAAAGCAGAGGTAACATTTGCTTCAGGTTTGTTCGTCCCATTACAATTCCCAGGATTATGAGGTTTACTCCCTTTCTTCTTGGGTCCTCCAATCAAATTTCATAAGTTTGAAGGTCATTGACTAATTCATGAAAGTCAATTTCCTTCTTATTCATGGCACAATTTGATGTGTATGGTAGAAATGCTTGAGTTAGGCTATTCAAGATAAGACTTACTTGAGTAGCACTATCCATTTCAGCACCATGATCCTAGGCTTCTTGGAAATAACTCGCCATGAGGAGAACATGGTCACGCACGTTTTGATGAGGTTCCATCCGTGCATTAATGTACTTCTTAGTCGCGTCAAAGCGTGACTGAAGTGATGCCTTACCGAATAGCTCATTTAACTTCATCATAACTTCAGCAAACTTCTCGATTTTAGAAAACCGAGTTTTGAGGGTGTCAACCATGCTGGAAAGCATAAAGTATAGAGCTTTGTCATTTGCTTTCTGCCAACGCTCCTACTTTTCTTTCACAGCTTTGGATGCATTATCCCGAGGCACTTCAGGTGACGGCTCAGTTAAAACAAACAAGGCACCTTCTCCTTTAACCTAAATATTAATGTTCTCATTCCACTTAGGAAAGTTAGATCCATTCAGCTTATTTTCAGTCAACATTGATAACATGGGATTCATTATGATAATACAGGATACTACAAAATAATAGAAATCAACAAATAGAAATTAATAATTGTTTAACACAGAATCAATTCAGAAATTATAAGCACATAGCAAGTAGGAATGATATGAGAAAATACTTAAAAAAAATTCAATCCTAAATAATTTCCAAAGTTTTTCAATAAACTGATATCAGTGTCCCATTTAGGCGAGAGTCAAAGCTACCATCTATTGAATAGAGTTGTTAGCTCATCTAAAATGTTAAACATTGTAGCAACCTTTTATTCGATCAAGATTGGAATCCAGCGTTGTCCCGTTTAGGCGAGAGTCAAGGCTATTCTATCTTATGAGCTACTACCATTGTTTCGCAATTTGCAAGTCAAATATGGTCGCCACCATTAGGGTGATCTTTACCATATAAAATACTTACAAACTACTTATCTTTCGAGATTAAACGGTGCGAAATTGCTAATGAACGTTCCTCCATTAGGGAGGATTACTCAGTAAAACAAACGCGATGTAAAACCAACAATGGAGATCGAATATCTTAATAATAATAAAGCTCATTCTTTAAAATGTATTTTCTTTATTATTCTAATAAATATATTCATTAAATTCAAATTTAGAATTAAAAATTCAAAAATAAGAATTTAATATAATATTTATAAAATTATACTTAGATGGTGATTTGAAATAAAATTAATTATTTCCATCTTAGTAATAATCTTGAATATAAATATTAAGGAAATTAATTTAAGTTGTATTAATTTAAATTAATTAGCAACTTAAAAATTTCCTTGAGAATATATTTATTGTATTCGAAAAATAAAGTATAAAAACTATACAAATTTTCAAAAATAATAAAACTTAGAAAAGATGTACTTCAAGCAAAAATATCACCTATCTAGATTTTCATTTGACTAATTAATTCAATTTCTAATAATATACATATATTTTAAATTAATCAATATATGAAAAAATCATTGATTTAAGTTGGCCCAAGAATTAATTAAAATAAATAATTAATTTACAACTCAATCTATTTTTCAAAATAAATTCAAAAAATTGCATAATTAAAATGCAATTTTCGAAATTGATTAATAAAATAAAGAAAAATATATATATTGAAAATTATTTAAATTTAAGTTGAAAAATTAAATTTCAACCTAAAAATAATTTTCTATTTAATTAAGTGTCATGAAAAATAAATTAATATTTAAGTATCATGATGAAAATCAACTTAGCTATTTAATTTTTCAAGTTAGTTAAATGTATTAAATTCAAGAAATAATAATTAAGTGTAGAGAAGGCTTAATTATTAATTTCTAGTTTAATACTAGGAAAAATATACTTTAATAAAATTGTACCAAAATTAATTATTTAAATAATTAATTTCACAATGTATGATATTTTCCTATTTAAATATTAGAAATAATAAGTAGTCTAGAAATAATTATCTAGAAAATATCTTATTTGACTAAGTATCTTTTCAACAAAAATTTAAAAAAATATCTAATTTAAGTTATATAGAAAAAATCTAGAACATAAATAATTTCAAATTTAGATTTAATTAAATATCAAAAATTAAGTTGTAACCACTTAATTTGAAAAATATTCCATTTTAAGTTAATATTCGAAAAGATATTAACTTAAAAAATATCTAAAATATTCTATTTTAAGTTAATATTCGAAAAGATATTAACTTAAAAAAAAATATCTTAAGAATCTTTAATAACTAATGCCTAGGATTCCTCAACTTAATTTAAAATTTAAATAAAATATTCAAATTTAAGTTAGATATGAAAAATCAGTTAAAATAACTAATTTATAACTTAAATAGGAATATTTAATTAAATAAGTTCCAGAAAGAATCTAAAACTAAAAGTGTTTTTCTTAAAATTAACTTTAAAATATTAAAATGAAAATAAATTTTATATATTTTAAAAGTTAATTATGTTGCTAATTCAATTTTATTAGGTCAAACTAATATAATTAACCTAGTACAGTTATTCAAATCAGGCAAATGGGCCTTCACAATTGGGGTAGTTCATATGAGGGGGTGCTGGGTTCAGTATGTCGTACCCACTTCTATGGCTCCCAACTCTCACACAATGCCCAAAAGAGTGGAATTTAACCTTAAAATAAATAACTGTTATTAATTGCATAGGGCCAAAAACTAAATGGACCTAAATAAAATCTATCATGGTGTGACATTTTATTTAGCAACAACCTATATGCATCTATATAATAAAATAAACATATAGGCTCACACAGGTACACACTTGGATGGATCCTATCATGTTGCTAGGTCATACACATATGAAAGAAGATTGTAAAATTTACCTGTTACAAATTATTAACTTTACCAAGGGAGCCATCAGATCATTAGATCTGGCAAAAAGTAACCATGGCTATTTGCAATCAAGTAATAATAGGTTTTGAAAATTTACACACAAGTTAACACCACATACTCCTGCAACAAGGTTAGCTGGATAGTTGGAAGTAGGATTTATTTAATTTTAAATAATTAAATTTCGAAAATAAAATAATTAAATAATTAAATAAAATTAAATATTTAATTTTAGAAAAATAAATAAATAAATAAAAAAATAGTTTTTCGAAAAATAAAATAAATTTAATTTAATTTCGAAATTATGAAAAAATATTTAAAATTAAACCTACAATTTTGAAAAATTAGGTTTCAATTAACTTAAATATCATTTCAAAACTTGCTAATTACTTTTAAAAATTAAATGTTATTTTATAAATAAAAATTAAATAAAAATTAAAAAAGATAAATTAAATATCTTTTTCAGATTTTAAATTTAATTTAAATAAATAAAATAAAAAAATTTAAAAGTTAGCAAAGTATCTTACATCTATTTAAAATTACATGATTATAGTTATCTTATTTTAAATTTAAATAAGGTCAAATTATTTAGAAAAAAAATAATTTAAAAATTTAAAATCTGACTTTAAATTTAAAAATAAGATAGGATATAATCAAATTCAAAAATAAGATAAATAATTAAGCAAAAAGATAGATATTTACTAATTTCAAATTCAAATTACACTAATATCATTAATTAAAATAAAAAAATATTAAATAAGTTAATTATGATAATTAGAATTGAATTAGGAATAGTAAATATATAAATACAAAAGTACACAAAAAATTGGAACTTAATTCAATGAAAAAGCATGAAAAAACGAAGAAAAACGAAAAATTTATGAGCTGTACGGATAGTATGCCAAGCATACTGTCCGCGCGCACAATGGAGGTTGCATGGGCGAGGTTGTGCGGCGCAGAAGGCTGCAAGCAGCCATGTCCGCACGCGGAGCCCAGAATTTCGGACAACCAGGTTGTCTGCGCGCGTGCGTGCCCAGATGCACGACTCCTAATATTTTTCGAAACTTCAAAAAATCATAACTAATTCAAATTAAATCGAAATTGAGTTCTGTAAAAAAGTAACTTAATTTTTTCAATACTATCCAATAAAAATATTTCCAGAAACAAAATTTCAATTATTTTGTACGAAAGTTCACAAACATCAATCAATCATCATATAACACTTAATACAACATGAAACCATCCAAATAACAAATAATCGTTTTAAAGTCCAAATTTCTTGCAAGCAAATCAATTACCATGGCTCTGAGGCCAGTTGTTGGATATTTATTTTACCAGGATCTTAGATCTACTCACAAGTATTTTTTTTAACACCCTAAATATGAACTTTCTAAAACGATAAATTAAACACATATAAAGCTAAGAAAACCTTACATTGATGCAGCGAAATTAATGTCTCCTTCCACTCAGATCTCTAACCCTTGTATCCTTTCTGTCGCAGAGTATAATCAAGATCTGAGCCCGAATGTCCTTCTTCTTTTAGTTTGATCCTTCACAGTCTTCCAATCTATGATTGAGTTACTGCTTGCTGTGTGTGTGCACTTACTCTTTCACTAGGGTCGAAATTTTATGAAGAGAAAAGAGAAGATGGATTTCGGCCAAGGTATAGAAAATAGGGAAGGCTCAGTTTTTCTGAAGAGAGAAATTTGTGTCAGATAACTTATGAAAACTTGTGATTTGACTGAGCCATCATTTTCTATTTATAGGCAACTACTAGGTTTAGGTTAGGAATTATTTGGCATTAAAATAATGAAAATATTAATTTGAAAATCCACAAATAGTGGCCGACCATGGTGTGTTAATGGGCCTCACTTGATTTTGCAGTTCTAACAAATTTTATTTCTATTTTCTCAAAAACGCCAATTTTCCAATTCTAACCATTTAAATGTCAAAACTAATATTAATTCTTCGTTGAATCCACTCTTAGAACTTAGAATTGCACTCTCATACTTATATAGAGCATATTATATGTTCCACGATATCAACATGCTATCTCATTTAACCATTGTTATAATCTTATTGTGATTTAAAGATCCTCTATATAGATGATCTACATTGAGATGGGATTTCTTTACCGTTCTCACCCCTCAATGTATTTTGCCCCTTAAAACACTTAGCTACCTGTAAATGGTGTTTAGTGATCTAATAATTAATCAGTTAAACAAGAGCTCATCCATTTACTTCTATTTGCTAAGCTCGAAGGGAATCATCACTTGACTTCTATACACCAATAGAAGCTATAGATTCCATATTTATGTTCAGCACTCCCACTCAATCATACTATCATGTTCCCAAAATATACGTATCACCCTGACCCAAAAGTAGGCTTAACTAATAAATCAAAGAACATGAATAGTACTCCTGAGTTGAGCCTAAGCATATCAGCATTTAGATTCTTTTAATCTTAAGATCAACTACTGATATTGACTTGGAAAGATATATATATAACGGTAAGTTTGTAATATCTTAACTTAGTTTCAATATCGGTCCAGTCCAATGTATACTCCATACATTCAAAACTAGTATACTTTACTAATGTCCTGGGAAGAACATAACACTTACTCCAAGTGTAAGTACACATCATCGCTGATTATCACATTAGTGTAAATCCAATAACACTGATGAAACAGGGACCAAGTCTTTTGATTCATATGATCACAATCACATTCCACTGTGTTGACGATACTGTAATTGTGAATAAACATATGATCTGGATTTAACTGATTTTTTGTGTAAATGTAATAAACATATTTAAACCATTAGCATGTTAAATTCATGCAAACATCAATCTTTTCAAATTTCTTGTGTTGATAACTAATCAGATTGTAAAGAGTTTTATTTAGGGCATAAAACCCAACAAGAAGCTAGTCAAGAAAATCAAATGTTGGTTTGGACTGCCACAAAAGATTATATCAGATAATGGGAAATAATTTGATAGTGACATGTTCACTAGCTTCTACAACAGATAGGACATCATTAAAAGCTTCTTCATTGTTGCTCATCCTTAGACGAATGGGCATGTGGAAGCTGTAAACAAGACCCTTAAGGACACTATGAAAAAGAATCTAGAAGAGGCGAAAGGATATTTTCTTGAATTACTCTCAAATGTACTCTAGTCATACAGGACCACTGACAAGATAGGCACTGGGCAAACACCATTTGCATTATCCTATGGCTATGAAGCAATGTTGCCTGTACTAAGTTCTGAGGATAAAAAGAAATGGTGCATACAAGCTTGGCAAGTACAATTAGAACATGGAGTTTGTTCTCCTACCAAGATACTTGAATGGAGAACATCTTAGAAACTACTATCCATGACCAACTTGTACGTATACTACTCTTCAATAGTAGTTGAGTCAACTCACTCATAACAGTTAATTTAGAAAGAGCTAAGTATCCATCACTCTTCAGTGATGGCCCTTATCTGGCATGTCGGGTGGATGTAGCCATAGAATGAGTTCTAGAAGTAGACTTTTTATTTTGTAAGCTTTTAGAATCAATAAATATACGTCGCACAACGATAACACTTATTTTAGACCAATTAATGATAAAAATGGCATTATAGTTCAATATTGTATCCAGCAACTTGCTAACAAGATAAACTCGTAAAGTTAATCTTTATTTTTAGTTCCACATGCATACAAACATGTCTCTTTAAGAAAATACACAGGCAAAAATCTATAGTACTTGGTGAGTTTCAAGTTACCAAGAGACCATAAGTCTGCTTGATCACATGAGGGCACCAACACGATACAAGCATCGAACAAGCACAGCTAAACTTAGACAAAATTTAAAGCTTTGACAAGCAAAAAATTGAAAGCTAAGTATACTGCAACTGGCATACTTTAAATTAGACATGATTAAGTAAGTCCGGACACTTATATGTCTAATAAAAAAGGTAAAGTCAGGATTAAAGACCATCGGGCCGATCATCTATCCAAAGTAAAAGGCCTAAAGACCATATACAACCATTGTTTGAATGTATAGGGCCTATAGGCCATACAAGAACAAAATGATAGTGTGCAAAATAAAAGCATAAGAACTAACAAAAGTTTCTAAATATCATCAGGTATAATGGAAAATGTAGATGGATCTACACTGGTCGGACCCTAGGCAGTAACATCAACCTTGGTGCGTGGAGCCTCTAAAGAAGGCTTTATAGCCTAAACTCCAACAGACTGGTCGGCCACTACATCAACGGGCTGGCTGGCCACTACATCGACAGGTTGGCTGGCTAATACATTAACAGGCTAGCCAACCATAGTCCCCTTAGGTTGGTTGGTTGGTGCCTCCTAGGTCTGGTCAACCATCATCTCAACATCAAAGCCAACTTCCTCTGTCAGAAGTCTACCCTTATAAAGTTCTCTCCCTCATCGAAGTTAACTCTCACAGAATGGCGACTCTATGTACTTCAGGTTGACGCTGGGGTTGTGCAGATACACCTCGTAAAGAACCTTTGAGGATAAGCTAAGTTATTCATCCTTGATGGCCTATCACCCATCAAGGGCCATATATTTCTCCTTGCGCTCCTTCTTAAGGTCCTTTTTCAATCCAATGGTCTTAGCAATCAACCTGACCACCTTTTGGTTCTGGAGGCTAAGCAGTTGGTTTAGGCCATTATATTGGCCCTAAACCTCACCAAAGCTAGTTGATGCTTCATCTAGGTCAGCTTGCACCATTGTGCGAGAATCTTTCTCTGCCTTGAGTTCAACATCTAGGAGTAATTCAAGCCAATTTCATTTTGCCTCTTCTAGATGCTTTTTCATTGTATCCTTGAGGGTCTTATTTACAGCTTCCACCTGCCCATTCATCTGAGGATGAGAAACAGCGGAGAAGCTTTTAATGATGTCGTATATGTTGCAGAAGTCAGTGAACATGTCACTATGAAATTGTTTCCCATTATCTGACATAATCTTATAAGGTAGTCCAAACTGACATATGATGTTCTTGACTACACAGTCGAGGGCTTTCTTGGAAGTTATGGTTGCCAATAGCTCAGCTTCTGTCCACTTAGTGAAGTAGTCTACTACGAATAAAGCATATTGTGCACCTCCTTATCCCCTAGGGAGTTGATTGATAAGGTCTATTCCCCCCACAACAAAGGCTCAAGGAGACTGCATTAGTGTGAGCTCGTTTGGTGGAGCTCTCAGGATCTTTGAGAATCTTTGGCACTTGTCACATTTCTTCATATAGTCCATTCAATCCTTGATTATGGTAGGCCAAAAATACCCTTGTTTGAGTATCTTTTTGGATAGACCGAGCCACTTTCCTCCTCATTTTTCTTACCTCATTGTTCTTTTGGAGCAAGAATTCAGTCTGGATGTATGCTGTTATGGGCGTCAACCAGGTTGGACTTGTTGGAATTATTTTACGAGGATCTTAGAATTACTAACAAGTATGTTATTTAACATCCTAAATATGAACTTCTAAAATGATATGAACTAAACACATATAAAGTGTAAGAAACCTTACAGTGATTGCAGCGGAATATAATGTCTCCTTTAACTTAGATCTCTAACCCTTGTATCCTTTCTGTAGCAGAGTATCACCAAGATCTGAGTCTGAATCTCCTTCTCTTGAATTTGGATTCTTCACAGCCTTACACACTATGATTGAGTACTACTTGATGTGTGTGGGCACTCACTCATTCACTATAGGCTCGGTTTAGAAGAGAGGAAGAGAGAGAAAGGGTGGTTTCGGCTAGGGTAGGAAGGAGGCTCAAATTTGCATTAAAATATTAGAAAAATAAATTGTAAAATCCATACATAGTGGCCGGCGAAGGAATGGATAATTGCCACCAGTTTGCAATTTTGCAATTTTGTCATTTTTCCATCTTATTTTCTCAAAAATGTCAATTTTCAAATTTAACCATTTAAATGACAATTCTAATTATTTATAAACTAAAAATTAATTATTAAATAATATTATCATTTAATATATTTATTAATTAGACTAATCAAAGTCTCTTAATTAACAAATAAACCCTAGAAACTCTTTCTTCACAATTAAGCCCTTGCTTAGTGAAAATTCATAAACTAGACATAGCCTAATTTTAGAATTATAATTGATTAATAAAAATCAATAAACTGAGTCTTACAAGCAGTATTGTCTCAACTAGTATGGGGACCATGGGCCTATTTATCTGAGCTTCCAATAAGCAGCTCTAGAATTTACTACGTAAATTCATTGACTTATTAATTCCTTATTGCATCAATCATATAACTTGGAATTGCACTCTCAGTTATATAGAACGCTCTATATGTTCCACGATATAGATATGCTATCAGTTACCCATTGTTATTGTTACCCCAAATTTTGCACTCTGACGTGGCATCACGAGAATGGTGACACGTGGACTCTACTTAGAGCATCTGTTCAGATCAACATACCGAGCAGGATGCCTCGCTGGCATATCCAGAATGGAATACTCCACGAGTCGTGCAGAATGAGCAACACTTAGCGAATTCAACTAAACGCATCGTGAGTCACCAGCTCAATCCCTATAACTCAGGGATTTACTTACGTGGATGTGGCATACACACGATCCCACTATCGGTGTATTCAGCCTCAATCCCACGATCCTTGCATTCAGCATTGATCACACGATCTATCTGTTTATGCGCATTGTAACGAGAGAGGAAACTCTTCCTCCTCAAGTTTCCAGCCCTATAATTAGTGAGGAATGTTCAATGGGCAAGGGACGACGGAGAAATTATACGCCGAAACGCTATAAGCTAAGGTTATCTAAGAATTATATATTCAGAGATATTATTGTAAGAGCTATAAGAAAAGGGATCTTCTTCCTTATTCTTAGGTCAATACAACTAACGAGGATTAGGCTATTACCGAACTGCTTGGGGCTGAACCTCTATAAAATTTATGTGTCTTATCATTGCTTTACTACAAATTCTTATTACGACATATCGTTTATCACTTATCAAAAAGACTCATTGTCGTTGGCTAAAAGCGAAGTCAACATTTTGGTGATTTCATTGAGAGAAGAATCACAGATCGCTCTTTTCAATACTCGACACGATGGTGCAAACTCGTAGAGGCCTGTCCGACCCACCACTCACAGACGCTGGATCCAACGTGGCAGGACCCAGGGAGTTTGAGGGTTCCACTCGCTGTCAATCCTCGACAGACGGGAAGCGTGGTGAATGGTGGGACAACTCCTGTTACTAAAACTGCGCCTGGTGTCGAACAGACCGGAAACAACGGTTCCGCACACAGCCAAGACGTTCATAACATGACTATTTCGCCAGGCATCAATGCCCAGACGACCATCGGAGACACAACTGAATTGCAAAACCTCCGCCCTGCGCTCGGACTCATCCAGGGTCACAAAAATACCCTGCATCACGATCAGGAGGAATTACGTACCGTAGTAAATCACGCGTTTGACGAACAGAGGCGTATGTTCGTCGAGTGAAGGGAAAAAGAGATGGAGGCATTAAGTGCTGACCATGCAGAAATCGAAGATCGTAGTCGGCAAGCCACTGTGCTGATACGAAGAGCCTATCAGACTGTAGGCCAGCAAACGCTGAGCGTCATTCCCCTAAGAGAAACCGAGGATGACCCAACGGTGAATGCTTCCCAGACAACCAACGGTCAGCCGTCCAATCCCCGGTCACGAGTTCCACTCCTGGGCTTAGAGGTAGGCGGACAGACCTTGTTCGAGAATTCATCGGGAGGAGTCATGCTCGATGGATCCATGCAAAATAATGGAGCCATTCCACCTGCCAACCAAGCGAACCAATCGCTAAGGCAGCCAGGTTCTTCTGTGTTCGATAGGTTGGGAACAACCCATGACCTAAGGGACGACCTAAATAGAAGAAGGGGAACAGACGAGCAGAATACTACAACGAATGTGCAGTCCGGAGCCCATACTCAAATCCCCGCTCAGGAAGACGCTGACGTAGTCCAACCCGACTAGAATGCCAATCAAGTCAGCCCAGCCGTACAGGCCCAGCTCGACGAACTGAAGAATATGTCTCATGGCATGGCCGGGCAGCGTAACAACGATCTTGAGTTAGACCGTACACACGGAACTCCCTTCTCACCAGAGAACAATCTCCTACCACTACATCACAAGTTAAAGATGCCAACGTGAAAGATGTACACTAGGAGAGAAGATCCTCCCTCCCATCTCAAGTATTTTGAGATGCAAATGGATTTACAAGGGGTACGAGGGGATGTATGCTGCAGAATCTTCCCCGCTACTCTGTCGGAAGCCGCACAGTAATGGTATTTCAATTGGGCTCCTGGGAAGTTTAGTTCATGGAAAACCTTCTTTTCGGATTTCCATGCACAATTCTCTTCCTCACGCCAACTCCGATTGCACCTGGGAGATTTGGTCGAAGTAAAACAACGACCAGGCTAGCCACTCCGGGCATACATCAGCAAATTCATGACGAAAGCGACCAAGGTATCACGGGTAACCGAGGACGGAAAGTTATATGCGATATTGGGGGGAATTGAAGTCCTTGGCGAACTGTGGAAGGACATAAGGAAAAACGGACCGGTCGACTCAATGAGTGATTTCCTTGACGGGGTCGAAGGTTTCATCAAGCTCGAAGAAGCCATTCAGCGAGCAGAAGGTGAGCAAAAGCCGAACAAAACGAAGGCTCCTTCTACTGGAACGTCCGCCAAGCTTCCCCAATATTCTAGCAATTCGAGTGGCAAACATTCAGGCAACAACCACAAGTAAGGAAACGGGAAGAAGGGAAAGTTCATCAAAAAACTCAGACAGACTCCCCGTGATCGCGCCAAACACACTGCATACTATCTTAACTGAAGATATAGAAAGTTTGTATATAGCGACTCAGTCGCTAATTCCGTACAAGAAGCTCGGGCCCATGAAGAAAGATACTAGCAAAAGGGACATGACAAAGTTTTGTCGGTTCCATGGAGACTATGGCCACGACACCAACGAATGCTACAACTTGAAGCGGGAAATAGAACTTCTCATCAAGAAAAACAACCCACACTTACAGAAGTACGTCAAGGCCAACCAAGGTCAGAATAACCAGGATCTGATGCCTTCGCCAATAGATGGACACTTGCAAGTCATCATTAGAGGCCCGCACATCACTAGAGACACAGGCAAAGCTCGAGAACGATATGCCCGCACAGTTCAATACGAGCAGGAAAAAGTCATCCTGGCCGTGGAAGAAAGGCAACCCAAAGTTCCACGCGCAGGAGAGCCAACCATAACATTCAACGACGAAGATGCTGTCTAGATAAGATTTCCGCACAACAACCCGCTAGTCGTGGAAGTCCAGATAGCAAACAAAATGGTGTCCAGAACCATGATCGATAATGCGGCTTCTGCAAATATTTTGTTTAAGACTGCTTACGAGAAGATGGGGCTCCAGCTCAAGGATGTAACTCCATGCCTTCAGCCTGTATTTGGTTTCTCCGGCCAAGAATTATGCCTCTGGGACAAATCTGGCTACCTTTCACAGTTGGACAAGCTCCAACGAGCATAACTATCCTGGCACAATTGCTGATATTGGATGTTCCATCAGTCTTTAACGTAATGCTAGTCCGACTAGCCCTGTATGACTTAAAAGCTGTCACATCGATATTCCACTCGTGCCTGAAGTTTCCAACCAAAAACGGGGTAGGGTGTCTTAGAGGGAATCAGTAATCTGCTCGGGAATGTTACAACCATGCAGTGGCCAAGGCTAAGAAGGAAGTATCCTCCAACCAGAGCCTGGACAAGGGAATAAATATTCCCAAGTAGGAAACTTCCCAAGGTGTGGATGAAGATGTGGATCCTCGACTTGGGGACCCAAGCAGCAATGTTGGACCTGTGGAAGAATTAGAAGAGATCGAGATTGATCCAGGTATCCCAGCGAGAAAGCTGGAAAATCGGAAAGGGTTTGTTGCTCGAAGTAAAATCGGAATTGATAAAATTTCTGAGAGCAAACCTAGATGTTTTCGCCTGGTCACATGAGGATATAGTCGGAATCGATCCTTTTATTATGTCGCACGTCTTGAATATCGATCCTAACATCCGGACAGTTCAGTAAAAACGAAGATTGCTGGATAAAGAACGAGCAGTAGCCCTGAAAGACAAAGTTGAAAAGCTGCGCAACAACAACTTCATCAGTGAAGCCTTTTACTCGGCTTGGGTTGTGAACCCCGTACTCGTGCCTAAGCCGAACAAGAAATGGCGAGTCTGTATTGACTTCACAAACCTCAACAAAGCATGCCCTAAAGACTGTTTCCCACTTCCAAGAATCGATCAACTCGTCGATGCAACAGCGAGGCACGAAATATTAAGCTTCATGGATGCTTATTCGGGCTACAATCAAATCAAGATGCATCCACCAGACCAAGAACATACAAGTCTCCGGACAGATATGGGTCTCTACTGCTACAAAATCATGTCATTTGGTCTTAAAAACGCTAGAGCTACATACCAAAGATTGGTCAACAAAATGTTTAAAGATCAGATCGGCAGAAATATGGAAGTGTACGTGGATGATATGCTCGTCAAATCCAGAAAGGCTGGGGGCACATAGACAACCTGGACGAATGTTTAAAAGTCCTCAAAAAATACAACATGAAACTAAATCCCCTTAAATGCTCCTTTGGGGTCAGCTCGGGAAAGTTTCTAGGCTTCATCGTCAATGCTCGAGGAATTGAAGCGAATATGGAAAAACTCCAAGCCCTCCTAGATATGAACTCGCCAACAAAAACCAAAGAGGTACAAAGCCTATTTGGTCGAATCTTCGCACTTAGCAGATTCGTGTCAAAATCAACAGATAAATGTGTCCCATTCTTCAACATCCTGCGAGGAAACAAAAAGTTCGAATGGACAAAAGAATATGAAAGAGCTTTTCAAGACCTAAAGGCACAGCTCGCAAAACCTCCCGTCCTCTCTAAACCTCTGGACGGTGAGGAACTGGGAATATACCTAGCAGTAACGGAGCATGCCATAAGCGTCGTACTAATCAGAGAAGAAGACGGCGTGCAGCATCTAGTCTATTACGTCAGTAAAAGACTCATTGAGGCCGAAAGCCGATATCCGTTGATAGAAAAGCTCGCCTACTTTCTCATCCTAGCAACAAGAAAGCTAAGGTCTTACTTTCAAGCACATTCTGTTCGGGTGTACACCGACCAACCACTACGACAAATACTGCAAAAGCCAGATGCCTCTGGATGGTTACTCAAGTGGGCGGTGGAGCTGCGGCAGTATGAAATCAACTTCCAACCCCAAACAGCTATCAAAGGCCAAGCCTTGGCCGACTTTGTGGTGGAATGCACAGGAAAAACTGAAAAGCATCCTAGAAGGCAATCTAGAGTCAACACCACAGCCGAAAAACACTGAAAACAAGCCGACCTGGAAGCTTCATGTGGATAGGTCAACCACATATCAGCTATCTGGCGCAGGAATTGCCCTTGTGACACCTGGGGGGCAACACTTGCATGCAGCGGTCAAATTCGGATTCAAAGCCTCCAATAACGAGGCCGAATACGAAGCCCTAATTGCTGGACTCAAACTAGCGAAGGAGATGAAGGCCGAGCACATCGAGATCTGCAGTCACTCATAGCTAGTGGTAAATCATGTATCTGGCGAATACAAGGCTTGGGGAGAAAAAATTATACCATATCTGAACAAAATACATGATCTGCTCGCACAATTCAAGAGCTACAGCCTCAGGCAAATTCCAAGAGAAGAAAATACAACAGCAGATGCGCTAGCCCGACTAGCGAGCAGCAATATAAGTGACAAGGCGAACCTGGTCTCGATCCAGTTTCTTGAAGAGCCTAGCATCAACGGAACGAAAGAAATCGAAATGATTGACATATCTCCGAACTGGATGACGCCAATAGCATCCTATCTCGACTCTAGGGAACTCCCAGATAACCGAAATGAAGCTCGGAAAATGAAAAGAAAGGCAACACGGTACATCATCGTAGACGGGATCATGTACAAAAGAGTATTCTCAATGCCATTACTCAGATGCATCACACAAAATGAAGCTGCACGGCTTCTGTATGGAGCTCACGACGGATTCTGTGGAAATCATGCAGCCGGACAGAGCTTATCAAAGAAAATTCTAAGGCAAGGCTACTTCTGGCCGACGATGATTGAAGATTCGAAAGCTTATGTCAAGAAGTGTGACAAATGCCAGACATTTTCAAAAATACCATGAGCTCCGCCCAACGAGCTAACACAAATGCAAAGTTCGTGGCCCTTTGCCATTTGGGGAATTGACCTAATTGGACAATTACCTAAAGGTAAAGGCGGAGTGCAGTACGAAGTGGTAGCAGTCGACTACTTTACCAAGTGGACTGAAGCCGAACCACTCGCAACTATCACAACAAAGAAGGTTCAAGACTTTATAATGAAGAACATCATATGCTGGTTCGGACTACCGTACAAAATAGTTTCGGACAACGGCAAACAATTCGACAGTCAATCTTTCACTGATTTCTGTGCGAACCATGGCATCATCAAAAGCTTCTCCGTAGTGGCACATCCCCAAGCAAACGGTCAAGTTGAGGCAGTCAACAAAACCTTGAAGGATACACTAAAGAAGAAATTTGAAGATGCCAAAGGAAATTGGCCGGAAGAACTCCCCGAAGTTCTTTGGTCATACCGTACAACGGAAAAAACAGCAACCGGTCAGATGCCATTCTCAATGGCGTACGATTATGAAGCTATGCTGTCCGTCGAACTCGAGCCAGCATCCCACAGAAGGTTGACGTACGATCAAGGTACCAATCACATACTCCTTGCAGAATCACTTGATGAAATCGAAGAAAAACGAGCAACTGCAAACTTAAAGTTGGTAGCTCATCAACAAAAAGTAGCTCGGTATTTCAACAAACAAGTGAAAGCTTGGAAATTCTTTGTGGGAGATATGGTCCTAAGAAGGGTATTCCTAAACACCAAAGATAGCACGTCATGCGTACTAGGACCCAACTGGGAAGGACCATACTAGGTGGTCGAAGTTCTCGACGCCGGAGCATACAAATTGGGTAAGTATGGCGAAAAAATGCAACTCATTCTAGTACCACGATATTGGAATGGAGAACATTTAAGGAAATACTACCAATAGACTACTCAGGTCAGGTAGACAACTTCAAAGTACTCAGGTCAAATAGACCATTTCAAAGTACTCAGATCGGGTAGACCACGTTAAAGCACTATTGAACATTCGCTTATAAGTGAATGGCCTCTTGGGCGAACTACGCGCAAAGGCTTCAGAAACAAAAGTACTCAGGTCGGGTAGACCACTTTAAAGTACAGTTTCTTATTTGTTTTATGTCATGTTAAGCTAAAAAGATCATATTAGATCACCAACTCTGATGTAAGTTACTACGGTTTCAAATACATTTTCGATCAATAAAAGAATAAAGATAGTGTTTCTAATTCTATTGAGTCAAAAAAATCCGCATGATTATAATTTACATAAAGTGCGTACAAAAGGTTTTGTCGAACCCAAAACACCGAACATAAAAGCAATATATTTGCGAAAGACAAGTGACCAAGAGTCATACGTCTGCTCGGTCACTTGGGGGGCACCTATACCTGTACAAAGCATTTGGTAAACATAAAACAATCACAATTGCACTGCAATTATAAACAGAGAATGAAATTCGTTAAGGATAACAAGAGCATATAGTACCGGGATTAAAAGCTGCCCGGTCAGCCCGTTGTCCAAAAAATGAAAAATAATTCCAAGTTTAAAGACTGCTTGGCCGGTCATGATGTCTTAAAGGCCTTGAGTCCATATATAATATATATATATATATAAACAGGAGAGACAAAAAGATCAGTGTTCAAAGAGCTAGAGTCCCAGGCTCTGGGTTCGGTTCTTCAGAGCCAACTAGAGCAAGAGGATCTGTTGTTCGAGCAGGAGAAGCATCAGCAGCCTGGTCAGAAGCTTGGCCGGAAGTTGAAGCAGCCACCTCTTTCCCACCATATGCAACTTGGGCCGCGCAGTACTCGAGGTAAATGTCCTTGGCGTCGCCCAAGTAGTCGAAGTTGGCTTGGGGATTAGCCTTCCAAAAATCAAAGAAGAGCTCGAGGTCGGCAGTCTCCAAAGCATTGACCTTCTCCTTCAAACGGTCCGCCTCGGCCACCTGAGCGTCCTTATCTTCCTTTAGCCGAAGAAGGACCTACCGCAGAGAACTCCTCTCATCCTGAAGACGATCAACTTCAGCAGATAAGGTCTCGATGGTTTCCTCAAAGCGATCAGCAACCTCGAGGTCCTTTGTAAGCACGCGGATCTTCTTCTCGACGGCAAACAACTTCTTGTTGGCCTCACCCAACTCATGACGAAGAGCTGCAGTCTCCGCCCTGGCCTCCTCAACTTCCTTCTTGGCCAAGTCCGCCTCCGCCCTCAAGGTGTCGGACAGAGCCGCAGTCTTGGAAGTAGCAGATTTAGCCCGAGAATAGGTGTAAGCCAACTTCAAACCGACCTGCATAAAGGAAAAAGTCAGCATATGGAGCTAAGTATGAAGAGCTAAAAGGGAAGTATCGAAAAGAAAAGACTAACTTTGGTGAGTTCCTTCAAGACTACACCCACCAACACATCCAGAGATGAGTCGTTAGCACCAGCCAGTTGCTCACCGACCTCAGGAACCTGCCGGTTCATGTAGTGAGCCATCACCTCCTTGCCCTTCTTGGCCTCAGGCAGCACGGGCACGGGTGGAGTTTGTGCCTGCAC
Source organism: Cannabis sativa (assembly GCF_029168945.1). Taxonomy (NCBI): domain Eukaryota; kingdom Viridiplantae; phylum Streptophyta; class Magnoliopsida; order Rosales; family Cannabaceae; genus Cannabis; species Cannabis sativa. The sequence continues at coordinate 30,212,770 of NC_083604.1, forward strand.
CCACTCAGGGATCCTCCTGACCAGTTCGGACCCAGTTGTTGGTGGCCCAGACTCCTTAGACTTGGCAGATTTGGGAGTGGAAGGATTCGCAGCAGTCAACTCCTCGGAAAGGTCAATAACCTCTCTAGAAGGCCTCTTCTCTGAAGACCCCTCTCCGCCCTTAGACTTCTTGGCCGGAGGGGAGGCGCTAGAGCTTCCGCTCATCCTCTTCCTTAAAGCGTCGATCATCTGCCCAGACATGTCTGCACGGAACAAAAAAAGCGTGGTTAGCAAAAACTAGCAGAAAATACAAAGCATGAAAGTTAAGAAGCTGAAAAAGAAGTAAAGCGCAGAGTGACTGCCCGCCCAGAAAGTCAGAAGTCCATCATCACTTGATATCTCAGACATAACAGCCTTCCCTTTTCCAGCATAGGGATGAGATGGCCGAACATGTGGAATGGGCTCCCTTATGCAAAGTACATGTTCAACAGGCCTGGGCGTGGCCGGGAAATTCTTCTTCCTCTTCAAAGGAGTCACCTGCTCAGCCTCAGCCTCAGCCTTAGCTTCATCTTCAAAATTCATATACTCTAGAGCATAGTGCTTTGCCCGGGCACCTCCCTTCAACTTAGATTCACGCTTAAGTTGAATGAGCTCATCCTCCTTATTAGCTCGTTCAGGCCGGCAGCAGCAGATTTCCCTTTTTTTCCCCACCACGGACTTAGAAGAAAAGTCCTCTGGGTAAAGCCTGTACTGCACCAGATTTTCGTTGGAGGTCAATTGGATGATATCCCTGTCTTCCACCGCCAACCGGGCAACTTTTTGAGCTCTATCCCTAAGAGCAAAAGTGCGGGGAGGACGGTGATATGTTGGGATCTGCTAAAACCGAATCCGGGTGGTGTTCGGATCCTACACCATGAAGTACTCATCAACCAAAACGGCCTATTTTGCTGATGGCCTTGTGGTCCGTCCCGCTCAACCACTTGAAGCCTGGCTGAGAGAAGTAAAAATACCCCGACCTGCCTTGCTTGGGGTAGACTTCAGGTCAAAGAACCAAGCGACCTCGTGGGGAGAAGGTGTTGGAAATTATTTTACCAGGATCTTAGATCTACTCACAAGTATGTTGATTAACACCCTAAAATGAACTTCTAAAACGATTATAAAATAAACACATATAAAGTATGAGAAACCTTACATTGGGTGCAGCGGAATAAAATGTGTCCTTCCGTTCAGATCTCTAACGCTTGTATCCTTTCTGTCGCAGAGTATTATCAAGATCTGAACCTGGATCTCTTTCTCTCCTTTCTTTAGTGCTGAATCTCCTTCTTGTTGAATGTCTTTCTTCACGATCTTCCTCACTATGATTGAGGTATCACTTGCTGTGTGTGGGCACTACTCTATCACTAAGAGGTTCGAAATTATTCAAGGAAGAAGAAGAGGGTGAAGGTTGCGGCTAAGGTTTAGAAAGAGAAGGCTCAGGTTTTTCTCTGAAGGAAACTAGAAGTAAAAGTGTAAATTTCGTGAAGCCTTCACTATCTATTTATAGCATACCACAATAGGGTTAGGTTTGAATTATTTGGCATTAAAATATTGAAAATATCAGATGATAATGCCTATAAAAGTGGCCGGCCGTGGCTATATGGATTTGGGCCCCACTTTTTGGAATTTTGCAGTTTTATCATTTCTGCATCTCATTTTCTCAAAAACGCCATTTTTTCAAATTCAACCATTTAAATGCCAATTCTAACTATTTAATAACTATAAATAATTATTAAATAATATTGTCATTTATCATATTTATTAATTGAACCATACAAAGTATCTTAATTAACAACTATGCCCTAAAAACTCTTTCTTTACAATTTGGCCCTTACTTAGTGAAAAATTCACAAATAGACATAGTCTAATTTGAGAATTATAATTGATTAATCAAAACCAATTAAATGAGTCTTACAAGTAATATTATCTCAACTAGTGGGGGGACCATGGGTCTATATAACCGAGCTTCCAATAAGCAGATCAAGAATTTATAACCTAAATTCACTGACTTATTAATTCTTCGTTGAATCCACGCATAGAATTTAGAGTTGCACTCTTAGTATATAGAACGCTCTATATGTTCCACCATATAGACACGTCATTAGTTATCCATTGTTATAATCCTAATTTGATCAATGATCCTCTATATGAATGATCTACACTGTAAAGGGATTAGATTACCGTAACACCCTACAATGTATTTTACCGTTAAAACACTTAACCCCTTATAAATGATATTTCAACTATGTGAAATGAGTACTCCACCGAGATCATCCTTTACTTACTATTCGCCAGATAGAAGCTATAGATTCCATATTTATGTTAGCGCTCCCACGCAATTGCACTACCGTGTTCCCAAAATGTACATATCACCCTGACCCAAAAGTAGGCTTAACTAACAAATCAAAGAACACGAATAACACTCTTGAGATTGAACCTAATCATATCAGGATTTAGATCATTTGATCTAGGATCAACTAGGCGATATTGACTTGAATAGATATTACGGTAAGTTTGATAAATCTATGTCAAAGTTCAATATCCGTCCCTTCCGATGCATACGCCATGCACCCAAAATGAGCTTTTACTTTAACCAATGCTCTGGAAAGAACATAGCATTATACCAAATGCAAGTAAACTCTGTTCTAGATTATCATATCAGTAAAACCCTGTGTCTGATAAATCTAGGAATCTTTATTCACATATTCATGTTTACTTTCGAATGTGTTGACAACACAATAAATAGGATCAAGTATGTGAAAAGGGTTTCAGATGAATTTATAAATCAAATAGACAAGCAATTGATAAGATGAACCAAAACATACACAAATGAATGAAAAATACTTCTGTTTCTTTATTGATGTTGAATAAAATGGATTACATTGAAATGGAGTTTTATTTAGGGCATAAAACCCAACAGAAGGAGCATCCCATCCTTGGGAAGCATAGAGGATGAAGAGAGTTGACAAATACTTAATGCCCTTGGGAGTAATCTAGGCCGGGCAGAGACCGAAGAAGTCCGCCACATCCCGGAAGTACTTATGCAAGGGCATCAGCGGCCCTTGCTGGCCGTGAGCTTCCGACCAAGCGCACATCCCCTTCTCAGGGTTTGTGGCACGATTGTCGTGGGCGGGAATGTAACAGTCCAGCTCGCCAAGGTATCCGTCTTGGTCGAGAGTACGGAGGCGTGCCTCCAAAATCTTTGACGGAGAGCTTACCCACCTGGTGCCCAAGGCACCCTGCCTCCTGTGAGGAACCACCTCAGCAAGCTCCTCATTGACGTAGTCAACGCCCTCAACCAGGACGTCCCCGTCTGCATCAACTGGTTGCCCAGCCTCATTGTACTCCCCATAGTTAGGGGGTTCAATCTCTTCCTCTCCCTCAGCAGCGGGAGGACTGCCCAGACGCGCCTCCTCCAGCTCCTCAACCTCCTGGACTTCGACGTCCCCCTCACGGTCCTCCTCCATTGGGACCGCCAAATCCTGTTCGACATCGCGCAGAGTGGCGAGCCGAGCCACCTGGGGATCAGAAGCGTCAGCCAGGTGGACTTCTCTAGAAGAATCTCCTATGGCTGGGTACAGGATCAGAAGAATCTCCTTCTCTAGAAGGAGAGTTGGCACGAAGACGAGGGTGGACTTCGTGCAGAAGTTGAAGCAGCTCCTGGTCGATTTGATGCTCGGGTTCCCAAGACTCACTTGGGTTCATCTACAAAAGACAACACGCAAGATGAGTGTTGGACGGAGTATCAAACAAAAAACAAGCAAATATGCCGACCGGGAGTACCCAACAGTTTAAAGAACGACCATGTTCAGAGAAAAGTATAAACTCAAGAAGTCAGAAAGTTTTTCTTGAGTTAGGGCAAAAAAGTTCATGAAGCTTGGAAAAAGCAAAATGGAAAACAGACGCAATGCAGTTCTAAAATAAGCCTTACGACTGAAAGCTAACACAAGGATATTGAAAAGAAGAGTCGCAGAAGTTTCAAACCCTAAGGTTTCCTAAAGTGTTCTTTCTACAACGAAGTTGCATTCAAAGCGTAAGCATGCAAACGAAAAGCATAAAGGTAACCAGAAACTTACTCAAAGATTCGAATGTCCGGGTTCAAGCAAGCCAGAAATCGTTTGTATGCACTTCGACAACTTTGAAGCCAGAAAGTTCTCTCTTTTCGCTCTGAAAGTTTACTTAACAACGAAGGGTGATGAAATGAGGTAATGTGCCAGTACTCCAAGTATTTATAGGCAAAAGGGTAACTGTACGTAAAAGAACATTAGACGCCTCGACTTCCCGCCTTGAAAGGAAATATGGGAAATCAAAATAATCGAGTGCAACCGTCAGCCGTGGAGAGAGAAATTCGGATTTTCAAAATATTAATTGTCAGAGCATTAATTAGCCGAAAACCGAAGGGACGCCCAGTCAGCTTAACATCGAGTCTCGAATGGTCATGCTCGACACATGTCCCCATACAAAGGCAGAGCCAGCTTGGAAAAAGTCTACACGCAACCTCGGAGGTCCCGTACAGACTTGGGGGGCAAATGTTATCCCAAATTTGGCACTCTGACGTGGCATCACGAGAATGGTGACACGTGGACTCTACTTAGAGCATCTGTTCGGATCAACATGCCGAGCAGGATGCCTCGCTGGCATATCAAGAATGGAATACTCAACGAGCCGTGAAGAATGAGCAACACTTAGCAAATTCAACTAAATGCATCTTGAGTCACAAGCTCAATCCCTGTAACTCAGGGATTTACTTACGTGGATGTGGCATACACACGATCCCACTATCGGTGTATTCAGCATCAATCCCACGATCCTTGCATTCAGCATTGATCACACGATCTTTCTGTTTATGCGCATTGTAACGAGAGAGGAAACTCTTCCTCCACAAGTTTCCAGCCTTATAAATAGTGAGGATTGTTCACTGGGCAAGGGACGACGGAGAAATTATACGTCGAAACGGTATAAGCTAAGGCTATCTAAGAATTATATATTCAGAGATATTACTGTAAGAGCTATAAGCAAAGGGATCTTCTTCCTTATTCTTAATTCAATACAACTAACGAGGAATAGGCTATTACCGAACTGCTCGGGGCTGAACCTCTATAAAATTTCTGTGTCTTATCATTGATTTACTACAAATTCTAATTACGACATATCATTTATCACTTTTCAAAAAGACTTATTGTTGTTGGCTAAAAGCGAAGTCAACAGTTATAATCCCAATAATCAATGACCCTCTATAGATTATTTACATTGTATAGGGATTAAATTACCGTTACACCCTTCAATGCATTTTATCCTTAAAACACTTAACCACCCATAAATGATATTACAGTGAACTAAACATAGTCACTGAAATGAGTACTCAACCATTTATCTCTGTTTAGCCAAGTTCGAAGGAAATTATCATTTCACTTCTATGTGCTGATAGAAGCTATAGATTCCATATCTATGTTTAGTGCTCCCACTCAATTGCACTACCATGTTCCCAAATGTACGTATCACCCTGACCAAAATGTAGGCTTAACTAACAAATCAAAGAACATGTATAATACTCTTGAGATCAAACCTAACCAAATCAAGATTCAAATCATTTGATCTAGGATGAACTAGGTGATACTGAATTGAATAGATATTACGGTAAGTTTAACAAATCTGATTCAAAGTTCAATATCGGTCCCTTCTGATGCATACTCCATGCATCCAACCCAAGCTTTACTTTAACCAATGCCCCGGAAAGGACATAACACTTATCCAAGGTGCAAGTAAACTATGTTGTAGATTATCATATCAGTTAAACCCTGTGTACTGATAAATCTAGGAATATATATTTAATCACATAATCTTGATTACTTTTCACTATGTTGTCAACAAAATAAACAAGAATATAAATGTGATAAGGATTTGGATGAATTTATAAATCAAACAAACATATAAATGATAACATTAACCAAATGACACAATAAGTGATGAAAATACTTCTGTTTCTTTATTGATATTTAAAAGATAGAGATTACATTGAAATAGAGTTTTATTTAGGGCATAAAGCCCAATAGGACTGTCATCTAACATGTTAACCCCTTCTAGAATAGCAATGCTTTGTTCTTTTAGGAACTCTATAGGCACCAAGTTTGCCTTATTTGTTAATGTTTTGCTTGCTCGACGGGCAAGGGCATCAACTATTGCATTCTCTTCTCTAGGGATTTGTTTTATAGTATAGCTCTTGAGCCAACTTATTAAGTCTTGGATTTTTCTCAAATAGGTTATCATTCTTTCACCCAGGTCTGTATACTTGCCTAGAACTTGATTTACGACCAGTTGAGAATCGTTGTATATGTCTAAGTGGTTAGCCTGTACTTTGTATGCTAGCTTGAGGCCAGCAATAGGATCTTCTTATTCAACTTCATTGTTTGAGGCCTTGAAACCGAGCTTGATTGCCTCGTGCAGCTATTGCCCCCAAGGTGTAACAAGGGCAATACCCTGCACCAAACAAGTGCTCAATACAACTTTTGTCAACATGTAACTTTCAGGCTAAATCTTTGTGCTCTTGCTCTTGTTTCTTCTCTGGCTCTTGCTTTTCTCCCGAATCTTAAGAGATTTCAAGAGATATGCCTATACATTTTTTGAGGAAGTCAGCAAGAGCTTGGCCTTTTATGGCCATTCCTGGTTTGTACGTGATCTCAAATTAGCTAAGCTTGATGGCCCACTCGAGTAATCGGCTGGATGCTTCAGGTTTCTACAACACCTTTCGCAACAGCTGGTCAATGTATAGCCTGATTGGGTGAGCTTGGAAGTACGTCCTTAGCTTTCTTACTCTTGTCAGCCTCTCCATGAGTGGGTATTGACTTTCAGCCTCAATAAACCTTTTGCTGACGTAATACGCTACATGTTGGATACCATCTTCTTCTCTAATTAGGACTGCACTCACAACATAATTTGTGACAACAAAATATATGCCTAGTTATTCATTGTCTAGCAGTTTTGATAGCACAGGAGGTCAAGCCAATTATTTCTTTAGCTCTAGGAAATCTCTTTCACACTCCTCTGTCCATTAAAATTTTTTGTTTCCTCTGAGTATTTTGAAGAAAGGGACACATTTATTCATGGATTTTGACACGAATCTACTTAATGTTACAATGCATCTTGTTAGGCTTTGTACTTCTTTTATTTTTGTGGGCGACTTCATGTCCAAAAGGGCTTGAATCTTGTCCGAGTTTGCTTCTATTCCCTTGGAATTAACTATAAGGCCAAGGAATTTGATTAAGCCTACCCTGAACAAACATTTGATGGGGATTGAGCTTCATGCTGTACTCTTGGAGGATCATGAAGCATCCATTTAGATCCTCCACATGCCCCTAGCCTTTTTTGACTTGACCAACATGTTTTCCACATAAACTTCCATGTTACAGCCAATGAGATCTTTGAAAATTTTATTCACAAGTCTTTAATAGGTGGCCCCTATGTTTTTCACGGTGAAAGGCATGATTTTATAGCAGTATAGGTGTAATGCCCTAATGTTAAGGCACGCTACAATGCTTTTTCAATTACAGTGCTATCTTTGCCAATCAAAGATTTTTCTCGAAAAACATGTAAAATTAAAACTTTTATATTAAATATTAAACTTTATAATTTACATACCCATTTACCAACACTAGAATCCCGTTTTTCAACTTTTATCCAAAATATAAAAAATACATAACCAGGTCGCACATAGACTAAATAATAATAACCCCAGATGTCTTGAGACCGAACACTCCAGGTCGTGCCGCCACGACATGTACAACCTCATCTAAGCCTAGGCTCACTACTGTTCAGCTTTCGCCTTTCCTTTACCTTCTTTCCAGATTCAAGTGTGTTGGCCGACCTGAATGGAAAGTCTCGTGCTGGATGGATGCCCTAATCACATAACGAAACTGGGTAAATCACACGTTCAAAACCCTAATCTAGGAAACCCGAACTTATAACTCTAGGCTCTGCTATAATCACTAGGGATTATACTAACCCAGGAAATAGGGAAACACCCAACTAAGGCACTGAAATGATCGAGAATTGAGAAAATGAGTTGCTCAGGGAATCTGCCAAAACCGTCTAACCAGTTTTACAGGCCCTGGCTAACCAGTTAGCCGGTTTGCACCAGGTTTTCCCCAACAATTCATTTCTTGCTCAAAAATCATGCAAGTGCCACCAAACTTTCCAGAGTACCTAAACAATGTATACACAACATAATCCCACCAGAAAATACCAGAAAAAGCCACTAAATTCAAATATGCCATTAAAGACCCAAGTTTAGGTTTCTAAGCTCAAACTTGCACAAATCCAATCCCATACACCAAAATCAGCTGCTATGAGCTAAATCTAACTCAAATAAACCCTATAATTCGAACTACACAAAAATGAAACCCTAACAGCCACTAATTTTAAAAATCATATACTCAACCAAACCTTAATATTCAAGAACTAAGAAATAGTGATGCTAGGGCTTACCTTGGCTTGATTATCTATGAATTTCTTGCTGAAAACACTAAGAATCCGCGAAAATTTCCCCTTGTTCTAGGCTGGTTCGAAGAGAGAGGGAAGGGAAGAGATTGTTTTTCTCAATTTTGGTCATTTCCTTGTTTTTCTTCAAATGCATTAAGGATTGAATTGATTAATTCTTGCTAAAAAAGGAATAGCCAGGTGTCACATTCTAGGTTAGCCACCAAGGCACACATTGGCTACTTACTAAAATGCCCTTTAACTTAAAACTAAGGTATTTTAAAGACTAGGGGTAAAATGGTCAAATTCTATAACCTCGCTCAACTCCGATATTTTATTTTCTCCAAAATATATCCCACTAAGAAATAAGGTTCTAAACTTACCCATGTGATCAAACTAACAATCCATCGCATATTCACCGAGCAAAAATTACAAAAATTGCATATTCACATATAAGTCAAATAATACTTGTAGAGTTTAATAAAATCTCGAAAATTAAGAAATTATAACTCTAATGCTCATTTCTAACAATGGGACCCACAAATAATTACAAAAATATTAGAAATTAGTGCAAATTGCCTTTTCTAATCCAAATTACTAATGCGGTCATTACAATTATCCCCCTGTCAAAAGGATTTCGTCCTCGAAATCTTGCCTCAATAGCTCTGGATATTGAGTCCTCATGTCAGACTCTAATTCCCAAGTGGCTTCCTCCACCTTGCTATTTCTCCAAAGTACTTTGACCAAGGTGATAATCTTGTTGCGAAGAACTTTTTCCTTCCTATCAAAGATCTGAACAGGCTGCTCTTCATAGGATAAGTCTGACTACAGTTCAAGGGCTTCATAAATCAAGACATGAGTCGGGTCTGAAACATATTTCCTCAACATTGAAATATGGAATACATTATGGACAACCGACAGTGGTCGTGAAAAGGCTAGCCGATACGCTACCTGCTTGACCTTCTCAAGTATCTAAAATAGCCAAATGAACTTAGGGCTTAACTTACCCCTCTTCCCAAAGCGTCTAATACCCTTCAGTGGTGAAACCCGCAGGAAAACATGTTCTCCTGCCTGAAATGTGACATCTCTGCGCTTCTGATCAACATAACGTTTTTTCCTGCTTTGGGAGGCAACCATCCAAACCTTGAACTTGTCTATAGCTTCATTGGTCCTCTGAACTAACTTCGGACCTAAGTACTTCCTTTCTCCAGTTTCGTCCCAATGAATAGGGGAGCGACATTTCCTACCATACAACATTTCATAGGGAGCCATCCTTATTGTACTCTGGTAGCTATTGTTGTAGGAGAATTTAATTAGAGGCAAGTACTTACTCCATGAACCCTCAAAGTCCATGACACAGGCTCGCAGTAAATCTTCTAGTATTTGAATTGTTCTTTCTGATTGGCCATTTGTCCGAGGGTGAAAAACTGTGCTAAACTTCAGCTTTGTACCCATAGCCTTCTTTATACTCACCCAAAACTTTGATGTAAACTTTGGATCTCTATCTGACACAATGGATTTAGGAGCTCCATGGAGACGAACTATCTCCTTTACATACAGTTCAGCATACTGATCCACTGCATAAGTAACTTTCACTGGTAGAAAGTGAGCTGATTTTGTGAATGTGTCCATTATGACCCATACTGAATCATACACCCTTGTGGTTCTAGGCAAACTAGTTACGAAATCCATTGCAATGTCCTCCCACTTCCACTCAGGAAGGGCTAAAGGGTGCAATAACCCTGCCGACCTTTGGTGTTAAGCTTTGATTTGCTAACGGGTTAAGCATTTGGACACGTAGTCTACCACATCTCTTTTCATCCCATACCACCAGAAATAGGGTTTTAGATCCTGATACATTTTGGTGGTTCCCGGATGCAATGAATAAGGTGTGGTGTGAGCTTCATCAAGGATTTATTTCTTGAATTCAACAACACTAGGAACACAAACTCGAGCTTTAGGCTGAGCTACCATCACCTCATCTCGAATCTTGACTAGCTCGGGATCTTCTAATTGTGCCTTTCTAACTCTTTCTAACAAATCAGATTGGAGTGTTAAGCTGTTCAACTTTCCAACAACCAACTCAATTTTCGCATTGACCATCTCAGAAGCCAATTGAGGAGCTATCAAAACAGTGGTGAAAAATTGACCGGGAACTTTTCTACTCAGTGCATCAGCCACAACATTGGCTTTCCTGGGGAGATATAGAATCTCACAGTCATAATCCTTAACTAGTTCCTGCCACCTTCTCTGCTTCATGTTTATATCTTTTTGGGTGAAAAAGTATGGGAGACTGTTATGATTAGTATAAAACTCACATTTCTCACCATAAAGATAATGTCGCCATATCTTTAGAGAAAACAAACCATCAACAAGCTCTAAGTCATGTGTAGGGTAGCGTTGTTCATAGTCTTTCAGTTGACGAGAGGCCTAAGCTATAACTTTATCAGCTTGCATCAGAACACATCCCAGACCCTGTTTGGATGAATCACAGTAAACAACAAATTTTTCTCGATCTGATGACAAAGCTAACACTGGAGCTGTTATCAAACGTTGCTTCAACTCCTAAAAACTCGCTTCACATTTATCTGACCACACGAGTAGCTGATTTTTCTTAGTTAACTTAGTCAGTGGCAAAGATATTTTAGAGAATCCCTCGACAAAATGTCGGTAATACCCTGCTAAACTGAGGAAACTTCGAACTTCTGTCACTGATTTTGGCCTCGGCCAATTCTTCACCGAGTCAATCTTGCTTGGATCAACCATAATTCCATTCCTCTCGACAATATGTCCCATAAGAGATACCTCTGACAACCAATTCACACTTTTTGAACTTTGCATACAACTTGTGATTCCTAAGTCGCTGCAATATTATTTGAAGATGGTGCTCATGCTCTTTTTCTGACTGAGAGTACACAAGGATGTCATCGATAAAAACTATGATGCAGTTATCGAGGAAATCCTTTAATACTCTATTCATGAGATCCATAAAGGCCGCAGGAGCATTAGTCAATTCAAATGACATTACCAGAAACTCGTAGTGCCCATATCTAGTCCGGAATGCAGTCTTTGGTATATCTTCTTCCTAAATTCTGAGTTGATGATAACCGGATCGCATGTCAATCTTTGAAAATACCGTCTTTCCCTGAAGTTGATCAAACAAATCGTCAATTATGGGTAACGAAGACTTGTTCTTGATCGTCAACTTGTTTAGTTCCTGATAGTCAATACACATTTTGAGGGAACCATCTTTCTTTTTTACAAACAGAACGAGAGCTCCCTAGGGCGATACACTTGGTTGGGTAAGCCCAATATCAAGCATCCCCTAGAGCTGCAACTTATGCTCCTTGAGTCTTTTTGGAGCCATCCTATACGAAGCTTTAGAATCAGGTTTGACTCTAGGTGCTAAATCATTTACAAAGTCAATTTCTCGTTGTGGCGGCAATCTCGGCAACTGCTCGGGAAATATATCGAGAAAGTCTTTAACAACTCTGACTACCTCAGGCCCAAATATTCGGGTCTGCTAGAGTCAATCACCACTGCTAAAAATCCTACACATCCACGGTGTAGTAGATCCCTAGCCCTTAGCACAGAAATAATCAAGATCCGAGACCCTTGAACTGATCCAACATAAACAAATGGATCTTCACCTTCTGGCTGAAAAGTCACCATTTTTTGCTTACAGTCTATACTGGCCGAATAGTTGGATAGAAAATCCATCCCCAGTATGATGTCAAACTCTCTTAATTCCATTTCTATAAGGTCAGCACTCAACTCCCTATCCTCGATCCTAAGTGGCATAGACCTAATGCGCCTATTGGAGATAACCAACTCCCCGCTAGGCCTTAGGGTTCCAAACCTTCTTTCAAGAAAATCACAAGGCCTACCCAAAAGATCAATTACTCATGTTGCCACATATGAGCGTGTAGCTCCTGAATCAAATAACACAGTATACAAGGAGTTGTTGACAAGAAGTTGACATGTCACTATAGAAGGATTGGCTGCAGCATCAGCTTGAGTGATGGCAAACACCCAAGCAGGTATGGGTTTTGCCTCTAACTTCTGCTCTTCTCTCTTCACCTGAGGGAAATCTTTCTTGAAATGCCCCACCATGCCACACTGAAAGCATGTCTTCTGATTGCACTCTCCCGGATGATGTTTCTCACAATGTGGGAACTTAGGGTAAGAGTAACCCTGGCGTCCATCTTTTCCTTGGTTCCCACGGAACCGCTTACTCTGCCCCAAGCCACCTGATGCCGGGGTAACTTTCCTCTTCTGATTAGTGGTGGAATCACCACCATCCCTACCATAAGTAGGAACAGGAAGAGTGGGAATTCCACCAACACTTGGAGTCACTCAAGGCTCCTGAAGGAATTTTACCGCACCCTCAGCTCGCAAGGCCTTCTCAACCATTTTCGCATATGATGTTGCTTCATTGGTAGTGATCACTAAATCATGTCTAATCTTCACATTGAAACCGGGCAGGTACTTTTCTTTCTTACTGAAATCTGTTGGCACAATACCCAAGGTGAGCTTGGCAAGACGATCAAACTTTGTAGTATATTCAGTAACTGACATCCCCTCGGTTTGCACCAACTCAGTGAACTCTTTCTGATTAGCACTGCGGACGGCCTCATTATAATACTTAGCATTCAATAACTCTTGGAACTCTTCCCAGGTCATAACAATGACGTCCCAAGTTAGGGAAACCAATTCCCACCACACGAGAGCAACTTCTTGGAGCTGAAATGTGGCGCAGGTCACCCGATCATTTCCAACCACCCCTATGAAATTCAAAATTCGCTCAATCACAGTGAGCCACTGCTCAACTTTCATCACATCAGGATGTCCCAGAAACATTAGAGGTGCTGGCTTGCGAAACCTTTCATATAACGGCTCCATACGGTTGCCAAAAATAGGTTGTTCTATTGGAAACGCTGGAGCTACAACGGCCTGAGCTTGCTATGGAGGCACGACAGGAGGACCCTGCTACCTTAATCTCAGAATTTTTTCATCTTGTTCGCAGATTCGATCTTGCATCTCCGCAAACCTCTTCTCCTAATCCGGAGGAGCTTGTTGTGAATTTACAGGACGACAACCCTGAACTATGCCACAACCACGACTGCGACCATGGGGATTCTGGGGAATTTGATTTCTTTGACCGCCTCCGGTCTCAACCATATTACCCTAACTTCTTGTATTTCGTTGGGCGTCAATTAAATAGGACTTAGCCTGCGAACCCGTAAGCCAGGTAGGTTAGACAACGATCATAAAACTTAATACCGCTCTTAGGGATTGCAAGGCAACACACTTAAAATAAATAATCATAATCTAATATGCTTCCTAACATGTTTTAATAATCACATATAATACTAAACAAGTACGGGCTTACTAAACCGTGAGCTGGTCTTTCTCTAATGAAGATTGTACATGTCTTGGCAAGGTTCGGTAGACAAACCTTGCGACTCTGATACCAAAATTGTAACGCCCTAATGCTAAGGCACACTACAGTGCTTTTTTAATTACAGTGCTATCTTCGCTAATCAAAGAATTTTCTTGAAAAACGTTTCAAATTAAAACTTTTATATTAAATTTTAACTTTATAATTTACATACCCATTTACAAACACCGGGATCCCATTTTTAAACTTTTATCCAAAATACAAAACCATGTCACACAACAACTACAGAATAATAACCCCAGATGTCCCGAGACCAAACACTCAAGGTCGCGTCGCCACGACATGTACAACCTCATCTTAGCCCAGGTTCACTCAAGTTTAGCTTTCGCCTTTCGTTAACCTTCTTTCTAGATTCAAGTGTGCTAGCTGACCTGAAGAGAAGGTCTCGTGCTTGATGGATGCCCTAATCACATAACAAAACTGGGTAAATCACATATTCGAAACCCTAATCCGGGAAACCCAAACCTATAACTCTAGGCTTTGCTATAATTACCAAGGATTACACTAACTCAAGAAATAGGGAAACACCCAACTAAGGCACTGAAATGATCGAGAATTGAGAAAACGAGTTGCTTGGGGAATCTACCAAAACCGGCTAAGCAGTTTTACAGGCCCTGGCAAAGTGGTTAGCCAGTTTGCACCAGGTTTTCCCCAACAATTCATTTCTTGCTCAAAACTCATCCAAATGCCACCAATCTTTACAGATTACCTAAAAAATGTATACATAACATAATCCAACCAAAACATCCCAAAAAAGCCACTGAATTCAAATATGCATTAAAGACCCCAGTTTAGGTTTCTAAGCTCAAACTTGCAGAAATCCAATCCCATACACCAAAACCAGCTGCCAGGAGCTAAATCTAACTCAAATAAACCCTAAAATTCGAACTACATAAAAACCAAACCGTAACAGCCCCCAATTTTCAAAATCATATACTCAACCAAACCTTAAAATTCAAGAACTAAGAAATAGTGATGTTAGGGCTTACCTTGGCTTGATTCTCTCTGATGCCCATTTCTAACAAGGGGACCCACAACTAATCAAATTCATAAATAATTATAGAAATATCAAAAATTAGTGCTAATTGCCTTTTCTATTCAAAATTACTAATGCGTTCATTACAACAGGCCTAGGTCTATCTGTTGGAATTTATTTTACCAGGATCTTAGATCTACTCACAAGTATGTTGTTTAACACCCTAAATATGAACTTTCTAAAACGATAAATAAACACATATAAAGTTAAGCAAACCTTACATTGATGGCAGCGGAATTAATGTCTCCTTCCACTCAGATCTCTAACCCTTGTATCCTTCATGTCACAGAGTATTATCAAGATCTGAGCCCGAATGTCCTTCTTCTTTGTGTGTGATCCTTCATAGTCTTCCAATCTATGGTTGAGGTACCACTTCCTGTGTGTGGGCACTTACTCTATCACTAAGGTTCAAAATTTATGAAGAGCAAAAGAGAGAGATGATTTCGGCTATAGAGAGAAAAGGGAAGGCTCAATTTTTCTGAGGAAAGAATTTTTCTGACAGGAAGCTTGTAGAAAACTTTTTTTATTCGACTGAGCCATCACTTTCTATTTATAGGCAACTACTAGGTTTAGGTTAGGAATTATTTGGCATTAAAATAATGAAAATATAATTTTGAAAAACAACTTTAAGTGGCCAGCCATTGTGTGTAATGGGCCCCACTTGGATTTTGTAGTTTTCACAAATTTTATTTCTATTTTCTCAAAAACGCCAATATTCAAATTCTAACCATTTAAATGCCAAAACTAATTATTTAATAACTAAAATAGATTATTAAATAATATTTTCATTTAATTTAATTATTAATTAGACATATAAAGTCCATTAATAAATAAATAAGCCTAGAATATCTTTTCTTTACAATTTCGCCCCTGCTTAGTGAAAATTCACAAATTAGACATAGTCTAACTTTAGAATTATAATTGATAAATCACGAATCAATTATTGAGTCTTACAAGCAGTATAGTCTCAACTAGAATGGGGACCATGGATCTATATGCTAAGCTTCCAATAAGTGAACCGAATTTACTAAGTAAATTCCTACTTATTAATTCTTCGTTGAATCCACTCTTAGAACTTAGAATTGCACTCTCAGACTTATATAGAGCATATTATATGTTCCACGATATAGATATGCTATCTCATTTAACCATTGTTATAATCTTATTGTGATCAAAGATCCTCTATATAGATGATTTACATCGAGATGGGTTAATTTTACCGTTCTCACCCCTCAACGTATTTTGCCCCTTAAAACACTTAGCTACCTATAAATGATCTTTATTGATCTAAGAATTAGTCACTTAAACAAGAGCTCATCCATTTACTTCTATTTAGCTAAGCTCGAAGGGAATCATCACTTGACTTTTATACACCAATAGAAGCTATAGATTCCATATTTATGTTCAGCACTCCCACTCAATCATACTATCATGTTTCCAAAATATACGTATCACCCTGACCCAAAAGTAGGCTTAACTAATAAATCAAATAACATGAATAGTACTCCTGAGTTGAGCCTAAGCATATCAGGATTTAGATTCTTTTAATCTTAAGATCAACTACTGATATTGACTTGGAAAGATATAACGGTAAGTTTATAATATCTTAACTAAGTTGCAATATCGGTCCAGTCCAATGTATACTCCATACATTCGAAACTAGTATACTTTACTAATGTCCTGGAAAGAACATAACACTTACTCCAAGTGTAAGTACACATCATCGCTGATTATCATATTAGTGTAAATCCAAAACACTGATGAAAGAGGGACTTAGTCTTTTGATTCATATGATCACAATCACATTCCACTGTGTTGACGATACTGTAATTGTGAATAAACATATGATCTGGATTTAACTGATTTTGTGTGTAAATGTAATAAACATATTAAACCATTAGCATGTAAAATTCTTGCAAACATAAATCACTTCAAATTTCTTACATTGATAACTAATTAGATTGTAAAGAGTTTTATTTAGGGCATAAAACCCAACAAACTCCAACTTGCACTAACATAAAAAAAAACTGTGCAAATAAATCAATCTGATGTCTTGATCTTCAGATCAAGTGTAGTATATTTGAATCCACCCAAACTTCTGAAAACTAGTTCATAAATACATTTACGAAACATCCTTTACTATATGCTTTACCCATCAAGGGATACTGAAATCCTTACTTTTTTAAAGTACATCTGAATAAACAGAAGACATATCTCTCATATTTTAAAATATGGAATTGAGATAATACAGCATAGACTTTTCTTCAGTAAAATAACTTTCTGGTAATTTCGAATTGACAAAGTTATAAATCTTCTCTGGTAGAGCTTGAATTATTATAGAATAACTCCTCCACCCCCAGAGTAACCACCATCTCATAATTTCGAATGAGTTGGGAAAGATACAAGGATAACTGATATACGATTCCTTAATATCTAACATATAGATCACTTTCATAAATCTTTCTTGAATATCTTCTGATGTTCCTTATTTGATTACATCTCAGATAGCTCCCACTCAATAGTAGATGTCTGGTTAAATAATACTTTTAACCTCTTTATTATTTGGATAGTTATCTAGTTGTGACTTATTGTATTAGTCTGAAACTTTAAGTTTCTTTTTAAACTAAGTCATCAACATAGCAGACTAGTATTTGAAGTGAAAAATACTTGCTAGAGATTAAGTAATCAAAAATTAAGATACCATAAAATATTATCAGGATTAAGAATTCTTGGCTCAAGTCATTCAAATAGACTGAACTAGAATTCTTTTATCTTATTCTCATAATTCTGATAAGTTATATCTATCCACATGAATGGTTAGATTTGCTTTTCAGTAGTGTTCTTAAGTTTCTATCACAAGTGTCAACCTAATGAAGATGGGTAAAGAATTTTAACATTCTCCCACTCAATTAAGGTAGTGTGATACATTATCAAAGAACTTTTATAGGTATCAATTTTTACTACAACAGTAAAACTAAATTGGAATATACAATCAAGATCAAGGACTTATATTGATAATAGCTAATTCATTATATTACTTCCATGTTTAAAGAAAATATGTGTTACATAGGGTATTGTGGATAAACTCCACCCCTAAGTATATAGAGATTATGATCCACCCCTAAAGATTATAAAGATCGTGATTCTCTAAGTGTTATAGAGTTTATGTGGAGTTGAATACTATCCAGAGTTCATTAGATATAAAAGATCGTTGAACTGCATAGTTTTCTTAACTTTTCTCCACCCCTATCAGATCAAAAGATCCTTTTATTAAACAAATTCTTAATAATTGTATTAGAATTAACAATTATTAATAAACATAGAAATAATTTCTAGTGTTTATTTAATATAACTCTATGAAGAGTTGTAAATATTATAGAATTTGCATCAATAATAAAAATACTTACAGATACAAACATATAAATATAATGTGGTAATTGTGGTTTAAGATAAAGTAAATGAAGCTCAATCTCATAAATTGCAATTCGTTTGAATAGAAAATAAAATAAACTTTATTAATAAATAAAAAAAGGGTATTGCAACAATATGAGAAAAACAGGGATAAATATCCCTAACTAAAATTCGAAATCCAAATTGTCTATAAACTAAAACAATTAATTCAAAAATAGATAAAAGAGCTTCATCTTCATCTTGGACGATCTACACCCTTTATCCAGCTTTCCGATCCAACTCATGAAGATAGCAACTGAGTTCAAGTAGCTTGGCCTATAAGAAGAAGAAACAAATCAACAAAGTTAGTCCAGAATCAATAATCCAATTGGATAATATAATAATTCACTAAAACTCCTAAAGTTTATAGAAAGAAATACCTTGTTTCTTTGCAAGAAGTTTAGGACATTGGGGTTTCCAATGACCTTTTTCATTGCAGTAGAAACACTTTCCTTTGAGTGTATCACCAGAAGCAGTAGCCTTTTTGTTTTTCATGGCTTTAGCACGCTTCTTGGTGTTTTTCCACTTCTTCTTCGATTTGGGTTTAGAAGCAAAGGCAATATTTTCCTCAGGTTTGACCATCCCATTACCATTCCCAGAATTTTGAGGCTTACTCCCTTTCTTCTTGGGTCCTCCAATCAAATTTTCATATGTCTGAAGGTTATTTACTAACTCATGAAAGTCTATGTCCTTTTTATTCATGACATAATTTGATGTATAGGGCAGAAATGCTGGAGTCAGACTATTCAAGATAAGACTTATTTGAGTAGTGTGATCCATTTCAGCACCATGATCCTGGGCTTCTTGGAAATAACTTGTCATGAGGAGAACATGATCACGCACGTTTTGATGAGGTTCCATCCGTGCATTGATATATTTCTTAGTCGCGTCAAAGCGAGACTGAAGAGATGCCCTACCGAATAGCTCAGTTAACTTCGTTATTACTTCAGCAGCCTTTTCGGTTTTAGAAAACCGAGTTTTAAGGGTGTCAACCATGCTGGAAAGCATAAAGTATAGAGCCTTGTCATTTGCTTTTGGCCAACGCTCATACTTTTCTTTCACAGCTTTGGATGCATTGTCCCCCAGCACTTCTGGAGACGGCTCAGTTAACACAAACAAGGCACTTTCTCCTATGAGACCAATATTAATGTTCTCATTCCATTTAGGAAAGTTAGATCCATTTAGCTTATTTTAGATCAAGAGTGATAACATGGAATTCATCATGGTTATACAGGATACTACAAAATAATAAATAGAAATCAATAATGGTTTAACACAAAATCCAATTCAGAAATAATAAGCACATAGCATGTAGGAATGATAAGAGAAAATACTAAAAAATACAATCCTAAATAATTTCCAAGGTTTTTCAATAAACTGATATCAGTGTCTCGTTTAGGCGAGAGTCAAAGCTACCATCAATTGAATAGAGTTGTCAGCTCATCTAAAATGTTAAACATTCTAGCAACCTTTTATTCGATCAAGATTGGAATCCAGCGTTGTCCCGTTTAGGCGAGAGTCAAGGCTATTCTATCTTATGAGCTTCTACCATTGTTTCATATTTTGCAAGTCAAATATGGTCGCCACCATTAGGGTGATCCATACCATATAAAACACTTACAAAGCTACTTAACTTTCGAGATTAAACGGTGCGAAATTGCTAATGAACGTTCCTCCATTAGGGAGGATTACTCACTAAAACAAACGCTATGTAAAACAACCAATGGAGATCGAATATCTTAATAATAATAAAGCTCATTCTTTAAAATGTATTTTCTTTATTATTTTAATAAAATATATTCATTAAATATCGAACTTAGAATTAAAATTCTAAATTAGAATTTAATTTAATATTTATAAAATTATACTTAGATGGTGATTGAAATAAATTGAATTATTTCCATCATAGTAGTAATTTTGATATATAAATATTAAAAAAAAATTAATTTAAGTTGTATTAATTTAAATTAATTTGCAACTTAAAATAAATTTTCATGAGAATATATTTATTGTATTTTGAAAAAGAAAGTATAATAACTTAATTTTCGAAATACTAAATAATAAATACTTAGAAAAAAAAATACTTCAAGCAAAAATATCACCTATCTAGATTTTCCTTTAACTAATTAATTCAATTTCTAATAATATATTTTAATTCATTTATTTTAAATTAATCAATAAATGAAAAAATCATTGATTTAAGTTGATCCAAGAATTAATTAAAATAAATAATTAATTTACAACTTAATCTATTTTTCAAGATAAATTCAAAATCATTTTGCATAATTAAAATGTAACTTCGAAATTGATTAATAAAATAAAGAAAAAATATATATTATGAAAATTATTTAATTTTAAGTTGAAAAATTAAATTTCAACCTAAAAATAATTTTCTATTTAATTAAGTATCATGGAAAAGAAATATTTAAGTATCATGATGAAAATCAACTTAGATATTTAATTGTTCAATTTAATTAAATGTATTAAATTCAAGAAATAAATAATTAAGTGTAGAGAAGGCTTAATTATTAATTTCTAGTTTAATACTAGGAAAAAATATATTCAAAATAAATTGTACCAAAATTAATTATTTAAATAATTAATTTCACAATGTATAATATTTTCCTATTTAATATTAGAAATAATAAGTAGTCTAGAAATAACTATCTAGAAAACATCTTATTTGACTAAGTATCTTTTTAACAAAAAAAAAAAAAAAATTGAAAAAAAATCTAATTTAAGTTGTTGAAAAAATCTAGAACTTAAATATTTTCAAATTTAGATTTAATTAAATATCAAAAATTAAGTTGTAACCACTAAATTTAAATATTCCATTTTAAGTTTAAAACTAACTTAAAAAATATCTTAAGAATCTTTAATAACTAATGCCTACAATTCCTCAACTTAATTTTAAATTTAAATAAAATATTTAAATTTAAGTTAGATATGAAAAATCAGTTGATATAACTAATTTATAACTTAAATAGGAATATTTAATGAAATAAGTTCTAGAAAGAATCTAGTTAGTTAAAATTCTTTATTTAATTAAATACAAGAAAAATACAAATAGTTTGTCTAGAAATAATATCTAAAACTAAAAGTGTTTTTCTTAAAATTAAATTTAAAATATTAAAATGAAAATAAATTTCATATATTTTAAAAGTTAATTATGTTGCTAATCAATTTTATTAGGTCAAACTAATATAATTAACCTAGCACAGTTATTTAAATTAGGCAAATAGGCCCTCACAATTGGGGTAGTTCATGTGAGGGGGAGCTAGGTTCAGTATGTCGTACCCACTTCTAATGGCCCCCAACTCTCACACAAGGCCCAAAAGAGAGGAATTTAACCTTAAAATAAATAACTGTTATTAATTGAATAGGTCCAAAAACTAAATGGACCTAAATAAAATCTATCATGGTGTGACATTTTATTTAGCAACAACCTATATGCATCTATATAATAAAATAAAAATATAGGCTCACACAGGCACACATTTGGATGGATCCTATCATGTTGCTAGGTCATACACAGATTAAAGAAGATTGTAAAATTTACCTGTTACAAATTATTTACTTGACCAAGGGAACCATGAGTTAAAATCAGATCATTGGATCTGTCAACAAGTTAACCATGGCTATTTGCAATCAAGCAATAATAGATTTTATAAAACTTACAAACAAGCTAAAACACATACTCCTGCAACAAGGTTAGTTGGATAGTTGGATGTAGGATTTATTTAATTTTTAAATAATTAAATTTCGAAAAAAATTAAATAAATAATAAAAAATATTTATTTCGAATTAAAAAAAATAATATATATATATTTCGAAATTAATAAAAAAAATATTTAAAAATTAAACCTACAATTTTGAAAAATTAGGTTTCAACTAACCTAAATATCATTTCAAAATTTGCTAACTACTTTTTAAAAAAGTTAATGTTATTTTATAAATTAAATATTCAATAAAAAATAAAAAAAAAATTAATAAATATCATTTTCAGATTTTATAATTTAATTTAAATAAATAAAATAACAAAATTTAAAAGTTAGCAAAATATCTTATTTCTATTTAAAATATCATGATTATAGTTATCTTATTTTAAATTTAATTAAGGTCAAATAATTTAAAAAAAAATATTTAATTTAAAAAATTAATATCTGACCTTAAATTTAAAAATAAGATAAGATATAATCAAATTTAAATATAAGATAGATAATTAAGCAAAAAAGATAGATATTTACTATTTTCAAATTCAAATTACACTAATATCATGAATCAAATTAATAAATACTAAAAAATTTAATTATGATATTTAGAATTGAAATAGGAATAGTAAATGTCTAAATAGTAAACTACACAAAAAATCGAAAGTTAAATCCATGAAATAGCATGAAAAAGCGAAGAAAAATGAAAAAAATGCGAGCTGTACGGACAGTATGCTGAGCATACTGCCCGCGCGCGCGCCAGGGAGTGCATGGCCGAGAAAACTCGGCGCAGGGAGGAGGCTGCAGGGTTTCCGCGCGCGGATGGGCGTGATTCAGACAAGCGCTCGGTCGAGCACTATCTGAACGCGTGCTGTCCGAGGGTGTCACCCTCGTCCGCGCGCGTAAGTGAGTGCATCATCCCTGATTTTTTTCCATACTATCCAATAAAAATAATTCCAGAAACAAAATTTCAATTATTTTTCACGAAAATTTACAAACATCAATCAATCATCAAATAACACTCAATACAACATGAAACCATCCAAATAACAAACAATCGTTTTAAAGTCCAAATATCTTGCAAGAAAATCAATTACGATGGCTCTGAGGCAAGTTGTTGGAATTTATTTTACCAGGATCTTAGATCTACTCACAAGTATGTTGTTTAACACCCTAAATATGAACTTTCTAAAACGATAAATAAACACATATAAAGTTAAGAAAACCTTACATTGATGGCAGCGGAATTAATGTCTCCTTCCACTCATATCTCTAACCCTTGTATCCTTTCTATCGCAGAGTATTATCAAGATCTGAGCCCGAATGTCCTTCTTCTTTGTGTGTGATCCTTCACAGTCTTCCAATCTATGGTTGAGGTACCACTTGCTGTGTGTGGGCACTTACTCTATCACTAAGGTTCAAAATTTATGAAGAGGAAAAGAGAGAGATGATTTCGGCTATAGAGAGAAAAGGGAAGGCTCACTTTTTCTGAAGAAAGAATTTTTCTGACAGAAAGCTTGTTGAAAACTTTTTTTATTTGACTGAGCCATCACTTTCTATTTATAGGCAACTACTAGATTTTGGTTAGGAATTATTTGGCATTAAAATAATGAAAATATCAATTTGAAAAACCACTTTAAGTGGCCGGCCATTGTGTGTAATGGGGCTCACTTGGATTTCGCAGTTTTCACAGATTTTATTTCTATTTTCTCAAAAACGCGAATTTTCCAATTCTAACCATTTAAATACCAAAACTAATT
The DNA here is from genome assembly GCF_029168945.1 of Cannabis sativa. Taxonomy (NCBI): domain Eukaryota; kingdom Viridiplantae; phylum Streptophyta; class Magnoliopsida; order Rosales; family Cannabaceae; genus Cannabis; species Cannabis sativa. The sequence continues at coordinate 30,236,674 of NC_083604.1, forward strand.
ATTTAATAACTAAAATAGATTATTAAATAATATTGTCATTTAATTTAATTATTAATTAGACATATAAAGTCTATTAATAAATAAATAAACCTAGAATCTCTTTTCTTTACAATTTCGCCCCTGCTTAGTGAAAATTCACAAATTAGACATAGTCTAACTTTAGAATTATAATTGATTAATCACGAATCAATTATTGAGTCTTACAAGCAGTATAGTCTCAACTAGAATGGGGACCATGGACCTATATGCTGAGTTTCCAATAAGTGAACCGAATTTACTAAGTAAATTCCTACTTATTAATTCTTCGTTGAATCCACTCTTAGAACTTAGAATTGCACTCTCAGACTTATATAGAGAATATTATATGTTCAACGATATAGATATGCTATCTCATTTAACCATTATTATAATCTTATTGTGATCAAAGATCCTCTATATAGATGATTTACATCGAGATGGGTTAATTTTACCGTTCTCACCCCTCAATGTATTTTGCCCCTTAAAACACTTAGCTACCTGTAAATGATGTTTAGTGATTTAAGAATTAGTCACTTAAACAAGAGCTCATCCATTTACTTCTATTTAGCTAAGCTCAAAGGGAATAATCACTTGACTTCTATACACCAGTAGAAGCTATAGATTCCATATTTATGTTCAGCACTCTCACTCAATCATACTATCATGTTTCCAAAATATACGTATCACCCTGACCCAAAAGTAGGCTTAACTAATAAATCAAAGAACATGAATAGTACTCCTGAGTTGAGCCTAAGCATATCAGGATTTAGATTCTTTTAATCTTAAGATCAATTACTGATATTGACTTGGAAAGATATAACGGTAAGTTTATAATATCTTAACTAAGTTGCAATATCGTTCCAGTCCAATGTATACTCCATACATTCGAGACTAGTATACTTTACTAATGTCCTAGAAAGAACATAACACTTACTCCAAGTGTAAGTACACATCATCGCTGATTATCACATTAGTGTAAATCCAAAACACTGATGAAAGAGGGACTTAGTCTTTTGATTCATATGATCACAATCACATTCCACTGTGTTGACGATACTGTAATTGTGAATTAACATATGATCTGGATTTAACTGATTTTGTGTGTAAATGTAATAAACATATTAAACCATTAGCATGTAAAATTCATGCAAACATAAATCACTTCAAATTTCTTATATTGATAACTAATCAGATTGTAAAGAGTTTTATTTAGGGCATAAAACCCAACACTATCATGAAACTTGTATGTTCTGAATCGGGTGGGTGCAATTTGATTTCATTGTAACCTTAATAGGCATTCATGAAGCTTAGGATATCATGACCAACTGTAGCATCTACTAGCTAATCGATCAATGAAAGCAGGAAGTAGTCCTTCGGACATGCCTTGTTGTTCGGTTTGGGTACCAACATGGGGTTGGATACCCAAAATGGGTAGAAGGCTTCAATGATGAAGTTATTGGTGCTTAGCCTTTTGACTTCATCCATCAGAGCTTGCACGCGCTCCTTATTAAGTAACCTCCTTTTCTGTTGAATAGGTCAGAAGTTCCGACCTATATTTAGCACATGAGTCATTGCAGATGAGATTATTCCCACAATGTCTTCATGTGACCTTACAGAGATGTCAAGATTTTCCCTAAGAAATTGTATCAAAGATAATTTTATTTTCGGCACTCAACCTTTCCCGATCTCCAATTTCTTGATTGGAAGATTCTGATCGATATGCACCTCTTCCAATTCTTCCACAGGTCCAAAGCTTTTTGTAGGATCCCCAAAAGGAGGATCTATGTCTACCTCCCTACTTTGGGTTGGACTTTATTTCCCTTTGTCGGGCTCTTAGTCAGAGCTTTTGGCGGGTATCTTCTCCTTCTTTGCTTTAGATAAAGCCAGGTTGTAACAGTGTGGGGCAGACTGTTGATCTCCCCTTAGACATCCCACCCCATGCCTCATTGGAAACTTTAGGCATAGGTCGTAAATCAATGTTACTGCCTTCAGGTTGTATAAGGCTGGTTAGCCTGTCATTGCATGAAAGGGTGATGGCACATTAATTATGACAAATTGTGCCATCTGCATTCTTATTGTGGGAGTTTCTCTAACTATTAGCGGCAGTTGGATGTATCCCAAAGGTACAAGCCCTTGGCCAAAAAAGTCATACATTAGTTGTGTAAAGGGTGCTAGGTCCATTAATTTGAGCCCCATATTTTCATAAGTTGAGTTGAAAAGAATGTTGGCGGAGGCTTCGTTATCAACCATGCACCTAGCAACTATCATCTTCCCTATTTGTGCAGTTATGACTAAAGAGTCTTTGTGAGGGAACCTGACCTGGGCAGCGTATCCTTCAATAAAAGAGATGGCAAGCTCTCCAAGCCTAATTTGCTTGGAGTCTCTTTCTTCGACAACTAGGATGTCGCTTTTTTGCTCATGGCGGAGAGTCCAAGCATAGCGCACCCTAGCTTTGCTTGTTTTGCCTTCTATGTGGGGTCCACCTATTATGAACCTTAGGTGACTCACCACTGGTGGTGGCATTGGGTCCCCGTTCTAGGTAGCTTGTGCCTGAGCTTGGCCATTTTAGACATAATAATGCAAGTGGGGATTGTTTATTCTTATCAAAAATTCAATCTCCCTTTTCAAATGTAGACACTCGTTTGTGTCATCACCGAAGTCATTGTGAAATCGACAGAACTTATACATGTCCCTCTTATTGATGTCATTCTTGATTGGAAGAGGCTTCTTGTATGGGACAACAACTTGAGTGGCCATGCAAATAGTCTCAGGAGTCTTGTTTAGGAGGGTGAAGCATGTGTACTTCTCCTCCTTCTCATTTTGGTTCTATGGTGTAAGGGAAGCATTGTACTTCCCTTTTTTGCCACCATTTCGGCCAGAACGGTTGTTTTGCACTTTCCTCCATTATTCTTATTGTTGGAGGCCTGGCTGGCATTGCTTGTACTAGCTTGCATGTTAGGTAGGTCTCGGGGTTGCATTGCACCCTTAGACTAACTATTATTGACTTGCCCTTCTATTTGGGCTTTTCGGACGACTTCCTCCAATTTTATGAAATTGTCAACTCATTCGAGGAACTCCTTCATATTGTTGTTGAGGGGTTTGCTAAGATTTCTACACCCTTAACAGAATTGACTTGAAAGAACTATAAGTTTGTGTGGATTGATAGGTGTAAGAGTAGTTTCCAGGAACTGAGGCAAAGATTAATTAACGCTCCTGTGCTAACTTTATCGGTCAGTGATGAAAATTTTATGTTTTATTGCGATGCATCCAAACAGGGGTTAGGCTGTGTATTTATGCAGTTTGGGAAAGTAATTGCTTACGCATCTAGGCAACTGAAAGAGTATGAGCAAAGGTATCCTACTCATGACATTGAACTGGCAGCTATCATTTTTGCACTGAAAGTTTGGTGTCATTATTTATATGGCGTAAAGTGCGAGATCTATAACAATCACAAGAGCCTCAAGTACTTTTTCACTCAGAATGACCTAAAAACGAGGTGACGGCGATGGTTAGAGCTGGTCAAAGATTATGACTATGAGATTGTCTACCACCCTTGAAAAGCAAATGTTGTAGCGGATGCTCTAAGTCGAAATGGCCCACGGCAAGTTTATGAATTAAAGAAGATTTTATCAGAGTTGGCTGAAGATATGACTAGAGCGGAAATTGAGTTTGTGGTCAGAAAACTTGCTAACATTACCTTGCAGTCTGATTTGTTAGAAAGAATTAGAACAACCCAGCAAAATGATTCAGAGCTATAGGGGTAAAAGAGACGTTAGAAACTTGATCGGCAAAAGACTTTTCACTTTCATTTGATGGGTTATTACGATACAAGAGCATGATTTATGTACCGGCCGACAAAAACATCAGACAGGAGATTCTTGATGAGTCTCATACTACACCATACTGTTGGAAATATTTTACCAGGATCTAGATTTACTACCATGTATGTTTCATTAACATCCTAATATGAATTCTAAAACAATGAAGTAAACACATATAAAGTTTAGGAAACCTTAGATTGGGTGCAGCGGAATATAATGACTCCTTCGGTTCAGATATCTAGCCCTTGATTCCTTTCTGTAGCAGAACATAATCAAGATTTGAACCTGGATCTCTTTCTCTCCTTCCTTTGATGCTGATTCTCCTTCTTGTTGGTTGGATTCTTCAAAATCTTCCACACTATGATTGAAATACCACTTGCTGTGTGTGGGCACTACTCTATCACTAAAGCATATCGAAACAATCAAAGAAGAAGGAAGAAGAAAAAGTGGCGGCTAGGTTTAGAAAGATAGCTTAGGATTTTCTCTGAAAGGAATAAGATGCCTATCTCATAGTTTCCTGAAGCCATCACTTTCTATTTATAGAAATCCATCTAGGTTTAGGTTAGAATTGTATGGCATTGAAATAATGAAAATATAAATGGTAAATTACTTGCATAGTGGCCGGGCATGATATGGATAATGGGCCTCACTTTGCAATTTTGCCATTTTGTCATTTTTCAATCCCATTTTCTCAAAAATGCCAATTTTCCAATTTAACTATTTAAATGTCAATTCCAATTATTTAATAACTTAAAAATAATTATTAAATAATATTGCCATTTAATATATTTATTAATTTAGACATATAAAATATTTTAATTAATAAATAAACCTAGAATCTATTTTCTTTACAATTTCGCCCTTTGCTTAGTGAAAATTCATAAAGTAGACATAGTCTAGCTTTAGAATTATAATTGATTAATTAAAATCAATTAACTGAGTCTTACAAGCAGTATGGTCTCAACTAGTATGGGGACCATGGGCCTATATAACCGAGCTTCCAATAAGTCGAACCAAATTTACCAAGTAAATTCCCTAACTTATTAATTCCTTATTGAATCCACACTTAGAACTTGGAATTTTACTCTCAGTTATATAGAACGCTCTATATGTTCCACGATATAGATACGTTATTAGTTATCCATTGTTGTAATCCTAATTTGATCAATGACCCTCTAATAGATGATCTACATTGAATAGGAACTAAATTACCGTTACACCTTCAATGTATTTTATCCTTAAAACACTTAGCTCCGTATAAATGATATTTAAGCGAAGTGAAATGAGATCCCAACCATTTATCACTGTTTAGCCAAGTTGGATGGATATCATCATGTCACTTCTAAATTCCTATAGAAGTTATAGACTCCATATTTATGTTAGCGCTCCCACTCAATTATACTATCATGTTCCCAAAATGTACGTATCACCCTAACCCAAAAGTAGGCTTAACTAACAAATCAAAGAACATGTATAATACTCTTGAGATCGAACCTAACCATATCAGGATTAAGATCATTTGATCTAGGATCAACAGGTGATATTGAATTGAATAGATATTACGGTAAATTTTAATATATCTAATCAAAGTTCAATATCGGTCCCTTCCGATGTATACTCCATACATCCGATACTGGTAAACTTTGCCAATGCCCTGGAAAGGACATAACGCTTATCCAAGGTGTAAGAATACCTATCGCTGATTATCATGCTAGTCTAAATCCAGTGAACTGACAAATCAGGGAATAAACTTTCGAACATATAATTAAGTTTATATTCCACTGTGCTGACAACACTATAATCATTAACAAATTCATATGTTCTTGACTTAAATAGAATTCATACATTATATATATATAATCATGAAATAAATCATGTGAACCATGCAACATAAAATGTTATTTCTGATCTTTATTAATAAGTAAATCTGATATATTGAAATGGGTTTTTTTTAGGGCACAAAACCCAACAAACTCCCACTTGCACTAATATAAAACAAAAGTGCATTTCAAATAATCTCAACACCTTGATTTTTAAATCAAGTGTAGTAGTAGTATACTCCTCGTAATAGGATCTGACAGGTTGAATTAAACACAAGCTTTTCTCCACCATTACTCTTCCTTAATCACAAAATCCTTAATATTGTGAAATTCCTCTCTATATGTCTACTCTCTTGGGATACTGGATTCTATACTTTTTGCAACTACTTTTTTGGTTAATCAGGAAATAACACTAGTAGTTAAGACAAGTTGGAACGGTGCCACAAATGTATAGAACTTTCCTTAGAATGAATAAGTACCTTTCCTGCATCTTTAACATTCAGTCTCTCTCTGGTAGACTTAGAGACTTCAAATAGGTTTTTACACTTCTCCAAAATCACTACTCTACCCCCAGAGTAATCACCATCTTCTCAACAGACTTTCTAGCACAAAGGCAAGTCTCGAAATATTATGTGGTGTAGTCTAAGAGTTTTAAACACACCCTTATCGACTAACATATAGATCCGCTTCTTAATCTTAAGATTTACTTGATTGTCTTCCAATGTTCCTCTCCTGGATTAATCTGATAACTACTCATTACTCCCACTCAACACCAGGTGTCTGGTCTAAGGCATACTAAAGCTACCGGAGTGGGTGATTCATAAGTACCTTGATGGAATGGGCCTAGAAGTAAGGTCTTAACTTTCTTGAGGCCATCAGAAGGAAAAAATATAACTTCTTGATCAAAGGATATCAAGTTTTGGCCCCTATCATACATTGGCTAACATAGTATACTTGGTGTTGGACTTTGTCTTCTTCTTGGACCAAGGCCGCACTAACAGCATTCTCGCAGACGGCCAAATACAAAAACAAGTCTTCTCCATGAACTTGTTTAGATAGTATTGGCGGCTTGGCCATGTGTTCTTTTAATTTTCTGAATGCCTCCTTGAACTCCTCAGTCCATTCACATTTTTGACACTTTTTCAAAATATTGAAGAAAGGGATGCACTTATCGCCCGATCAGGAGATGAATCGACTTGGGGCGGCCACCTTCCCAATCAAGCTTTGTACATCCTTGTGTTTCTTTAGGGAAGGCATGCTCAATAAGGACTGTAGTTTTTCAGGGTTTGGCTCTATCTGCGTTGACTAACGATAAATCCCAGAAATTTCCCTAATTTGACGCCAAAGGTGCACTTTTTGGGATTAAGCTTCATCCCATATCTCCGGATCACTTCAAAGCACTCCATGAGGTCGTCTGCATGGCCCATGCATGTTTTGGATTTAACTAGCATGTCATCTATGTATACTTCCATGTTTCTTTCCATGAGGCCTTTAAACATCCGATTAACCATACGTTGATAGGTTGCTTTGACGTTCTTTAATCCGAAAGGCATGACCAGGTAGCAGTATACCCTCTTGTCGGTCCTGAAGCTAGTACATTCCTGATCCGCGACATGTATTTTAATTTGGTTGTTCCCGGAGTAGGCATCCATGAAGGACAGCCGCTTAAATCCTGAGGTGGCATCCACCATTTGGTCTATTTGAGGCAATGGGAAGTAGTCCTTCCGGTAGGCCTGTTAAGGTCGATGAAGTCTATGTAGACAGGCCACGTCCTGTTCAGTTTAGGCACCAACACCAGATTGGCTAGCCACTTCGGATAATACACATCCCACATGAGGCCATTGGTCAGCAACTTATCCACCTCTTACTCCAAGGCGTCGGCTTTTACTAGATCAAGAGAGCGTCTTTTTTGCTGTACTAGAGGCATGTCAAGGTTGACATTTAGGACATGGGTGATCATGTGGGGGCTTATTCTAGTCATATCCCTGTGTCACCACGCAAAGACATCCGTAGCTGCCCTTAACGTATCTATGATCTTACTTCTTTCCTCCGGCTCTAGGTTTTTTCCTAGGCGGATAATTTTAGTGGAGTCGAGGTCACACATACTTACTTCCTTGATGTCCTCCATAGATTCTATAGTTGTTTTGGATCCCACATGGGGATCCAACTCGTCTTGTTCTGTCATAATGGGCTCTTCATCCCTTTGTACCACTAAAACTGACAAATGTACTTCAACATTGTAACATTGTCTCACCTCTCCTTGGTTCCCCCTCACCGTTCCCACTCTAGCTTCTTGAGTAGGGAATTAAGGCATAAGTGTCGAATGGAGGTGATCGCTCTAAAATCAACCAAGGCCGGTCGACCAAGGATGGCATTGTAGGCGGTGGGACAGTCTACCACAAAAAGGTGCAATACTTGAAAGTGCTTTGTGGGGGTGTCAGGACACAGGGTGACAAGAAGCCTTACTTCCCCCATTCGGATGAATGTCATCCCATTAAATCATGTGAGCTGTGAACCACTAGGCGATAGGTCCCTGTCTGTGAGCGCTATAGCCATGAATGCTTCTTTGAATAATAGATTTACGGAGCTCTTGTTATCTACCAATATTCTAGCCACGACCTTATTGGCGATGGGAGTTTCTATAACTAGAGGGTCATGGTGGGGGAAGCGTACTGGTTTCACGACTTCTTCTATGAAAGTGATAGGTTTGTCCATGAGTCTAGGCCTTTGCGCTGAGAGTTGAGTGACCTCCCACACTTCATCGTGTTTTATGGCTCTAGCGTAACGTTTCATCTCGCTCTTGGTTGTTTCTCAAATATGAGGCCCACCAAAGATCATGGCTAGTCTTCCATTCGACCGAGGTGGTAATCCAGGCGCCTGCTGAGGAAGCGCTCCTCTGGGAGGTACCTACCCTTCGGGCATACCTCCTGTTCTTCCATAAAGCAACGGGCCTACTGTTGGAACCAGATTTAAGTGCAGTAACCTACTTTTGATCCATTCATACAAGTGACCTAATCGGATTAGGTTCTCAATTTCGTCTTTCAGGTTTTTGCACTCGTTGGTGGTGTGGCCAATGTCGTTGTGGTACTCGAATCTTTTATTGGGATCTCTCTGGGAGCTATCCCTGTACAAGTGTTGAGGCTTCCGATAATGTGATTTTGTTGAGTGGTGAAGTATACACGCTCCTGAGTATCTGTAAGCTCCATTTATTTGATGTAATGGGGGGTATACCCTCTTTGTTGTCGCTTTTCCTTGATCCGGGTACTACCCTTTGAGGATATCTCACTCCGGGAGCTCTGCGAAGCTCTTGCCATGCTGGTGGCTGGTGTGGATTGGGACGAAGTTTGGATACTCAACCCCGAGGGATCGCTCATGGGTGCCCCAAAGTGTGATATTTCGGGAGCTAAAGCGAGACTTTGATTGTCTCCTAGAGTAGCGGAGAATTGTCTCCCGCTCGTTTGGCAAGTGGCAAGAGATGGAGCTCCAAGAAGTTGAGCTACAGGCACATATCCCGATACCCTAGTCGGGAAGTATCCTTCGTAAGCCACTATTTGGGCTTCTTCCAAGTCAATGTATTTTTGGACCCTATTCTGAAAGCCCTGGACAAGTTCAGGTTCCACCTGAACTGGTTGGACAGGTTCTGCCTCTGTCTGAACTTGTTCCACCTGAACAAGTTCCACCTGATTCACATCAGGGTTTTCTTGAATGTTGGGTTGTAACTCAAAGTCTGACATGCCTGCAAGGTTAGTCAAAGTATCTGCACTAGGAGTTTTGTTAGATAAACATGTAAAAATATTCTCTTTAAAAATTACATCCCTACTTGTAATAGTTTTCAACCCCCCTTGATCTCTTAACCAAATCCTATAGCCTTTAACTCCCTCAGGGTAGCCTAGAAAAACTCCTTTAATTGCCCTTGGTTCTAATTTCCCAATACTTTGGTCTGCATACGCTGCACAACCAAACACTCTAAGATTAGACAAATTTGGTGGTTTACCAGATCAAACCTCCTCAGGTGTCTTTAAGTTTATTGCACTAGAAGGGCACCTATTTATCAAATAGGCAGCAGTAACAACTGCCCCACCCCAAAAACCTTTAGACAGACCTGCACTAAACAGCATGCACCTAGACTTATTTAGCAAAGTTCTCTTCATTCTTTCTGCCACTCCATTCTGTTGGGGTGTGTGCCTAACAAACTTGTGTCTCATGATACCATGTTCCTTACAATAATGATTAAACAAGTCATTACAAAATTCTAGGCCATTATCAGTTCTCTACACCTTAACTTTCTTATCAGTTTGATTTTCCATTAGGGTTTTCCAATGCACAAATTTTTGAAAAGCATCATTCTTATTTTTAAGCAAATAGACCCAAACTTTCCTTGAAAAATCATCAATAATAGATAGGAAATAAGAGCAGCCACCATGAGTATTAACTTTCTCAGGTCCCCATAAATCAGAATGTATATATTCCATGATATGTTTTGATTTATGCGTACCAGTATTGAACTTTAATCTGTGGTGCTTTCCTAAAATACAATGTTCACATAAATCTACCTTAGATACCTTATCTTTGCCAAGTAGTTTATGATTATTGACTTTTTGCAGCCCCTTTTCACTGATGTGACCTAGCGTCCTATGCCATAGAGTAGCTTTGTCATCTTCAGGTGCTGGAACAACATTGTTGCAGCATATTATAGGCTCCCCACATAGGTAGTACAAACCATCTTCCTTCACTCCTTTCATTGTAAAGACCGCTTAGTTTAATTTGGAAATTAGCAGTTAATCATGTTTAATTATGAAAAATTATTTATAGCTATTTAAATAATTATTTATACTGTTATTGTTGAATTCTGAGATGCATTTTATGTCAGTTAGTAGTTTTCATAATTTTGCATTTCCGGTGCCCGGTAACATGGAACTCGGTGTTTGGCTCAGTAAAATCACAACTTAGTATGTTAGTAGTTTGGGACGGTTTATTAGACATTGGGAATGTCGGGAATGGCCGGGAATTTAGAATTTCTCAAAAATACCCCTTTAGTGTTATTTATGTGATTTTAGTATGAAGGGGCAAAATGGTCATTTTGCCCCATTGTTAGTTTGTCTTTTTGTGGCTTAATAATTGAGTAATATGTGTTTTATTTTATTAAGTTTTGGCTGAAATAAGTGGGTTAGGTGGCATTTTTCTCATTTTTCAAAACTTAGAAAAAAAAATAGAAAATTTTCAAAAGGAAAACTCTCTCTCTTTTCCTCTCTCTATTCGGCCCTTTGAGCAGCAAGAAAAAGGGAATTTTCTCTTGGGATTCTAGTGATTTTTCAGCAAGTTAGTGTGATCATTGAAGAGGTATTTCTTGTCTAGCTTATTTTCCTTTGTTTTCTTGAAAAATGATGTAAAACATGAGTAATGCATGGGTGTTTTTGATGATGTTGCTGCTGCTAGTTGTTGTTGTTGTTTGTAGGTTTAAAATGTTGAATTAAGTATGTTTAGTTAGGTTGAAATGCATGCTAGTTGTTATTGCTCTAGTTGGTTAATTTTCTTGTTAAAAAGCTTGAGTTTTCAAAGTGAAATTGTGTGAATTGTTGCTGTAGTTGTTGCATGAGTTAGGTTTTAGTTTCTGCAGTTTTTATATGCTTGAATATGAGTTTGAATCATGGTTTGAAGTTTGTTGGAGAGCTTTAGCCAAGTTTGAGTTTGAAACTCAAAGCTTGGAGCTCACATGGCACTTTTTGTTTCTGTGCATTCTGGGTTGTGTTATTGCTTTAGATATGTTATTTGGGTCCTATAGAATAGGTCTGGAAGGTTTGAGGTTGTTTAGGTGTGATTTGGTTGAGTTATGAAATTTTGAATTTCTGCCTGCGAGGAACCGGAATTCCGATTGTGCATCCGGAATTCCGGATGGGTTTTGAAAATTCCCAGAACTGGAATTCCAGTTGGGCAACTAGTCTACCGGTTGGGGAAATTTCTGAAACCCTAGTTTTCCTCGTTTTTATGTTATTTGGGGTATTGCCATGCTTTTTATCGATAGGGAAACTTTTAGTTCCTAGTTTAAGTCCCCGGGAAGTGATTTAGCGTATCACTTATAGTGTTGTGATTTTTATGGTTTAGGAGCACATGTCCGCCGCGCAGATAGTTCCAGTCAGGTTGACCGGCACACCTGCATTCGGAATCCAGGTAAGATTAGTATAACAGTATGCATATGTAGATTACATGTTTAGCGTGCATGTAGGAAGCCTGTTAGATTACATTAGATATGTATGTTGGCTTCGAACCATCCAACTGTGTCACGTCGGTACAGGCTGGAGTATGACCAGCAGCCGGAGTATGACCGGTTCGACCGATTAGGCTGACACTGTATCACGTCGGCACAGGCTGGAGTATGACCAGCAGTCGGAGTATGACCGGTTCGACTGATTAGGCTGATACTGTAACACGTCGGTACAGGCTGGAGTATGACCAGCAGCCGGAGTATGACCGATTCGACCGATTAGGCTGTTACTTGTCAATAGTACCGTCCCTATGAACGTTCAGAACTCAGTACTGTGTTGGACACGGCAGTTAGGGGGACTCAGTATCGTGTTGGACACGACAGTTAGGGTTATGGTCAGGGGTATGGGCGTCTGATCATGACCGGGATTTATGTATGAGTATTATTATGCTTTTCTTACTGAGTCTGACGACTCACAGTGCTATGTTTATGTGTAGGTAAGGGCAAGGCTAGAGCTGATGGACCGTGAACGAGCCTATGAAGATTGTACATGTCGGGGTGGTTAGGCCTGGAGCGTACGATCATCGGGACAGCAAGGCTATTTTTGTAATTAGTCGCTAGGCGACAAGTCTTTTGTATAATCAGTAAACTTTTGTAAATGGTTTCGTAATCGGGATCCCGAGTCTTTTGTATAAATATTTTACAAGTTTAATTAAAAAGCAAAAATTTTAATTAATCACGTTTTCCATAAACCTCGTTGATTAGCAACGAGCTGCACATTATGTTTAAAAATCACGTAATACGCCTATGCTAGTTAGGGTGTTACATTCATAATCACCATAGATCCTTTGCATAGCTTTATTTGTCCATCTTTGATTTTACTTTCAATCTCCAAGTCATAAAGCACACTTAGTGAAATTAAATTTCTAGCTAGGTTAGGCACATACCTTACACCTCTAAGTGATCTAACCACACCATCGAACATCTTGAAGCTCACTGTCCTATGCCTTCAATTCCACATGTTTGATTATTCCTCAGTATGACTTTTCCTCCTCTGAAATCTCTATAACCAGATAGTAATTCCCTGTTGTTCGTCATATGAAATGTACAACCAGAATCTAGGATCCAATCATCCTTCAGAATTAGTAGTAGCCACATAAACTTCCCCACTGTCATAGCCATCACTGTAATTAGCTTCTTGATGTTCCCTATGCTTGTAACTGTCTGATTTTTGTGAGTTGTTGTCATTTCCATCAGATTTGTACTTGTTACTTTTCTTCCAAAAGTAGCAATCTCTCCTAAGATGGCCAGGTTTTCCACAATGATAGCATCCATTGGGATCTTTAGGACTTCTTGGTTGGAACTTAGGTTTTCCAGAGTGATGATCTCTGCGGGAATCCCTACTTGAACTCCTCCCCTTTTTGTGCCATGGTTTCTTGTGTACAAATCTTCCCCTACTTAAGTTTAATTCACCATGAGAACCATTGTGCTTCTCTATTTTCATTTCAAGATCCTTAGACTTCAGGGCAGATTTGACTTCCTCCAAAGTAATCTCTGTCCTTCCATATTTTATTGCATTCTTAACTTCTCTATAGGATTTTGGTAGAGAATTAAGAATTATAACTGTCTGGTTTTCATCACTAAGGGCTTCATTTTCACCACAGTTGGTTAGTTCAATCTGTAGTCTCAAGTATTCATCTAGGTTCTGTTCAAGAGTCTTAGAGTGTGACATCTTGAAGCCAAAGATCCTCTCCTTCAAATAGATCTTATTGGTTAGGGATTTCTTCTGAAATTGTTCCTCTAACTTTTTCTAGATTTTAGCAGGGGTTTCTTCATTGCCAACCTGTCTAATAATTGCATCAGATAGATTGAAAATGATGATTCTAGTTGTTGTCTCAAGCAACTCTTCTTGCTTAACTTTAGTAGTTCAATCAGGCCATTCAATGGGATCATTTAGCACTTTAAGCAGTGTTCTAGTAATGACCTGATCTTCCTTCTCCAAATCCTATAGTCTCCTAATCCATTAAACCTGTCAATGTCAACTTTGATATTGCTCACATTAGTAAATTTAGAAAAGAAAATAACTTTCTGTTAAGGGAAAGAATCACAGTTTGAACATTCAAACTCCTTCTTGATCAAGATTCTCCTTCCAGGACCAACTTCATTTAATCATGATCACCTTCTTCTCCCTTCTTGTGAGTTGCTGTTGAAACCAGCTCTGATACCACAGTAATAAATTTACAGATTTAACCTACACAACTCACACAAACACACACAAGTTATTTCACAAGGTCAATTTTGACCTTTCTTGCACTGAATTTAGTTCACACACAATTGACACGTATTATTGCTTTTGTTTTCCTTTTATTACTGATTTTACTTTACTAATATGTTTCTTATGTCTGAACAGGTCTTCAAAGGACAAAAGAAAAATTAAGGCAAAACCAATTAAAAGATGAGGGGTTAGACAAAGAGAATCAGCTCTGATCTTGAGCTGATTCCAGAAGAAAATTATGCAGAAATGAAGCAATAAACAAGTGCAGAGATTAGGGTGAGAGAGATAGCAAACACAGAGAGTTTTTTACAAGGTTCACCGCTGAAATTGGGCTACGTCCTTGGTGAGCTGCCTCTGAGAAGATTGTTACAAAAATTATTAATTACTACGCAAGTGCACGCAATCAAGTAGTATACTCATAATTTTCTTCTGGAATCAGCTCAAGATCAGAGCTGATTCTCTTTGTCTAACCCCTCTGAGAAGAAAATTATGCAGAGGCAGCTCAAAATTATTAATTACCATAGGGAATTGGATTAATTACTACTAAACTATACTTATAATTCTATTTGGCAAATCAAAAGTATTTATGATTAAAAAAGGAAGAAAGAAATTCAAGAAACTTAAAGAAACAAGTGAATATTAATCAAGATGAGAGATTAGGGAGGAGAATCCTGTTGTTAGTTTACCACAATTGTTAACGCCTAATTGCTATCCTTTTCTTGAAGTGAATGACAGATTATAAATTAGCCTAACTCTTTTCAAATCTTTTAGGTTCTAAATCACATGCTCTCTAATTAATCTCTTAATTAAACTAACATGAAATCAGCATTAAGCAATAATCTAATTGTCACAAAGGCTATGCAAATACTCTAGTTTCACATCAAAACCTATATTATCCAATTTTAGCATTCTCAATTCTCAATTTTCGGATTTTGAATTGAGATCATAGAACATGTAGAAGGTGATCAAGCTTACACATGGAATTAAGCACAAATATAGATAATTTCACAAATAAAGATTGAAGGAATGGCAATTATTCATTAACTAGGCAAAACTTCATTCATCATCCTCCCTAAATAGGAGTTTAGTTCATAAAATCCATAATCAAATCCATAATTAACATTGAAACAGAAAATAGCATAGAAAAATTAAAGACAAGAGAAAGAACTAGTTGAAGCAAGTGATCCGGGTCGCCGCAAGCCGCTCTTCTAGCCTCCTCCTTTGTTTCTAGGGCTCCAAATCTGAATGAACCCTAATTTTCACGAACTCTCTCTATTTAAACCAAGTCTCATCTTTAAAATTCGCGAAATTACAAAACTGCACAAAAATCCCGTCACTAGGTCCCAGTCGCGACTGGCAATGCCCCCGTTGCGATGGGGTTAACCATCCTTTTTCGAGATTCTTTCTGCCAATCCCCGTTGCGACTGGGATATTTCCCGTCGCGACGTGATTAGGCAGCACACGTTTTTTTTGGTTTTTCTTCTCAATTCTTTCACCACGTGTCCTCAATTCTCGTACATACTTTCTTTAAACACCCGAGGACCTGAAACAAAAGAGTCAAGCGTAAAATAGCCCTAAAAGTAGAAACAAAGAGTGAAAACTAACTGAAAATATGACCCGAAACTTAGACTAATTTTAGCCTAACAAATTCCGCCAAACTAGATTCTTACTCGCCCTCAAGTAAGATAAATACTACTAACTACTAATCCACTAACTACTCTATGAGATAATCACAATACTACTACTCGTGTGTTGTTCTCTTCCATTGCTCAAACTAGAACTTCAATTCCACCAACTCTAATAATTAATTTACATGCTCAGTTTGTCACATACTGCATAAACACAAGATGACTTTACAATCGAAACAATATTATAATGGTTTTACTCTTTCCAACCATTCCACTGTCCGATAACTCATATACTTGCATGCTTACCTCTCTCCACTAATGTTGACAACATCCTTTCGGAATCAATAGGGCTTTTTGAGATTTAGAAAGTATGGCTTAGATATTTGAGAAATGGAAAACAATTTTGGCTAACGATATCATAAGCACCAAAATACCCCACAAGCTTCTTCTAATTTAAAATTTCCCAAAGTGTCCCCACAACTAACCATGATTGAGAAAAATTTTCTTTCTTTCTCGTTTTTTTTTTCTTTTCCCAACATCACTGAATTTTATTATTTTTTTCTTGAATCATGTTTTGTTTTTTTTTCTTTTCTTTTTTTCTTTCAGTGATATTGATCTTATCAAATATCTCTTTTTTTTTCTCAATCTTGCAAGTTTTTCTACCTTCTCTCACACCATATATTTTTGCTCCCCCCAAACTAATTGTATAGCTTATGATATCATTGGTAAAATAGTGAGGACAAAATTAACAGTGTGGATACATATTTCGGTTCAACAGGTGAAGAACAAAATAATTTTAGGCTCAAGAGGGTTAACTAAGGATAATCATTTCATGGTAGGCTTGAAAGGCTCAAACTATCCAACAAATGCCTAAATCATATTCCTATTGAATGTTGTCAAGGATTTCGCCTCAAAAGAATAAGACATGTAAGTTCTCAGCTATCCAGTCAGTCGTACCACAAACCATAGTAAAACAATTATAACATATTTCACATATCATCAAATTGTAGTCTTACACATGTTATACAAGCATCCAAACTAATGCAAAGAGTTAACAAAATTAAGCACACAGTTATTTTGCAATTTCAGAGCACATTACAATAAACAGCAGCACACAATTATCGTTTAGCTTATTGCCAATTCCTAACTAAAAGCAGAAAATAAATTTTTATTTTTTTGAAATTTGGAAATCCCTCCCCCCAAACTAAAGATTCACATTATCCCCAATGTGATATAATATGCAAGGTGAGAAGGACTTACCTGAACCCCCATCAGAAAGGGTTTGGTGGTGGTGGCTGATCGTAGGGATGAAAGCGAGGAGGGTATGCCAAGTAGTTTGGGTCCTCGACCCCAGGACACCACGAATCAATTAAATGATTGAACTGCCTTACTTGATGTTCATCAAATTCACTCCTTTGCACCATGTAACTCTGGATATGATTGTTTTGTTGGATAATTTAGTTGAGTTGAGCATGGATATGTTGCATCCCCGCATCAAGAGGAGTGGGAGTGGGCACCACTTGAGGCATTTCTTCGTTTTGATTTTCCTCTTCTTCGGGGTCATGCACTTCTTGTTGTTGGATACGACGAGGAGGTGACGGTTGACCATATGGATGTGGTGGCTTAAGGTTGCGCACCATTGTCCAATCAATATTTTGTTGTGGCTGTACTTGATTATTGTAAGGATATTGGGGCACACCATTGGCAACACACAATTCAGTTATAACTCCCGGTAGGCCAATTCCAGCATGTGCAGTTCCTTTGACCATGTTATCAAAGCTCTGCAGAATTATACCTCCAACTGGCACATTAATTCCTTTCATTATTGCTTAAACAATCTTGAGCCTATCCAATGGAAAATCCGATAAATGTTTACTAGGCATAAGCCTAGCACTTGCAGAATACATCCAAGCACGAGCCACTTGGTTCAATTCACAGCGATAGAGCATTTGAGGTTCTTCATCCACTTTATGCAATCTCAACCCCGAAAACCCAACTGTTTCTGCCTAGTCCACAAGGTCAAACTGGTTGCGCATAAATATGTTGTATTGTTCTTCAGTCATTGATCGCATGCCAAACAGGTTATGGATGGTGTCAATGTTTACATACACATTTGTCTTGCGGACTCTTACCCTTTTGTTTTGTTCCTCAGGCCAATTTGCTAGAAATTCAAGAGCCAGAGTTTGATTGATTCTTTCTGGAACATTCACGAACTTCTCCCAGCGGTGGTTCTGAATTTGTTGCCTCATGGTCTCGAATAATGGGTTATTCGCGTTGGGATTTTCATCTTATTCGATACCTCGATCCATAATGAAAGCTCTCTTTTGTAATTCAAAGTATCTTTCTTGTGCTTTCAAACTTACAAATCTATCTTTTTCAAAAGTGGACTTTGACGCCGGTGTTTACGGTTTTAACGATGAAGCACTCGATTGCCCAGTTCTAGTACGCTTGGAACCCATGACAAGCTTCAAAATTACCACACAAAAATTTTCTCAGAAAAATTCGGCAGCACCTCCCCTTAATTTCTTCACTCCCGAAAATTCAATTATTCACCAATATCATACCACAATAATCCAATAACAATAATATTCCACAATATTCAACAATTCCTCAAAAGAAATTCACAAATTCCCAAATGTTATAAATAACTATTCAAACTATCGGGAAACTCGCTTAATTAACCAAAGTTTTGAAAAGAAAGAGACTTACTAAGCGAGAATGTCGTCCATCAACCTCCATTGTTGCATATCCATGGAAAACTCAAGGTTGAAGATGATGAATAGTAGCAATTTCGGATTTGGGTGAAAAAGGGTAATTTGTGGTGTGATTTTTGAAGGAAAAGGAAAATTTATGAGAGAAAATTGGGTTTTTGGTGATATAGATGAAAGATTTGAAGAGAAATTGAAGAAATTTGATGATTTATAGTATGAAATGGCTTTGGTGGCTGAGAAGAGGGCAAGAATCGGGTGGCTTTTGATTTTTAGGTTAAATGGGGGTTTTATGCGATTTGGGGTATTTGTCCTGCTGAAGGGGGTCCCGTCGCGACGGGCAAGGTGCCCCGTCGCGACGGGATTTGGCAGAAAGACTTTGATCTTTTTTTCACCATCTCCAGTCGCGACGGGCAACACCCCCGTCGCGACTACTGTAGCCGTCCCTTTTTTTTCACGATTTTCACGGTTTTAATTACAACTAAAAATGTGCAAATCTAACCTTAATGCAATGAAACAAATTAAAATGCTACAAAACACTTGCAATTGTCTTCTAAAAATTCTAAAGAAAAATAGAGTAAAATAAATTGGGTTGCCTCCCAATAGCACTGTAGACGCTGATTTCTGTTTTCAAAGAGGCGCCAGAATCATGGCGGACTTGGATTGGTCAATTTGACCTCCCAAGTAGAGCTTTAAACGTTGTCCATTAACCTTAAAGGTTTCTGGACCTTCTCCTTTCAATTCAACAGCTCCATAAGAAAACACCTTGACCACGCTAAACGGACCCGACCATCTTGACTTTAACTTGCTAGGAAATAATTTCAACCTTGAATTGAAAAGTAAAACTTGCTGCCCGGGTTGAAACTCCTTCTTGACTAAGCTTCGGTCATGCCACTTTTTGGTTCTCTCCTTGTAGATCTTAGCATTCTCATAGGCCTCATTCCGAAACTCCTCTAGTTCATCCAATTGCAGTAATCTTTTTTATCCTGCATCCTTCAAATCCATGTTGAGAGTCTTCATAGCCCAATAGGCCTTATGTTCTAATTCCACCGAAAGATGACAAGCCTTTCCAAACACCAACCGATATGGTGACATCCCGATCGGTGTCTTAAATGTCGTTCCATACGCCCACATTGCATCATCTAACTTTCTTGACCAATCTTTCCTTGATCTCTGCATTGTTTTCTCCAGAATCATCTTTATCTCTCAGTTAGAAAGTTCAGCTTGGCCATTACTTTGTGGATGATACGGTAGATCAGTTCTGCGACAGACATCATATCTCGAAAGGAGTGCTTCAAACTGTTTGTTGCAGAAGTGACTCCCTTCATCGCTTATGATTCCTCGGGGAGTACCAAACTGAGTGAATATGTTCTTTTGAAGGAAGCGGAGAACTGTTTTACCGTCATTTTGTGGTGTTGCTGCAGGTTCAACCCATTTCGATACATAGTCCACATCCAATAAGATGTACAAATTGCTAAAAGATGAAGGAAAAGGACCCATGAAGTCTATCCCCCACACATCGAACAATTCCACTTCCAAGATTCCTCTTAAAGGCATTTCGTTTCTCCTTGAGATATTACCCGTGCGTTGACAACGATCATATGCCTTAACAAAAGTACTAGCATCTTTAAAAAGTGTTGGCCAAAAGAATCCGCTCTGCAACACCTTAGCAGGAGTTCTTGTCCCACCGAAATGTCCCCCACATGGCAAAGCATGACAATGATTGAGAATAGAGTACATCTCCTCTTTAGGCACACAACTTCTAATTATCTGATCAGCACAGTGCTTGTAGAGGATTGGCTCTTCCCAATAGTAATGTTTCACCTCAGAAAAGAACTTCTTTAATTGTTGACAAGATAGCTCAGGAGGAGTTATATTGGCAGTCAAGAAGTTCACATAATTAGCATACCACGGTACCAATAGGTTTTCCCTCACACTAAAGAGTTGTTCATCAGGAAATTGCTCATTTATTTGTACCTCTTTTGTATGTTGGCTCTCTTCCAACTCTAGTCTTGACAGATGATCTGCTACCAGATTTTCAGTGCCCTTCTTGTCCTTCATCTCTATGTCGAACTCCTGGAGTAGAAGTACCCATCGAATCAATCTTGGCTTTGCATCTTTCTTGGTCATAAGGTATTTAATAGCTGAATGATCTGTGTAGACTACAACCTTATTCCCAATTAGATAGGGTCGTAACTTATCACAAGTAAACACAATTGC
Organism: Cannabis sativa; assembly: GCF_029168945.1. Classification (NCBI taxonomy): domain Eukaryota; kingdom Viridiplantae; phylum Streptophyta; class Magnoliopsida; order Rosales; family Cannabaceae; genus Cannabis; species Cannabis sativa. The sequence continues at coordinate 30,257,366 of NC_083604.1, forward strand.
CAACATCTCTTTCTCCATCGTGGCATAATTTAGTTGAGCATCATTCAGGGTTCTGCTAGCATAGTAGATTGTGTCAAACACCCTGTCAACCCTTTGACCCAAGACTGCTCCAATTTCATAGTCACTAGCATCGCACATTAACTCAAAGGGCAACTCCCAATTTGGTGAAGTGACTATTGGTGCTGAAATCAATTTCTCTTTAAGAACTTGGAATGCCTTTAAACATTCATCTCCAAACTCAAAAGGTACGCCATTAACAAGTAAACTGGACAATGGTTTAGAGATTTTGAAAAGTCCTTAATAAATCATCGATAGAAACTAGCATGACCCAAGAAACTCCTTACTCCTTTTATAGAAACTGGAGGCGGCAAATTCTCTATTATTGACACGTTAGCCTTGTCCACCTCAATCCCTGCTTTTGAAATCTTATGTCCCAGAACTATCCCTTCTTTCACCATAAAGTGAAACTTCTCCCAGTTTAGAACCAAGTTTGACTTTTCGCATCTGATTAGCACCTTCTCCAAATTCTCTAGGCAATGATCGAATGAAGAACCAAAGACTGAGAAGTCATCCATAAAGATCTCAATGCAAGATTCAATTAAGTTCGAAAAGATATCCATCATACACCTTTGAAATATAGCAAGAGCGTTGCATAACCCAAATGGCATTCTTCTAAAAGCAAAAGTACCATAAGGACATGTGAAAGTAGTCTTTTCCTGATCTTCAGGTGATATGGCTATTTGGTGGTATCTAGAGTAGCCATCAAGAAAACAGTAATATTCTTGTCCCGCCAATCTATCTAACATCAGATCAATGAAGGGCAAGGGGAAGTGATCTTTCCAGGTTGCTTTGTTGACTTTTCTATAATCAATACAAATCCTCCAACCAGTGACTGTTCTTGTGGGAATCAACTCATTTTTTTCATTCTTGATTACTTTCATCCCCCCTTTCTTTGGAACTGTTGGAAATTATTTTACCAGGATCTTAGATCTACTCACAAGTATGTTGATTAACACCCTAAATATGAACTTCTAAAACGATTACGAAATAAACACATATAAAGTATTAGAAACCTTACATTGGGTGCAGCGGAATAATATGACTCCTTCCGTTCAGATCTCTAACCCTTGTATCCTTTCTGTCATAGAGTATTATCAAGATCTGAACCTGGATCTCTTTCTCTCCTTCTTTACTGTTGAAACTCCTTCTTGTTGAAAGTCTTTCTTCACGATCTTCCTCACTATGATTGAGGTATCACTTGCTGTGTGTGGGCACTACTCTAATCACTAAGTGGTTCAAAATTATGAAGGAAGAAGAAAGAGAAGAAGGTGGCGGCTAGGTATAGAGAGAAGGCTCAGGTTTTTCTCTGAAGGAAAAAGTAGAAAGTTAAGTGTTAATTTCCTGAAGCCTTCACTATCTATTTATAGCATTCCACTAGGGTTAGGTTTGAATTATTTGGCATTAAAATAATGAAAATATCAGATGAAAAACCCTATAAAAGTGGCCGGCCTATACAATATGGATTTGGGCCTCACTTTTTGCAATTTTGTAGTTTTATCATTTCTGCATCTCATTTTCTCAAAAACTCCAATTTTCAAATTCAACCATTTAAATGCCAATTCTAACTATTTAATAACTATAAATAATTATTAAATAATATTGTCATTTATCATATTTATTAATTGAACCATACAAAGTATCATAATTAACAAATATACCCCTAAAACTCTTTCTTTACAATTTCGCCCTTACTAAGTGAAAAATTCACAAATAGACATAGTCTAATTTGAGAATTATAATTGATTAATCAAAACCAATTATATGAGTCTTACAAGCAATATTATCTCAACTAGTGGGGGACCATGGGTCTATATAACCGAGCTTCCAATAAGCAGATCAAGAATTTATAACCTAAATTCACTGACTTATTAATTCTTCGTTGAATCCACGCATTGAACTTAGAATTGCACTCTCAGTATATAGAATGCTCTATATGTTCCACCATATAGACACATCATTAGTTATCCATTGTTATAATCCAAATTTGATCAATGATCCTCTACCGTTACACCCTACAATATATTTTATCCTTAAAACACTTAACCCCGTAGAAATGATATTTCAGCTTATGTGAAATGAGTACTCCACCATTTATTTTCGTTTGGTCAAGCTCGAAGGAGATCATCCTTTACTTACTATTCGCCAGATAGAAGCTATAGGTTCCATGTTTATGTTAGCGCTGCCACTCAATTGCACTACCATGTTCCCAAAATGTACGTATCACCCTGACCCAAAAGTAGGCTTAACTAACAAATCAAAGAACACGAAGAGCCTCTTGAGATTGAGCCTAATCATAACAGGATTAAGATCATTTGATCTAGGATCAACTAGGCGATATTGACTTGAATAGATGTTACGGTAAGTTTAATAAATCTAAGTCAAAGTTCAATATCGGTCCCTTCCGATGCATACTGCATGCATCCAACCTGAGCTTTACTTTAACCAATGCTCTGGAAAGAACATAGCATTTCTCCAAATGCAAGTAAACTCTGTTGTAGATTATCATATCAGTAAAACCCTGTTTCTGATAAATCTCGGAAACTTTATTCACATAGTCATGTTTACTTTCCAAAGTTTTGACAACAAAATAAACAGGATCAAGTATGTGAAAAGGGTTTCAGATAAATTTATACATTATGTACATATAATCATGAAATAAATCATGTGAACCATGCAACATTAAATGTTATTTCTGATCTATATTAATAAGTAAATCTGATTATATTGAAATGAGTTTGATTTAGGGCATAAAACCCAACAAACTCCCACTTGCACTAATATAAAACAAAAAGTGCATTTCAAATAATCTCAACATCTTGATATACAAATCAAGTGTAGTAGTAGTAAACTCCTCGTAATAGTATCTGAAAGGTTGAATTAAACGCAACCTTTTCTCCACCAATACTCTTCCTTAATCACAAAATCGTTAATAATGTGAAATTCCTCTCTATATGTCTACTCTTTTTGGGATACTGGATTCTATACTTTTGGCAACTACTTTTGGTTCATCAGGAAATTAACACTAGTAGTTAAGGCAATTTGGAATGGTGCCAAAAATGTATAGAACTTTCCTTAGACTAAATAAGTACCTTTCCTGCAACTTTAACATTCAGTCCCTTTCTGGTAGACCTAGACACTTCAGATAGGTTTTTACAGTTCTCCAAAATCACTATTCCATCCCCAGAGTAATCACAATCTTATCAGAAAGATTTTCTAGCACAAAGGCAAATCTTGAAATCTGATGTGGTGTAGTCTAAGAGTTTTAAATACACCCTTAATGACTAACATATAGTTCCTCTTCTTAATCTTAAGATTTACTTGATTGTCTTCCAATGTTCTTCTCCTGGATTAATCTTGTAACTACCCTAACTAACATAGGCGTATTACGTGATTTTTAAACATGCTGTGCAGCTCGTTGCTGATCAACGAGGTTTATGGAAAACGTGATTAATTAAAATTTTTGCTTTTTAATTAAACTTATAAAATAATATTACAAAAGGCTCGGGATCCCGATTACAAAATCATTTACAAAAAGAGTTAACTATTTATACAAAATAATTGTCGCCTAGCGACTAGTTACAAAATCAGCCTTGCTGTCCCGAGGATCGTACTCTCCACGCCTAACCGCCCCGACATGTACAACCTTCATAAGCTCGCTCACGGTCCATCAGCTTTAGCCTTAGCTTTACCTACACATAAACGTAGAACTGTAAGTCAACAGACTCAGTAAGAAAAGCATAATAATATTCATACATAAAACCCGGTCATGATCAGACGCCCATACCCCTGATCATAACCCTAACTGCCGTGTCCAACACGATACTGAGTCCCACTACTGCCGTGTCCAACACGGTACTGAGTTCTGAACGTTCATAGGGACGGTACTATTGACAAGTAACAGCCTGATTGGTCGAACCGGTCATACTCCGGCTGCTGGTCATACTCCAGCCTGTACCGACGTGTTACAGTATCCTCCTGATCGGTCGAACCCGTCATACTCCGGCTGCTGGTCATACTCCAGCCTGTATCGACGGGATACGTCAATAGTACGGAACCACCAACCAAGTGTCAGCCTGATCAGTCGAACCGGTCATACTCCGGCTGCTGGTCATACTCCAGCCTGTACCGACGTGACAGGGTTGGATGGTTCGAAGCCAACATACATAACTAATGTAATCTAACAGGCTTCCTACATGCACGCTAAACATGTAATCTACATATGCATACTGTTATACTAATCTTACCTGGATTCCGAATTCAGGTGTGCCGTCAACCCGACCGGAACTTTAATCGCGGCGGATTACAGGCTCCTAAACCATAAAAATCACAACACTATAAGTGACACGCTAAATCACTTCCCGGGGACTTAAACTAGGAACTAAAAGTTTCCCTATCGATAAAAAGCATGGCAATACCCCCTAAAACATAAAACCGAGAGAATCAAGGGTTTCAGAATTTTCCCCAACCGGTAGACCGGTTGCCCAACCGGAATTCCAGTTCTGGGAAAATTCAGAACCCCATCCGGAATTCCGGATGCACAACTGGAATTCCGGTTCCTCGCAGGCAGCAAACATAAAAATCCATATCTTGCTCAAATCAACTCCAAATCAAATGAAACCTTCCAGACATGTTCTATATATCCCCTAGAACATTTCTAAAGCTTCAAAACCACCCAGAAAGCACAATAGCAAAAATCACCATTAAAGCTCAAGCTTTGAGTTCTAAACTCAAACTTGAGTAAAATCACCTAACATGCATTCAATCTATGCTTCAAACTCATAATCAAGCTTATAACAACTTCAGAAACTAGAATTTAACTCACGCAAACACAACAGCCACCAAAACCTCAATTTTTCTTTGAAAACCCAAGCTTTTTACATAGAAAATTTATCCAACTAGAACAAGAAATAATAGCATGCAATTCAACCTCATTAAACCTACTTAACTCAACATTTTAATCAAGGAAACAACAACAACAATTAACAGCAGCAACATCATGCATTTACTCATCTTTTTCATCATTTTATTCAAGAAAATAAAGGAAGAAAGCTAGAACTCACATACCACAATCAAGAGATCACTAGAGTTTGCAAACAAAGCTTGAATCACTAAGGAAAATCTAGCCCTAGCAGCTCCAAGCCTTGGCCGAAAAGAGAGAGAGAGCTTGAGAGAGTTTTTTTTTTTTGAAAATTTTCTAATTTCTTAAACTTGTAATTTTTTGTAAAGTGAAAAATAAAATTAAAAGACACCTATATCATTTCATTTCAGCCAATTAATAAACAATTAACATTTATTTTTCAAATAATAACTCACGAAAAGACAAAATATCATTGGGGCAAAAAGACCATTTTGCCCCTCCACACTAAAACCACATAATTAACACTAAAGGGGTATTTTTGGGAAATTCTAAATTCCCGGCCATTCTCGACATTCCCAATGTCTAATAAACCGTCCCAAACTACTAACATACTAAGTTGTGATTTCTACTGAGCCAAACACCGAGTTCCAAAATACCGGGCACCGGAAATGCAAAATATGAAAACTACTGAATGACATAGCAATGCATTTCTGAATTCAATAATAACAGTATAATAAATTATTTAAATAGCTATAAATAATTTCATAATTAAACGTGATTATTTGCTAATTTCCAAATTAAACTAAGCGGTCTTTACAACTATCCCCCCCTTAAAAGAATTTCGTCCCCGAAATCTAACCTGAATAACTCTGGATATTGAGCTCTCATATCTGACTCTAGCTCCCAGGTGGCTTCCTCCACCTTGCTGTTTCTCCAGAGAACCTTGACCAATGTTATGGTCTTATTCCGAAGGACTTTATCCTTTCTATCCAGGATCTGCACTGGCTGTTCTTCATAAGTCATGTCTGGCTGCAGTTCTAGGCCCTCATAACTGAGTATATGAGAGGGATCTGAAACGTATTTTCTCAACATCGAGACATGGAATACGTTGTGAACTGCTGATAAAGCTGGAGGCAATGCTAACCGGTATGCCACTTGACCTATCTTCTCAAGAATCTCGAAAGGTCCTGTAAATCTAGGGCATAACTTGCCTCTTTTCCCGAAACGCTTGATCCCCTTCATCGGAGATACCCGTAAAAACACATGGTCCCCTACTTGGAACTCAACATCTCTGCGTTTCGGATCTGCGTAACTCTTCTGTCTGCTCTGTGAGGCAAGCATTCTAGCTTTTATCTTCTCTATTGCCTCATTGGTCCGCTGCACTGACTCTGGACCTAGGTATTTCCTCTCCCCTGTCTCATCCCAGTGGATGGGAGATCTACATTTCCTACCGTATAACAGTTCATAGGGAGCCATCCCTATCGTACTCTGGTAACTGTTGTTGTAAGAAAATTCTATCAACGGTAGATACTTATTCCATGAGCCTTCGAAATCCATAACACAGGCTCGCAACATGTCCTCCAATATCTGAATTGTCCTTTTGGACTGACCATCTATCTGAGGATGGAATGTTGTACTAAATTTCAGCTTTGTACCCATTGCTCGTTGCAAACTCTGCCAAAATTTGGAGGTGAACTTCGGATCCCTGTCCGAAACTATAGACTTCGGTACCCCGTGAAGTCTTACTATCTCTCCGACATACAACTCTACCAACTGATCCACTGTAAATGTTGTTCTAACCGGCAGAAAATGAGCAGATTTCGTGAATCGATCTACCACTACCCAGATGGAATCAAACAAACCCGTGGTCCTAGGCAATCCGACCACAAAATCCATCGTGATATCTTCCCACTTCCATTCTGGTAGGGTTAGAGGCTGCAACAACCCTGCTGGTCTCTGATGTTCAGCCTTAATCTGCTGACAAGTGAGGCATCTCGATACGAATTCTACCAAATTCTTCTTCATACCGCTCCACCAGAAGTACGGTTTAAGATCTTGGTACATCTTAGTGGTGCCGGGATGTAGAGAATACGGGGTAGAATGAGCCTCCTCAAAGATCTCATTCCTGAGTTCCACACTATTCGGAACACAAACCCTAGCTTTATACAAAAGCATCCCGCTGTTTGACACTGAAAAGTCCTTGGCTTGACCAGCCAACACCTCATCTCTGATCTTCACTAACTCTGGATCCGTCATCTGAGCGACTTTTATTCTTTCCAACAGGTCAGATTGCAGCGTTAAGTTGTGAAGCTGACCTACCACAAACTCAATGCTGGATCTAACCATATCCTTTGCTAGCTGAGGTGAGATCTGAACCATACTAGCTACTTGCCCGGGACCCTTTCTGCTCAGGGCATCGGCCACTACATTTGGCCTTTCCGGGGTGATAGAGGATCTCACAGTCGTAATCTTTCACTAATTCCAACCAACGCCTTTGTCTCATATTCAAATCCTTCTGAGTAAAGAAATACTTGAGACTTTTATGGTCGGTATAGATTTCACACTTTTCCCCGTAAAGGTAATGCCGCCAAATCTTCAATGCGAAAACTACCGCGGTCAACTCTAGGTCATGAGTCGGGTATCGCTGTTCATAATCCTTTAACTGTCGGGAGGCATAAGCGATAACTCGATCGGCTTGCATCAATACACACCCCAAACCCTGTTTGGATGCGTCACAATAAACTACGAACTTCTCCTTGTCTGAAGGCAAAGCTAGCACTGGAGCGGTAATCAACCTCTGCTTTAGCTCTTGAAAACTAGCTTCGCACTTGTCTGACCAAATAAATCGCTGATTCTTCTTTGTAAGCTCGGTTAGGGGCATTGAAATTTTTGAAAACCCTTCCACGAACCTACGGTAGTACCCAGCTAAACCCAAGAAGCTTCTGATCTCTGTCACTGTCTTTGGTCTCGGCCAATCCCTGACGGATTCGATCTTCCCGGGATCCACCTTTATCCCATCTTTGCTCACAATGTGCCCTATGAAGGACACCTGAGATAGCCAGAACTCACATTTCTTGAACTTGGCATAAAGCTTATGTTCTCGAAGCCGTTGCAGTACCATCTGAAGATGTAATTCATGCTCCTCTTCTGATTGAGAGTACACGAGGATGTCGTCGATAAACACAATCACACAGATATCGAGGAAATCCTTGAATACTCTATTCATCAAGTCCATGAATGCTGGAGCATTGGTTAGTCCGAATGACATAACCAGGAATTCGTAATGTCCATACCTAGTGCGGAAAGTCGTCTTCGGAATGTCCTCCTCTCGGATTCTCAACTGATGATAACCCGAACGGAGATCAATCTTAGAAAAGACCGTCTTCCCCTGAAGCTGATCGAACAAATCATCGATCCTAGGTAATGGATATTTATTCTTCACCGTCAGCTTGTTCAATTCTCTATAGTCGATGCACATCCTCATAGATCCATCCTTCTTCTTGACGAATAAAACCGGGCTCCCTGTGGTGACACACTGGGCCGAATAAATCCTATGTCAAGCAACCCTTGGAGCTGAATCTTTAATTCCTTAAGTTCAGCTGGAGCCATTCTATATGGGGCTTTGGAAACCGGTTCCACCCCTGGTGCCAAGTCTATCACAAAGTCAATCTCCCGCTGAGGTGGTAACCCTGGAAGTTCTTCGGGAAAAACATCCAAAAATTCCCGAACCACTTTGATGTCCTCTGGCCGAATGGTATCTGGCCGAGTGGTGTCCACCACCACGGCCAGAAACCCTAAACAACCGCCATGCAATAATTCTCTAGCTGACATGGCCAAAATCACCGGGATTCGGGATCCCTGAACTAAACCAACAAACACAAATGGTTCTTCACTTTCCGGTTGGAAGATCACCATCTTCCATTTACAATCAATGCTCGTCGAATATTTAGATAGGAAATCCATTCCTAAAATATTATCGAACTCTACTAAACTCATCTCTATCAAATCAGCACTTAACTCCCTACCATCTATCCTGATCGGCATAGACCTAATCCACCTGTTGGAGATAACCAACTCTCCGCCAGGTAATAGGGTTCCAAACCCTGATTCATATCTATCGTACGGTCTATCCAATTTACTAAAGACTTTGGCCGCCACATAAGAATGTGTAGCCCCAGAATCAAACAGCACTGAGTAAAGCGAGTTATTAACAGAAAGCTGACCTGTGACAACTGATGGGCTGGCATCTGCATCAGCCTGAGTGATGGCGAACACCCTGGCTGGAGTGGGTATCGCCGGAGCTCTAGGTGCCTCTGATCGGAGCTGGGGACAGTCCCTCTTGAAGTGTCCGGGCATGCCACAGTGAAATCAGCCCTGACCTTTGCACTCACCCCGATGGTGCCTTTTGCAGCTAGGGCACTCGGGATAGGAGAATCGGGTCTCAGTACCACCAGGACGACTCCCTCTGTTCTGGTTCCCCCGAACCTCTTGTTCGACTCGAGCCACCGAAAGCAAAGTGGGTGCTCTCTTCCTCTGATCAATGGTCGAACCACTACTCCCCCTGCTAAAGCCTGATGCAGGAGGGGTAGGAGCCCCGCCACTCGCCGGAGTACTAGCTGACTCCGACATACACCCAACTGCGCCCTCAGCTCGCAGTGCCTTCTCCACCATCTGAGCATAGGTGGAGTTGTCGTCCGTGGTGATCATCAAATCGTGTTTGATCTTCGCATTTAACCGTCCAGATACTTCTCTTTCTTGCTGAAGTCGGTTGGCACAATTCCCGAGGCTAACCTCGCCAACCGGTCAAACTGAGTAGTATACTCAGTTACGCTCATATTCTCACGCTGGGTCAGGTGAGCGAACTCTTTCCTCTTGGCGCTTCTGACCGCCTCATTATAGTACTTGGCGTTGAAGAGTTCCTGAAACCTTTCCTAGGTCATGGTGGTGACGTCGTGAATCTGAGACACCATGTCCCACCAGACCAGAGCGTCCTCTTGGAACTGGAAAGTGGCACACACCACCACTCTATCATTACCGGTGACACCCATGAAGTTCAAGATCTTGGTGATCACCGTCATCCACTGTTCGGCCTTCATCACGTCTGGACCTCCCAAGAAAACCGAAGGTGCTTGCTTACGGAACCGTTCATACAGAGGTTCCAATCTATTGGCCGCCACCACTATCTCGGCCTGGGCAGCAGGGGCAGGTGCCACTGGAACTACGGGCACTGGAACTGCAGGAGCACCCTGCTGTCTCAACCTCTGAATCTTGAGGTCTTGTTCTTCTATCCGAGCTTGCATCTCAGCAAACCGAACCTCCCAATTCTGGGCTCCCTGATCGGCTGGGGGAGCCTGGGCAGCCTGTGGCGGGTTCTCATCACCCCGACCACGAGCCCTGCCTCGGGGACCTCTACCTTGGCCCCTAACTGGCGGGGGAAATTGAGCTCCCTGACCTTGATTCGACCCTACTGAGTTGCCCTGACTCCTGGTGGTCCGCCTAGTGTCCATCTACTTAGAACCGCCTGCGAAACCAAGAGTTGGCATATCAGGTCGTATTCAAGAAGAGCTTACTAATGCCGCTTAATTTGGAAATTGAAAACGAAACATGCGCCTATTCTACTATCAGGCTACTAACATGCTTCCTAACAGGCTTTTCTTTTTCATAAATAAATAAATAAATAAACTACTAAAGCAATAAAGGCTTACTGAACCGTGAAACGAGCTAACTGCTGATGATGATTGTACATGTCGTGACGATCTTCGGAAGACAACCTGGCGGCTCTGATACCAAATTGTAACACCCTAACTAACATAGGCGTATTACGTGATTTTTAAACATGTTGTGCAGCTCATTGCTAATCAACGAGGTTTATGGAAAACGTGATTAATTAAAATTTTTGCTTTTTAATTAAGCTTATAAAATAATATTACAAAAGGCTCGGGATCCCGATTACAAAATCATTTACAAAAAGAGTTAACTGTTTATACAAAATAATTGTCGCCTAGCGACTACTTACAAATCAGCCTTGCTGTCCCGAGGATCGTACTCTCCAGGCCTAACCGCCCCGACATGTACAACCTGCATAAGCTCGCTCACGGTCCATCAGCTTTAGCCTTGCCTTTACCTACACATAAACGTAGAACTGTGAGTCAACAGACTCAGTAAGAAAAGCATAATAATATTCATACATAAAACCTGGTCATGATCAGACGCCCATACCCCTGATCATAACCCTAACTGCCGTGTCCAACACGATACTGAGTCCCACTACTGCCGTGTCCAACACGGTACTGAGTTCTGAACGTTCATAGGCACGGTACTATTGACAAGTAACAGCCTGATCGGTCGAACCGGTCATACTCCGCCGTCGGTCATACTCCAGCTCGTACCGACGTGTTACAGTATCCTCCTGATCGGTCGAACCGGTCATACTCCGGCTGCTGGTCATACTCCAGCCTGTACCGACGGGATACGTCAATAGTACGGAACCACCAACCAAGTGTCAGCCTGATCGGTCGAACCGGTTAAACTCCAGCTGCTGGTCATACTCCAGCATGTACCGACGTGACAAGGTTGGATGGTTCGAAGCCAACATACATAACTAATGTAATCTAACAGGCTTCCTACATGCACGCTAAACATGTAATCTACATATGCATACTGTTATACTAATCTTACCTGGATTCCGAATTCAGGTGTGCCGCCAACCCGACCGGAACTTTAATCGCGCTACGGACATGTGCTCCTAAACCATAAAAATCACAACACTATAAGTGACACGCTAAATCACTTCCCGGGGACTTAAACTAGGAACTAAAAGTTTCCCTATCGATAAAAAGCATGGCAATACCCCCTAAAACATAAAATCGAGAGAATCCAGGGTTTCAGAATTTTCCCCAACCGGTAGACCGGTTGCCCAACCGGAATTCCGTTCGGGAAAATTCGTAACCCCATTCGAATTCCGATGCACAACCGAATTCCGGTTCCTCGCAGCAAAGCAAACATAAAAATCCATATCTTGCTCAAATCAACTCCAAATCAAATGAAACCTTCCAGACCTGTTCTATATATCCCCTAGAACATTTCTAAAGCTTCAAAACCACCCAGAAAGCACAATAGCAAAAATCACCATTAAAGCTCAAGCTTTGAGTTCTAAACTCAAACTTGAGTAAAATCACCTAACATGCATTCAATCTATGCTTCAAACTCATAATCAAGCTTATAACAACTTTAGAAACTAGAATTTAACTCACGCAAACACAACAGCCACCAAAACCTCAATTTTTCTTTGAAAACCCAAGCTTTTTACATAGAAAATTTATCCAACTAGAACAAGAAATACTAGCATGCAATTCAACCTCATTAAACCTACTTAACTCAACATTTTAATCAAGGAAACAACAACAACAACAACAACAATTAACAGCAGCAACATCATGCATTTACTCATCTTTTTCATCATTTTATTCAAGAAAATAAAGGAAGAAAGCTAGAACTCACATACCACAATCAAGAGATCACTAGAGTTTGCAAACAAAGCTTGAATCACCAAGGAAAATCTAGTCCTAGCAGCTCCAAGCCTTGGCCGAAAAGAGAGAGAGAGCTTGAGAGAGTTTTTTTTTTGAAAATTTTCTAATTTCTTAAACTTGTAATTTTTTGTAAAGTAAAAAATGAAATTAAAAGACACCTATATCATTTCATTTCAGCCAATTAATAAACAATTAACATTTATTTTTCAAATAATAACTCACAAAAAGACAAAATATCATTGGGGCAAAAAGACCATTTTGCCCCTCCACACTAAAACTACATAATTAACACTAAAGGGGTATTTTTGGGAAATTCTAAATTCCCGGCCATTCTCGACATTCCCAATGTCTAATAAACCGTCCCAAACTACTAACATACTAAGTTGTGATTTCTACTAAGCCAAACACCGAGTTCCAAAATACCGGGCACCGGAAATGCAAAATATGAAAACTACTGAATGACATAGCAATGCATTTCTGAATTCAATAATAACAGTATAATAAATTATTTAAATAGCTATAAATAATTTCATAATTAAACATGATTAACTGCTAATTTCCAAATTAAACTAAGCGGTCTTTACAACATGATTATAGTTATGTTATTTTAAATTTAAATAAGGTCAAATAATTTAAAAAAAAATATTTAATTTAAAAAATTTGATATCTGATCTTAAATTTAAAAATAAGATAAGATATAATCAAATTTAAAAATAAGATAGATAACTAAGCAAAAAAGATAGATATTTACTATTTTCAAATTCAAATTACACTAATATCATGAATTAATTTAAAAAAAATTAATTAATTTAATTATGATATTTAGAATTGAATTAGGAATAGTAAATGTCTAAATACAAAACTACACAAAAAATCGGAAGTTAAATCCGTGAAATAGCATGAAAAATCGAAGAAAAACTAAAAAACTGTGAGTTGTAATGGGAGTGCTTGGGCGAGGAAACACGGCGCAGCAAGGTTGTTGCATGATTTCCGCGCGCGCGTGGTGTAGTGACACCACCCCGATATTTTTGAAACTTCAAAAAATCATAACTAATTCAAATTAAATCGAAATTGAGTTCTGTAACAAAAGTAAATTGCTTAATTTTTTCCATACTATCCAATAAATATAATTCCAGAAATAGATTTCAATTATTTTTCACGAAAATTCACAAACATCAATCAATTATCAAACAACACTCAAAACAACATGATACCATCCAAAACACAAATAAATCGTTTTAAGTCCAAATTTCTTGCAAGCAAATCAATTACCATGGCTCTGAGGCTAGTTGTTGGAAATTATTTCACCAGGATCTTAGATCTACTCACAAGTATGTTGATTAACACCCTAAATATGAACTTCTAAAACGATTACGAAATAAACACATATAAAGTATTAGAAACCTTACATTGGGTGCAGCGGAATATTATGACTCCTTCCGTTCAGATCTCTAACCCTTGTATCCTTTCTGTCATAGAGTATTATCAAGATCTGAACCTGGATCTCTTTCTCTCCTTCTTTACTATTGAAACTCCTTCTTGTTGAAAGTCTTTCTTCACGATCTTCCTCACTATGATTGAGGTATCACTTGCTGTGTGTGGGCACTACTCTAATAACTAAGTGGTTCAAAATTATGAAGGAAGAAGAAAGAGAAGAAGGTGGTGGCTAGGTATAGAGAGAGAAGGCTCAGGTTTTTCTCTGAAGGAAAAAGTAGAAAGTTAAGTGTTAATTTGCTGAAGCCTTCACTATCTATTTATAGCATTCCACTAGGGTTAGGTTTGAATTATTTGGCATTAAAATAATAAAAATATCAGATGATAAAGCCTATAAAAGTGGCCGGCCATGGCTATGTGGATTTGGGCCTCACTTTTTGCAATTTTGCAGTTTTATCATTTCTACATCTCATTTTCTCAAAAACGCCAATTTTCAAATTCAACCATTTAAATGCCAATTCTACCTATTTATTAACTATAAATAATTATTAAATAATATTGTCATTTATCATATTTATTAATTGAACCATACAAAGTATCATAATTAACAAATATGCCTCTTGTTAGATATTAGATGTATATTAGCTGTAAAAGAATTAGATATTTAGTAGATATTTAGTAGATATTTAGTCTCCTAACTTTGTATATAAATATGTATTATTCTATGAAATCAACACACAATTCGAATCACTATTTTCTACATGGTATCAGAGCATTGTGATTCAAAATTCAAAATTCGAAATTAGGGTTCTGAAAAAAAAAATTAGGGTTTGAGTTTAGGGTTGTTTTTTTGAAAATCCTATTTGGAGTGAACATTTTTTCACCGCCCACATAGGAGGACTGCCCAGCCGCCGATCTACGAACCCCCGAAGTCCGGTCGCCAGATTCCTCGCGCGTGGGGCTCACGCGCCGCCTGAAGCTTCTGCGCGTGGGGCTCACGCGCCGGCGCGTGTGACGGTGCCTTCGACGGCGTTCTGTTGCTGATTCTTCATTGGGTTCTTCTAAGCTTACTCGCATCTGTTCTAGGTTGTAATTTGGTATTTGTTTGTCTTCATCGTGTTTGGGTGTTCATTCTTTGGTGTTCTTTGGTTCTTTTTCTCTGTCCTTTGTGTTTGCTTTTTAGATTATGGCAGAGATAAGATCAGATTCAAAATCAGTTGTTGTTTCTGATGTTGTTCCCGTGATGTCTAAAATCACGGATCATAAGTTGATTGGTTCGAATTATTTGGAATGGAGTAAGACGATTCGACTGTATTTGAGGAGTATTGACAAAGATGATCACTTGACTGACGATCCTCCTGAAGAAACAAACGATTCAAGGAAAATATGGCTCCGTGAGGATGCTCGCTTGTTCCTTCAAATTCGAAATTCTATCGATAATGAGGTAATTAGTTTGATTAATCATTGTGAATTGGTTAAAGAACTAACGGGTTACTTGGAGTTTTTGTATTCTGGCAAAGACAACATATCTCACATATATGATGTTTGCAAAGCTTTCTATCGCGCGGAGAAACAAGATAAGTCTCTTATGAATTATTTTATGGCTTTCAAGAAAACATATGAAGAACTTAATGTGCTATTACCCTTTAGTCCTGATGTAAAAGTTCAACAGCGCCAACGAGAACAGATGGCTATTATGAGTTTTCTTGCAGGACTCTCATCTGAATTTGACTCTGCAAAGTCACAAGTTCTCTCTGGTTCTGATGTCTCCTCTTTACAAGATGTGTTTACTCGTGTTCTTCGCATAGAGACTACCTCTTCAACTCCTCTTAATAGCGCCTTGGTGAGTCGTAATAATTCTGCACCGGAAAGAAACTCTACTCCCAGTGGATTTAAAGGAGGTAATTCACAAGGACCTGATAACCGCACACCAAATTCTGGGAGCATCATGTGCAATTATTGTAAGAAACTAGGCCACACCAAGTTTGAGTGTAGGAAGTTACAATTTAAGAATCGACAACAACTCTGCCAATATTGGAAGCACTAGTGATGCATCTGACAAATCGGTCCTTATATGAATTTGCCAAGTTCTCAAGGTATCAGGAAACACTTAAGTCTTCATCTTCTTCTGTCACTGCAATTGCTGATTCAGGTAACTCTAATGATGCCTTCTTTCCAAATCCTCAAAATGGGTCATTGATTCTGGTGCCACAGATCATATGACAGGTAATTCCTATCTCTTTTCCACTTTTCAGTCTCACAGTCCCACTTCTGTTGTCACCTTAGTTGATGGGTCAACAGCTTCTGTTCTTGGATCTGGCACTATTGTTCCTACACCTATGCTATCTTTGTCATCAGTCTTACATTTACCTGATTTGTCCTTTAATTTGCTTTCTGTTAGTCAACTCACTCGTAATCTAAATTGTTGCATCTCATTCTTTCCTGATCATTGTTTGTTTCAGGATCTTATGACGAAGAAGATTATTGGTAAAGGACATGAATCTGGTGGCTTGTATGTTCTTGACCCACTTCCGCCAACCTCTATTGTTTGTTCGAGTGTTGCTTCCGCTTTTGAGGCTCATTGTCGTTTAGGTCATCCATCCCTTCCTTTGCTCAAGAAACTGTGTCCCCAATATAGTAGTTTATCTTCGTTAGATTGTGAGTCATGTCAGTTTGCCAAACATCATCGTGTTAGTTTGAGTCCACGTGTCAATAAACGTGCTAGTGTTCCTTTTGAGTTAGTTCATTCTGAAGTTTGGGGTCCTTCTCCTATTTTGTCTCAACCTGGATTCAGGTATTTTGTTACTTTTGTGGATGATTATTCTCGTGTAACTTGGTTATATTTAATGAAAAATCGTTCTGAGTTGTTTTCTATATTCTGTGCTTTTTGTGCTGAGATTCAAACTCAATTTAATGTATCTATTCGTACTTTGAGAAGTGATAATGCCAAAGAGTACACGTCTGCTCAATTTCAATCTTATATGACCTCTAATGGCATGCTTCATGAAACTTCTTGTGTTGATACGGCACCTCAGAATGGTGTTGCAGAACGTAAAAACAGACATCTTCTTGAAACTGCAGGTGCTCTCTTGTTTCAAATGAAAGTTCCTAAACCTTTTTGGGCCGATGCAGTTTCCACGGCATGCTTTCTTATTAATCGCATGCCATCCTCTGTTCTTAATGGTGAAATTCCATTTAAAATTCTTTTTCCTAATAAGTCATTATTTCCAGTTGCTCCGCGAGTATTTGGTAGTGTTTGTTTTGCTCGCGATGTCCGTCCATCTGTTACCAAATTAGACCCTAAGGCACTAAAGTGTGTCTTTCTTGGTTATTCTCGTCTTCAGAAAGGGTATAGGTGTTATTGCCCTGATCTCAACAAATATCTTGTTTCTATTGATGTTACCTTTGTAGAAAATACACCTTATTTTTCATCTTCCACTACTTCTACTAGTCAGGGGGAGGATGATGATTTGTTAGTTTATTCTGTCACATCCTATGCGCCTGCTACATGTTCTGGCGGGTCTCTTGTTCCTTCACCTGCCTCGGTCGTCACCCCCACAATACCACCTCCACCACTCCCTCGGCCTCCACCACCTCCACCACCTCTACCACCTCCACCACTCCCTCGGCCTCCTATAGTGTACACCAGGCGCCCCCTCCTCCACCTCCTGTTTCATGTCCTGCACCTGCATCTTCATCATCAGATCCGGAAATCTCAGATGATCTTCCCATTGCACTACGTAAAGGTAAACGCCAATGTACTTTTCCTATTACTTCTTTTGTGTCTTATAATCATCTCTCCTCTTCTTCTTGTTCTTTTATTGCTTCTCTTGATTCTATCACTATTCCTAAAACTGTTCGAGAAGCGATGTCTCATCCTGGTTGGCTTGCTGCAATGATAGAAGAGATGAATGCTTTGGTTGCGAATGGTACTTGGGTCTTGGTTGATTTACCTTCCGGAAAACAGGCCATCGGGTGTAAATGGGTGTTCACGGTTAAATTCAATCCAGACGGCACAGTTGCTCGCTTAAAGGCCCGTCTTGTTGCCAAGGGTTATGCTCAAACCTATGGAGTGGACTATTGTGATACTTTTTCTCCTGTTGCTAAACTCACATCTGTTCGACTGTTCATTTCCATGGCAGCTACTCATGGCCTTTGCATCAGCTTGATATTAAAAATGCTTTTCTTCATGGAGATCTTGAGGAAGAAGTATATATGGAGCAACCTCCTGGGTTTGTTGCTCAGGGGGAGTTAGGGCGAGTTTGTCATCTTCGCAAATCTTTATATGGATTGAAACAAAGCCCTCGTGCTTGGTTTGGTAAATTTAGTCAGGCTATTGAGAAGTTTGGTTTGTTGAAAAGTAAGTCAAATCATTCTGTGTTTTATAAAAGATCAACTGTTGGTATCATTTTGTTAGTGGTGTATGTTGATGACATCGTTATTACTGGAAATGATACTGAAGGCATCTCATCCCTTAAGTCTTTCATTCACACCCAGTTTAACACGAAAGATTTAGGAGAGCTCAAGTATTTCTTGGGGATTGAAGTTACTCGGAGTAAACAAGGTATTTTTCTGTCTCAAAGAAAGTATGTACTTGATTTGCTAACTGAGACAGGGAAATTGGGAGCAAAACCTTGCAATGCTCCGATGAATCCAGCTGTGCATCTTACACGTGATGGGAAACCATTTGAAGATCCTGAGAAATATCGCAGGTTAGTTGGAAAGTTGAATTATTTAACTGTGACTCGTCCAGATATTGCATTCCCGGTTAGTGTTATCAGTCAGTTCATGTCTTCTCCAACAATTCATCATTGGGCAGCATTAGAACAAATTTTATGTTACTTAAAAGGAGCACCAGGACGAGGTATAGTTTACAAGGATCATGGACATACCCAGATTGAGTGTTTTTCTGATGCAGATTGGGCAGGCTCCAAGGTAGATAGACGATCCACTTCAGGATATTGTGTATTTGTTGGGGGCAATCTGGTCTCTTGGAAGAGTAAGAAACAAAATGTTGTATCTAGATCCAGTGCTGAATCAGAATATAGAGCTATGGCCCAGTCTGTGTGTGAGGTAATATGGATTTATCAGCTTTTGACTGAATTCGGGTTTAAGACTTCTATTCCAGCAAAATTATGGTGTGATAATCAAGCTGCTCTTCATATTGCCTCGAATCCCGTATTCCACGAGCGAACTAAGCACATTGAGATTGATTGTCATTTTGTTCGTGAGAAAATTCAACAAGGTCTGATCTCCACAGGATATGTGAAGACCGGAGAACAACTAGGAGATATTTTTACAAAGGCTTTGAATGGGGTGCGGGTTGATTATCTTTGTAACAAGCTGGGCATGATTAACATCTATGCTCCAGCTTGAGGGGGAGTGTTAGATATTAGATGTATATTAGCTGTAAAAGAATTAGATATTTAGTAGATATTTAGTAGATATTTAGTCTCCTAACTTTGTATATAAATATGTATTATTCTATGAAATCAACACACAATTCGAATCACTATTTTCTACACCCTTAAAACTCTTTCTTTACAATTTCGCCCTTACTTAGTGAAAAATTCACAAATAGACATAGTCTAATTTGAGAATTATAATTGATTAATCAAAACCAATTATATGAGTCTTACAAGAAATATTATCTCAACTAGTGGGGGGACCATGGGTCTATATAACCGAGCTTCCAATAAGCAGATCAAGAATTTATAACCTAAATTCACTGACTTATTAATTCTTCGTTGAATCCACGCATAGAACTTAGAATTGCACTCTCAGTATATAGAATGCTCTATATGTTCCACCATATAGACACATCATCAGTTATCCATTGTTATAATCCTAATTTGATCAATCATCCTCTATATGAATGATCTACACTGTAAAGGGATTAGATTACCGTTACACCCTACAATGTATTTTATCCTTAAAACACTTAACCCCGTATAAATGATATTTCAGCTTATGTGAAATGAGTACTCCACCATTTATTTTCGTTTGGTCAAGCTTGAAGGAGATCATCCTTTACTTACTATTCGCCAGATACAAGCTATAGATTCCATGTTTATGTTAGCGCTCCCACTCAATTGCACCACCGTGTTCCCAAAATGTACGTATCACCCTGACCCAAAAGTAGGCTTAACTAACAAATCAAAGAACACGAATAGCCTCTTGAGATTGAGCCTAATCATAACAGGATTAAGATCATTTGATCAAGGCTCAACTAGGCGATGTTGACTTGAATAGATGTTACGGTAAGTTTAATAAATTTAAGTCAAAGTTCAATATCGGTCCCTTCCGATGCATAGTCCATGCATCCAACCTAAGCTTTACTTTAACCAATGCTCTAGAAAGAACATAGCATTTCTCCAAATGCAAGTAAACTCTGTTGTAGATTATCATATCAGTAAAACCTTGTGTCTGATAAATCTAGGAAACTTTATTCACATAGTCATGTTTACTTTCCAAAGTGTTGACAACACAATAAACAGGATCAAGTATGTGAAAAGGGTTTCAGATGAATTTATACATTATGTACATATAATCATGAAATAAATCATGTGAACCATGCAACATTAAATGTTATTTCTGATCTATATTAATAAGTAAATCTAATTATATTGAAATGAGTTTTATTTAGGGCATAAAACCCAACAGGAACTACTTGTATCGGACTAACTCATTTACTATCAGAGATGGGGTAGGCCACTCCAGCATCCAACCACTTGCCCACTTCCTTTCTGACAACTTTCTTCATAGGTAGATTGAGTCTACGTTGAGCATCAATTGTTGGTTTAGCATTTTCTTCCATCAGAATTCAATGCATCACAGTTGAGGGACTGATTCCCTTGACATCACCCAGTGTCCATGCAATAGCCTTGGTGTGCGCCCGAAGTACTCTAAGCAATCTATCAGTTTAAACATCAGAAAGTGAGGCTGACACTATAACTGGCAGCTTCTTCTCTTCTCCCAAGAACTCATATCGTAGATGACTAGGAAGCACACCTTCAACTCAAGCTCTAGAGGTTTTTCAATAGATGGAACAAGCTCTTTTGGTACTACTCCCAACTCTTCATAATACTTTCTGTTTAATGGCCCATAGGAATCAAGCCATTTAACATAACCCATTACTTCTTTTCCCTCTTGCTCCGTCAAATCATCTTCAATTAAACTCAGTTCTAAAGGATCATCTATCAACTTTTTCTCACTCACAATTGTATCAATCATATCAACAAAGTAACAGTTATCACTTGCCTTTGGGTAAGTCATCGCCTTTAACACATTAAAAACAACTTTTTCTCCTTGGACTCGCAGCTTTAATTCACCTTTCTGAACATTGATCAAAGCTTGGTCAGTTGCCAAGAATGGTCTCCCAAGTATGATTGGGACATTGTTATCTTCTTCCATATCCAGAAGAATAAAATCAGTTGGAAAGATGAACTTGTCAACCTTGACTAACACATCCTGAATAACTCCCCTAGGATGAGCTAGTGATCGATCCGCCAATTGTAGAATTACCAATGTTGGCTTTGCTTCTCCCGACTGCAATCTTTTAAAAACAAACAGAGGCATCAAGTTAATATTGGCTCCCAAATCACATAGTGCATTTATTCCTTCAATTCTCCCAATGGTACAAGGAATAGTGTGTTAGAATTAATTTTACCAGGATCTTAGATCTACTCACGAGTATGTTGATTAACATCCTAAATATGAACTTTCTAAAACGATAATAAATAAATACATAAAGTATGAGAAACCTTACATTGGGTGCAGCAGAATAATATGTCTCCTTCTACTCAGATCTCTGACCGTTGTATCCTTTCTGTTGCAGAGTATAATCAAGATCTGAGTCTAAATGTCCTTCTCTTGGAGTTGGATCCTTCACAATCTTCCAAACTATGATTGAGGTTCTGTTTGCTGTGTGTGGGCACTACTCTTTTCACTAGGGTATTCAAAATTGGAAGAGCAAGAGAAGAGCTATATGGTTCGGCTATAGAGAGAAAAGGGAAGGCTCAAATTTTCAGTTTCCTGAATGCTTCACTGCATCTTTTGGTGTGAGCCTTCACTTTCTATTTATAGACAACTGCTAGGTTTAGGTTATTAATTAATTGGTATTAAAATAATGAAAATAATAATTGGAAAATGCATGCACAAGTGGCAGGCCATGGGTGTTATTGGGCCCCACTTGGATTTTGCAATTTTCACAATTTCTATTTCTATTTTCCCAAAAATGCCAATTTTCCAATTTTAACCATTTAAATGCCAAAACTAATTATTTAATAACTAAAATAGATTATTAAATAATATTGTCATTTAATAGAATTATTAATTAGACATATAGAGTCTCTTAAGTAATAAATAAACCTAGAATCTCTTTTCTTTACAATTTCACCCCTGCTTAGTGAAAATTCACAAAATAGACATAGTCTAAATTTAAATTATAATTGATTAAACATAAATCAATTATTGAGTCTTACAAGCAGTATGGTCTCAACTAGAATGGGGACCATGGATCTATAATGTTGAATCCACTCTTAGAACTTGGAATTGCACTCTCAGACTTATATAGTGCATTCTATATGTTCCACGATATAGATATGTTATCCCATTTAACGATCGTTATAATCTTAATGTGATCAAAGATCCTCTATATAGATGATTTACATTGAGATGGGATAAAATTTACCGTTTGCACCCCTCAATGTATTTGGCCCCTTAAAACACTTAGCTACCTGTAAATGATGTTTTAGTGATCTAATATATAGTCACTGAAACAAGAGCTCATCCATTTACTTCTATTTAGCTAAGCTCGAAGGATCACTTGACTTCTATACACCAGTAGAAGCTATAGATTCCATATTTATGTTCAGCGCTCCCACTCAGTCATACTATCATGTTCCCAAAATATAGGTATCACCCTGACCCAAAAGTAGGCTTAACTAATAAATCAAAGAACATGAATAGCACTCCCGAGATTGAGCCTAAGCATATCAGGATTTAGATTCTTTTAATCTAAGATCAACTAGTGATATTGACTTGGAAAGATACAACGGTAAGTTAATAATATCTTGTCTAAGTTCAATATCAGTCCAGTCCAATGTATACTCCATACATTCAAAACTAGTATACTTTACCAATGTCCTGGAAAGAACATAATACTTACTCCAAATGTAAGTATACTTCATCGCTGATTATCACATCAGTGTAAATCCAAAACACTGATAAAACAGGGACTTAGTCTTTTGAATCATATAATCACAATCACATTCCACTGTGTTGACAATACTGTAATTGTGAATAAATATATGTTCTGGACTTAACTGATTTTGTGCATATATTAAATATATATATTAAACCATAAACATGAAAAATACTTGTTAACATAAATCACTTTAAATCTCTTAAAATTATAACTAATCAAATTGTAATGGGTTTTATTTAGGGCACAAAAACAAACATAGTGAAACTCCTTGGATCTCTGAGTTCGGGAGGGAGTTTCTTTTGCAGAATGGGGCTACACTCGTCAGTTAATGCCACTGTTTCATAGTCCTCCATTTTTCTCTTTTTGGACAAAATCTCCTTCATGAACTTCACATAACTGGGCATCCGTTCTAAAGCTTCAGCAAAAGGAATGTTGATGTGTAGTCTTTTAAAGACCTCTAGAAATTTTGTGAACTGCTTGTCTAGATTGGTCTTTGGAGTCTCTGAGGATAAGGTATCTTCACATGATGATCAATATTGACTGGTGGAGACTGTTGTTGTTGTGCAGGACTATCACTAGTCTTCTTATCTAATGATGTTTGAGTTGGTGTTGTTTGATCTTTAATCTCTTCATCCACTGGTTGTACCATTTCAGGCCCATCATATTTCTTACCGCTCCTCAGGGTAATTGCCTTGCAATTTTCTTTAGGATTAACTTCAGTTGTACTAGGCGAATTTCCTTGAGGACGGGTTGCTACCTGAGGTGCTAGTTTCCCCATTTGAGTCTGCAAATCTTTAATGGAAGATCTAGTTTCAGTCATAAATTGTAACAATAAATCTGTCTGCAAACCAGAATTTCCACTAGAGCTTTGTTGTTGAGTATACTATTGGTTTTGTGTCTTGTTCTGATTTCTCTGTTGATAGAACCCACTGTTCCTTCGGTTACCTCCTTGATTGAACCCATAGTTGTTGTTGTTCTGAGAATAATTTCCAATGGCTTTTGCTTCATCCATTGGCAAATCATTCACATCTGCCTGGCACTCAGAAAAGGGATGAGGACCTCCACATATCTCACAGACCACTTGAGCTTGTTTGGCTTGCACTGCAATCAGCTTTGTTAGGGCCTCGACCTGGGCTGGCAACTTTGTAATGGCATCCACCTCTAGCACACCCGCTACCTTCTTAGTTTGACATCTTTCAGTTGGCCACTGCTGATTGTTTAGGGCCATTTCCTTCAACAGATCATAAGCCTCATTCGCACTCTTTCTCATAAATGCTCCACCAGCTGCAGCATCTATAAGAGTTCTAGTGTTACCAACCAACTCGTTGTAGAAGTTATGCACCAGTATCCACTTCTCAATACCATGATGAGGGCACTTTTTGATGAGATCCTTAAACTTCTCCCAAGACTCATGGAGAGATTCATTATCCTACTGTCATAAGTTGTTGATTTCTCCTCGCAACTTGGCAGACTTTGCTGGAGGAAAGAACTTTGACAGGAATTTTGTTGCCAAGTCATTCCATGTGGCTATGGAGTTTGGTGGCAAAGAGTTCAACCAACTCTTGGCTCTTTCTCTTAGTGAGAATGGAAACAGTCTCAGACGGATGGCATCATCACTAACTCCGTTGACTTTGAAAGTCTCACATAGTTCCATGAAGTTTGATAGATGCAGATTAGCATCTTCAGAAGGGAGTCCACCAAACTGGACTGAAGACTGCACCATTTGAAGTATAGCAGGCTTGATTTCAAAGTTGTTAGCTTCCACTGCCGGTGGCCTAATGCATGACTGAACCCCCATAAGAGTTGGGAGGATATAATCTCTCAAGCTACGGCCATTAGCTTGATCTTCAACGACACCTCTGTTATTACCGTTGTTTCCTCCATTATGTGCAACATTGGCATTGTCAGCCATGATTTCTGGTGTTTCAGCAGGTACTGAAACTCTCTCTTGCCTTTTGTTCCTCCTGTTTCTCCTACAGGTCTTCTCGATTTCAGGATAAACGGGCAATACAACTGCTTGCCCTTGGCGGCGCATGCACTCAAAATAGCTGAAATAGATAAAAGCAGTGATGCAAGAGACAGGTTAGAAATTTAGCAAGAGAAATAAACCAAAGTAGAAGTTAGTATAATTTTGTGTAATATTAATATTTATACAATTCCCCGGCAACAGGGCCAAAAACTTGTTACGAAAATTATTAATTACTACGCAAGTGCAGGCAATCAAGTAGTATACTCACACAAGTGAGGTCGAACCACAGGGAATTGGATTAATTACTACTAAACTATACTTATAATTCTATTTAGCAAATCAAAAGTATTTATGATTGAAAAAGGAAGAAAGAAATTCAAGAAACTTAAAGAAACAAGTGAATATTAATCAAGATGAGAGATTAGGGAGGAGAATCTTGTTGTTAGTTTACCACAATTGTTAACGCCTAATTGCTATCCTTTTCTTGAAGTGAATGACAGATTATAAATTAGCCTAACTCTTTTCAGATCTTTTAGGTTCTAAATCGCATGCTCGCTAATTAATCTCTGAATTAAACTAGCATGAAATCAGCATTAAGCAATAATCTAATTGTCACAAAGGCTATGCAAATACTCTCGTTTCACATCAAAACCTAAATTATCCAATTTTAGCATTCTCAATTCTCACTTTTCAGATTTTGAATTGAGATCATAGAACATGTAGAAGGTGATCAAGCTTACACATGGAATTAAGCACAAATATAGATAATTTCACAAATCAAGATTGAAGGAATGGTAGTTATTCACTAACTAGGCAAAACTTAAAACAACATTCATCATCCTCCCTAAATAGGAGTTTAGTTCATAACATCCATAATCAAATCCATAATTAACATTGAAACAGAAAATAGCATAGAAAAATTAAAGAGAAGAGAACGAACTAGTTGAAGCAAGTGATCCGGGTCGCCGCAAGCCGCTCTTCTAGCCTCCTCCTTTGTTTCTAGGGCTCCAAATCTGAATGAACCCTAATTTTCACGAACTCTCTCTATTTAAACCAAGTCTCATCTTTAAAATTCACAAAATTACGAAACTGCCAAAAATCCCGTCACTAGGTCCCCGTCGCGACTAGCAATGCCCCCGTCGCGACGGGGTTAACCATCCTTTTTTCGAGATTCTTTCTGCCAATCCCCGTCGCGACTGG
Organism: Cannabis sativa; assembly: GCF_029168945.1. Lineage (NCBI taxonomy): Eukaryota > Viridiplantae > Streptophyta > Magnoliopsida > Rosales > Cannabaceae > Cannabis > Cannabis sativa. Next base: position 30,283,624 of record NC_083604.1, read on the forward strand.
GACATTTCCTGTCGCGACGGGATTAGGCACCACACGTTTTTTTTGGTTTTTCTTCTCAATTCTTTCATCACTTGTCCTCAATTCTTGTACATACTTTCTTTAAACACCCGAGGACCTGAAACAAAAGAATCAAGCATAAAATAGCCCTAAAACTAGAAACAAAGAGTGAAAACTAACCGAAAATATGACCCGAAATTTAGACTAATTTTAGCCTAACTAAGATCAGCCACAATCCACTATCAAGATCGTTGATTTACATCAGGTTTCAGAACTCCAAGACACATGATTCGTCTGGTAGTTCATTTCTTCACTCAGGTATGTACAACTTCTCTCAATCTCTCAATCACTCTTACTGATCTTTCTCTCAGGATCTAATCGATCCTCTTCTTCTCTCTTCCTCTCTAATTCTACTCTTTTTCTTTCTGTTTACACACGAGAGAAACTCTCTCTGTCTAGGTCTGGAGTTTTCATCTCTTTCTCTCTGGATTTATGAGGAGTAATTTTGAAGCTGTAAGTCTTTCTGAGTCTTGGATTCATCTATTTATAGTTGTTGTAGCTGAATAGGTTAGTTAGGATTAACTAACTGATTTTGGATCTTGATGTCTAACCGTTAGATTAGTTTGGCTTGTGGTAACTAATTGGTTTTTTTTTTTTTTTTTGATTTTATTAACTGTTACAGGTTGACTTATATGGGGATTAACCCAACATATAACTTGGACCATTTGAGGATGGGAGGGATAGAATACAGCTTAGGGGAGAGAATATAAGAGAGTTATATATATGTGTAGTTTATAATGTAGGGTTATAGTAACTAATTCTTATTATAAACCATACATGTATATATAATGTGTAGTTTATAATGTAGGGTTTAGAGTAACTAATGTGCAGTTATTTTGGTATTTTTTTATTTGTGGAAAATTCTATTAAACAACGTGATGGAGAAAAAAAATCTATTTAGTTATGATATTTTAATTTAATTCATATTGTTAGTTATATAATAAGAAAAAAAATAATAAAAATAAAAAATATGGAGAAAAAAGAATTAGTACTTTAAAGCGTTTTTAGACCGTCACGTCACCGCCTCATACTACTCCTTTATATATATAGGTATATAGATATAGATAGATTAGATTATATATCATATTTTTATATAATACTATGTTAAACTTTAATTTATATTAAAATATTATATATTTAAGTGTCCATCAAAGTTAATACCACATATAGTTTTACATAAAAATATTGCATAAAATATAATTTAATATAATACTATACAATACAATACGATGTAATATGGCGTACCAAACGAACCCTAGATGGACTGTAGCCTAGATAGATTGTAGTCACCTTCAACAATGGAGATGAGAATATAAGTTCTAGTCTTCACATTAAAGAATTCTATGTGACAATATTTATATAAAATTTCATGTTTTATTAAATATTTTTCATAAATTAATTTTTTTTTCTTTATTTGCTCTATTGGTGAGTCGGAAGTCACAACTGTTAATTTTGAGATATATTTTTTTTTATATTAAAGTTTTATTGTCTAATTCTTCTCGAGTATCTCTACATGCATTTAGGATAGACAATAAACTTTTATAAATAGAAAAAAAATCTTCCATGAGTTATGTAACTTTGTTACCTTTGTTATTTTTTTTTTTTAAAAAAAAATGGTGTTACTTTTGTTATTTTAACTTGTATAAAAAAAAAAAAAAAAAAAAAAAAAAAAAAGACAAACATAATGTTTTGCTAAAAAAAGAGAATAATGAATAAAGGAAAAGATGTTTCTTTCGAAAATAATAATAAAAAAAATAGTTAATATACTTAAGAAAACAATAGTATGAAGACAGCTCAAAGGGTCTTGAGCTCAACCGTTGAAAGAATGAGAAAGAAAGAAATGCAGTTGAACTCAGAAGAGCTCAGTGAAAACTCTTCATTAGTGAAGAAAAATATGAACATTGAGCATAGATTTCATTTTATGAAGAAAAAAGGAGACTGGAGAAGCCGAGGAGTTCAAAAGAGTGGAATTTGGTTGGTTTTTAAATTTTTCCACCAAGTAGGCGAGTCACTATTCGGGGACTTTGGATTCATTTTACATTGAGGGAGTGAGTTGAAAACAATTAAGCATTTATTTATTTATTTATTTGTAAGGACTTCTAGTAAGTCCATTCACTGAATTTATATGAAGAAACAGTTACCCATGCCTTGCTGTATTGTGATTGCGTGAAGAAAGTATGGAAAGGTACGGAGTTCTCACAGTTTGGTATATTTGGCATTGTAGGAACAAACTTTTTTTCACAGGTCCAACAACTAGAGCAGGAGATATTCACAGTGCTGCTCCGTCCTACCTAAAAGAATTCAAGGAAGCTTATCTTCATCAACAAATCGGGCAGGTTGAGACAAGCATTGTTTCCTCACCTTCTTGGACGCGCCCACCTCCAGGAAAGCTTAACCTCAACGTTGATTCAGCTATCTCAGAACATTGCTCGAGTGTGAGGCTAGCTGGTGTCTTGCACAACAATAACGGTCATGTAGTAGCTGCTATAGGTACCCGATTGAAGAAATTGGTGATCCAGCAACAATGGAAGCAAAATCTCTTCTTCTGGCACTTCCGTGGTGTCACCAGGAACTCTTTCCATTTGCACCAAGTGGAATCGAATTGCTACTCTGACTGATGCAATCCACACCAAGCTGGTAGAACCTGACTTTGTTTGACGATTTTGTAACTCAAATCAAAATAGCTTTGTCTCATTACCCTTTGCAGTAAGCCATGTCCGACAGCAAATGAAACAGCCCATAAACTGGCTCACTTTGCACTGGGGTTAGATGAAGCTACAATCTTGATAGGAGATGATCCCTGGAACCTTTTAGACATTCTCCCTTCTCAAAGGATCATCTTTCCTCTAGAAAAAAAGGAAAAAGAATAAAACTAAATGTGTAACCCAAAGCCGAAAGGCATAATCAACAATCAGAGCCCATTATTCAACTAGAAAACCTTCTAATTAAGGAAATAATTAAGATATTTTTGGGGAGATATTCACAGGTTAAGAAATATTCTCCATTACAAATACTTCTAATTATGCATACAAAATTTATTATCATTTTACAATAGAATATCATGTAAACCAATCTGTAACCAATACAGAAAGTAAATTCTTTGGCATGATTTATTTTCTCTTACAACTGAACATCGCAACGAGGCTGATATTTGAACTAAGGTTGGGAGTTATAAACAAGAACAAAAACTTGGCTAGTAGAATTATGTAATTGTCGGGGAAGCAATGTGAACAAATAGTTCAACCGAACTAGCTATATAATAGTTTATATCATGAAATCCTCCAGGAAAACACAAAGAAACTCTCCGTTCTTTTTACGAATTTCCTATTCTTTTCATGGAATAATTTTTACAAGGAGCGACCCCAAGCAATCTATACCTAGCTGGCAACTTACTAATTCCTTTCTCCGCGCCAATAGTATCTTCATTATTTATTATTGTTCCGGCTCTGTACAGGAGCAAATCATGCAGAAGGACTTGATGACTTCCTGTTTTTGCTTAAACATGAACACTTGGCCTTTGTGTCTGAAAGTGTCTGCAACCAAAGGAAAATATATTTTCATACAAGGGAAACAAAAGTTGGCTGAAATTCCAGTTGATGGGAACAAGAATTAGATTTTTCTTTGTACCTTAACCTCTTTCTGCAGGTCTTTAATGTAGTCAACCACCAACTCTAGCATATCTGCTGTGTTTGTTTGCTGTCAAGAAGAAAAAAACAGTTAAATTGAAAGCTATTACCATGAATACATGATCACATCTGGGTTTGGAATGTCTCAGCCACCTTATCCATATTTGGGCATAGATCCTGCAATCTTCTGATTCTTTCACTAATCCGAGTTCTTCTATTCTGAAATTAACAGCTGTCTTAATATTTTTGCAATGAATCCAACAAATAATGCAACAACAATTATTATCTCTTTAATTTCCCAACCAACCTAACATTTTGAGCATAAGCATTAGTTTATCTACTAGATTGTTTGTTCAAGAATCTATGGACATGTTTTACACAAATCTTATGGGAGTCTGATTGTTTCAAGATTTGACTTTCATCCTTCATTATCAAAATATAGAAGAATGGGTTCTTCTTACCCTCTCTGCAATGCTTCGCGGATGAGTAGCGTAGCCCCTCTTGGCTCGCATTTTGCAAGGAACAGAACCCTGAAAATGCAAAACCTTTTCTCTAGGAGCCATCTCAAAATTCTTTGGCAAGCTCAAATGATGTGTCAAACCACGGCTGCAGTTTCCAAAGTCTGTGCTCTGTTGAAAGATAACGTCATTTATATTGATGTCAACCATAATGGTGGGAAAAAGGAAAAAAAAAAAACACAAACCCCAATCGTTACCTCCATTTCAAAGTCACTTGAAGTAGAAAAAATCTTCACATCATTGTGATCTCTGGACCTTTTGAGGCCACTGAATGCTGATTCATCCCAAGAATCCGTTGGGAAACTTGGGAGGTACTCACCACCATTTTCAATTCCCACTTCATCACTCCCATTCTCAGAAATCTGAGGCATACGCCTTGAGCATGAAGCTGACCCGGATGAGAAATTCAATTGAGTATCGACTCTAGAGCCACCTCTCATCGCATCAAAACCTATTGTGCATCAAAATTAATACAGATTTACTTTAGAAGAAGAGAAAACAATGAAAGCATGAACAAATCATCAAACGAGTAAAATAAACAAGAAGATATTATTAGATATAAGACATACTATTCTCAGAAGCTAGAGCGGAGAAGAACCCAGCTGGAGAGCTACTCTGCCGAAGAAGATTTGAGCGATCATCATTTGGAGGACCCATCTTAGGTTGAAGCGAATTTACCAGTCCCTTAGAGTTGAAAACACCGAACGAACTCTCCAAATTAGAGTCCACTGAATTAAGGCGATGTATGCTATGGATTTGCGGAGCTTGAGAACCGTTTTTGGAGTAGTCCTTAGGCTCCTGCTTCATTGAAGATCTCTCTCCTATGTTGTCAGATCCATTACAAGCCGAAATGAATCTCTCTAACATGGTCTCCACTTCGGGACTCGAGGATCGCAAATCACGGTAATCCTCCTCAGATCCACCTTCAACAGCAGCATCGTTATCATTATTACCACTGTTTTCCATAAGGGTCGCCAGAAAGGAGCCCGGAGCTGAGCAATAACGCGTTAAAGTAGAGCTCTCTTCCTGATTTTGGTCGAAGCTCAAATCCATGAATTCTGGGTAGTTCTTTCCCATCTCCACCTCTGAACGCTTGAAATTCGGACTGTATAAAAGACTCATTGAAGTCCACTCTTTCACTTAGATGTATAAATAGAATTACTTGTGTATAAATACAGTACAATTTCACAAGTCGAACCAATCAAGTTATTGAGGTTAGAATCTCTCTTGGGCTTTGTTTCAAGAAAATAAAATTGGCAAACAGAAAACAGATGTGTGCCAGTGAGACGCGACAGACCAACTATGAATTTTAAGCTTTCTGGCTATGGAGGTCCTGATTTTGTGTATTATTTTAATCTAATTTTTTGAAAAATATATTATATGTGTTCAGAAATTGGGGGAATTCACATTAAGAGTTTTGAGTTGGAGAACAGTAATTGCAAGGAAGTAGTAAAATAAAGTAAAGTAGACTACTTAGTAACACCCAACAAACAGCCGGTGTTTCTCCACTCCACATCCACAATCCACATCTGAATCTGATCGTCATCTCCTCTTCCTATTTTATCCACCCCACATTAAAAAACCGACCTCGAAATCCCACTGTTTTTACGGAAAGAGCCATTGGACAGTGACGTACTCTGGTCGATGAGAAAGTTCGTCACTCATTTGAGTTGACCAAATTATCCCCGATATTATTTCCCATCCCATTGCATTCCTATTTTTCTAGTTCTTATTTATTTTTATTTTTTTTCGTTTAATAATAAATCATATTGTTTATCTTAAAGCCCTTGACAACGCCGATATTTATGTGTGTTTTTGTCCGAAAGGAAAGTGGTACTGTGTTTAAGCCTTAAATGTGTTATCATCATTAATATAATTAAGAATTGCTATATTGTTTTAATTTCTTTTAGCTAAAAAAAAACTTCTTCCTAACTACCTAATAACTACTTTGGAAAAAAAAAATTAATTAATTTAAAGTAATTACTATTTAATTGATTTTTCTTAGAAAGAAAAAAAAAGATAGTTAGTGGAGGTTAGACATAGAAATAGCATAGAAAACGTAGCTTGAGGGCCAAGCGACTCTATTTCAACGCGGAGAGGTGATTTGGGATTGTATTATTATTATTTGTTAATGCAATTGTACGGGGGCTACTCAGCGTGTCCAATGCGGATGTGGGATGTGGGTGGTCTTTGGGTCAAGGCAAGAGGCAATTCACTCTATACTTTAGGTGCATGTATTTTGTCACACACACCTTTCATATCTTATTTTCTGTCCTTTTCCCGACTACTCTTCTTTATACCACAGATTTCTCAACTTGCCCTAGTCCGATCATAATATATATTTTTTTATGAAGATTCACAGAATAAGTGTTGCTCCTAGTAGAAACATGGTACTTCTTTCTGATTATTAGTACCTTTCTTCTTCAGATAATGATTATTATTGCTATTATTTTATGTCACTTTTCTCTTATTTTTTATTTTAATAAAATATTAATGGCTAAATAGGACAAAATTTTGATTTTTTTAACGACATAAATTTATAGATAAAAGATAATCCATCCAGATCATTATTATCTTTTAACTTAATTAATTATAGTTGTATTTTTACACCATAAACTACAATTGATGGCAATTAAAATGTATCAGTATCATCAATAAAATTAAAATGTAACCATTATATGTCCAGAAAAAAATAGTGATAATAAATTTTGGTTGGTCCTAATGTTTGACACAAACAAAACACAAAAGGATAAATGGATACAAAATAATAATAAATAGGTCTGTGATGTCAAAAATAAATAAATCAATAGGTCTGACATTTATTTAGAATTCTTAGGAGACTTTTCTTCCGAAAAATATGATACAGTATTTATATATGTCAATTATATATATATATATATATATATATATTTGGGTTGAAATCGGGTCGTCGTTCAAACTACTGCAGCGCGAGGGCAAAAGGAGATCAAGTTTTATCCACTTGGAGTTTTAGGTCAACGAGTGAATGAGCTTTAAACAAAAGGAGGAACAATATTAAAAGGCACCAATTGTGCCAAGCATCCTCCTACGTGTCAATATTATTATTGCTCTAATTAAGTATCGAGTTTCATATAGTTAAGTATAATAGTTTTTAGGGAGTATCGTTAGTCAATCACAAGACGATACGTCTTAAGGGTGCTAGACACCACTGGTACCCAATAATAATGCTCTATATTTAATTGTTGTATATATATTGAATTTGACAATTAATAGACTAAAGAAACAAGATATCGAAGAGAAGGTACTCAGTCAAATAAACCATGCATAACATATAAAGTTGTTTATGAGGCTGTTATAGTATTAGTATACACTACTGAAAATTAGATTTTTAAAGACAAATTTTAAGAATTTATAGGGTAAATTTTAGTAAAATTCGCTAACAACACTACTATACAGATCGCTAAAAGATAGTAAGAAAACCGAAAGTATAACCCCTATAGCATCGGTATTACAAAATAACTAACGACATATGTGAGCCTTTTTTCGTAAACCCTCTTATGTAGTTATTACAAAAAATATATGATAGATATTTTTTTAATTTGAAATCAAATTGATTTTTATTGAAAATTAAATTTCTATATTTATAAAATGTTGTTTTTTTTTTCATATATTTATATGTTTTTTATTTTTATTAATATTGTTATCCTAACTTTTGCACTCTGACTTGGCATCACATAAATGGTGACACGTGGAATTCACTTGGAATATCTGCTCGGGAAGAGTAGTCCAAGTAGGACATATCGCTCGCACGCTCAGAGCGAAGTATTCAGCAATCCACGCAGAGCAACCAACACTTAGTGAATTCAGCTTTCGCATCATGAGTCATCAGCACAATCCCTATAACTCAGGGATCAATTTACGCGGATATGGCATACACACGATCCCACTATCAGTGTATTCAGCCTCAATCTCACGATCCTTGTATTCAGCATTGATCCCATGATCATTCTGTTTATACGCATTGTAACGAGAGGGGAAACTCTTCCTCTCCAAGTTTACTTGCCCTCTAAATAGTTATGCATATTCACTGGGCAAGGGATTGGTCGAAAAGCAGTTGAGCTAAGACTATATTGTTATCTAAGAATTATATATTCAGAGATACTGTTGTAAGAGCTATAAGAAAAGGAATCTTTCTCCTTGATCTTAAGTCAATACAAGTAACGAGAATTAGGCTATTACCGAACTGATCGGGGTTGAACCTTTATAAAATCCCTGTGTCTTATTATTGCTTTATCATATATCTATTATTATCTATCGTTTATCGCTTATAAAATAGACTCATTGTCATTAGCTAAAAGTGAAGTCAACATTTTGGTGCTTTCATTGAGAGTAGGATCACTAATCGCTCTTTGTTCAACATCCAACCGCCAATACGATGGTGCAAACTCGTAGAGGCCTGACTGATCCGGCAAATTCCAGACGCTGGATCCTACATCATAGAACCCAGGGAGCACAAGGGTTCCGCCTGCTGTTAATCCTGGACAGCCGGTGAGCGTAGGAAATGGTGAAACAGTTCCTATAGATGGAATTGCGCCTGGTGTGCAAGAGACTGGGAATAACAGTTCCGCACCCAACCAGGGCATTCATAGCACAATTGTTCCACTTGGAACCAACGCCCAGACGACCATTGGAGATGTAACTGAATTACAAAATCTTCGTGACGCGCTAGGACTCATGCAAGGTCATAACAACACCCTGCATCACGATCAGGACGAACTACGTGCTGCAGTAAATCTTGCATTCGACGAACAAAGGCGCATGTTCAACGAATGGAGGAATAGAGAGATGGAGGCATTAAGGGCTCACCATGAAGAGATCGAAAACCGTTGTAAAGACCGCTTAGTTTAATTTGGAAATTAGCAGTTAATCACATTTAATTATGAAATTATTTACAGCTATTTAAATAATTTTTTATACTGTTATTATTGAATTGAGAGATGCATTTTTATGTCATGTAGTAGTTTTCATAATTTTGCATTCCGGTGCCCGGTATTTTGGAACCCGGTGTTTGGCTCAGTGGAAATCACAACTTAGTATGTTAGTAGTTTGGGACGGTTTATTAAACATTGGGAATGTCGGGAATGGCCGAGAATTTAGAATTTCCCAAATATACCCCTTTAGTGTTAATTATGTAGTTTTAGTGTGGAGGGGCAAAATGGTCTTTTTGCCCCAATGATATTTTGTCTTTTGTGATTTATTAATTGAAAAATAAATGTTATTTGATTTTTAATATTGGTTGAAGTAAATAGGAATAGGTGTCTTTTATTTTCATCTTCTCATTTCAAAAATCTCAATTTAGAAAAAGATAGAAAATTTTCAAGAAAAGCTCTCATTCTCTCTCTCTCTTTTTCGGCTCTCTTGGAGCTTCAAGAACCAGCCCCTTTTCTTTGGTGATTCAAGCTTTGTTTGCAAAACTTTAGTGATCTCTTGTTGTGGTATGTGTTCCCTAACTTTCTTCCTTTGTTTCTTGGAAAAAAAAATGATGAAAATAGTTGATGCATGCATGATTGTTGGATGTTGTTGCTGCTGTGAATTTGTTCTTAATTTCAGAGGTTTAAAGCTTGTTAGATTAAGGTTATTTGAGTTGTTTTTGAAGCATGATAGTTAGGTTGAGTAAAGTTATGATTTTTCTATGTTAAATCTATGGTTTTCAAAGAGAGTTGGTTATGTTCTGTTGCTGTGATGTTGTGGATGTTTGTAGTTGTTTGCAGAGGCTTAATTATGCTTGATTTAGTAGATTTAAGCTGGTTTGATTGCATGTTAGCTAGGTTTACTCAAGTTTGAGTTTAGAACTCAAAGCTTGAGCTTTAATGGTGATTTTTGATTATGTGCAATCTGGGTGGTTTTGTTGCCTTAGAAATGTTCTAGGGGTTATATGGAATAGGTCTGGAAGGTTTGAATTGATTTGGAGTTGATTTGAGCAAGTTATGAATTTTTGAGTTTGCTGCCTACGAGGAACCGGAATTCCAGTTGTGCATCCGGAATTCCGGATGAGGTTCTGAATTTTCCCAGAACCGGAATTCCGGTTGGGCAACCGGTCTACCGGTTGGGGAAAATTCTGAAACCCTAGATTTCTTCGATTTTATGTTTTAAAGGGTATTGCCATGCTTTTTATCGATAGGGAAACTTTTAGTTCCTAGTTTAAGTCCCCGGGAAGTGATTTAGCGTGTCACTTATAGTGTTGTGATTTTTATGGTTTAGGAGCCTGTAATCCGCCGCGCAGTTAAGTTCCAGTCAGGTTGACCGGCACACCTGAATTCGGAATCCAGGTAAGATTAGTATAACAATATGCGTATGTAGATTACATGTTTAGCGTGCATGTAGGAAGCCTGTTAGATTACATTAGTTATGTATGTTGGCTTCGAACCATCCAACCCTGTCACGTCGATACAGGCTGGAGTATGACCAGCAGCCGGAGTATGACCGGTTCGACCGATCAGGCTGACACTTGGTTGGTGGTTCCGTACTATTGACGTATCCCGCTCTGCAGACAGCCGGAGTATGACCAAGCAGCCGGAGTATGACCGGTTTGACCGATCGGAGGATACCGTAACACGTCTAAGCATGTGCCGGAGTATGACCAGCAGCCGGAGTATGACCGTTTCGACCGATTAGGCTGTTACTTGTCAATAGTACCGTCCCTATGAATGTTCGTAACTCCCGCACCGTGTTGGACACGGCAAGAAGGACTCGCTCCGTGTTGGACACGGCAGTAGTGGGACTCAGTATCGTGTTTGACACGGCAGTTAGGGTTATGATCAGGGGTATGGGTGTCTGATCATGACCGGGTTTTATGTATGAATATTATTATGCTTTTCTTACTGAGTCTGTTGACTCACTGTTCTACGTTTATGTGTAGGTAAAGGCAAGGCTAAAGCTGATAGACCGTGAGCGAGCTTATGAAGGTTGTACATGTCGGGGCGGTTAGGCCTGGAGAGTACGATCCTCGGACAGCAAGGCTGATTTTGTAACTAGTCGCTAGGCAACAATTATTTTGTATAAACAGTTAACTCTTTTTGTAAATGATTTTGTAATCGGGATCCCAAGCTTTTTGTAATATTATTTTATAAGTTTAATTAAAAAGCAAAAATTTTAATTAATCACGTTTTCCATAAACCTCGTTGATTAGCAACGAGCTGGACAACATGTTTAAAAATCACGTAATACGCCTATGTTAGTTAGGGTGTTACAATTTGGTATCAGAGCCGCCAGGTTGTCTTCCGAAGATCGTCACGACATGTACAATCATCATCAGCAGTTAGCTCGTTTCATGGTTCAGTAAGCCTTTATTGCTTTAGTAGTTTATTTATTTATTTATGAAAAAAGAAAAGCCTGATAGGAAGCATGTTAGTAGCCTGATAGTAGAATAGGCGCATGTTTCGTTTTTAATTTCCAAATTAAGCGGCATTAGTAAGCTCTCCTTGAATACGACCTGATATGCCAACTCTTGGTTTCGCAGGCGGTTCTAACTAGATGGACGCCAGGCTGACTACCAGGAGTCAGGGCAACTCAGTGGGGTCGAATCAAGATCAGGGAGCTCAGTTTCCCCCGCCAGTTAGGGGCCGAGGTAAAGGTCCCCGAGGCAGGGCTCGTGGTCGGGGTGATGAGAACCCGCCACAGGCTGCCCAGGCTCCCCCAGCCGATCAGGGAGCCCAGAACTGGGAGGTTTGGTTTGCGGAAATGCAAGCCCGGATAGAAGAACAAGACCTCGAGATTCAGAGGTTGTGACAGCAGGGTGCTCCTGCAGCCCAAAGGTGCCGTAGTTCCATGGGCACCCGCCCCTCGCCGCCAGTGCCGAGATAGTGGTGGCGGCCAATAGATTGGAACCTTTGTATGAACGGTTCCGGAAGCAAGCACCTCCTGTCTTTCTGGGAGGTCCAGACGTAATGAAGGCTGAACAGTGGCTGACGGTGATCACCAAGATCTTGAACTTCATGGGTGTCACCGGTAATGATAGAGTGGTGTGTGCCACTTTCCAGTTCCAGGAGGACGCTCTGGTCTGGTGGGACATGGTGTCTCAGATTCACGATGTCACCACCATGACCTGGGAAAGGTTTCAGGAACTCTTCAACGCCAAGTACTATAATGAGGCGGTCAGAAGCGCCAAGAGGAAAGAGTTCGCTCATCTGACCCAGCGTGAGAATATGAGCGTAACTGAGTATACTACTCAGTTCGATCGGTTGGCGAGGTTAGCCTAGGGAATTATGCCAACCGACTTCAGCAAGAAAGAGAAGTATCTGGACGGGTTGAATGCAAGGATCAAACACGATTTGATGATTACCACGGACGACAATACCACCTATGCTCAGATGGTGCAGAAGGCACTGCGAGCTGAGGGCGCAATTGGGTGTATGTCGGAGTTAGCTAGTACTCCGGCGAGTGGCGGGGCTCCTACCCCTCCTGCATCAGGCTTTAGCAGGGGGAGTAGTGGTTCGGCCATTGATCAGAGGAAGAGAGCACCCACTGCATCCGGTGGCTCGAGTCAGAACAAGAGGTTCCGTGGGAACCAGAATAGAGGGAGTCGTCCTGGTGGTACTGAGACCCGATTCTCCTATCCGGAGTGCCCTAGCTGCAAAAGGCACCATCGGGGTGAGTGCAAAGGTCAGGGATGCTTTCACTATGGCATGCCCGGACACTTCAAGAGGGACTGTCCCCAGCTCCGATCAGAGGCACTGAGAGCTCTGGCGATACCCACTCCAGCCAGGGTGTTCGCCATCACTCAGGCTGATGCAGATGCCAGCCCATCAGTTGTGACGGAGTCGGCTTTTTATTAATAACTCGCTTTACTCAGTGCTGTTTGATTCTGGGGCTACACATTCTTACGTGGCAGCCAGAGTCTTTAGTAAATTGGATAGACCGTACGATAGTTATGAATCAGGGTTTGGAACCCTATTACCTGGCGGAGAATTGGTTATCTCCAACAGGTGGATTAGGTCTATGCCGATCAGGATAGATGGTAGAGAGTTAAGTGCTGATTTGATAGAGATGAGTTTAGTAGAGTTTGATATTATTTTAGGAATGGATTTCCTATCTAAATATTCGGCGAGCATTGATTGTAAAAGGAAGATGGTGATCTTTCAACCGGAAAGTGAAGAACCATTTGTGTTTGTTGGTTCAGTTCAGGGATCCCGGATCCCGGTGATTTCGGCCATGTCAGCTAGAGATTTATTGCATGGCGGTTGCTTAGGGTTTCTGGCCGTGGTGGTGGACACCACTCGGCCAGATACCATTCAGCCAGAGGACATCAAAGTGGTTCGGGAATTTTTGGATGTTTTTCCCGAAGAACTTCCAGGGTTACCACCTCAGCGGGAGATTGACTTCGTGATAGACTTGGCACCAGGGGTGGAACCGGTTTCCAAAACCCCGTATAGAATGGCTCCAGCTGAACTTAAGGAATTAAAAATTCAGCTCCAAGGGTTGCTTGACATAAGATTTATCCGGCCCAGTGTGTCACCCTGGGGAGCCCCGGTTTTATTCGTCAAGAAGAAGGATGGATCTATGAGGATGTGCATCGACTATAGAGAATTGAACAAGCTGACGGTGAAGAATAAATATCCATTACCTAGGATCGATGATTTGTTCGATCAGCTTCAGGGGAAGACGGTCTTTTCTAAGATTGATCTCCGTTCGGGTTATCATCAGTTGAGAATCCAAGAGGAGGACATTCAGAAGACGGCTTTCCGCACTAGGTATGGACATTACGAATTCCTAGTTATGTCATTCGGACTAACCAATGCTCCTGCAGCATTCATGGACTTGATGAATAGAGTATTCAAGGATTTCCTCGATATCTGTGTGATTGTGTTTATCGACGACATCCTCGTGTACTCTCAATCAGAAGAGGAGCATGAATTACATCTTTAGATGGTACTGCAACGGCTTCGAGAACATAAGCTTTATGCCAAGTTCAAGAAATGTGAGTTCTGGCTATCTCAGGTGTCCTTCCTAGGGCACATTGTGAGCAAAGATGGGATCAAGGTGGATCCCGGGAAGATCGAATTCGTCAGCGATTGGCCGAGACCGAAGACAGTGACAGAGATCAGAAGCTTCTTGGGTTTAGCTGGGTACTACCGTAGGTTCGTGGAAGGGTTTTCAAAAATTTCAATGCCCCTAACCGAGCTTACAAAGAAGAATCAGCGATTTATTTGGTCAGACAAGTGCGAAGCTAGTTTTCAGGAGCTAAAGCAGAGGTTGATTACCGCTCCAGTGCTAGCTTTGCCTTCAGACAAGGAGAAGTTCGTAGTTTATTGTGACACATCCAAACAGGGTTTGGGGTGTGTATTAATGCAAGCCGATCGGGTTATCGCTTATGCCTCCCGACAGTTAAAGGATTATGAACAGCGATACCCGACTCATGACCTAGAGTTGGCCGCGGTAGTTTTCGCATTGAAGATTTGGCGGCATTACCTTTACGGGGAAAAGTGTGAAATCTATACCGACCATAAAAGTCTCAAGTATTTCTTTACTCAGAAGGATTTGAATATGAGACAAAGACGTTGGTTGGAATTAGTGAAAGATTACGACTGTGAGATCCTCTATCACCCCGGAAAGGCCAATGTAGTGGCCAATGCCCTGAGCAGAAAGGGTCCCGGGCAAGTAGCTAGTATGGTTCAGATCTCACCTCGCCCAGCGAAGATATGGTTAGATCCGCATTGAGTTTGTGGTAGGTCAGTTTCACAACTTAACGCCGCAATCTGACCTGTTGGAAAGAATAAAAGTCGCTCAGATGACGGATCCAGAGTTAGTAAAGATCAGAGATGAGGTGTTGGCTGGTCAAGCCAAGGACTTTTCAGTATCAGACAGCGGGATGCTTTTGTATAAAGCTAGGGTTTGTGTTCCGAATAGTGTGGAACTCAGGAATGAGATTTTTGAGGAGGCTCATTCTACCCCGTATTCTCTACATCCCGGCACCACTAAGATGTACCAAGATCTTAAACCGTACTTCTGGTGGAGCGGTATGAAGAAGAATTTGGTAGAATTCGTATCGAGATGCCTCACTTGTCAGCAGATTAAGGATGAACATCAGAGACCAGCAGGGTTGTTGCAGCCTCTAACCCTACCAGAATGGAAGTGGGAAGATATCACGATGGATTTTGTGGTCGGATTGCCTAGGACCACGGGTTTGTTTGATTCCATCTGGGTAGTGGTGGATCGATTCACGAAATCTGCTCATTTTCTGCCGGTTAGAACAACATTTACAGTGGATCAGTTGGCAGAGTTATATGTCAGAGAGATCGTAAGACTTCACGGGTTACCGAAGTCTATAGTTTTGGATAGGGATCCGAAGTTCACTTCCAAATTTTGGCAGAGTTTGTAGCGAGCAATGGGTACAAGGCTGAAATTTAGTACAGCATTCCATCCTCAGACAGATGGTCAGTCCGAAAGGACAATTCAGATATTGGAGGATATGTTGCGAGACTGTGTTATGGATTTTGAAGGCTCATGGAATAAGTATCTACCGTTGATAGAATTTTCTTACAACAACAGTTATCAGAGTACGATAGGGATGGCTCCCTATGAACTGTTATACGGTAGGAAATGTAGATCTCCCATTCACTGGGATGAGACAGGGGAGAGGAAATACTTAGGTCCAGAGTCAGTGCAGCGGACCAATGAGGCAATAGAGAAGATAAAAGCTAGAATGCTTGCCTCACAGAGTAGACAGAAGAGTTACGCAGATCCGAAACGCAGAGATGTTGAGTTCCAAGTAGGGGACCATGTGTTTTTACGGGTATCTCCGATGAAGGGGATCAAACGTTTCGGGAAAAGAGGCAAGTTATGCCCTAGATTTACAGGACCTTTCGAGATTCTCGAGAAGATAGGTCAAGTGGCATACCGGTTAGCATTGCCTCCAGCTTTATCAACATTTCACAACGTATTCCATGTCTCGATGTTGAGAAAATACGTTTCAGATCCCTCTCATATACTAAGTTATGAGAGCCTTGAGCTGCAGCCAGACATGACTTATGAAGAACAGCCAGTGCAGATCCTGGATAGAAAGGATAAAGTCCTTCGGAATAAGACCATAGCATTGGTCAAAGTTCTCTGGAGAAACAGCAAGGTGGAGGAAGCCACCTGGGACCTAGAGTCAGATATGAGAGCTCAATACCCAGAGTTATTCAGGTTAGATTTCGAGGACGAAATCTTTTTAAGGGGGGAATAGTTGTAAAGACCGCTTAGTTTAATTTGGAAATTAGCAGTTAATCACGTTTAATTATGAAATTATTTATAGCTATTTAAATAATTTATTATACTGTTATTATTGAATTCAGAGATGCATTTTTATGTCATGTAGTAGTTTTCATAATTTTGCATTCCGGTGCCCAGTATTTTGGAACCCGGTGTTTGGCCCAGTAGAAATCACAACTTAGTATGTCAGTAGTTTGGGACGCTTTATTAGACATTGGGAATGTCGGGAATGGCCGGGAATTTAGAATTTCCCAAAAATACCCCTTTAGTGTTAATTATGTGGTTTTAGTGTGGAGGGGCAAAATGGTCTTTTTGCCCCAATGATATTTTGTCTTTTGTGATTTACTAATTGAAAAATAAATGTTATTTGATTTTTGATATTGGCTGAAGTAAATAGGAATAGGTGTCTTTTATTTTCATTTTCTCATTTCAAAAATCTCAATTTAGAAAAAGATAGAAAATTTTCAAGAAAAGCTCTCATTCTCTCTCTCTTTTTCGGCTCTCTTGGAGCTTCAAGAACCAGCCCCTTTTCTTTGGTGATTCAAGCTTTGTTTGCAAAACTTTAGTGATCTCTTGTTGTGGTATGTGTTCCCTAACTTTCTTCCTTTGTTTCTTGGAAAAGAAAATGATGAAAATAGTTGATGCATGCATGATTGTTGGATGTTGTTGCTGCTGTGAATTTGTTCTTAATTTCAGAGGTTTAAAGCTTGTTAGATTAAGGTTATTTGAGTTGTTTTTGAAGCATGATAGTTAGGTTGAGTAAAGTTATGATTTTTCTATGTTAAATCTATGGTTTTCAAAGAGAGTTGGTTATGTTCTGTTGCTGTGATGTTGTGGATGTTTGTAGTTGTTTGTAGAGGCTTAATTATGCTTGATTTAGTAGATTTAAGCTGGTTTGATTGCATGTTAGCTAGGTTTACTCAAGTTTGAGTTTAGAACTCAAAGCTTGAGCTTTAATGGTGATTTTTGATTATGTGCAATCTGGGTGGTTTTGTTGTCTTAGAAATGTTCTAGGGGTTATATGGAATAGGTCTGGAAGGTTTGAATTGATTTGGAGTTGATTTGAGCAAGTTATGAATTTTTGAGTTTGCTGCCTGCGAGGAACTGCAATTCCAGTTGTGCATCCGGAATTCCGGATGAGGTTCTGAATTTTCCCAGAACCGGAATTCCGGTTGGGCAACCGGTCTACCGGTTGGGGAAAATTCTGAAACCCTAGATTTCTTCGATTTTATGTTTTAAGGGGTATTGCCATGCTTTTTATCGATAGGGAAACTTTTAGTTCCTAGTTTAAGTCCCCGAGAAGTGATTTAGCGTGTCACTTATAGTGTTGTGATTTTTATGGTTTAGGAGCCTGTAATCCGCCGCGCAGTTAAGTTCCAGTCAGGTTGACCGGCACACCTGAATTCGGAATCCAGGTAAAAACAGTATGCATATGTAGATTACATATTTAGCGTGCATGTAGGAAGCCTGTTAGATTACATTAGTTATGTATGTTGGCTTCGAACCATCCAACCCTGTCACGTCGATACAGGCTGGAGTATAACCAAGCAATGAGTATGACCGGCTCGACCGATCAGCCGACACTTGGTTGGTGGTTCCGTACTATTGACGTATCCCGTCGGTACTGCCGGAGTATGACCAAGAATGGGAGTATGACCGGTTTGACCGATCAGGAAGATACTGTAACACGTCGATACATAGCCGGAGTATGACCAGCAGCCGGAGTATGACCAGGCTCGACCGATCAGCCGTTACTTGTCAATAGTACCGTCCCTATGAACGTTCGAACTCGCGCACCGTGTTGGACACGGCAGTAGTGACTCAGTACCGTGTTAGACACGGCAGTAGTGGGACTCAGTATCGTGTTGGACACGGCAGTTAGGGTTATGATCAGGGGTATGGGCGTCTGATCATGACCGGGTTTTATGTATGAATATTATTATGCTTTTCTTACTGAGTCTGTTGACTCACAGTTCTACGTTTATGTGTAGGTAAAGGCAAGGCTAAAGCTGATGGACCGTGAGCGAGCTTATGAAGGTTGTACATGTCGGGGTGGTTAGGCCTGGAGAGTACGATCCTCGGGACAGCAAGGCTGATTTTGTAACTAGTCGCTAGGCGACAATTATTTTGTATAAACAGTTAACTCTTTTATTAAATGATTTTGTAATCGGGATCCCGAGCTTTTTGTAATATTATTTTATAAGTTTAATTAAAAAGCAAAAATTTTAATTAATCACGTTTTCCATAAATCTCGTTGATTAGCAACGAGCTGCACAGCATGTTTAAAAATCACGTAATACGCCTATGTTAGTTAGGGTGTTACAACCGTAGTCGGTAGGCTACCATGCTGATACGAAAAGCCTATCATACTGTAGGTCAGCAGCCGCCAAACGTCATTCCCCTGAGTGGAACAGACGAAGATCCGACGATGAAAACTTCCCAAACTACAAATGGTTAGCCGCCCAATCCCCAGTCACAAGTTGCACTCGTGGGCCCAGCAGTAGGCGAGCAGACCTTGTCTGGTAATTCATTAGGAGAAGTTATACCTAATGGTTCCAACCAACTCAATGGTGCCATCCCACCTGTCAACCAAGCGAATCAATCACTAAGGCAGTCAGGCACTTCTATGTTCGAAAGGTTGGGAGCAACCCATGACCTAAGGAATGATCGGAACAGAAGGAGGGGAGTAGAGGGACAAAATATTACGACGATCGTACAGCCTGGAGCCTGTACTTAAATTCTCGCTCATAAAGATGTTGACCATAATGCCGAGTAGGTCAATCCAGCCGTACAGGCTCAGCTAGACGAACTGAAAAATATGTTTCATGGCATGGCTGGACAAAGGAATAATGATCTTGAGTTGGACCGAGCACGTGGAACTCCTTTCTCACCAGAGATCAATCTCCTGCCACTGCCCCACAAGTTCAAAATGCCGACGTGGAAAATGTATACTGGGAGAGAAGATCCTCAAGTATTTCAAAATGCAGATGGATTTACAAGGAGTACGGGGAGATGTATGCTGTAGAATCTTCCCCGCCACTTTGTTAGAAGCCGCTCAGCAATGGTATTTCAAGTTGGCTCCTGGAAAGTTTAGTTCAAGGAAAACCTTCTCTTCGGAATTCCATGCACAATTCTCCTCCTCACGCCAACTTCCATTGCATTTGGGAGACTTGGTCGAAGTTAAGCAACGACGAGGCGAGCCACTCCGGGCATACATCAGCAGATTCATCACGGAAGCGACCAAAGTTTCACGGGTAACCGAGGATGGAAAGTTAATCGCAATACTAGGGGGCATCGAAGTCCTCGGTGAACTTTGGAAGGATATAAGAAAGAATGGGCCGGTAGACTCAATGAGTGATTTCCTTGACCGAGTCGAAGGCTTCATCAAGCTCGAAGAAGCCATTCAACGAGAGGAAGGTGAACAAAAGCAGGGCAAGTCAAAGGCTCCTTCCACTGGAACATCTGCCCAACTTCCCAACTACCCAAATAATTCAAGCTCAAGTGGCAAGCGTTCCAGCAACAACCACAAGTAAGGAAACAGGAAGAAAGGAAAGTTCACTGATAAATCCGGACAGACTGCCCGGGAGAATCATGTCAAATACACTGCAATTTCTATCCTAACTGAAGATATAGAAAGTGTATACATGGAAACTCAGTCGCTGGCCCCGTACAAGAAACTCAGGCCCATGAAGAAAGACTCCAACAAAAGGGACATGTCAAAGTTTTGTCGGTTCCACAGAGACTACGGCCACGACACTAACGAATGCTACAATCTAAAGCGGGAAATTGAATTCCTAATAAGGAAAAACAATCCACACCTGCAGAAGTATGTCAAGACCGACCAAGGTCAGAACAACCAAGATCTGCTACCTCTGCCAGTAGATGGACACTTACAAGTCATTATTGGAGGCCCACACATTGCTAGAGATTAGGGCAAAGTTCGGGAGAGGTATGCCCGAATAGCACAACACGAACAAGAAGATATTATCCTTGTCGTGGAAGAAAGGAAGCCCAAAGTTCCACGAGCAGGAGAGCCAACCATATCATTCAACGATGAAGACGCTGTCAAAGTCAAGTTTCCACACAACGACCCGCTGGTCGTGGAGGTCCAAATAGCCAATAAAATGGTGGCCAGGACCATGATCGACAATGGAGCCTCTTCCAACATTTTGTTCAAAACTTCTTACGAAAAAATGGGACTCCAACTCAAGGATCTAACCCCATGCCTCCAGCCTGTCTATGGTTTATCTGGTCAAGGAGTTGCACCTCGAGGACAAATTCGTCTACCCCTCACTATTGGACAAGCTCCGACGAGCATAACTATCATGGCACAGTTCCTAATATTAGATGTTCCTTCAGCTTTTAATGTAATGCTTGGCCGACCAGCCTTGTATGACTTAAAGGCTGTCACATCAATATTTCACTCGTGCCTGAAGTTCCCAACAAAGAATGGGGTACGGTGTCTGAGAGGAAACCAGCACTCTGCTCGGGAATGTTATAACCTTGTAGTCGCCAAGGTTAAGAAGGAGATATCCTCCGGCCAGAGCATAGACAAGGGAAAAAAAACATTCCCAAGTAGGGAATTTCCCAAGGCGGGGATGAAGATGTGGATCCTCGACTTGGGGATCCAAGCAGCAATGTTGGACCTGTAGAAGAATTAGAAGAGATCGAGATCGATCCAACTATCCCGACCAGAAAGCCAAAGATCGGAAAGGGTTTGTTGCTCGAAGTAAAATCAGAATTGATAAAATTTCAGAGAGCAAACCTAGACGTTTTTGCCTGGTCACATGCGGATATGGTCAGAATTGATCCTTCTATTATCTCACATGTTCTAAATATCGATCCCAATTTCTGGCCAGTTCAATAAAAACAAAGGCTGTTAGACTAAGAATGAGCAGTATCCCTGAAAGATGAAGTTGAAAAGTTGCGCAACAACAACTTCATAATCGAAGCTTTTACCCGGCTTGGGTCGCGAATCTCGTACTAGTGCCCAAGCCGAACAAGAAATGGCGAGTTTGTATTGATTTTACAGACCTTAACAAGGCATACCCTAAAGACTATTTTCCACTTCCAAGAATCGATCACCTCGTAGATGCAACAGCAAGGTACGAAATATTAAGCTTCATGGACGCTTACTCAGGCTACAATCAAATCAAGATGCATCGACCAGACCAAGAACATACAAGTTTCCGAATAGATATGGGTCTCTATTGCTACAAAGTCATGCCGTTTGGTCTAAAAAATGCTGGAGCTATGTACCAAAGATTGGTAAACAAAATGTTTAAAGACCAAATCGGGCGAAACATGGAAGTGTACATGGATGACATGCTCGTCAAATCCAGAAAAGCTGGGGGGCACATAAACGACCTGGATGAATGCTTCAAAGTCCTCAAAAAGTACAATATGAAACTAAATCCCTTAAAGTGTTCCTTTGGAGTCAGCTCGGGAAAGTTTCTAGGCTTCATCGTCAATGCCCGAGGAATTAAAGCTAATCCAGAAAAGATTCAAGCCCTCCTGGATATGAACTCGCCAACAAAAACCAAAGAAGTGCAAAGCTTAACTGGTCGGATCGTCGCACTCAGCAGATTCGTTTCAAAATCAACAGACAAGTGTGTCCCATTCTTCAACATCCTGCGAGGAAACAAGCAGTTCGAGTTGACAGAAGAGTGTGAAAAAGCTTTCCAAGAGATAAAGGCACAACTTGCAAAACCTCCCGTACTTTCAAAACCTCTAGACGGTGAGGAACTGGGAATATACCTAGCTGTCACGGAACATGATGTGAGTGCCGTGCTGATCAGGGAAGAGAACAGCGTCCAACACCCAGTCTATTACATTAGTAAAAGACTCATTGAGGCCGAGGGCCGATATCCGTTGATAGAAAAACTCGCCTACTGCCTCATTCTAGCAACAAGAAAGTTGAGGCCTTATTTCCAAGCTCATCCTATTCGGGTATATACCGACCAGCCAGTACGACAAATACTACAAAAGGCAGATGCTTCTGGACGGTTACTCAAGTGGGCGGTAGAGTTGGGTCAGTACGAAATAACTTTCCAACCCTGAATAGCAATCAAAGGCCAAGCTCTAGCAGACATGTGGTAGAATGCACAGGCAGAAAAGAAAGCATACCAGAAAGCAACCCGAGCCGGTACAAGCACCTCAGCCAAGTAACATTGAAGAAAAACTGACCTAGAAACTACATGTGGATGGGTCGGCTACAGATTAACTATCTGGTGCAAGGATTGCCCTTGTCACGCCTGGGGGGCAACACCTGCACGCTGCAGTCAAGTTCGAATTCAAGGCATCTAACAACGAAGCCGAGTACGAAGCTCTAATTGGTGGGTTAAAACTAGCTCGGGAGATGAAGGCTGAACACATTGAAATCTGCAGTGATTCACAGCTGGTGGTAAATCATGTATTCGGAGAATACGAGGCTCGGGGAGAAAAGATGATAGCATATCTGAGGAAAATACACGATCTTCTCGCACAATTCAAAAGCTACGGTCTCATACAAATTCCAAGAGAAGAAAATACAACTGCATACGCATTAGCTCAATTGGCAAGCAGCAATTTAAGTGACAAGGCGAACATGGTTCCTATCAAGTTCCTCGAAGAGCCTAGCACCACTGGCACGGAAGAAATCAAAATGATTGATACAAACTGGATGACGCCAATAGCAGTCTACCTCAACTCAGGGGAACTCCCAGATAACCGAAATGAAGCTCAGAAAATGAGAAGGAAGGCAGCACGGTATATCATAGTAGACGGAGTCATGTACGGAAGAGGACTCTCGATTCCATTGCTCAAATGTGTCACTCAAGACGAAGCTGCACGACTCCTATCTGAAGTTCACGATAGATTTTGTGGAAATCACGCTGCCGGACAGAGCTTATCCAAGAAAATTCTAAGGCAAGGTTACTTCTGGCCAACGGTGATTGAAGATTCGAGAGCCTATGTTAAGAAGGGCGACAAATGTCAGAGATTTTCAAAGATACCAAGAGCTCCTCCCAATGAGTTAACACAGATGGAAAGTCCGTGGCCCTTTGCCATTTGGGGAATTGACCTAATCGGACAACTACCTAAAGGTAAAAGTGGGGTGTAGTACCCAGTGGTAGTGGTTGATTACTTTACTAAGTGGACTGAAGCCGAACAACTTGCAACGATTACATCAAAGAAAGTTCAAGACTTTATAATGAAGAACATAATATGCCGGTTCAGACTACCGTACAAAATAGTCTCAGATAATGGCAAACAGTTCGACATCCAATCCTTTACTGATTTCTGTGCGAACCATGGTATCATCAAAAGTTTCTCCGCAGTGGCGCATCCTCAGGCAAATGGTCAAGTTGAAGCAGTCAACAAAACCTTGAAGGATACATGAAGAAAAAACTTGAAGATGCCAAAGGAAACTGGCCAGAAGAGCTTCCTGAAGTTCTATGGTCATACCGTACAACGAAAATAACAACGACCGGACAGACACCATTCGCAATGGCGTACGGTTATGAAGCTATGCTGCCCGTCGAACTCAAGCCACCTTCCCACAAAAGATTTACGTACGATCAAGGTACCAATCACATACTCCTTGTAGAATCACTCGATGAAATCGAAGAAAGATGAGCAACTGCAAACTTAAAGTTGATGGCCCATCAACAAAAAGTAGCTCGATATTTCAACAAACAAGTGAAAGCTCGGAAATTCTTCGTGGGAGATATGGTCCTGAGAATGGTATTCCTAAACACCAAAGACAGTACGGCAGGTGTAGTAGGACCAAACTGGGAAGGACCATATCAAGTGGTCAAAGTTCTTGACTCCAGAGCATACAAATTAGGTAAGTATGACGAAAAAATACAACTCATTATAGTACCACGGTATTGAAATGGAGAACATTTAAGAAAATACTACCAATAAAGCACCATGTCGAATGACCACTTTAAGTACTAAATGAACATTTGCTTTTAAGTGAATGGCCTTCTGAGTGGACTACGCCCTAAGGTTTCAATAAAATAAACAAAGTACTCAGGTCGGGTGACCACTTTAAAGTACAGTTTCTTATGTCTGCAATTTGTTTTATTTCATGTTAAGCTAAAAGATCAGATTAGATCAAATAGCTCTGATGTAAGTTACCACGGTAACAAATACACTTTTCGATCAATAAATGAATAAAGATAGTTATTTCAAAATTCAATGGAGTCGAAAAAATCAGCATGTTTATAATTTACCATACAATGCGTACAAAAGGTTTGGCCAAACCCAAAACACCAAACAGATAAACAATATATTTGTAAAAGACAAGTGACCAAGAGTCATACGTCTGCTCGGTCACTTGGGGGGCACCTATACCTGTACAAAGCATTTGGTAAAAATAAAACAATCACAATTGCACGACAATTATAAACAGAGAATGAAATTCATTAAGGATAACAAAAGCACGTAATACCGGGATTAAAAGCTGCCCGGTCAGCCCGTTGTCCAAAAAATGAAAAATAATTCAAGGTTTAAAGACCGCTTGGCCGGTCATGATGTCTTAGAAAAGGCCCTGACGCCGAATGTAACACCCTAACTAGCATAGGCGTATTACATGATTTTTAAACATACTATGCAGCTCGTTGCTAATCAACGAGGTTTATGGAAATCGTGATTAATAAAAGTTTTTGCTTTTTAATTAAACTTATAAAATATTTTATACAAAATACTCGGGATCCCGATTACAAAATACTTTAGAAAAGTTTTACTGTCTAATACAAAATACTTGTCGCCGAGCGACTAATTACAAAAAGCACTCTTGTCCCGAGGATCGTACGCTCCAGGCCTAACCGCCCCGACATGTACAATCTTCATCGACTCGCTCTCACGGTTCCTCAGCCTTGGCCTTGCCCTTACCTACACAAAAACATAGCACTGTGAGTCGACAGACTCAGTAAGAAAAGCATAAATCGTAATCATACATAAATCCCGGGTTATGATCAGACGCCCATACCCCTGACCATAACCCTAACTGCCGTGTCCCACATGATACCGAGTCCCAAACGTTCGTACGACGGTACTATTGACAAAGTAACAGCCTATACTCGGTACACTGGTCATACTCCAGCTGCTAGTCATGTTAGGTTTTATGCCCTAAATAAAACTCCATTTCAATGTAATCTATTTTATTCAACATCAATAAAGAAACAGAAGTATTTTTCATTCATTTGTGTATGTTTTGGTTCACTTTATCAATTGCTTGTCTATTTGATTTATAAATTCATCTTAAACCCTTTTCACATACTTGATCATGTTTATTGTGCTGTCATCACATTGGAAAGTAAACATGACTATGTGAATAAAGTTTCCTAGATTTATCAGACACAGGGTTTTACTAATATGACAATCTACAACAAGAGTTTACTTGTATTTGGAGAAATACTATGTTCTTTCCAGAACATTGGTTAAAGTAAAGCTCAGGTTGGATGCATGGAGTATGCATCGGAAGGGACCGATATTGAACTTTGAATTAGATTTAATTAAACTTACCGTAAAATCTATTCAAGTCAATATCGCCAAGTTGATCCTAGATCAAATGATCTTAATCCTGTGATGATTAGGCTCAATCTTGAAAGGCTATTCGTGTTCTTTGATTTGTTAGTTAAGCCTACTTTTAGGTCAGGGTGATACGTACATTTTGTGAACACGGTAGTGCAATTGAGTGGGAGCGCTAGCATAAACATGGAATCTATAGCTTCTATCTGGCGAATAGTAAGCAAAGGATGATCTCCTTCGAGCTTGACCAAACGAAAATAAATGGTGGAGATCTCATTTCACATAAGCTGAAATATCATTTATACGGGGTCAAGTGTTTTAAGGATAAAATACATAGTAGGGTGTTACGGTAATCTAATCCCTTTACAGTGTAGATCATTCATATAGAGGATCATTGATCAAATTAGGATTATAACAATGAATAACTAATTATGTGTCTATATGGTGCAACATATAGAGCATTCTATATACTGAGAGTGCAATTCTAAGTTCTATGCGTGGATTCAACGATGAATTAATAAGTTAGTGAATTTTAGTGCTAAATTCTTGATCTACTTATTGGAAGCTCGGTTATATAGACCCATGGTCCCCACACTAGTTGAGATAAATATTGTTTGTAAGACTCATGTAATTGGTTTTGATTAATCAATTATAATTCATAAATTAGACTATGTCTATTTGTGAAATTTTCACTAAGTAAGGGCGAAATTGTAAAGAAAGAGTTAATAGGGGCATATTTGTTAATTATGATACTTTGTATGGTTCAATTAATAAATATGATAAATGACAATATTATTTAATAATTATTTATAGTTATTAAATAGTTAGAATTGGCATTTAAATGGTTGAATTAGGAAATTGACATTTTTGAGAAAATCAGATACAAAAGGTGTTAAATTGCAAAAAGCAAGGCCCAATCCACTAAGCCATGGTCGACCACCTTTGTAGGGTTTTTAAGTTGATATTTTCATTATTTTAATGCCAAATAATTCAAACCTAACCCTAGTGGAATGCTATAAATAGATAGTGAAGGCTTCAGGAAAATTACACTTTCTGAATCAGAAAAACCTGAGCCTCCTATCTCTCTTCCCTAGCCGCCACTCACTCTCTCTCTTCTTCCTTTGATTTTCGAACTTACCCTAGTGATTAGAGTAGTGCCCACACACAGCAAGCAATACCTCAATCATAGTGAGGAAGATCGTGAAGAAAGATCATCAGCAAAGGAGATTCAGCATCAAGGATTCAGAGAAAGAGATCTAGGTTCAGATCTTGATAATACTCTGCTACAGAAAGGACACAAGGGTTAGAGATCTGAACGGAAGGAGTCATTTAATTCCGCTGCACCCAATGTAAGGTTTTTAATACTTTATATGTGTTTAATTTATCGTTTTAGAAAGTTCTTATTTAGGATGTTAATAAACATACTTGTGAGTAGATCTAAAATCTTGGAAAAATAATTTCCAACAACTGGTATCAGAGCCATGGTAATTGATTTACTTGCAAGAAATTTGGACTTTAAAACGATTGTTTGTTTGTTTTTGGATGGTATCATGTTGTATTGAGTGTTATTTGATGATTGATTGATGTTTGTGAATTTTCGTTAAAAATAATTGCGATTCCGTTTCTGGAATTATTTTTATTGGATAGTATGGAAAAAATTAAGCAAGTTACTTTTTTATAGAACTCAATTTCGATTTAATTTGAATCATTTATGATTTTTTGAAGATTTGAAAAAATCGGAGCTGTGCTGAAATTTTCCTGCGATCGCGAAAACTGTCCGTACAGCTCACAATTTTTTCGTTTTTCTTCGTTTTTTCATGCTTTTTCATGGAATTAACATTCGATTTTTTGTGTAGTTCTGTATTTATACTATTACTATTCCTAATTCAATTCTAATTATCATTTTGAATTAATTTAATATTTTTTAAATTTAATTCAAGATATTAGTGTAATTTGAATTTGAAAATAGTTAGTATCTATCTTTTTTTGCTTAATAATCTATCTTATTTTAAAATTTGATTATATCTTATCTTATTTTTAAATTTAAGGTCAGATTTAAAGTATTTTAAATTAATTTTTTTTTAATAATTTGACCTTATTTAAATTTAAAATAAGATAACTATAATCATGTAATTTTTAAATGATATAAGATATTTTGCTAATTTTTTAAAATTTTGTTATTTTATTTATTTAAATTACATTTAAAATTTGGAAAAGATATTCATTTATCTTTTCTAATTTTTTATTTAATTTTTATTTATAAAATAACATTTAAAATTTAAAAGTAGTTAGCAAAATTTTTGAAATGATATTTAGGTTGGTTGAAACCTAATTTTTCAAAATTGTAGGTTTAATTTTAAATTTAAATATTTAATTAAATTTCGAAATTTTTTATTTTTCAATTTTTTTTAAAATTTTCAAAAAAATTTATTTTATTTTATTAATTATTTTTCGAAATTAATTATTTAATTTAAAATTAAATAAATCCTACATCCAACTATCCAACTAACCTTGTTGCAGGAGTATGTGTTTTAGCTTGTGTGTAAGTTTTAAAAACCTATTATTACTTAATTGCAATTAACCATGGTTACTTTTTGCCAGATCTAATGATAATAATTTGTAACAGGTATATTTACAATCTTCTTTCATCTGTGTATGACCTAGCAACATGATAGGACCCATCCAAAGTGTGCCTGTGTGAGCCTATGTGTTTAATTTTATTATAGATGCATATAGGTTTTTGTTGCTAAAATAAATTATCATAGTTCTTGATAGAATTTATTTAGGCCCATTTAGTTTTTGGGCCTATTCAATTAATCACAGTTGTTCTTATTAAGGTTAAATTCCTCTCTTTTGGGTCTTGTGTGAGAGTTGGGAGCCATAGAAGTGGGTACGACATACTGAACCCAGCACCCCCTCACATGAACCACCCCAATTGTGAAGGCCCATTTGCCTGATTTGAATGACTGTACTAGGTTAATTACACTAGTTTAACCTAATTAAAATTGATTAGCAACATAATTTAATTTCATTTATTTTGAAATTAATTTAGAAAATCATAGTTTAAAGAATTTTATATTCTAAGCTAAACTATATGTATTTTCTTGTATTTAATTAAATATAGAATTATAACCATCTAGATTCTTTCTGAAGCTTAATTTAAATTTTTCATTAAATATTCCTATTTAAGTTGATATTAAGTTATTTACAACTAACCAACTTAAATCTGAATATCTTTTAGATTTAAAAAATTTCAAAATTAAGTTGAGGAATTTTAGGCATTGGTTATTAAGATTTTTTAGATATTTTTTAAGTTAATATCTTTTCGAATATTAACTTAAAATGGAATATTTTAGATATTTTTTAGGTTAATATCTTTTTGAATATTAACTTAAAATGGAATATCTTCAAATTAAGTGGTTACAACTTTATTTTAATTTAATTAAATCAGATTTGAAAGATATTTAAGTTGATTTTTTAGATTCTTCTAAAACAACTTAAACAAGATATTTTCAAATTTGTTCCATTTAATATTCAAATTTATTTTTGAATTTAATTGAAAATTAATTAAAGTTGATTTTTTATTTAAATCAACTTTGATTTGTAATTTTTCATTATTATATTATGGAACTTGTTCGATATTTATTTGAATTTATTTTTCAAATTTAAATAATAATTGAAAATTAATTAAAGTTGATTTTTTATTTAAACCAACTTTAATTTGTAATTTTTCATTATTATAATATCGAATTAAAATGATTATACAAAATACATATAATATTTTAAATAATGAGCTTTTAATCAAGAGACATTCTCCATTGTGGGTTTTACACCGCGTTTGTTTTAGTGAGTAATCCTCCCTAATGGAGGAACGTT
Source organism: Cannabis sativa (assembly GCF_029168945.1). NCBI lineage: Eukaryota > Viridiplantae > Streptophyta > Magnoliopsida > Rosales > Cannabaceae > Cannabis > Cannabis sativa. The sequence continues at coordinate 30,313,445 of NC_083604.1, forward strand.
CATTAGCAATTTCGCACCGTTTAACCTCGCATGATAAGTAGTTTGTAAGTGTTTTGTATGGTTTGGATCACCCTAATGGTGGCGACCATACTTGACTTGCAAGTTATGAAACAATGGTGGAAGCTTATAAGATAGAATTGCCTTGACTCTCGCCTAAACGGGACAACGCTGAATTCCAATCTTGATCGAATAAAAGGTTGCTAGAATGGTTATCATTTTAGATGAGCTGACAACTCTATTCAATGGATGATGCTTTGACTCTCGCCTAAACGGGACACTGTATCAGTTTGTTGAAATACCTTGGAAAATAAACTATGTTAGATTTAGTATTTCTATAACATATGTCATTACTTGTTATTTTCTAAATTGTGTATGAATTTATGAGCCAAAACCTTACTTCTGTTTTATTGATGTGTTGTAGTGTCATTATGAATAACCCTCACCCCGATCCTCTCCTAGTTACTATCTTAGCAAAAGAACTCTATAGTGTGAAAATGCATCCTGGTAGTTGCATTAACTCGCACCTGTTGATGATGAATCTGAAGTTCCAAAAGGCAAATCTACTAGGAATTGATTTATCAAGGGAACAATGGGTCCAACTCATCCTTAATAGTCTTCCTCCGGAGTATAATGAATTTGTTATCTCTTACATGATCAACAATTCTAACGCCTCCGACATGGATAAGCTCGAAGCAGAATTACGAGCACATGAACGGAACTTGATTGCAATGGGTCCCCCTGGGTTTGCAATTAATAATCGAAGGAAAAGGACTAGGTATGAAGGATCTAGCAAAACTGCTTCTTCAAGTACAATTATCAGACATAATCTTCTATGTTCGAATTGTAATGAAAAGGGACATCATGAAGAACGATGTCCCAGACTTCTAAACAATTCAAACGAAGGTAATGCTTTTGTCTTTGAATCATGTGTTTTAGAGAACGACAAATCCATCTGGATTGTTGATTCTGGGTCTACTAACCATGTATGTTCTTCACTGCAGTTGCTTGAAACTTAGGAAAATTTGCTTTTAGGAGAGTTAAAGCTTAAAGTTGGCAATGGCGAATTAGTATCGGTCAAAGCTAGAGGAAGAGCCCGCATCAAGTTTCAACAAAGATTTTTAATTTTAGAAAATGTTTTATTTATTCCGAACTTTAGTAGAAACTTGATAAGTGTCTCATGTTTGCAAACACAATCTTATATATTGAATTTTTCGAGTGCAAATTGTTCAATTTCTCGTAATGGATTTCAAATATGTGTTGCTATAATGGAACAAGGGCTTTATGTTTTAAGACCGAGTACTCAAATCTCACTAAATAGTGAACTTTTCAGTGTAGCTAGACCTAGAAACCTAAAAAGAAAAGAGATTGATAATGATGATCAAACTTATCTATGGCATTTACGTTTAGGTCATATAGGCTTTGATAGACTCAATAGGCTCACCAAAGACGGTCCATTGAAAAATGTCGTCTTAGGTGAACTGCCAGTATGCGAGTCCTGCCTAGAAGGAAAAATGACTAAACGTTCCTTCTCTGCAAAGGGAGAGCGTGCCAAAATCCCTCTAGGGTTAGTGCATTCTGATGTCTGCGGACCTTTGAATGTCAAAGCCCGAGGTGGTTATGAGTATTTTGTCACTTTCATTGACGATTTTCTCTAGATATAGTTTTCTTTACCTAATGCAAAAGAAATCTGAAACGTTTGAAAAGTTTCAGGAGTTTCATGCTTTGGCCCAAAACCAATTAGGTAAATCATTAAAGATCTTGCGAACTGATAGGGGTGGAGAATATATGGATATGCAGTTCAAAGATCATTTAATTGAAATTGGAATTGAATCCCAATACACTGCCCCAGCCACTCCACAACAAAATAGAGTTGCAGAAAGAAGAAATCGCACTCTTTTGGAAATGGTTAGGTCTATGCTGAGTTATTCAACTCTGTCTACGTCCTTCTGGGGATATGCTATACAGATGGCAAATGACATTCTAAATATTGTTCCATCTAAAGCAGTCCCTAAGACACCCGTCGAACTTTGGAATGGTCGAACACCTAGTTTACGCCATTACAGAATTTGGGGGTGCCCTGCTCATGTCTTAAGAAAGAAAGAAGGAAAACTTGAATCACGTACCGAAGTATGCATGTTTGTCGGAAATTCTAAAGAGACTAGGGGTGGACTATTTTATAGTCACAAGGATAACAAAGTGTTTGTTTCTACAAATGCTACTTTCCTTGAAGAGAACTATATTAAAGACTACAAACCGAAAAGTAAAGTTGTTCTAGAGGAATTGCTATCAAATATAAGTCCTTCCAATGTTCCGTTCTCTTCCACTCGTGAAGAAGACAATCCCACTCCCTCAGTTGAACAAACTGAGAAATCTACTACTAAAGTTTCTGTTCAGAAGACAACCGTACCTCGTCGTAGTGGGAGGGTTTCAACAAAACCTACTCGTTATGGCTTGGATGGTGAAATCAATATGGTCGTAGGTGACGGTATTGATGACGATCCATTAACCTATAAACAGGAAATGGCTAGTCCGCAACGGAAACGATGGTCAGCCGGCATGGATTCAGAAATGGATTCCATGAAAAAGAACAAAGTCTGGGAATATGTAGACGCACCTGACGACTATCATCCGATAGGATGCAAGTTGGTTTACAAGAAGAAAAGAGGAGCTGGAGGCGAAGTCGAAACTTTTAAAGCTAAACTTGTAGCCAAGGGTTATACCCAAAGAGAAGGCGTGGACTATGAGGAAACTTTTAGTCCTGTTGCCATGCTCAAATCCATCCGAATTCTTCTCTCCATAGCTGCTGCTTTCGATTATGAAATCTGGCAAATGGATGTCAAGACTGCCTTCCTTAATGGGGTACTTGAAGAAACCATCTATATGGAGCAACCAGAAGGTTATGTTCTTCTTGGGCAGGAAAAGAAAGTTTGCAAGTTAAATAGGTCTATCTATGGACTTAAGCAAGCTTCTCGCTCATGGAACAAAAGGTTTGATGAAATCATCAAGACCTATGGCTTTCTTCAGAATGAAGATGAACCTTGTGTTTACCAACTCAAGGAAGACCAAATAGTAGTATTCCTGGTCCTTTATGTTGATGACATTTTGATCATTGGAAACAATGTCAAGAAAATGACTCACATCAAGGAATGGCTCAACACTCAATTCGATATGAAAGATTTGGGTGAAGCAGCCTATGTTCTTGGTATTCAGATTATCAGAAACCGGAAGAACAGATCTCTTGCTCTTTCTCAAACAACCTACATAGACAAAGTCTTAGAGAGATTCTCCATGAACAATGCCAATGGGGCAAACATGCCTTCTAGATATGGTATTCGTCTATCTAAGGAACAGTCTCCAACTGATCCTCAAGAGATAGAGGACATGGCGAAAATTCCCTATGCCTCTGCAGTTGGAAGTCTGATGTATGCAATGTTATGCACTAGACCTGACATCTGTTATGCTGTTGGAATCGTGAGCAGTATCACTAATCCAGACAAGAACATTGGAATGCGATTAAGTATATTACGAAATACTTAAAGAGTACAAGGAATCTTGTGTTAGTCTACAAGGGTGGTGCTTTAAATCCCATAGGCTACACTGATTCAGATTTCCAGGCAAGTCTTGAAGACAAGAAATCTACATCTGGGATGGTGTTTACTCTTGGGGGTGGAGCAGTGGTTTGGAGAAGTGCTAAACAAACCGCGATATCGGACTCAACTATGGAAGCTGAATACATAGCAGCAGCCGAAGCTGCTAAAGAACTTGTTTGGCTAAGAAAGTTCTTCACCAAAGATAGGTGTTGTTCCCGGAATGGAAAAGCCTGCGGTACTACTCCGTGATAACAATGGAGCAATAGCAAACAAGAAAGAACCTCGAAGCCACAAGAGAAGCAAACACATTGAAAGGAAGTATCACATTATCGCAGAATACGTGGCAAGAGGGGATGTACTAGTTGAGAAAGTTGACACGAGAGGACAACCTAGCCGATCCATTTACCAAAGTCCTGGCCGTGATGACCTTTGAAAAGCACCGTCAGAATTTAGGATTAATTGATATGTACTAATTAGTTTTATATTAGTGCAAGTGGGAGTTTGTTAGGTTTTATGCCCTAAATAAAACTCCATTTCAATGTAATCTATTTTATTCAACATCAATAAAGAAACAGAAGTATTTTTCATTCATTTGTGTATGTTTTGGTTCACTTTATCAATTGCTTGTCTATTTGATTTATAAATTCATCTTAAACCCTTTTCACATACTTGATCATGTTTATTGTGCTGTCATCACATTGGAAAGTAAACATGACTATGTGAATAAAGTTTCCTAGATTTATCAGACACAGGGTTTTACTGATATGACAATCTACAACAAGAGTTTACTTGTATTTGGAGAAATACTATGTTCTTTCCAGAACATTGGTTAAAGTAAAGCTCAGGTTGGATGCATGGAGTATGCATCGGAAGGGACCGATATTGAACTTTGACTTAGATTTAATTAAACTTACCGTAAAATCTATTCAAGTCAATATCGCCAAGTTGATCCTAGATCAAATGATCTTAATCCTGTTATGATTAGGCTCAATCTTGAAAGGCTATTCGTGTTCTTTGATTTGTTAGTTAAGCCTACTTTTAGGTCAGGTTGATACGTACATTTTGGGAACACGGTAGTGCAATTGAGTGGGAGCGCTAGCATAAACATGGAATCTATAGCTTCTATCTGGCGAATAGTAAGCAAAGGATGATCTCCTTCGAGCTTGACCAAACGAAAATAAATGGTGGAGATCTCATTTCACATAAGCTGAAATATCTTCTATACGGGGTCAAGTGTTTTAAGGATAAAATACATAGTAGGGTGTTACGGTAATCTAATCCCTTTACAGTGTAGATCATTCATATAGAGGATCATTGATCAAATTAGGATTATAATAATGGATAACTAATGATGTGTCTATATGGTGGAACATATTCTATATACTGAGAGTGCAATTCTAAGTTCTATGCGTGGATTCAACGAAGAATTAATAAGTTAGTGAATTTTAGTGCTAAATTCTTGATCTACTTATTGGAAGCTCGGTTATATAGACCCATGGTCCCCGCACTAGTTGAGATAAATATTGTTTGTAAGACTCATGTAATTGGTTTTGATTAATCAATTATAATTCACAAATTAGACTATGTCTATTTGTGAAATTTTCACTAAGTAAGGGCGAAATTGTAAAGAAAGAGTTAATAGGGGCATATTTGTTAATTATGATACTTTGTATGGTTCAATTAATAAATATGATAAATGATAATATTATTTAATAATTATTTATAGTTATTAAATAGTTAGAATTGGCATTTAAATGGTTGAATTAGGAAATTGGCATTTTTGAGAAAATCAGATACAAAAGGTGTTAAAATTGCAAAATTGCAAAAAGAAAGGCCCAATCCACTAAGCCATGGCCGGCCACCTTTGTAGGCTTTTTAAGTTGATATTTTCATTATTTTAATGCCAAATAATTCAAACCTAACCCTACTGGAATGCTATCAATAGATAGTGAAGGCTTCAGGAAAATTACACTTTCTGAATCAGAAAAACCTGAGCCTCCTATCTCTCTTCCCTATCCGCCACTCACTCTCTCTCTTCTTCCTTTGATTTTCGAACTTACCCTAGTGATTAGAGTAGTGCCCACACACAGCAAGCAATACCTCAATCATAGTGAGGAAGATCGTGAAGAAAGATCATCAGCAAAGGAGATTCAGCATCAAGGATTCAGAGAAAGAGATCAAGGTTCAGATCTTGATAATACTCTGCTACAGAAAGGACACAAGGGTTAGAGATCTGAACGGAAGGAGTCATTTAATTCCGCTGCACCCAATGTAAGGTTTCTAATACTTTATATGTGTTTAATTTATCGTTTTAGAAAGTTCTTATTTAGGATGTTAATAAACATACTTGTGAGTAGATCTAAGATCCTGGTAAAATAATTTCCAACAAGTCATACTCTAGCTTTACCCATGTGTTACAGTATCAGCCTATACTCAGTTCACTGGTCATACTCAAGTTGCTAGTCATACTCTAGCCTAACCGATGTGATACGGTCAAATAGTACAATACCACCAACCCTAGTATCAGCCTATACTCGGTTTACTGGTCATACTCCAGTTGCTAGTCATACTCTAGCCTAAACGATGTGATATGGTCGGATGGTAAGAAGCCAACATACATAACTAATGTATCTAACAGGCTTCCTAACATGCACGCTAAACATGTAATACATATGCATACTGTTATACTAATCTTACCTCAATTTCGAATTCAGGTGTGCCGGTCAACCTGAGTGGAACGAACTGCACGACGGTTTACAGGCTCCTAAACCATAACAATCACAACACTATTAAGTGATACGCTAAATCACTTCCCGGGGACATAAACTAGAAACTAAAAGTTTCCCTATCGATAAAAAGCATGAAATAACCCCAAATAACATAAAAACGAGAAAAAATAGGGTTCCCAAAAATTTCCCAACCGGCAGACCGGTTGCACAACCAGAATTCTGGTTCTGGAAATTCCTGAACCCCATTCGGAATTCCGGTTGCACATCCAGAATTCTGGTTCCTCGCAGGAATCATTCAAAAAATTCATAACTCTTTCAAATCAAACCCAATTCATACCAAACCTTCCACACCTGTTCTTAATACCCCAAAGAACATTTCTAAAGCATCAAAACAACCCAGCAAGTACAGATACGAAAAATGCCATGTGAGCACCAAGCTTTGAGTTCAAACTCAAGCTTGGCTAAAGCTCACCTACAAGCATCAAAACTAGATTCAAACTACATAATCATGCATATAAAAACTGCATAAAAAGAACTCAAGCACAACCAAACTCTACAACAACTATTTTCACATTTTCACTTTGAAAACCATAATTTTTACGCTAAAATTCACAACTTTAAACAACACAACTAACATGCATCACAAGAAGCACTATTCTACTCAATTAATCAAGATTAAACTTCTGTAAACAACATCAAAAACACAGCAGCAACTATGAATCAAAACCAAGCATGCAACCTATCATTTCTCTTCAAAAAATTCCAAGAAACATAAAAGAAAGATGAAGAAAATTTACCAACAATTAGAGATCACTAAATCTGATCAAAATGAGCTTGAATCACAAAGGAAAAACCACTTCCTTGCTGCTCAAGGAGGGCCGAAAAGAGAGAGAGCTTTGAGATGAAATTTGAGTTTTGTTTTCTTTCTAATTTTTCTCCAATTTGAAAATAAGGGATAAAAGTAAAATTCAACTCTTTATTCAGCCAAAAATAAACATAATAAACATTTGATTTCTAACTCTAAGTCCACTAAAGGACAAAAATACAAATGGGGCAAAATGACCATTTTGCCCCTCCACCAAAAAATAACATAAAAGGGGTACTAAAGGGTATTTTGGAAAATTCTAAATTCCCGACCACTCCCGACATTCCCAATGTCTAAATAACCGTCCCACAATACTAACATACTAAGTTGTGATCTTATTGAGCCAAACACCGAGTTCCATGTTACCGAGCACCGGAAATGCAAAATTATGAAATTCACTATATGACATAAAATGTATTTCAGAATTCAATAATAACAGTATAAATAATTATTTAAATATCTATGAATAATTTTCATAATTAACTGCTAATTTCCAAATTAAACTAAGCGGTCTTTACAACTATTCCCCCCTTAAAAGGATTTCGTCCTCGAAATCTAACGTGAACAACTCTGGATATTGAGCTCTCATATCTGACTCGAGCTCCCAAGTGGCTTCCTCCACCTTGCTGTTTCTCCAGAGTACCTTGACCAATGCTGTGGTCTTATTCCGAAGGACTTTATCCTTTCTATCCAGGATCTGCACTGGCTGTTCTTCGTATGTCATATCTGGCTGTAGTTCAAGGCTCTCATAACTGAGTATATGAGAAGGATCTGAAACGTATTTTCTCAACTTAGAGACATGGAATACGTTGTGAACTGCTGATAAAGCTGTAGGCAATGCTAACCGGTATGCCACTTGACCTACCTTCGCGAGAATCTCGAAAGGTCCTGTAAACCTAGGGCATAACTTGCCTCTTTTCTCAAAACATTTGATCCCCTTCATTGGAGACACCCGTAAAAACACATGGTCCCCTACTTGGAACTCAACATTTCTGCGTTTCGTATCTGCATAACTTTTCTGTCTACTCTGTGAGGCAAGCATTCTAGCTTTTATTTTCTCAATTGCCTAATTGGTCCGCTGCACTCATTCCGGACCTAGGTATTTCCTCTCCCCTGTCTCATCCCAGTGGATGGGAGATCTACACTTTCTACCGTATAACAGTTCATAGGGAGCCATCCCTATCGTACTCTGATAACTTTTGTTGTAAGAAAATTCTATCAACGGTAGATATTTATTCTAAGAGCCTTCAAAATGGATAACACAGGCTCGTAACATATCCTCCAATATCTGAATTGTCCTTTCGGACTGTCCATCTATCTGAGGATGGAATGTTGTACTGAATTTTAGTTTTGTACCCATTGCTCGTTGCAAACTCTGCCAAAACTTGGAGGTGAACTTCGGTTCTCTATCCGAAACTATAGACTTTGGTTCCCCCTGAAGTCTTACTATTTCTCTAACGTACAATTCTGCCAACTGATCCACTGGATAGGTTGTTCTAACAGGCAGAAAATGAGCAGACTTCGTGAATCGATCCACCACAACCCAGATGGAATCAAATAAACCTGTGGTTCTAGGTAACCCAACCACGAAATCCATCGTGATATCCTCCCACTTCCATTCAGGTAGGGTTAAAGGCTGCAACAACCCTGCTGGTCTCTGATGTTCAGCCTTAATTTGCTGACAGGTGAGGCATCTCGATACGAATTCTACCAAATTCTTCTTCATACCGCTCCACCAGAAGTACGGTTTAAGATCCTGGTACATCTAGGTGGTGCCGGGATGCAGAGAATAAGGGGTAGAATGAGCCTCCTCAAAGATCTCATTCCTGAGTTCCACACTACTCGGAACACAAACCCTAGCTTTATACAGAAGCATCCCATTGTCCGACACTGAAAAATCTCTGGCTTGGCCAGCGAAAACCTCATCTCTGTTTTTTATTAACTCTGGATCAGTCATTTGAGCGGCTTTAATTCTTTCCAATAGATCAGATTGCAGCGTCAAGTTGTGAAGCTTGCCTACCACAAACTCAATGCTGGATCTAACCATATCCTTTGCTAACAGAGGTGAGATCCGAATCAAGCTAGCTACCTGCCCGGGACCCTTCCTGCTCAGGGCATCGGCCACTACATTGGCCTTCCCAGGGTGATAGAGAATCTCACAGTCATAATCTTTCACTAATTCCAACCAACGTCTCTGTCTCATATTCAAATCTTTCTGGGTAAAGAAATATTTGAGACTTTTATGGTCGGTGTAGATTTCACACCTTTCTCCGTAAAGGTAATGCCGTCAGATCTTCAATGCAAAAACTACTGCAGCCAACTCTAGATCATGAGTCGGGTATCGCTGTTCATAATCCTTTAACTGACGGGAGGCATAAGCGATAACCCGATCGGCTTGCATCAGCACACACCCCAGACCCTGTCTAGATGCATCGCAATAAACTACAAATTTCTCTTTGTCCGAAGGCAAAGCTAGCACTGGAGCTGTAATCAACCTCTGTTTCAGCTCTTGAAAACTAGCTTCGCACTTGTCTAACCAAAGAAATCACTGATTCTTCTTCGTAAGTTCGGTTAAGGGTGTTGAAATTTTAGAAAACCCTTCCACGAACCTACGATAATAACCGGCTAGACCCAAGAAGCTTCTAATTTCTGTCACTGTCTTCGGTCTTGGCCAATCCCTGACGGATTCTATTTTCCCGGGATCCACCTTAATCCCATCTTTGCTAACAATGTGGCCTAAGAAAGACACCTAAGACAGCCAAAATTCACATTTCTTGAATTTGGCGTAAAGCTTGTGTTCCCGAGGCCGTTGCAAAACCATCTGAAGATGTAACTCATGCTCCTCTTCTGATTGAGAGTACACAAGGATGTCGTCGATAAACACAATAACACAGATATTGAGGAAATCCTTGAATACTCTATTCATCAAATCCATAAATGCTGCAAGGGCATTGGTTAGTCCAAATGACATAACCAAGAATTCGTAATGTCCATACCTAGTACGGAAAGCTGTCTTCGGAATGTCCTCCTCTCGGATTTATAACTGATGATAACCCGATCAGAGATCAATCTTGGAAAAGACCGTCTTCCCCTGAAGTTGATCAAAAAGATCATCGATCCTAGGTAATGGATATTTATTCTTCACTGTTAGCTTGTTTAACTCCCGATAATCGATGCACATCCTCATAGTTCCATCTTTCTTCTTGACGAACAAAACCGGAGCTCCCCAGGGTGACACACTAGGCCGGATAAACCCTATGTCAAGTAACCCTTGAAGCTGGATCTTTCATTCTTTAAGCTCAGCTGGAGCCATTCTATACGGAGCCTTGGAAACCGGTTCCACTCCTGGTGCCAAATCTATAATAAAATCAATCTCCCGCTGAGGTTTTAAACCTAGAAGTTCTTTGGGAAAACATCTAGAAATTCCCGAAGCACCTTGATGTCCTCTGGCCGAATGGTATCTGGCCGAGTGGTGTCCATCACCACGGCCAGAAACCCTAAACAACCGCCATGCAGTAACTCCCTAGCTGACATGGCCGAAATCACCGGGATCCGAGATCCCCGAATCGAACCAACAAATACAAATGGTTCTTCACTTTCTGGTTGGAAGATCACCATCTTCCTCTTGCAGTCAATACTGGCTGAGTATTTAGATAGGAAATCCATTCCTAAAATAATATCAAAATCTACTAGGCTCATCTCTATCAAGTCAGCACTTAACTCTCTACCATCTATTCTGATCGGCATAGACCTAATCCACCTTTTGGAGATAACTAACTCTCTGCCAGGTAATAGGGTTCCAAACCCTGATTCATAACTATCACACGGTCTATCCAATTTACTAAAGATTCTGGCTGCCACATAAGAATGTGTGGCCCCAGAATCCAACAGCACTGAGTAAAATGAGTTATTAACTGAGAGCTGACCTGTTACAAGTGAAGGGCTGGCTTCTGCATCAGCCTGCATAATGGCGAACACCCTAGCTGGAGTGGGTCTCGTCGGAGCCCTTGGCGCCTCTGATCTGAGCTGGGGACAATCCCTCTTGTAATGTCCGGGCATGCCACACTGAAAGCATCCCTGACCTCTGCACTCACCCAGATGGTGCCTTTTACAACTGGGGCACTCTGGGTAAGAAAACTGCGTCTCAGCACCACCCTGACGGCTGCCTCTACTCTGGTTCCCTCGGAACCTCTTGTTCTGCCCCGAGCCACCGGATGCAGTGGATGTTTTCCTCTTCTGGTCCATGGCTGGACCACTACCTCCCCTGCTAAATCCTGATGCAGGAGGGGTAGGAGCCTCGCCACTCACTGGAGTCCAAGCCGAGTCCGACATACATCCAACTGCGCCCTCAGCTCCCAGAGCTTTTTCCACCATCTCAGCATAGGTGGTCTTGTCGTTTGTAGTGATCATTAGGTCATGCTTGATCTTCACATTAAGTCCATCGAGATATATTTCCTTCTTACTGAAATCGGTTGGCACAATTCCCGAGGCCAACCTCGCCAACCGATCAAACTGGGTAGTGTACTCTGTCACTCTCATACTTTCCTTCTGGGTCAGGTGTGCGAACTGTTTTCTCTTGGCACTTCTAACGACCTCATTATAGTACTTCACGTTGAAGAGTTTCTGGAACCTTTCCCAGGTCATAGTGGTGACATCATGAATCTGGGACACCATGTCTCACTAGACTGAGGCGTCCTCTTGAAACTGAAAGGTGGCACACACCACCCTGTCATTCCCGATGACACCCATAAATTTCAGTATCCTTGTAATCACCGTTAGCCACTGCTCGACTTTCATGACATCAGGACCTCCAAGAAAAACCGGAGGTGCCTGCTTCCGGAACCTTTCATACACGGGTTCCATTCTATTTGCTGCTACCACTATCTAAGCCTGAGCAACAGGGGCAGGTGCCACAGGAACTTCTGGCACCGGCACTGCAGGAGCACCCTGCTGCCTCAATCTCTGAATCTCCTGATCTTGCTCTTCTATTCTGGCTTGCATTTCAGCAAACCTAGTTTCCCAATTGTGGGCTTCCTGATTGGCTTGAGCAGCCTGGGCAGTCTGTGGCGGGTTATCATCACCTCGACCACGGGCGCTGCCCCTGGGACCTCTACCACGGCCCCTAACATTCGGGGGAAACTAAGCTCCTTGACCCTGATTTGACCCGACCGAGTTGCCCTAGCTCCTGGTGTTCCGCCTGGCGCCATCTAGTTTGAACAGCCTGTGAAACCAAGAGTTGGCACATCAGGTCATGATCAACGAGAGCTTACTAATGCCGCTTAATTTGAAAATTAAAAACATGCGCCTATTCTACTATCAGGCTACTAACATGCTTCCTATCAGGCTTTCCTTATTTCATAATAATAATAAACTACTAAAGCAATAAAAGCTTACTAAACCGTAGAACGAGCTAACTGGTGATGATGATTGTACATGTTGTGATGGTCTTTGGAAGACAACCTGGCGGCTGTGATACCAAATTGTAACACCCTAACTAGCATAGGCGTATTACGTGATTTTTAAACATACTGTGCAACTCGTTGCTAATCAACGAGGTTTATGGAAATCGTGATTAATTAAAATTTTTGCTTTTTAATTAAACTTATTAAATATTTTATACAAAATATTCGGGATCCCGATTACAAAATACTTTACAAAAGTTTTACTGTCTTAATACAAAATACTTGTCGCCCAGCGACTAATTACAAAAAGCACTGTTGTCCCGAGGATCGTACGCTCCAGGCCTAACCGCCCCGACATGTACAATCTTCCTCGGCTCGCTCTAAAGGTTCCTCAGCCTTGGCCTTGCCCTTACCTACACATAAACATAGCACTGTGAGTCGACAGAGTCAGTAAGAAAAGCATAAATCATAATCATACATAAATCCCGAGTTATGATTAGACGCCCATACCCTTGACCATAACCCTAACTGTCGTGTCCCACATGATACTGAGTCCCGAACGTTTGTACGACGGTACTATTGACAAAGTAACAGCCTATACTCGGTACACTGGTCATACTCCAGCTACTAGTCATACTCTTGCTTTACCCATGTGTTACAGTATCAGCCTATACTCGGTTCACTGGTCATACTCCAGTTGCTAATCATACTCTAGCCTAACCGATGTGATACGGTCAAACAGTACAGTACCACCAACCCTAGTATCAGCCTATACTCGGTTCACTGGTCATACTCCAGTTGCTAGTCATAATCTAGCCTAACCGATGTGATATGGTCGGATGGTACGAAGCCAACATACATAACTAATGTATCTAACAGGCTTCCTAACATGCATGCTAAACATGTAATACATATGCATACTGTTATACTAATCTTACCTGAATTCCGAATTCAGGTGTGTCGGTCAACCTGAGTGGAACAAACTGCACGACGGTTTACAGGCTCCTAAACCATAACAATCACAACACTATTAAGTGATACGCTAAATCACTTCTCGAGGACTTAAACTAGAAACTAAAAGTTTCCCTATCAATAAAAAGCATGGAAATACCCCAAATAACATAAAAACGAGAAAAACTAGGGTTCCCAAAAATTTCCCAACCGGCAGACTGGTTGCACAACCGGAATTCCGGTTCTGGAAATTCCTGAACCCCATCCGGAATTCCAGTTGCACATCCGGAATTTCGGTTCCTCGCAGGAATCATTCAAAAAATTCATAACTCTTTCAAATCAAACCCAATTCATACCAAACCTTCCAGACCTGTTCTAAATACCCCAAAGAACCTTTCTAAAGCATCAAAACAACCCAGCAAGTACAGATACGAAAAATGCCATGTGAGCACCAAGCTTTGAGTTCAAAACTCAAGCTTGGCTAAAGCTCACCTACAAGCATCAAAACTAGATTCAAACTACATAATCATGCATATAAAAACTGCAGAAAAAGAACTCAAGCACAACCAAACTCTACAGCAACTATTTTCACATTTTCACTTTGAAAAAACCATAGTTTTTAAGCTAAAATTCACAACTTTAAACAACACAACTAACATGCATCACAAGCAGCTCTATTCTACTCAATTAATCAAGATTAAACTTCTATAAACAACATAAAAAACAAAGCAGCAACTATGAATCAAAACCAAGCATGCAACCTACAATTTCTCTTCAAAAAAATTCCAAGAAACATAAAAGAAAGATGAAGAAACTTTACCAACAATTAGAGATCACTAAATCTGATCAAAATGAGCTTGAATCACAAAGGAAAAACCACTTCCTTGCTGCTCAAGGAGGGCCGAAAAGAGAGAGAGCTTTGAGATGAAATTTGAGTTTTGTTTTCTTTCTAATATTTCTCCAATTTGAAAATAAGGGATAAAAGTAAAATTCAACTCTTTATTCAGCCAAAAATAAACATAATAAACATTTAATTTTTAACTCTAAGTCCACTAAAGGACAAAAATACAAATGGGGCAAAATGACCATTTTGCCCCTCCACCCAAAAATAACATAAAAGGGGTACTATAGGGTATTTTGGGAAATTCTAAATTCCCGACCACTCCCGAAATTCCCAATGTGTAAATAACCGTCCCACAATACTAACATACTAAGTTGTGATCTTATTGAGCCAAACACCGAGTTCCATGTTACCGAGCACCGGAAATGCAAAATTATGAAATTCACTATATGACATAAAATGCATTTCAGAATTCAATAATAACAGCATAAATAATTATTTAAATATCTATAAATAATTTTCATAATTAATCATAATTAACTGCTAATTTCCAAATTAAACTAAGCGGTCTTTACACTGAATAAGATATATATATAAAAAGGAGATAAAAAGAGAAGTGTTTAAACAGCTGGAGTCCCAGCCTCTTGGTTAAGTTCTTCTGGGCCAACTAGAGTAGGAGGATCTGTTGTTTGAACAGGAGGAACATCAGCAGTCTTACTGGAGGTTGAAGCAGCCACCTTAGTTTCGCCATATGCCACTTGGGATGCGCAGTACTCAAGGTACATGTCCTTAGCATCACCTAAGTAGTCGAAATTGGCCCGAGGATTAGCTTTCCAAAAATCAAAGAAGAGCTCAAGACCAGCTGTCTCCAAGGCATTGACCTTCTCCTTCAACCTGTCCACCTCAGCCGAAAGCTCCCCCTCCTTGGCCTCCTTTTCCTCCTTCATCCGATGAAGAACTGCTCGCACAGAAGTCCTCTCATCTTGAAGACTTTTTACCTTAGCAGATAAGATCTCAATGGTCTCCTCAAAACGGTCTGCAACCTCGAGATCCTTAGACAGCACAGTGATTTTCTTCTTAGCGGCAAACAGCTTCTTATTGGCTTCACCCAACTCCAACCGAACAGCTCCGGCTTCCGCCTGGCTTCTTCAGCATCCTTCTTTGCCAAGTCCGCCTTCGCCTTCAGGGTGTCGGACAGAGCCGCATTCTTGGAAGCAGCAGACTTAGCCTAGGAGTAAGTGTAGGCCAACTTCAGACCGGCCTGCACAAAGGAAAAACTTTAGCATATTGAGCTAAGTGTGGAAGATTATGGGGAAGTATCAAAAAAGACTTACCCTAGTGAACTCCTTCAAGACTCCAGCCACCAACAACTCCAAAGAAGAGTCATTGTCAACACCCGCCAGTTGCTCACTGACCTCAGGAATCAGCCGGTTCATATAATGGGCCAGCATCCCCTTGCCCTTCTTGGCATTTAGAAGCACCGACAAGGGTGAAGCAGGTGCCTACATCCATTCAGGATTGCCCCTGACCAGCTCAGACCAAACCGTTGGTGGTCCAGACTCCTTGGACTTGGCAGCTTTGGGGGTAGAGGGGTTTGCAGCAGTCAGCTCCTCGGAAAGATCAATAACCTCCTCGATAGGCCTCTTTGCCTGTGTAGAGGACACCTCACCGCTCTTAGACTTCTTGGCCGGAGGGGAGGCGCTAAAGCGTCCGCCTATTCTCTTCCTCAGAGCGTTGATCATCTACCGAGACATGTCTGCACAGAACAAAAACAATATGGTTAGAAGACAGCCATCAGAAACATAAGGCATGAAAACCAAGAAACTCAAAAATAAGATAAAGTAAAATGCTAGGTCACCGCCCAAACAAGACTCAGAAGTCCATCATTACCTGACATCGATCTTATCTCAGACATGACAGCTTTCCCTTTTCCAAAAGCGGGAGGGGATGGCCGAACAGGTGAAATGGGCTCCTTGATGCGAATCACATGTTCAACAGGCTTGGGCATGGCCGGGAGTTTCTTATTCCTCTTCAATGGGGTCACCTGCTCTTCCTTGGCTTCATCTTCAAGATTCAAGGCATACTGCTTGGCCCTTGGACCTCCTTTCAACTTAGCTTCACACTTCAGTTGAATGAGCTCATTCTCCGAATGAGCTCGTTTGGTCCGGCCAGCACCATATTTCCTCTTCTTCCCTGCCACGGACTTGGGAGTAAAGTCCTCAGGATAGAGCCCGTACCTCACAAAGTTATCCTCAGAGGTCAACTGGATAATATTCCGGTCTTCCCCCGACAGCCGGACAAGTTTTTGAACTCTATCCCTATAAGCAAGAGTGAGGGCAGGGTGGTGATATGTCGAAATCTACGGGAACCAAGTTCGGGTAATGCTCGCGTCCTTCACCATGAAGTACTCATCAGCAAAATGCCCTATCTTGCTGATGGCCTTATCATTCGTGTCGGTCAACCACTTGAAGCCTGGTTGAGAGAAATAGAAGTACCCCGACCTGCCTTGCTTGGGGGTGGACTTCAAATCAAAGAACCAGGCAACTTCGTGAGGAGAAGGAGTACCCCACCCCTAGGAAGCGTAGAAGACGAAGAGGGTAGATAAATACTTAATGCCCTTAGGAGTGAACTGGGCCGGGCAGAGACCGAAAAAATCTGCCACATCCTTGAAGTATTTATGCAAGGGCATCAACGCTCCTTGCTGACCATGGGCACCCGACCAAGCGCACATCCCCTTGTCAGGGTTTGTGGCACAATTGTTGTGAGCGGGAATGTAACAGTCCAGCTCGCCCATGTATCCGCCTTGGTCAAGGGTTCGAAGGCGCGCCTCCGTAATCTTGGACGGAGGACTTACCCACCTAGCACCCAAGGCACCCTGCCTTCTCTAAGGAACCGCCGCAGCAAGCTCCTCGCTGACGTAGTCAACGCCTTCCACCAGGATGTCTCCGTCAGCATTGACTGGCTCCCTAGCCTCGTTGTACTCCCCGTAATTGGGAAGTTCAACCTCTGCCTCTTCCTCCACCTCGGAGGGACTGCCAGGACGTACATCGTCAAGCTCCGCGATCTCCTGGACCTTAGCGTCCCCTTCATGATCCTCCTCCATCTGGACGGCCGGATCCTCTTCGGCGCTGGGCAAAGGGGCTAGCCGAGCCATTTGAGGATCAGTTGCGTTTGTACGAGCCATCATTCTATGGCTGGGTACAAGGATTGGAGAATGCCCTTCGCTAGAGGAAGGTGGGTTAGAACAAAGACGAGGATGATCCTCGTGCAGAAGATGAAGCAAATCCTGGTCGATCTGATGTCTGAGTTCCCAAGACTCACCTGAGTTCATCTACAAAAGACAACACACGAGATGAGTGTTTGGTTGGAATATCGAACAATAAACAAGCAAATATGCCGACCAGGAGTACTCAACAGATTAAAGAACGATTATGTTCAAAGAAAATTCAAAACTCAAGAAGTCAAAAATTTTCTTGAGTTAGGGAAAAAATTTCATGAAGCTTAGAATAAGCAAGATGAAAGATGGACGTTATGCAGTTCAGAAACAAGCATTATGACTGTAAAACCGCATGAAGGCATGATAAAGAAGAATCACAGAGGTTCCTAAACCTAGGGTTTCCTAAACATTTCTCTACAGCACAGTAGAAGGAACATTCAAAATGTAAACATGCAAAGATAAGCATAAAGGAAATCAGAAACTTACTCAAGATTCAAATGTCTGGGTTCGAGCGACGTCTATCCAACAAGTAGTTTGTACGAAGGCACTTCGGGGACTTTGAAGCCAAGAAATTTCTTTTCACTCTGAAGTTTACTTAACAAAGAAGGGTGACAAAAGTAAGTTTATGTGCCAATGCTGTTGGTATTTATAGGCAAGTCACGAAAAGAGGTAATTGCTTTAAAGGAACCTCAGACGCCTCAGTTTCCCTCCTTAAAAATGAAAATGGGAAATCAAAAGTAATCAAGTGCAGCCGACAGCCGTGGAGAGAGAAAATCGAATTTCGAAATATTAATTGTTAGAGCATTTATTAGCCGAAAACTGAAGGGACGCCCAGTCAGCCTCACATCGAGTCTTGGACGGTCGCGCTCAACACGTGTCCCCATCCAAAGGCAAAAACAGCTCGGATGAAGTCTACACGCAACTTCGAAAGTCCCATACAGACTTGGGGGGCAAATGTTATCCCAACTTTTGCACTCTGACGTGGCATCACATGAATCGTGACACATGGAATCCACTTGGAATATCTGCTTGGGAAGAGTGGTCCGAGTAGGAGATATCGCTGGCACTCTCAGAGCGAAGTATTCAGCAATCTGCGCAGAGAAACTAACGCTTAGCGAATTGAGCTTTCGCATCATGAGTCATCAGCACAATCCCTATAACTCAGGGATCAATTTACGTGGATATGACATACACACGATCCCACTATCAGTGTATTCAGCCTCAATCCCACGATCCTTGTATTCAGCATTGATCCCACGATCTTTCTATTTATATGTATTGTAACGAGAGGGGAAACTCTTCCTCTCCAAGTTTACTTGCGATGCATATTCACTGGGCAAGGGATCAGTCGAAAAGCAGTTGAGCTAAGACTATATTATTATCTAAGAATTATATATTCAGAGATACCATTGTAAGAGCTATAAGAAAAGGAATCTTTCTCCTTGATCTTAAGTCAATTCAAGTAACGAGGATTAGGCTATTACCGAACTGATCGGGGCTAAACCTCTATAAAATCCATGTGTCTTATTATTGCTTTATCATATATCTGTTATTATATATCGTTTATCGCTTATAAAATAGACTCATTGTCGTTGGTAAAAGTGAAGTCAACAAATATATTTAAATTAAATACTAATTTCATATATAACTAAAAATGAAATTAATAATTTAAATAAATGTATATATTTGCATTACTCTAAGTAAATATATTACACAAGCATTTTTAAATTACTCTTACTGTTTACGAGTTATCTAATTAAACATAAAAAAATACTTATACAATTGTTCTACTCTTTATCACCGTGGATCACCTCAATTAATTTTTCTATCCAATCTCACTGTAACGGTAACAACTCCTTTTTTTTTGCATCGTATGTGTTCTTTCCACCAAACAGTAAAAAGAAGAATTATATTTTTTTATTAGCATACATATTTGTTTGTTAATATAATAAATAAGATAACTAATAATTAAAGCTTACAACTTTTGTGTTAGTTATGTATCTGGTTGGATTTGCAGCTCTGATGGGATCAATAATGTATTTTAAGACATAAAATCCATACTCTCGATTTTTTTGTTGTTTTGGGCAAGCTATGTGATAACAGTCCAATAAATTCATTCATCCCCCTGAACTTCTGGTATGGCCTGTTTTAAAAATTATATTACTATTTTAATTAATTAACCACTATTACAAAAATGGGTATTCGAAACGGTTCTAAAAATACTTTTTTTGGGGAACCGTCAACATAAAAATTAAGCGAGTATTTAAAACCGTCAGGAGAAATAGGGTGTTATTTGTATTCTCGCGCATAAGACATGTTGCATGATTAAGGGACAAAGAGTATTAGCAGAAGGGATTGGTTGAAATCACTCGTAAGGTATCCCGAAGGGGACATCTCGGCAATCCTAGAAGTGTATGCTAGACACCTGATGGAATGAGCCATTTGCGAACAAGTAACATTTCCTGGACCTGGAGAGTAGTTGAGGTAGGTGGGTCCTGGATAGAAATCCTTTAAGCGATGGACACGGAGTGTAATAACAGTCTCGCTGGCAATGACCACATCATCGTCATATAAAAATTGTTGTATAGACGATTGCACCTTTTTCTAACACAAAATAAGATCTTGTCTCGCATGCCAGGCCATGGTAGTTTGCGTATGCCCCTCTAAACATGCTTTTTTCCTAACGGACTGGTTAGAGAGTATTTTGCAAATGAGAGACCTTTGCACGACACGTATCCTGGTTTGTACAAAACCCCTCACTATAGTTGTACACCACATGATGAAGAAGGTTCTTATCAACCAATGGTCAGATTGTCTTATGGTAATATCGGCCTTGGTAGCGTGTAGGGTACGAAACCCTAGGTGGATAAAGGGTATGCCCTTTATCACATGTGTGCCTATAAATACTTATTTTCTATGAACAAGGGAGAATAATTTTCATTTTACAGATATTCTGCTGAAATTTCTAGAGAGCTTTCTTCTAAAAAAAGAAACAAGAGGAATACAGAGTTCATTATTGTAAACACTTGTAATACTTAAATACTTTCTTGAGGAGGCTAAAATTATGGACTCGTGGACTAAGCATCATTAACGCCTGAATCACGTAAAAAATATATTTTGTTTATTGTTTAATATATTTTAATTTCTTTAGCTCTACTTAATCGGTTTTTGAAAATCTCGGTAAATATTTTTGTGCTTTCATTGAGAGCTCAGGAAATTTTAGAATCCTCATCACGCTTCAACCATGGTGTATACCTAAAAAGGCTCTGGAAAGAAAGTTCTCCTAGATACGATAATGGAGGAAGCCGACTCCCATACTGTTGGCCCCCAGTCAAGAAACGATAGAGAGGGTGCAACCCCTGCAGAGAACCGAGAAAGTAATACTGAGAATGTTGGCGATGATCTTGCTGATAGCCAAAACCCTAGTGGTGAAGAAGGAGAAGGAGGCAACGATGAGGAGTACATAAAAGATGGGTATTACATGGATGGTTATGACTACGACCATGACCCTAATCTGTTACGAGTAACAAAAGCATTGGAAATTACCGAGGTGGAGTTAGTAGAGCAAAGAGAACTTACTGCAAAGATGAAGAAGATGACGAAACAACTTTAGAGCAAGTTTAATGACTTAGCTGGGTCAGATGAGGAACCCTTGGTGGAAGTTATAGTCGAGGGGCGAACCCAAAAACAAAATGAAGTTGAAACCTCAAACCCTTGGAAGGACAACGGTAAAGGAAAGATGGATGAGCTCCCATAAAAACTGCTCCTAAGCCTCCTCACAAAGATGCGGCCACAGCTAGTCAGCCCTCGAGGACGTAGAGGGCCACTGATGCTTTTGAGCCTGGATGCCCTTTTGACGCTCGAGGCAAAACCGTGCTGAGAGGACCAACAACTAGAGTACCCAAGCCAAGAAGACGGGGGCATCCTCCTAGTGTCTCCGTCAATCAGGATGGGAGAACTCTCGTTGGTCACTCCGATGATAGTTGGTCCACAACGGACTTGCAGCAATGATTGGATGCTAAGTACGAGAGGTACAAAAGTGAGAAGGCAATGCCACGTGTGGGTGACCTTAGAAATCATCATAGTGATAAGATGAGGGGATGTGATCTCCCCAAAAATGACAATAAAATGTTGGAAGAACAAATTGTTGCGTTGACTAAGCTGGTCAAGAAACAAAGTGGAGCATTATCGGATTTGGAAGACGAGGATTAGGAACCCTTTATTAGAGGGATCGTAGAATCTTTACTCCTAGAAAACTTTTAGATGCCCCACATTGAGCTGTACAAAGGGAGGACTGACCCGTAAATGCATTTTGCTAAATACAACAAGATGATGCAAGTGGCTCGTGTTAGCGATGATGCCAAATGTTTATGCTTCTCCTTGACCCATACTAAGTCTGTAGAAGATTGGTGGAAGGGTTGGCTCTGGGATCAATTAATAGTTGGAAGGATCTACAGTTGGCCTTCTTCAAACAATTCATTGCTACACAAGAAATGGACATGGAAGTAGGTTCACTCACCAATGTCAAGTAGCAACATAATGAGAGCCTGAAGGCTTTTATTTAGAGAATGATGGAGGCAGTCGTCACAACTAATGTGAGTGAGTACATGAAGTTGATCGCCCTTCAATTTGCATTGGTTGTAGGCTCCCTACTGTGGGGAGAAACGCAGAGGAAAAGAGCTGAAATGTTAAGTGAATTTATGGCAAAAGTACAAGGTTTAATCAACCTTGAAGATGCTTATATACAAGCCTTCAGAGTCCCTTCCGCACCAACTCCAATAATAGCCACTCCTAGTTTTTCATCACAGACTAATGATCCAGCCTTGTTTCTCCTCGGAACCCAGTTATCCCCAACCGTCTATGGTCCTACTACACACGGTCTTACCGATACACAAACCCATTTCTTGTTGGAATATGTTTTACCGAGATCTAAATTTACTACCATGTATATTATTTATCATCCTAAATATGAATCTCTAAAATAATGTAAATAAACACATATAAAGTTTCAGAAACCTTACAGTGGGTGCAGCGGAATAATAATGGCTGCTTCCACTCAGATCTCTAATCGTTGTATCCTGTCTGTAGCAGAGTATCACCAAGATCTGAGTCTGAATCTCCTTATCTTGAAACTTGACTTTTCACAGCCTTACACACTATGATTGAGTACCACTTGATGTGTGTGGGCACTTACTCTATCACTAAAGGGTATGAAAATATGAAGAGAAGAAGAGACAAGAGTGGTTCGAAATAGGTAGAAGTAATGGCTCTGAAAATTTGACTGAAGGCTTGAATTTCATCATCTTTTGATATGAGGCATCACTATCTATTTATAGGCAACCACCTAGGTTTAGGTTAGAATTATTAGGCATTAAAATATTGAAAAAATTAAATGGAAAATTCACTACAAGTGGCCGACCATAGGATGTGGGCCCCACTTTGCAATTTCCAATTTTTCAATAATTTTTCCTTATTTTCTCAAAAATACCATTTTTCCAATTTAACCACTTAAATGCCAAAACTATTTGGTTAATAATTAAAATTAATCATCAAATAAAATTTCTATTTAATATATTTATTAATTAGACTTAATAAAGTCTCTTAATTAATAAATAAGCCCTAGAATCTCTTTTCTTCACAATTAAGCCCTTGCTTAGTGAAAATTCATAAACGAGACATAGTCTAATTTTAGAATTATAATTGATTAATTAAAATAAATTAACTGAGTCTTACAAGCAGTATGGTCTCAACTAGTATGGGGACCATGGGCCTATACAACCGAGCTTCCAATAAGTAGAACTAGAATTTACCAAGTAAATTCCCTAACTTATTAATTCCTTATTGCATCCACCATAGAACTTAGAATTGCACTCTCAGTCATAAAGAACGCTCTATATGTTCCATGATATAGATACGCTATAAACATTTAACCATCCTTCTAATTCCAATAATCAAAGATCCTTTATAGATGATTTACACAGAGTAGGAATAAATTTACCGTTTCACCCATCAATGTATTTTATCCATAAAACACTTAGAACCTATAAATGACATTTCAGTGAGCTAATATAATCACTGAAACCAGAGCTCTTCCATTTATTTTAATTAAGCCAAGCTCAGAGGAAATCATCGTTTCACTTCTATGTCCAGATAGAAGCTATAGATTCCATATCTATGTTTAGCGCTCCCACTCAATTGTACTATCATGTTCTAAAAATGTACGTATCACCCTGACCAAAAAGTAGGCTTAACTAATAAATCAAAGAGCATGAATAACACTCCTGAGATTGAACCTTAGCATGTCATGATTAAGATCTTTTGATCTAAGATCAACCAGTGATATTGACTTAGAAAGATGCAACGGTAAGATTATAATACCTTTACCAAGATTAAAATTGGTCCCAGTCCAATGTATACTCCATACATCCAAAACTAACATCTTTTGCCAATGTTTTGGAAAGAACATAACACTTATCCAAGGTGTAAGTATACTTTATTGCTGATTATCACATCAGTGTAAATCCAGTGCACTGATGAATTAGGGACATTATCTTTTGAAGCATATAATCACAATCAGATTCCACTGTGTTGACATTACTGTAATTGTGAATAATTATATTTTTTGGACTTAACAGATTTTGTACACATTAAACCATAAACATGAAAACTACATGTAAACATAAATGATTTCTAATCTTCTATTGGTAACAAATCAGATTGTATTGAAATGGGTTTTATTTAAGGCATAAAATCCCAACAAACTCCCACTTGCACTAACATAAAATAAGTAGTGCATTTCAATCAATCAATTTTCTTGATATCCAGATCAAGTGTAGTATATTTGACTAAACCCAAAATACTGGAACTGTAAGTGTGTGGTAAGAAACTGCTTTCTCCACCATTACTTCCTTTGTGTTCATAAAAAATTATGCAACATCATTTACTATATGCATTACTCATCTAGGGATACTGAATTCCTTAATGCTTTTTAAGTGCATCTGAATAAACAGAAGACATATCTCTAATTCTATCCAAAATGGAATACAGATAAAATAGTGTAGAATTTTCTTTAGTTGAATAACTTCCCAGTGCTTTTCGAAAGCAAAAAAGTTATGTATCTTCACTGATGGAGCTTAAATTATTTTAGATGGGTTTTTACACTCTTCTAGAATAATTCCTCCACCCCCAGAGTAACCACCATTTCTAATTGGTTATGAGTTGTTGTAGATATAAGGACTCTAATATACACCCCTATTATCTAACATATAGGTCACTTTCAGAAATCTTTCTTCACTGTCTCCTAATGTTCCTTGTTTGATTACATCTTAGATGGCTTCCACTCAATAGTAGGAGTCTGGTTAAATTCATACCTAGAAGTACATTTAACCTCTTACTAATGTTTTTCAAGGTTATCTTGTTGTGACATATTATCTTAGTATGAAACTATAAGTTCCTTCTATACTAAGTCATTAACATAGTGTTGACCGAGGTTTTCGGCAACCAATAAAATAATAAGAGTTTACAGAGCTGTAAGAAATTAGAAGAGAGATTTTTACGTGGTTGGGGCATTAATGAGCCTTAGTCCACGAGTCTGTATATTTATGATTGTATTTAATATAGAGAATGTTCTTGGTGAGTATTTACTCACTTTGCACTTATGCAACCCAAAATTCTCGACCCCCATTAATGAGCTTTGAGGGGGTATTTATAGTGTTTTTGTGGGGTGATCCCCAGAATTATAGTACATGTATTTCTGTAACTATCAGTAAAGTTGCGTATTCCCAATGAATATACCATGGGTAATGCATGGTCAAATCCCTAGGTGCTGTAGGGATTTTATGTGGGCTGTCCTTATTCTCTTTTGACTGATGTGATTCTTCACAGAGTAGCCGTCATTAAACTTAAGTGGTCATAGTCTTGTAGGTGCAGATCGGGGGTTGTGCCGTCAAACTTTATTGCGTGTGGCAGTTCCAACACGCCTCCTCCCATGCGGCATTAAATGCGAGATGACTGCTCAGAGGAAGCCTGACATCTCCCGGAGATGCTTTGATGCCACCTTGATCTCCGGGAGCATAGAAAACCTTGCATGCCTTCTCCGGGAGGCATATCCAGGATAATGCCTTTCTTTACAAAGACTTAGCTATTAATTTGAGTGCTAAAACCCTTGTGTCCACCTGTCCTTGTCTAGTTGGTCCACGTACATTGGGCAAAATCAGGGGCAACATTTACCCCCCAAGCCTTGTTTAATTGTGAAATTAACAAGGCTTGCTCAGATGCCTCCGGTTCGCTCCTCGGTTTCCTGGCACGTGCTTGGGGCGCGTGAAGGTGTAGTTAATGATCACCATTACTGCAGCGATTCACTTTTTGCAGGCGTCGATTCGTTTCTTGTCCATTAATTGATACGCTGCATTAATGGGTGTGAGACGGATACTCAAGCATTTCCACTGCCTCGATGACAAACCAATTCAGCCGTTGGATCTTGGGAATTCGAATGTATGCCTTCCCAACCGCACGATTGGTAGATGATCGCGCCTGTTCCACATGCACTCTGGCCTATAAAAGCCACAATTCTCACTTCATTTGGTTACTTTCAAACTAGATTTCTTACTAACCCTCCTTCGCCATTGTCAGTCAACTTTTTACCGTCGATCAACAACAACTTCCAGTTCTCAAGCTTTATGTAAGTTCTTCGCGTCTCGTACTTTATTGTTTGTACTCATTGCATGCTTTACTGTTCATCTGCTTTTTCATGGTTTGATGTTTGAATTTTCTGGGAATTTCCGTCTTGAGTTTCTGTGTAATACGTTAGATTCCACTTTTCTGGTGTTCGAGTTGCTTTTATTCTACGCATTTTTTTTAAAAAGACCCATCCTTTCTTTACTTAATGGCCTTCAAGGGTTCAGAGAAGACCTTGTCTTTCTCGATTTTTACCCTTTTTTCCTTTTCTTTGCTTATTCGTAATGTCGCCATCTGTGGGATTCTTGCACCCGACTTTTGTCAAAGAAAACCTTCTAAGGCTTTCTGGTTGACGACCGTCCGGAGGGGGCCTCTTTCCAGCGGTTAGGGGACCCCCACTCCCTTTTTTGACTTAGGGTTTGGTTTGGGGCCTAACTGCTGGAATTTTAAATCTTTTTCAGAAACAAAATGTTTGCATCCGGTTCCAAGTCTTCACAGAAAGGAGAAAAATGCCTGGCCACCCTGCAGGAGGTGATGAAGGGTCCGTGGCCCAGGAAAGGTATAAGCCTCGTGTCACGAGGTGGGAAGCGGCCGAGCTTCACTCTACCCTTACTTGCCCCCACCAGCTGGAGCACATTGTGGTGGTGGCAGGCATTAAGCCCGCGACTTCCGGGACTTATCACCGGCCGCCCCGGGACGCGGAGACGCCCAATCACAATTACGGAGGCTTCGGAGCTTGGAGCCAAACGCACTTGATGACCGGGGCCATGCTTCCCCTTCAGGATTTTTTTATTAATTTTCTTGTATTTTTCGGCCTTGCGCCATACCAACTCATTCCTTAAGCTTACCGCCTGCTTTCAGGCTTATTTATTTTTTACTCTGCCCAGGGCTGGGGCTCTCCCAGTCCGGCAGAGATTTTGTATTTTTATGAACTTGTTAGCGTCCCTAAGAAGGGGGATAAACTTAAGGACGACTTTTATGTTGGAATTTATTTTACCAGGATCTTAGATCTACTCACAAGTATGTTGTTTAACACCATAAATATGAACTTTCTAAAACGATAAATAAACACATATAAAGTTAAGAAAACCTTACATTGATGCAGCGGAATTAATGTCTCCTTCCACTCAGATCTCTAACCCTTGTATCCTTTCTGTCGCAGAGTATTATAAAGATCTGAGCCCGAATGTCCTTCTCTTTGTGTGTGATCCTTCACAGTCTTCCAATCTATGATTGAGTTACCACTTGCTGTGTGTTGACACTTACTCTATCACTAAGGTTCAAAATTTATGAAGAAGAAAAGAGAGAGAATGATTTCGGCCAAAGAAGAGAAAAGGGATGGCTCAGTTTTCTGAAGAGAGAATTTTCTGACAGAAAAGCTTATGAAAACTTATGATTTTGACTGAGCCATCAGTTTCTCTTTATAGGCAACTACTAGGTTTAGGTTAGGAATTATTTGGCATTAAAATAATGAAAATATCAATTTGAAAATCCACTTTAAGTGGCCGGCCATGGTGTGTGTAATGGGCCCCACTTGGTTTTGCAATTTTCACAAATTTTATCTCTATTTTCTCAAAAACGCCAATTTTCCAATTCTAACCATTTAAATGCCAAAACTAATTATTTAATAACTAAAATAGATTATTAGATAATATTGTCATTTAATTTAATTATTAATTAGACATATAAAGTCTATTAATAAATAAATAAACCTAGAATCTCTTTTCTTTACAATTTCGCCCCTGCTTAGTGAAAATTCATAAATTAGACATAGTCTAACTTTAGAATTATAATTGATTAATCACAAATCAATTATTGAGTCTTACAAGCAGTATGATCTATATGCTGAGCTTCCAATAAGTGAACCGAATTTACTAAGTAAATTCCTACTTATTAATTCTTCGTTGAATCCACTCTTAGAACTTAGAATTGCACTCTCAGACTTATATAGAGCATATCTATATCGTGGAACATATAATATGCTCTTTATAAGTCTGAGAGTGCAATTCTAAGTTCTAAGAGTGGATTCAACGAAGAATTAATAAGAATTAATCAGTAGGAATTAATAGATATGCTATCTCATTTTCCCCCTTAAAACACTTAGCTACCTGTAAATGATGTTTAGTGATCTAAGAATTAGTCACTTAAACAAGAGCTCATCCATTTACATCTATTTAGCTAAGCTCGAAGGGAATCATCACTTGACTTCTATACACCAGTAGAAGCTATAGATTCCATATTTATGTTCAGCACTCCCACTCAATCATACTATCATGTTCCCAAAATATACGTATCACCTTGACCCAAAAGTAGGCTTAACTAATAAATCAAAGAACATGAATAGTACTCCAAAGTTGAGCCTAAGCATATCAGGATTTAGATTCTTTTAATCTTAAGATCAACTACTGATATTGACTTGGAAAGATATAACGGTAAGTTTGTAATATCTTAACTAAGTTGCAATATCGGTCCAGTTCAATGTATGCTCCATACATTCTAAACTAGTATACTTTACTAATGTCCTGGAAAGAACATAACACTTACTCCAAGTGTAAGTACACATCATCGTTTATTATCACGTTAGTGTAAATCCAAAACACTGATGAAACAGGGACTTAGTCTTTTGATTCATATGATCACAATCACATTCCACTGTGTTGACGATACTGTAATTGTGAATAAACATATGATCTAGATTTAACTGATTTTGTGTGTAAATGTAATAATCATATTAAACCATAAGCATGTAAAATTCATGCAAACATAAATCACTTCAAATTTCTTATATTGATAACTAATCAGATTGTAATGGGTTTTATTTAGGGCACAAAACCCAACAAACTCCCACTTGCACTAACATAAAACAAAGTGTGCAAATAAATCAATCTGTTGTCTTGATCTTCAGATCAAGTGTAGTATATTTGAATCCACCCAAACTTTTGAAACTAGTTCATAAATGCATTTATGAAACATCCTTTACTATATGCATTACTCATCAAGGGATACTGAAATCCTCACTGTTTTAAAGTACATCTGAATAAACAAAAGTCATATCTCTCATATTTTAAAGTATGGAATTAAGATAATACAGTGTAGACTTTTCTTCAGTAATATAACTTTCTGGTAATTTTGAATTTACAAAGTTATAAGTCTTTTCTGGTAGAGCTTGAATTATTATAGAATAACTCCTCCACCCCCAAAGTAAGCACCATCTCATAATTTTCGAATGAGTTGGTGAAGATACAAGGATAACTGATATACAGTTCCTTAATATCTAACATATAGATCACTTTCATAAATCTTTCTTGAATATCTTCTAATGTTCCTTATTTGATTACATCTCAGATAGCTCATAGCAGATGTCTGGTTAAATAATGCATTTAACCTCTTTATTGTTTGGAGAGTTATCTAGTTGTGACTTTTATATTAGTCAGAAACTTTAAGTTAAGACTAAGTCAACAACATAGCAGACTAGTATTTGAAGTGAAAAATACTTACTAGAGATTAAGTAATCAAAATTAAGATACCATAAAATTTTATGAGGATTAAGAATTCTTGGTTCAAGTCATTCGAATAGACTGAACTAGAGTTCTTTTATCTTATTCTCATAATTCTGATAAGTTATATCTATCCACACGAATGGTTAGATTTGCTTTTCAGTAGTGTTCTTAAATTCCTATCACAAGTGTCAACCTAATGTAGATGGGTATAGAATTTTAAAATTCTCCCACTCAATTAAGGTAGTGTGAAATATTATAAAAGAACTTTATAGGTATCAATTTTTACTATAATAGTATAACTAAATTGGAACATACAATCAAGATCAAGGATTTATATTGATAATAGCTAAGTCATTATATTACTACCATGTTTAAAGAAAATATGTGTTACATAGGTTATTGTGGAGTAAACTCCACCTCTAAGTATATAGAGATTATGATCCACCCCTAAAGGTTGTAAAGATCATGATTCTCTAAGTGTTATAGAGTTAATGTGGAGTTGAATACAATCTAGAGTTCATTAGATATAAAAGATCGTTGAACTGCATAGTTTTCTTAACTTTTCTCCACCCCTATCAGATCAAAAGATCATTTTATTAAACAAATTCTTAATAATTGTATTAGGATTAACAATTATTAATAAACATAGAAATAATTTCTAGTGTTTATTTAATATAACTCTATGAAGAGTTGTAAATATTATAGAATTTGCATCAATAATAAAAACACTTACACATACAAACATATAGATATAATGTGGTAATTGTTGTTTAAGATAAAGTAAATGAAGCTCAATCTCATAAATTGCAATTTGTTTGAATAGAAAATAAAATAAACTTTATTAATAATAAAAAAAAAGTATTGCAACAATATGAGAAAAACAGGGATAAAAATCCCTAACTAAAATTCGAAATCCAAATTGTCTTTAAACTAAAACAATTAATTCAAAAATAGATAATTGAGCTTTATCTTCATCTTGGACGAGCTTCACCCTTGGTCCAGCTTTCTGATCCAACTCATGAAGATAACATCTGAGTTCAAGTAGCTTGGCCTATAAGAAGAAGAAACAAATAAACAAAGTTAGTCCAGAATCATAAATCCAATTGGATAATAATTCACTAAAACTCTTAAAGTTTATAGAAAGAAATACCTTGTTTCTTTGCAAGAAGTTTAGGACATTGGGGTTTCCAATGACCTTTCTCATTGCAGTAGAAACACTTTCCTTTGAGTGTAGCATCATCAGAAGCAGCAGCCATTTTGTTTTTTATGGCTTTGGCACGCTTCTTGGTGTTTTTCCACTTCTTCTTCGATTTGGGTTTAGAAGCAGAGGCAACATTTGCTTCCGGTTTGACCGTCCCATTACCATTCCCAGAATTTTGAGGCTTACTCCCTTTCTTCTTGGGTCCTCCAATCAAATTTTCATAAGTCTGAAGGTCATTGACTAACTCATGAAAGTCTATGTCCTTCTTATTCATGACATAATTTGATGTATAGGGCAGAAATGCTAGAGTCGGACTATTCAAGATAAGGCTTACTTGAGTAGTATGATCCATTTCAGCACAATGATCCTGGGCTTCTTGGAAATAACTTGCCATGAGGAGAACATGATCACGCACGTTTTGATGGGGTTCCATCCGTGCATTGATGTACTTCTTAGTCGCGTCAAAGCGAGACTGAAGAGATGCCCTACCGAATAGCTCAGTTAAGTTCGTCATTACTTCAGCAGCCTTTTTGGTTTTAGAAAACCGAGTTTTAAGGGTGTCAACCATGCTGGAAAGCATAAAGTATAGAGCTTTGTCATTTGCTTTCTGCCAACGCTCATACTTTTCTTTCACAGCTTTGGATGCATTATCCCCCAGCACTTCAGGAGACGGCTCAGTTAACACAAACAAGGCACTTTCTCCTATGAGAGCAATATTAATGTTCTCATTCCATTTAGGAAAGTTAGATCCATTAAGCTTATTTTTAGTCAACAGTGATAACATGGAATTCATCATTGTTATACAGGATACTACAAAATTATCAATAAAAAATAATGGTTTAACACAAAATCAATTCAGAAATTATAAGCACATAGCATGTAGGAATGATAAGAGAAAATACAAAAAAAAAATACAATCCTAAATAATTTCCAAGGTTTTTCAACAAACTGATATCAGTGTCCCGTTTAAGCGAGAGTCAAAGCTACCATCCATTGAATAGAGTTGTCAGCTCATCTAAAATGTTAAACATTCTAGCAACTTTTTATTCGATCAAGATTGGAATCCAGCGTTGTCTCGTTTAGGCGAGAGTCAAGGCTATTCTATCTTATGAGCTTCTACCATTGTTTCTTAATTTGCAAGTCAAATATGGTCGCCACCATTAGGGTGATCCATACCATATAAAACACTTACAAACTACTTATCTTTCTAGATTAAACGGTGCGAAATTGCTAATGAACGTTCCTCCATTAGGGAGGATTACTCACTAAAATAAACGCGATGTAAAACCAACAATGGAGATCGAATATCTTAATAATAATAAAGCTCATTCTTTAAAATGTATTTTCTTTATTATTTTAATAAATATATTCATTAAATATCGAATTTAGAATTAAAATTCTAAATAAGAATTTAATTTAATATTTATAATATTATACTTAGATGGTGATTGAAATAAATTGAATTATTTCTATCTTAGTAGTAATTTTAAATATAAATATTAAGAAAATTAATTTAGGTTGTATTAATTTAAATTAATTAGCAACTTAAACTAAATTTTCATAAGAATATATTTATTGTATTCGAAAAATAAAGTATAAAACTATACAAATTTTCGAAAATACTTAAATAATAAATACTTAGAAAAAATACTTCAAGCAAAAATATCACCTATCTAGATTTTCCTTTGACTAATTAATTCAATTTCTAATAATATATTTAAATTCATTTATTTTAAAATTAATCAATAAATAAAAAAATCATTGAATTAAGTTTGTCTAAGAATTAATTAAAATAAATAATTAATTTACAACTTAATCTATTTTTCAAGATAAATTCAAAATCATCTTGCATAACTAAAATGCAATTTCGAAATTGATTAATAAATAAAGAAAAAATATATTTTGAAAATTATTTAAATTTAAGTTGAAAAAATAAATTTCAACTAAAAATAATTTTCTATTTAATTAAGTATCATGAACAATAAATATTTAAGTATCATGATGAAAATCAACTTAGATATTTAATTTTTCAATTTAATTAAATATATCAAATTCAAAAAATAAACAATTAAGCGTAGAGAAGGCTTAATTATAAGTTTCTAGTGTAATACTAGGAAAAAATATAGTTAAATTAAATTGTACCAAAATTAATTATTTAAATAATTAATTTCACAATGTATAATACTTTCCTATTTAATATTAGAAGTAATAAGTAGTTTAGAAATAACTATCTAGAAAATATCTTATTTGACTAAGTATCTTTTCAACAAAAATTTGAAATAATATCTAATTTAAGTTGTTAGAAAAAATCTAGAACTTAAATATTTTCAAATTTAGATTTAATTAAATATCAAAAATTAAGCTATAACCACATAATTTGAAAAATATTCCATTTTAAGTTTAAAATTAACTTAAAAAATATCTTAAGAATCTTTAATAACTAATGCCTAGAATTCCTCAACTTCATTTTAAATTTAAATAAAATATTCAAATTTAAGTTAGATAAGAAAAATCAGTTAAAATAACTAATTTATAACTTAAATAGGAATATTTAATTAAATAAGCTCCAGAAAGAATCTAGTTAGTTAAAATTCTTTATTTAATTAAATACAAGAAAAATACAAATAGTTTGTCTAGAAATAATATCTAAAACTAAAAGTGTTTTTCTTAAAATTAACTTTAAAATATTACAATGAAAATACATTTCATATATTTTAAAAGTTAATTATGTTGCTAATTCAATTTTATTAGGTTAAACTAATTTAATTAACCTAGCACAGTTATTTAAATCAGGCAAATGGGCCTTCACAATTGGGGTAGTTCATGTGAGGGGGTGCTGGGTTCAGTATGTTGTACCCACTTCTATGGCTCCCAACTCTCACACAAGGCCCAAAAGAGAAGAATTTAACCTTAAAATAAATAACTGTTATTAATTGAATAGGTCCAAAAACTAAATGGACATAAATAAAATCTATCATGGTGTGACATTTTATTTAGCAACAACCTATATGCATCTATATAATAAAATAAACATATAGGCTCACACAGGCACACATTTGGATGGATCCTATCATGTTGCTAGGTCCAACACAGATGAAAGAAGATTGTAAAATTTACATGTTACAAATTATTTACTTGACCTAGGGAGCCATGAGTTAAAATCGGATCATTGGATCTGTCAACAAGTTAACCATGGCTATTTGCAATTAAGCAATAATAGGTTTTAAAAACTTACAAACAAGCTAAAACACATACTCCTGCAACAAGGTTAGCTGGATAGTTGGATGTAGGATTTATTTAATTTTAAATAATTAAATTTCGCAAAAATAATTAATTAATTAATAAATAAATAAAATAATTTAATTTTTGAAAAATAAAAAAAACATTTATTTATTTTCGAAATTAATAGTAAAATAATATTTAAAATTAAACCTACAATTTTGAAAAATTAGGTTTCAACTAACCTAAATATCATTTCAAAATTTGCTAACTACTTTTAAAAATTTAATGTTATTTTATAAATAAAAATTAAATAAAAATTAAAAAAAAGATAAATAAATATCTTTTTCTGATTTTATTATCTAATTTAAATAAATAAAGTAACAAAATTTAAAAGTTAGCAAAATATCTTACATCTATTTAAAATTTCTTGCAAGTAAATCAATTACCATGGCTCTGAGGCCAGTTGTTGGAATTTATTTTACCAAGATCTTAGATCTACTCACAAGTATGCTGTTTAACACCCTAAATATGAACTTTCTAAAACGATAAATAAACACATATAAAGTTAAGAAAACCTTACATTGATGCAGCGGAATTAATGTCTCCTTCCACTCAGATCTCTAACCCTTGTATCCTTTCTGTCGCAGAGTATTATCAAGATCTGAGCCCGAATGTCCTTCTCTTTGTGTGTGATCCTTCACAGTCTTCCAATCTATGATTGAGTTACCACTTGCTTTGTGTGGGCACTTACTCTATCACTAAGGTTCGAAATTTATGAAGAAGAAAAGAGAGAGAATGATTTCGGCCAAAGAAGAGAAAAGGGAAAGCTCAGTTTTCTGAAGAGAGAATTTTCTGACAGGAAAGCTTATGAAAACTTATGATTTTGACTGAGCCATCACTTTCTA
This sequence comes from Cannabis sativa, assembly GCF_029168945.1. Taxonomy (NCBI): domain Eukaryota; kingdom Viridiplantae; phylum Streptophyta; class Magnoliopsida; order Rosales; family Cannabaceae; genus Cannabis; species Cannabis sativa. The sequence continues at coordinate 30,348,544 of NC_083604.1, forward strand.
TTTATAGGCAACTACTAGGTTTAGGTTATGATTTATTTGGCATTAAAATAATAAAAATATCAATTTGAAAATCCACTTTAAGTGGCCGGCCATGGTGTGTGTAATGGGCCCCACTTGGTTTTGCAATTTTCACAAATTTTATTTCTATTTTCTCAAAAACGGCAATTTTCCAATTCTAACCATTTAAATGCCAAAACTAATTATTTAATAACTAAAATAGATTATTAAATAATATTGTCATTTAATTTAATTATTAATTAGACATATAAAGTCTATTAATAAATAAATAAACCTAGAATCTCTTTTCTTTACAATTTCGCCCCTGCTTAGTGAAAATTCATAAATTAGACATAGTCTAACTTTAGAATGATAATTGATTAATCACAAATCAATTATTGAGTCTTACAAGCAGTATGTTCTCAACTAGAATGGGGACCATGGATCTATATGCTGAGCTTCCAATAAGTGAACCAAATTTACTAAGTAAATTCCTACTTATTAATTCTTCGTTGAATCCACTCTTAGAACTTAGAATTGCACTCTCAGACTTGTATAGAGCATATTATATGTTCCACGATATAGATATGCTATCTCATTTAACCATTGTTATAATCTTATTATGATCAAAGATCCTCTATATAGATGATTTACATCGAGATGGGATAATTTTACCCTTCTCACGCCTCAATGTATTTTGCCTCTTAAAACACTTAGCTACCTGTAAATGATGTTTAGTGATCTAAGAATTAGTCACTTAAACAAGAGCTCATCCATTTACATCTATTTAGCTAAGCTCGAAGGGAATCATAACTTGACTTATATACACCAGTAGAAGCTATAGATTCCATATTTATGTTCAGCACTCCCACTCAATCATACTATCATGTTCCCAAAATATACGTATCACCCTGACCCAAAAGTAGACTTAACTAATAAATCAAAGAACATGAATAGTACTCCTGAGTTGAGCCTAAGCATATCAGGATTTAGATTCTTTTAATCTTAAGATCAACTACTGATATTGACTTGGAAAGATATAACGGTAAGTTTGTAATATCTTAACTAAGTTGCAATATCGGTCCAGTCCAATGTATGCTCCATACATTCGAAACTAGTATACTTTACTAATGTCCTGGAAAGAACATAACACTTACTCCAAGTGTAAGTACACATCATCGCTGATTATCTTATTAGTGTAAATCCAAAACACTGATGAAACAGGGACTTAGTCTTTTGATTCATATGATCACAATCACATTCCACTGTGTTGACGATACTGTAATTGTGAATATAAATATGATCTAGATTTAATTGATTTTGTGTGTAAATGTAATAATCATATTAAACCATAAGCATGTAAAATTCATGCAAACATAAATCACTTCAAATTTCTTATATTGATAAGTAATCAGATTGTAATGGGTTTTATTTAGGGCACAAAACCCAACATTTTACGGTTTCCGGGCCCATCCTTTGAATGAGGGCCCGGTCCCCTTCAACCAGCAAAAACACGTCAAGGAGTATCGTCATCGCTTCTTCTTCTCCTTCGGGTTCCAGGCTGTGGAACATTTGGAGCTTCTCACGGAGTGGGTTAGGATCCCTCCTTATGCGCAGACTGAACCTACTCAGCTCTTCCTTCAACGGGCTAAGACCTTCGCCACATATGACAAGAAGGCCCTTGACGTCGGGGGGTTGGTCACGGCGGAGAACTGTCGGAAGGCCAAGCTGATCCTGGGGCATTAGTTGGTGGATGACTCCAACCTTTCCAAGCTCATCTGCCCAAACGTAAGGGTTCCGGCCACGGAGAAGGTACTCTGGGAGGACATCATCTGTTGGAATTAATTTACCAGGATCTAGATTTACTAACAAGTATGTTTGATTAACACCCTAATATGAATTCTAAAACAATGAAAATAAACACATATAAAGTTTAAGAAACCTTACAGTGGGTGCAGCGGAATATTATGACTCCTTCCATTCAGATCTCTAGCCCTTGATTCCTTTCTGTAGCAGAGCATAATCAAGATCTGAATTTGGATCTTCTTTTCTCCTTCTTTGATGCAGATTTTCCATAGTCTTACATACTATGATTGAGAAACCACTTGAAGTGTGTGGGCACTACTCATCACTCAAGGAATTTCGAAAATTTAGAGAGAAGAAAAGAGAGAAGGTGGCGTGTGGCCTTTTCTGAAGGAAACTAATGTTCAATGTTGTGTGTAAGTTGTTTGTTTCCTGAAGCCAACACTTTCTATTTATAGAATACCCTCTAGGTTTAGGTTAGAATTGTATGGCATTAAAATAATGGAAACTTCAAATGGTATTTCCTAGTGCATGTGGTCGGGCATACAAAGGGATTTGGGCCTCACTTTGCAACTTTTCCACTTTGTTATTTTCCATTCCCATTTTCTCAAAAATGCCAATTTTCCAATTTAACCTTTTAAATGCCAATTCTAATTATTTAATAACTTGAAAATAATTATGAAATAATATTGCCATTTAATATATTTATTAATTTAGACATATAAAGTCTCTTAATCAATAAATAAACCTAGAATCTCTTTTCTTTACAATTTCGCCCTTGCTTAGTGAAAATTCATAAAGTAGACATAGTATAACTTTTTATAATTTTAACTGATTAATTAAAATCAATTAACTGAGTCTTACAAGCAGTATGGTCTCAACTAGTATGGGGACCATGGGTCTATATAACCGAGCTTCCAATAAGTCGAACCGAATTTACCAAGTAAATTCCCTAACTTATTAATTCCTCATTGAATCCACACTTAGAACTTCGATTTGCACTCTCAGTCATGTAGAACGCTCTATATGTTCCATGATATAGACACGTCATTAGTTATCCATTGTTATAACCCTAATGTGATCAATGACCCTCTAATAGATGATCTACATTGAAAAGGCACTACTGTTACCGCTACACCTTTAATGTATTTTATCCTTAAAATACTTAGCTCCGTATAAATGATATTTCAGCAAAGTGAAATGAGATCTCCACCATTTCTTTCTATTTAGCCAAGCTCGAAGGATGTCATCGTTTCACTTCTAAGTTCCTATAGAAGTTATATATTCAATATTTATGGTAGCGCTCCCACTCAATTATACTATCATGTTCCCAAAATGTACGTATCACCTTGACCCAAAAGTAGGCTTAACTAACAAATCAAAGAACATGTATAGTACTCTTGAGATCGAACCTACCCATATCAGGATTAAGGTCATTTGATCTAGGATCAACAGGTGATATTGAATTGAATAGATATTACGGTAAGTTTAGGTTGTTCTGTTGGCACCGCTGAAACTGCAACGGCCTGAACAACTTGCTGAGGAGGCACGACAGGAGGACCTTACTACCTCAACCTCTATATTTCTTCATCCTACTGGCGGATTCGATCTTTCATTTCTACAAATCTCTGCTCCCAATCTGGAGGAGCTTGTGGTGGATTTACAGGGCGACCACCCTGAGATCTGCCACGGCCACGGCCGTGACCGCGGGGATTCTGGGGATTTTGATTTCCCAGATCGCCTCCGGTCTCAACCATATTACCCTGACTTCTAGTATTTCGCTGGGCATCCATTTTATAGGACTTAGCCTGCGAACCCATAAGTCAAGCAGGTTAGACAGCGATCATAAAACTTAATACTGCTCTTAAGGACTTAAAGGAAACACACTTAAAATAATTAATTATAATCTAACATGCTTCCTAACATGTTTTCATAATCAGTTCAAATACTAAACAAGTACGGACTTACTGAACCGTGAACCGAGCTTTCCCTGATGAAGATTGTACATGTCTTGGCAAGCTTCGGTAGACAAACCTGGCAGCTCTAATACCAAAGTTGTAACGCCCTAATGGTAAGGCACACTACAGTGCTTTTTCAATTACAGTGCAATCTTTGCTAATTAAAGAATTTTCTTGAAAAACGTGTCGAATTAAAACTTTTATACTAAATATTAAACTTTATATTATATCATAATATTTACAAGTGTCGAGATCCCGTTTTCAAACTTTTAAAACATAATATACCAAAATACATATTATTCAAGTCGCACACCGACTACAAAATATAATTCCCAGATGTCCCAAGACCGAACAATCTAGGTCGCGTTCTTTGACATGTACAATCTCATCCTAACTCAGGTTCACTCCTATTCATCTTTCGCCTTTCCTTTACCTACACATGGAAGTAAAACTGTGAGTCGACAGACTTAGTAAGAAAAGCATATAACATATCATATAATTTCCGACTTGTATTTAGGTGCCCATACACCTATTTACAAGGCTCAACAGATGCGTAAGAACGTTCCATACTAGGGTATAGCCACTATACCACATACACTACGTACCTCACTGTATGAGTGTTCGTAGGGTTTGTTTCACACCTTGAGTACCACTGAGTTATATACCACACACACTCAGTACCTTCCCGTACCTGTGTTGGTATCACTGTAATGTACTCATAATTAACATTCACTATAACAATGCACTCTATACCTTAACTGTACAAGTGTTGGTAGTGCCATTAATAATTTAAGGATGCATATACACATAACATATACATACAGTCAGATATTGATATCACACATTACATTCAGTTCTTACCTTCTTTCCAAATTCAAGTGTGCTGGCCAACCTGAGCAAAATGTCTTGTGCTAGATGGATGCCCTAATCAAATTATGAAATTGGGTAACTGCCATGATTAAAACCCTAATCCTGAGAAACCCAAAACCATAACCCTAGGTTCTGTTATACTTTCTAGGGGTTAATCTAACTCTGAAAATAGGGAAACACCCAACCACGGTACGGAATGGACAAAAATTTAGAAAATGAAAGGTCCGGGCAACCCTGCCAAAACCGGTTACCCGGTTTGCACCAGTTCACCCAAGAACTTTCCTTTCTTGCTCAATGCTCCACCAAATGCAACCAAACTTTCCAGAGTACATAATTAGGGTATACACAACATATTCCAGCCAATAAACCAAAGAAAAACTCACTAAATCAAAACATGCCACTAGAGATCAAAGTTAAGGTTTCCATGCTCAAACTTGCACAAAACCTAATCCAACCATCAATACCAGCTGCTAGGACCTAAAATCTACTCAAATTAAGCTTAAAATTCGAACTACAACTTAACCTAACTCTAACAGCCACCAATATTCAAAATCACATATTGAAACTAAATAAAACTTCAAGAACTAAGGGGGAAAAAAAGTTAGGGCTTACCTTGTCTTGACTTCTCTTGAATCCCTTGCTGAAATTACTAAATTCAGCAGCAAAACCTCTTATTCTTGGCTGGGTTCAAAGAGAGAGAGGGAAGGAAAGAGAGAAATTTCTATTTCCTTTGATTTTTTTCTTAATTGCTTAAGGCTTAGGAAGTTAGTTCCTTTGCTGAAATTAAACTAGCCAAGTGTCACAACCCAGGGCAGCCACCTATCTTTAACTAAAAGAAATGACTTAAATGCCCTCCAAGTTAAAACCAAGGTGTTTCTCAAAACTAGGGGTAAAATGGTCAAATTCCATAACCCCGCTTAACACCGATACTTTATTTTCTCTAAAATATTTCCCACTAAGAATTAAGGTTTTAAACTTACCCATGTGATCAAACTAGCCATCCATCGCATTTTTCGTTGTCGCCGAGCAAAAATTACAAAAATAACATATTCCACATATAGGACAAATAATACCCCTAGAGTTTAATAAAATCTCCGGAATTGAGAAATTATAACTCTAATACTCATTTCTAATATTGGGGTCCATAAATAAATAAATTCATAAATAATTATAAAATTAAGAGAAATTAGTGCTAATTGCCTTTACTAATCCAAATTACTAAAGCAGTCATTACATTCTTCTTCCTTTTCAGTGGAGTCACCTGCTCTTCCTCAGCCTCATCTTTAGGATTCAAGGGCTCCTGAGCATACTGCTTGGCTCTTGCACCACCTTTCAACTTAGCCTTGCGCCTCAGTTGAATCAACTCATCCTCCGAATGAGCTCGTTCGGTCCGGCATGCACCAGATTTCCTCTTCTTCCCCGTCACGGTCTTAGGAGTAAAGTCCTTGGGATAGAGCCCGTACCTCACAAAGTTATCTTCAGAGGTCAACTGGATACTATTCCGATCTTCCCCCAGAAGCCGGGCAAGTTTTTGAGCTCTATCCCTAAGAGCAAGAGTGAGGGGAGGGCGGTGATAGGTCGGAATCGGCTGGAACCGAGTGCGGGTGATGCCCGTGCCATCCACCATGAAGTACTCATCAGTAAAGCGCCCAATCTTGCTAATGGCCGTATCTTCCGTGCCCGTCAACCACTTGAAGCCTGGTTGAGAGAAGTAGAAGTACCCCGACCTGCCTTGCTTGGGGGTGGACTTCAAATCAAAGCACCAAGCAACCTTGTGGGGAGAGGGCATACCCCATTTCTGGGAGGCATAGAGGACGAAGAGGGTAGATAGATACTTTATGCCCTTAGGAGTGAACTGGGCTGGGCAGAGGCCGAAGAATTCCGCCACATACTTGAAGTATTGATGCAAAGTCATCAACACTCCTTGCTGACCATGGGCACCCCACTAGTTGCACATCCCCTTTTTAGGGTTTGTGGCAGGATTGTTGTGGGCGGGAATGTAGCAGTCCAGCTCGCCCAGGTATCCGCCCTGGTCAAGAGTTCGAAGGCGCGCCTCCGTAATCTTGGACGGAGGGCTTACCCACCTGGCGCCCAAGGCACCCTACCTTATATGAGGAACGACCGCAGCAAGTTCCTCACTAACATAGTCCACGCCCTCAACCAAGACGTCTCCATCAGCATCGACTGGTTCCCCAGCCTCGTTGTACTCCCCGTAATTTGGGGGTTCAACCTCTGCCTCTTCCTCCGCGTCGGAGGGACTGCCAGGATGTTTATCGCCCTGCCCCTCGATCTCTTGGACCTCAGCATCCCCTTCATGATCCCCCTCCATCTGGACGGTTGGATCCTATTCGGCGCTGGGTAAAGTGGCGTGCCAAGCCACTTGAGGATCAGATGCGTCAGCCAGACGCATGGTTTTCTTTGTACGAGCCATCACTCTATGGCTGGGTACAGGGTTTGAAGAATGTCCTTCACTAGAGGAAGGTGGACTAGAACAAAGACGAGGATGATCCTCGTGCAGAAGTTGAAGCAGGTCCTTGTCGATCTGATGTCCATTTTCCCAAGACTCACCTGAGTTCATCTGCAAAAGACAACGCACAAGATGAGTGTTTGGTCAGAATATCGAACGATAAACAAGCAAATATGCCGACCAAGAGTACTCAACAGATTAAAGAACGATTATGTTTGAAGAAAAGTCAGAACTCAAGAAGTCAAAAAATTTCTCGACTTAGGGCAAAAAAGTTCATGAAGCTTAGAATAAGCAAGATGAAAGATAGACGTTACGCAGTGCAGAAACAAGTGTTATGACTGTAAAATTGCACGAAGACATGATAGAGAAGAATTGCAGAGGCTTCTGGCCCTAGGGGGCCTAGGGTTTCCTAAACATTTTTCTACAGCAAAGTAGAGGATGCATTTAACATATAAAGATGCAAAAATAAGCATAAACGAAACCAGAGACTTACTCGACGGTCAGATGTCTGGGTGCGAGCAACGTCAATTCAACAAGCAGTTTGTATGAAGGCGCTTCGGCAACTTTGAAGTCAAGAATCTCTCTTTTTGCTCTGAAGCTTACTTAGCAAAGAATTGTGATGAAAATGAGTTTATGTGCCAATGATGTTTTGTATTTACAGGCAAGTCACGAAAAGAGATAATCGTCTCAAAGAAACCTTTGACGCCTCAGTTTCCCTCCTTAAAAGCAAATATGGGAAATCGAAAATAATCAAGTGCAACCGTCAGCCGTGGAGAGAGAAAATTGGATTTCAAAATATTAAGTGTCAGAGCATTTATTAACCGAAAACTAAAGGGACACCCAGTCAGCCTCACATCGAGTCTCGGACGGTCGCGCTCGACACGTGTCCCCATCCAAAAGCAGAAGCGGCTCAGATAAAGTCTACACGGAACTTCAGAAGTCTCGTACAGACTTGGGGGGCAAATGTTATCCCAATTTTTGCACTTTCACGTGGCATCACATGAATGGTCACACATGGAGTCTACTTGGAACATCTGCTCGGGAAGCACAGTCCGAGCAGGATGCCTCACTGGCATGCCCAGAGCAAAGTATTTAGTAATTCGCACATAATGGCAAAACACTTAGAGAATTAAACTTTCGCATCGTGAGTCATCAGCACAATCCCTATAACTTAGGGATCAATTTACGTGGATATGGCATACACACGATCCCACTATCAGTGTATTCAGCCTCAATCACTTGATCCTTGCATTCAGCATTGATCCCACAATCTTTCTGTTTATACGCATTGTAACGAGAGGGGAAACTCTTCCTCCCCAAGCTTATTAGCCCTATAAGTAGTGATGTATATTCACTGCGCGAGAGATTGGTCAAAAAGCAGTTGAGCTAAGACTACACCCTAAATATATTATCTAAGAATTATATATTCAGAGATACTGTTGTAAGAGCTATAAGAAAAGGAATCTTTCTCCTTGATCTTAAGTCAATACAAGTAACGAGGATTAGGCTATTACCGAACTGCTCGGGGCTGAACCTCTATAAAATTCCTGTGTCTTTTTTATTGCTTTATCATATATTTGTTATTATAAATCATTTATCGCTTATAAAATAGTCTCGTTGTCGTTGGCTAAAAGCGAGGTCAACATTATCAATAGAATATTAGAAATCATTTATGTTTACATGTAGTTTTCATGTTTATGGTTTAATGTGTTCAAAATCTATTAAGTCCAAAACATATAGTTATTCACAATTACAGTAATGTCAACACAGTTGCATGTGATTGTGATTATATGCTTCAAAAGATAATGTCCCTGATTCATAAGTGCACTGGATTTACACTGATGTGATAATTAGCGTTAAAGTATACTTACACCTTGGATAAGTATTATGTTCTTTTCAGAACATTGGCAAAGTATGCTAGTTTCGGATGTATGGAGTATACATTGGACTGGGGCCGATATTGATCTTGGTCAAGATATTATAATCTTATTGTTGTATCTTTCTAAGTCAATATCACTTGTTGATCTTAGATCAAAAGATCTTAATCCTGACATGCTTAGGTTCAATCTCAGGAGTGCTATTCATGTTCTTTAATTTGTTAGTTAAGCCTACTTTTTGGTCAGGGTGATACGTACACTTTGGAAACATAATAGTACAATTGAGCAGGAGCGCTAAACATAGATATGGAATCTATAGCTTCTATCTGGACATAAAAGTGAAACGATAATTTCCTTCGAGCTTGGCTTAATAGAAATAAATGGAAGAGCTCTTGTTTCAATGATTATATTAGCTCACTAAAATATCATTTATAGGAAGCTAATTGTTTTAAAGATAAAATACATTGAGGGGTGAAACGGTAAATTTATCCCTACTCGGTGTAAATCATCTATAGAGGATCTTTGATTATTGGAATTAGAATGATGGTTAAATATTTATAGCGTATCTATATTGTGGAACATATAGAGCATTCTTTATGACTGAGAGTGCAATTCCAAGTTCTATGGTGGATGCAATAAGGAATTGATTAGGGAATGTACTTGGTAAATTCTAGTTTTGGTTATTGGAAGCTTAGTTGTATAGGCCCATGATCCCCATACTAGTTGAGACCATACTGCTTGTAAGATTCAGTTAATTGATTTTAATTAATCAATTATAATTCTAAAATTAGACTATGTCTAGTTTATGAATTTTCACTAAGCAAGGGCTTAATTGTGAAGAAAAGAGATTCTAGGGCTTATTTATTAATTAAGAGACTTTATTAAGTCTAATTAATAAATATATTAAATGGAAATTTTATTTAATGATTAATTTTAATTATTAAATAAATAGTTTTGGCATTTAAGTGGTTGAATTGGAAAAATGTAATTTTTGAGAAAATAAGGAAAAATTGTTGAAAAATGGGAAAATTTCAAAGTGGGGCCCACATCCTATGGCCGGCCACTTGTAGGGAATTTTTCATTTCATTTTTTCAATATTTTAATGCCTAATAATTCTAACCTAAACCTAGGTGGTTGCCTATAAATAGATAGTGATGCCTCATATCAAAAGATTATGAAATTTAAGCCTTCAGTCAAATTTTCCGAGCCATCACTTCTACTTATTTTGAACCACTCTTGTCTCTTCCTCTCTTTATATTTTCATACCCTTTAGTGATAGAGTAAGTGCCCACACACATCAAGTGGTACTCAATCATAGTGTGTAAGGCTGTGAAGAATCAAGTTTCAAGAGAAGGAGATTCAGACTCTGATCTTGGTGATACTCTGCGACAGACAGGATGCAAGGGTTTGAGATCTGAGTGGAAGGAGCTATTATTATTCCGCTGCACCCACTGTAAGGTTTCTGAAACTTTATATGTGTTTATTTAGATTGTTTTAGAGATTCATATTTAGGATGTTAAATAACATACATGGTAGTAAATCTAGATCTTGGTAAAATATATTCCAACAACTGGCCTCAGTGCCATGGTAATGATTTACTTTCATGATATATGGATTTAAAACGATGTTTGTGTTGATTTGGATGGTTTCATGATAGTTTATTGTTGGGTTTTGTGCCCTAAATAAAACTCATTTCAATATAATTAGATTTACTAATAAAGATCAGAAATCACATTCTATGTTGCATGGTTCACATGATTTATTTCATGATTATATTTAATGTATAAATTCTATTAAGTCCAGAACATATGTATTTGTTAATGATTATAGTGTTGTCAGCACAGTGGAATATAATCTTGATTATATGTTCGAAAGTTTAATTCCCTGATTTGTCAGTTCACTTGATTTAGACTGGCATGATAATCAGTGATAGGTATGCTTACACCTTGGATAAGTGTTATGTCCTTTCCAGTGCATTGGGAAAGTTTACCAGTATCGGATGTATGAAGTATACATTGGAAGGGACCGATATTGAACTTTGATTAGATATGATAAATTTACCGTAATATCTATTCAATTCAGTATCACCTAGTTGATCCTAGATCAAATGATCTTAATCTCGATATGGTTAGGTTTGATCTCAAGAGTATTATTCATGTTCTTTGATTTGTTAGTTAAGCCTGCTTTTTGGTCAGGGTGATAGGTACATTTTGGGAACATGATAGTGCAATTGAGTGGGAGCGCTAATCATAGATATGGAATCTATAGCTTCTATTGGTATTTAGAAGTGAAACGATGATTTCCTTTGAGCTTGCTAAAAAGAGATAAATGATAGAGTGCTCATTTTAGTGACTATATTAGTTCACTATAATATCATTTATAGATGGCCAAGTGTTTTAAGGATAAAATACATTGAAAGGGTGTAACGGTAATTTTAACCCTATGCAATGTAGATCATCTATAGAGGATCATTGATTATTGGGATAATAACAATGGATAATTAATAACGTATCTATATCGTGGAACATATAGAGTGTTCTATATGACTGGGAGTGCAATTCCAAGTTCTATGCGTGGATGCCACAAGGAATTAATAAGTCAGAGAATTTACTTGGTAAATTTTTGGTCTGCTTATTGGAAGCTCGGTTATATAGGCCCATGGTCCCCATACTAGTTGAGACCATACTGCTTGTAAGACTTAGTTAATTGATTTTAGTTAATCAATTATAATTCTAAAATTAGACTATGTCTAGTTTATGAATTTTCACTAAGCAAGGGCAAAATTATGAAGAAAAGAGATTCTAGGTTTTATTTATTAATTAAGAGACTTTATTAGTCTAATTAATAAATATATTAAATGACAATATTATTTTATAATTAATTTTTAGTAATTAAATAATTAGAATTGGCATTTAAGTGGTTAAATTGGAAAATTGGCGTTTTTGAGAAAATGAGATGGAAAAATGACCAAATGGGCGTTTTTGAGAAAATGAGATGGAAAATGACCCAATAACAATCCATTGCCGGCCACACTAGTGTAATTTACCATTTATTTTTCTATTATTTTAATGCTAATTAAATCTAACCTACACCTAGGTGGTTACCTATAAATAGATAGTGATGGCTCACACTTAAAAGATTCATGAAATTTAATTTTTAGAAATTTTCCTGAGCCTTCCTTCTCTTTACGCCGAAATAACCTTCTCTTCCTATTCTCTTCATAATTCCATACCCTTGAGTGATAGAGTGAGTGCCCACACATATCAAGTGGTATCTCAATCATAGTGTGTAAGACTGTGAAGAATCCAATCAACAAGAAGGAGAATCGGGCTCAAGAAGGAGAGAAAGAGATCCAGGTTCAGATCTTGATAATGCTCTGCTACAGAAAGGAATCAAGGGCTAGAGATCTAAACGGAAGGAGTCATTATATTTCGCTGCACCCAATGTAAGGTTTTCTTAAACTTTATATGTGTTTATTTCATTGTTTTAGAAATTCATATTAAGATGTTAATGAAACATACTTGTTAGTAAATCTAGATCCTAGTATTATATCTCCAACATTTATGTGCATATTTGATGATTGTGTGGAAATCGCAATGTATGTTGTAAAATATTTTTTGTTTCATTCTGGAAATATATTTACTGCGAAGTAGACAAAAAATTAATGAATTTAGGCTTTTACAAAACCCAATTTGGATTTCTTATGAACTAGTTATGATTTTTTGAATTTTGATGAAAATATTTGAATCAGGAGCACATGTGTGTGCGCGCGGACCCAAGGGAGTCGCTCGGACAGCACGCCTGTTCAGACATGAGCTGACCGAGAATTCTCAAACACACCCCTGTCTGAAGGGGTGCACACGCCGACCTTCCTCGGTGATCAGAGGGTGCTTGCAGCCTTGTCCCTCAGTCAGCATCCCATTTCCGCGCGCGCAGGGGTATGCATTGCATACCCTTGTGCACTAATCTTGTTTTCTTCATATTTTTTGATTCAAAAATGTTTTTTCATTGAAACAAAATTCAAATTTTGTTAGAATTTTGTATAAAATCTAAATTTCCAATTAAAAATCTAATTATCGGAATAAAATTAATTTTTATTTATTTTTTTCAATTATCAGAATAAAATTAATTTTTATTTATTTTTTTCAATAAATTAAATTAGTTTTAGATATTAGTAGGCTGTGTATTTTGGAATTTTGATTTATCACAAAAATAACCTTATGGTTAATTTTTAAAATTTTAGATTATTTTAATAATAAAATCAGATATTACTTATTTTATTATTAAAATTTGAATGATCTTATTTTGATATTAAATTATTTTTTAAGAAAATAATCTAGTTTGAATTTCAAAATTTGCTAACCATACCATTTTTTTTCAAAAATTTGTTATTTTTTGAAATATTTTATTAAATTAAAATTATAATATTTGATAAATGTTAGTTTTAACATTTTATCTTATAAGATATTTTTTTTAATTTAAATTATTTTTTGGCAAAAATAACATGAAGTTTTGAAAATTGGTTAGTTTAGGTTTGAATAGAAATTTTAGGGTTTCTAACTGTTGACCTCGCTTTTAGCCAACGACAGTGAGTCTTATTTAGTAAGCGAAAAGTGATTTCTAGTAATTGATATATAGGAAAGCAATGTAAAGGCACAAGAATTTTATAGAGGTTCAGCCCCGAGCAGTTCGGTAATAGCCTAATCCTCGTTATTTGTATTGACTCAAGAACAAGGAGAAAGGTTCCTTTTCTTATAGCTCTTACAACAATATCTCTGAATATGAATTCTTAGATAATATCTCTAGGGTAAAATCTTTCGTCTTTTGCCCAGTGAGCATGCATCACTATTTATAGGGCTATGAAGTTGGAGAGGAAGTATTTCCCTTCTCGTTACAATCGATATAAGAAGAAAGATTGCATGATAAATGCAGAATACACTGATCGTGGGATTTAGAAAGCTTACCATATCTCTGTGATCTGATCCCCAAGTTATAGGGATTTCTTTGATGACTCATGATGTAAAAGCTGAATTCACTAAATGTTGATTGCTCTGAGCAAATGGCTAATTGCTTTGCTTCAGGCATGCCTATGAGGCATCCTGTTCGGACCATACCCTCCGAGCAGATACTAAAACTTGATTCCACGTGTCACCATCATGTGATGCCACGTCAGAGTGCAAAAATTGGGATAACACTAACCATAAAATTTTCAAACTTATTTTTTTAAAATTGGTAATACCCTAACCATAGAATATCTTATTTTTCAAATTGTTTATTTTTGTAATATTTAATTTATTAAATTATAAGATTAAGAATATAATATGAGAAATATCTAAATTTTAAAATTCAAGATATTATATTATATTATCTTATTAGAAATTGAATTAATTTAAATTTTGAATAAACTTTAATTTTGAAAATTATAACAATCTAAATTTTAAATTCTAGTTAACATATATTTTAAATTTTAAACTTTTTTAAATTTTAAAATAGAGATATCTTAACCTACTTTCCAGTTATTTGTTACTTGTTTGGTTTGTATTGTTGATTATTTAATTATTTATTTATTCAAAATATTTTTACAAACCTATTATTTATTTGATCTAAATTGCTATGATTAACTTGTTGACAGATCCAATGATCTGATTTTAATCATAGTTCAATTGTCAATAGATCTTATAAATAATTTGTAACAGGTAAATTTTGCAATTTCTTTCATTTGTGTAAATCTAGTATCATAATAAGGCCTATCCAAATCATTTGACCTGTGTGAGCCTATATGTTTTCTTTTGGGCTTAGATGCATATAGGAAGCCTATTTAAATTTTATTAATTAAATAGACTAGGTTGCTAAAATAAAATTTCACTTAAATAATTTTATTTAGACCCAATTAGAATTAGGCTTATTCAATGAATAATAATTATTTATTTAAAGGTTAAATTCCTCTCCTTTGGGCCTTGTGTGAGAGTTAGGGGGTCATAGCAGTGGGTACGACATACTGAACCCAGCCCTCCCTCACATAAACCACCCAAATTGTGAAGGCTCATTTGCCTTATTTAAATAATTGTATTAGGTTAATTATATTTGTCTAACCTAATTAAAATTAAATTAGCAACATAATTAACTTTAAAATATATGGAATTTATTTTTCATTGAATATTTTAAAGTTAATTTTAGAAAAACACTTAGTTAATTGAGATATATTCTAGATAGTTAATTCTAGTAACTAATTATATTTTCTAATATTTAAATAGGAAAATATTTTAAGTTAAATTAGAATATTTTTTGTAGTATTAAATTAGAATTAATAATTAAGTTTATTTTATAGTTGATTATTTAATTCTTATATATAATACATTTAATAAAATTGAAATCTAAATATTTAAGCTGATTTTATTCTTGACACTTAAATATTATTATTTTCACAATATTTAATTAAATAGAAAATTATTTTAAGTTGGAAATTTTAATTTCGGAACAACTCAAATTTGAATAATTTTCAAATTATATTTTGTTTTATTAATCATTTTTTAATGAATTCAAAATTGCATTATTTAAATGCAGATAATTTTTCATTTTTTTTTTTGAAAAATAGATTAAAGTTGAAAATTAATTATTTTCAATTAATTTTAGACCAACTTAAATCAATATATTTTTCATTAATGATTAATTAAAATAAATAGACTAAAATATATTATAATTAGAAAATAAAGTAATTAGTTAGTGAAAGTCTAGATGGTTATTTTTTGTTTGCTTGAAGTATTTTTCTAGTTATATTTAATTAAATAGAAAATTAATATTTAAGTTGATTTTAATCATGATACTTAAATATTTGATAATTTTCTTAATATTTAATTAAATAGGAAAATTATATTTATGTTGAAAATTAATTTTTTTTTAATTAATTTTGGATCAACATAAATTAGATAAATTTTTTAGGATTTATTTTATTTTATTTTATAGCATTTTTGAAAAAGGTTTTTTTTAAATACATTATTTTTCGAATTATGCAATATATATTTTTAGAAAATTAAATTTGAGTTAAAAATTAATTTTTTAATTAATTTTGAAACAACTTAAATTGAATATTTTTCGAAATATTTATTGAAAATTATTAGTAAGATGGAAAATAATTTGATTTATTTTCAGATCCATCGAAGTATAATTTTATAAATATTAAATTAAAATTTATATTTAGAATTTTATTCTAAATTAAAAATTTTAATTAAATAAATATATATTTAAAATAAACAGATTAAAATAAATATTAGAAGAAAATACACTTTAAATAATGAGCTTTATTATAAGGACATTCAATCTCCATTGTTGGTTCTACATAGTTCTTGTTTTGGTGAGTAATCTTCCCTAATGGAAGAACGTTCATTAGCAATTTAAGGTCGTAGAATCTCGAAAGATAAGTATTATTTGTAAGTGTTTATTCTTAGTATGGATCGCCCTAATAATGGAGACTATAAGTAAGACTTACAAAAGTATGAAACAATGGTAGAAGCTCATAAGATAGAATGGCCTTGACTCTCGCCGAAACGGGACAACGCTGGATTCTCATCTTGATCGAATAAAAGGTTGCTAGAATGTTTATCATTTTAGATTACCTGACAACTCTATTCAATGGATGGTATCTTTGACTCTTGCCTAAACAGGACACTGATATCAGTTTGTTGAAAACCTTAGAAATTATTTAGGATTGTATGTTTTAGTATTTTTGCTTGTCATTCCTACTTTCTAAATGCTAATAATTTCTGAATATGATTTTGTGTTAAACCTTATTTGATTTCTATTTATTGTTATTTGTAGTATCCAACATGACAACGACCAACCCCATGGTGTCACTGTTGACTGATAACAAGCTCAATGGAGCTAACTTTATCAAATGGAGAGAGAACATTAACATTGCTCTCATTGGTGAGAATGCCCTGTTTGTGTTGACTGAAGAGGCTCCTAAGCAGCCAAATGAGAATGCAACCAAGGCGGTGAAAGAAAAGTTCGAGCGTTGGCAGAATGCCAACAACAAAGCTCGATACTTCATGCTGTCTAGCATGGTCGACACCTTGAAAACAAGGTTTGCAAACACTCTCACGGCTGCAGAAATCATGAACCAGTTAACTGAACTGTTCGGGATGGCATCTATTCAAGCTCGCTTTAAAGCAACTAAGAATTTCATCAATGCACGGATGAAACCTCATCAGAGCGTGCGTGATCACTTTCTCTAGATGACTAGTTAGTTCCAGGAAGTTGAGAATCATGGAGCTGTTATAGATTAGACAACTCGAGTGAGTTTGATCTTAAACAGTCTGACTCCAGCCTTTCTGCCCTTCACTTCAAATTATGTCATGAACAAGTTGAAGCTTGACTTTCACGAGTTAATAAACGACCTTCAAACTTTTGAAAATTTGATTGGAGGACCTCAGAAAGGATGAGCTAAAGCTCCTAATTTTGGGAATGCTAATGGTGCGGCTAAGACTGAAGCAAATATTGCATCTACTTCCAAACCCAACAACAAGAAGAAGTGGAAGAATAGCAAGAAGCTTGTTAAACATTTATAATAGTTAAAGAGAAAAAGGCTGCTAATCCCGATGGAAAGCCAAAAGGAAAATTCTTCTATTGCAATGAAAAAGGCCACTGGAAACCCCAATGCCCTATGTTTCTAGCAAGGAAACAAGGTATTGCTTTCTATGCTATAAACTCATGTGTTTTAGAGAATTATTATCCCCTTGGGTTATTAATTCTGAATCTACTAAACATGTTTGATTTTCTTCTTATTTTAGCTCCAGCTGCTTAAACTTGGATTGTTATCCTAGAGAGTTGAGTCGGATGGTTGAACAGATGGGTGGAGATTGTCCAAGATTGAAGATGAAGCTCATAATTTTCTATTTATAATTTTTGAATTAATTGTTTTAATTTATGAACAATTTGATTTCAATTATTGGTTTGAGATTTTTATTCCCTATTTTTCATATTATTGTAGACAATTCATTTTTTTGAGAATATTATAATAAAGTTTTCTCTTTTGGTAATGAATTGTATTTATGAGTTGAGCTTCATATTTTTTTATCTTGTGTATGCCAATGCCAATTATATTTATATGTTTATAATGTTTGTATGTGTTTATGTTTTATTATTGATACAAAATTTATGGTATATTCATCTCTGCAAAGAGCTAATACCACATAAACACTTAGAATTTTCAATTCAATGTTTATGAATAATTGTTAATTCTTAAATAATTGTTAAGATTTTGTTTAATAAAAGATCTTTTGATCTGCTAGGGGTGGAAGAAGTTAAGAATAATATATGCAGTTAAACGATCTTTTATATTTTTGAACTCTTGATTATATTCATCACTCCACATGATCTCTAGAACACTTAGGGGTGGATAAAGCTATTGACATATGTAGTTCATTTTGAACTTTAGAAAATGCTCAATATACCACAGTATCTCTATAGCACACATATTTTGATTAAAACATGGATGTAATATAATGAACAAATTAGAAAATTATTAGAACTTATTTTGATCCTATATTTCTGTTCCAATTAATATATTACTGTAGTAATAAAATAGATACCAATAAAGTTCTTGGACATAGTATCACAGTACCTTATTTAAGTGGGAGAATTTTAAAATTCTAAGCCTATATTTTCTGGATGACACTTGTGATAGCTAACTATGTTATGCTCATGATGAGAACTTTAGAATATAACTGAGAAAGTAAATATAACCATTCATATGGATAGAAATAACTTATCAGAATTTTGAGAATAAGATAGTAGAATTTTGCATAGTCTATTCGAATGACTTAGGCAAAATTCCTTATCCTCATGAAATATTTTATGGTATCTCTAATGATTACTTAATCTTAAGCAAGTATTCTACATTAATTAATGTTAATACTAGATTGCTATGTGTTGCCCCTGATTTTGCCCAATGTACGTGGACCAACCAGACAAGGACACATGGACACAAGGGTTTTAACACTCAAATTAATAGCCAAGTCTTTGTAAAGAAAGGCATTATCCTGGATATGCCTCCCGGAGAAAGCATGCAAGGTTTTCTATGCTCCTGGAGATCAAGGTGGCATCAAAGCATCTCCGGGAGATGGCAGGCTTCCTCTGAGCAGTCATCTCGCATTTAATGCCGCGTGGGTGGAGGCGTGTTGGAACTCCCACACGTAATAAAGTATGACGGCACAACCCCTGATCTGCACCTACAAGACTATGACCACTTAAGTCTAATGACGGCTACTCTGTGAAGAATCACATCAGTCAAAAGAGAATAAGGACAACCCACATAAAATCCCTACAGCACCTAGGGATTTGACCATGCATTACCCATGGTATATTCATTGGGAATACGCAACTTTACTGGTAGTTACAGAAATACATGTACTATAATTCTGGGGATCACCCCACAAAAACACTATAAATACCCCCTCAAAGCTCATTAATGGGGGTCGAGAATTCTGGGTTGCATAAGTGCAAAGTGAGTAAATACTCACCAAGAACATTCTCTGTATTAAATACAATCATAAATATACAGACTCGTGGACTAAGGCTCATTAACACCCCAACCACGTAAAAATCTCTCTTCTAATTTCTTACAGCTCTATAAACTCTTATTATTTTATTGATTGCCGAAAACCTCTGTCAACATTTTGGTGCTTTCATTGAGAGCTGAAGAAAGCTTCTGTAAACACACAATACATTATAATAATGGTGGAGACTCGAAGCACTCATCAACCTCGCCCTCTTGAAGATGCTCAAGACCCTAATGAGGAAGACGTGGCCTCAAGGGCAGCAGAGGGTTCCGAGGAAGAAGAAGGAATTCCTGACGATGATTACGAGGGAAACCTCGACGAGTACGCCTACGATGAAGGTAGCTACTCGGAATTGGTGCTCTTAAGACAAAAGGCTGTCGATCATGAAGCTGAGATCGCAGCCCAAAAAGCACGAAACCAAAAGATGCAATAGGTAATGTTGGCCATGCAAAAAGCCATGGAGGCCGCTGGAATCCACATGCATCGCAAAGCCATGTCTGCTGGACTTGGAAAGGAACCAGAGGAATCCTCGCCAAGTACCCAAAGGCAAAAATCTAGGGAACCAAGCCCCATAAGGTATCCCGTTGAGGAGAACCAAAAGAAAAACCCTACTTCGACCCCCGGAAAAAAGAAAAAAGTACAAGATCCGCGAAAGGTCCGCCCAGATTTCCTGAAATGGAAAGGTCCGCAGAGGGGCAGACTACAAAAAGGGAGTCTTGGCCCTCAGGATCGAGAGGACTGAAAAAGCGTTTCCGTGCACCAGGAGCCCGGAGGAAGAATAAGAAGAGGACAGAAATGTCCTCCTGTTGATTTGAGGAATCAAATCAATGGGAATCAATGTGACCTCCGGGATCACCTTGACCAAAAGAAATACGGCCCCGCGGTCTCCACGGGGATGTTAAACGAAGGAATCATGGCGGAACTCGCCATACTCCGAAAAGATATCGCCCGAGTCTCCGGGAGACAGAAGGGCGACGACTCCGACTCAGACTGTGAGGACCGGGAGCCATGTGCCAAGCACATCCTGGAAGTAGAGCTCCCCAAGAACTTTAAGATGCTTGCCCTTCTCCAGGCAGGCGTACAGGGACTCCATTCTGGAACGAACTACAACAGGAAGGAGCTGCAAACCATCAGGATTTCCAGAAGAGAGTCCAAAAATACATCAATCTTGAGGAGGCTCAAATAGTGGACTATGGAGGATATTATCCCACCGTGATAGCAGGGTATGTGCCCGGAGCCCAGCCATCGGGCACTGTGCCAACAGCAGCTCCACCGATGAGCGGCATACAATTCTCTGCTACTACTGGATATAGCCAGGGCCAGGCCTTGGCCCCCGCATCGTCCCATTTTGGAAATCCCTTGGGGACAATGGACAAGCCCCCTCGCACTCCGCTCCAACTGCCAGCCTGGCCGGTCCTTCCCAGGGCTCGAGGAGTAAAAGGTCCTCCAAATGCAGCACCCGGACGGAGGAAAAGCGACAAAAAAGGGGGTACACTCCCCAGCATACCCAGTACACGGAGTTGACGGACTCCCAAGAACGTGTGTACTTTGCTACTAGGCAAAATACACACTACCGGAGACCACCTCCTCTGTACAAGGATAGTTCCTGGAGGGACCCCAACAAGAGATGCGAGTACCAGAACGACATTGGGCACAGCACCAATGAATGCAAAAATCTCAAAGACGAGATCGAAAACTTAATCCGATTGGGACACCTTTACGAGTGGATCAAGAATCGGTTGCCCCATCTCAACCCGGGTCAGGCGGCTGGAGCTTTGTCACAGGGAACACCAGGGGGTGCGACAGGAGTATTGGCTCCTATTGTTCCCCCTGGAGATGCCCATCATATCTCCGGTCTGCCACCCAGACCTAACGGGAGAGTGGCCATGATCTCGGGAGGACCCCATATCGGAGGAACTACCCGCAAAGAACTGAAGCGGTATGCAGGGGCCGTGAAACACAATAAGGTTTGGGAAGTTACTCAACTCCCAGCTCAAAGGCCCCGGCTGATGGATCAACCCATCACATTCACGGAAGAAGACACTAAGATGGTGCGTTTTCCCCACCATGACCCGTTGGTCATAGAGACCCCTATCGCCAATAAAGTGGTGGCCAAAGTCCTGATCGACAACGGGAGTTCTGTGAATTTGCTTTTCAAAGAAGCCTTTACTGCAATAGGCCTGACGGACCGAGACCTCTCACCAAGTGGTTCCCAACTCACAGGGATTAATGGAACAACACTTATCCCAATGAGGAAGGTGAGACTTCCAGTCACCTTGTGCCGGGACACCCCGCAGAGCACGTTCAAGTATTGTACTTTCGTGGTGGTGGACTGCCCGACAGCATACAATGCAATCCTCGGCCGACCGGCCTTGGTAGACTTTGGCGCAGTCACATCAATACGGCACTTGTGCCTGAAGTTCCCAACTCAGGAAGCTGGGATAGGGACGGTGAGAGGAAATCAAGGGGAGGCGAGGCAATTCTACAATGTTGCCACCCACCTACCCGTGCTGATGGTCCGAGAAACTATTGAGCCAGAAATGGCTGAAGAAGACGAGTTGGATCCCCGCGTGGGGTCTGAAAAAATCGTAGAACCAATGGAAGACGTCGAGGAGGTATCAGTGTGTGACCTCGACTCCAGCAAGGTACTCCGGCTAGGAAAGAGCCTAGACCCGGAGGAAAAGGAAAAAATAATAAAGACACTGAAGGGCGCCATTGACGTTTTTGCATGGTGCCAAGAGGACATGACTGGTATAATTCCCCACGTCATCACCCATGTACTCAACGTCAACCCGGACATGCCGCCGGTCCAACAAAAGCGACGACCCCTCGACTTAGTGAAGGCTGAGACCTTAGAGAAAGAGGTGGATAAGCTTTTAACGAACGACATTATCCGCGACGTTTACTACCCGGAATGGCTAGCCAATCCGGTCCTGGTGCCGAAGCCTAACGGAACCTGGCGAGTTTGCATAGACTTCACTGATCTAAACAAGGCTTGTCCAAAGGACTGTTTCCCTCTGCCCAGGATCGACCAGATGGTAGACGCCACTTCAGGAATCAAGTTACTGTCGTTCATGGACGCGTACGCCGGTTGCAACCAAAATAAAGATGCACACGACAGATCAAGAGTGCACTAGCTTCAGGACCGATAAGGGGGTATACTGTTACCTAGTCATGCCTTTCGGGTTGAAGAACGCTGGTGCAACCTATCAAAGAATTGTCAACCGGATGTTCAAAGGCCTCCTGCGGCGAAACATGGAGGTGTACGTAGACGACATGTTAATCAAGTCTAAAGCATGCAATAGCCACGCAGACGACTTAGAAGAATGTTTTGAGGTAGTCTGAAGATACGGAATGAAGCTCAACCCAAAGAAATGTACCTTTGGTGTCAAATCAGGAAAGTTCCTGGGCTTCATCGTCAACCAGAGAGGGATTGAGGCAAACCGAGAGAAAATTCAAGCTCTCCTGAGCATGCCATCCCCCAAGAAGCATAAAGACGTGTAGAGCCTAACCGGAAAGGTTGCTGCCCTGAGCCGTTTTATCTCCCGGCTACAGACAAGTGCATTCCTTTCTTCACCATTCTGAAAAAGTGCCAAAAGTTCGAATGGTCTGACGAGTGCGAGGAGGCATTCAAAAAATTGAAAGAGCACATGGCCAAGCCTCCAATCCTGTCAAAACCCGTTCTCAGAGAGGACCTGTTCTTGTACTTGGCCGTCTCTGAGCACGCGGTCAGCGCGACCTTAGTCTGGGAAGAAGAGAAAACTCAACATACCGTGTACTACATCAGCAAACACATGATATTGGCAGAAACGCGGTACCCCGTCATCGAAAAGCTAGTTTTCTGCCTCCTAATTGCCTTAAGAAAATTGAGGCCTTATTTCCAAGTGCACCCAATCAAGGTGTTGACCAATCACCCACTCCAGCAAGTCCTGCAAAAGCCAAAGGCATCCGGAAGGCTCCTCAAATGGGCGATGGAGTTAAGTCAATTCGACTTGCACTACATACCCCGTATCTCCATAAAGGGACAAGCGTTGGCGGACTTCATCACCGAATGTAATGAAGCCGAGGCAACCGCGAACGCGCCGGTACCGTCGGTCCCCACATGGAAAGTATTTGTGGACGGAGCCTCCAATGAAAATGGATCCGGAGCAGGGGTTGCAATGATATCCCCGAGCGGACTTCGACTCCAGGCAGCCCTACGGTTCGACTTTTCAGCTTCAAACAACGAAACCGAGTATGAAGCCTTGATAGCAGGGCTGAGATTAGCAAAGGCTGTGGGGGAAAAAAGAGTAGACGTCTACAGTGACTCCCAACTGGTCGTGAACCAGATATCGAGAGAGTATCAAACGCGCGGCGAAAGAATGGCCGCATATGTAACGATAGTCCGAGAACTGCTGCACGAGTTCACGGACTATAAAGTAGAAAGAATCCCTAGGGAAAAGAACGCTCTCGCAGACTGCCTGGCTAAGTTAGCATCAGACAGTGAAATTGAAGGACTGGGGGTAGTACCCGTGGAACGCTTGGCAGAGCCAAGCATCAAAATGAAAGAGGCCATAGCAACGGTTGGGCAAGAACCCAACTGGATGGTCCCCATCATAGAATACATAACAAAAGGTGAGTTGCCCCAAGAAAGGGCACTGTCCAGAAAGATTCAGTATCAGGCTCATCGTTATGTAATGATGGATAAAATTCTCTACCGAAGAGGACTCAGCATGCCTTATTTAAGGTGTGTATCGGACCCTGAAGCTAGGCAAATTATGCTAGAGGTCCATGAAGGGTTCTGTAGAGATCATACAGGAGGACCAAGTCTCTCAAAGAAAATATTGAGACAAGGATACTTCTGGCCAACAATGAAAAAATATTACATAGACTACGTCCAAAAATGTGATTCGTGCAAAAGGTTCGCGAACATACCGAGAGCTCTTCCCAAGGAGATTACCCTGATGACTAGCCCCTGGCCCTTCGCGGTCTGGGGGATAGATCTTATTGCGTCCCTGCCAACAGGAAAGGGAGGAGTAAAGTATGCAATAGTAGCAGTAGACTACTTCACCAAATGGACGGAGGCTGAGCCAATGAAGACTATAACTGCTAAAAAAGCACTAGACTTTGTTATTAAAAACATAGTGTGTCGATATGGCTTGCCTCAAAAAATAGTCTCTGACAATGGAAAGCAATTTGATTGTGAAGAATTCACTGACTTCTTCAACCAACACGGAGTCGTAAAAAGCTTCTCCGCGGTGGCAAGGCCGCAAACAAACGGACAAGCAGAAGCAGTCAACAAAATTCTAAAGGTCACCCTGAAGAAAAAGCTACTGGCCTGCAAAAACAATTGGCCCGAGGAGTTGCCAAGAGTGTTATGGGCCTACCGGACGACCCCCGGAACCACAACCGGCCACTCACCATTCTCAATGGCGTACGGTTGTGAAGCAATGGTCCCGGTAGAAACGTTATTCCCGTCCCACAAGAGAACGACTTACGATCCAGCTACAAACCAAGCTTTATTACAGGAAGTGCTAGATCAAGTTGAAGAACTCCGGGACGAGTCACAAATACGAATGGCAGCTTATCAAAAGAAGGTGACCAAATATTTTAACTCCAAAGTTAAAAACAGAAAATTCACTATTGGGGATATGGTCTTAAGAAGAGTCTTCCCAGCCACCCAAGAACCCGAAGTGGGGGTACTTGGGCCAAATTTGGAAGGGCCATATGAAATCGAGGACGAAATCGGCTCCGGAACTTATAAGCTAAAAAGGATGGATGGAACCATTGTGCCAAGGGCCTGGAACGCCGATCACCTCTGAAAATATTATCAATAGTCCAAATGTGTAGCTTTGGCTTTGTTTAAAGGATTTGTACCGTCTAAGTGTATGCAACCTCTGTATTTTAAATAAAACTGAGTGCCTTAAAAACAAAGTTTTCATGCCACTCAGGGGGGTACTAAAGCATACCACACGGACAGATGAAAAACAAGACGAAAGTAAAATATCCTGACCCAAAGGGCAGGTCCAAAAAGAAAAGATTATGCATCAAAAAGGATCATATGTATAAATATCCTGACCCGAAGGGCAGGTCCAAAAGAAAGAATATGCATCGATAAAAAAAATCATGTATATAAAAATCCTGGCCCTAAGGACAGGTCTAAAAAAATATATATACATACAAAGGGCCCGGGGACAGGCCTTAATTGTTGTCTCCCCTTAGAAAATAAGGCAGCTATTATGATAAAGATTGTCTTAAACAAAAGAAAAATAGTTGTAAATTAAAAAAAAAAAAGAGATAAGAAAAAGCTTGGTGAAGTGAGCTGGATTCAAACGGCCTAATCAATGCGAGGAGGAAGGCAAGGACCAATACGCGCCTCAAGCATGGCGTCAAGTTTCTTCTTCTTCTCTCGAAATTTGGCAATCATCTCCTCAGGTTTGGGGTAGAAGTCAAGCTTGATTCTCTGGCCATTTACTGACCAGGCCCTGTAGACGCCATCATCAAAGCACTTGATACAACGCTTGCAGGAAATAGGGAAGAGGAGCTCATCTCTCTTAGCCTTCTTTAAGGCTTGATCTCTAAAGTCCTTGAGCTCCTTCATCTCCACGACTAAGTTAGCCCTGGACTCCAAGTCCGCCTGGTGCAATTCCTCTAAGGACCTCACCTTGGCGGCCATCTCGTCTAGGGCCTCCCTGGCCTCCCGAAGCTCGCGTTTTGCCTTGGCAGTAGCCTCGCCCTCCGCCCTCAGGGCCTCCCGGTGCCTCGCCTCCAGCCGATCCCTCCGAAGGACCTCCTCTCAGAGCATCGCCTCCGCCTGGGCTTCCCTTTGTTTAGCCTCCTCCTCGAGCTTCGCCTTAGCAAGAGCGTCCTTTCGCTCAACCTCCTCCTGGAATGCCCGCCTTTCAGCAGACAGGTCCTGCAGGATCTTCACGACCTCGTCTATGCCCCCAAATTCGGACAAGACGAAGCCATGATTAACTATGGTCTTTGAAAGGTGGTTGGTCTCCGCAGTAATCTGGAAAGGGAACTAAGAGTGAGAATGAAAGCCTTAAGTAAAATATTGAGGAAAGAAATAAATCAGAAAGTACTTAGCGCAGCCAGGGCATGGCTGATGTCCTGAACCTGGTAGACGGAGTTCAAGGATGCACAAGCAGCGTACCGTTTAGGCAGGAATCGAGTCAGATGGGAGACGTACTCACTGGTCATCTCGGAGGCAAAAGGGGCCAAGGTGGGCCCGAGGAAACGGTGAACCAGTCCGTCAGGGGGTCCATGTTCAGATCCCACGGATTCCAAAAGTTCTGCTCGTTAAGAGAGTTTTGCAACTCCTCTCGTAAAACCCTCCTCAAGGCCTCCACCTCAGCGTGCCCCCGAGTGTACTCGTCAAGGGCATAATAATATTTGGCTATCCGAAGCTCCTACCTCTCCTCATCTCCGGGGACTGGAGTCAGCACAATGCCATGAGGCACTGTATACTCCTCTGCCTCGGGGGGATATCGGAGTCATGACTCGGGGCCGGAGTGTCCACCCTCCGCGGGCGTTTAGAAGACTCTTCAGCTACCATCTTGTCTCGATGTGATGAAGGCTGAGAAGTGGCTCACAGTGATTGAGCAGTGGTAATGATCGAGTCACTTGCGCCACTTTCCAGTTGTAGGAGGATGCCCTCATGTGGTGGGAGTTGATAACCCTCACTTGGGACGTCACAGTTATGACCTGGGAAGAATTTTGGGAGTTGTTTAACTCCAAATATTACAATGAAGCCGTCCGCAGTGCTAAGCGGAAAGAGTTCACTGAGTTGGTTCAAACTGAGGGGATGTCGGTTACTGAGTATACTACAAAATTTGATCGTCTAGCCAAGCTCGCCGTAGGTATCGTGCCAACTGACTTTAGCAAGAAAGAAAAGTATTTGGCCGATTTAAATGTAAAGATCAGGCATGATCTGGTGATCACCACTAATGAAGCAACCACATATGCTGAAATGGTTGAAAAAGCTTTGAGAGCCGAGGGTGCTGTGAAATTCCTTCAGGAGCCCCGAGTTACTCCGAGTGTTGGTGGAATCCCCACTTTTCGTACTCCTGTGTATGGTAGGGATGGTGGTGACTCCACCACTGATCAGAAAAGAAAGGTTACCTCGGCATCAAGTGGTTCAGGGCAAAGTAAGCGATTTCGTGGAAACCAAGGTAGAGGTGAACGCCATGGTTACACTTACCCTGAGTGCCCATGTTGCAAGAAACATTACCCGGGAGAGTGCAACTGGAAGACATGCTTTCTGTGTGGCATGGTGGGGCATTTCAAGAAAGATTACCCTGAGGAAAAGAAAGAAGAGCGGAAAGCTGAGGTAAAATCGGTACCTGCTTGAGTGTTCGCTATCACCCAAGCTGATGCTGCAACCAGTCCTTCTGTTGTGACAGGTCAGCTTCCCGTCAATAACTCCTTGTATACTGTATTATTTGATTCGGGAGCTACACATTCATATATAGCCACGAGAATAATTGATCTTTTGGGTAGGCCTTGTGATGTTTTAGAAAGAGGGTTTGGAACCGTAATGCCTAGTGGGGAGTTGGTTATCTCTAATAGGCGCATTAGGTCTATGCCGGTTAGGATCGAGGATAGGAAGTTGAGCGCTGACCTTATAGAATTGGAATTAACTAAGTTTGACATCATACTTGGGATGGATTTTCTATCCAAGTATTCGACCAGTATAGATTGTAAGCGGAAAATGGTGACTTTTCAGCCAGAAGGTGAAGATCCATTTGTCTATGTTGGATCAGTTCAGGGGTCTCAAATCCCGATTATTTCTGTATTGACGGCTAGAGATCTACTACACAGTGGATGTGTAGGATTTTTCGCAGTGGCGATTGACTCCAGCAGACCCAAAACATTTGGGCTTGAGGTAGTCAGTGTGGTAAAAGACTTTCTCGACGTGTTTCCCGAGGAATTGCTGGGATTGCCGCCACAACAAGAAATTGATTTCGTAATTGATCTGGCACCTGGAGCCGAACCTGTTTCTAAAGCTCCATATAGAATGGCTCCAGCAAAACTCAAGGAACTTAAGTTACAGCTTCAGGGGATGCTTGATATTGGGTTAACCCGACCTAGTGTATTGCCGTGGGGAGCTTCGGTTCTGTTTGTGAAAAAGAAATATGGTTCCCTCAGAATGTGTATTGATTATCAGGAGCTAAACAAGTTGACAATTAAGAACAAGTACCTGTTACCCAGAATCGATGATTTGTTCTATCAACTTTATGGAAAGACACTGTTTTCGAAGATTGATCAACGATCTGGTTATCATCAACTCAGAATTCGGGAAGAGGACATACCAAAGACTGCTTTTCGAACTAGATATGGGCACTACGAGTTTCTGGTAATGTCATTCGGATTGACTAATAGTCCTGCAGCTTTTATGGATCTTATGAATAGGGTATTCAAGGATTTCCTCGATAACTGCGTTATAGTGTTTATCGATGACATCCTTGTATACTCTCAGTCAGAAGAGGAGCACGAGCATCATCTTCGAATGGTATTGGGACGACTTAGGGATCACAAGTTGTATGCAAAGTTCAAAAAGTGCGATTTCTGGTTGGCTGAGGTATCTTTTCAAGGACATATTGTTGGAAAGAATGGGATTATGGTTGACCCAGCAAGGTTGAGTCAGTGAAGAATTGGCCGAGGCCAAAATCTGTGACAGAGGTTCAAAGTTTTCTCGGTTTAGCAGGGTATTATCGACGTTTTGTCGAGGGATTTTCTAAAATCTCTATGCTCCTAACTGAGTTGACTAAGAAGAATCAGAGATTTGTGTGGTCAGATAAATGCGAAATAAGTTTTCAAGAGTTGAAGCAACGTTTGATAACAACTCCATTGTTAGCTTTTGTTGGAATTATTTTACCAGGATCTAGATTTACTAACAAGTATGTTTGATTAACATCCTAATACGAATTCTAAAATAATGAAAATAAACACATATAAAGTTTAGAAAACCTTACAGTGGGTGCAGCGGAATATTATGACTCCTTCCATTCCGATCTCTAGCCCTTGATTCTTTTCTGTAGCAGAGCATAATCAAGATCTGAATCTGGAACTTCTTTTCTCCCTCTTTGATGCAGATTTTCCATAGTCTTACATACTATGATTGAGATACCACTTGATGTGTGTGGGCACTACTCATTCACTCAAAGGAATTCAAAATTTAGAGAGAAGAAAAGAGAGAGGGGCGTGTGGCATTTTCTGAGAGAAAACCAATGATCAAAGTTGTGTGTCAGTTCTTTTTTTCCTGAAGCCAACACTTTCTATTTATAGAATACCCTCTAGGTTTAGGTTAGAATTGTATGGAATTAAAATAATGGAAACTACAAATGGTATTTTTTGTGCATAGTGGCCGGCCATACAAAGGGTATTGGGCCTCATTTTGCAACTTTCACATTTTGTTATTTTCCATTCCCATTTTCTCAAAAATGCCAATTTTCCAATTTAACCTTTTAAATACCAATTCTAATTATTTAATAACTTAAAAATAATTAATAAATAATATTGCAATTTAATATATTTATTAATTTAGACATATAAAGTCTCTTAATCAATAAATAATCCTAGAATCTCTTTTCTTTACAATTTTGCCCTTGCTTAGTGAAAATTCATAAAGTAGACATAGTCTAACTTTTAGAATTATAATTGATTAATTAAAATCAATTAACTCAGTCTTACAAGCAGTATGGTCTCAACTAGTATGGGGACCATGGGTCTATATAAACGAGCTTCCAATAAGTCGAACCGAATTTACCAAGTAAATTCCCTAACTTATTAATTCCTCATTGAATCCACACTTAGAACTTAGAATTGCACTCTCAATCATATAGAACATGCTATATGTTCCATGATATAGACATGTCATTAGTTATCCATTGTTATAACCCTAATGTGATCAATGACCCTCTAATATATGATCTACATTGAAAAGGCACTACTGTTACCGCTACACCTTCAATGTTTTTTATTCTTAAAACACTTAGCTCCGTATAAATGATATTTCAGCGAAGTGAAATGAGATCTCCACCACTTATTTATGTTTAGCCAAGCTTGAAGGATATCATCGTTTCACTTCTAAGTTCCTATAGAAGTTATAGATTCCATATTTATGGTAGCGCTCCCACTCAATTATACTATCATGTTCCCAAAATGTACGTATCACCCTGACCCAAAAGTAGGCTTAACTAACAAATCAAAGAACATGTATAGTACTCTTTTCATCGAACCTACCCATATCAGGATTAAGGTCATTTAATCTAGGATCAACAGGTGATATTGAATTGAATAGATATTATGGTAAGTTTTAATATCTCTAATAAAAGTTCAATATCGGTCCCTTCCGATGTATACTCCATACATCCGATACTGGTAAACTTTGCCAATGTCCTGGAAAGGACATAACACTTTTCCAAGGTGTAAGAATACCTATCGCTAATTATACCATGTCAGTCTAAATCCAGTGTTCTGACAAATCAGGGAATAAATTTTTGAACATATAATTAAGATTATATTTCACTGTGCTGACAACACTATAATCGTTAACAAACTCATATGTTCTGGACTTAAAAAGAATTCATACATTATATACATATAATCATGAAATAAATCATGTGAACCATGCAACATAAAATGTTATTTCTGATGTTTATTAATAAGTAAATCTTATTATATTGAAATGAGTTTTATTTAGGGCACAAAACCCAACAAACTCACACTTGCACTAATATAAAACAAAATGTGCATTTCAAATAATCATTAACACCTTGATGTACAAATCAAGTGTAGTAGTAGTAAACTCCTCGTAATAGGATCTGGCAGGTTGAAATAACAACAACTTTTTCTCCACCATTACTTTCCCTTAATCACAAAATCCTTGATATTGTGAAATTCCTCTCTATATGTCTAGTCTTTTTTGATACTGGATTCTATACCTTTGGCTACTACTTTTGGTTATTCAGGAAATAACACTAATAGTTAAGACAGGTTGGAACGGTGCCACAATTGTATAGAACTTTCCTTAGACTGAATAAGTATCTTTCCTGCAACTTTAACATTCAGTCTCTCTCTGGTAGACTAAGAGATTTTAGATAGGTTTTTACACTTCTCAAAAATCACTACTCCACCCCCAAAGTAATCACCATCTTATCATTAGACTTTCTAGCACAAAGGCAAGTCTTGAAATCTGATGTGGTGTAGTCTAAGAGTTTTAAAACCACCCTTATTGAGTAACATATGGTTCCTCTTCTTAATCTTATAATTTACTTGATTGTCCTCCAATGTTCTTCTCCTGGATTAATCTGATACCTACTCATTACTCCCACTCAATAGCATACTAAAGCATATCTGAGACCTCTCACTGTTGATTTAAGAAATTCTTTCATGGCTTTATCTTCTCTGGAATATTTGAGACTTTTCCTTAGATAAATAAAATGCTTCTATAGATTGCCATTGGAAAGAAAATGCTTCAGCATCTTATGCTTGCATTAGAGTAAGTAATTACCAGGTATACCACAAGCCATAGGTTTAGATAAACTCAAACCTAAAATACTAGGAACAGGAAGTTTTGTTAAGTCCATTGAATAGACTTATGAACGAAAATTTCCTTTCATGTGCTTGTAATAGAAAACTTTAGGTTACTCCATGTGAATGGATCAAATCATAGTTATATTGGCTTTCTTCTTAGTTTCTTATCTTGACAATCCATTACTTGTTTAAACTCACAATGGATTTTAATCACTAGTATCTTCCAAGTCATGAGAAGGTAAAGTTCCTTGAAACTCTCCCACTACGACAAGGTACCGTGAATTATGTCTAAGAAAACTAAATGGTATTGACCTCTTCGGTTGTGTTAAGACAACAGAGGCAGTGGGATCATCTTGTAACGAATAAGATGATAGAACACTTATGGAATCAAGAAAAAATATCTCCTTTATTTGCTACTTTATTTTCAGACTTAGTCATTTTCTTAGAAAAGCAGTATGTGTTTAAACAAACACTTTCTTATCTAATGACTACGGGATGGTCCACCCCTAATCTCTTAGTATAGCTAACAAACATGCAAACCAGGGTTAGCAGTTCTAGCTATTCTTAAGACTTCGATTAGGTCATCCATGAATCTAGTAATTATTTACATTAAGTATACAACCATTGCATTATTCTGAAATTTTATTACGATAGAAGGATTTAGGCAACAACTAGTAACTAATCATCAATATGCAACTCGAATTTCTGGGGAGGTAAGTTTGGATATAATTCAAAAATCAAATTAATGATCTTTGAACTGCATATCTACTAACTTTTTCTCCACCCCTATCAGTTCGCAAGATCTTTAACCACTTACCATTGCTAGAAATTCATGAAATTTTTCAAACATTTCAAATTTCTTTTGCATAAGGTAAAATCTAGAATGATCGTTTTAAGAATACAACGAAAACTCATATCCACCCCTGAATGTACATCCATCGTCGAATGAGATGAACTTAATTTCAGTGGATATAGGCATATTAACTCTTTGCAGAGAATGATCTTGTCAAAACCACTATGAACAAGATACAAGTGCCATAGATTTATAAAATATATGGTTGTATCTTTTGATGAGTTAGGTTTAGTTACAACAAATAGTTATTAGAATAGTGCAAGTAGATTCTGGTCACAGAGTTTGAATCCATTGATAGAAAATGGTTATGAAACACTTGTGAAAGTGTGACTGTGTAATTAGTAATTCTTTCTTGGACCACCACTACTAATCTAACTCTAAGTCTGATTTGCCCATACAAGTAGGAGATTTCTATGATTGAGGACTTATATCATTTTGGGATAGAATTTCGGGAATATAATCAAGTTCGTCATTTAATTTCTTAAGAGAAAATATAAAATGACATGAAATGATTTATAGACCATTCATCCAATGATATGTCATTGAGCTAATTCGAAATGAATAAGCTAAGAGGAATTAGGATTATTTCGTTTTAAATTAGAATCCAACGAGGCTCTAATTAGCGAGAGTCAAAGTAATCTTATTTATACAATATCTTGTTTCATATTGTAAAATACTAGTCTAAGGTGTCATCAATTGATGAACAGCTAGATGTTGCATATACAATATTTATCTTTCGAGATCTAACACTATTATGTTAGTTAATGGTGAAAATCCATTAGGGATTTATCTCATTAGAAAAACAAACCAAGTTACACCAACAATGAAGATTCGAAATTTAACTACAATTTAATAACAGAAAATAACATGGTTCAATATAAATTCATACACAATTCAGAAATTATTAATCACATAGCAAGTAGGAATGATAAGTTAAAATACTAAAACATACAATCCTAAATAATTTCCAAGGTCTTCAACAAACTGATATCAGTGTCCCGTTTAGGCGAGAGTCAAAGCTACCATTCATTGAATAGAGTTGTCAGCTCATCTAAAATGATCAACATTCTAGCAACCTTTTATTCGAACAAGATTGAATTCGCATTGCTCCGTTTAGGCGAGAGTCAAGGCTATTCTATCTTATGAGCTTCCACCATTGTTTCATATTCTTGCAAGTCTTATCAGTCGCCACCATTAGGGTGATCAATACTATATAAAAAACTTACAAGATTACTTATCTTTCGAGATTAAACGGTGCTAACTTGCTAATGAACGTTCCTCCATTAGAGAGGATTACTCACTAAAACAATAGCTATGTAAAACCAACAATGGAGATCGAATATCCTAATAATAAAGCTCATTATTTAATGAATGTTGTATTTTCATCTGAAACTTATTTTAATCAATTTATTTGAAATATATATATTAATTAAAATTTCCAATTTAGAATGAAAAATTCTAAATATAAATTTTAATGTAATATTTATAAATTATACTTAGATGGATATGAAAATAATATGAATTATTTCCATCTTAGTAATAATTTCCATAAATATTTAGAAAATTATTCAATTTAAGTTGTTTCAAAATTAATTTAAATTAATTTACAACTCAAATTTAATTTTCTATAAATATATATTGCATTTCGAAAAATGAAGTGTATAAGAATACTACTTTCAAAAATGCTTTAAAATAAAATAAAATAAATCTTGGAAAAATTATCTTAATTTTATGTTGGCCCAAAATTAATTAAAAATTAACTTTCAACAAAAAATATAAGTTTCCTAATTAATTAAATATCTAAGAAAAATTTCAAATATTTAAGTATCATGATTAAAAATCAACTTAAATATTAATTTTCTATTTAATTAAATACACTAGAAAAATACTTCAAGCAAAACAGATAATAACTATCTAGACTTTCATTGACTAATTAATTTAATTTCTAATTATAATATATTTTTGTTCATTTATTTTGATTAATCATTAAATGAAAAAATCATTGATTTAAGTTGGTCCAAAATTAAAATAAATAATTTTCAACTTTAATCTATTTTTCAAATAAAATTTGAAATTTCTGCATAAAAGAAATGCAATTTCGAAATTTTGGAAAACAGATTAATAAAATAAAATAAAATATATTTTGAAAATTATTCAGCTTTAAGTTATTCTGAAATAAGATTCCAAACTTAAGATAATTTTCAACTTTAATTAAATAACATGAAAATAACAATATTTAAGTATCATGATGAAAATCAACTTAGATATTGAATTTTCCTTTTAATTAAATGTATTAAATTCAAGAAATAAATAATTAAGTATAGAGGAAACTTAATTATTAATTCTAGTTTAATACTAGGAAAATATACTAAACTTTGATTGTACCAAATTAAATATGAAACAATTAATTTCACAATCAATGATATTTTCCTATTTAATATTAGAAATAATAACTAGTACTAGAAATAACTATCTAGAATATATATCATTAACTAAGTGTTTTTCTAAAATTAACTTTAAAATATTAAAATGAAAAATAAATTTCATATATTTTAAAAGTTTATTATGTTGCTAATTCAAATTTAATTAGGTTAGACTAATATAATTAACCTAATACAATTATTTAAATAAGGCAAATGGGCCTTCACAATTGGGTAGTTCATGTGAGGGGGAGCTGGGTTCAGTATGTCGTACCCACCTCTATTGGCCCCCAACTCTCACACAAGGCCCAAAAGAGAGGAATTTAACCTTTAAATAAATAATTGTTATTCATTGGATAAGCCCAAATCTAATTGGGCCTAAATAAATTTACTTATGTCAAAATTTATTTTAGCAACCTAGTCCATTTACTTAGTAATAACTTAAATGGACTTCCTATATGCATCTAAGCCCAATAGCAAACATATAGGCTCACACAGGTCAAATGATTTGGATGGGCCCTATCATGTTACTAGGTTTACACAGATGAAAGAAGTACAAAATTTACATGTTACAAATTATTTATAAGATCTATTGACAATTGGACTATGATTAAAATCAGATCATTGGATCTGTCAACAAGTTAATCATAGCAATTTAGATCAGATAAATAATAGGTTTGTTAAAAAAGTTTTTGAATAAACAATATAAATAAACAAACATTGTCCATGTAACAGATGTGAAAATAAGATATTAATATAATTAAATTATTATTCTTAAACTAACAAACTAAATTCTGAAAATTTAGGGTTGTTAAAACAAACCCCAAGAATTTCAAAATAGAGGAAACTAATTTTAAAATATCCAGGTTTATTTGAATCAAATTAAATTAAATATCTAATAAGATCAATGATTTGAAAGGAAAGAATCTTCAATATCACATTCAGATCTTATAATTTAATAAAATAAACCAATTTTAAAATATATTTGGTTAGATAATTATTATTTTAGGAATAAAATAATAAATGAATAATAATTACCATAATTATATGTCAAAATCTCTCAAATTAAGCAATATCCAAATCTCTACAAAACTATCTATGTTATTTAAATATTTAAGATATGATTTATAAATTTTCAATAAGAAAAAAAAATGATATATATAGAAAAATATCATTTTAAACTTATAATTTATAAATAATTAAATATTTAACAAAATAACAAATTTTGAATTTGAAAATATTATGGTAAGTATATCTATAAAAATATCTATGTTAATTTCAAATTTATTAATTATTTAATTTGTCATATAAGATAATTTTAATATAATATTTTAAATAAAAAGACAAAGTTATCCTTTAATTTAAAATATGTTAAATATCAAAATATCTAATCTTATAATTAAATAATAAATAAATATTAAAGAAGTTAACAAATTGTTAAATCTGATCATAATAGGAAATATTTAAAATTGGAAAAATTCCAAATTGAAAATATTTAAAATTAGAAATATTTCAATTTAGAAATATTTAAAAAATGAAAAATGAATTTCGGGAAACAATCCCATGAAAAAAATTGAATTTTGGGGAAAAATCCCACAATATTCGATTTTGGGAAAGTGGATGCCGAGAAGGCTGCACATGCAGCCTCCAGAGGCTGCAAAAAGGGGCTTACGCGCGCGGAGGAGGGGAATCGCAGCCCCATCTGCCGAGAAAGCTCGGCGGGCTGCAGGGTTCCCAGGCGAGACGCACGGGCGTGCTACTGGGTGAATGACTGAGGTACGCGCGCGGATGGGAGATTGTCCGAAGCACCTGGTCCATGTGTGCACCTAGCTTCGACAGCCATCATACCCTATTTTCCAAAATTCATAACTTTTTCAATTTTTATCGGAATCGAGTTCCGTAAAATCAAAAATTGCTTAATTTTTCACAAGGAATCCAAATAAAATATTTTCAAAAATCGAAAAAATATTTTTTATGAAAAAGGTACTGTACAACATATACATTCATCAACTAACACATAAACCACATGAAACCATCCAAATCAACACAAAAACATATAAATCATCGTTTTAATTCATATTACATGAAATTAAATCATTACCATGGCTCTGATACAAGTTGTTGGAATTATTTTACCAGGATCTAGATTTACTAACAAGCATGTTTGATTAACATGTTAATATGAATTCTAAAACAATAAAAATAAACACATATAAAGTTTAGAAAACCTTATAGTGGATGCAGCGGAATATTATGACTCCTTCCATTCAGATCTCTAGCCCTTAATTCCTTTCTGTAGCAGAGCATAGTCAAGATCTGAATCTGGATCTTCTTTTCTCCCTCTTTAATGCAGATTTTCCATAGTCTTACATACTATGATTGAGATACCACTTGATGTGTGTGGGCACTACTCATTCACTCAAAGGAATTCAAAATTTAGAGAGAAGAAAAGAGAGAGAGGGGCATGTGGCATCTTCTGAGAGAAAACCAATTATCAAAGTTGTGTGACAGTTGTTTTTTTCTTGAAGCCAACACTTTCTATTTATAGAATACCCTCTAGGTTTAGGTTAGAATTGTATGGCATTAAAATAATGGAAACTACAAATGGTATTTCTTGTGCATAGTGGCCGGCCATACAAAGGGTATTGGGCCTCACTTTGCAGCTTTCCCATTTTGTTATTTTCCATTCCCATTTTCTCAAAAATGCCAATTTTCCAATTTAACCTTTTAAATGCCAATTCTAATTATTTAATAACTTAAAATAATTATTAAATAATATTGCCATTTAATATATTTATTAATTTAGACATATAAAGTCTCTTAATCAATAAATAAACCTAGAATCTCTTTTCTTTACAATTTCGCCCTTGCTTAGTGAAAATTCATAAAGTAGACATAGTCTAACTTTTAGAATTATAATTGATTCATTAAAATCAATTAACTGAGTCTTACAAGCAGTATGGTCTCAACTAGTATGGGGACCATGGGTCTATATAACTGAGCATCCAATAAGTCGAACCGAATTTACCAAGTAAATTTCCTAACTTATTAATTGCTCATTGAATCC
This sequence comes from Cannabis sativa, assembly GCF_029168945.1. NCBI lineage: Eukaryota > Viridiplantae > Streptophyta > Magnoliopsida > Rosales > Cannabaceae > Cannabis > Cannabis sativa. Next base: position 30,386,934 of record NC_083604.1, read on the forward strand.
ACACTTAGAACTTGAAATTGCACTCTCAGTCATATAGAACGCTTTATATGTTCCATGATATAGACACGTCATTAGTTATCCATTGTTATAACCCTAATGTGATCAATGACCCTCTAATAGATGATCTACATTGAAAAGGCACTACTGTTACTGCTACACCTTCAATGGATTTTATCCTTAAAACACTTAGCTCCGTATAAATGATATTTCAGCGAAGTGAAATGAGATCTCCACCATTTATTTCTGTTTAGGAAAGCTCGAAGGATATCATCGTTTCACTTCTAAGTTCCTATGGAAGTTATAGATTCCATATTTATGGTAGCGCTCCCACCCAATTATACTATCATGTTCCCAAAATGTACGTATCACCCTGACCCAAAAGTAGGGTTGACTAACAAATCAAAGAACATGTATAGTACTCTTGAGATTGAACCTACCCATATCAGGATTAAGGTCAGTTGATCTAGGATCAACAGGTGATATTGAATTGAATAGATATTACGTAAGTTTTAATATATCTAATCAAAGTTCAATATCTGTCCCTTCCGATGTATACTCCATACATATGATACTGGTAAACTTTGCCAATGTCCTGGAAAGGACATAACACTTTTCCAAGGTGTAAGAATGCCTATCGGTGATTATACCATGTCAATCTAAATCCAGTGTTCTGACAAATCAGGGAATAAACTTTTGAACATATAATTAAGATTATATTCCGTTGTGCTGACAACACTATAATCTTTAACAAACTCATATGTTCTGGACTTAAAAAGAATTCATACATTATATACATATAATCATGAAATAAATCATGTGAACCATGCAACATAAAATGTTATTTCTGATCTTTATTAATAAGTAAATCTGATTATATTGAAATGAGTTTTATTTAGGGCACAAAACCCAACAGCTTTGCCATCAGATCAAGAGAAATTTGTTGTTTATTGTGATGCATCCGGACAGGGTCTGGGATGTGTTCTGATGCAAGCTGATAGAGTCATAGATTATGTCTTTCGTCAATTGAAAGATTATGAGTAGCGCTATTCAACTCATGACCTAGAGCTTGCTGCTGTAGTTTTTGCTCTTAAGATATGGCGACATTATCTTTATGGTGAAAAATGTGAGATTTACACCGATCATAAGAGTCTTGAGTACTTTTTCACCGAGAAAGATTTGAACATGAGGCAGAGGAGGTGGCTAGAACTGGTTAAAGACTACGACTGTGAGATTTTGTATCACCCTGGGACGGCCAATGTTGTGGCTGATGCTTTGAGTAGAAAGGGTCCCAGGCAGATTTGTACCACAGTTTTGATAGCCCCTCAACTAGCCTTTTATATGGTTAGTGCGGGGATGGAGTTTGTAGTTGGAAGGTTACACAACTTGACACTTCAATCTGATCTGTTAGAGAGAATCAGAAAGGCACAATTAGAAGATCCCGAGCTAGTTAAGGTTCGAGATGAGGTAATGGCTGGTCGACCTAGAGACTTTTCAGTCTCGAATAGTGGATGTTGTTGTACAAGACTCGAGTTTGTATTCTTGGTGTTGACGAGCTTAAGAAAGAGATACTTGATGAAGCTCACACCACACCTTATTCACTGTATATCAGGATCTTAAACCCTACTTCTGGTGGTATGGGATGAAAAGAGTTGTGGTGGACTACGTGTCCAAATGCTTAACCTGCCAACAAATCAAGGCTGAACATCAAAAAGCCAGAAGGGTTATTGCAAACTTTAGTCCTTCCTGAATGGAAGTGGGAGGACATTGCAATGGATTTTGTAACTGGATTACCTAGAACCACCGGAATGTATGATTCATTGTGGGTCATAGTGGAAAGATTCACAAAATCAGCTCACTTTCTGCCAGTGAAAGTTACATATTCAGTGGAGCAGTACGCTGAACTGTATGTAAAGGAGATAATTTGTCTCTATGGAGCCCCTAAATCTATTGTTTCAGACAGGGATCCAAAGTTTACTTCAAAGTTTTGGGTGAGTCTTCAGAAGGCTATGGGTACCAAGTTAAAGTTTAGCACAACCTTTCACCCTGAGGCTGATGGTCAGTCAGAAAGAATGATTCAGATACTTGAAGATTTACTACGAGCTTGTGTCATGGACTTTGAGGGTTCGTGGAGTAAGTACTTGCCTCTAATCGAGTTCTCCTACAACAATAGCTACCAGAGTAAAATAGGGATGGCTCCTTATGAAATGCTATATGGTAGAAAATGTCGCTCCCTTATTCATTGGGATGAGACTGGAGAAAGGAAGTACTTGGGTCTAGAATTGGTTCAAAAGGCCAGTGAGGCTATTGATAAGATCAAGGCTCGGATGCTTGCTTCTCAAAGCAGGCAGAAAAATTATGGTGATCCGAAGCACAGAGACGTCACATTTCAGGCAGGGGAACATGTTTTCCTGTGGGTTTCACCAATGAAGGGTATTAGGTGCTTCAGGAAGAAGGGTAAAATGAGCCCTAGGTTCATTGGGCCATTTTAGATACTTGAGAAGGTCGAGCAGGTAGCGTACCGGATAGCCTTACCACCAGCGTTGTCGGCTGTTCATGACGTATTCCATATTTCTATGTTGAGGAAATACGTGTCAGACTCGACTCATATCTTCAGTTTTGAAACCCTTGAACTGCAATCAGACTTATCCTATGAAGAGCAACCAGTACAGATTCTTTATAGAAAAGAAAAGGTTCTTCGGAACAAGACTATTGCTCTAGTTAAGGTGCTTTGGAGGAATAGACAGGTGGAAAAAGCCACCTGGGAGTTGGAGTCTGATATGAGGACTCAACATCCAAAGCTATTCAGGTTAGATTTCGAGGACAAAATCTTTTTAACGGGGGCATAATTGTAATGACCGCTTTAGTAATTTGGATTACTAAAGGCAATAAGCACTAATTTCTGTTAATTTTATAATTATTTATGAATTTATTTATTTGTGGACCCCAATATTAGAAATTAGTATTAGAGTTACAATTTCTCAATTCCGGAGATTTTATTAAACTCTAGGGGTATTATTTGTCCTATATGTGGAATATGTTATTTTTGTAATTTTTGCTCGGCGACAACAAAAAATGCGATGGATGGCTAGTTTGATCACATGGGTAAGTTTAGAACCTTATTTCTTAGTGGAAAATATTTTAGAGAAAATAAAGTATTGGGGTTAAGCGGGGTTATGGAATTTGACCATTTTACCCCTAGTTTTGAGCAACACCTAGGATTTAACTTGGAGGGCATTTAAGTCATTTTTTTAGTTAAAGATAGGTGGCTGCCCTAGGTTGTGACACTTGGCTAGTTTAATTTCAGCAAAGGAACTAATTTCCTAAGCCTAAAGCAATTAAGAAAAAAATCAAAGGAAATAGAAAGTTCTCTCTTTCCTTCCCTCTCTCTCTTTGAACCCAGCCGAGAACAAGAGGGTTTGCTACTTAATTTGGTAATTTCAGCAAGGGATTCAAGAGAAGTCAAGACAAGGTAAGCCCTAGCTTCTTTTCCCCGTTAGTTCTTAAAGTTTTATTTAGTTTCAATATGTGATTTTGAATATTGGTGGCTATTAGAGTTAGGTTAAGTTGTAGTTCGAATTTTAAGCTTAATTTGAGTTGATTTTAGGTCCTATCAGCTGGTATTGATGGTTGGATTAGGTTTTGTGCAAGTTTGAGCATAGAAACCTTAACTTTGATCTCTAGTGGCATGTTTTGATTTAGTGAGTTTTTCTTTGGTTTATTGGTTGGAATATGTTGTGTATACCCTAATTAGGTACTCTGGAAAGTTTGGTTGCATTTGGTGGAGGATTGAGCAAGAAATGAAATTTCTTGGATGAACTGGTGCAAACCGGGTACCCGGTTTTGGCAGGGTTCCTCGGGCCTTTCATTTTCTCAATTTTTGTCCATTCCATGCCATGGTTGGGTGTTTCCCTATTTCTAGAGTTAGATTAATCCCTAGAAAGTATAACAGAACCTAGGGTTATGGTTTTGGGTTTCTTGGGATTAAGGTTTTAATCATGGCACTTACCCGATTTCATAATGTGATTAGGGCATCCATCTAGCACGAGACTTTCCGTTCAGGTCAGCCAGCCCACTTGAATTCGGAAAGAAGGTAAGAACTGAATATAATGTGTGATATCAATATCTGAGTGTATGTATATGTTATGTGTATATGCATGCTTAAATTGTTAATGGCACTACCAACACTTTTACAATTAAGGTATAAAGTGCATTGGTATAGTGAATGTTAATTGCAAGTACATTACAGTGATACCAACACAGGTATGGGAAGGTACTGAGTGTGTGTGGTATACACTCAGTGGTACTCAAGGTGTGAAACAAACCCTACCAACATTCGTATAGTGAGGTACGTAGTGTATGTGGTATAGTGGCTATACCCTGGTATGGAACGTTCTTACGCATTTGTTGAGCCTTGCAAATAGGTGTATGGGCACCTAAATACAAGTCGGAAATTATATGATATGTTGTATGCTTTTCTTACTGAGTCTGTCGACTCACAGTTTTGCTTCCATGTGTAGGTAAAGGAAAGGAAAAAGCTGAACAAGAGTGAACCTGAGCTAGGATGAGATCGTACATGTCAAAGCAGTGCGACCTGGAGTGTTCGGTCTCGGGACATCTGAGAATTGTATTTTGTAGTCGCTGTGCGACCTGAATAATATGTATTTTGGTATATTATGTTTTAAAAGTTTGAAAATGGGATCCCGACACTTGTAAATATTTTGATATAATATAAAGTTTAATATTTACTATAAAAGTTTTAATTTGACATCTTTTTCAAGAAAATTCTTTGATTAGCAAAGGTTGCACTGTAATTGAAAAAGCACTGTAGTGTGCCTTAGCATTAGGGCGTTACAAAGAAACTCCCAGCCCCGCCGAGGCCTGTTGAACATGCGATTTGCATAAGGGAGCCCATTTCACCTGTTCAACCATCCCCTTCCGTGTTCGGAAATGGGAAAGTTGTTATGTCTGAAACAAGGCCGGTGTCAGGTGATGATGGACTTCTTAGTCTTGTTCGACCAGTCATCTTGCATATTACTTCATCTTGTTTTTGATGTCTGTTTTCTAACCATGTTCTTTTTGCTCTGTACAGACATGTCTCGGCAAAGGCTCGACGCTCTGAGGATGAGAATAGGCGGAAGTGTTGGAATTTATTTTACCAGGATCTTAGATCTACTCACAAGTATGTTGTTTAAACACCCTAAATATGAACTTTCTAAAACGATAAATTAAACACATATAAATTTAAGAAAACCTTACATTGATGCAGCGGAATTAATGTCTCCTTCCACTCAGATCTCAAACCCTTGTATCCTTTCTGTAGCAGAGTATAATCAAGATTTGAGCCCGAATGTCCTTCTTCTTCAAGTTTGATCCTTCACAGTCTTCCAATCTATGATTGAGTTACTGCTTGCTATGTGTGGGCACTTACTCTTTCACTAGGGTCGAAATTGATGAAGGGAAAAGAAGAGAGAGGGTTTCCGCAAGGTACAGAAAGTGAGGAAGGCTCAGTTTTTCTGAAGAGGGAAATTTCTGTCAGAAAGCTAATGAAAGCTTGTTGTTTGACTGAGCCATCACTTTCTATTTATAGGCAACTACTAGGTATAGGTTAGGAATTATTTGGCATTAAAATAATGAAAAAATCAATTTGAAAAACCTCAATTAGTGGCCGGCCATGGTGTTGTAGTGGGCCCCACTTGATTTTGTAGTTTTATCAAATTTTATTTCTATTTCCTCAAAAACGCCAATTTTCCAATTCTAACCTTTTAAATGGCAAAACTAACTATTTAATAACTAAAATAGATTATTAAATAATATTTTCATTTAATTTAATTATTAATTAGACATATAAAGTCCATTAATAAATAAATAAACCTATAAACTCTTTTCTTTACAATTTCACCCCTGCTTAGTGAAAATTCATAAAATTAGACATAGTCTAACTTTAGAATTATAATTGATCAATCACGAATCAATTAATGAGTCTTACAAGCAGAATGTTCTCAACTAGAATGGGGACCATCGATCTATATGCTGAGCTTCCAATAAGTGAACCAAATTTACCAAGTAAATTCCTACTTATTAATTCTTCGTTGAATCCACTCTTAGAACTTAGAATTGCACTCTCAGACTTATATAGAGCATATTATATGTTCCACGATATCAATATGCTATCTCATTTAATCATTATTATAATCTTATTGTGATTTAAAGATCCTCTATATAAATGATCTACATCGAGATGGGATTTCTTTACCGTTCTCACCCCTCAATGTATTTTGCCCCTTAAAACACTTAGCTACCTGTAAATGGTGTTTAGTGATCTAATATATATAGTCAGTTAAACAAGAGCTCATCCATTTACTTCTATTTGCTAAGCTCGAAGGGAATCATCACTTGACTTCTATACACCAGTAGAAGCTATAGATTCCATATTTATGTTAAGCACTCCCACTCAATCATACTATCATGTTCCCAAAATATACGTATCACCCTGACCTAAAAGTAGGCTTAACTAATAAATCAAAGAACATGAATATCACTCCTGAGTTGAGCCTAAGCATATCAGGATTTAGATTCTTTTAATCTTAAGATCAACTACTGATATTGACTTGGAAAGATATGTATAACGGTAAGTTTGTAATATCTTAACTTAGTTGCAATATCGGTCCAGTCCAATGTATACTCCATACATTCGAAACTAGTATACTTTACTAATGTCCTGGAAAGAACATAACACTTACTCCAAGTGTAAGTATACATCATCGCTGATTATCACATTAGTGTAAATCCAATAACACTGATGAAACAGGGACCAAGTCTTTTGATTCATATGATCACAATCACATTCCACTGTGTTGACGATACTGTAATTGTGAATAAACATATGATCTATATTTAACTGATTCTGTGTGTAAACATAATAAACATATTAAACCATTAGCATGTAGAATTCACGCAAACATCAATCACTTCAAATTTCTTATATTGATAACTAATCAGATTGTAAAGAGTTTTATTTAGGGCATAAAACCCAACAAACTCCCACTTGCACTAATATAAAACAAACTGTGCAAACTTCTGATGTCTTGATCTTCAGATCAAGTGTAGTATATTTGAATCCACCCAAACTTCTGGAAACTAGTTCATAAATACACTTATGAAACATCCTTTACTATATGCTTTACTCATCAAGGGATACTGAAATCTTTACTGTTTTAAAAGTACATCTGAATTAACAGAAGACATATCTCTCATATTTTAAAATATGTAATTGAGACAATACTGTGTAGACTTTTCTTCAACAATATAACTTTCTGGTATTTTGAATAGACAAAGTTATAATTCTTCTCTGGTAGAGCTTGAATTATTATACAATAATTCCTCCACCCCCAAAGTAAGCACCATCTCAAATATCTCAAAATTAGATGGTGAGATACAGGGACAACTGATACACAGTTCCTTAATATCTAACATATAGATCACTTTCATAAATCTTTCTTGAATATCTTCTAATGTTCCCTATTTGATTACATCTCAGATAGCTCCCACTCAATAGCAGATGTCTGGTTAAATAATTCTTTTAACCTCTGATTGTTTGGAGAGTTATCTAGTTGTGACTTCTATATTAGTTTGAATCATTAAGTCAAGACTAAGTCATCAACATAGCAGACTAGTATTTGAAGTGAAAAATACATGCCAGAGATAAAGTAATCAAAATTAAGATACCATAAAATTTTATGAGGATTAAGAATTCTAGGTTCAAGTCATTCGAATGGACTGAACTAGAGTTCTTTATCTTATTCTCATAATTCTGATAAGCAATTCCTATCCATGTGAATAGTTAGATTTGCTCTTCAGTAGCGTTCTCAAGTACCTATCACAAGTATCAACCTGATGAAGATGGGAATAGAATTTTAAAATTCTCCCACTCAATTAAGGTAGTGTGAAACTTTAACAAAGAATTTTTAAAAGTATCAAACTCTTACTTACTACAGTAAAATCGAAATGGAACATACAATTAAGATCAAGAATTTATATGGACAATAGCGAACTCATTATATTACTTCCATGTATAAACAAAATATGTATTACATAGGAAATTGCGGAATATACTCCACCCCTAAGAATATACATATAGGGTACTATGGATAAGCTCCACCCCTAAGTATATAGAGATTATGATCCATTCCTAAAGGTTGTAAAGATCATGATTCTCTAAGTGTGATAGAGTTTATGTGGAGTTGAATACTATCCAGAGTTCATTAGATTTAAAAGATCGTTGAACTGCATAGTTTTCTTAACTTTTCTCCACGCCTATCAGATCAAAAGATCCTTTTATTAAACAAATTCTTAATAATTGTATTAGAATTAACAATTATTAATAAACATTAAAATAGTTTCTAGTGTTTATTTATTATAACTCTATGAAGAGTTGTAAATATAATAGAATTTGCATCAATAATAAAAACACTTACACATATAAATATACAAATATAATGTGGTAATAATTGATGAAGATAAATTAAATGAAGCTCATTCTCATAACTTGCAATTGTGAATTTCGAAAATAAAAGAATACTTTATTAATAATAAAAAAATATTGCAATAATATGAGAAAACAGGGATAAATATCCCTAACTAAAATTTGAAATCCAAATTATCTTTAAAGTAAAACAATTAATTCAAAAAATAAATTGAAGAGCTTCATCTTCATCTGGACGATTTCACCCTTGGTCTAGCTTTCCGATCCAACTCAATTGAGTTCAAGTAGCTTGGCCTATAAGAAGAAGAAAATAACTAAACAAAGTTAGTCCAGAATCATAAATCCAATTGGATAACAATTCACTAAAACTCTTAAAGTTTATAAATAGAAATACCTTGTTTCTTTGCAAGAAGTTTAGGACATTGGGGTTTCCAATGACCTTTCTCATTGCAGTAGAAACACTTTCCTTTAAGTGTAGCATCACCAGAAGGAGCAGCCTTTTTATTCTTCATGGCTTTTATTCGCTTCTTGGTGTTCTTCCACTTCTTCTTCGATTTGGGCTTCGAAGCAGAGGCAACGTTTGCTTCAGGTTTCATCGTCCCATTACCATTCTCAGGATTGTGAGGTTTACTCCCTTTCTTCTTGGGTCCTCCAATCAAATTTTCATAAGTTTGAAGGTCATTGACTAATTCATGAAAGTCAATTTCCTTCTTATTCATGACATAATTTGAAGTGTATGGTAGAAATGCTGGAGTTAGGCTATTCAAGATAAGACTTACTTGAGTAGCACTATCCAATTCAGCACCATGATCCTGGGCTTCTTGGAAATAACTTGACATAAGGAGAACATGGTCACGCACGTTTTGATGAGGTTCCATCCGTGCATTAATGTACTTCTTAGTCGCGTCAAAGCGTGACTGAAGTGATGCCTTACCGAATAGCTCATTTAACTTCGTCATAACTTCAGCAGCCTTCTCGGTTTTAGAAAACCGAGTTTTGAGGGTGTCAACCATGCTAGAAAGCATAAAGTATAGAGCTTTGTCATTTGCTTTACGCAACGCTCATACTTTTCTTTCACAGCTTTGGAAGCATTGTCCCCAGGCACTTCAGGTGATGGCTCAGTTAAAACAAACAAGGCACTTTCTCCTATGAGAGCAATATTAATGTTCTCATTCCATTTATTAAAGTTAGATCCATTCAGCTTATTTTTAGTCAACAGTGATAACATGGGATTCATTTTGATAATACAGGATACTACAAAATGATAGAAATCAACAAACAGAAATTAATAATGGATTAACACAAAATTAATTCAGAAATTATAAGCACATAGCAAATAGGAATGATATGAGAAAATACTTAAAAAAAATTCAATCCTAAATAATTTCCAAGGTTTTCAACAAACTGATATCAGTGTCCCGTTTAGGCGAGAGTCAAAGCTACCATCCATTGAATAGAGTTGTCAGCTCATCTAAAATGTTAAACATTCTAGCAACCTTTTATTCGATCAAGATTGGAATCCAGCGTTGTCCCGTTTAGGCGAGAGTCAAGGCTATTCTATCTTATGAGCTACTACCATTGTTTCGCAATTTGCAAGTCAAATATGGTCGCCACCATTAGGGTGATCTATACCATATAAAACACTTGCAAACTACTTATCATTCGAGATTAAACGGTGCGAAATTGCTAATGAACGTTCCTCCATTAGGGAGGATTACTCACTAAAACAAACGCGGTGTAAAACCCACAATGGAGATCGAATATCTTAATAATAATAAAGCTCATTCTTTAAAATGTATTTTCTTTATTATTCTAATAAATAATTTCTCATTAAATTTGAAATTTTGAATTAAAATTCAAAAATAGGAATTTAATATAATATTTATAAAATTATACTTAGATGGTGATTGAAATAAAATTAATTATTTCCATCTTAGTAATAATCTTAAATATAAATATTAAGAAAATTAATTTAAGTTGAATTAAATTAGATTAATTAGCAATTTAAAAATTTCCTTGAGAATATATTTATTGTATTCGAAAAATTAAGTATAATTATACAATTTTCGAAAAAAAATAATAAAAATAGAAAAGAAATACTTCAAGCAAAAATATCACCTATCTAGATTTTCTTTTGACTAGTTAATTCAATTTCTAATAATAATATATATTTTAAATTAATCAATTAAATGAAAAAATCATTGATTTGAGTTTGTCCAAGAATTAATTAAAATATATAATTAATTTACAACTCAATCTATTTTTCAAAATAAAAAAAAAAATTGAAAATATTGCATGATTAAAATGCAAATTTCAAAATTGATTAATAAAATAAAGGAAAAATATATATATTGAAAATTATTTAAATTTAGGTTGAAAAATTAAACTTCAATCTAAAAAAAATAATTTTCTATTTAATTAAGTGTCATGAAAAATAAATAAATATTTAAGTAACATGATGAAAATCAACTTAGATATTTAAATTTTTCAAGTTAATTAAATGTATTAAATTCAAGAAATAAATAATTAAGTGTAAAGAAGGCTTAATTATTAATTTCTAGTTTAATACTAGGAAAAATATACTTAAATAAAAATGTGCCAAAATTAATTATTTAAATAACTAATTTCACAATGTATAAAATTTTCCTATTAAATATTAGAAACAATAAGTAGTTTAGAAATTACTATCTAGAAAATATCTTATTTGACTAGGTATCTTTTCAACCAAAATTTGAAAAATATCTACTTTAAGTTATATAGAAAAAATCTAAAACTTAAATAATTTCAAATTTAGATTTTAATTAAATATCAAAAATTAAGTTATAACCACTTAATTTGAAGATATCTTTTTAAGTTAATATTCGAAAAGATATTAACCTAAAAAAAATATCTAAAATATTCCATTTTAAGTTAATATTCGAAAAGATATTAACTTAAAAAAAATATCTTAAGAATCTTTAATAACTAATGCCTAGGATTCCTCAACTTAATTTAAAATTTAAATAAAATATTCAACATAAGAAAAATCAGTTGATACAACTAATTTATAACTTAAATAGAAATATTTAATTAAATAAGTTCCAGAAAGAATCTAGTTAGTTAAAATTCTATATTTAATTAAATACAAGAAAAATACAAATAGTTTGTCTAGAAATAATATCTAAAACTAAAAGTGTTTTTCTTAAAATTAACTTTAAAAAATTAAAATGAAAATAAATTTTCATATATTTTAAAAAGTTAATTATGCTGCCAATTCAATTTTATTAGGTCAAACTAATATAATTAACATAGTACAGTTATTCAAATCAGGCAAATGGGCCTTCACAATTGGGGTAGTTCATGTGAGGGGGTGCTGGGTTCAGTATGTCGTACCCACTTCTATGGCTCCCAACTCTCACACAAGGCCCAAAAGAGAGGAATTTAACCTTAAAATAAATAACTGTTATTAATTGAATAGGTCCAAAAACTAAATAGACCTAAATAAAATCTATCATGGTGTGACATTTTATTTAGCAACAACCTATATGCATCTATATAATAAAATAAACATATAGGCTCACACAGGTACAGACTTGGATGGACCTATCATGTTGCTAGGTGATACACAGATGAAAGAAGATTGTAAAATTTACCTGTTACAAATTATTAACTTGACCAAGGGAGCCATCAGATTATTAGATCAGGCAAAAAGTAACCATGGCGATTTGCAATCAAGTAATAATAGGTTTTGAATGTTGGAATTATTTTACCAGGATCTTAGATCTACTCACAAGTATGTTGATTAACACCCTAAATATGAACTTTCTAAAACGATGAAATAAACACATATAAAGTTTAGTAAACCTTACATTGGGTGCAGCGGAATATAATGACTCCTTCCGTTCAGATATCTAGCCCTTGATTCCTTTCTGTAGCAGAGCATTATCAATATCTGAACCTGGATCTCTTTCTTTGAATCTTTGATGATGAAACTCCTTCTTGCTGAAAGTCTTTCTTCACGATCTTCCTCACTATGATTGAGGTATCACTTGCTGTGTGTGGGCACTACTCATACACTAAGGATTTCGAAATTTGAGAGGGAAGAAAGAGAGAGTGGGTTCGGCCAAAGATAGGGAGAGAGAAGGCTCAGGTTTTTCTGAATCAGAAGTGTCAGAAGAAAAGTGTGTAAATTTCCTGAAGCCTTCACTATCTATTTATAGCATTACACTAGGGTTAGGTTTGAATTATTTGGCATTAAAATAATGAAAATATCAGAGGGAAAAACCCTACAAAAGTGGCCGGCCCTACACAGTGGATTTGGGCCTCACTTTTTGCAATTTTGCAGTCTTATCTTTTCTTCATCTGATTTTATCAAAAACGCCAATTTTCTAATTCAACAATTTAAATGCCAATTCTAACTATTTAATAACTATAAATAATTATTAAATAATATTGTCATTTATCATATTTATTAATTGAGCCATACAAAGTATCATAATTAACAAATATGCCCCTAAAATTCTTTCTTTACAATTTCGCCCTTACTTAGTGAAAATTTCACAAATAGACATAGTCTAATTTGAGATTTATAATTGATTAATCAAAACCAATTACATGAGTCTTACAAGTAATATTATCTCAACTAGTGCGGGGACCATGGGTCTATATAACCGAGCTTCCAATAAGTAGATCAAGAATTTAGCACTAAAATTCACTAGCTTATTAATTCTTTGTTGAATCCACGCATAGAACTTAGAATTGCACTCTCAGTATATAGAATGCTCTATATGTTCCACCATATAGACACATCATTAGTTATCCATTGTTATAATCCTAATTTGATCAATGATCCTCTATATGAATGATCTACACTGTAAAGGGATTAGATTACCGTTACACCCTACAATGTATTTATTCCTTAAAACACTTGACCCCGTATAAATGATATTTCAGCTTATGTGAAATGAGTACTCCACCATTTATGTTCGTTTGGTCAAGCTCGAAGGAGATCATCCTTTGCTTACTATTCGCCAGATAGAAGCTATAGATTCCATGTTTATGATAGCGCTCCCACTCAATTGCACTACCGTGTTCCCAAAATGTACATATCATCCTGACCTAAAAGTAGGCTTAACTAACAAATCAAAGAACACGAATAGCCTTTCAAGAATGAGCCTAATCATAACAGGATTAAGATCATTTGATCTAGGATCAACTAGGCGATATTGACTTGAATAGATATTACGGTAAGTTTAATAAATCTAAGTCAAAGTTCAATATCGGTCTCTTTCGATGCATACTCCATGCATCCAACCTGAGCTTTACTTTAACCAATGCTCTCGAAAGAACATAGCACTTCTCCAAATGCAAGTAAACTCTGTTGTAGATTATCATATCAGTAAAACCCTATGTCTGATAAATCTAGGAAACTTTATTCACATAGTCATGTTTACTTTCCAATGTGTTGACGGCACAATAAACAGGATCAAGTATGTGAAAAGGGTTTCAGATGAATTTATACATTATGTACATATAATCATGAAATAAATCATGTGAACCATGCAACATTAAATGTTATTTCTGATCTATATTAATAAGTAAATCTGATTATATTGAAATAAGTTTTATTTAGGGCATAAAACCCAACATTGAAAACTTACACACAAGCTAAAACCACATAATCCTGGAACAAGGTTAGCTGGATAGTTGGAAGTAGGATTTATTTAATTTTAAATAATAAAATTTAGAAAATAAAATAATTAAATAATTAAATAAAAATAAATATTTAATTTTCAAAAAAAAAATAAATTAAAAAAATAATTTTTCGAAAAATAAAATAAATTTAATTTAATTTCGAAATTATTAAAAAATATTTAAAATTAAACCTAAAATTTTGAAAAATTAGGTTTCATCTAACCTAAATATCATTTCAAAACTTGCTAACTACTTTTAAAAATTAAATGTTATTTTATAAATAAAAATTAAAAAAGATAAAATTAAATTTCTTTTTCAGATTTTAAATTTAATTTAAATAAATAAAATAACAAAATTTAAAAGTTAGCAAAATATCTTACATCTATTTAAAATTACATGATTATAGTTATCTTATTTTAAATTTAAATAAGGTCAAATTATTTTTAAAAAAATTAATTTAAAAAATTTAAAATCTGACCTTAAATTTAAAAATAAGATAGGATATAATCAAATTTAAAAATAAGATAAATAATAAAGCGAAAAGATAGATATTTACTAATTTCAAATTCAAATTACACTAATATCATTAATTAAAATAAAAAAATATTAAATAAATTAATTATGATAATTAGAATTAAATTAGGAATAGTAAATATATAAATACAAAACTACACAAAAAATCGGAACTTAATTCAATGAAAAAGCATGAAAAAATGAAGAAAAACGAAAAATTTGTGAGCTGTACGGACAGTATGCCAAGCATACTGTCCGCGCGCACAATGGAGGTTGCATGGGCGAGGTTGTGCGGCGCAGAAGGCTGCAAGCAGCCATGTCCGCGCGCGGAGCCCAGAATTTCAGACAACCAGGTTGTCTGCGCGCGCGCGTGCCCAGATGCACGAGTCCTGATATTTTTCGAAACTTCAAAAAATCATAACTAATTCAAATTAAACCGAAATTGAGTTCTGTAAAAAAGTAACTTGCTTAATTTTTTCCATACTATCCAATAAAAATAATTCCAGAAACAAAATTTCAATTATTTTTCACGAAAATTCACAAACATCAATCAATTATCATATAACACTCAATACAACATGAAACCATCCAAATAACAAATAATCGTTTTAAAGTCCATATTTCTTGCAAGCAAATCAATTACCATGGCTCTGAGGCTAGTTGTTGGATATTTATTTTACCAGGATCTTAGATCTACTCACAAGTATGTTGTTTAACACCCTAAATATGAACTTTCTAAAACGATAAATTAAACACATATAAAGTTAAGAAAACCTTACATTGATGCAGCGAAATTAATGTCTCCTTCCACTCAGATCTCTAACCCTTGTATCCTTTCTGTCGCAGAGTATAATCAAGATCTGAGCCCGAATGTCCTTCTCCTTTTAGTTTGATCCTTCACAGTCTTCCAATCTATGATTGAGTTACTGCTTGCTGTGTGTAGGCACTTACTCTTTCACTAGGGTCGAAATTTTATGAAGAGAAAAGAGAAGATGGATTTCGGCCAAGGGATAGAAAATAGGGAAGGCTTAGTTTTTCTGAAGAGAGAAATTTCTGTTAGATAACTTATGAAAACTTGTGATTTGACTGAGCCATGATTTTCTATTTATAGGCAACTACTAGGTTTAGGTTAGGAATTATTTGGCATTAAAATAATGAAAATATTAATTTGAAAATCCACAAATTGTGGCCGGCCATGGTGTGTTAATGTGCCCCACTTGATTTTGCAGTTTTAACAAATTTTATTTCTATTTTCTCAAAAACGCCAATTTTCCAATTCTAACCATTTAAATGACAAAACTAATTATTTAATAACTAAAATAGATTATTAAATAATATTGTCATTTAATTTAATTATTAATTAGACATATAAAGTTCATTAATAAATAAATAAACCTAGAATCTCTTTTCTTTACAATTTCACCTCTGCTTAGTGAAAATTCATAAAATTAATATTCCATTTTAAGTTAATATTCGAAAAGATATTAACTTAAAAAATATCTATAGAATCTTAATAACCAATGCCTAAAATTCCTCAACTTAATTTTGAAATTTTAAATCCAAAAGATATTCAGATTTAAGTTGGTTAGTTGTAGATAACTAAATATCATCTTAAATAGGAATATTTAATGAAAAAATTTAAATTAAGCTTCAGAAAGAATCTAGATGGTTATAATTCTATATTTATTAAATACAAGAAAATACATATAGTTTAGCTTAGAATAAAAAATTCTTTAAACTATAATTTTCTTAAATTAATTTCAAAATAAATGAAATTAATTATGTTGCTAATCAATTTTATTAGGTTAAACTAGTTTAATTAACCTAGTACAGTTATTCAAATCAGGCAAATGGGCCTTCACAATTGGGGTGGTTCATGTGAGGGGGTGCTGGGTTCAGTATGTCGTACCCACTTCTATGGCTCCCAACTCTCACACAAGGCCCAAAAGAGAGGAATTTAACCTTAAAATGAATAACATTTATTAATTGAATAGGTCCAAGAACTAAATGGACCTAAATAAAATCTATCATGGTGTGACATTTTATTTAGCAACAACCTATATGCATCTATATAATAAAATAAACACATAGGCTCACACAGGTACACACTTGGATGGATCCTATCATGTTGCTAGGTCATACACAGATGAAAGAAGATTGTAAAATTGACCTGTTACAAATTATTAACTTGACTAAGAGAGCCATCAAATCATTAAATCTGGCAAAAAGTAACCATGGCTATTTGCAATCAAGTAATAATAAGTTTTGAAAACTTACACACAAGCTAAAACCACATACTCCTGCAACAAGGTTAGCTGGATAGTTGGAAGTAGGATTTAAATAAATTTCGAAAATAATTAAATTAAATAAATAAAAAATTAATAAATATTTTATTTTAAAAAATAAAATAAATAATAATATTAATTTATTTTTTTCGAAAAATAAAAAAACTTAAAATTTAATTTTTCGAAAAATAAAGGGAATATTTATTTAAATGTCGAAATTATAATAAAAATATTTAAAATCAAACCTACGATTTTGAAAAATTAGGTTTCAACCAACCTAAATATCATTTCAAAAATTTGCTAACTACTTTTAAAAATTAAATGTTATTTTATAAATAAAAATTAAATAAAAATTAGAAAAG
The DNA here is from genome assembly GCF_029168945.1 of Cannabis sativa. Taxonomy (NCBI): domain Eukaryota; kingdom Viridiplantae; phylum Streptophyta; class Magnoliopsida; order Rosales; family Cannabaceae; genus Cannabis; species Cannabis sativa. The sequence goes on from NC_083604.1 coordinate 30,404,249, forward strand.
ATAAATTAAATATCTTTTTCAGATTTTAAATTTAATTTAGATAAATAAAATAACAAAATTTAAAAGTTAGCAAAATATCTTACATCTATTTAAAATTACATGATTATAGTTATTTTATTTTAAATTTAAATAAGGTAAAAATATTTAAAAAATTTAATATCTGACCTTAAATTTAAAAATAAGATAAGATATAATCAAATTTAAAAATAAGATAAATAATTAAGCAAAAAGATAGATATTTACTAATTTCAAATTCAAATTACACTAATATCTTGAATTAAATTTAAAAAATATTAAATTAATTCATTATGATAATTAGAGTTGAATTAGGAATAGTAAATCTATAAATACAAAACTACACAAAAAATCGGAAGTTAATTCCATGAAAACGCATGAAAAAACGAAGAAAAACGAAAAAATTGTGAGCTGTACGGACAGTTTTCGCGCGCGCATGAAAATTTCAGCACAACTCTGATTTTTTCGAATCTTCAAAAAATCATAACTAATTCAAATTAAATCGAAATTGAGTTCTGTAAAAAAGTAAGTTGCTTAATTTTTTCCATACTATCCAATAAAAATAATTCCAGAAGCAGATATTTAATTATTTTTCAAGAAAATTCACAAACACCAATCAATCATCAAATAACACTCAATACAACATGATACCATCAAAAAACAAACAAACAATCGTTTTAAAGTCCAAATTTCATGCAAGTAAATCAATTACCATGGCTCTGAGGCCAGTTGTTGGAATTTACTTTACCAGGATCTTAGATCTACTCACAAGTATGTTGTTTAAACACCCTAAATATGAACTTTCTAAAACGATAAATTAAACACATATAAAGTTAAGAAAACCTTACATTGATGCTGCTGAATTAATGTCTCCTTCCACTCAGATCTCTAACCCTTGTATCCTTTCTATAGCAGAGTATAATCAAGATCTGAGCCCGAATGTCCTTCTTCTTCAAGTTTGATCCTTCTTCTCAACTAGAATGGGGACCATGGATCTATATGCTGAGCTTCCAATAAGTGAACCAAATTTACCAAGTAAATTCTGTTGGGTTTTATGCCCTAAATAAAACTCATTTCAATATAATCAGATTTACTTATTAATATAGATCAGAAATAACATTTAATGTTGCATGGTTCACATGATTTATTTCATGATTATATGTATATAATGTATAAATTCATCTGAAACCCTTTTCACATATTTGATCCTGTTTATTATGTTGTCATCACATTGGAAAGTAAACATCACTATGTGAATAAAGTTTCCTAGATTTATCAGACATAGGGTTTTACTGATATGATAATCTACAACAAGAGTTTACTTGAATTTGGAGAAATGCTATGTTCTTTCCAGAGCATTGGTTAAAGTAAAGCTCGGGTTGGATGCATGGAGTATGCATCGGAAGGGACCGATATTGAGCTTTGACTTAGATTTATTAAACTTACCGTAATATCTATTCAAGTCAATATCGCCTAGTTGATCCTAGATCAAATGATCTTAATCCTGTTATGATTAGGCTCAATCTTGAAAGGCTATTCATGTTCTTTGATTTGTTAGTTAAGCCTACTTTTAGGTCAGGGTGATACGTACATTTTGGGAACACGGTAGTGCAATTGAGTAGGAGCGCTAACATAAACATGGAATCTATAGCTTCTATCTGGCGAATAGTAAGAAAAGGATGATCTCCTTCGAGCTTGACCAAACGAACATGAATGGTGGAGTACTCATTTCACATAAGCTGAAATATCATTTATACGGGGTCAAGTGTTTTAAGGATAAAATACATTGTAGGGTGTAACGGTAACCTAATCCCTTTACAGTGTAGATCATTCATATAGAGGATCATTGATCAAATTAGGATTATAACAATGGATAACTAATGATGTGTCTATATGGTGGAACATATAGAGCATTCTATATACTGAGAGTGCAATTCTAAGTTCTATGCGTGGATTCAACGAAGAATTAATAAGTTAGTGAATTTTAGTGCTAAATTCTTGATCTACTTATTGGAAGCTCGGTTATATAGACCCATGGTCCCCGCACTAGCTGATATAATATTTCTTGTAAGACTCATATAATTAGTTTTGATTAATCAATTATAATTCTCAAATTAGACTATGTCTATTTGTGAAATTTTCACTAAGTAAGGGCGAAATTGTAAAGAAAGAGTTTTAGGGGCATATTTGTTAATTATGATACTTCGTATGGTTCAATTAATAAATATGATAAATGACAATATTATTTAATAATTATTTATAGTTATTAAATAGTTAGAATTGGCATTTAAATGGTTGAATTAGAAAATTGGCGTTTTTGAGAAAATCAGATGCAGAAAAGATAAAACTGCAAAATTGCAAAAAGTGAGGCCCAAATCCACTAGTATAGGGCCAGCCACTTTTATAGGAATTTACCTCTGATATTTTCATTATTTTAATGCCAAATAATTCAAACCTAACCCTAGTGGAATACTATAAATAGATAGTGAAGGCTGCAGGAAAATTACACTTCTGAATCAGAAAAACTTGAGCCTTCTCTCTCCCTATCTTTGGCCGACCCTTCTCTTTCTTCTTCCCTCTTAAATTTCGAAAATCTTAGTGTGAGAGTAGTGCCCACACACAGCAAGTGATACCTCAATCATAGTGAGGAAGATCGTGAAGAAAGACTTTCAGCAAGAAGGAGTTTCAGCATCAAAGATTCAGAAAAAGAGATCCAGGTTCAGATGTTGATAATGCTTTGCTACAGAAAGGAATCAAGGGCTAGATATCTGAACGGAAGGAGTCATTATGTTCCGCTACATCCAATGTAAGGTTTCCTAAACTTTATATGTGTTTATTTCATCATTTTAGAAAGTTCATATTTAGGGTATTAATAAACATACTTGTGAGTAGATCTAAGATCCTGGTAAAATAAATTCCAACAAATTCCTACTTATTAATTCTTCGTTGAATCCACTCTTAGAACTTAGAATTGCACTCTCAGACTTATATAGAGCATATTATATGTTCCACGATATCAATATGCTATCTCATTTAGCCATTGTTATAATCTTATTGTGATTTAAAGATCCTCTATATAGATGATCTACATCGAGATGGGATTTCTTTACCGTTCTCACCCCTCAATGTATTTTGCCCCTTAAAACACTTAGCTACCTGTAAATGGTGTTTAGTGATCTAATATATATAGTCAGTTAAACAAGAGCTCATCCATTTACTTCTATTTGCTAAGCTCAAAGGGAATCATCACTTGACTTCTATACACCAGTAGAAGCTATAGATTCTATATTTATGTTAAGCACTCCCACTCAATCATACTATCATGTTCCCAAAATATACGTATCACCCTGACCTAAAAGTAGGCTTAACTAATAAATCAAAGAACATGAATAGCACTCCTGAGTTGAGCCTAAGCATATTACGATTTAGATTCTTTTAATCTTAAGATCAACTACTGATATTGACTTGGAAAGATATGTATAACGGTAAGTTTGTAATATCTTAACTTAGTTGCAATATCGGTCCAGTCCAATGTATACTCCATACATTCGAAACTAGTATACTTTACTAATGTCCTGGAAAGAACATAACACTTACTCCAAGTGTAAGTATACATCATCGCTGATTATCACATTAGTGTAAATCCAATAACACTGATGAAACAGGGACCAAGTCTTTTGATTCATATGATCACAATCACATTCCACTGTGTTGACGATACTGTAATTGTGAATAAACATATGATCTGGATTTAACTGATTCTGTGTGTAAACATAGTAAACATATTAAACCATTAGCATGTAGAATTCATGCAAACATCAATCACTTCAAATTTCTTATATTGATAACTAATCAGATTGTAAAGAGTTTTATTTAGGGCATAAAACCCAACAGGAAGCTCTAGCGCCTCTCCTCTGACCAAGAGGCCTAAGGGCGGTGAGGGGTCCTCTACTAAGGAAAAAAGGCCTACTTGGGAGGTCATTGATCTTTCTGAGGAACTGAATGCTGCAAACCCCTCTAGCCCCAAAGCTGCCAAGTCTACGAGTCTGGACCACCGAAGGTTGAATCTGAACTAGTCAGGAGTGATCCTGAATGGGTGCCGACACCTACTCCACCTTTGCCGGTGCTTCCAAAGGCCAAAAAGGGCAAGGAGATGCTTGCCCATTATATGAACCAGCTTGTTCCTGAGGTCAGTGAGCAACTGGCTGGTGCTGACAGTGACTCTTCTTTGGAATTGCTGGTGGGCGCAGTTTTGAAGGAGTTCACTAGGGTATGTCTTTCTTAATACTTCCCTTTAATCTTCCATACTTAGCTCAAATGCTAAAGTTTTTTCTTTGTGTAGGCCGATCTGAAGTTGGCCTACACTTACTCTCGGGCTAAGTCTGCTGATTCCAAGAACACGGCTCTGTCCAACACCCTGAGGGCGGAGGCGGACTTGGACAGGAAGGATGCTGAAGAAGCTAGGGTGGAAGTTAGAGTTGTTCGGTTGGAATTGGGTGAAGCCAACAAGAAGCTGTTTGCAGCTCAGAAGAAAATCACTGTGCTGACTAAGGATCTCGAGGTTGTTGACCGTTTTGAGGAGACCATCGAGACCTTATCTGCTGAGGTGAATAGTCTTCAGGAGGAGAGGACTTCCTTTCGAGAAGTTCTTCATCAGATGAAAGAGGAAAAGGAAGACAAGGAAGAGGAGCTTTCGGCTGAGGTGGACAGGTTGAAGGAGAAGGTCAATGCCTTGGAGACAGTCCGTCTCAAGCTCTTCTTTGATTTTTGGAAGGCTAATCCTCATGCCAATTTCGACTACTTGGGCGATGCTAAGGACATGTACCTTGAGCTCTTCGCGTCCCAAGTGGCCTATGGCGAAACTGAGGCGGCTGCTTCAACCTCTGGTCAGGCTGCTGATGCACCTCCTGTTCAAACAACAGATCCTCCTGTCTGGTTGGCCCAGAAGAACCGAACCAAGAGCCTGTGACTCCAGCTACTTAAACACTTCTCTTATTATCTTTTTATTTGACATGTCTTATTCGGCCTCAGGGCCTTTTCTAAGACATCATGACCGACTAAGTGGTCTTTAAACTTTGAATTATTTTTCATTTTTCAGACAACAGGCTGATCGGGCAGCTTTTAATCTCGGTATTACGTGCTTTTGTTATCCTTAATGAATTTCATTCTCTGTTTATAATTGTCGTGCAATTGTGATTGTTTTATTTTTACCAAATGCTTTGTACAGGTATAGGTGCCCCCCAAGTGACCGAGCAGACGTATGACTCTTGGTCACTTGTCTTTTACATATATATTGTTTATTTGTTCGGTGTTTTTGGTTTGACAAAACCTTTTGTATGCATTGTATGGTAAATTAGAAACATGCTGATAATTTTGACTCATTTGAATTTTGAAATAACTATCTTTATTCATTTATTGATCGAAAAGTGTATTTGTTACTGTGGTAACTTACATCAGAGCTATTTGATCTAATCTGATCTTTTGGCTTAACATGAAATAAAACAAATTGTAGACATAAGAAACTGTACTTTAAAGTGGTCACCCGACCTGAGTACTTTGTTTCTTTTATCAAAACCTTTGAGCGTAGTCCGCCCAGAAGGCCATTCACTTAAAAGCAAATGTTCATTTAGTACTTAAAGTGGTCATCCGACCTGGTACTTTATTAGTAGTATTTTCTTAAATGTTCTCCATTCCAGTACAGTGGTACTAGAATGAGTTGCATTTTTTTGTCATACTTACCTAAATTGTATGCTCCGTAGTCGAGAACTTCAACAACTTGATATGCTCCTTCCCAGTTTGGTCCTAGTACACTTGCCGTACTGTCTTTGATGTTCAGGAATACCCTTCTCAGGACCATATCTCCCACGAAGAATTTACGCGCCTTCACTTGTTTGTTGAAATATCGAGCTACTTTTTGTTGATGGGCATCAACTTTAAGTTTGCAGTTGCTCGTTTTTCTTCGATTTCATCGAGTGATTCTGCAAGGAGTATGTGATTGGTACCTTGATCGTACGTCAATCTTCTGTGGGAAGGTGGCTCGAGTTCGACGGACAGCATAGCTTCATAACCGTACGCCATTGCGAATGGTGTCTGTCCGGTTGCTATTTTTTCAGTTGTACAGTATGACCATAGAACTTCAGGAAGCTCTTCTGGCCAGTTTCCTTTGGAAGCCTCAAGTTTTTTCTTCAGTGTATCCTTCAAGGTTTTGTTGACTGCTTCAACTTGACCGTTTGCCTGAGGATCCACCACTGCATACTGAACTCCACCTTTACCTTTAGGTAATTGTCCGATCAGGTCAATCCCTGAAATGGCAAAGGGCCACAGACTTTGCATCTGTGTTAACTCGTTGGGTGGACCTCTTGGTATCTTTGAAAATCTCTGGCATTTGTCACACTTCTTAACATAGGCTTTTGAATCTTCAATCATTGTCAGCCAGAAGTAACCTTGCCTTAGAATTTTCTTAGATAAGTTTTGTCCGACGGCATGATTTCCACAGAATCTATCGTGTACTTCAGATAGGAGCCGTGCAGCTTCTTCTTGAGTGACACATCTCAGCAATGGCATTGAGAATCCTCTTCTGTACATGACTCCTTCTATTATAATGTACCGTGCAACTTTCCTTCTCATTTATCGAGCTTCATTTTTGTTATCTAGGAGTTTCCCAGACTCGAGGTAGGCCGCTATTGGTGTCATCCAGTTTGGGGATGTATCAATCATTTTGATTTCTTCCGTGTCAGTGATGCTAGGCTCTTCGAGGAACTGGATAGGAACCAGGTTTGCCTTGTCACTTAAATTGCTCCTTGCCAATCGAGCTAATGCGTTTGCAGTTGTATTTTCTTCTCTTGGAATTTGTCTGAGACCGTAGCTTTTGAATTGTGCGAGCAGATCATGTATTTTGCTCAAATATGCTCTCATCTTTTCTCCCCGAGCTTCATATTCTCCGGATACATGATTTACCACCAGCTGTGAATCACTGCAGAGTTCGATGTGTTCGACCTTCGTCTCCTGGGCTAGTCTTAGCCTAGCGATTAGAGCTTCGTACTCGGCTTTGTTGTTAGATGCTTTGAATCCGAACTTGACTGCAGTGTGCAGGTGTTGCCCCCAGGCGTGACAAGGGCAATTCCTGCACTAGATAGTTGATCTGTAGCCGACCCATCCACATGTAGTTTCCAGGTCAAATTGTCCTCATTGTGACTTGGCTGAGGTATTTGTACAGGCTCGGGGTTGCTTTCTGGTATGCTTTCTTTTTTGCCTGTGCATTCTACCACAAAGTCTGCCAAGGCTTTGCCTTCGATTGTTGTTCGGGGTCGAAAAGTAATTTCGTACTGGCCCAACTCTACCGCCCACTTAAGTAGCCGTCCCGAAGCATCTGGTTTTTGCAGTATTTGGCATAGTGGTTGGTCGGTATACACCCGAACAGGATGAGCTTAGAAATCAGGCCTCAACTTCCTTGTTGCTACAATGAGGCAGTAGGCGAGTTTTTTTATTAACGGAAATCAGCCCTCGACCTCAATGAGTCTTTTACTTACGTAATAGACTGGGTGTTGTATATCATTCTCTTGTCTGATTACTACGGCACTCACGACATGTTCCGTAACAGCTAAGTATATTCTCAGTTCCTCGCCCTTCAGAGGTTTTGAGAGTACGAGAGGTTTTGCAAGTTGTGCCTTTAGCCCTTGGAAAGCTTTTTCACACTCCTCTGTCCACTCGAACTTTTTGTTTCCTTGTAGGATGTCGAAGAATGGAACACACTTGTGTGTTGATTTTGAAACGAATTCGCTCAGCGCGGCGATCCAACTAGTTAAGCTTTGCACTTCTTTGGTTTTTGTTGGCGAGTTCATATCCAGGAGGGCTTGAATCTTTTTTTGGATTAACTTTAATTCCTCGGGCATTGATGATGAAGCCTAGTAACTTTCCCAAGCTGACTCCGAAGGAACACTTTAAGGGATTTAGTTTCATGTTGTGTTTTCTGAAGACTTTGAATCATTCGTCTAGGTAATCTATGTGCCCCCTCCTTTCTAGATTTTACGAGCATATCATCCACGTATACTTCCATATTTCGCCCGATCTGATATGTATCCCCAACGTTTTTTAGACCACAGGACATGACTTTGTAGCAATAGAGACCCATATCTGTTCGGAAACTTGTAAGTTCTTGGTTTGGTGGATGCATTTTGATTTGATTGTAGCCTGAGTAAGCGTCCATGAAGCTTAATATTTCGTGCCCTAATGTTGCATCTACAAGCTGATCGATTCTTGGAAGTGGAAAACAGTCTTTAAGGCACGCCTTGTTGAGGTCTGTGAAATCAATACAGACTCGCCATTTCTTGTTCGGCTTGGGCACTAGTACGGGATTCGCGATCCAAGCCGGGTAAAAAGCTTCAATTATGAAGTTGTTATTGCGCAGCTTTTCAACTTCATCCTTCAGGGCTACTGCTCGTTCTTTGTCCAACAGCCTTCGTTTTTGTTGAACTGGCTAGAAGTTGGGATCGATATTCAGAACATGTGAAATGATAGAAGGATCGATTCCGACCATATCCGCATGTGACCAGGAAAAAATGTCTAGGTTTGCTCTCAAAAATTTTATCAATTCTGATTTTACTTCGAGCAAAAAACCTTTTCCAATCTTTAGCTTTCTGGTCGGGATATCTGGATCGATTTCTATCTCTTCTAATTCTTCTACAGGTCCAACATTGCTGCTTGGGTCCCCAAGTCGAGGATCCACATCTTCATCCTCGCATTGGGAAGTTCCCTACTTGGGAATGTTTTTTTCCTTGTCTATGCTCTAGCTGGAGGATATTTCTTTCTTAGCCTTGGCCATTTTAAGGTTATAACATTCCCATAAAGACTGCTAGTTTCCCCTCAGACACCCTACCCCATTCTTTGTTGGGAACTTCAGGCACGAGTGAAATATTGATATGACAGCCTTTAAGTCATAGAAGGCTGGTCAGCCAAGCATTACGTTAAAAGCAGAAGGAACATCCAATATTAGGAACTGTGCCATGATATTCATGCTCGTCAGAGCTTGTCCAACAGTGAGGGGTAGACGAATTTGTCCTAAAGGTGCAACTCCCTGACCGGAGAAACCATAGACAGGCTGGAGGCATGGGGTTAGATCCTTGAGTTGGAGTCCCATCTTTTCGTAAGCAGTTTTGAACAAAATGTTGGAAGAAGCTCCATTATTGATCATGGTTCTGGCCACCATTTTATTGGCTATATGGACTTCCACGACAAGCGGGTCATTGTGCGGAAATCTAATTTTGACAGCGTCTTCATCGTTGAAGGTTATGGTCGGCTCTCCTGCTCGTGGAACTTTGGGCTTCCTTTCTTCCACGGCCACGATGACTTCTTCTTGCTCGTGCTGCACTGTTCGGGCATACCTCTCTCGAGCTTTGCCCGAATCTCCAGCAATGTGAGGGCCTCCAATAATGACTTGCATATGTCCATCTACTGGTGGAGGTAACAAATCTTGGTTGCTATCTGTCCTCTGACCTTGGTCTGTCTTAACATACTTTTGGAGGTGCGGATTGTTTTTCCTTCTTAGGAATTCAATTTCCCGGTTCACGTTTTAGCATTCATTAGTGTCGTGGTCGTAGTCTCCGTGGAACCGACAAAACTTTGTCATGTCCCTTTTGTTTGCATCTTTCTTCATGGGCATGGGCTTTTTATACGGGGCCAGTGACTGAGTTGCCATGTATACACTTTCTACATCTTCAGTCAGGATAATGAACGCAGTGTATTTGGCATGATTCTCCCGGGGAGCTTGTTCAGATTTGCCAGTAAACTTTCCTTTCTTCCCATTCCCTTGCTTATGGTTGTTATTGGAGCGCTTACCAACTGAGCTTGAATTGTTTGGGTATTGGGGAAGTCGGGCGGATGTTCCAGTGGAAGGAGCCTTTGACTTTCAAGGCTTTTATTCACCCTCTGCTCGTTGAATAGCTTCTTCGAGCTTGATAAAACCTTTGGCTCGATCAAGGAAATCACTGACTGAGTCTACTGGCCGATTCTTTCTTATATCATTCCAGAGTTCACCGAGGACTTAGATGCCCCCCAGTATTGCGGATAACTTTCCATCCTCAGTTACCCATGAAACTTTGGTCACCTCCTTCATGAATCTGCTGATGTATGCCCAGAGTGGCTCGCCTGGTCGTTGCTTGACTTCGACCAAGTCTCCCAAATACAATGGGAGTTGCCGCGAGGAGGAGAATTGTGCATGGAATTCCAAAGAGAAGGTTTTCCATGAACTAAACATTCCAGGAGCCAACTTGAAATACCATTGTTGAGCGACTTCTGACAGAGTGGCCGGAAAGATTCTACAGCATACATCTCCTCGTACCCCTTGCAAATCCATTTGCATTTCGAAGTAATTGAGGTGGGAAAGGGGATCTTCTCTCCCCATGTACATTGTCCACGTCGGCATTTTGGACTTGTGGGGCAGTGGCATGAGATTGATCTCCGGCGAGAAAAGAGTTCCGCATCCTCGGTCTAGCTCAAGATCATTATTTCTTTGTCCAGCCATGTCGTGAACCATATTTTTTAGTTCGTCTAGCTGAGCCTGTATGGCTGGGCTGACATGCTCGGTATTCTGCTCAATTTGGATTATGTCAGCATCTTTTTGAGTGGGGATTTGAGTACGGGCTCCGAGCTGCACGATTGTTGTAACATTCTGATCATCTACTCCCCTCCTTCTGTTTAGATCATTCCTTAGGTCATGGGTTGTCCATAACCTTTCGAACACAGAAGCACCTGGCTGCCTTAGCGGTTGATTTTCTTGGTTAACGATTGGAATGGCACCATTGATCTGGTTGGAACCATCAGGTATGACTCCTCCTGATGAATTACCAGACAAGGTCTGCTCGACTACTGCTGGGCCCACGAGTGGAACTCGTGACCGGGGATTGGGCGGCTGACCATTTGCAGTTTGGGAAATGTCCAGCGTTGGATCCTCGTCCGTCTCTCCCAGGGGAATGACATTCGGCAATTGCCGACCTATAGTTTGGTAGGCTCTTCGTATCAGCACGGTAGCTTGCCGACTATGATCTTCGATCTCTGCATGGTGAGCCCTTAATGCCTCCATCTCTCTGTCTCTCCATTCAGCGAACATACGCCTTTGTTCGTCGAACGCGAGATTTACTGCAGCGCGTAGTTCTTCTTGATCATGATGTAGGGTACTATTATGACCCTACATGAGTCCGAGCGCGCCACGGAGATTTTGTAATTCAGTGGCATCTCCGATAGTCGTCTGGGCGTTGGTTCTAGGCAAAACAGTTGTGTTATGAATGCCCTGGTTGGGTACGGAACTATTATTCCCAGTCTCTTGCACACCAGGCACAATTTCATCTATAGGAACTGTTTCACCATTCCCCATGTTCGTCGGCTGTCCAGGATTAATAACAGGCAGAACCCTTATGTTTCTTGGGTTCCATGATGCAGGATCCATCGTTTGTGAATTTGCTGGATCAGTCAGGCCTCTACGAGTTTGCACCATCGTATTGGCAATTGGATGTTGAATAAAGAGCAATTTGTGATCCTTCTCTAAATGAAAGCACCAAAATGTTGACCTCGCTTTTAGCCAACGACAACGAGTCTATTTTATAAGCAATAAATGATTTATAATAACAAATATATGATAAAGCAATAAAAAAGACACAAGAATTTTACCGAGGTTCAGCCCCGAGCAGTTTGGTAATAGCCTAATCCTCGTTACTTGTATTGACTTAAGATCAAGGAGAAAGATTCCTTTTCTTATAGCTCTTACAACAGTATCTCTGAATATATAATTCTTAGATAATATATTTAGGGTATAGTCTTAGCTCAACTTCTTTTTGACCGATCTCTCGCCCAGTGAATATGCATCACTATTTATAGGGCTAGTAAGCTTGGGGAGGAAGAGTTTCCCCTCTCGTTACAATGTGTATAAACAGGAAGATCTTGGGATCAATTCTAAATGCAAGGATTGTGGGATTGAGGCTGAATACACTGATAGCGGGATCGTGTGTATGCCATATCCACGTAAATTGATCCCTGAGTTATAGGGATTGTTGCTGATGACTCACGACGCGAAAGTTGAACTCACTAAGTGTTTGGCCATTCTGTGAGGATTACTGAATACTTTGCTCTGGGCATGCCAGTGAGGCATCCTGCTCGAACTGTGCTTTCCGAGCAGATGTTCCAAATAGACTCCACGTGTCACCATTCATGTGATGCCATGTCAAAGTGCAAAAATTGGGATAACAGATAACAAATCAGATTGTATTGAAATGGGTATTATTTATGGCATAAAATCCCAACATTTCTAAGGGTACGGGGCAACACAGACAGGATGTAGCGTAGCTCCCGGACAGGCTAAAACTGAGGTCCCAGACTCTAGCGCAGGACACTCACGGAATAAGAGAGGGGGTAAAAGTCACAAGCACAATTACTTAGTAAAAAAAACAAGAAAGGAATATGACTTTATGTACACTAAATACACAAGCTTGATAGATACACGGGAAAATGTTTACAAGGCAACATGCAACATGGTCCATTACTGAAAGCCTCCGCGTATGTCACATGGCGGGAGGAATAGGCGTGACCAGAATAAACAATGCAAGTACCATGGAGAGACGGTTGATACTACAAACGAATGTGAGTATTTAAAGGATGAGATTGAAAAGTTGGTCTGGGCGGGACACTTGGGACAATTGGTTCGTATCCCGATCATTTATTCCAGACAAGGGGTGGTTCAGGGACACATGATAGTTTTGGGAAAGCAGGGAACTATAAATCATTTGCATGAGGTAGGATGCTCTCAAGGTCCATGAACATCATTACCTACCCCTTATGATCCACCAGCTTCGATTGGGGTGGCATTGCTTTCCCCGAGAATAGGAACCCTGTATCCTCTATGCTTGCTCTACCACCTGTGGATGGACACATCACAATAATTTTAAGAGGGCCTCATTGTTGGAATATGTTTTACCAAGATCTAGATTTACTAACAAGTATGTTTTTAACATCCTAAATATGAATTTCTAAAACGATGAAATTAACACATAAAAGGTATGAGAAACCTTACAGTGATTGCAGCGGAATTAAATGACTCATTCCGCTCAGATCTCTAACCTTTGTGTCCTTTCTGTCGCAGAGTATCACCAAGATCTGAGCCCGAAACTCCTTCAGTTGTTTTGATTCTTCACAGTCTTACATACTATGATTGAGGACTCACTTGCTATTTGTGGGCATGTACTCAATCGCGAAAGGCTTGAATTTGATTTTGTGAAGAACACTATAGAATTCAAAAATAAGAGAAGAAAAGAAGAAGAAGAAGTCTCATAAACCTAGAGAGAGAGAAAACTAGGTTTTTAGCTTTAGAAGCATTAGTTGGATAATGAGACCATAGCTTTCCTTTGATACTAATTTCACCTAGGGTTACAGTTGATTTATTTGGAATAAAAAAATGATAAAACTGGAGCAAAAATAACAACTAGTGGCCGACCATGAAGTGGGCCCAACACTAGTTAGATTTTTGCCATTTTTCTCAAACATTAACCTTTTTTTCACAAATACCACTTTTTGCAATTCAACCCTATAAATGCAAAAACTATTTATTTAATAATTAAAATAATTATGCAATAAAATTGTCATTCATGATATTTCTTTAATTAGACTCCACAAAGTCTCTTAATTAACAAATTTATCCTAAAATCCTATTTCTTCACAATCAACTCATAACATTGGGAAAATTCACAAACTAGACATAGTCTAATTTAGAATTAACATTGACTAACTAAAATCAATTAACTGAGTCTTACAAGCAGTTTATCTCAACTAGTATGGGGACCATGGGCCAATATAACCGAGCTTCGAATAAGCAGATCTAGAATTTACCAAGTAAATTCTCTAACATATTAATTCCTCATTGTACCGCTATAAAACTTAGAATTGCACACTCAGTTATATAGAATTCTCTATATGTTCCACGATATAGTTACGCTATTAGTTATCTATTGTTATAATCTCAATAATCAATGATCCTCTATAGATAATTTACATTGCATAGGGATTAATTTACTGTTACCCCCTTCAATGTATTTTAACTTTAAGACACTTAGCAACCTATAAATGATATTTTTGTTAAATAATATAATCACTAAAATGAGCGCTCTATCATTTATCTCTATTTAGCCAAGCTCAAAGGAAATCATCATTTCACTTCTATGTCCAGATACAAGCTATAGATTCCGTATCTATGATTAGCTTTCCCACTCAATTGAACTACCATGTTCTTGTTGGGTTTTATGCCCTAAATAAAACTCATTTCAATATAATCAGATTTACTTATTAATATAGATCAGAAATAACATTTAATGTTGCATGGTTCACATGATTTATTTCATGATTGTATGTACATAATGTATGAATTCATCTGAAACCCTTTTCACATACTTGATCCTGTTTATTGTGATGTCAACAAATTGGAAAATAAACATGACTATGTGAATAAAGTTTCCTAGATTTATCAGACATAGGATTTTACTGATATGATAATCTACAACAGAGTTTACTTGCATTTGGAGAAATGCTATGTTCTTTCCAGAGCATTGGTTAAAGTAAAGCTCATGTTGGATGCATGGAGTATGCATCGGAAGGGACCGATATTGAACTTTGACTTAGATTTATTAAACTTACCGTAATATCTATTCAAGTCAATATCGCCTAGTTGATCCTAGATCAAATGATCTTAATACTATTATAATTAGGCTCAATCTCAGGAGGCAATTCGTTTTCTTTGATTTGTTAGTTAAGCCTACTTTTAGGTCAGGGTGATACATACATTTTGGGAACACGGTAGTGCAATTGAGTGGGAGCGCTAACATAAACATGGAATCTATAGTTTCTATCTGGCGAATAGTAAGTAAAGGATGACCTCCTTCGAGCTTGACCAAACGAAAATAAATGGTGGAGATCTCATTGCACATAAGCTGAAATATCATTTATACGGGGTTAAGTGTTTTAAGGATTAAATACATTGTAGGGTGTAACGGTAATCTAATCCCTTTACAGTGTAGATCATTCATATAGAGGATCATTGATCAAATTAGGATTATAACAATGGATAACTAATGATGTGTCTATATGGTGGAACATATAGAGCATTCCATATACTGAGAGTGCAATTCTAAGTTCTATGCGTGGATTCAACGAAGAATTAATAAGTCAGTGAATTTAGGTTGATAAATTCTTGATCTGCTTATTGGAAGCTCGGTTATATAGACCCATGGTCCCCGCACTAGTTGAGATAATATTGCTTGTAAGACTCATGTAATTGGTTTTGATTAATCAATTATAATTCTCAAATTAGACTATGCCTATTTGTGAATTTTTCACTAAGTAAGGGCGAAATTGTAAAGAAAGAGTTTTAGGGGCATATTTGTTAATTATGATACTTTCTATGGTTCAATTAATGAATATGATAAATGACAATATTATTTAATAAGTATTTATAGTTATTAAATAGTTAGAATTGACATTTAAATGGTTGAATTAGAAAATTGGCGTTTTTGAGAAAATCAGATGCAGAAAAGATAAAACTGCAAAATTGCAAAAAGTGAGGCCCAAATCCACTTGTATAGGGCCGGCCACTATTGTAGGGAATTGAAACAGATATTTTCATTATTTTAATGCCAAATAATTCAAACCTAACCGTAGTGGAATGCTATAAATAGATAGTGAAAGCTTCAGGAAAATTACACTTAAATTTTCCATTTTTCCTTCAGAGAAAAACCTGAGCCTTCTCTCTCCCTATCTGGCCGACCACTCCCTCTCTCTTTCTTCCCTCTTGAATTTCGAAATTCTTAGTGTGAGAATAGTTCCCACACACAGCAAGTGATACCTCAACCATAGTGAGGAAGATCGTGAAGAAAGACTTTCAGCAAGAAGGAGTTTCAGCATCAAAGATTCAGAGAAAGAGATCCAGGTTCAGATATTGATAATGCTCTGCTACAGAAAGGAATCAAGGGCTAGATATCTGAACGGAAGGAGTCATTATATTTTGCTGCACCCAATGTAAGGTTTCTTAAACTTTATATGTGTTTATTTCATCGTTTTAGAAAGTTCATATTTAGGGTGTTAATCAACATACTTGTGAGTAGATCTAAGATCCTGGTAAAATCATTTCCAACAGTTCTTAACCTATACGTCACGGGAAGAACCATCTGGTTGACTTTAACTAATAGGTTAAGGAACACAAATAATGCAACTGAACTAGAACCTAACCATCTCATGATTGATATCATTTGATCTAGGATCAACTAGGTGATATTGAATTGAATAGATATTACGGTAAGTTTATCATATCTAGTTCAAGTTCAATATCGGTCCCTTTCGATGCATACTTCGTACATCCAACCCAAGCTTACTTTAACCAATGCCCTGGAAAGGACATAACACTTATCCAAGGTGCAAGTAAACTACGTTGTCGATTATCATATCAGTTCAATCTTGTGTACTGATAAATCTAGGAATACATTTAATCACACAATCTTGATTACTTTCCACTATGTTGACATCACAATAAGCAAGAATATCAGTGTGATAAGGATTTGGATGAATTTATTAATCAAATAAGTAAATAATTGATCACATGAACCAAATAACACATTAAACAAGTAATGAATTTAAATTTGTTTCTTTATTAATAATTAAATTGAAAAGTTACATTTTAATGGAGTTTTATTTAGGACCCAAAGCCCAATAAACTCCCACTTGCACTAATATAAAATAATCAATATATTTCAATTAATCATAAATTCAATCTATGCTTTTCAAATGTAGTTGCAGTAAAAAATTTGGTGAATGGATCAGCTAAGTTGTCTTCAGTGTCCTCTTTCTCCACCAGTACGTCCCCTCTTGCAACATATTCTCTGATGATGTGTTATTTCCTCTCTATTTGTTTGTTTCTCTTGGTGGTTCGAGGCTCTTTGCTATTGGCTATAGCACCAGTGTTGTCACAAAGTAAAACCAGTGATTTTTCCATTCCAGGAACAACACCAAGTCCTGAGAAGAACTTTCTTAGCCAAACAAGTTCCTTAGCAACCTCAGCGGCAGCTATGTACTCGGCCTTCATGGTAGAGTCTGATATTTCAGTTTACTTAGCGCTTCTTCAAACAACTATTCCCCGCCCAAGAGTAAAAACCATCCCAGATGTAGACTTTCTGTCATCAAGACAAGCCTAAAAATTTGAGTCGGTATAGCCTACGAGATTTAAAGCACAACCCTTGTAGACTAACACATAATGCCTAGTACTTTTCAAATATTTCAGAATATGCTTAACTGCAGTCCAATGTTCCTGTCCTTGGTTTGTCTAATACTTGCTCACAATTCCTACTGCATAGCATATGTTAGGTCTCGTGCATAACATTGCATACATTAGACTCCCAAATGCCGAAGCATAAGGAACCCTTCTCATGTCCTCTATCTCTTGGGGATCAGTGGGACACTGTTCCTTAGATAGACTGATACCAAATCTAGAAGGCATTTGTGCCCCTTTGGCATTTGTCACTGAGAATCTCTCTAACACCTTAGCAATGTAAGCTATTTGAGAGAGAGCAAGGGATTCGTTCTTCAACTTCCTGATAATCTGAATACCAAGAACATAAGCAGCTTCACCCAGATCTTTCATTTTGAATTGAAGGTCAAGACATTCCTTGATCTCAGTCATTTTCTTGATATTGTTACCAATAATCAAAATGTCATCAACATAAAGGACCAGAAATACTATCACTTGATTGTCCTTGTGTTGGTAAACACACGGTTCATCATCGTTTTGGTGAGAGCCGTAGGTCTTGATTATTTCATCAAATCGTTTATTCTAAGAATGAGAAGCTTGCTTAAGTCCATATATGGATCTATTGAGTTTGCAAACTTTCTTTTCTTGCCCTTGAAGAACATAGCCTTCTGGTTGCTCCATATAGATGGTTTCTTCAAGAATTCCGTTAAGGAAAACTGTCTTGACATCCATTTGCAAAATTTCATAATCGAAAGTGGCAGCTATAGAGAGAAGAATTCTTATGGATTTGAGCATGGCGACCGGACTAAAAGTTTCCTCATAGTCCACACATTCTCTTTAAGTATAACCCTTAGCAACTAGTCTAGCTTTGAAAGTTTCGACTTTGCCTCCAGCACCTCTTTTCTTCTTGTAGACCCACTTACATCCAATTGGACGATAATCATCAGGTGCGTCTCCCAGACTTTGTTCTTTTTCATGGAATCCATTTCTGAATCCATGTCGGTTGACCATTGTTTCTGTTTCGGACTTGCCGTTGCCAGTTTGTAGGTTAATGGATCGTCATCAATACCATCACCAACGACCATATTGATTTCACCGTCCAAGCTATAAGGAGATGGTTTTGTGGAAACCCTCCCACTACGACAAGGAGTCATGATCTTCTGAATAGGAACATTAGTGGTAGATTGATCGGTTGTATCAACTTGCAAAGGTTCAATCGAGGAAGTGGGATTATTCTCTACTTGAGTAGAAGAGGATGGAACATTAGAAAGAGTTATATCTAAAAGCATTTCCTCCAATAATACTTTGCTTTGCGGCTTGAAGTTCTGAATATAGTCGTCTTCAAGGAAAGTGGCGTTTGTGGAAACGAACACTTTATCATCCTTGCGACTATAAAATAGTCCACCCCCTAGTCTCCTTAGAATTTCCAACAAACATGCAAACCTCAGTTCGCTTTTCAAGTTTGCCATCTTTCTTTCTTAAGACATGATCAGGGCACCCCCAGATTCTGTAATGGCGTAAAATAGGTATACGACCATTCCACAACTCTAAAGGTGTCTTAGGGACTGATTTAGATGGAACAACATATAAAATTTCATTTTCCATTTGAATAGCATATCCCCAAATTGACGTAGGTAGATTTGAGTAGCTAAGCATGGACCTAACCATTTCCAAAAGCGTACGATTTCTTCTTTCTGTAACTCCATTTTGCTGTGGAGTGCTAGGGGCAGTCAATTGGGATTCAATTCCAAGTTCAATTAAATGATCTTTGAACTGCATATCCATATATTTTCCACCCTTATCAGTTCGCAAGTTCTTTAAAGTTTTACCCAAATGGTTTTGAGCCAATGCTAGAAATTCTTGAAACTTCTCAAACGTTTCAAATTTCTTATACATAAGGTAAATATGACCGTATCTAGAGTAATCGTCGATGAAAGTGACAAAGTACTCATAACCACCCCTAGCTTTGAAATTCAGTGGTCCACAAAGATCTGAATGTACTATGCCTAGTGGTTCCTTGGCACGCTCTCCTTTGCAGATAAAGAACGTTTTGTCATTTTGCCTTCTAGGCAAGATTCACAAACTGGTAATTCACCTAAGGTGACAATTTTCAATGGACCACCTTTGGTTAACCTGTAAAGTCTATCATAGCCTATATGACCAAGACGTAAGTGTCATAGATATGTTTCATCTTCATTATCGATCTTTTGTTTTTTGTGGTTTCTATGTTTAGCTACCTTAAATAGTTCGTTATTAAGCGCAAATGGTTCATCTGGCCTTAGAACATAAAGCCCCTGTTCCATAGATGTAATACAAATTTGAATGTCATTTTGAGAAATGAAGGAACCAGAACTCAAAAATATTCAATTTGTATTGTTGCAATTGTAAACATGAAATAGAAATCAAGTTTCTACTGAAATTTGGAATAAATAGGACATTGTCTAGATCCAAAATTCTATTCTGAAACTTGAGTTTGGCTTTTCCTGTAACTCTAGCCGATACCATTTTTCCATTACCAACTTTAAGTTTCAACTCTCTGGATTTTAAATAATTCTGGTTTTCAAGCAATTGCAATGAACAATAGACATGGTTAGTAGATCGAGAATCAAGAATCCAGATGGATTTTTCATTCTCTAAAACGCATGATTCAAAAACTAAAGCATTGGAATCACTGCTTAACTGTTTTTGGATTATTCTTATTGCTGGTTCAATATGTTGTGAAAGATTATCTGATGAAGAGGAATCACTTTCTCTATTCTTCTCAACTAAGCTTGAAGTAGTAGGATTGTTGGAGGAATTATTCTCAATATCTTCATCTTTCCTTTTCCCTTATCTGCATTACTGGAGAAGGATCTCCATGCAAGTGACAATGTCCGTTCATAAGCACGCAATTCAGCGTCAAGCTTGTTTATGTTGGACGAGTTCCAATTGTTGACAACGAATTGGTTTAACTTAGATGATAAGCTGTTGAAAACAAAATGAACTCTTTGCTCTCCAGATAAAACAATTCCCAGCATAGCTACTTTCTAGAATTTGATGTTCATCATGAGCAAGTGTGAAGTGATACTTTGACCAGGAGTCATCTTCACACTTTGGAGTTCATTCCTAAAGGCATATTCTTGATGAGGATTGGGGTGTGGGTTGTACATTTTGACACTACAAATATCAATAAACAAAAATAAATCATTGGTTCAACAAATTCATGTACAAGTTTAGAAAATAACAATTAAAGCAAATATGTTTGTAATATTACCAAAAACTAAACATATTTATTATTTTCTAAGGTTTCCAACATAATGAAATACAGTGTCCCAGTAGGTGAGAGTCAAAGATAACATCAGTTGAATAGAGTAGTCAGCTCATCTAAAATGGACACCATTTTAGCAACCTTTTATTCGATCAAAATAAGAAGCCAACGTTTTCCCGGTAGGCGAGAGTCAAGGTTACTCTCATTTTATGAGCTTCCACCATTGTTTCACATTTTGTAAGTTTATTTCTAAGTAGTCACCGTAGGGGAGAGTCTAAGAAAAACAAAAACTTACAAAATACTTATCATATAAGATCTTACGGTGTTAAGTGCTTTCAACGAATAACCATTCATAAGGGGGGTGAAGTCTAGCGTCTCGAGGTTATATTCAAAATAATTAACCATTGTAAGACCAACAATGGAGATCGAATATCTCTTTGATTAAACCTCATTATTTAAAATAATGTATTTTTAATTAATCATTTATTTTAATTTATATATTTTAATAATGAAAATTACTTAATTTAAGTTGATCCAAAATTAATTTTTAATTAATTTTTAACTTTAATTTAATTTTCCAACAATAATTTTGAAAATATATTTGTAAATGAATATAAAATTTTGAAATTATATAAAATATAATATAATAAATTTCTGAAAAATATCTAATTTAAGTTGTTATAAATAACAAAAATTTCAACTTAAATAATTTTCTAAAATTTTATTAAGTATCAAATTAAGTATCTTCAACTAATCACCTTAATTTGAAAAATATCCCTATCTAAGTTGATCCAAAATTAACAAATTTTCAACTTAAAAAATATTTTAAAGAATATCTGAATAACTAATTTCTAGAAGATTCTATTTAATTATTAATTTCAAAATATTCTAATTTAATTTGATTCAAAATTAGTTTGAAAAACTAATTTTCAACTTAAATATATTTTCTTTGAAAATTCAAATAATTATGTATCCAGAAGAATCTAATTAGTTATAACTTCTTTTATTTAATTAAATACAGAAAAATACATGTAGTTTATCTTGAATTAAATTTTATTAAACCAAGTGTATTTTATTAAATTAATTTCAAAATAATCTGATGAAAAATTATTTTTAGACATTTCGAAATTAATTATGTTGCTAAGCAATTTTATTAGGTTAAACTAGTTTAATTAACCTATTACAATTATTCAAATCAGGTGTTAACTCAGATTTTCGTTAACCAAATTTTAGCCTCACGATGATAATTCAACATTGAAAAAATAAAAGCTATGGAAAAATAATATACGAACACATGGTTCTTTACGTGGTTTTGCAGTTAAAATTCTGCATAGTCCACGAGTAAATCTTATTCAAATTTCTAAGTATTTTTTTAGGGCCTCTTTCATAAGAGTTTTTTCTTCCCCCTCCTTTGATCTTGTCTGCCACTATTTATAATTGCGTAGTGGCAGTTAATAACAAAGCTGACCAAAATATGTTTACAGCCATTATCCCTAAAATCGTGGGATCTGATTACAAATCAAGCCAAATAAATGAGGTTTTGACACAGCTGTTAATATCCTGCTTTTATTAGGCCGAGATGAACGCGTAATCAAAAATATATGGTAAGCCTTATCTCATAGGGATGCCTCGCCGAGAATGGAGCAAAGATAACTTTGATAGCGAGTAGTTGCTTATCATTTGGCTTCTCGAGACTAATATTGTTTTCACTCTGATAACTATACTTTCTAGTGTCGAGATGATCTTCCTCACATGCATTCCATCTTCTAGTGAGATAAACGCCTCGCTGTCTGTTATCTTGACTCATCACACTATCTATACTCAGTTTGTATATCGTATAATATACGCTAAGAGTTTTTAGTGTTGTCGTTTTCTCTTTCCTGCTGCGAGGTTGAGGCCTCGTCATGAACGCGTGCACCCACATAGTTTCTCATCAATACATAAATTAGCAGTTCGTATGTTTCTGTCTTGCAGAAGGCTATTCAGCCAGTCGAGTTATAAACATACCCTGCAAATTATAATTCCAAAGAGTTGTTCCATGCTATGTATACATTTTGTTTGCGTGATTGAGTTCTTCGTTCTTCCCAGCTCGACATATATCTTCCTCTGATGTGCTTACCACATTTTGAGTATAACAATTGCCCCTTAAAAAGTTCTTTTTTATTAAAAAGAGCTTTTTAATGATTACAAAGGGTATTTTCGTCATGTTCCTCTTTTTTTGAAACGACGCATTCCCTCTAATTTTAGCGGTTGTGTGGTTTCGAGGTACATAAAAATTAAATGACCATCTTTCCCACTTACGCTTCGAATCATGTCCATTGGATCAAATCTTTCTCTAATCTAACGAAACCATTATCATGGGTATAAAATAAGAAAAAAGGAACTACCTTTGCACTATTTCAAAAAGTTTGAGAAAAACCCTTAAACTTCTTCGTCAAGGATCACCATTAAATCCGTCAAACGACTTGCATGCCATCCTTGTCCTTGACCTTTTTCCAGCAAGTTTCCTCCGACTTCATTTTCTCAAAGCGATCCATGCTTCATTCGAAGGTTTGCAGACAAAATTTCCAGGCATTGCCCCAAGCCCTAACTTCCAACAGTAAGTTACTTTCTTCTTTCTCATGTTTGTTACATAGTGTGGATCTGTTACTTGATTCGTTTGTATCGTTATCATCTCATCTGGTTTTGGTAGTTTTTCAGGGTTAAAAACTGTTCATACTAGGATTCAGGCAATATGTAGGTTGTTTTAAGATCTCCAACTCATTACCTTCTGGTTTGATAAAATTCTCTCCAGGGATTGGGACTGCTTTTTGCTGGCAGCAATGTCCCACTCTGGTTCAGGAATTTATCGTCCAGAAGTTTTAGAGTTTGAGTTTCCTACAAAATCATCCATCCCATATGAACCCAACCCCTCAAGACCCACCTCTAAATTATAACTAAAGGATGCTAGGGCTAGGGAACACACAGTGATAACCCAACATGAAGATATTTCTAGTCGCTATAGGTGCTTCTTGCAAGAAATATCTGAAGGTAGACAACGATTCTTCCCAGCGTGTCCTTTATTCCTGTGGCAAAGCCTTTGTTTTTGCCCAACGTCACAATTGCTTTTGGACCAGGTGACTTGGATTTTGAAATTATACCTCCCAAGCCACGTACGTCTAAAACTCTTCAGGATCCCAGCGTCACCTTCGAGGTTGAGTTGATAGAATTGAAGGTCCGATCTATCTCAGGCTATACGGGTGAGATGCTGAAGACCTGTGGAATTGTACTTGGGCAATCATGCAAGGTTAGGTCAGTACGAGAGGGTGAATTCAGTTGCTACCTTCCTGCACACTTTGGCAGCAGTAACCCAGGAACTAGTGGTGAGACTAGTACTAGTGGTTCAACTACTATGGGCGCCTAGAGCCTTGAGCATATTTATGCAGGGGCCATCCTCCCTCTTCGGGACTATTTCAAAGACTACATAAATCACATTGGGGTTGCCCCATTCTAGCGAACTCCCATCTCCTACAGGATTCTTGCTAGTTTAAAAGTCTTGTACAAAATTATGAATGGGGGTTGTCCCACACCCGTAAAGATTGGGTATCTTTACTCAGTTAAGGTTGTTCCATCAAGGAAGAATGATGCAGTGGGCTTTTTCTATCTTGGTACTCATGCTAGCGAGCCAAAAATTATTGTAGACTTGCCAAATAAGGTGTCTTTCAAGGACAACTTCTTCTGGACGTCTGGTCTCTCCCCCATTGGCACAACCACGTTTTGCAAACTTCGTAAGTGATTGTTCTCTTCTTACTTATTTACAGCAGTCTTCCATTTTCAAGTACTTGATTAAGTTGTGTTTGTTCTGATAGCTCTTTTGATGAGACCTACTCCTACCCCCGAGATGGTTAGTAGGCACAGGCGCCTGATGACTCTCCCTTATGGTCTCCAATCGTGCAAATTATTTTTGAATGAAGTTAACTTGCGATCGGCATGCCTTCTCGCTAATAAAAAATACACTTGCGATTACAAGATTCCCAAGTATTCTTCTTGGTAGCAAATAATAGTTCCACCCGAAGACCAGGCCTTGGATCGCTTGGCCCAAGCACAATACCTTCAAAGCACTGCCCCTCGGGAATCCAGTGAAGGAGCATCCCGAGGTAATCAATGTGGCTGGTCACCTACTGTACTTAGGGCTGAGCGTAATACATTACTTACCTTCCAAGACTCCCGTCTTAATTTTTATACTTGGAATTCTATTCTTGTGGAGTGCATTGCTCATAAGTTTGACAGTTGGTATCCTAATTTCCACATCCAGATTAACTGTCACAAGTCATTTTATGGTATAGCCGAGCAATACGATACTATGGAAGATATGGCAGGTCACATAGATGCAAGTTGGGATTTAGAACCAATCGAGCCTTTTGATATATTCAAAATTACAGTCTGTAGGGATTTTAGTGAATATTATGGTCCTTCTACCCTTTCATATAGTGATAGCTCGCCTTCTAGTCATTTTGTTAAATCCCTTACGTGGAAAATTATACTCCCCCCTTTTTTATTGGCTTTTATAATGATTGTAACGCCTCGTCTTGTTTTGCAAACATGGGTTATGAAGACATCTTGGACCGTAAGGGGAAGAAGAAGACATCTAACCCTAAAGTCCCTACTGCTGCCGACGTGGTTCCTCCCAAGAAGTAAAGGAAAACCACCGCCCATATGAAGAAATCACTAGCCAAGCCTATCGATCTCGAGGTTTCGGACAACGAGATCCAAGAGCAAGTTCCTCCTCTAGTTGTTCCCAATGCCAATGCCCCTCATCCCGAGGCAACCCCGCTACTGCCTCTCCGAGTCAGGCCATCGAGACCCTGTCAGTTGCAGCTGGGGAAGCTGGGTCTGAATTTTCCCAAGCATATGGGGTCGCCTGTTGGCGCAAACTTCAAACTCTCCTTCCCTCTGATTGGGATTTTCTCAACTTAGGAGTCCAAAAGAGATGCTTTCAAGGATCTTTGACTGTCACTTCATGGTATGTCAGCTTTGTTATTATAATTATATTATCTTTTTATACCTCATTTACATTCATCTGTTTGCAGTTCTCCAGGCTTCTTTTGCTTCTTTTGCTTCCAATCGACTACACTCTGAGCGGTTCGAGTATTTGGAGGGTGAGACTCACAAATTAGTATCCCAATGAAAGGTTGTGTGTGAGCAACAAGACAACGCCCAACAGGAGATTAACCTCCTCAAGCAAGAAGCCAAGAAGGCGAATGAGGAAGTAGAGAAAGCAAAGAAAGAAGCCGAGAAGGCAAAAGAGGAAGCCGAGAAGATGAAGGAGGAGGCCAAGAAGACCATCAAAGTCCAAGCTGATGAGTTCGAGGAGAAGCTTCCTAGAAAACTTGCTAAGAAAGAAATCGAGACTGTAGAACGGTGCGATAAAGTTGGTTTTCGTACTGTAGATCAGGCCTAGCTTTGGAACCTTAACATGGATACTAGCTACTTGGCGGAGAATGAAGAGGAAACTTTAGCTCTTTGCAAGAAGACCAAGATGGAGGAAGAAGACGGTGAGGTCAAGGAAGAAGAAGAAGATTTGTCCAAGTCTCCCAGCATGTAGACTTGGTTTATTTATCTGCCTTTTTTCTTTTAGGAGATGGCCTTTTGGCCGAGACAATGGTTTTGCCCCTAGTGGCACTTTTTTGTAAAGACAGATTTGCAAGGTTGGACGGCCAACTTTGCTTTATAATGCCTCGCACTTTTAAGTGTAAACTTTATTATGGGGACGTTTTCTTGCATTTTATTCACAATATAAACTATCACATGCATAAAGTTTATTAGGGGTTTGTTGGGTTTTATGCCCTAAATAAAACTCTTTACAATCTGATTAGTTATCAATATAAGAAATTTGAAGTGATTGATGTTTGCATGAATTTTACATGCTAATGGTTTAATATGTTTATTACATTCATACACACAAAATCAGTTAATTCCAGATCATATGTTTATTCACAATTACAGTATCGTCAACACAGTGGAATGTGATTGTAATCATATGTATCAAAAGTTTTGGTCCCTGTTTCATCAGTGTTATTGGATTTACACTAATGTGATAATCAGCGATGATGTGTACTTACACTTGGAGTAAGTGTTATGTTCTTTCCAGGACATTAGTAAAGTATACTAGTTTCGAATGTATGGAGTATACATTGGACTGGACCGATATTGCAACTAAGTTAAGATATTACAAACTTACCGTTATACATATCTTTCCAAGTCAATATCAGTAGTTGATCTTAAGATTAAAAGAATCTAAATCCTGATATGCTTAGGCTCAACTTAGGAGTGCTATTCATGTTCTTTGATTTATTAGTTAAGCCTACTTTTGGGTCAGGGTGATACGTATATTTTGGGAAAATGATAGTATGATTGAGTGGGAGTGCTTAACATAAACATGGAATCTATAGCTTCTACTGGTGTATAGAAGTCAAGTGAAGATTCCCTTCGAGCTTAGCAAATAGAAGTAAATGGATGAGCTCTTATTTAACTGACTAATTATTAGATCACTAAACACCATTTACAGGTAGCTAAGTGTTTTAAGGGGCAAAATACATTGAGGGGTGAGAACGGTAAAGAAATCCCATCTCGATGTAAATCATCTATATAGAGGATCTTTAAATCACAATAAGATTATAACAATGGTTAAATGAGATAGTATATTGATATCGTGGAACATACAATATGCTCTATATAAGTCTGAGAGTGCAATTCTAAGTTCTAAGAGTGGATTCAACGAAGAATTAATAAGTAGAAATTTACTTGGTAAATTGGTTCACTTATTGGAAGCTCAACATATAGATCCATGGTCCCCATTCTAGTTGAGAACATTCTGCTTGTAAGACTCATTAATTGATTCGTGATTGATCAATTATAATTCTAAAGTTAGACTATGTCTAATTTTATGAATTTTCACTAAGCATGGGTGAAATTGTAAAGAAAAGAGTTTCTAGGTTTATTTATTTATTAATGGACTTTATATGTCTAATTAATAATTAAATTAAATGACAATATTATTTAATAATCTATTTTAGTTATTAAATAATTAGTTTTGGCATTTAAAAGGTTAGAATTGGAAAATTGGCGTTTTTGAGAAAATAGAGATAAAATTTGATAAAATTGCAAAATTAAGTGAGGCCCATTACTACACCATGGCCGGCCACTTAATGTGCTTTTTCAAATTAATATTTTCATTATTTTAATGCCAAATAAATCCTAACCTAAACCTAGTAGTTGGCTATAAATAGAAAGTGATGGCTCAGTCATATAACATGCTTTCATTAGTAATCTGACAGAAATTTCTCTCTTCAGAAAAACTGAGCCTTCCCCACTTTCTGTACCTGGCCGAAACCCTCTCTCCTCTTTTCTCCTTCATCTATTTCGACCCTAGTGAAAGAGTAAGTGCCCACACACAGCAAGCAGTAACTCAATCATAGATTGGAAGACTGTGAAGGATCAAACTTGAAGAAGAAGGACATTCGGACTCAAATCTTGATTATACTCTGCTACAGAAAGGAATCAAGGGTTAGAGATCTGAGTGGAAGGAGACATTAATTCCGCTGCATAAATGTAAGGTTTTCTTAACTTTATATGTGTTTATTTTATCGTTTTAGAAAGTTCATATTTAGGGTGTTTAAACAACATACTTGTGAGTAGATCTAAGATCCTCGTAAAATAATTTTCCAACAACTGGCCTCAGAGCCATGGTAATTGATTTACTTACATGAAATTTGGACTTTAAAATGATTGTTTGTTTGTTTTTGGATGGTATCATGTTGTAATGGTGGCGAGTACGAGGAAAACTTTGACGAGTACGACGCCTACAACGAAGGCAGTTACATAGAGCTGCTGCTCTTAAAACAAAAGGCTACTAATCACGAAGCTGAGATCACATCCCAAAAAGAGTAAAACAAAAAGATGCAAGAGGTTATGATCGCCATGTAAAAAGTCATGGAGACAGCAGGGATCCACATACACCCTAAAGCCATCCCTGCGGGACTCGAGGAAACACCGGAAGAGTCCTCACCAAGCACTCAGAAGTATAAGTCCAGGGAGCCTAGCCCCATACGGTATCCCTCTAAAGAACGCTGAAGGAAGGAATTCTAGCTGAGCTAGCCATACTGTGCAAGGACATTGCCCGAGTCTCCAGGAGACAAAAGGGGGACAAC
Organism: Cannabis sativa; assembly: GCF_029168945.1. Classification (NCBI taxonomy): domain Eukaryota; kingdom Viridiplantae; phylum Streptophyta; class Magnoliopsida; order Rosales; family Cannabaceae; genus Cannabis; species Cannabis sativa. The sequence continues at coordinate 30,432,969 of NC_083604.1, forward strand.
TCGAACTTTGACTGTGAGGACGGGAGCCATGCGCTAGACACATTCTAGAGGCAGAGCTCCTCAAAAATTTTAAGATGGCCGAAATGGCAGCTTACACCAGGGACTCGGACCCCAGCGATCATTTGTCTCGGTTTAACCGAGTAATGACGGTCATGAGAGTCAGCAATGACGCCAAGTGCTTATGCTTTCCACTTACATTAAGCAGGTCCGCAGAGGAATGGTTCAAAAAGTTGGAACCAGGATCTGTGGACTGCTGGAACAAGTTGCAAGTTAGTTTCCGGAGACAGTTTGTCGCCGCGAGAAAAATAAATCTTGAAGTTAGTGCCCTGACTAACATCAAGCAACTACCCATAGAGACATTGAAAAATTTCATAAAGAGGTTCGAGGAAGAGGCCTCGAAAAGTAAGAAAGTTGGTGACGGACAACAGCTTGCGCTTCTTCAAGCTGGGATTCGTACAGGAACCCCGTTCTCGAATGAGTTGCAACAAGGGGGAGCTTCGAACCTCCAAGATTTCCAAAAGAGGGTTCAAAAGTACATCAACTTAGAAGAAACTCAAATAGTGGCTTATGGAGGATACTACCCAACCGGAGTGGCAGGATATGTACCCAGAGTTCAACTCCCAAGAACCCTACCTTCGGTTACTCCACAAATGAGCGGTATACAATTCTCCACTACTCTGGGATACAATCAGAGCCAAGCCTTGGCTCCCGTATCTTCGCACTACGGGAACCCCTGGGGGGTAAGCGGACAAGTCCCGTCTCCGTCCGCTCCTACTGCAAGCCTAACCGGACCTTCTCAAAGCTCCCAGAGCAAGAGGTCCTCGAAAGGCAGCAACCAGATGGAGGACAAGCGCCAAAAAAGAGGGTAAGTTTAATAAATCTAACTCAAAGTTCAATATTTGTCCCTTCCGATGCATACTCCATACATCCAACCTGAGCTTTACTTTAACCAATGCTCTGGAAAGAACAAAGCATTTCTCCAAATGCCAGTAAACTCTGTTGTAGATTATCATATCAGTAAAACCTTGTGTTTGATAAATCTAGGAAACTTTATTCACATAGTCATGTTTACTTTCCAATATGTTGACAACACAATAAACAGGATCAACTATGTAAAAAGGGTTTCAGATGAATTCATACATTATGTACATATAATCATGAAATAAATCATGTGAACCATGCAACATTAAATGTTATTTCTGATCTATATTAATAAGTAAATCTGATTATATTGAAATGACTTTTATTTAGGGCATAAAACCCAACAAAGACTGCTTCCCCCTTCCGCGGGTTGACCAAATGGTGGACGCCACCTCCGGATTCAAGCTATTGTCCTTCATGGATGCCTATGCTGGCTACAACCAGATCAAGATGCACATTGCGGATCAAGAATGAACTAGCTTTAAGACCGATAAGGGGGTATACTGCTACCTTGTCATGCCTTTCGGACTAAAAAAATGCTGGTGCAACATACCAAAGAATGGTTAACTGGATGTTTAAAGGCCTTCTGGGACGAAACATGGAAGTGTACATGGACCACATGTTTGTCAAATCAAAGGCATGTGCATGTCATGCAGACGACCTCAAGGAATGCTTTGAAGTGGTCCGGAGATATGGAATGAAACTTAACCCGAAGAAGTGCATTTTTGGGGTTAAATCAAGAAAGTTTCTAGGATTTATCGTCAGACAATGGGGGATAGAGGCAAACTCGGAAAAAATTCAAGCCCTCCTGAACATGCCTTTTCCAAAGAAACGCAAAGACGTGCAAAGCCTAACCGGAAAGGTTGCTGCCCTGAGCCGGTTCATTTCCTGATCCATAGACAAATGCATTCCCTTCTTCAACATTCTGAAGAAATGCCAAAAATTTGAATGGGCTGACGAATGCGAGGAGGCATTCAGAAAATTAAAAGAACACATGGCCAAACCTCTGATCCTGTCAAAACCCGTTCTTGGAGAGGACTTGTTATTATACTTAGCCCTCTCAGAGAATGCGGTTAGCGCAACCTTCGTCCGGGAAGAGGAAAAAACCAAACACTCCGTGTACTATGTCAGCAAGCGCATGATAGGGGCGGAGACACGATATCCAGTGATTGAAAAACTAGTTTTTTGCCTCTTGATGGCTTCAAGAAAGTTAAGACCCTACTTTCAGGCTCACCCCATCAAGGTATTAACAAACCTTTTGCTCCGGCAAGTTTTGCAGAAGTTGGAGGCGCCTGGAAGAATCCTCAAGTGGGCTATGGAGTTAAGCCAGTTCGACATACACTACATACCACGCACGTCTATAAAAGGACAAGCGCTGGCAGACTTCGTAACAGAGTGTAATGAAGTAGAAGGCAGCACAAACGTACTCGTACCACCAACCCCAGCATGGAAAGTATTCGTGGACGGAGCGTCCAACGAAAACGGATCAGGAGCTCAGGTAGCGATGATATCTCCGAACGGGCTTCGACTCTAGGCGGCCCTAAGTTTCGAATTCATGGCTTCCAATAATGAGGCTGAATACGAAGCCCTGATTGTAGGGCTGAGGTTAGCAAAAGCCGTGGGTGCCACAAGAGTAGAAGTCTTGAGTGATTCACATTTGTTGGTAAACCAAGTGTCGGGAGAATAACAAACGCGTGAAGAAAAAATGGATGCGTATGTAGCAATTTTCCGGGAGCTACTCCACGAGTTCACAGATGATAAAGTGGAAAGAATCCCTAGAGAAAAGAATGCCCACGGAGACTGTTTTGCTAAGTTAGTATCAGACAGCGAAATTGAGAAACTGGGGGTGGTGCCCGTTGAACGCCTCACGGAACCAAGCATTAAAACAAAAAATATTGTGGCAGCAGTTGAGCAAGAGCCCAACTAGATGATCCCCATCATCGAATACATAACTAAAGGCGAGGTGCCCCAAGAAAGGGCACTGTCCAGAAGGATACAGTATCAAGCGCACTGTTATGTGATGATGGATAACATTCTCTATCGAAGAGGACTCAGCATGCCGTCCCTAAGGTGTGTATCGGACCCTGAAGCTAAGCAAATTATGCTAGAGGTCCATGAGGGGTTCTGCGGATATCATACAAGAGGCCTGAGTCTCTCAAAGAAGATACTGAGACAAGGATACTTCTGGCCGACCATCAAAAAATACTGTATAGACTATGTCCAAAAATGTGATTCGTGCCAAAGATTCCTGAACATACCAAGAGCCCCCCCAACGAGATTACCCTGATGACTAGCCCCTGGCCCTTCGCGGTCTGGGGATAGATCTTATTGGGTCCCTACCAACAGGAAAAGGAGGGGTAAAGTATGCCATAGTAGCAGTAGACTACTTCACAAAGTGGACGGAGGCCGAGCCAATGAAGACTATAACTGCTAAAAAAGCACTAGACTTTGTTATCAAAAACATTGTGTGTCGATATGGCTTGCCTCACAAGATAGTCTCAGACAACGGGAAGCAGTTTGACTGCAAAGAATTAACTGACTTCTGCAACCAACACGGAGTCATCAAAAGCTTCTCCGCGGTGGCAAGGCCGCAAACAAACGGACAAGCAGAAGCGGTCAACAAAATCCTAAAAGTTACCCTAAAGAAAAAGTTGTTGGCCTGCAAAAACTATTGGCCAGAAGAATTTCCAAGAGTATTATGGGCCTACCGGACAACCCCAAGAACCACAACCGGCCACTCACCATTTTCAATGGTGTAGGGTTGTGAGGCAATGGTCCCGGTGGAAACGCTATTTCCATCCCACAGGAGAACGACTTACGATCCAACAATAAACAAGGCTTTAATGCAAGAAGCGCTGGATCAAATTGATGAACTCCAGGATGAGTCTCAAATACGAATGGCAGCTTATCAAAAGAAGGTGGCTAAAAACTTCAACTTGAAGGTCAAAAATAGGAAATTCACTATTGGTGATCTGGTCCTACAAAGGGTCTTCCTAGCTACTCAAGAACTCGGAGTGGGGGTACTTGGGCCTAATTTGGAAGGACCATACGAAATTGAGGATGAAATCGGCTTTGAGACCTACAAGCTAAAAAGAATGGACGGAACCATGGTGCCTAGGGCCTGGAATGCTGATCACCTCCGAAAGTATTACCAATAGTTGAAAATATCAAAGTTTACGCTCTGTAAAGTAAATTTGTACCGAACAAGTATGCGCAACATCTAAATTAAAGTTTATAAAACTGAGTGCCCTAAAAACAATTTTCATGTCACTCAGGGGGGTACTAAGGCATACCACGCGGAATTAATGTAAAACAGGCCAAAAGTTTAACAAAGTTAAAAAGCAAAGTATGTATTTAAGCATAAATATAAAGTGTGCAAACCCAGCGGAAAGCTCTAAATAATAATAAGGGCCTGCGGATTGGCCTTAAATGTCTCCCCTTAAGAGAAAATATAAATTGTCTTAGAGAGGGGAAAAGGGACTATAATTGTAAATAAAAAAAAAGAGATAGTGATAATAGCAATAGTGGTTAACGGTTGGCTTAATCAATGCGGGATGGAAGACGAGGCCCCCTGCGCTCCTCCAGCAGGGCATCAAGTCTCTTCTTCTTCTCCCTAAAGCGGACAAGAACCTCCTTAGGCTTTGGATAGAAATTGAGCTTGAGGTTTTGGCAATTAGTCTGCCAGGCCATAAAGACGCCATCATCAAAGGGTTTGGTGCAGTGCTTGTAGACAACGGGGCCCAGGAGCTCATCCCTTTTTGCCTTCTTCAGGGCCTGATCTTTGAATTCCCTCAGCTCCTTCACCTCAACGGTCAAGTTGGTCGTCGTTTGCAAGTCAGCCCGATGCAGCTCCTCCATTGACTTCAGCCTGGCAGTGAGATCTTCAACTACCTCCTTGGCCTCCCTCAGCTCGCGCCTTGCCTTTTCCACGGCCTCATCCCGGGTCTTCAACTCCTCTGCCTTGGCCTTCAACGCCTCCTAATGCCTCCTCTCCGCCCGAGCCTCTCTCTGTTGAGCTTCCTCCCGAAATGCCTTCCTCTCAGCCGCCAGATCTCTCAGACTTTTCATGGCCTCGCCCATGCCCTTGAACTTGGACATGACGTACCTATGATCAATTAAAGTTTTTGAGAGGCGACCGGTCTCTACAGCAATCTGACAAAATAAGAAAAAAAGGTTAAGTATGGGAGATCAGGTGCCACAGAGTAAAACCCCAAGAATAGTAACAGAGACTTACCGCGGTCAGAGCGGCGCTGATATCCTGAATCTGATAGATGGAGTTCGTGGAAGCGCAAGCTGCGTATCTTTTGGCCGGAGTTGGGTTAGGTTGGAGACAAAATGGCTCATCAACTCGGAGGCGAAGGGAGCAAGAGTAGGCCCGACAAAGCGATTGAACCAGTCCGTCAGGGGATCCATATTCAGGTCCCAAGCATTCCTGAAGGCCTCCTCGCGCAAGGAATTTTGCTGGGCCTCCCGCAAGACCTTTTTCAAAGCCTCTACCTCGGCGTTCCCTCTTGTATACTCGGCCATAGCATAATCATGCTTGGCTATCTGGAGCTGCTATCTCTCCTTGTCTGCGGGAACGGGGGTAAGAATGATGCTGGTAGGCACAGTGTACTCCTCCGCTTCTGGTGGAATCCCCGAGTCAGAGCTGACAGACGAAGTGTTCACCCTCTTAGCCTTTTTGGAAGACTCTACCTCCACCACTTTGCCCTTGTGTTTTTGGTCCAAGGGGCCAGGATCTCACCCTCTCCCTCCTCCTCCTCGACCTCTCCGTCTTCATCGATCAAGACGATTTGGCCTAAAGGGGCACTAGAAGAAGACCTTCTCGGGATCACCAACTGGTCAAGCGTCGGAGGAAGAGCAGAGTCAAGGCTGTAGGTCTGAGTAAGAGTCGCCAAAAGATCCTCCATTTGCTTGGCTGCTTCAAAAAGACAAACAAATTAAGTGTCAGAGTGGCCATGAGAAAATGTGCACACGAAAACAAAGCGGTAAAACTAGTCCTACCCTGACTATCTAACTCAGTCCTAGCAAAGTCTTGCACTACAGTACTGGCTTCATCATCCCCAAGAAAGTTGTCCGAGGGGAGAAACCAGCTGGAAGACAGATAAGCTGAATGATCTAAGGGAATAGGTGCAGGAGTTCCAGACCCCATTGGGGATCAGCCTAGAAAATGACCTAAGTTGGAAAAATAAAAGGCCTTGGCGTGATCACCCCACCGGGTGGGGGCATCCTAAATCTAAGGAGACGCTCGTCAAATTCTATAGGCCTACACCAGGAATAATCTTGGGCAGAGGAGACGTGATAGACTGTTAAAGGAGACTTACCAGATCCAAAAGTGTTGGCATCAGGAGCCCCAGTATTGGGAACCGGGACCAGCAACTTAGGCCGAGAAGGCGTCCGTTCTTTACCCGCTTCCAATCAAAGGGTCCTCCCGGCGGCAGCCTGAGCCTTGATATAGGCTAACTCCTATTCTTTCCTGAAGAGATACTTTTGATACCGGTCCTCCGCCGAGGCTATAATGTCCGCCCAGAGCACCTTTTCAGCGTCCGGGATACGAATGTTTGGGCAGAGGACTTTAAAGTGTACTAGTCAACTTATTCACCTTGACGTGTCAACAGTGGATAATAAATCGTACTTTTATGTTACATTCATCTATGCTTTCAATGACGAAGAGGGAAGGAAGAAACTATGGCTAGATCTTCATGAGTTGGCTACAAATGAGGCTTGGATTGTCATGGGCGACTTCAATGACATCCTAGCCAAAGATGATAGGATTGGGAAGCGAGTGAGGTATGTCCCTTCCACTAATTTTATTGATTGTGTGGCTAATTGTCGGCTGGACGATGTAAAATTCAGTGGGAACTATTATACTTGGAACAATAAACAGTATGGAGATGACCGAATCTTCTGTAAGATTGATTGGGTGCTTGCTAATCAAGAGTGGTTGGCCAAGTTTCCTTTAGCCGAAGTAGTGTTCATGAATGAGGGGATTTTTGATCACTCTTCGGCTGTCTTAAGGGTGCGCAACAAAGTGGTGACTGGTAGGAAGCCGTTCAAATACTATAGGATGTGGGAAAACCATCCTACCTACTCGGAATTAGTGAGGAAAATATGGCAGCAAGGGCACTTTGCAGGAACTAAAATGTATCTTGTTATCACTAAAATGAAGGCTTTGAAGAAGGCTTTCAAGGAGTTAAATTCCTAAAATTTTTGTGATATCCAAGCCTAAGAGATTCAAGCAAGGAACACACTTGATGAGCGTCAAGACAAGCTACACCAACAACCTTTTGACACTGATTTACAGATGTTAGAACAAGAAGCCAGGGATGATTTTGTCTCTAAACACAAAAGCTATCTATCTTTTTTACACCAAAAGGCAAAGCTATCATGGGCAAAAGATGGTGATGAGAATTCTGCATTATTCCACACCAGTATACGTGAAAGAAGGAGACACAACCAGGTCTTATCAATCACTAATGCTGATGGGAAAAGGGTGGATGAACCAAATGAAGTCAAAGATGCTTTTATTAATTACTATATAGGCCTCCTTGGCCCCTGTATGCATAATAGATTGAAAGTAGAGTAGGGCATTATTAAAGAGGGAAGTATCTTGACAGGAGCTCAAATTAATCTACTCATGGCCACGGTCACAAGAGATGAGGTCAAGAAAATGGTGCTAGCAATTCCAGGTGTTAAAGCTCTTGGTCCGGATGGCTTTGGAAGCTATTTTTTTCAAGAAAACTGGGACATTATTCATGCTAAAATATCTGATGCCATAATTTCCTTTCTTGAGACAGGTTGCTTAATGAAAGAGATTAACAACACAGTCCTAACACTTGTGCCGAAGCTCAAATGCCCAAATACAGTGAAGGACTACAGGCCAATAGCGTGCTGCAATGTTATATACAAATTGACCACCAAACTGCTTTGCTCTCGGCTCAATTGCTTACTTCCCAACTTGGTATCACAAAACCAAGGAGGATTTCTACAAGGGCGATTCATTGCCCACAACATTATGATTTGTCAGGATCTTATGGGCCATTATGGAAGGAAATGACAAAAGCTAGTTGTATAATAAAGTTGGATCTGCAGAAAGCCTATGACACGGTAGAATGGGACTTTATTGAAGAAATGCTACATTGATTGAACTTCCTGAAAGCATTCATTCAGCTAATCATGGTATGCATTTGATCGCCCAGATTTTTTCACTTATGCTTAATGGTTCTCTTCATGGCTACTTTAATGCAAGGAGAGGACTGAGACAAGGTGACCCCATGTCTCCATTAATCTTTGTACTCGACATGGAATATCTTATCAAATTTCCTCTTTCATGATAGATGCAAGGATATGAAGCTGAATCACCTTATTTTTGCAGATGATGTTCTTCTTTTCTGCAATGGAGACTATAAAAGTATCTATTATCTCCTACACGGGCTCAAACTGTTTTCCCAAACATCGGGATTGCAACCTAATCCAAACAAGTTAGCTATCTATTGTAATGGAATGTCAGAATCTGAAGTACAACGTATAATTGATGCATCGGGTTTCCAGAGAGGTGTAGTCCCTTTCACCTACCTGGGTATCCCTATCAGCCCTAAAAGACTCTCTTAAAGAGAGTGTGGTATCCTAGTTGACAAGATGACTCACAGAATTAGAACTTGGAGCACCAGGCACATTTCCTTTGTCGGTCGACCAGTTTTAATCAACTCAGTTCTTCTCACCATACACACATACTGGAGTCAGATTATGCTTCTTCCAAAGAAGATTATCAAAGACATAGAAGCCATTTGCAGAGCTTTCTTATGGAAAGGGGAATAATTGATGGAAGGACCGGGTCAAATTGCTTTGGAAAACATTTGTCAATCAAAGGGAGCAGGAGGAATTGGCTTTGAAAGAGTAGCTGATTGGAACAAGGCGGCGATGTTCAAATATGTGTGGGCAATTGCAACCAAGGAAGACAATCTATGGGTAAAATGGATCCATAGTGTGTATATCAAAGAAATTGAATGGTGGAGTTACTCTGCTCCACAACAAGGTAGCTGGTATTGGAGGAAGATAGTTGCATTGAAAGGTACCATCCTAACTTTAACTACTCCCTCATCTTTTACACAAAGCTGATATACAATAGTTGAAGGGTACAAGTTGTTATGCCCCAATGAGAACTGGGTTAAGTGGAGCAAGGAAGTTTGGGGCAGACTTAATACTCCCAAACATAGCTTCGTAATTTGGCTTGCAATTCAGAAAGGTTGAAGACAAAGGATAGGCTATCTCGATTCAATATTGTAGCAGATATGCAGTGTCTTCTATGTAATACAGTGTGGCTAGGGTGGAAGACCACAGCAACACGGCTGGACAGCCTGGTGAGATCTATTGGGCAAAGGAAGTTCTCTGGCTTTCGAAAGAAGGTTTTGGCTGTTGCAATTGCAGCCTTGGTATACCTCATTTGGAAGGCTAGAAATAGAAAATATTGGCAGCAAAGTGATGAGAACCTGAATACCATTATACAACAACTAAAAAACACTTGTAAAAGCAGAATACATAGTGTATGGCCTAGCAAAGTATCTTTAAAAGATTCAGCTTGGTTTAATACATTGTAAATACATAGAGTTATTCTCAGGCCCGATTTGGGTGCTGTTAGATTTGTATTTTCAAAAGTTTATTGGAGTAATGAAGAACACTTGCTGATTTTTCAAAAAAAAAAACCAAAACTCTGAACAGATAAGTGACCAAGAGTCATACGTCTGCTCGGTCACATGGGGGGCACCTATACCTGTACAAAGCATTTGGTAAAAATAAAACAACCAGAATCGCATGACAATTATAAACAGAGAATAAAATTCATTAAGGATGACAAAAGCACGTAATACCGGGATTAAAAGCTGCCAGGTCAGCCTGTTGTCCGAAAAATGAAAAATAATTCCAAGTTTAAAGATCGCTTGGCCGGTCATGATGTCTTAGAAAAGGCCCTGAGGCCGAATAAGATATATCAAATAAAAAGATAAAAAGAGAACTGTTTAAACAGTTGGAGTCCCACGCTCTTGGTTCGGTTCTTCTAGGCCAACTGAAGTAGGAGGATCTATTGATTGAACGGGAGGAGCATCAGCAGTCTGATCGGAGGTTGATGCAGCTGCCCCGACATCACCATAATCCACTAGGGTCGCGCAGTACTCAATGTACATGTCCTTAGCATCGCCCAAGTAGTCGAAGTTGGCCCGAGGATTAGCCTTCCAAAAATCAAAGAAGAGCTCGAGACCAACTGTGTCCAAGGCATTGACCTTCTCCTTCAACCTATCCACCTCGGCCAAAAGCTCCCCCTCCTTGGCATCCTTTTCCTCCTTCATCCGATGAAGAACTGCTCGCAGAGAAGTCCTCTCATCTTGAAGACTATTTACCTCAACAGATAAGATCTCGATGGTCTCTCCTCAAAACGGTCAGCAACCTCGAGATCCTTAGTCAGCACAGTGATTTTCTTCTCAGCGACAAATAGCTTCTTATTGGCTTCACCCAACTCCAACCGAACAACTCCGGCTTCTGCCCTGTCTTCTTCAGCATCCTTCTTGGCCAAGTCCGCCTACGCCTTCAGGGTGTCGGACAAAGGCGTGTTCTTGGAAGCAGCAGACTTAGCCCGAGAGTAAGTGTAGGCCAACTTCAGACCGGCCTACTCAAAAAGAAAAACTTTAGCATATTAAGTTAAGTGTGTAAGATTAAAGGAAAGTATCAAAAAATACTTACCCTGGTGAACTCCGTCAACCAGCACATCAAAAGAAGAGTCATTGTCAGCACCAGCCAGTTGCACACTGACCTCAGGAACCAACCGGTTCGTGTAATGGGCTAGCATCTCCTTGCCCTTTTTGGCCTCTAGAGGCACTGGCAAAGATGGAGTTGGTGCCCGCATCCGTTCAGGATCACTCCTGACCAGTTTAGACCCAACCGTTGGTGGTCCAGACTGTTGAGTTTTATGTCCTAAATAAAACTCCATTTCAATGTAATCTATTTTATTCAACATCAATAAAGAAACAGAAGTATTTTTCATTCATTTGTGTATGTTTTGGTTCACTTTATCAATTGCTTGTCTATTTGATTTATAAATTCATCAGAAACCCTTTTCACATACTTGATCCTGTTTATTGTGTTGTCAACACTTTGGAAAGTAAACATGACTATGTAAATAAAGTTTCCTAGATTTATCAGACACAGGGTTTTACTGATATGATAATCTACAACAAGAGTTTACTTGTATTTGGAGAAATGCTATGTGCTTTCCAGAACATTGGTTAAAGTAAAGCTCAGTTTGGATGCATGGAGTATGCATCGGAAGGGACCGATATTGAACTTTGACTTAGATTTATTAAACTTACCGTAAAATCTATTCAAGTCAATATCCCCTAGTTGATCCTAGATCAAATGATCTTAATCCTGTTATGATTAGGCTCAATCTCAAGAGGCTATTCGTGTTCTTTGATTTATTAGTTAAGCCTACTTTTAGGTCAGGGTGATACGTACATTTTGGGAACACGGTAGTGCGATTGAGTGGGAGCGCTAACATAAACATGAAATCTATAGCTTCTATCTGGCGAATGGTAAGCAAAGGATGATCTCCTTCGAGCTTGACCAAACGAAAATAAATGGTGGAGTACTCATTTCACATAAGCTGAAATATCATTTATACGGGGTCAAGTGTTTTAAGGATAAAATACATAGTAGGGTCTAACGGTAATCTAATCCCTTTACAGTGTAGATCATTCATATAGAGGATCATTGATCAAATTAGGATTATAACAATGGATAACTAATGATGTGTCTATATGGTGGAACATATAGAGCATTCTATATACTGAGAGTGCAATTCTAAGTTCTATGTGTGGATTCAACGAAGAATTAATAAGTTAGTGAATTCTAGTAATAAATTCTTGATCTACTTATTGGAAGCTCGGTTATATAGACCCATGGTCCCCCCACTAGTTGAGATAATATTTCTTGTAAGACTCATGTAATTGTTTTTCATTAATCAATTATAATTCTCAAATTAGACTATGCCTATTTGTGAAATTTTCACTAACTAAGGGCGAAATTGTAAAGAAAGAGTTTTAGGGGCATATTTGTTAATTATGATACTTTGTATGGTTCAATTAATAAATATGATAAATGACAATATTATTTAATAATTATTTATAGTTATTAAATAGTTAGAATTGGCATTTAAATGGTTGAATTAGAAAATTGGCGTTTTTGAGAAAATCAGATACAAAAGTGATAAAACTGCAAAATTGCAAAAAGTGAGGCCCAAATCCATACTTCCATGGCCGGCCACTTTTATAGGATTTATCCTCTGATATTTTCATTATTTTAATGCCAAATAATTCAAACCTAACCCTAGTGGAATGCTATAAATAGATAGTTAAGGCTTCAGGAAAATTACACACTTTTCATTCAGAAAAACCTGAGCCTCTCTCTCTACCTTTGGCCGCCCACTCTCTCTCTCTCTCTCTCTCTCTCTCTCTCTCTCTCTCTCTCTCTCTCTCTCTCTCTCTCTCTCTCTCTCTCTCCTCTCTCTCTCTCTCTCTCTCTCTCTCTCTCTCTCTCTCTCTCTCTCTCTCTCTCTCTCTCTCTCTCTCTCTCTCTCTCTCTCTCTCTCTCTCTCTCTCTCTCTCTCTCTCTCTCTCTCTCTCTCTCTCTCTCTCTCTCTCTCTCTCTCTCTCTCTCTCTCTCTTCTTCCTTAATATTTCGAAACACTTAGTGATTAGAGTAGTGCCCACACACAGCAAGGATACAAGGGTTAGAGATCTGAACGGAAGGAGTCATTTACTTCCGCTGCACCCAATGTAAGGTTTCCTAAACTTTATATGTGTTTATTTCATCGTTTTAGAAAGTTCATATTTAGGGTGTTAATCAACATACTTGTGAGTAGATCTAAGATCCTGGCAAGATAATTTCCAACAACTGGCCTCAGAGCCATGGTAATTGATTTGCTTGCAAGAAATTCGGACTTTAAAACGATTGTTTGATGTTTTGGATGGTATCATGTTGTATTGAGTGTTATATGATGATTGATTGATGTTTGTGAATTTTCGTGAAAAATAATTGAATATCTGTTTCTGGAATTATTTTTATTGGATAGCATGGAAAAAATTCAGCAAGTTACGTTTTTACAGAACTCAATTTCAATTTAATTTGAATTAGTTATGATTTTTTGAAAATTCGGAAAAAATCAGGGATGCTCCACCTTCATACGCGCGCGGACAAGGGTGTCATGCTCGGACAGCACGCGTTCAGACAAGTGCACGTCCGAGCGCCTGTCTGAACACACCCCTTACGCGCGCGGAAATCATGCACATTCCCCCTTGCGCCGAGTTTTCTCGGCAGGCAACACCCCATGCGCGCGCAGACGAGTATGCACAGGATACCGTCCGTACAGCTCGCAATTTTTTTGTTTTTCTTCGATTTTCCATGCTTTTTCATGGATTTAACTTTTGATTTTTTGTGTAGTTCTGTATTTGTACATTTACTATTCCTAATTCAATTCTAATTATCATAATTAATTTAATTAATATTTTTTAAAAATTTAATTCATGATATTAGTGTAATTTGAATTTGAAAAATAGTAAATATCTATCTTTTTTGCTTAATTATCTATCTTATTTTTAAATTTGTTTATATCTTATCTTTTTTTTAAAAAAATTTAAGGTCAAATATTAAATTTTTTCAAATAATTTGACCTTATTTAAATTTAAAATAAGATAACTATAATCATGTAATTTTAAATAGATGTAAGATATTTTGCTAACTTTTAAATTTTGTTATTTTATTTATTTAAATTACATTTAAAATCTGAAAAAGATATTTATTTATCTTTTTTATTTTTTATTTAATTTTTATTTATAAAATAACATTAAATTTTTTAAAAGTAGTTAGCAAATTTTGAAATGATATTTAGGTTGGTTGAAACCTAATTTTTCAAAATTGTAGGTTTAATTTTAAAACTTTTTTATTAATTTCGAATTTTTAAATATTTTTAAATTTTTAATTTTCGAAAATAATTTTTTTTATTTATTTAATTAATTATTATTCGAAATTATTTATTTAAAATTAAATAAATCCTACATCCAACTATCCAGCTAACCTTGTTGCAGGAGTATGTGTTTTAGCTTGTTTGTAAGTTTTTAAACCTATTATTGCTTGATTGCAAATAGTCATGGTTAACTTGTTGACAGATCCAATGATCTGATTTTAACTCATGGCTCCCTTGGTCAAGTAAATAATTTGTAACAGGTATATTTACAATCTTCTTTCATCTGTGTATGAACTAGCAACATGCTAGGATCCATCCAAAGTGTGCATGTGTGAGCCTATGTGTTTAATTTCATTATAGATGCATATAGGTTGTTGTTGCTAAATAAAATGTCATAGTTTTGGGCCTATTCAATGAATAACAATTGTTCATTTTAAGGTTAAATTCCTCTCTTTTGGGCCTTGTGTGAGAGTTGGGAGCCATAGAAGTGGGTACGACATACTGAACCCAGCACCCCCTCACATGAACTACCCCAATTTTGAAGGCCCATTTGCCTGATTTGAATAACTGTACTAGGTTAATTAAATTAGTTTAACCTAATAAAATTGATTAGCAACATAATTAATTTCATTTATTTTGAAATTAATTTAAGAAAATCATAGTTTAAAGAATTTTATATTCTAAGCTAAAGTATATGTATTTTCTTGTATTTAATTAAATATAGAATTATAACCATCTAGATTCTTTCTGAAACTTAATTTAAATTTTTCATTAAATATTGCTATTTAAGTTGATATTTAGTTATCTATAACTAACCAGCTTAAATCTGAATATCTTTTGAATTTAAAATTTCAAATTAAGTTGAGGAATTTTAGGCATTGGTTATTAAGATTCTTTAGATATTTTTTAAGTTGATATTTTTTCAAATATTAACTTGAAATGGAATATTTTCAAATTAAGTGGTTACAATTTAATTTTAATTTAATTAAGTCTAATTTGAAAAATATTTAAGTTTATTTTTTAGATTCTTCTAAAACAACTTAAACAAGATATTTTCAAATTTGTTCCATTATATTCGAATTTAATTTTCGAATTTTAAATAATAATTGAAATTTAACTAAAGTTGATTTTTTATTTAAACCAACTTTAATTTGTAATTTTTCATTATTATATGAAACTTATTCCATTTTTTTTATTCGAATTTAAATAATAATTGGAAATTAATTGAAGTTGATTTTTTATTTAAACCAAATTTAATTTGTAATTTTTCATTATTATAATATGGAATAAATGATTATACAAAATACATATTTTAAAATAATGAGCTTTTAATCAAGAGACATTCGATCTCCATTGTTGGTTTTACATCGCATTTGTTTTAGTGAGTAATCCTCCCTAATGGAGGAACGTTCATTAGCAATTTCGCATCGTTTAATCTCGAAAGATAAGTAGTTTGTAAGTGTTTTATATGGTATGGATCACCCTAATGGTGGCGACCATATTTGACTTGCAAATTATAAAATAATGGTGGAAGCTCATAAGATAGAATTGCCTTGACTCTCGCCTAAACGGGACAACGCTGAATTCCAATCTTGATCAAATAAAAGGTTGCTAGAATGATTATCATTTTAGATGAGTTGACAACTCTATTCAATGGATGTTGCTTTGACTCTCGCCTAAACGGAACACTGTATCAGTTTGTTGAAAGACCTTGGAAAATAAACTATGTTAGATTTAGTATTTTTATAACATATGTAATTATTTGTTATTTTCTGAACATGTGTGTGAATTATGAACCAAAACCTTACTTCTGTTTTATTGATGTGTTGTAGTGCCATTATGAATAACCCTTTCCCCGATCCTCTCCTAGTTAATATCTTAGCAAAAGAACTCTATAGTGTGAAAATGCATCCTGGTAGTTGCATAAACTCGCACCTGTTGATGATGAATCTGAAGTTCCAAAAGGCAAATCTACTAGGAATTGATTTATCAAGAGATCAATGGGTCCAACTCATTCTTAATAGTCTTCCTCCGGAGTATAATGAATTTGTTATTTCTTACATGATTTAACAATTTCAACTCCTCCAACATGGACAAGCTCGAAGCAGAATTACGAGCCCATGAACGGAATCTGATTGCAATAGGTCCCCCTGGGTTTGCAATTCATAATCAGAGGAAAAGGATTAAGCATGAAGGCTCTAGCAAAGCTGCTTCTTCAAGTACAATTATCAGACATAATCTTCTATGTTCGAATTGTAATGAAAAGAAACATCAAGAAGAACGATGTCCCAGGCTTCTAAACAATTCAAACGAAGGTAATGCTTTTGTCTTTGAATCATGTGTTTTAGAGAATGACAAATCCGTCTGGATTGTTGATTCTGGGTCTACTAACCATGTATGTTCTTCACTGCAGCTGCTTGAAACTTGGGAAAATCTACTTCCAGGAGAGTTAAAGCTTAAAGTTGGCTATGGCGAGTTAGTATCGGTCAAAGCTAGAGGAAAAGCCCGCATCAAGTTTCAACAAAGATTTTTAATTTTAGAAAATGTTTTATTTATTCCAAACTTTAGTAGAAACTTGATCAGTGTCTCATGTTTGCAAACACAATCTTATATATTGAATTTTTCGAGTACAAATTGTTCAATTTCTCGTAATGGATTTCAAATATATGTTGTTACCATGGAAAAAGGGCTTTATGTTTTAAGACCGAATACACAAATCTCACTAAACAGTGAACTTTTCAATGTAGCTAAACCTAGAAACCTCAAAAGAAAAGAGATTGATAATGATGATCAAACTTATCTATGGCATTTACGTTTAGGTCATATAGGCTTTGATAGACTCAATAGGCTAACCAAAGGCGGTCCATTGAAAAATGTCGTCTTGGGTGAACTGCCAGTATGCGAGTCCTACCTAGAAGGAAAAATGACTAAACGTTCTTTCTCTGCAAAGGGAGAGCGTGCCAAAATCCCCCTAGGGTTAGTGCATTCCGATGTCTGTGGACCTTTGAATGTAAAAGCTCGAGGTGGTTATGAGTATTTTGTCACTTTCATTGACAATTACTCTAGATATAGTTTTCTTTACCTAATGCAAAAGAAATCTGAAACGTTTGAAAAGTTTCAGGAGTTTCATGGTTGGGCTCAAAACCAATTAGGTAAATCATTAAAGATCTTGCGAACTGATAGGGGTGGAGAATATATGGATATGCAGTTCAAAGATCATTTAATTGAACTTGGAATTGAATTCCAATACACTTCCCCAGGCACTCCACAACAAAATGGAGTTGCAGAAAGAAGAAATCGCACACTTTTTGAAATGGTTAGGTCTATGCTGAGTTATTCAACTCTGTCTACGTCCTTCTGGGGATATGCTACACAGATGGAAAATGACATTTTAAATGTTGTTCCATCTGAAGCAGTCCCTAAGACACCCGTCAAACTTTGGAATGGTCGTACACCTAGTTTACGCCACTACAGAATTTGGGGGTGCCCTGCTCATGTCTTAAGAAAGAAAGAAGGCAAACTTGAATCACGTACCGAAGTATGCATGTTTATTAGAAATTCTAAAGAGACTAGGGGTGGATTATTTTATAGTCACAAGGATAACAAAGTGTTTGTTTCTACAAATGCTACTTTCCTTGAAGAGAACTATATTAAAGACAACAAACCGAAAAGTAAAGTTGTTCTAGAGGAATTGCTATCAGATATAAGTCCTTCCAATGTTCCGTCCTCCTCCACTCGTGAAGAGGACAATCCCACTCCCTCAGTCGAACCAACTGATAAATCTACTACTAAAGTTTTTGTTCAGAAGATCACCGCTCCTCGTCGTAGTGGGAGGGTTTCAACAAAACCAACTCGTTATGGCTTGGATGGTGAACTCAATATGGTCGTTGGTGACGGTATTGAAGACGATCCATTGACCTATAAACAGGCAATGGCTAGTCCGCAACGGAAACGATGGTCGGCCGGCATGGATTCAGAAATGGATTCCATGAAAAAGAACAAAGTCTGGGAATATGTAGACGCACCTGACGACTATCATCGGATAGGATGCAAGTGGGTTTACAAGAAGAAAAGAGGAGCTGGAGGCGAAGTCGAAACTTTTAAAGCTAGACTTGTAGCCAAGGGTTATACCCAAAGAGAAGGCATGGACTATGAGGAAACTTTTAGTCCTGTTGCCATGCTCAAATCCATCCGAATTCTTCTCTCCATAGCTGCTACTTTCGATTATGAAATATGGCAAATGGATGTCAAGACTACCTTCCTTAATGGGGTACTTGAAGAAACCATCTATATGGAGCAACCAGAAGGCTATGTTCTTCCTGGGCAGGAAAAGAAAGTTTGCAAATTAAATAGGTCTATCTATGGACTTAAGCAAGCTTCTCGCTCATGGAACAAAAGGTTTGATGAAATCATCAAGACCTACGGCTTTCTTCAGAATGAAGATGAACCTTGTGTTTACCAACTCAAGGAAGACCAAGTAGTAGTATTCCTGGTCCTTTATGTTGATGAAATTTTGATTATTGGAAACAATGTCAAGAAAACGACTCATATCAAGGAATGGCTCAACAATCAATTCGATATGAAAGATTTGGGTGAGCCAGCCTATGTTCTTGGTATTCAGATTATCAGAAACCGGAAGAACAGATCTCTTGCTCTCTCTCAAACAACCTACATTGACAAAGTTTTAGAGAGATTCTCCATGAACAACACCAATGGGCAAACATGCCTTCTAGATATGGTATTCGTCTATCTAAGGAACAGTCTCCCACTGATCCTCAAGAGATAGAGGACATGGCGAAAATTCCCTATGCTTCTGCAGTTGGAAGTCTAATGTATGCTATGCAGTGGGAATCGTGAGCTGGTACCAGTCTAATCCAGGACAGGAACATTGGAATGCAGTTAAGTATTTTCTGAAATACTTAAAGAGTACAAGGAATCTTGTGTTAGTCTACAAGGGTGGTGCTTTAAATCCCATAGGCTACACCGATTCAGATTTCCAGGCAAGTCTTGAAGACAGGAAATCTACATCTGGGATGGTGTTTACTCTTGGGGGTGGAGCAGTGGTTTGGAGAAGTGAAAAACAAACCGCTATATCGGACTCGACAATGGAAGCTGAATACATAGCTGCAGCTGAAGCTGCTAAAGAACTTGTCTGGCTAAGAAAGTTCTTCACCAGCATCGGTGTCATCCCTAGAATGGAAAAGCCTCTGGTCCTACTTTGTGATAATAATGGAGCGATAGCTAACAGTAAGGAACCTCGAAGCCACAAGAGAAGCAAACA
This sequence comes from Cannabis sativa, assembly GCF_029168945.1. Lineage (NCBI taxonomy): Eukaryota > Viridiplantae > Streptophyta > Magnoliopsida > Rosales > Cannabaceae > Cannabis > Cannabis sativa. The sequence goes on from NC_083604.1 coordinate 30,452,180, forward strand.
TATTGAAAGGAAGTACCATATTATCAGAGAATACGTGGCAAGAGGGGATGTACTAGTTGAGAAGTGGACGAAGAGGACAACCTAGCTGATCCATTCACTAAAGTCTTGGCCGTGACTGCATTTGAAAAGCACCGTCAGAATTTAGGATTAATTGATATGTACTGATTAGTTTAATATTAGTGCAAGTGGGAGTTTGTATGGTTTTATGCCCTAAATAAAACTCCATTTCAATGTAATCTATTTTATTCAACATCAATAAAGAAACAGAAGTATTTTTCATTCATTTGTGTATGTTTTGGTTCACTTTATCAATTGCTTGTCTATTTGATTTATAAATTCATCAGAAACCCTTTTCACATACTTGATCCTGTTTATTGTGTTGTCAACACTTTGGAAAGTAAACATGACTATGTGAATAAAGTTTCCTATATTTATCAGACATAGGGTTTTACTGATATGATAATCTACAACAAGAGTTTACTTGCATTTGGAGAAATGCTATGTTCTTTCCAGAACATTGGTTAAAGTAAAGCTCAGGTTGGATGCATGGAGTATGCATCGGAAGGGACCGATATTGAACTTTGACTTAGATTTATTAAACTTACCGTAAAATCTATTCAAGTCAATATCGCCTATTTGATCCTAGATCAAATGATCTTAATCCTGTTATGATTAGGCTCAATCTCAGGAGGCTATTCGTGTTCTTTTATTTGTTAGTTAAGCCTACTTTTAGGTCAGGGTGATACGTACATTTTGGGAACACGGTAGTGCAATTGAGTGGGAGCGCTAACATAAACATGAAATCTATAGCTTCTATCTGGCGAATAGTAAGCAAAGGATGATCTCCTTCGAGCTCGACCAAACGAAAATAAATGGTGGAGTACTCATTTCACATAAGCTGAAATATCATTTATACGGGGTCAAGTGTTTTAAGGAAAAATACATAGTAGGGTGTAATGGTAATCTAATCCCTTTACAGTGTAGATCATTCATATAGAGGATCATTGATCAAATTAGGATTATAACAATGGATAACTAATGATGTGTCTATATGGTGGAACATATAGAGCATTCTATATACTGAGAGTGCAATTCTAAGTTCTATGCGTGGATTCAACGAAGAATTAATAAGTTAGTGAATTTTAGTAATAAATTCTTGATCTACTTATTGGAAGCTCGATTATATAGACCCATGGTCTCCCCACTAGTTGAGATAATATTGCTTGTAAGACTCATGTAATGGGTTTTGATTAATCAATTATAATTCTCAAATTAGACTATGTCTATTTGTGAAATTTTCACTAAGTAAGGGCGAAATTGTAAGAAAAGAGTTTTAGGGGCATATTTGTTAATTATGATACTTTGTATGGTTCAATTAATAAATATGTTAAATGACAATATTATTTAATAATTATTTATAGTTATTAAATAGTTAGAATTGGCATTTAAATGGTTGAATTAAAAAATTGGCGTTTTTGAGAAAATCAGATACAAAAGTGATAAAACTGCAAAATTGCAAAAAGTGATGCCCAAATCCATACTGCCATGGCCGGCAACTTTTATAGGATTTATCTTTTGATATTTTCATTGTTTTAATGCCAAATAATTCAAACCTAACCCTAGTAGAATGCTATAAATAGATAGTGAAGGCTTCAGGAAAATTACACACTTTTCATTCAGAAAAACCTGAGCCTCTCTCTCTACCTTTGGCCGCCCACTCTCTCTCTATCTTCTTCCTTAATATTTCGAAACACTTAGTGATTAGAGTAGTGCCCACACACAGCAAGTGATACCTCAATCATAGTGAGGAAGATCGTGAAGAAAGACTTTCAGCAAAAGGAGTTTCAACACCAAAGATTCAGTGAAAGAGATCCAAGTTCAGATCTTCATAATACTCTGCGACAGAAAGGATACAAGGGTTAGAGATCTGAACGGAAGGAGTCATTTAATTCCGCTGCACCCAATGTAAGGTTTCCTAAACTTTATATGTGTTTATTTCATTGTTTTAGAAAGTTCATATTTAGGGTGTTAATCAACATACTTGTGAGTAGATCTAAGATCCTGGTAAAATAATTTCCAACACAGACTCCTTGGACTTGGCAGCTTTGGGGGTAGAGTGGTTCGCAACAGTCAGCTCCTCGAAAACATCAATGACCTCCTCGGAAGGCCTCTTTTTCTTTGAAGAGGACCCCTCAGCGCGCTTAGAATTCTTGGCTGAAGAAGAGGTGCTAGAGCTTCGGCCCATTCTCTTCCTCAGAGCGTTGAGCATCTACCGAGACATGTCTGCAAAAAACAAAAACAATATGGTTAGAAGACAGCCATCAGAAGCACAAGGCATGAAAGTCAAGAAGCTCAAAAACAAGATAAAGTAAAATGCAAGGTGACCGCCTGAACAAGACTCAGAAGTCCATCATCACCTGACATTGATCTTATCTCAAACATGATGGCTTTCCCTTTTCTGAACACGGGAAGAGATGGTCGAACACGTGAAATGGGCTCCCTTATGCGAATTGCATGTTCAACAGGCCTGGGCGAGGCCGGGAGTTTATTCTTCCTCTTCAATGGAGTCACCTGCTCTTCCTCAGCTTCATCTTCAGGATTCAAGGGCTCCTGAGCATATTGCTTGGCCCTTGCACCTCCTTTCAACTGAGCTTCACGCTTCAGTTGAATCAACTCATTCTCTGGATGAGTTCGTTCAGTCCGGGCAACACCAGATTTCCTCTTCTTCCCCGCCACGAACTTAAGAGTAAAGTCCTTGGGATAGAGCCCGTACCTCACAAAGTTATCCTCAGAGGTCAACTGGATAATGTTCCGATCTTCCCCCGGCACCCAGGCAAGTTTTTGAGCTCTATCCCTAAGAGCTAGAGTGAGGGGAGAACGGTGATATGTCGAAATCTGCTGGAACCGAGTCCGGGTAATGCTCGCATCTTTCACCATGAAGTACTCATCAGCAAAACGCCCTATCTTGCTGGTGGCCTTGTCGTCGATGCCTGTCAACCGCTTGAAGCCTAGTTGAGAGAAATAAAAGTACCCCAACCTGCCGTGTTTGAGGGTGGACTTCAAATCCAAGAACCAAGCAACTTCGTGAGGAGAAGGAGTACCCCACCATTGGGAAGCGTAGAGGCCGAAGAGGGCAGATAAATACTTAATGCCCTTAGGAGTGAACTAGGCCGAGTAGAGACTAAAGAAGTCCGCCACATCCTTGAAGTACTTATGCAAGGGCATCAATTCTCCTTGCTGACCATGGGCTCCCGACTAGACGCACATCCCCCTGTCAGGGTTTGTGGCACGATTATTGTGGGCGGGAATGTAGCAGTCCAGTTCGCCCAGGTGTCCACCCTGGTCAAGAGTTCGAAGGCGCACCTCCGTAATCTTGGACAGAGGACTTACCCACCTGGCGCCCAAGGCACCCTGCCTTTTATGAGGAACCGCCTGGAAAGCTCCTCACTAACGTAGTCCATGCCCTCAACTAAGATGTCTCCGTCAGCATCGACTGGCTCCCCAGCCTCGTTGCACTCCTCGTAATTTGGGGGTTCAACCTCTTCCTCTTTCTCCACCTCGAAGGGACTGCCAGGATGTACATCGTCCAGCTCCTCGATCTCCTGAACCTCAGCATCCCCATCACGATCCTCCTCCATCTGGACGGTCGGATCCTGTTCGGCACTGGGCAAAGTGGCGAGCCGAGCCACTTGAGGATCAGTTGCGTCAGCCAGACGCGTGGTTTTCTTTGTACGAGCCATCATTCTATTGCTGGGTACAGCGCTAGAAGAATGTCGTTCACTAGAGGAAGGAGGACTAGAACAAAGACGAGGATGATCCTCGTGCAGAAGTTGAAGTAAATCCTGGTCGATCCGATGTTCGAGTTCCCAAGACTCACCTGAGTTCATCTACAAAAGACAACACAAGATGAGTGTTTGGTCAGAATATCGAACAATAAACAAGCAAATATGCCGACCAGGAGTACTCAATAGATTAAAGAAAGGCTATGTTCAAAGAAAAGTCAAAACTCAAGAAGTCGAAAATTTTCTTGAGTTAGGGCAAAAAAGTTCATGAAGCTTAGAATAAGAAAGATGAAAGACGGACGTTATGCAGTTCAGAAACAAGCATTATGGCTGTAAACCCGCATGAAGACATGATAAAGAAGAATCACATACGTTTCTAAGCCTAGGGTTTCCTAAACATTTTTCTACAGCACAATAGAAGGAAATCAGAAACTTACTCAAGATTCAAATGTCTGGGTTCGAGCTACGTCTATCCAATAAGCAGCTTGTACGAAGGCACTTCGGCGGCTTTGAAGCCAAGAAATTTTATTTTCACTCTGAAGCTTACTTAGTAAAGAAGGGTGATGAAATGAGTTTATGTGCCATTGATGTGGGTATTTATAGGCAAGTCACGAAAAGAGGTAATTGTCTCAAAGGAACCTCAGACGCCTTAGCTTCCCGCCTTAAAAACGAATATGCAAAGTCAAAAGTAATCGAGTGAAACTGTCAGCCGTGGAGAGAGAAAATCAGATTTCAAAATATTAATTGTCAGAGCATTTATTAGCTGAAAACCGAAGGGACGCCCAGTCAGCCTCACATCGAGTCTCGGACAGTCACGCTCGACACGTGTCCCCATCCAAATGCAGAATCAGCTCGGATAAAGTCTACATGCAACTTCGAAAGTCCCGTACAGACTTGGGGGGCAAATGTTATCCCAATTTTTGCACTCTGACGTGGCATCACGAGAATGGTGACACGTGGAGTCCACTTGGAACATCTGCTCGGGAAGACAGGCCGAGTAGGATGCCTCACTGGCATATCCGGAGCAAGATATTCAGCGATCCACGCAGAGCAACCAACACTTAGCGGATTTAGCTTTCGCATCATGAGTCATCAGCACAATCCTTATAAGTCAAGGATCAATTTACGTGGATATGGCATACACACGATCCCACTATCACTGTATTCAGCGTCAATCCCACCATCCTTGCATTCAGCATTGTTCCCACGATCTTTCTGTTTATATGCATTGTAACGAGAGAGGAAACTCTTCCTCCTCAAGCTTCCTAGCCCTATAAATAGTGATGCATATTCACTGGGCAAACGATCGGTCAAAAAGCAGTTGAGCTAAGACTATATTATTATCTAAGAATTATGTATTCAAAGATACTGTTGTAAGAGCTATAAGAAAATGAATCTTTCTCCTTGATCTTAAGTCAATATAAGTAACGAGGATTAGACTATTACGGAACTGCTCAGGGCTGAACCTCTATAAAATCCATGTGTCTTATTATTGCTTTATCAAAGATCTGTTATTATATATCATTTATCGCTTATAAAATAGACTCACTGTCGTTGGCTAAAAGCGAAATCAATAATTTGAATACTTATTTTGATTTCATTTTCATAATTTTTTCTAACTCATACATATATTTTTTTGTTTTTTTTTCTAAGAAAATTTTATATAATTGTTTTTTTTTCATTTTTTTTATCATAATATTTAAAATATAATTTAATTTTTTTATATAAGTATATTTTTTAAGAATATAAATTGGAAGAAAAAAAGTTAGAAAACTTAGTCCAATTAAAGAGATAAATTTTATACAAAATAAAAATTATTAAAATGAGGTGTCTTTAGAAATTTTTGGGGGTGTAAATAAAATTTCCCAAAAAAATTACTATGCCTATCAAATATAAAATCTATTTAAAAAAACTAATATATTTTATAAATATATTATATACTTATAATCACATTTTTTTTTTTGAAATATACTCATAATCACATTTAAAAAAAAAAATACCAACTTTCTTCACTCTTCACTCGTACATGTCCACATTTCAAGGACCAATACAGGTACATTTTTAATTTCCTTAATTGTAACTTATTTTATTATTCTTCTCAGCCAAAAAAATAAAACTTATTTTATTATTTATTAAATAATTAGTTTTCACTACCCATTTAAGAGAAATTGAAAACCCTAACATATATTACATCTCTTCTACGACAAGCCGCACCATATTTTGACAGCCATATCTCTCTTTCTCTTCTCTCTTTTTCTTCTCTCTTTACCAGCTCTGAAGCCCTCCACCACTACTGCGTTCTCCACCGCATCCTCCTCCAGCCCCGATGGGCTGAACAACCGCATCTCTCGAGCCCCGCGGCTTTTCTCCACGAACTGAATGTCTGCCTATCTCTCTCTCTTCGCCTATCGAGATCTGAAGCCGAAGTTGAAGCCATGGCCCTTCTCGTCTTCTCTCTTCACCGGAGCTAAATCCGTGGCTGACGATGGAGCCAAAGTCGTGGTCCTTCTCAACCTCTCTCTTCGCCGGACCATCTCGAGTGCTCAATGATGGAGCTCCGAGATTCTTTTATGTATATTTCTTTATTATTATTATCTGTTGTTGATATATTTTATAGAAATTTTTAGAATTGTATTTTTTGGTTGAATCAGGAATGTACTTTTTTTTTTTTTTTTTAGATTTTAGGAATGTACTTTTTTATTTGCTTGAATCTGGCTTGTATCATGTGGTGTTTAATCATACTGATGGAAATGGAAAATTTATATTTTAGTGATGTTATAATGCATAATTACAATAAATTGAAATTTTTTTTATGAGGATGCAATATAATTTTTAACCACTTGGGGTTAGTTCAAGTGGCCATAAGTGGGTGTGTGAGTGTTGGAGGTTGGTTCGAGTTCCAGGTAAAACATGTTGTAATATATAAACGTTTAAATAAAAAAAAAATAAATTGAAATTTAAAATTATATATTTTTTTATTAATTTAATTAATATTTTATTTTATCAACTTTTTTTGGAAAGGAAATACATAGCATCTTGAAATCAACTTAATTAATATATATTTAATTTTTAAAATATTTATATTTAATATTAAAATTAAATATAAAAATGCAATTTCATTAACAAAATAAAAAAAATATATATTTTATGTTTTACTTTAGGACGAGTTGTGCTGGACTTGAAAAAGAATTTATTGTGGGACTGTTTTTCTAGTCCAGCATAGTTGGACTATAAATACTTTTCTAGTCAAATATTGTTAGACTAGAAAAATACCCTTTTTATGTCCCAAGCTACTATGTCCAACATAAAATGGACTCCAAAAACTTATCTAGTCCAACTTTAATGGACTTAAAAGGAGGTTTTTGTAGGAGGAAATTACACTCTATACCCTTTTTATATTGTTCTCTTTCATTTTTACCCTCTTTCTTAAAGTCTATCATTTTTACCTCTTTTTAATCATTGTACCAATTTTGCCCCTGTCACTTTAAGATAGTCTCCATGTGACTCTCTTATGTCAGGGTATTTTGGGTACAATACATATAAAAAGAGGTATGTTTCAAATAAATATAAAATTAGAGACAAATTTGGTTAATTGATTAATAAAAGAGGCATTTTTCAACTTACCCCTTTTTGTAGTAGTGTGAAGAGAATTAATAGACATGAAATTCTATTTCAAAGAAATAGATTTCACATATATTAGTAATGTCAGAAGCAAATTAATATATACATATTATTGACCTCGCTTTTAGCCAACGACAGTGAGTCTAATTTTGTAAGCGACAAGTAGTTTATAACGAGTGAAATATAATAAAGCAATTTAAAGACACAGGAATTTTATAGAGGTTCAGCTCCGAGCAGTTCTGTAATAGCCTAATCCTCGTTATTTGTATTGACTTAAGAACAAGGGGAAATGTTCCTTTTCTTATAGCTCTTACAACAGTATCTCTAAATATGAATTCTTAGACAAAATCTCTCAACCAAAATATTTTCGACCCTTTGCCCAGTGAATAAGCATCACTATTTATAGGGCTATGAGCTTTGAGAGGAAGTATTTCCTTTCTCGTTGTAATTGATATAAGCAGAAAGATTGCATAGTAAATATAGAATACACTGATCGTCGGATTTTGACAGCTTGCCATATCTCTGTAATCTGATCCCAATGTTATGGGGATTTCCTTGATGACTCACGATGCGAAAGGTGGATTCACTAAGTGTTTGTCGTTCTGCACGGTTTGCTTACTGCTTCATCTTGAGGAAGCATATGAGGTATCCTGTTCGGCTTGTATCTTGCGAACAGATACCTGGAGTCGACTCCACGTGTCACCATCGTGTGATGCCACGTCAGAGTGCAGAAATCTGGATAACATTTGCCCCTCACCATCGTTTGAATGGGTGACGCGTGTCAGGCGCATCTGTTCGCAACTCGATGTGAGGCTGACTGGGCGTCGCTTTGGTTTTCGGCTAATAAATACTCTGACGCAATTAATGCTTTGAAATTCGATTTTTGCTCACAATGTTTGACGGCTGCACTTGATTGCTTTTGATTTCCCATATTTGCTTTTGGGGGGAACCGAGGCGTCTGAGGTTTTTCTGAAATGATTACTGTTGGGTTTTATGCCCTAAATAAAACTCATTTCAATATAATCAGATTTACTTATTAATATAGATTAGAAATAACATTTAATGTTGCATGGTTCACATGATTTATTTCATGATTATATGTACATAATGTATAAATTCATCTGAAACCCTTTTCACATACTTGATCCTGTTTATTGTTCCGTCAACACATTGGAAAGTAAACATGACTATGTGAATAAAGTTTCCTAGATTTATCAGACACAGGGTTTTACTGATATGATAATCTACAACAAGAGTTTACTTGCATTTGGAGAAGTGCTATGTTCTTTCCAGAGCATTGGTTAAAGTAAAGCTCAGGTTGGATGCATGGAGTATGCATCGGAAGGGACCGATATTGAACTTTGACTTAGATTTAATTAAACTTACCGTAAAATCTATTCAAGTCAATATCGCCTAGTTGATCCTAGATCAAATGATCTTAATCCTGTTATGATTAGGCTCAATCTTGAAAGGCTATTCGTGTTCCTTGAATTGTTAGTTAAGCCTACCTTTTGGTCAGGGTGATACGTACTTTTTGGGAACACGGTAGTGCAATTGAGTGGGAGCGCTATCATAAACATGGAATCTATAGCTTCTATCTGGCGAATAGTAAGCAAAGGATGATCTCCTTCGAGCTTGACCAAACGAACATAAATGGTGGAGTACTCATTTCACATAAGCTGAAATATCATTTATACGGGGTCAAGTGTTTTAAGGAATAAATACATTGTAGGGTGTAACGGTAATTTGATCCCTTTACAGTGTAGATCATTCATATAGAGGATCATTGATCACATTAGGATTATAACAATGGATAACTAATGATGTGTCTATATGGTGGAACATATAGAGCATTCTATATACTGAGAGTGCAATTCTAAGTTCTATGCGTGGATTCAACGAAGAATTAATAAGTTAGTGAATTTTAGTGCTAAATTCTTGATCTACTTATTGGAAGCTCGGTTATATAGACCCATGGTCCCCCCACTAGTTGAGATAATATTGCTTGTAAGACTCATGTAATTGGTTTTGATTAATCAATTATAATTCTCAATTTAGACTATGTCTATTTGTGAATTTTTCACTAAGTAAGGGCGAAATTGTAAAGAAAGAGTTTATAGGGGCATATTTGTTAATTATGATACTTTGTATGGTTCAATTAATAAATATGATAAATGACAATATTATTTAATAATTATTTATAGTTATTAAATAGTTAGAATTGGCATTTAAATGATTGAATTAGGAAATTGGTATTTTTGAGAAAATCAGATACAAAAGGTGGTAAAATTGCAAAATTGCAAAACCCAAGGCCCAATCCACTTATGTATGGCCGGCCACCTATATGTATATTTTAAATTGATTTTTTCATAATTTTAATGCCATATAATTCAAATCTAACCCTAGTGGAATGCTATAAATAGATAGTGAAGGTGTAATACCCGGGATTAAGAAAAGGATTGGCAAAACCCTAACTAGATAATTATGAGTTAATTGAGGAATTATATTATTATATAGTTCAACATATGTGAAATTATATGAATTTAACATGTTAAGACCCCGTTGGTGAGCCAGGGGCATTTTGGTAATTATGACCCGAGAAGGGTAAATTGTTGAGATTAATTTAATTACGTGCTTAATAGAACTATATTATTATATAGTATGCATGTGTTGTCTTTTCAGGTGTGTTCTGACAGGTTAGCACGGTATAGTCACACCCGGGAATTTCGGGCCGAACCGGGTTCGGGCCCGAAATGTAAATTGAATTGATTATTTGGCATTTTATTTGACATGTGATAATCTGGAATTTATTTGGCAATATTTGAGTGTGATTTGGCATTTATGCCCTTGAAAATGAATATGTTGGTTTTATAGCCTTAGGGGCAAAATGGTCATTTGACCATAAATGATTTACATTGGATTAATTGGATTTTTTTTTTGGGAAAATGAATTTATTTCTGGTTTCTCTTTTCTCTCACCCTCTCCCTCTCCCTCTCTTACTATATTGAATTTTTGCAACTTGGAAATTGAGGAAAAGCTTGGGATTTTGGGCTTGAAACTTGGAATTTCTTGAATTGGCTTGGAATTGGAAGTGAGGTAGATTCTTTACTGAGTTTTAATTGATTTGCTTGCTGAAAATTCTTTTGAGATGAGCATGAATTAATTTGATAAGCTTGTTATGCATGTATGAGGATTTATAGCTAATTTTGATGAATTTGAGTATGTCTATGCTTGAAACTTTGATGTGGTGATTACTTGAGCTATAGATGGGATTTTAGGGTTCCTCTTTACCTTAAATTCAAAATATGTGTGATTAGTTGTTGCTGAAATTGTTTGGGTAGGCTGAAGTTAAGCTCAAGCTTGAAAGCTTGAATGTTGTGGATTTGAACATGATTTTTAGGTCAAGTTTGGAGCTTGAAAGTTGTATATGGTTAAATCTGATTTTGGTTGTGGATTTATGCATGAATTTCGTGTTTTTATCCTCTGTTTTGGTTGAGGTTCGAACTTATGGAAAATTAGCATGTTTAAGACCTTAAAAATGGAGTTTTGGAGTGTTCTAAACCCAGTCGTCGCGACGGGATTTTCGGCCGTCGCGACTGGATCTGGCAGTGAGAAATTCTGTTTTTCTCAATTTTGTTTTGGCCATAACTTTTGACTCGGGACTCCGTTTGGGACGTTCTTTATACCGTTGGAAAGCTCTTTTTGAGCTCTATGTGATTATCTGTATTTGAAATGCCATGAATTTATTTTATGAATGTGAAATCAGGGGTTAACCCTATTTGTGAAAATCCCGCATTGTGTGTGACTAGGATTACCGGCACCTGGTCAGGAGCACCCGGGGATTTGGAATCTCTACTATTGCGGGACAACAGGTAAGACAGTGATTAGCACGTAGAGTATGCGCAGTGGCGCTTATGTTGAGAATGATATGCATGAATGTTTAAGTAACCGGGATTAGGGTTATTACCCTAATAGGAACGGTCTAATAGCCTAGGGTTATTACCCTAGTGATATATGTGTATAAATGCCATGCCATGTTAATTGAAATGAGATTTAAGGATTATGTGCTCAAGGCATAATCAGGTTGGACTCGGTACTCATAACCGAGATGAACCGCTTCTAAGGCCTTAATGTATTTAGACGTGTGAGAGTAACACGTGGGTCTACGTCATGTAGATTTAATTAGATGTGTGAGCGCAACACATAGGTCTACGCCACGTAGACATAAATGGGCATGATGAAATAATGATCAGGTCTGTGCTATACAGACATATGTGAATGAGCATAATATATTTGTTATGATTTATACTGTCTTGCTGGGCTTGGCTCACGGGTGCTCTCTTGTGCAGGGAAAGGGTAAGGCATTAACGATCAGCCATGAGTTTCAGGAGCAGGGCGAAGAATGTACATGTTCATGCCACTTCAGACCAAGCGGGTTATGGGTCTAACAGTGTTGACTTTTGTATTCTGTTTTGCCGCTTAGGTCGGCTAGTAAGAAAGAACTTGTAATAATTTTGTAAATATTTTTGGGATCCCAACTATGTTTGAAAAAGTTTAAATATATTACAAGTTTATTTTTAGTCTGTTTAATAAAAAAGTTTAAATTCTGCGCTGTTTTTAATTAGTAATCCCAGTTAGGGGATTAGGGTTTCATAATCATTTTGGGTAGCGTGCCTAATTATTTAGGGCGTTACAATTTGGTATCAGAGCGCCAAGGTTTTTAAACTTCCTGTAGAGGCCGTAGAACATGTACATTCGTCGTCAGAGATAAGCTCGACTCATGGTGCAGTAAGTATTGAGAGTAAATACTTGACTGTATGTGTGATCATCTGTTTACCGCTTTCCATTTTAGGCAGTATGCAAGCATCTATAGTATGTATGTGTTATGTGATGCCATGTTATAAATGTTAATTATTATGTGTATATGAATGAGGTAAATAGATGAGTTAGAGTTTAAGGCAATAAGTGTGTAAGTGTTGTATCGGTGCTTAACTCGCTGGGGTTGTTGATTTCAGGGGTACTAGTAATGGACCCTCCGCAATCATCCAGACCACAGGGCGAGCAAGTAGAGCCCGGGGTTACCCGAACCGATCCACCAGCACCGCCTCCACCTCCGCAAAATCCGGGGGATAATGCGGAGGCTGTTAATGCTAATCCTCCTGCTGATTGGCAGCAGATGTTTCATGAAATGCGGAGTGTCATACTTCGTCAAGAAGAAGAGTTGCAACGTTTGAGGCAACAAGCTGTCCCAGCTAATCAAGGGTTACCACCAGCTCCTGTGCCAGTGGTGGGTAACCAAGGGTATATTATGCCGCACCGGGACTCTGTGTTCGAGCGGTTTGTGAAGCTACAACCTCCGGCTTTTCTGGGAGGCATTGATATTATTAAGGCCGATCAGTGGATGAGCACTGTTACCCGTATCCTCGATAATATGGGGGTGACGGGAACTGAGAGGGTGAATTGTGCGGCCTTTATGTTTCAAGATCATGCCCGCGTCTGGTGGGACATAGTGAATCAGACTCGAGATATCAGTGTGATGACATGGGATGAGTTTAAGAAACTTTTTGAAGAAAAGTTTTATAATGTGGCTGTACGGACTTCACACCAGGAAGACTTTGTGAAGTTGACTCAAGGGAAGATGTCGGTGGCTGAATATACTCTGGAATTTGACCGATTATCCAAGTTTACTGGTGATTTGGTGCCTACCGATTTTACCAGAAAACAGAAGTATGTTCGAGGACTGAATGCTACAATCAGTCGAGACTTGAAAATTACCACATCCCATGACACTCTGTATAAGAGAGTGGTAGACTTGGCCTTAATTGCTGAAGAGGCCGAGCAGCAAGTGATGAAAGAGCAGGCTGTAAAGGATGCCGCCATGGCATCAAACCCTCCTGCTGGTGGTAATTTCAGTAAGGGGATCGACAGTAGCAACCCTGAGCACAAGCGGAAGGCTGAGGCTTCCGGAGCTTCAGGAGGAAATAGAAAGTTTCGGGGAAACAGAGGTGGCCGTCAAGGCCGCGGGTCCTCATTCCGGTCATACCCTGAGTGTCCTAAATGCAAGAAGCATCATCCTGGTGAGTGCCGAGCCAAGGCATGTTTCCAGTGTGGCATGGTGGGCCACTTTATCAGAGACTGTCCCCAAGCCAAGAGAGAAGAGCCTAAGAAGAATGTTGCTCAGAACCCGGGGCAACTTTTCACTATAACTCAGGCAGATGCTGATGCTAGTCCGTCAGTTGTGACAGGTCAGTTATCTATTAATGGTTGTGCTTATACTGTGTTATTTGATTCGGGAGCTACTCATTCATATGTATCGAGTAGAGTGATAGAAAGTTTACATAAGCCATGTGATATTTATGCTTCGGGGTTTGGAACCCTGTTACCCTCGGGAGACCTGATAGTATCCACAAGGTGGATTCGGTCCTTGTCTTTTTGGATTGACGGTTGTGAATTGACCGCCAATCTAATTGAACTGCAATTATCTGATTTTGACATAATCCTGGGAATGGATTTTCTGTCTAAGTATGGAGCAATGATTGATTGTAAACGGAAGATGGTGGTGTTTGAGCCCGAGAGTGCTAACCCAGCGGTGTTCGTGGGTAAAGTTCAGGGGGCGCGCATACCGAGAATATCGTTGTTGAAAGCTAAAGACCTGATGGGTAGAGGTTGTCTAGGGTTCATAGTTACTACAGTGGACACTAGCCAACCTGTGACATCAGGGCCTGAGCATACGAGATTGGTATGTGAGTTCCTTGATGTCTTTCCAGAAGATTTGCCGGGATTGCCACCTGTTCGGGAAATTGAATTTGTTATTGAACTGGCTCCGGGAGTGGATCCAAAGGTTCAAGGCACCGTACCGAATGGCTCCAGCTGAGTTGAAGGAATTGAAGATACAGTTGCAAGAATTATTGAATCTGGGATTCATTAGACCGAGCTACTCACCTTGGGGTGCTCCGGTTTTGTTTGTGAAGAAGAAAGATGGAACCCTGCGAATGTGTATTGACTACCGGGAGTTGAACAAGCTTACCATTAAGAACAAGTATCCTTTACCTCGAATTGATGATTTGTTTGATCAACTGAAGGGGAAGACGGTCTTTTCCAAGATCGATCTTCGTTCAGGCTATCATCAGCTGAGAATTCGAGAGGAAGATATCCCAAAAACTGCGTTTCGTACTCGGTATGGACACTATGAATTTCTTGTGATGTCTTTTGGACTCACTAATGCCCCGGCGGCATTCATGGATTTGATGAACCGAGTGTTTAAGGATTACCTGGATAGGTTCGTGATTGTGTTTATCGATGACATTTTTGTGTACTCTGAGACAGAAAAAGATCATGAGTTGCATCTCAGAGCGGTTTTGCAAAGATTACGGGATCACAAGCTTTATGCTAAGGGGGGGATAGTTGTAAAGCCCGCTTAGTTAATTTGGAAATTAGCAGTTGTTTATGTTTAATCATGAAATTATTTATAGCCATTTAAATAATTTATTATGGATATTTATGGAATTCAGATATGCATGAGTATGTTATCATTAGCTTTTATATTTCGCATTTCCGGTGTCCGGTATTTTGGAACGCGGCGTTTGGCTCAGTAGAAATCACAACTTAGTATGTTAGTAATTTGGGGACGGGTTTTAGACATTGGGAATGTCGGGAATGGCCGGGAATTTAGAATGTCCCAAAAATACCCCTTTAGTATGATTTTCATGATTTTATGGTGGAGGGGCAAAATGGTCTTTTTGCCCCATTAGTGTTTTGTCTTATGTGATTTATTAAATGGAAAAATAAAGGATTATTTTATTATAGCATGGCTGAAAAGGATTTAATGAAATGGTATTATATGACATGTGTTTCACTCATTTTCCAACACTTAGTCAATTTTGAAAGAAAATTCCAAAAACTCACACACACAAGCTCTCTCTTTTCCTCTCTTGTTCGGCCAAGCTTGGGGAGCAGCTAGGGCTGATTTCCTTGTTGATTTCAAGTCATTTTAGCAAGATCATAGTGATTGTTAGTTGAGGTAATTCTTGGCTTAAGCTCTTACTTGTTTTTATTGAAAAAAATGATGAAAAGTGATGAATGCATGCATGATTTTAGTTGATTTTGGCTGCTGTGTTTTGAGGTTATTTGTGTGATTCAAAGCATGTTTATGTGATAAATAATTGGATTGTTTGAAGCATGCTAGATAGGGTGTTCAAAGCTTCTAGTTTCTTTGTTAAAAAGTTATGAATTTTGAGAGAAAATGCTATGTTTGGTTTCTGTGAATTGCTGGATGTTTCTGTATGTTTTCAGAGATGATTATATGCTTACTTGAGTAGAATTAAATAGGTTAGGATGCATGTTAGGTGGTTTTGCTCAAGCTTGAGTTTGGAACTCAAAGCTTGAGCTCCAATGGTGAATTTTGCATGTGTGATTTCTGGGTAGGTTTGATGCTCTAGAATTGTTATTTGGGGCATATAGAACAGGTCTGGAAAGTTTGGGACCAATTGGGGTTGAATTGGTCAAGTTATGAGATTTTATGGTTGCTGCCTGCGAGGAACCGAATTCGGTTGTGCATCCGGAATTCGGATGGGGGTTCGAGAATTTCCCGAAGCTGGAATTCCGGTTGGGCAACCGGTCTGCCGGTTGGGGGATTTTTCAGAACCCTAGTTTTCCTCGTTTTTGGGTTTTTAGGGGTATTGCCATGCTTTTTATCGATAGGGAAACTTTTAGTTTCAAGTTTTAGTCCCCGGGAAGTGATTTAGCGTGTCACTTATAGCGTTGTGATTTTTATGGTTTAGGAGCCGATGTCCGCCGTTCGGCTTCGGTTCCGGTCGGGTTGGCACACACGAAATTGGAATCCAGGTAAGATTAGTATAACAGTATGCATATGTAGATTACATGTTTAGCGTGCATGTAGGAAGCCTGCTAGATTACATTAGATATGTATTTAGGCTTCGAACCATCCAACCCTGTCACGTCGGTACAGGCTGGAGTATGACCGGTTCGACCGATCAGGCTGACACTTGGTTGGTGGTTCGGTCTTATTGACCTATCCCGTCGGTACGAGTGGAGTATGACCAACGGCGGAGTATGACCGGTTCGGCCGATCGGGAGGATACTTGTCAATAGTACCGTCCCGAACGTTCAAAACTCGGTACCATGTTGGACATGGCGGTAGTAGCTCGGTACCATGTTGGACATGGCGATGGCGGGACTCGGTATCGTGTTGGACACGGCGGTCGGTTTTATGTATGATATTATTATGCTTTTCTTGCGAGTACGTCGACTCACAGTTTACGTTCATGTGTAGGTAAAGGCAAGGCAGTTGCTGATGGACCGTGAGCGAGCTTATGAGATTGTACATGTCGGGGCGGTTAGGCCTGGAGCGTACGATCCTCGGGACAGCACGGCTGAGATTTTGTAACTGTCGTTAGACGACTTTCATTTTGATGTAAAAGTTAATCAGTTAAAACTTTTGTAAATATTTTATAAATCGGGATCCCGAGACTTTTGTAAAATGGTTTATAAGTTTAATGAAAAAGCAAAATTTTAATTAATCACGTTTTTCCATAAACCTCGTTGATTAGCAACGAGCTGCACAGTACGTTTAAAAATCACGTAATACGCCTAAGTTAGTTAGGGTTTTACAATTTGGTATCAGAGCCGCCAGGTTGTCTCCCGAAGATCGTCACGACATGTACAATCATCATCAGCAGTTAGCTCGGTTCACGGTTCAGTAAGCCTTTATTGCTTTAGTAGTTTATTTTATTCAGTTATGAAAAAGAAAAGCCTGTTAGGAAGCATGTTAGTAGCCTGATAGTAGAATAGGCGCATGTTTCATTTCTAATTTCCAAATTAAGCGGCATTAGTAAGCTCGCCTTGAATACGACCTGATATGCCAACTCTTGGTTTCGCAGGCGGTTCTAACTAGATGGACGCCAGGCGGACTACCAGGAGTCAGGGCAACTCCGTGGGGTCGAATCAGGGACAGGGAGCTCAGTTTCCCCCACCTGCTAGGGGCCGAGGCAGAGGTCCCCGAGGCAGGGCTCGTGGTCGGGGTGATGAGAACCCGCCACAGGCTGCCCAGGCTCCCCCAGCCGATCAGGGAGCCCCGAATTGGGAGTTGCGGTTTGCGAAGATGCAAGCCCGGATCGAAGAGCAAGACTTCGAGATTCAGAGGTTGAGACAGCAGGGTGCTCCTGCGGTTCCAGTGCCTATTGTACCAGTGGCACCTGCCCCTGCTGCCCAGGCCGAGCTAGTGGTGGCGACCCATAGATTGGAACCATTGTATGAGCGGTTCCGGAAGCAAGCACCTCCGGTATTCCTGGGAGGTCCAGATGTATCGAAAGCCGAGCAGTGGCTGACGGTGATCACCAGAATCTTGAACTTCATGGGTGTCACCGGTAACGACAGAGTGGTGTGCGCCACATTTCAGTTCCAGGAGGACGCCCTGGTATGGTGGGACATGGTGTCTCAGATTCATGATGTCACCACCATGACCTGGGAAAGGTTTCAGGAACTCTTCAACGCGAAATACTATAATGAGGCGGTCAGAAGCGCCAAGAGGAAAGAGTTCGTTCACCTGACCCAGCGGGAGAACATGAGCGTCACTGAGTATACTACTCAGTTTGACCGGTTGGCGAGGTTAGCCTCGGGAATTGTGCCGACCGACTTCAGCAGAAAGGAGAAGTATACGGGACGGGTTGAATCCCAAGATCGGGCATGACCACGATGATTACCACCGACGACAGCACCACCTATGCTCAGATGGTGGAGAAGGCACTGCGAGCTGAGGGCGCAGTGGGGTGCATGTCAGATTCAGTCAGTACTCCGGTTGGTGGCGGGGCTCCTACCCCTCCTGCATCAGGCCTTAGCAGGGGGAGTAGTGGTTCGACCATTGACCAGAGGAAGAGGGCACCCACTGCTTCCGGCGGCTCGAGTCAGAACAAGAGGTTCCGGGGGAACCGAACGAGAGGAGTCGTCCTGGTGGTAATGAGACCCGATTCTCCTATCCCAAGTGCCCTAGCTGCAAGAGGCATCATCGGGGAGAGTGCAAGGGGCAGGGATGCTTTCATTGTGGCATGCCCGGGCACTTCAAGAGGGAATGTCCCCGGCTCGGAGCGGAGGCACCGAGAGCTCCGGCGATACCCACTCCGACGGGGTGTTCGCTATCACGCAGGCGATGCGGATGCCGGCCCATCGGTTGTTACGGGTCGATTCTTATTAACAACTCGCTTTATTCAGTCTTTGTTTGATTACGGGGCTACACATTCTTATGTGGCGGCCAGAGTCTTTAGTAAGTTGGGTAGACCCTTTGATAGATATGAATCAGGGTTTGGAACCACATTACAGCGGAGAATTGGTTATCTCCAATAGGTGGATTAGGTCTATGCCGATCAGGATAGATGGTAGAGAGTTAAGCGCTGATCTGATAGAGATGAGCTTAGTCGAATTCGATATTATTTTAGGAATGGATTTCCTATCTAAATATTCGGCGAGCATTGACTGTAAGAGGAAGATGGTGGTCTTCCAACCGGAAAGTGAAGAACCGTTCGTGTTTGTGGGTTCGGTTCAGGGATCTCGGATCCCGGTGATCTCGGCTATGTCAGCGAGAGAATTATTGCACGGTGGGTGCTTAGGGTTTCTGGCCGTGGTGGTGGACACCACTCGGCCAGACACCATTCGGCCAGAGGACATCAGAGTGGTTCGGGAATTTTTGGACGTTTTTCCCGAAGAACTTCCAGGGTTACCACCTCAGCGGGAGATTGACTTCGTGATTGACTTGGCACCAGGGGTGGATCCGGTTTCCAAAGCCCCGTATAGGATGGCCCCAGCTGAACTTAAGGAATTAAAGATTCAGCTCCAAGGGTTGCTTGACATAGGGTTCATTCGGCCCAGTGTGTCACCTTGGGGAGCCCCGGTTTTGTTTGTGAAGAAGAAGGATGGGTCTATGAGGATGTGCATCGACTACAGAGAGTTGAACAAGCTGACGGTGAAGAATAAATATCCATTACCTAGGATCGATGACTTGTTCGATCAGCTTCAGGGGAAGACGGTCTTTTCTAAGATTGATCTCCGTTCGGGTTATCATCAGTTGAGAATCCGAGAGGAGGACATTCCAAAGACGGCTTTCCGCACTAGGTATGGACACTACGAGTTTCTGGTTATGTCATTCGGACTAACCAATGCTCCTGCAACATTCATGGACCTGATGAATAGAGTATTCAAGGATTTCCTCGATATCTGTGTGATTGTGTTTATCGACGACATCCTCGTGTACTCTCAGTCAGAAGAGGAGCATGAGTTACATCTTCAGATGGTACTGCAACGACTTCGAGAACATAAGCTCTACGCCAAGTTCAAGAAATGTGAGTTCTGGTTGTCTCAGGTGTCCTTCCTAGGGCACATTGTGAGTAAAGATGGGATCAAGGTGGATCCCGGGAAGATTGAATCCGTCAGGGATTGGCCGAGACCGAAGACAGTGACAGAGATCAGAAGCTTCTTGGGATTAGCTGGGTACTACCGTAGGTTCGTGGAGGGGTTCTCCAAAATTTCAATGCCCCTAACCGAGCTTACAAAGAAGAATCAGCGATTTATCTGGTCAGATAAATGCGAAGCCGATTTTCGGGGAGCTGAAACAGAGGTTAATTACTGCTCCGGTACTAGCTTTGCCTTCGGACAAGGAGAAGTTCGTAGTCTACTGTGACGCATCCAAACAGGGTTTGGGGTGCGTATTGATGCAAGCCGATCGGGTTATCGCTTATGCCTCCCGTCAGTTAAAGGATTATGAACAGCGATACCCGACTCATGATTTAGAATTAGCCGCAGTGGTTTTTGCACTGAAGATTTGGCGGCATTACCTGTATGGAGAGAAGTGTGAGATCTATACCGACCATAAGAGTCTCAAGTATTTCTTTACTCAGAAAGATTTGAACATGAGACAAAGGCGTTGGTTAGAATTAGTGAAGGACTACGACTGCGAGATCCTCTATCATCCCGGAAAAGCCAATGTAGTGGCTGATGCCCTGAGTAGAAAGGGTCCCGGGCAGGTAGCTAGCATGGTTCAGATCTCACCCCAGCTAGCAGAGGATATGGTTAGATCCAGCATTGAGTTTGTGGTAGGTCAGCTTCACAACTTAACGCTGCAATCTGACCTGTTAGAAAGAATAAAGGTTGCTCAGACGACAGATCCGGAGTTAGTGAAAATCCGAGATGAGGTATTGGCTGGTCAAGCCAAAGACTTTTCAGTGTCAGATAGTGGGATGCTTTTGTATAAAGCCAGGGTTTGTGTCCCGAACAGTGTGGACTTGAGAAACGAGATCTTTGAGGAGGCTCATTCTACTCCATATTCTCTGCATCCCGGCACCACCAAGATGTATCAAGATTTGAAACCGTACTTCTGGTGGAGCGGTATGAAGAAGAATTTAGTAGAATTCGTATCGAGATGCCTCACGTGTCAGCAGATCAAGGCTGAACATCAGAGACCGACGGGGTTGTTACAGCCTTTAACCCTACCAGAATGGAAATGGGAGGATATTACGATGGATTTTGTGGTCGGGTTACCTAGGACCACGGGTTTGCATGATTCCATCTGGGTAGTGGTGGACCGATTTACGAAATCTGCTCATTTTCTGCCGGTTAGAACGACATTTTCAGTGGATCAGTTGGTAGAGTTATATGTCAGGGAGATAGTGAGACTTCACGGGGTACCGAAGTCTATAGTTTCGGACAGGGATCCGAAATTCACCTCCAAATTTTGGCAAAGTTTGCAACGGGCAATGGGTACGAAGCTAAAATTCGGTACGGCATTCCATCCTCGGACGGATGGTCGGTCAGAAAGGACAATTCGGATATTGGAGGATATGTTGAGAGCCCGTGTTATGGACTTTGAGGGTTCATGGAGTAAATACCTACCGTTAATAGAATTTTCATACAACAACGGTTACCGTAGTACGATAGGGATGGCACCCTATGAACCGTTGTACGGTAGGAAATGTAGATCCCCTATCCACTTTGGGATGAGACGGGGAGAGGAAATACCTAGGTCCAGAGTCGGTTCAGCGGACCAATGAGGCAATAGAGAAGATAAAAGCTAGAATGCTTGCCTCACGGAAGCGGACGAGAAGAGTTACGCGGTCCAGAAACGTAGGGATGTTGAGTTCGAGTAGGGGACCATGTGTTTTTGCGAGTATCTCCGATGAAGGGGATTAAACGTTTCGGGAAAAGAGGCAAGTTATGCCCTAGGTTTACGGGACCTTTCGAGATTCTCGAGAAGATAGGTCAAGTGGCATATCGGTTAGCATTGCCTCCAAATTTTATCAAGCAAGGCACAACGTATTTCATGTCTCAATGTTGAGAAAATACGTTTCAAACCCCTCTCATATACTCAGTTATGAGAGTCTTCAGCTTCAGTCAGATATGTCTTATGAGGAACAGCCAGTGCAGATCCTGGATAGAAAGGATAAAGTCCTTCGGAATAAGACCATAGCATTGGTCAAGGTTCTCTGGAGAAACAGCAAGGTGGAGGAAGCCACCTGGGAGCTTGAGTCAGATATGCGAGCTCAATATCCAGAGTTATTCAGGTTAGATTTCGGGGACGAAATCCTTTTAAGGGGGGGATAGTTGTAAAGCCCGCTTAGTTAATTTGGAAATTAGCAGTTGTTTATGTTTAATCATGAAATTATTTATAGCCATTTAAATAATTTATTATGGATATTTATGGAATTCAGATATGCATGAGTATGTTATCATTAGCTTTTATATTTCGCATTTCCGGTGTCCGGTATTTTGGAACGCGGCGTTTGGCTCAGTAGAAATCACAACTTAGTATGTTAGTAATTTGGGGACGGGTTTTAGACATTGGGAATGTCGGGAATGGCCGGGAATTTAGAATGTCCCAAAAATACCCCTTTAGTATGATTTTCATGATTTTATGGTGGAGGGGCAAAATGGTCTTTTTGCCCCATTAGTGTTTTGTCTTATGTGATTTATTAAATGGAAAAATAAAGGATTATTTTATTATAGCATGGCTGAAAAGGATTTAATGAAATGGTATTATATGACATGTGTTTCACTCATTTTCCAACACTTAGTCAATTTTGAAAGAAAATTCCAAAAACTCACACACACAAGCTCTCTCTTTTCCTCTCTTGTTCGGCCAAGCTTGGGGAGCAGCTAGGGCTGATTTCCTTGTTGATTTCAAGTCATTTTAGCAAGATCATAGTGATTGTTAGTTGAGGTAATTCTTGGCTTAAGCTCTTACTTGTTTTTATTGAAAAAAATGATGAAAAGTGATGAATGCATGCATGATTTTAGTTGATTTTGGCTGCTGTGTTTTGAGGTTATTTGTGTGATTCAAAGCATGTTTATGTGATAAATAATTGGATTGTTTGAAGCATGCTAGATAGGGTGTTCAAAGCTTCTAGTTTCTTTGTTAAAAAGTTATGAATTTTGAGAGAAAATGCTATGTTTGGTTTCTGTGAATTGCTGGATGTTTCTGTATGTTTTCAGAGATGATTATATGCTTACTTGAGTAGAATTAAATAGGTTAGGATGCATGTTAGGTGGTTTTGCTCAAGCTTGAGTTTGGAACTCAAAGCTTGAGCTCCTATGGTGAATTTTGCATGTGTGATTTCTGGGTAGGTTTGATGCTCTAGAATTGTTATTTGGGGCATATAGAACAGGTCTGGAAAGTTTGGGACCAATTGGGGTTGAATTGGTCAAGTTATGAGATTTTATGGTTGCTGCCTGCGAGGAACCGGAATTCCGGTTGTGCATCCGGAATTCCGGATGGGGGTTCGATTTCCCGAACCGGAATTAGGTTGGGCAACCGGTCTGTAGGTTGGGGGATTTTTCGTAACCCTAGTTTTCCTCGTTTTTGGGTTTTTAGGGGTATTGCCATGCTTTTTATCGATAGGGAAACTTTTAGTTTCAAGTTTTAGTCCCGGAAGTGATTTAGCGTGTCACTTATAGCGTTGTGATTTTTATGGTTTAGGAGCCAATAATCCGCCAGTTCGGCTTCGGTTCCGGTCGGGTTGACCGGCACACACGAAATCGGAATCCGAGTAAGATTAGTATAACAGTATGCATATTTAGATTACATGTTTAGCGTGCATATAGGAAGCCTGCTAGATTACATTAGATATGTATTTAGGCTTCGAACCATCCAACCCCGTCACGTCGGTACGAGTCGGAGTATGACCAGCGGCGGAGTATGACCGGTTCGACCGATCAGTGACACTTGGTTGGTGGTTCGGTTATTGACCTATCCCGTCGGTACAGTGGAGTATGACCAGCCCGGAGTATGACCGGTTCGACCGATCAGGAGGATACTTGTCAATAGTACCGTCCCCTGAACGTTCAAAACTCAGTACCATGTTGGACATGGCAGTAGTAGCTCAGTACCATGTTGGACATGGCAGTAGCGGGACTCAGTATCGTGTTGGACACGGCAGTCAGTTTTATGTATGATATTATTATGCTTTTCTTACTGAGTCTGTCGACTCACAGTTTACGTTCATGTGTAGGTAAAGGCAAGGCGATTCTTGATGGACCGTGAGCGAGCTTATGAGATTGTACATGCTCGGGGCGGTTAGGGCTGGAGCGTACGATCCTCGGGACAAAGACGGGCGAGATTTTGTAACTGTCGTTAGACGACTTTCATTTTGATGTAAAAGTTAATCAGTTAAAACTTTTGTAAATATTTTATAAATCGGGATCCCGAGACTTTTGTAAAATGGTTTATAAGTTTAATGAAAAAGCAAAATTTTAATTAATCACGTTTTTCCATAAACCTCGTTGATTAGCAACGAGCTGCACAGTACGTTTAAAAATCACGTAATACGCCTAAGTTAGTTAGGGTTTTACAGCAACGCTTGATTATCGCTCCTGTACTAACTCTTCCTTCAGATAAGGAAAAGTTTGTGGTATATTGTGATGCCTCGAGACAGGGTCTCGGCTGTGTGCTTATGCAGGCTGGGAGGGTAATAGCTTATGCTTCTCGGCAGTTAAAGGAGTACGAGCAGAGGTACCCTACTCACGATTTAGAACTCACAGCAGTGGTATTTGCGCTAAAGATTTGGCGGCATTACCTTTATGGCGAGAAATGTGAGATATACACTGATCATAAAAGTCTGAAATACTTCTTCACCCAGAAGGACTTGAATATGAGACAAAGACGTTGGCTAGAATTGGTGAAGGATTATGATTGTGAGATTCTTTATCACCCTGGTAAAGCCAATGTAGTTGCTGATGCCCTAAGTAGAAAAGGTCAGAGTCAGCTAAGTTCTATGAAGCAAATCTCTCATCAACTGGCAAATGAAATGACTCGAGCTCAAATTGAGTTGGTTGTGGGGCAATTGGCTAATATTACCCTGCAATCCACTCTTCTCGAGAGAATTAAAGAAGCACAAAAGCAAGATTCAGAATTGATAAAAACCCGAGCTAGGGTTTCGGCTGGGAAGGCTAGTGATTTTTCAGTAGATGAAACGGGAATGTTGAGATTTGGGAATCGAGTTTGTGTGCCTATGGATGAGAACATCAAGAAAGAGATCATGGATGAGTCTCGCACGACTCCTTATTCAGTTCATCCAGGGTCGACAAAGATGTACCAAGACCTGAAAGCCATGTTTTGGTGGCCAAGCATGAAGAATGACATCGCTGAGTATGTTGCAAAGTGCCTTACGTGTCAGCAAGTAAAAGCTGAACACCAGCGACCTGCAGGGTTGCTGCAGCCACTGAAAATACCAGAATGGAAATGGGAAGATATAGCTATGGACTTCGTGGTAGGTATGCCTAGAACCACGGGACAATTTGACTCTGTGTGGGTCATAGTGGACAGGTTTACAAAGTCTGCTCACTTTTTACCTGTTCGGACGAATTTCTCCATTGATCAGTATGCTGAGTTATATGTTAGAGAAATTGTGCGTCTGCATGGTGTCCCCAAGTCCATTGTGTCGGATAGAGATCCGAAATTTACATCGAGATTCTGGGAGGGTCTGCATCGAGCTATGGGTACTCAGTTAAAGTTCAGCACAGCTTTTCATCCTCAGACGGATGGACAATCCGAGAGGACCATTCAGATTTTAGAGGACATGCTACGGGCATGTGTGCTTGACTTTGAGGGATCATGGGTAAAGTACCTTCCCCTGATCGAGTTTTCTTATAATAACAGCTATCAGGCAACAATCGGGATGGCTCCTTATGAACTTTTGTATGGAAGAAAATGTAGATCGCCCATTCACTGGGATGAAGTGGGTGAAAGAAAGTTCTTGGGACCCGAAGGCCGTTCGAGAAAACAAGTGAGGCAATTGATAAGATTAGAGCGCGAATGCTCGCGGCTCAGAGTAGGCAAAAGAGTTATGCCGATCCAAAGCGTCGAGATATTGATTTTCAGGCTGGGGACATGGTATTTCTCCGAATATCTCCGATGAAAGGCATAAAACGCTTTGGGAAGAAAGGAAAGCTTAGCCCGAGGTTCATTGGACCTTTTGAAATCCTAGAAAGGATAGGGCAAGTAGCGTACAGGTTGGCTATGCCCCCAGCGCTGGCAGCTGTACATAATGTGTTT
This sequence comes from Cannabis sativa, assembly GCF_029168945.1. NCBI lineage: Eukaryota > Viridiplantae > Streptophyta > Magnoliopsida > Rosales > Cannabaceae > Cannabis > Cannabis sativa. The sequence goes on from NC_083604.1 coordinate 30,478,133, forward strand.
CATGTTTCAATGCTTCGGAAGTATGTCTCAGACTCGTCCCATGTTCTGAGTTATGAAGCATTGGAACTTCAACCGGACTTATCATACGAGGAACAACCAGTGCAGATACTTGATAGAAGAGAAAAAGTCTTGAGAAGCAAGACTGTGGCACTGGTGAAAGTACTGTGGAAGAACAGTAAAGTAGAGGAGGCAACCTGGGAGCTCGAGACGGATATGCAGCAGAAATATCCGGAGTTGTTCAGGTAAATTTCGGGACGAAATTTCTATAAGGAGGGGGTAATTGTAATACCTGGGATTAAGAAAAGGATTGGCAAAACTCTAACTAGATAATAATGAGTTAATTGAGGAATTATATTATTATATAGTTCAACATATGTGAAATTATATGAATTTAACATGTTAAGACCCCGTTGGTGAGCCAGGGGCATTTTGGTAATTATGACCCGAGAAGGGTAAATTGTTGAGATTAATTTAATTACGTGCTTAATAGAACTATATTATTATATAGTATGCATGTGTTGTCTTTTCAGGTGTGTTCTGACAGGTTAGCACGGTATAGTCACACCCGGGAATTTCGGGCCGAACCGGGTTCGGGCCCAAAATGTAAATTGAATTGATTATTTGGCATTTTATTTGACATGTGATAATCTGGAATTTATTTGGCAATATTTGAGTGTGATTTGGCATTTATGCCCTTGAAAATGAATATGTTGGTTTTATAGCCTTAGGGGCAAAATGGTCATTTGACCATAAATGATTTACATTGGATTAATTGGATTTTTTTTTGGGAAAATGAATTTATTTCTGGTTTCTCTTTTCTCTCACCCTCTCCCTCTCCCTCTCTTACTATATTGAATTTTTGCAACTTGGAAATTGAGGAAAAGCTTGGGATTTTGGGCTTGAAACTTGGAATTTCTTGAATTGGCTTGGAATTGGAAGTGAGGTAGATTCTTTACTGAGTTTTAATTGATTTGCTTGCTGAAAATTCTTTTGAGATGAGCATGAATTAATTTGATAAGCTTGTTATGCATGTATGAGGATTTATAGCTAATTTTGATGAATTTGAGTATGTCTATGCTTGAAACTTTGATGTGGTGATTACTTGAGCTATAGATGGGATTTTAGGGTTCCTCTTTACCTTAAATTCAAAATATGTGTGATTAGTTGTTGCTGAAATTGTTTGGGTAGGCTGAAGTTAAGCTCAAGCTTGAAAGCTTGAATGTTGTGGATTTGAACATGATTTTTAGGTCAAGTTTGGAGCTTGAAAGTTGTATATGGTTAAATCTGATTTTGGTTGTGGATTTATGCATGAATTTCGTGTTTTTATCCTCTGTTTTGGTTGAGGTTCGAAGTTATGGAAAATTAGCATGTTTAAGACCTTAAAAATGGAGTTTTGGGGTGTTCTAAACCCAGTCGTCGCGACGGGATTTTCGGCCGTCGCGACTGGATCTGGCAGTGAGAAATTCTGTTTTTCTCAATTTTGTTTTGGCCATAACTTTTGACTCGGGACTCCGTTTGGGACGTTCTTTATACCGTTGGAAAGCTCTTTTCGAGCTCTATGTGATTATCTGTATTTGAAATTCCATGAATTTATTTTATGAATGTGAAATCAGGGGTTAACCCTATTTGTGAAAATCCCGCATTGTGTGTGACTAGGATTACGGCACACAGTCGGGGAGCACCGAGGATTTGGAATCTCTACTATTGCGGGACAACAGGTAAGACAGTGATTAGCACGTAGAGTATGCGCAGTGGCGCTTATGTTGAGAATGATATGCATGAATGTTTAAGTAACCGGGATTAGGGTTATTACCCTAATAGGAACGGTCTAATAGCCTAGGGTTATTACCCTAGTGATATATGTGTATAAATGCCATGCCATGTTAATTGAAATGAGATTTAAGGATTATGTGCTCAAAGCATAATCAGGTTGGACTCGGTACTCATAACCGAGATGAACCGCTTCTAAGGCCTTAATGTATTTAGACGTGTGAGAGTAACACGTGGGTCTACGTCATGTAGATTTAATTAGATGTGTGAGCGCAACACATAGGTCTACGCCACGTAGACATAAATGGGCATGATGAAATAATGATCAGGTCTGTGCTATACAGACATATGTGAATGAGCATAATATATTTGTTATGATTTATCTTGTCTTCTTGGGCTTGGCTCACGGGTGCTCTACTGTGCAGGAAAGGGTAAGGCATTAGCTGATCAGCCATGAGTTTCAGGAGCAGGGCGAAGAATGTACATGTTCATGCCACTTCAGACCAAGCGGGTTATGGGTCTAACAGTGTTGACTTTTGTATTCTGTTTTGCCGCTTAGGTCGGCTAGTAAGAAAGAACTTGTAATAATTTTGTAAATATTTTTGGGATCCCAACTATGTTTGAAAAAGTTTAAATATATTACAAGTTTATTTTCAGTCTGTTTAATAAAAAAGTTTAAATTCTGCGCTGTTTTTAATTAGTAATCCCAGTTAGGGGATTAGGGTTTCATAATCATTTTGGGTAGCGTGCCTAATTATTTAGGGCGTTACAGAAGGCTTCAGGAAAATTACACTTTTCTTCTGACTTTTTCTATTCAGAAAAACTGAGCCTTCTCTCTCCCTATCTTTAGCTGCCACTTCTTCTTTCTTCTTCCATTGAAATTTCAAAATTTCTTAGTGTATGAGTAGTGCCCACACACATCAAGTGATACCTCAATCATAGTGAGGAAGATCGTGAAGAAAGATCATCAGCAAAGGAAAGGATATTCAGCATCAAGGATTCAGAGAAAGAGATCCAGGTTCAGATATTGATAATGCTCTGCTACAGAAAGGAATCAAGGGCTAGATATCTGAACGGAAGGAGTCATATTATTCCGCTGCACCCAATGTAAGGTTTCCTAAACTTTATATGTGTTTATTTCATCGTTTTAGAAAGTTCATATTTAGGATGTTAATAAACATACTTGTGAGTAGATCTAAGATCCTGGTAAAATAATTTCCAACAACTGGCCTCAGAGCCATGGTAATTGATTTACTTGCAAGAAATTTGGACTTTAAAACGATTGTTTGTATGTTCTTTGGATGGTATCATGTTGTATTGAGTGTTATTTGATGATTGATTGATGTTTGTGAAATTTTCGTGAAAAATAATTGTGATTTCGTTTCTGGAATTATTTTTATTGGATAGTATGGAAAAAATTAAGCAAGTTAGCCTTTTACAGAACTCAATTTGGATTTTATTTGAATTAGTTATGATTTTTTGAAGATTTGACAAAATCGGAAATTTTGTCTTGATATTTTCCTGCGATCGCAGAACTGTCCGTACAGTTTCGAATTTTTTTTTTTTCTTCAATTTTTCATACTTTTTCATGGAATTAACTTCCAATTTTTTGTATGGTTTTGTATATATACTATTACTATTCCTAATTCAATTCTAATTATCATTTTGAATTAATTTAATTTTTTTTTTAATTTAATTCAAGATATTAGTGTAATTTGAATTTGAATAGAATTAGTATTTATCTTTTTCCTTAAAAATCTATCTTATTTTTAAATTTGATTATATTTTATTTTTTAAATTTAAGGTCAGATTTTATAAGATATTTATAATATCTTTTAAGATATTTATAATATCTTTTAAGATATTTTAAAAATATCTTATCTTTTAAGATATTTTTTTTAATAATATCTTATCTTTTAAGATTTTTTAATTAAATCTTTTTAGATATTTTGACCATATTTAAATTTAAAATAAGATATCTATAATCATGTAATTTTAAATAGATATAAGATATTTTGCTAACTTTTAAATTTTGTTATTTTATTTATTTGAATTAAATTTAAAAATCTGAAAAGATATTTTATTTATCTTTTCTAATTTTTTTATTTAATTTTTATTTATAAAATAACATTTAAAATTTAAAAGTAGTTAGCAAATTTCGAAATGATATTTAGGTTGGTTCAAACCTAATTTTTTAAAATTGTAGGTTTAATTTTAAATTTAAATATTTAATTAATTTTCGAATTTTTTTTAAATTTTTTTTTATTTTTTTTAAAATCTTTTTTAATAATATTTCGAAATTAATTATTTAATTTAAAATTAAATAAATCCTACATCCAACTATCCAGCTAACCCTGTTGCAGGAGTATGTGTTTTAGCTTGTTTGTAAGTTTTCAAAACCTATTATTACTTGATTGCAAATAGTCATGGTTACTTTTTGCCAGATCTAATGATCTGATGGCTCCCTTGGTCAAGATAATAATTTGTAACAGGTATATTTACAATCTTCTTTCATCTGTGTATGACCTAGCAACATGATAGGACCCATCCAAAGTGTGCCTGTGTGAGCCTATGTGTTTAATTTTATTATAGATGCATATAGGTTAATGTTGCTAAAATAAATTATCATAGTTATTGATAGAATTTATTTAGGCCCATTTAGTTTTTGGGCCTATTCAATTAATAACAGTTGTTCTTATTAAGGTTAAATTCCTCTCTTTTGGGCCTTGTGTGAGAGTTGGGAGCCATAGAAACGGGTACGACATACTGAACCCAGCACCCCCTCACACAAACCACCCCAATTGTGAAGGCCCATTTGCCTGATTTGAATGACTGTACTAGGTTAATTACACTAGTTTAACCTAATTAAAATTGATTAGCAACATAATTAATTTCATTTATTTTGAAATTAATTTAAGAAAAATATAGTTTAAAGAATTTTTTATTCTAAGCTAAACTATATGTATTTTCTTGTATTTAATTAAATATAGAATTATAACCATCTAGATTCTTTCTGGAGCTTAATTTAAATTTTTCAATAAATATTCCTATTTAAGTTGATATTTAGTTATCTACAACTAACCAACTTAAATCTGAATATCTTTTGAATTTCAAATTTCAAAATTAAGTTGAGGAATTTTAGGCATTGGTTATTAAGATTCTTTAGATATTTTTTAAGTTAATATCTTTTCAAATATTAACTTAAAATGGAATATTTTCAAATTAAGTGGTTATAACTTAATTTTGATATTTAATTAAATTTAAATTTGAAAAATATTTAAGTTCTAGATTTTTTCTAATACAACTTAAATTAGATATTTTTTCAAATTTTGTGGAAAAGATACTTAGTCATATAAGATATTTTATAGATAGTTATTTCTAGACTACTTATTATTTCTAATATTATACATTGTGAAATTAATTATTTAAATAATTAATTTTGGTACAATTTATTTTAAGTATATTTTTCCTAGTATTAAACTAGAAATTAATAATTAAGCCTTCTCTACACTTAATTATTTATTTCTTGAATTTAATACATTTAATTAATTTGAAAATTAAATATCTAAGTTGATTTTTATCATCATACTTAAATATTTCTTTTTCATGACATTTAATTAAATAGAAAATTATTTTTAGTTGAAATTTAATTTTTCAACTAAATTTAAATAATTTTCAAAATATATTTTTTCTTTATTTTATTAATCAATTTTCGAAATTGCATTTCTTAAATTCTAGAATTTCGAATTTTATCTTGAAAAATAGATTAAGTTGTAAATTAATTATTTATTTTAATTAATTCTTGGATCAACTTAAATCAATGATTTTTTCATTTATTGATTAATTTAAAATAAATTGAATTAAAGTATATTATTAGAAATTGAATTAATTAGTCAAAGGAAAATCTAGATAGGTGATATTTTTGCTTGAAGTATTTTTCTAGTGTATTTAATTAAATAGAAAATTAATATTTAAGTTGATTTTCATCATCATACTTAAATATTTGAAATTTTTCTTATATATTTAATTAAATAGGAAAATTATATTTTTTGTTGTAAATTAATTTTATTAATTAATTTTGGGTCAACATTAAATTAGAATAATTTTTCCAGGATTTATTTTAATATGCATTTTTCGAAAATTGTATTCTTATATACTTTAATTTTTCGAAATGCAATATATATTTATAGAAAATTAAATTTGAGTTGTAAATTAATTTAAATTAATTTTGTAACAACTTAAATATTTTTTCTAAATATTTATTGGAAATTATTACTAAGATGGAAATAATTCATGTTATTTTCATATCCATCTAAGTAAAATTTATAAATATTAAATTAAAATTTATATTTAGAATTTTTCATTCTAAATTGGAAATTTTAATTAAATAAATATATATTTAAAATAAATAGAATAAATAAAGAGAATAAAAGAAAATACAACTCACTTTAAATAATGAGCTTGATTATTATTAAGATATTCGATCTCCATTGTGGGTTTTACACCACGTTTGTTTTAGTGAGTAATCCTCCCTAATGGAGGAACGTTCATTAGCAATTTCGCACCGTTTAACCTCGCATGATAAGTAGTTTGTAAGTGTTTTTGTTAACTCAAACTTTTCGATCTCCTTGTTTTGATGATTAGCAAATATTTGATTATTATTTGTTACTAATGATTTATTGATTTTGTAGCAAATTTAAAAGAGAAAATAAATATTTTGGTATTTTTACCAAACTTTTAAAAGCAACACTAAATGGACTCAACAAGCATATCAAGAGCAAAAGATTCATCAAGGGATCAACAACTCAAGACCCTATTCAAAAGAGGTCTTCAAAATCCCAAAGTCAAAAAGTCAACCTGAAAGTCAAAGTCAAAGTCAAAGTCAAGGTCAACTCTCGGGAAAAATCAACTTGGGATCAAAAACATGCAAATCAAGCTAGGAGGCTCATCTACATCAAGACTACTCAAAATTAAATGGTATAAATCTACTTTAGTCTTGTTAAAGTGATTTGCATAGCACACTAATTTTTATAAATTTGAATTTTGGCCCATTCACTAACTTGTGCAACAAGTTTTCTCACACGATAGTTCAAAAATTTTTTTGATTGAATTTCTAAATCACATTTTGTTTAACTAAGAGAACAAAGTTGGAATTTCTGAAATCGGATAATCGAGTAAGAAGTTATGCGCGTTTAAGTCCCGAAAAATGGCACTTTTGCCCTTTGGTCGGCCATCCGATTCCGGTTGGCAACCGGAATTCCGGTTGCAATCAATCCGAAATTCCGGTTCCCATCCGGACTTCCGGTTCATGGCTGACCTCACCTCGGGAAACGTGCTAACGGCTATAAACGGCTAGTTTTCTATCAAACACTATATAAACTCGATTTTTCTTTCAAAAAACAAGTTGGTTGAGCATTTATTACATATATCTAACCTATCTAAGTGAGATTAAGGAGCTTCTAAGTTTGAAATCCAAACCAACACATTTCACACACTTTGAGCCAAAATTTGATTTTATTCATCCTAAGTGTGCTTGCTTTTCACTCTAGGTTTCCATTGTATCATCATATTTCTAGAGTGATTTTAACTTGTATATCAAACACATTTCCATATTGTGATTGAGGTGAGGTTGGCACCGGTTTTGTAAACAACCCGGAAATAGTGAGATTGGCACTTTAACAATCCGAGAAAGAGGTTAATAGTCCTCGGGGGTGCGAAACTATTGTAAGAGGTTTGGAAATACCTTGGTGAAAATTTCCCGGTTGTAAGGGTTAGTCAAGCCCGTTAACTTGGCTCGATATTGGAACTCAAAGCTAGGTCCATAGCTTTGAAGACCAAGGACGTAGGTGGCATAGTTCTACCGAACCTTGTAAAAATCGAGAGTTTGCATTTTCTAATCCTTAAACTCTTTACTTTACAAGTTTAATTATTTGTCTTAATATATTGCTTGCCATACTACTTGCTTTTACTTGATTAATTGACTAATTGCATAATTTTGTGTTAAAAGTTTTAATTTTCCGAAATTAGTTTAAATTTCCAATTCACCCCCCTCTTGGAAACATATCTTGGGCTAACAATTGGTATCAGAGCAAGGGTTCAAATTATTTGATTAGATTTCACAATCTAGAGCATGGCGTTTCCAAGTAATTCACAAAATAACATGTTAGAAGGTTTTAGCACAAATAGAGCACCATACTTCAATGGAGTAGATTTTCCTTATTGGAAAATTAGAATGGAAACTTACCTTCAATCTATTGACTATGATTTGTGGCATATTGTATCTAGTGGTCCTTATGTTGCTAAACATGTCATAAATGGTGTTGAAGTAATTAAGACTTATGAAGCATATGATGAAAATGATAAGAAAATGCTTTCTAAAAATGCTAAAGCTAAATATGCTCTTATATGTGGTTTGGATAGAGATATTTTTAAAAATATTGAACAAGCCTCTACCGCTTATGATATGTGGAAAATGCTTGAAGTTACTCATCAAGGAACTAGTGCTATGAAGGAAACTAAAATTCAAATTTATTCCACTCAATATGAGAACTTTAAGATGAAATCGGATGAAACCATTGCTAATATGTATACTCGCTTCACTACAATTACTAATGGTTTGAACTCTCTTGGCAAGGTACTTACTCAAAAGGATATGGTGACCAAGATTTTGAGAAGTCTCACCAAGGCTTATCAAGGAAAGGTGGTTGCTATTCAAGAAGCCAAGGATCTCTCAACACTTCCCTTGGAAGAACTAATTGGCTCACTCATGAACCATGAAATTTTCATGAGTGCTCAAGAAGAAGAGGAAGTTGAGAAGAAAAAGAAGACTATTGCATTCAAGTCTTCCTCCTCCCATGCCATTAGTGAAGAAGATGAGGAAAGCTTATGTAGTGACATGGAGGACTTGGCACTCTTCTCTAAGAAATACAAAAAGTTCATGAAATTCAAAAAGAACTTTGGGAAGAGGCCACAAAGAGGGAGTGACTCAAAAGAAAGAAAAAGCAAAGATGATCCACCAATTTGCTTTGAGTGCAAGAAGCCCGGACATATGAAGATGGATTGTCCAATGAGAAAGAAGAACAAATACAAAGGAAGAGCAATGTTGGCGGATTGGCTCAATAGTGACGAAGAGGACTCCGAAGAAGAAGGAAAGAATGAAGTGGCAAACATGTGCATGATGGCACTTGATGATGGGGTAAGCATTTCTAACCAAAATGATTGTGATAGCGAAAATGATGATGATAACTTAGATATGTCATATGATGAGTTGTCTAATTCATTTAAGGAACTATTTGATGATTTTGGTAAATTGCTTGTTAAAAACCAAACCCTTAGAGAGAAGACCAACATGCTTTTAAAAGAAATTGAGATTTTGAAAATAAATGAAAAAGAACTTATAGCTAAATCTCAATGTGCTACATGTGCTTCACATAAGAAAGAAATTATTGATTTGAAAGCCCATGTGAGAAGCCTAAAAAATGACATATATACCTTCACTAGAGGTAAGGAAGGCTATGATCTCATGGTGGGAGACCAATCATGTGGTTTTTCAAAAAATGGTATTGGTTATGATCCTAGTAAGAAACAAAAATTTTTGAGAAACTTTTTTGTGAAATCATCTAGTCTACCTCACTTTACATGCACATATTGTAACCGAGATGGTCATACTATTTCCTATTGTCATGTAAAGAAATTTGCATATCTAGGCAAGACTAAATGGGTACCAAAGGGTTCTAGAACTAACATGAATGGACCCAAAGTTATATGGGTACCAAAAGCCAACAAATGAATTTGTTTTTGTAGGAATCAACAAGTAAGAGCCAAAGCTTATGGTTCTTGGATAGTGGATGTTCAAAGCATATGACCGGTGATCCATCAAGATTTTCAAGCTTTAAAAGCAAGGAAAGTGGCTTTGTCACTTTTGGAGACAATTCAAAAGGAAAAATCTTGGGCATTGGTGATATCGGTAACATATACTCTCCATGTATTAAAAATGTGCTTCTTGTTGATAATCTTAAACATAACTTGCTTAGTATTAGTCAATTATGTGATATAGGTTTTCGTGTTGTGTTTGAATCCTCAAAATGCTCCATTGAAAATGTTTCAACCAATGAAGTTATTTTCCTTGGAGTAAGGAAGGATAATGTGTATGTTATTGATGTTGATTCTTTTGATAGTAAAAATAAATGTTTAACCGTTATGAATGATAATTCTTGGTTGTGGCATAGAAGATTAGGACATGCTAGTATGGATTCTATTTCAAAATTGGTTAGAAAAGATCTTGTTATTGGTTTGCCATCTATTCCGTTTGTTAAAGATAAACTTTGTGATGCATGCCAATTTGGAAAACAAATTAAAACATCTTTTCATTCCAAGAAAGAAATTTCAACTACTAGACCTTTGCAATTGCTTCATATTGATTTATTTGGTCCTTCTAGAATTGCTAGTCTTGGTGGTAAATACTATGCATTTGTAATTGTTGATGATTTTTCAAGATTTACTTGGGTTATTTTCTTGACTCTTAAAAGTGATGTTTTGGAAAACTTTGTCAAATTCTGTAAAAGTGTGCAAAATGAAAAAGGATATTCTATTACCTCCGTTAGGAGTGACCATGGTGGTGAGTTTGACAATGATGCCTTAGAATTGTTTTGTGATGAACATGGTTTTAACCATAACTTTTCGGCACCAAGAACTCCACAACAAAATGGAGTTGTCGAAAGGAAGAATAGAACAATTCAAGAAATGGCTAGGTCAATGCTAAATGAAATTTCATTACCAAAATATTTTTGGGCCGAGGCCGTCAATACTTCTTGTTATATTTTGAATCGTGTTTTCATTAGGCCCAACATGAATAAAACCCCTTATGAGCTTTGGAAAGGAAGAAAACCCAACATTGGCTATTTTAAAGTTTTTGGATGCAAATGTTACATTTTAAACACCAAGGACAACCTTGGAAAATTTGATGCGAAATCCGATGTTGGAATTTTTATAGGGTATTCAACACATAGTAAAGCTTATAGAATTTATAACAAAAGAACTAATGTTGTTGAAGAATCTATTCATGTTGCTTTTGATGAGACTAACCCGCCTACAAGCAAAAGTTTAGATGATGATGTTGTAGGTTTGGGAGATGAGGTTCAAAATCTCGAAATTGGAGAGACTTCCAATGCTCCTTCACAAACTCCCAAAGAGGAACCACCCGTGGAAAAGGTAAATGAAAGCCAAGGTATGAACTCTAACCTTCCACATGAGTGGAAATTCAAAAGTGCTCATCCTATAGACCAAATTCTAGGTGATCCTTCTCAAGGTGTCACTACTAGAAACTCCCTTAGAAACTTGTGTAATTTCATTGCTTTTATTTCTCAAATTGAACCAAAGAATTTTAAAGAGGCCGAAGTTGATGAATTTTGGCTTCTAGCTATGCAAGAAGAAATAAATCAATTTATAAGAAATAATGTTTGGGAGTTAGTTCCAAGACCGTCACATCAATCGGTGATTGGAACAAAATGGGTCTATAGAAATAAGGTAGATGAGCATGGGGTCATTGTGCGTAACAAGGCTAGATTAGTGGCCCAAGGTTACAATCAAGAAGAAGGAATTGATTATGAGGAAACCTTTGCCCCGGTAGCAAGACTTGAGTCCATTAGAATGTTGTTAGCTTTTGCATGCCACAAGAATTTTATCTTGTACCAAATGGATGTAAAAAGCGCATTCTTAAATGGGTACATTATGGAAGAGGTTTATGTCTCTCAACCACCCGGTTTTCAAAATCATAAATACCCTAACCATGTTTACAAATTGAAAAAGGCTTTATATGGTTTAAAGCAAGCTCCTAGAGCTTGGTATGAAAGATTAAGCACTTTTCTTATTTCAAATGGTTTTTCAATGGGAAAAGCGGATAATACACTTTTTATAAAAAGAAAATCCAAAGACATTATTATAGTACAAATTTATGTTGATGATATTATCTTTGGTGCTACTAATGATGCTCTTTGTGAAGAATTTTCTAAGTGTATGCATAGTGAGTTTGAGATGAGCATGATGGGAGAACTCAACTTTTTTCTTGGACTTCAAATCAAGCAACAAAAGGATGGCATATTCATAGGTCAAACTAAGTACATCAAGGATCTCCTTCAAAAGTTTGACTTGGCAAATGCAAAGTCCATGAATACACCCATGAGCACATCCATAAAGATGGACAAAGATGAAAGCGGTAAGAATGTGGACATCACCAAGTATCGAGGTATGATTGGCTCTTTATTATATTTAACCGCTAGTAGACCGGATATTTTGTTTAGTGTTGGTCTTTGTGCTAGGTACCAATCTTGTCCTAAAGAATCCCACTTAAGTGCCGTTAAGAGAATATTTAGATACTTGATAGGCACAATGAATCTAGGACTTTGGTACCCCAAGAACTCAAACTTTGAAATAGTTAGCTACTCGGATGCCGACTTTGCCGGTTGTAAGACGGATAGAAAAAGTACTAGTGGAACTTGTCACTTTCTAGGAAATTCCTTAGTGTCATGGTTTAGCAAGAAACAAAACTCGGTAGCTCTATCCACAACCGAAGCCGAATATATAGCCGCGGGTAGTTGTTGTGCACAAATACTTTGGATGAAACAAACTCTTAAGGATTTTGATATTGATTTTGAGTGTACACCCATAAAATGTGATAACACTAGTGCCATTAACCTCTCTAAGAATCCAATATTGCATTCTAGAGCCAAGCATATTGACATAAGGCACCACTTCCTTAGAGATCATATCCAAAGAGGTGATATTATGCTAGACTTTGTAAGCACCGAATTCCAATTAGCGGATATATTCACCAAGCCTCTTAGTGATGAGAGATTTAGTTTCATTAGAAGAGAGCTAGGAATGACCAACCTAAATGAAATATAAGGTTTGTTAGCTATAAAAAAAAATATATTATTTCATGTCTCTTTACTCACTTATTTATGCATAATTGTTCCAAATATGATATTAATGAGATTTATATGCATAGATGAGAAAATTTATTGATACTTGACCTATATGAACTATCCTTGTTGAAAAACTTAAAATTATAGGTCAAAATGTGGATTTTTGGTGAACTTTGGACTTGTCTTTAAACAAGTGAACATGTGAATCTTTGCATATTTGATTTTCTTATGTGTCTATATGCTTGAATATGTGAAATTGAATGTATTTAGTATGCCTATAGGTTTGCCTTGATTGAAATTTGCATGAAACAAATTTTTGGTACCTCACTTGTTGAATTTTTAGATTTTTAGGCCTAAAAGAGTGTTTTTCGCCAAACTCTCTCATTTTTCAACATTTTTCGATTCCGTAAGTTTGTACACCTCACATTTTATTTTATAAAACTGCTGGAAAAAGAATTTTTCAATTTCGTTGCATAAAACTCATTTTTGGTACGGTTCTAGTTTTCTTGGCAATTTTCGAAAAACTTACCGTAAATCGTCATTTTTCATTATTTTTCAGATTTTCTTGTTTGAGCAATTTTGTTTTATCATATTAAAGGTATTAGAATTGGTTTGGGGTCATTTGGGTCAAAATTGAATTTTTTAGCACGTTTTTAGGATTTTTTTTTTGCTGGTCCTGTACCAACCGGAATTCCGGTTGTACCATCCGAATTCGGATGGCACAGATCGCAAATGTGGGTGTTTTTGTCCTTTTATTGCGATTTTTTCCCTTTTTAAACCCTACCACCGAATTTTTTCTCCCCCATTCAGTTTTTTTCAACCCTAATACAGCAGCCACCATCTCTTTCTCTCTAAAATTCTCTCTTTCAAAGCCTCACTCTCATCTTCCAATAATCCAAAAAAAAAAAGGAGAGAAGTGTGTTCTTCAATGGCTTCCTCATCAAGAGCTCCCAAGAGAATGGCTAGTGCAATTCAACAAAGGGAAATAAGGGCAAAAGCAAGGCAAGAGCCCACTCTCTTCTTCAATGATGAAGATCACAACAAGTTTGTCAATGATTTCTCCTCTAGGAAAATTCTCAAAGGTAAAATTTGTGATCTCCCTAGCCTTGATTGTGTTGATTTTAGTCATCATTTTGATACCCTAGGATGGACATCTTTTATTCAAATTAATACTCCATTGTATCCTAGGCTAGTTCAAGGTTTTTATGCTTGTATTAAACCTACATTAGAACCTTTAGGTGTTAGAGGAACCCTTAGAGGAGTAGCTTTTGAACTCAATGTAGCATCTCTTAATGACATGTTAGGAGCACCAAATGGTGGCATATTACTTGAACCCAAACTTTCTCTCAAAAATGATGCCATTTTTAACTTTGATGAGTGTTCTAGGAATATTTGTGGTGATGGCCCTTTTATTATGAGACCAAACAGACACCAACTCACTTTAGAGGCTAAAATCCTCCACAAATTTATTGTTGCAAATCTTGCTCCTAGAAGTGGCCACCAAGATGAGATCAATTCCATTGATCAATTACTCATGCATCTCATTATAGCCAAAACCACACCCATCAACCTAGGCTATCTTATTTTAAAATTCATACTTGATGTGGACAAGCCTAATATGATTAAGGCACTTCCCTTTGGTTTTCTTCTTAGCTACCTTTTTCCTCTCTTAGGAATTCCTACCCTACATGAAAAGAAAAATGATCCTACCTCTAGTGACATTCTAGGATCCAAAACTTTCAAGGCTATGGGTTACAAATTCCTTAACAATGAGTGGGTGTTCACACCCAAAAGAGGGCAAAGAATGCAAATTGATTTGGAGAGTGATGATGAAGAAATTAATTTGCCCGCAAGTGAAAGTGAAGAAGAAGAAGAAGAAGAAGAAGAGATGCCTCCTCAAGCTCCTCCCATGCCTACTTTTCCCCAATTCAACCTTGAGGAAGCGTTTACTCGTCTTCACACTTCGGTTGACAACCAATTTCAAACCTTGCGAAATGATCTCAACTCACAACTCACCAACCTCAACAATGACATTAACACTATGAGGAGTGACATGGTTCATGGGTTTGCTAATGTGCAAGAGGAGATGGCACAATGGAGGGCATACATGGATCGCTTTGGCCCCCCACCAAACTAGTTCTTGCATTATTTTTTTTTGGCTTATTTAGTTTCTTTTTATTTTTTTTTTGTTGTGTGCAAAGGCTTCATGCCTTTTGAGTTTGTGTTAGTTGGTACTTTTTCTTTGTTTTATTTTTTTTGTTTGAATGTTATTTTGGATGTTGTGTCTTTTTTTTAATGCATTGGCTTGTTGCTTTGTTTTTATTTTTTTTTCTCTTTTCTTTTATATTTTGTGAATTCCTTGCCACCCTTTTTGATGTATCAAAAGGGGGAGAACAACTATTGATTAATTTTTTGGCATCACCTCAAAATTTTTTTGGTATCTAATCCTTTTATCGTAAGTAAAAATTGAGGGGGAGTTTACAATTTCATGCAAGGTAAAATTAAAAGGTAAATTTTTTTTTTCTTGCACACATTAAGGGGGAGCTAATCCAACTTACTTTGCTTAAATTTTTTCTTTCCCTTTCAAAATAATCAAATATTTGATATCATCAAAAAGGGGGAGATTGTTAACTCAAACTTTTCGATCTCCTTGTTTTGATGATTAGCAAATATTTGATTATTATTTGTTACTAATGATTTATTGATTTTGTAGCAAATTTAAAAGAGAAAATAAATATTTTGGTATTTTTACCAAACTTTTAAAAGCAACACTAAATGGACTCAACAAGCATATCAAGAGCAAAAGATTCATCAAGGGATCAACAACTCAAGACCCTATTCAAAAGAGGTCTTCAAAATCCCAAAGTCAAAAAGTCAACCTGAAACTCAAAGTCAAAGTCAAAGTCAAGGTCAACTCTCGGGAAAAATCAACTTGGGATCAAAAACATGCAAATCAAGCTAGGAGGCTCATCTACATCAAGACTACTCAAAATTAAATGGTATAAATCTACTTTAGTCTTGTTAAAGTGATTTGCATAGCACACTAATTTTTATAAATTTGAATTTTGGCCCATTCACTAACTTGTGCAACAAGTTTTCTCACACGATAGTTCAAAAAATTTTTTGATTGAATTTCTAAATCACATTTTGTTTAACTAAGAGAACAAAGTTGGAATTTCTGAAATCGGATAATCGAGTAAGAAGTTATGCGCGTTTAAGTCCCGAAAAATGGCACTTTTGCCACTGGTCAGCCATCCGGAATTCCGGTTGGCAACCGGAATTCCGGTTGTAATCAATCCGGAATTCCGGTTCCCATCCGGACTTCCGGTTCATGGCTGACCTCACCTCGGGAAACGTGCTAACGGCTATAAACGGCTAGTTTTCTATCAAACACTATATAAACTCGATTTTTCTTTCAAAAAACAAGTTGGTTGAGCATTTATTACATATATCTAACCTATCTAAGTGAGATTAAGGAGCTTCTAAGTTTGAAATCCAAACCAACACATTTCACACACTTTGAGCCAAAATTTGATTTTATTCATCCTAAGTGTGCTTGCTTTTCACTCTAGGTTTCCATTGTATCATCATATTTCTAGAGTGATTTTAACTTGTATATCAAACACATTTCCATATTGTGATTGAGGTGAGGTTGGCACCGATTTTGTAAACAACCCGGAAATAGTGAGATTGGCACTTTAACAATCCGAGAAAGAGGTTAATAGTCCTCGGGGGTGCGAAACTATTGTAAGAGGTTTGGAAATACCTTGGTGAAAATTTCCCGGTTGTAAGGGTTAGTCAAGCCCGTTAACTTGGCTCGATATTGGAACTCAAAACTAGGTCCATAGCTTTGAAGACCAAGGACGTAGGTGGCATAGTTCTACCGAACCTTGTAAAAATCGAGAGTTTGCATTTTCTAATCCTTAAACTCTTTACTTTACAAGTTTAATTATTTGTCTTAATATATTGCTTGCCATACTACTTGCTTTTACTTGATTAATTGACTAATTGCATAATTTTGTGTTAAAAGTTTTAATTTTCCGAAATTAGTTTAAATTTCCAATTCACCCCCCTCTTGGAAACATATCTTGGGCTAACAGTTTTGTATGGTATGGATCACCCTAATGGTGGCGACCATACTTGACTTGCAAATTATGAAACAATGGTGGAAGCTCATAAGATAGAATTGCCTTGACTCTCGCCTAAACGGGACAACGCTAAATTCCAATCTTGATCGAATAAAAGGTTGCTAGAATGTTTAACATTTTAGATGAGCTGACAACTCTATTCAATGGATGATGCTTTGACTCTCGCCTAAACGGGACACTGTATCAGTTTGTTGAAAAACCTTGGAAATTATTTAGGATTGTATGTTTTAGTATTTTCACTTGTCATTCCTACTTGCTATATGCTTATAATTTCTGAATTGTGTATGAATTTATATTGAACCATGTTATTTTCTGTTGTTGTAGTTTAATTTCGAATCTTCATCGTTGGTCTAACATGTTTGTTTTTCTAATGAGATAAATCCCTAATGGATTTTCACCATTAGACATACATAATAGTGTAAGATCTCGAAAGATAAGTATTGTATATGCGACATCTAGCTGTTTATCAATTGATGACACCTTAGACTAGTATTTTTACAATATGAAACAAGAAGATTACATAAATAAGATTACTTTGTCTTTTGCTAATCGAAGCATCGTTGGATTCTTATTTATAAACAAAATTATCCTAATTTCTCTTCGCTTATTCATTTCGAATTAGCTCCATAATATATCATTGGATGAATGGTCTATAAATCATTTCATGTCATTATATTTTCTCTTAAGAAATTAAATGACGCTTATGATTATAATCCCGAAATTCTATTCCCAATTGATATAAATCCTCAATCTTAGAAATCTCCTACTTGTATGGGCAAATCAGACTTAGAGTTATATTAGTAGTGCTGGTCCAAGAAAGAATTACTCATTATATTTGGTTGAATTTAAGTCTTTGACTTTAATTTTAGAATCCAAACAGAAATTTTCTTATATTTATAATTCCAGAATACAATACAGTTACACTTTCTCAAGTGTTTAATATCCATCTTTTATTAATGGATTAAAACTGTATGGAATATGAGTTAGGTATTCTGTGACCAGGATCCACTTGCAGTATTCTAAGAACTCTTTGATGTAACTATACCTAAGTCATCAAAAGGACACAACCACATTTTTCTTAATCTATGGCATTTGTATCTTGTTCATAGTGGATTTGACAAGATCAATCTCTGCAAAGAGTTAATATGCCTATATCCACTGAAAGTAGTTCATCTCATTCGCAGATGGATGTACATTCAGGGGTGGATATGAGTTTTTTGTTGTATTCTTAAAACGATCACTCTAGATTATACCTTTTAGCAAAGAAATTTGAAATGTTTGAAAAATTTCATTAATTTCTAGCAATGGTTAAAACCATTAAGGTAAGTGGCTAAAGATCTTGCGAACTGATAGGGGTGGAGAAATAGTTAGTAGATATGCAGTTCAAAGATCATTAAATTGATTTTTGAATTATATCCAAACTTACCTCCCCAGAAATTTCGAGTTGCATGTTGATGATTAGTTACTAGTCGTTGCCTAAATCCTTCTATGGTAATACAATTTCAGAATGATGTAATGGTTGTATACTTAATGTAAATCATTACTAGATTCATGGATGACCTAATCAAAATCTTAAGAAAAGCTAGAACTGTTAACCATGGTTTCTTAGCTATTCTAAGTGATTAGGGGTGGACCATCCCATTGTCAATAGATAAGAAAGTGTTTGTTCAAACAAATACTACTTTTCTAAGAAAATGACTAAGTCTGAAAAACAAGTAGCAAATAAAGGAGATATTTAATTCTTGATTCCAAAAGTGTTCTATCATCTTATATAATATATAATGATCCCACTGCCTCTGTTGTCTTGTCACAACCAAAGAGGTTAATACCATTTAGTTTTCTTCGACATAATTCACGGTACCTTGTCGTAGTGGGAGAGTTTCTAGGAACTCACCTTCTTATGACTTGGGAGACACTAGTGATTAAAATCCATTGTGAGTTTAAACAAGTAATGGATTGTCAAAATAAGAAACTAAGAAGAAAGCCAATAGAACTATGGTTTAATCCATTCACATGGAATAACCTAAAGTTTTCTATTACAAGGACATAAAAGGAAATTTTAGTTAATAAGTCTATTCTATGGACTTAACAAACTTCCTGTTCCTAGTATTATAGGTTTGAGTTTATCTAAACCTATGGCTTGTGGTATACCTGGTAATTACTTACTCTAATGCAAGCAACTTACTTTAGTAAGATGCTGAAGCATTTTCTTTCTAATGGCAATCTGTAGAAGCTTCACAACTTCTTAGACATAGACTTTATTTATCTAAGGAAAAGTCTCAACTATTCCAGAAAAGATAAAGCCATGAAAGAATTTCTTATATCAACAGTGAGAGGTCTTAGATATGCTTTTGTATGCCTTAGACCAGACACTGTGTTGAGTGGGAGTAATGAGTAGGTATCGCATTAATCCAGGAGAAGAACATTGGAAGACAATCAAGTAAATCCTAAGATAAAGAAGAGGAACTATATGTTAGTCTATAAGGGTGTGTTTAAAACTCTTAGACTACACCATATCAGATTTCGAAATTTGCCTATGTGCTAGTAAGTATTTCTGATAAGATGGTGGTTACTCTGGGGGTGGAATAGTGATTTTGGAGAAGTGTAAAAACCTATCTGAAGTCTCTAGGTCTACCAGAGAGAGACTGAATGTTAAAGCTGCAGGAAAGGTACTTATTCAGTCTAAGGAAAGTTTTATACATCTTTGGCACCATTCCAAATTGCCTTAAACTACTAGTGTTAATTTCCTGATTAACCAAAAGTAGTTGCCAAAGGTATAGAATCCAGTATCCCAAGAGAGTAGACATATAGAGAGGAATTTCACATTATCAATGATTTTGTGATTAAAGGAAGAGTAATGGTGGAGGAAAGGTTGTGGTTAATTCAACCTTTCAGATCCTATTACGAGGAGTTTACTACTACTACACTTGATTTGTATATCAAGGTGTTGAGATTATTTGAAACGCACTTTTTGTTTTATATTAGTGCAAGTGGGAGTTTGTTGGGTTTTATGCCCTAAATAAAACTCATTTCAATATAATCAGATTTACTTCTTAATATAGATCGAAATAACATTTAATGTTGCATGGTTCACATGATTTATTTCATGATTATATGTACATAATGTATAAATTCATCTGAAACCCTTTTCACATACTTGATCCTTTTTGTTTATTGTGCCGTCAACACATTGGAAAGTAAACATGACTATGTGAATAAAGTTTCCTAGATTTATCAGACACAGGGTTTTACTGATATGATAATCTACAACAAGAGTTTACTTGCATTTGGAGAAGTGCTATGTTCTTTCCAGAGCATTGGTTAAAGTAAAGCTCAGGTTGGATGCATGGAGTATGCATCGGAATGGACCGATATTGAACTTTGACTTAGATTTAATTAAACTTACCGTAAAATCTATTCAAGTCAATATCGCCTAGTTGATCCTAGATCAAATGATCTTAATCCTGTTATGATTAGGCTCAATCTTGAAAGGCTATTCGTGTTCCTTGAATTGTTAGTTAAGCCTACCTTTTGGTCAGGGTGATACGTACTTTTTGGGAACACGGTAGTGCAATTGAGTGGGAGCGCTATCATAAACATGGAATCTATAGCTTCTATCTGGCGAATAGTAAGCAAAGGATGATCTCCTTCGAGCTTGACCAAACGAACATAAATGGTGGAGTACTCATTTCACATAAGCTGAAATATCATTTATACGGGGTCAAGTGTTTTAAGGAATAAATACATTGTAGGGTGTAACGGTAATTTGATCCCTTTACAGTGTAGATCATTCATATAGAGGATCATTGATCACATTAGGATTATAACAATGGATAACTAATGATGTGTCTATATGGTGGAACATATAGAGCATTCTATATAACTGAGAGTGCAATTCTAAGTTCTATGCGTGGATTCAACGAAGAATTAATAAGTTAGTGAATTTTAGTGCTAAATTCTTGATCTACTTATTGGAAGCTCGGTTATATAGACCCATGGTCCCCCCACTAGTTGAGATAATATTGCTTGTAAGACTCATGTAATTGGTTTTGATTAATCAATTATAATTCTCAATTTAGACTATGTCTATTTGTGAATTTTTCACTAAGTAAGGGCGAAATTGTAAAGAAAGAGTTTATAGGGGCATATTTGTTAATTATGATACTTTGTATGGTTCAATTAATAAATATGATAAATGACAATATTATTTAATAATTATTTATAGTTATTAAATAGTTAGAATTGGCATTTAAATGATTGAATTAGGAAATTGGTATTTTTGAGAAAATCAGATACAAAAGGTGGTAAAATTGCAAAATTGCAAAACCCAAGGCCCAATCCAATTATGTATGGCCGGCCACCTATATGTATATTTTAAATTGATTTTTTCATAATTTTAATGCCATATAATTCAAATCTAACCCTAGTGGAATGCTATAAATAGATAGTGAAGGCTTCAGGAAAATTACACTTTTCTTCTGACTTTTTCTATTCAGAAAAACTGAGCCTTCTCTCTCCCTATCTTTAGCTGCCACTTCTTCTTTCTTCTTCCATTGAAATTTCAAAATTTCTTAGTGTATGAGTAGTGCCCACACACATCAAGTGATACCTCAATCATAGTGAGGAAGATCGTGAAGAAAGATCATCAGCAAAGGAAAGGAGATTCAGCATCAAGGATTCAGAGAAAGAGATCCAGGTTCAGATATTGATAATGCTCTGCTACAGAAAGGAATCAAGGGCTAGATATCTGAACGGAAGGAGTCATATTATTCCGCTGCACCCAATGTAAGGTTTCCTAAACTTTATATGTGTTTATTTCATCATTTTAGAAAGTTCATATTTAGGATGTTAATAAACATACTTGTGAGTAGATCTAAGATCCTGGTAAAATAATTTCCAACAATTACCCCTTTTTGTTGTTTGCCTATTGTTATCCCAATTTGTGCAGTCTGACGTGGCATCACATAATGGTGACACGTGGAATCAACTCCAAGTATCTACTCGGAGAGTATAGTCCAAACAGGATGCCTCGTATGCATGCTCAAAGCAAAGCGATCAGTAATCCGCACACAGCGACCAACACTTAGCGAATTCAGCTTTCGCATAGTGAGTCATCAAAGAAATCCAAATAACTTAGGCATCGGATGGCAGAGATATGGCAAGCTGTCCAAAACCCATAATCAGTGTATTCTGCATTTACTATGCAATCTTTCTGCTCATATCCATTGTAACGAGAAGGGAACTACTTCCTCTCCAAGCTCATAGCCCTATAAATAGTGATGCATGTTCACTGGGCAAAGGGTCGAGAGATTTTACTTAAGAGATATTATCTAAGAATTCATATTCAGAGATATTGTTGTAAGAGCTATAAGAAAAGGAAGCTTTCTCATTGTTCTTGAGTTAATACAAATAATGAGGATTAGGCTATTACCGAACTGCTCGGGGCTAAACCTCTATAAAATTCCTGTGTCTTTATATTGCTTTTCTATATATCAATTGTAATAAACTTTTTTTCGCTTACTAAATAAGACTCACTGTAGTTGGCTAAAAGTGAGGTCAACATTTTGGTGCTTTCATTGAGAGCAGAATCAAGAATCGCTCTTCATTCAAAATCTAACCACACGTACGATGGTGGTACAGATTCGTAGGGGCCTGATTGATCCAGCAAATCCACAGGCGGTGGATCCTGCATTGTAGAACCCAGGAAACACAAGAGTTCCGCCAGCTGTTAATCCTGAACAGCCAGCGAACGTGGGTCATTGTGTAACGACTCCTGTGGATGAAATCGCACCTAACGTGGGGCCTGATTCATAACATAGCTGTTCTGCCTGCTACCAACACTGAAACGACCACTGGAGATTATACTGAGATCCAAAATCTCCGTGCTGCTCTTGGACTCATGCATCATGATCAGGAAGAACTCCGCGCTGCGGTAAATCTCACGTTCGAGAAACAAAGATGCATGTTTGCCGAGTGGAGAGACAAAAAGATGTAAGCCTTAAGGGCTTATCACATAGATTTTGAAAATTGTAGTGGGCAAGCTACTGTGCTGATACGAAAAGCCTACCAAACAGTCGGATAGCAACCCCCAAGTGTCATCCCCTTGGGTGAGACGGACAAAGATCCAACGATGAATACTTCCCACACTATAAATGGTCAGCCGCCAAATCCCTAGTCACAAGTTCTGCTTGTGGGCCTAGCGATAGGCGGGCAGACCTTGTCTAGTAATTCATCAGGAGAAGTCATACCTGATAGTTCTAACCAGGCTAACCGTGACATTCCACCTGTCAACCAAGCAAATCAATCACTGAGATAGCCAGGTGCTTCTGTGTTTGATAAGTTGGGGACGACTCATGACCTAAGGAGCGATCTGAACAGAAGGAGAGGAGTAGACGATCAAATTGTCACGACGATCAGACAGCCCAGAGTCCGTGCTCAAATTCCCTCTCAGAAAGATACTGATGTGATTCAAATCGACCAGAATGCCGAGCAGGTTAGTCCAGCTGTGTAGGCACAGCTAGACAAACTAAAAAATATGTTCTAAGGCATGGCCAGACAGAGAAACAATGATCTCAAGCTGGACTGAGCACGTGGAACTCCCTTCTCTCCCGAGATCAATCTCTTGGCATTGCCCCACAAGTTTAAAATGCCAACATGGAAAATGTACACCGGAAGAGAAGATCCTCTTTCCCACCTCAAGTATTTTGAGAGGCAAATGGATTTGCAGGGGATACGAGGGGATATGTGTTGCAAAATCTTTCCTGCTACCCTTTCGGAAGCCACCCAGGAATGGTATTTTAAGTTGGCCCCTGGAAAGTTCAACTCATTGAAAGCCTTCTCTTCCAAATTCCATGCACAATTCTCCTCCTCTCGCCAACTTTCGTTGCATCTACGAGACCTGGTCGAAGTCAAGCAAAGACCAGGTGAGCCTCTCCGAGCATACATCAGCATATTCATGACGGAGGCGACATAAGGAAGAACGGCCTGGTAGACTGAAGATGGAAAGTTGTCAGCAATACTGGGGGGCATTGAAGTCCTCGGTAAACTTTGGAAGGACATAAGGAAGAACGGCTCGGTAGACTCAATGAGTGATTTTCTTGACCGTGCTTAAGGCTTCATAGAGCTTGAAGAAGCTATTCAACGAGCAGAAGGTGAGCAAAAGCCTGGCATGACAAAAGCTCCTTCCACTGAATGTCCATCCAACTCCCCCATTACTGAAATAATTCAAGCTCAAATGGTACACGTTCCACCAACAACAACTGGTAAGGGAATGGGAAGAAGGGAAAGTTCACCAACAAAACCGAGCAAGCTCCCCGAGAGAATTAAGCAAAGTACACTACATTTACCATCTTGACTGAAGACATAGAAAATATTTACATGGCCACTCACTCGCTAGCCCCGTGTAAGAAGCCCGCGCCCATGAAGAAAGATGTTACCAAGAGAGACATGACAAAGTTTTGTCGATTCCACAGAAACTACGGCCACGACACTAACGAATGCAACAATTCGAAGCGGGAAATTGAATTCCTGATAAGGAAAAAAAATCCACACTTACAGAAGTATGTCAAGACCGATTAGAGTCAGAGGAATGACAATAACTAAGACTTGCTACCTCCATAGGTAGACGCACATCTACAAGTCATTGTTGGAGGCCCACACATAGCTGGAGATTCAGGCAAAGCTCGAGACTTGTATGCCCAAACGGCGTAGCACGAGCAAGAGGAAGTTATCATGGCCGTAGAAGAAAGGAAGCCCAAAATTCCACGAGCAGGAGGGCCTACCATAACCTTCAATGACAAAGATGCTTTCAAAATCAGATTTCCACACAACGACCCGTTGGTCGTAGAGGTCCAGATAGCTAATAAGATGGTGGCCAGAACCATGATTGATAACGAAGCCTCTTCCAATATCTTGTTCAAAACTGCTTATGAAAAGATGGGACTCTAGCTCAAGGATCTAGCCCCATGTCTCCTGCCTGTTTATGGTTTCTCCGGCCAACGAGTGGCACCTCTAGGACAAATTCGTCTACCCCTCACTGTTGGACAAGCTCTGATGAGCATGACTATCATGGTACAATTCCTGGTATTACATGTTCCTTCAGCCTTTAACGTAATTATAGGCCGACCAGCCTTGTATGACTTAAAGGCTGTCACATCGATATTCCACTAATGCCTGAAGTTTCCAACAAAGAATGGGGTAGGGTGTCTAAGAGGAAACCAGTAGACTGGTCGGGACTGTTATAACCTTGCCGTGGCCAACGCTAAGAAGGAAGTATCTTCCAGCCAAAGCATAGACAAGGGAAAAAACATTTCCAAGTAGGGAACTTCCCAAGGCGGGGATGAAGATGTGGATCCTCAACTTGGGGACCCAAGCAGCAATGTTGGACCTCTGGAAGAGTTAGAAGAGATCGAGATCGATCCAGATATCCTGGCTAGAAAACTAAAGATCAGAAAGGCTTTGTTGTTCAAAGTAAATTCAGAATTGATGAAATATCTGAGAGCAAACCTAGACGTTTTTGCCTGGTCACATGCGGATATGGTCGGAATTTATCCTTCTATCATTTCGCACGTTCTGAATATTGATCCCAATTTTTGGTTAGTTCAACAAAAGCGAACACTATTAGCCCTAAAGGAAGAAGTAGAAAAGCTACGCAACAACAATTTCATAATTGAAGCTTTCTACCCAGCTTGGGTTGTAAATCCCGTATTGGTGCCCAAGTCGAACAAGAAATGGCAAGTGTGTATTGATTTCACAGACCTCAACAAAGCATGCCCCAAAGACTGTTTTCCACTTCTAAGAATCGATCAGCTCGTGGATGCAAGAGTAGGGCATGAAATATTAAGCTTCATGCATGCTTATTCGGGGTACAATCAAATCAAAATGCATCAACCAGACCAAGAACATACAAGTTTCTGGACATATATGGGTCTATATTGTTACAAAGTAATGTTGTTCGGTCTAAAAAATGCTGGAGCAACATACCAAAGATTGGTAAACAAAATGTTGAAAGACCAGATCAGGCGAAATATGGAAGTGTATGTGGATGACATGCTCGTCAATTCCAGGAAGGGGCACATAGATGACCTGGATGAATGCTACAAGGTCCTCAGAAAGTACAACATGAAACTAAATCCCTTAAAGTGTTCCTTTGGAGTCAATTCTGGAAATTTTTTTGGCTTCATCATCAATGCATGAGGAATTGAAGCCAATCCAGAGAAGATTCAAGCCCTCCTAGATATGAAGTCACCAACTAAAACCAAGGAATTGCAAAGTTTGACCGGTCAGATCACCGCACTCAGCAGATTTGTTTCAAAATCAACAGACAAGGGTTTCCCATTCTTCAATATCCTGCGAGGAAAGAAGCAAATCGAGTGGATGGAGGAATGTAAAAAAGCTTTCCAAGAGCTAAAAGCACAACTTGCAAAACCTCCCGTACTCTCAAAACCTCTGGACAGAGAAGAACTTGGAATATACTTAGATATCACGGAGCATGCTATGAGTGTCGTGCTAATCAGAAAAGAGAACAACATACAGCACACAGTCTATTACATCAGTAAAAGACTCATTGAGGCCGAAGGGCGATACCCATTGATAGAAAAACTCGCTTACTGCCTTATTTTAACAACAAGAAAGTTAAGGCCTTATTTTCAAGCTCATCCTGTTCGGGTGTACACTAACCAACCGTTATGCCAAATATTGCAAAAGCCAGATGCCTCTTGACGGCTACTCAAGTGGTCGGTGGAGTTGGGCTAATACAAAATTACTTTCCAACCCCGAACATCAATCAAAGGGCAAGCCTTAGTAGACTTTGTGGTAGAATGCACAAGCAAGGAAGAAAGCATACCAAAAAGAAACCCCGAGCCGGTACAAACACTTCAGCCAAGTAACAGTGAAGATAAGCCGACCTTCAAACTACATTTAGACGGGTCTGCTACAGATCAGCTATCTGGTGCAGGAATCACCCTTGTCACGCCTAGGGGGCAACACCTGCACGCTGCAGTCAAGTTTGGATTTAAAGCATCTAATAACGAAGCCGAGTATGAAGCTCTAATTGCTGGCCTAAAACTAGCCCGGGAGATGAAAGCCGAACACATTGAAATCTTCAGTGATTCACAGCTGGTGGTAAATCATGTATCCAGAGAGTACGAGGCTCGAGGAGAAAAGATGATAGCGTATCTAAGCAAAATACATGACCTGCTCGCATAATTCAAAAGCTACAGTCTCAGACAAATTCCAAGGGAAGAAAACACAACTGCGGATGAGTTAGCTCAATTGGCAGGCAGTAATGTAAGTGATAAGGCAAACTTGGTTCCTATCCAGTTCCTCAAAGAGCCCAGCATCACCGGCACGGAAGACGTCGAAATGATTGATACTTCCCCAAACTAGATGACACCGATAGCTGCCTACCTCAACACTGAGGAACTCCCAAATAATCGAAATGAAGCTCGAAAGATGAGAAGGAAGGCTGCACCGTATATCACAGTAGAGGGAATTATGTAGAGAAGAGGATTCTCAATACCATTACTCAGATGTGTTACTGAAGAAGAAGCTGCACGACTCCTATCTGAGGTGCACGACGGATTCTGTGGAAATCATGCCGCCAGCAAAAGTTTATCTAAGAAAATTCTAAGGCAAGGTTATTTCTGGCCAACGATGATTGAAGATTCAAAAGCCTATGTTAAGAAATTCGACAAATGCAAGAGATTTTCATAGATACCTTGAGCTCCACCTGACGAGTTAACTCAGATGCAAAGTCCGTGGCCCTTTGGAATTTGGGGAATTGACCTGATCGGACAATTAACCAAAGGCAAAGGAGGAGTGCAGCATGCAATGGTAGCGGTTGATTACTTAACTAAGTGAATGAAAGAACATAATCTGTCGGTTCAGATTGTCGTACAAAATAGTTTCAGATAATGGCAAGCAGTTCGAGAGCCAATCCTTCACTGAATTTTGTGCGAACCATGGTATCATCAAAAGTTTCTCCGCACTGGCACATCCTTAAGCGAATGGTCACGTTGAAGCAGTCAACAAGACCTTGAAGGATACACTGAAGAAAAAACTCAAAGATGCCAAAGGAAATTGACCAGAAGAACTTCCTAAAGTTCTATGGTCATATCGGACAACTGAGAAAACGGCAACCAGACAGACTCAATTTACTATGGCGTATGGACATGAAGCTATGCTGCCTGTAGAACTCAAGCCACCATCCCACAGGAGATTGACGTACAACCAAGATACCAATCACGTTGTAATACCCGGAATTAAGAAATGGATTAGCAAAACCTTAACTAGATAATTATGTATAATTGAGGAAATTACATTATTATATAATTTAATATATGTGATTTTATATGAATTTTAATATACTAAAGACCCGTTGGTGAGCCAGGGGCATTTTGGTAATTATGACCCGAGAAGGGTAAAATGATGAAATTAATTTAATTACGTGCTTAATAGAACTATATTATTATATAGTATTCCTGTGTTGTCTTTTCAGGTGTGTTCTGATAGGTTAGCGCGGTGTAGTCACAACCGGGAATTTCGGGCCGAACTGGGTTCGGGCCCGAAATGTAAATTGTATTGAGATATTTGGCATTTTTATTTATTAGTGATAATCTAAAAATTATGTCGGGTTTATATGTGAATGAAATGACATTGTTACCCTTGTTTCATGCATATGCTTCATTTAAGCCCTAGGGGCAATTTGGTAATTTTGACCATTTCACTCACTTTTGCAACAAAATGAATTTTTGGTAAAATAGAAAATTCATTTTCTGGTTTCCTAGCCCTAACCGAACACCCCTCTCTCTCTCTCTTTCAAATTCTCATTTTGTTAATCTTTTTCCATTGGATTTTTGGGAATTTGGCTTGGATTTTGGAGTTCATTTTTGGTGTTAGAAGCTTGGGATTGTGGTAAGCTTCTAAGTTGTTCTTTCTCTGAATTTATCTTCTGTTATTTGAGATTGAGAAAGTATGTTTGTTTTATGATTGAATATGCTCTTGAATGCATGCTTGTGAAAGTTTGATGAATTATGTGTTTTATGCATAGTTGTGTTGGTAAAAGAATGGATGCTCTTGGTATATTGTGGCTGAGATTTTAGGGGATTTTTCTAGATTAGAATACATGTTTTATTGGCTATTTTGCTGCTGGAAATTGAATAAGTATGTGTTGGGTTAAAGTTCAAGTTCTTGAACTTGGAGTTTTGCTAGTTGAAGCATGATTTGTGATTATTGTGCAATCTGAAATTATGGGGTTTATTGTTGGATTTTGATTCATAAATATGTGTTTTAGACCCTATAATATTTGCTAGCTGCTGTAAGTGGATTAATTGTGATTTTGGATGTGAAAAGCAAGCTTGAGTTCATGGAACTCAAGCTTGGTGCTTTAATGGCACTTTTTGATTTTTAGTTCAATTGTTGGGTTTAAGTTGTGGAATATGTTTATTATGACATATATTAATGCTCTGGAAAGTTTGGGAATGTTTGGGGATGATTTGAGTGAGTTTTGGGGGTTTAAAGATTGAGAAATTTCGTGTTCTCTGCCCAGACAACCGGAATTCCGGTTGGTTAATCCGGAATTCCGGTTGGAGTTCATCGGGAAATGCTGAATTTTGTTTTGGCCATAACTTTTGACTCGGGACTCTGTTTGGGACGTTCTTTATACCGTTGGAAAGCTCTTTTTGAGCTCTATGTGATTATCTGTATTTGAAATGCCATGAATTTATTTTATGAATGTGAAATCAGGGGTTAACCCTATTTGTGAAAATCCTGGATTGTGTGTGACTAGGATTACTGGCACCTGGTCAGGAGCACCCGGGGATTTGGAATCTCTACTATTGCGGGGAAAACAGGTAAGACAGTGATTAGCACGTAGAGTATGCACAGTGGCGCTTATGTTGAGAATGATATGCATGAATGTTTAAGTAACCGGGATTAGGGTTATTACCCTAATAGGAACGGTCTAATAGCCTAGGGTTATTACCCTAGTGATATATGTGTATAATGCCATGCCATGTTAATTGAAATGAGATTTAAGGATTATGTGCTCAAGGCATAATCAGGTTGGACTCGGTACTCATAACCGTGATGAACCACTTCTAAGGCCTTAATGTATTTAGACGTGTGAGAGTAACACGTGGGTCTACATCATGTAGATTTAATTAGATGTGTGAGCGCAACATATAGGTCTACGCCACGTAGACATAAATGGGCATGATGAAATAATGATCAGGTCTATGCTATACAGACATATGTGAATAAGCATAATATATTTGTTATGATTTATATGTCTTGCTGGGCTTGGCTCACGGGTGCTCTACTGTGCAGGAAAGGGTAAGGCATTAGCTGATCAGCCATGAGTTTCAGGAGCAGGGCGAAGAATGTACATGTTCATGCCACTTCAGACCAAGCGGGTTATGGGTCTAACAGTGTTGACTTTTGTATTCTGTTTTGCCGCTTAGGTCGGCTAGTAAGAAAGAACTTGTAATAAGTTTGTAAATATTTTTGGGATCTCAACTATTTTGAAAAGTTTATATATTACAAGTTTATTTTCAGTCTGTTTAATATAAAAGTTTAAATTCTGCGCTATTTTAATTAGTATTCCCGATTAGGGGATTAGGGTTTTATAAGCATTTTGCGTAGCGTGCCTAATTACTTAGGGCGTTACAATTTGGTATCAGAGCGCCAAGGTTTTTAAACTTCCTGTAGACCGGCCGAACATGTACATTCGTTGTCAAAGATAAGCTCGACTCATGGTGCAGTAAGTATTGAGAGTAAATACTTGACTGTATGTGTGATCATCTGTTTACCGCTTTCCATTTTAGGCAGTATGCAAGCATCTAGAGTATGTATGTGTTATGTGATGCCATGCTATAAATACTAATTGTTTATGTAAATATGTATGAGGTAAATAGATGAGTTAGGGTTTAAGGCAATAAGTGCGTAAGTGTGGTATTGGTGCTTAACTCGCTGGGGTTGTTGATTACAGGGGCACTAGTAATGGACCCTCCGCAATCATCCAGACCACAGGGCGAGCAAGTAGAGCCCGGGGCTACCCGAACCGATCCACCAGCACCGCCTCCACCTCCGCAAAATCCGGGGGATAATGCGGGGGCCGTTAATGCTAATCCTCCTGCTGACTGGCAGCAGATGTTCCATGAAATGCGAAGTGTCATACTTCGTCAAGAGGAAGAGTTGCAACGTTTAAGGCAACAAGCTGCCCCAGTGAACCAAGGGTTACCACCAGCTCCTGTGCCAGTGGTGGGTAACCAAGGGTATATTATGCCGCACCGGGACTCTGTGTTCGAGCGGTTTGTGAAGCTGCAACCTCCGACTTTTCTAGGAGGCATTGATATTATTAAGGTCGATCAATGGATGAGCACTGTTACCCGTATCCTCGATAATATGGGGGTGACGGGAACTGAGATGGTGAATTGTGCGGCCTTTATGTTTCAAGATCATGCCCGCGTATGGTGGGATATAGTGAATCAGACTCGAGATGTCAGTGTGATGACATGGGAAGAGTTCAAGAAACTTTTTGAAGAAAAGTTTTATAACGTTGCAGTGAGGACTTCACACCAAGAAGATTTTGTGAAGTTGACTCAGGGGAAAATGTCTGTGGCCGAATATACTCTGGAATTCGATCGGTTATCTAAATTTTCTGGTGATCTGGTGCCCACAGATTTTACCAGAAAGTAGGAATATGTTCGAGGACTAAATGCTACAATTAGTCGGGACTTGAAGATTACCACATCACATGACACTCTGTATAAGAGAGTGGTAGACTTGGCCTTAATTGCTGAGGAGGCCGAGCAGCAAGTAATGAAGGAGCAGGCTGCAAAGGATGCTGCCATGGCATCAAACCCTCCTACTGGTGGTAATGTCAGTAAGGGGACCGACAGTGGCAACCCTGAGCACAAACGGAAGGCTGAGGCTTCCAGAGCTTCAGGGGGAAATAGAAAGTTTCGGGGAAACAGAGGTGGCCGTCAGGGTCGCGGGTCCTCATTCCGATCATATCTTGAATGTTCTAAATGCAAGAAGCATCATCCTGGTGAGTGCCGAGCCAAGGAATGTTTCCAGTGTGGCATGGTGGGCCACTTTATTAGAGACTGTCCCCAAGCCAAGAGAGAAGAGCCTAAGAAGAATGTTGCTCAGAACCCGGGGCGACTTTTCACTATAACTCAGGCAGATGCTGATGTTACTCCGTCAGTTGTGACAGGTCAGTTATCTATTAATGGTTGTGCTTATACTGTGTTATTTGATTCGGGAGCTACTCATTCATATGTATCGAGTAGAGTGATAGAAAGTTTACATAAGCCATGTGATATTTATGCTTCGGGGTTTGGAACCCTGTTACCCTCAGGAGACCTGATAGTATCCACAAGGTGGATTCGGTCCTTGTCTTTTTGGATTGACGGTTGTGAGTTATCTGCCAATCTAATTGAGCTGCAATTATCTGATTTTGACATAATCCTGGGAATGGATTTTCTGTCTGAATATGGAGCGATGATTGACTGCAAACGGAAGATGGTGGTGTTTGAGCCCGACAGTGCTAACCCAGCGGTGTTCGTGGGTAAAGTTCAAGGGGCACGCATACCGAGAATATGACTATTGAAAGCTAAAGACGTGATGGGTAGAGGTTGTCTAGGGTTCATAGTTACTACAGTGGACACTAGCCAACCTGTGACATCAGGGCCTGAGAATACGAGATTGGTATGTGAGTTCCTTGATGTCTTTCCAGAAGATTTGCCGGGATTGCCACCTGTTCGGGAAATTGAATTTGTTATTGAATTGGCTCCGGGAGTGGATCCAGTGTCTAAGGCACCGTACCGAATGGCTCCAGCTGAGTTGAAGGAATTGAAGATACAATTGCAAGAGTTACTGAATCTGGGATTCATTAGACCAAGCTACTCACCTTGGGGTGCTCCGGTTTTGTTTGTGAAGAAGAAAGACGGAACCCTGCGAATGTGTATTGACTGCCGGGAGTTGAACAAGCTTACCATTAAGAACAAGTATCCTTTACCTCGAATTGATGATCTGTTTGATCAACTGAAGGGGAAGACGGTCTTTTCCAAGATTGATCTTCGCTCAGGCTATCATCAGCTGAGAATTCGAGAGGAAGATATCCCGAAAACTGCGTTTCGTACTCGGTATGGACACTATGAATTTCTTGTGATGTCTTTTGGACTCACTAATGCCCCGGGGGCATTCATGGATTTGATGAATCGGGTGTTTAAGGATTACCTGGATAGGTTTGTGATTGTGTTTATCGATGACATTTTGGTGTACTCTGAGACAGAAGAAGAGCATGAATTGCATCTCAGATCGGTTTTGTAAAGATTACGGGATCACAAGCTTTATGCTAAGCTCAAAAAGTGTGAATTCTGGTTATCTCGTGTCTCATTTTTGGGGCACATAGTGGATAAAGATGGGATCATGGTGGATCCAGCTAAAATTGAAGCTGTATGGGATTGGCCAGTACAGAAGTCAGCTACAGAGGTCAGAAGTTTTCTAGGTTTGGCTGGTTATTATCGTCGGTTCGTTGAGGGTTTTTCAAAGATTGTTGTACCCTTAACGGAGCTGACCCGAAAGAACCAGAAGTTTGTTTGGACTGATCGATGTGAGAGAAGTTTCCTGGAGTTAAAGAAACGCTTGATTACCGCTCCTGTACTAACTCTTCCTTCAGATAAGGAAAAGTTTGTGGTATATTGTGATGCCTCGAGACAGGGTCTCGGCTGTGTGCTTATGCAGGCTGGGAGGGTAATAGCTTATGCTTCTCGGCAGTTAAAGGAGTACGAGCAGAGGTACCCTACTCACGATTTAGAACTCCCAGCAGTGGTATTTGCGCTAAAGATTTGGCGGCATTACCTTTATGGCGAGAAATGTGAGATATACACTGATCATAAAAGTCTGAAATACTTCTTCACCCAGAAGGACTTGAATATGAGACAAAGACGTTGGCTAGAATTGGTGAAGGATTATGATTGTGAGATCCTTTATCATCCTGGTAAGGCCAATGTGGTTGCTGACGCTTTGAGTAGAAAAGGTCAGAGTCAGTTGAATACTATGAAGCAAATCTCCCAACAGCTAGCAAATGAAATGACTCGAGCTCAGATTGAGTTGGTTGTAGGGCAACTGCCTAATATTACCCTGCAATCCACTCTTCTTGAGAGAATTAAAGAAGCACAAAAGCCAGATTCGGAGTTGATAAAAACCCGAGCTAGGGTTTCGACTGGGAAGGCTAGTGATTTCTCAGTAGAGGAAACGGGAATGTTGAGATTTGGAAGTCGAGTTTGTGTGCCTATGGATGAAAACATCAAGAAAGAGATCATGGACGAGTTTCACACGACTCCTTATTCAGTTCAACTAGGGTCGACAAAGATGTACAAAGACCTGAAAGCCATGTTTTGGTGGCCAAGCATGAAGAATGACATCGCTGAGTATGTTGCAAAGTGCCTTACATGTCAGCAAGTGAAAGCTGCACACCAGCGACCTGCAGGGTTGCTGCAACCACTGAAAATACCAGAATGGAAATGGGAAGATATAGCCATGGACTTCGTGGTAGGTATGCCTAGAACCACGGGACAATTTGACTCTGTGTGGGTCATAGTGGACAGGTTTACAAAGTCTGCTCACTTTTTACCTGTTCGGACGAATTTCTCCATTGATCAGTATGCTGAATTATATGTTAGAGAAATTGTTCGTCTGCATGGTGTCCCAAAGTCCATTGTGTCGGATAGAGATCCGAAGTTTACATCGAGATTCTGGGAGAGTCTGCATCGAGCTATGGGTACTCAGTTAAAGTTCAGGACAACTTTTCATCCTCAGACGGATGGACAATCCGAGAGGACCATTCAGATTTTAGAGGACATGCTACAGGCATGTGTGCTTGACTTTGAGGGATCATGGGTAAAGTACCTTCCCCTGATCGAGTTTTCTTATAATAACAGTTATCAGGCAACAATTGGGATGGCTCCTTATGAACTTTTATATGGAAGAAAATGTAGATCACCCATACACTGGGATGAAGTGGGTGAAAGAAAGTTCTTGGGTCCCGAAGCTGTTCAGAAAACAAGTGAGGCAGTTGATAAGATTAGAGCGCGAATGCTCGCAGCTCAGAGTAGGCAGAAGAGTTATGCTAATCCAAAGCGTCGAGATATTGATTTTCAGGTCGGGGACATGGTATTTCTCCAAATATCTCTGATGAAAGGCATAAAACGCTTTGGGAAAAAAGGAAAGCTTAGACCGAGGTTCATTGGACCTTTTGAAATCCTTGAGAGGATAGGGCAAGTTGCGTACAGGTTGGCTATGCCCCCAGCGCTGGCAGCTGTACATAATGTGTTTCATGTTTCAATGCTTCGGAAATATGTCTCAGACTCGTCCCATGTTCTGAGTTATGAAGCATTGGAACTTCAGCCGGACTTGTCATACGAGGAACAAGCAGTGCAGATACTTGATAGAAGAGAAAAAGTCTTGAGAAGCAAGACAGTGGCACTGGTGAAAGTACTGTGGAGGAACAGTAAAGTACAAGAGGCAACCTGGGAACTCGAGACGGATACGCAGCAGAAATATCCGGAGTTGTTCAGGTAAATTTTGGGACGAAATTTCTATAAGGAGGGGGTAATTGTAATACCCGAAATTAAGAAATGGATTAGCAAAACCCTAACTAGACAATTATGTATAATTGAGGAAATTACATTATTATATAATTTAATATATGTGATTTTATATGAATTTTAATATATTAAAGACCCCGTTGGTGAGCCAGGGGCATTTTGGTAATTATGACCAGAGAAGGGTAAAATGATGAAATTAATTTAATTACGTGCTTAATAGAACTATATTATTATATAGTATGCCTGTGTTGTCTTTTCAGGTGTGTTCTGACAGGTTAGCGCGGTGTAGTCACAACCGGGAATTTCGGGCCGAACTGGGTTCGGGCCCGAAATGTAAATTGGATTGAGATATTTGGCATTTTTATTTATTAGTGATAATCTGAAAATTATGTTGGGTTTATATGTGAATGAAATGACATTGTTACCCTTGTTTCATGCATATGCTTCATTTAAGCCCTAGGGGCAATTTGGTAATTTTGACCATTTGACTCACTTTTGCAACAAAATGAATTTTTGGTAAAATAGAAAATTCATTTTTTGGACTCCTAGCCCTAACCGAACACCCCTCTCTCTCTCTCTTTCAAAATCTCATTTTGTTAATCTTTTTCAATTGGATTTTTGGGAATTTGGCTTGGATTTTGGAGTTCATTTTTGGTGTTAGAAGCTTGGGATTGTGGTAAGCTTCTAAGTTGTTCTTTCTCTGACTTTATCTTCTGTTATATGAGATTGAGAAAGTATGTTTTTTTTTTTGATTGAATATGCTCTTGAATGCATGCTTGTGAAAGTTTGATGAATTATGTGTTTTATGCATGGTTGTGTTGGTAAAAGAATGGATGCTCCTGGTATATTGTGGCTGAGATTTTAGGGGATTTTTCTAGATTAGAATACATGTTTTATTGGCTATTTTGCTGCTGGAAATTGAATAAGTATGTGTTGGGTTAAAGTTCAAGTTCTTGAACTTGGAGTTTTGCTAGTTGAAGCATGATTTGTGATTATTGTGCAATCTGAAATTATGGGGTTTATTGTTGGATTTTGATGCATAAATATGTGTTTTAGACCCTATAATATTTGCTAGCTGCTGTAAGTGGATTAATTGTGATTTTGGATGTGAAAAGCAAGCTTGAGTTCATGGAACTCAAGCTTGGTGCTTTAATGGCACTTTTTGATTTTTAGTTCAATTGTTGGGTTTAAGTTGTGGAATATGTTTATTATGACATATATTAATGCTCTGTGAAAAACCGTGTTTTTGCAAATGTCAGTTGTATAGAAGAAAATATAAAAACTGTAAGCGTTTTGCAGTAGCAGAAAGAAATTCTGCTACAGCAAAACTGAACAGGCAGAATATAAAATATTTGCAGAAAAATAAATAACTTGACACAAGAGATTTATACGTGGTATCAGTGTTCTCCCGAACACTCCTAGTCGACGGGGCCACGCCCAGAGAATGAAATCGATTAATAAAGTATCAAAATTACAAAGACAATTGACTTAAACAAGTTTAGACTCCCTCTAAAGAATTGCCCCAATCCTTTGTAATCCACTTTATGAATCTGACTTCTTGAAACACCTTCAAGCCCGAACTCCCTTCGTCTTTGAAGTGTGAGTGCTTACTTCCTTCGAAGTAAGGCTTCAACAAGTCTTCTCCAGAAGACCAAGTGCTTAATTCCTCCCGAAGTAAGGCTTTATCAAGTCTTCTCCCAAAGACCAATCTCTTGTTCAGTCAAGTAGTTCTTCACAACCTTTAGGATAGAGTAAGAACAGAAATAGAACAACTAGAACCTAGATGAACAACTAGGCTCTCACAAAACAAAGAAACACTCTTCTCTCTAAAAGATAAAAAAATGAATAATGGAAGAGCTAATTCGAATGGTTGCTCTCTAGGCTCTATTTATAGAACATAGAAACCAAAGAGGCAACCACAAGTTCGAATTGGCAGTTGTACAAAAACTTTCCTAAGAAAACACGATCTGCTACATCAGATTCGGATGCTGACGCAGCAGATCTGACCAGAAACGGGAAACTTGCTAAAATCGGGTCCGATCCTCTATCAATGCTTGATTCCTGCCAAAAACAGATTAGATATTCTGATTGTATCAAGATACAATCGAAATTAATAAGGAAAAGTCAATAATCAAAGTTTCCCTAAAAAAGACAACTTTCCAAAAGAGAATTCCTTCTCTTTTGAGAAGTTTTCAACAAAGGAAAGTTCAGCTGAAAGTGCAACTTTCCTAACAAGGAAAAGGGCAACTACAATCCGAATTTATAAGGCAAGAAATCAAATATGAATGCACAACAATCTTACCATAAAAGGAGAAATTATTTTGTCAACTAACTTGCCAAAAAAGGACTTTACAATCTCCCCCTTTGGCACTTTATATGAACAAAATAATTTTTAACATAAAGTACCTGCAAGATAAAGTTAGCAAGAGCAAATAACAACTCCCCCTGAGTAACACACTCGAAATTGTAAAACAAGAAAACAACATGCTAACTTTTAATCCAAATAAGTTCACAAGTACCAAACACAACTCCCCTTGGAAGAAGGTCCAGAGTTGATAAAAACAAATTGAATGCTCAATAAAATGCACATTAATTTAAAAATATTTTGACAACTAAATTGCCAAAAAAAAGACCTAACAATCTCCCCCTTTGGCACTTTAGATAATCAAAATATTATTAATTAACAAACACCTACAAAACAAAGTTAGCGAAACAAACATAAAAACTCCCCCTGAGAAGCACAACATTAAACCAAAATAAAAAGCTAACTTTGACCAAAGACGAACACAAACACAAACACAAACACAAACACAGACACAAACCTCAACTCCCCCTAGACAGTTGAGTATACAATTACTCCCCCTTTTTGTTTATCTATAAGGGCCAAAGACAAAAAGAAATGAAAATATAGAACTATGTCCAACAAAAACAAAAAGAAAGAAAACTTATGCCCCATAAAGCTTGATCAATGAGGACAACTGCTTGGACATCTCTTGCTGAACCTCCTCCATGGCAGCAAGAGGATTGGAGCAGCAAGAAGAGCATTTGAGGGGGCTTGTTTGGATTCCACCATTTTCCTTTTTGGGATGCCCTAGGTTCTTTGTTCTCACCATTTTGATCTTGAAAGAGACAATGAACAGCAAACAAGCAAGAGAGACAAAGAAATAGAATCGGGTAGGTGGTGAGAGTAAATAACAAAAATTGGTTGAAATAAACATGGGAGAGTTGAGCAAAAAGGAAACCAATTTCAAAATATTTGAGAAACCACCAGCCCACGATTACAAAAGGAAACTGCCCACTCCTTGCAACTTCTTTCCCTTTTTTTAAAAAAATAAATAAAAGGAAACTAGAATTACCAACAATATTTCCAAAAATAAGTCAATCGTTCAAGAATAAAGGCACATTACCATATAAAGATTAATCTTTACTTGGAAAAATATCAAAATAAATCAAAGAAGAATGAATGTTGATACTTACCATTTAGGCACAAGATTTCCTTAACCCATGAAGCAAGTCACACGCCTCCCTCTTTTTTTTTTATTAATTAAATTAAAACCGAAAATAAAAGACAATGTGTACAATAAATATATGTGATTCGAATCAAGCAAAGAAATCAAATATCATTGACAATTGACAAAATAAAATACATGTTATGCTTTTAAGGAGAATAACTAATTAGTATCTCATGAAATAATCATACTTAATTGATGTTGAGAAAAAAGATATGCATGTTACTGAAAATTGTGAACCAGGATTATCAATTTAATTTTAATAGAGGAGACTTACAAATTTGAACACACTTGTCAGACATAAGTGTGTGCAGTGAAAATAGGATCATTGTCCTTGGCAAGATTTTTCATTTTCGCCCTTTTCAATTTGATCCCGCAACTGGATGCTTTCACACCATAC
Organism: Cannabis sativa; assembly: GCF_029168945.1. Taxonomy (NCBI): domain Eukaryota; kingdom Viridiplantae; phylum Streptophyta; class Magnoliopsida; order Rosales; family Cannabaceae; genus Cannabis; species Cannabis sativa. Next base: position 30,517,496 of record NC_083604.1, read on the forward strand.
TGAAGGTAGCCCTTTTCTATGGTAGTGCATCCTCATCATAGTTGCTAATTACAATGTTCCAGCTTACTCAACAGATGGCTTTCACACCTCAATATGGGTAGCTCTATTCCAGCAAGGGGCCTGACAAGACTGAAACAAAAATTGCTCAACTCTGTATAAGTACATTATTTAATCCTAGACACAAATAAAGAGTAACATGAACCTTTTAACACAACATCACAAAGTATGATAAGAATGAGATCCTAACTGATTATAATTCAAAAGCATAAACATGATTTGTCAAAATACAATGATAGGAGATTAAAAGCTAGAGAAGAATCACATAACACTATTGTACAAAAATTATGAACATGATAAAATTAAACAATGCACACTCCCAAAGACTTTCTGAGGGAGTCAAAGCGACTTGCATCTAGGGCCTTTGTGAAAATATCAGCTAATTGTTTTTCAGTATCAACATATTCTAATTGCAATGATTTATTTTCAACAAGTTCCCTGATAAAGTGATGTCTTATATCAATGTGCTTTGTTCTAAAATGTTGAACAGGATTTTTGGAAATATTTATGACACTAGTATTATCACAAAAAATAGTCAAAGAAATGGAATTTTGTTTCTTGCTATGCCAAGATACAAGATTATTCCCAAGAAAGAAACACCCTCCACTTGTGCTCTTTCGATCATCAGCATTGCCTGCCCAATCTGCATCACTAAAACAAGCAAGATTAGAATTAGTATCTTTCGAGTACCAAATTCCATAATCAAGAGTGCTATTAACATATCGAATAATCCTTTTCACAGCTGATACATGACATTCCATAGGATTACTTTGATATCTAGCACAAACTCCCACACTGTAACTAATATCAGGACGACTAGCAGTTAAATACAAAAGACTTCCAATCATGCTACGATAAAGTGTAGTATCTACCTTTACTCCATTCTCATCTTCTATCAATTTCAATGTGGTGCTCATTGGAGTACTTACTTGCTTAGCCGATTCAAGACAAAATTTCTTAACAAGATTCTTAGCATACTTACTTTGAGATACAAATGTACCTCCTTCCATTTGTCTCACTTGAAGACCCAAAAAAAAAGTAAGCTCACCAACCATGCTCATTTCAAATTCATTTTTCATTTGATCAACAAATACTTGCACTTCATGGTTAGATGTAGAACCAAAAACTATATCATCAACATAAATTTGAGCAATGATAAAATCAGATTTTATATGCTTGATGAAAAGAGTTTTATCCACACTACCTCTGTGATAGTCATGAGAAAGTAAAAATTGAGTCAACCTTTCATACCAAGCTCGAGGAGCTTGTTTCAGACCATACAAAGTTTTTTCAAGCTTGTATACATGGTCTGGAAATTGAGGATCTTCGAATCCTTTTGGTTGCTCAACATAAACTTCCTCATTCAAAATACCATTTAGGAAGGCAGATTTCACATCCATTTGAAACAATTTAATATTCAAAATACAAGCAATACACAAAAGTAAACGAATTGATTCTAATCTTGCAACAGGAGCAAAAGTTTCATCAAAATCAATACCTTCTACCTGTGTGTATCCTTGTGCCACCAAACGAGCCTTGTTTCTCACAATTGTACCGAACTCATCACTTTTATTTTTAAATAACCATTTTGCTCCAATTACATTTATACCTTTTGGTCTTCGGACCAAAATCCATACCTTGTTGCGAACAAATTGGTTGAGTTCCTCTTGCATTGCATTGAGCCATTCCTCAAAGGTCATGGCTTCCTTCACATTTTTCGGTTCATATTGAGAAACAAAATAGAGAAAGGTGATTAAATTAACATACCTTCTGCGAGTTACCATGCTTTCTTCAGGATTTCCAAGAATGAGATCTTTTGGATGATTTAATTTGACTCTGGTGCTTGGTTCTTTCTGAATAGAATCAGTGATGATGTTTGGATGAGTCAAGATAGACGGTTCTGGTTCTCCAGTCTCAGTTGCAGCATCAGATTCGTCATTTGCAGCATCAGAAATGGGTTCTGCTGCATCAGGATCTGCTTTTGCTGCTTCTGGAGGAGCATCCATGAGACTATCTATCTTGGCTTCTGTGAAAAACTCTGAAAAATCTTTAAAATCATCAACAACCACATTAGCTGATTCCAAAACAGTTTGAGTTCTCATGTTATAAACACGATAAGCTCTACTGTTTAAGGAATATCCAATAAACACACCAACATCACTTTTAGCATCAAATTTACCAATATGCTCACGATCTCTATAGACATAACACACACATCCAAAAACATGAAAATGACTTACATTGGGGCGCTTACCTTTCCAGATTTCATAAGATGTTTTTGAGGTACCTAGACGAATAAACACTCTGTTTATTATGTAGCAAGCTGTGTTAATAGCTTCAGCCCATAAGCGCTTTGTCAACTTCTTGCTATTCAACATCACTCTTGCCATTTCCTGCAATGTTCGATTCTTCCTCTCAACCACTCCATTTTGTTGAGGAGTTTTGGGAGCTGAAAATTCATGAGTTATACTTGTAGACTTGCAAAAATCATCATACACAGAATTTTCAAACTCCTTACCATGATCACTTCGAATTCGAACAATTTTCCCAATATTACAACCTTTCTCAACTCTTAATCTCAAACAAAGAGTTTTAAAGGCATCAAAAGTGTCAGATTTTTCTCTTAAGAAATCTACCCAAGTAAAATGAGAGAAATCATCAACACACACAAAGATATATCGTTTACCATTCAAACTTTCAACTTGGATTGGACCCATAAGATCCATGTGAAGCAATTCCAATACTTTTGAGGTATTGATATCAGACACAGGCTTGTGAGTGATTTTTAATTACTTCCCAAGTTGACACGGTTCACACTTACCTTCACTTTCCTTACCAAGCTTGGGAAGTCCTCGAACAATACCTGCATTTGACAATTTTTTCACGTTTTTAAAATTTATATGCCCAAGCTTGGCATGCCACAGATCTGTGGTGTTGTTGATAGCTGAATGACAAGTGAACACAGGGGTTAGAGTGTAACAGTTATCATTGGATCGAAATCCTTGCAAGATACATTCATTATCATCATTCAGAACATAGCAATGATCACTATCAAAAGAAACAGTAAACTCTTGGTCACAAATTTGACTAATGCTAAGTAAATTAGCCCTCAGTCCTTCAACTAACATCACATTTTTCAGTCTAGGTAACCCTTCAAAATTTAGAGTTCCCATACCAACAACTTTTCCAGATAGGCAATTCATGTGAAGCAATTCCAATACTTTTGAGGTATTGATATCAGACACAGGCTTGTGAGTGATTTTTAATTACTTCCCAAGTTGACACGGTTCACACTTACCTTCACTTTCCTTACCAAGCTTGGGAAGTCCTCGAACAATACCTGCATTTGACAATTTTTTCAGGTTTTTAAAATTTATATGCCCAAGCTTGGCATGCCACAGATCTGTGGTGTTGTTGATAGCTGAATGACAAGTGAACACAGGGGTTAGAGTGTAACAGTTATCATTGGATCGAAATCCTTGCAAGATACATTCATTATCATCATTCAGAACATAGCAATGATCACTATCAAAAGAAACAGTAAACCCTTGGTCACAAATTTGACTGATGCTAAGTAAATTAGCCCTCAGTCCTTCAACTAACATCACATTTTTCAGTCTAGGTAACCCTTCAAAATTTAGAGTTCCCATACCAACAACTTTTCCAGATAGGCAATTCATGTGAACAATTCCAATACTTTTGAGGTATTGATATCAGACACAGGCTTGTGAGTGATTTTTAATTACTTCCCAAGTTGACACGGTTCACACTTACCTTCACTTTCCTTACCAAGCTTGGGAAGTCCTCGAACAATACCTGCATTTGACAATTTTTTCAGGTTTTTAAAATTTATATGCCCAAGCTTGGCATGCCACAGATCTGTGGTGTTGTTGATAGCTGAATGACAAGTGAACACAGGGGTTAGAGTGTAACAGTTATCATTGGATCGAAATCCTTGCAAGATACATTCATTATCATCATTCGTAACATAGCAATGATCACTATCAAAAGAAACGGTAAACCCTTGGTCACAAATTTGACCGATGCTAAGTAAATTAGCCCTCGATCCTTCAACTAACATCACATTTTTCGATCTAGGTAACCCTTCAAAATTTAGAGTTCCCATACCAACAACTTTTCCAGATAGGCAATTCATGTGAAGCAATTCCAATACTTTTGAGGTATTGATATCAGACACAGGCTTGTGAGTGATTTTTAATTACTTCCCAAGTTGACACGGTTCACACTTACCTTCACTTTCCTTACCAAGCTTGGGAAGTCCTCGAACAATACCTGCATTTGACAATTTTTTCAGGTTTTTAAAATTTATATGCCCAAGCTTGGCATGCCACAGATCTGTGGTGTTGTTGATAGCTGAATGACAAGTGAACACAGGGGTTAGAGTGTAACAGTTATCATTGGATCGAAATCCTTGCAAGATACATTCATTATCATCATTCAGAACATAGCAATGATCACTATCAAAAGAAACGAGAACCCTTGGTCACAAATTTGACTGATGCTAAGTAAATTAGCCCTCAGTCCTTCAACTAACATCACATTTTTCAGTCTAGGTAACCCTTCAAAATTTAGAGTTCCCATACCAACAACTTTTCCAGATAGGCCATTACCAAAAGTGACTTCTCCACATTGCATAGGCCTAATGTTAGTCAAAAAGTCCTTGTCACCTGTCATATGTCTAGAGCAACCACTGTCAAAATACCACATTTGAGATGCAGCAGTTTTATCAGAAAAACCAGCTAGACAATTCTTTTTCACCCATATTTGTTTCAAACCTTTATGTTTCTTTTGAGATTTTTCCAAATTATCAAAATAATTTGTTTTAAACAGATTTTTCAACGTGAAACATTTAGGTCTGATATGTCCTTTTCTACCACAAAAATGACAAGTGGGAACAAATCTTTTTACCTGAGATCTTACTCTTTTCGAAAATCCTGGAGATTTTGCAGCATCAGAAACTGCTCTTGCTGCAACAGGCTGTGAAACTGTTACAGCAGACTTTGTAGCCTCAGAGTGGTTCGTTGGAACACTGGATTTTACAAACTTCGTGACTCCAGAACTCTCCATTCCATTTGAACCAAGACCTGTGAAACCTCTTTGACCTGCATTCTGAGCTTTTTCAAAAATAGAAGATCCAGGGTTAAGCATTTGAACATTTTTCTTAAAATTTTCAAGTTCCTTTTTTAAGAGAGTAATTTTTTCATCTTTATCACAAACACTTGTCTCATACTCTTTTATTTTCAATTCACACATTTCAATTTGATGAGACAATTTTTTATTCAATTTATTCAACTCTCTATTTTCAGAAGCAGCCTGAATCCATTTTTCATACATGACTTTGTATGATTCAGCAAGAGACTCTTCACAGATTTCAGACTCATCTGAATCTGATTCCTCTTGTTCGGTGGTATTATTCAGACATACCAATTTAGCTTTCACCTGTGAATCACACAACACATTAGTCATAACAGAGGTTAGGGCAACATTTTCAGCATTATCTTCATCACTTTCGGTTTCATCATCACTCCAAGTGACATTGAAACTTTTCTTATTCTTTTTCAAAGTGTTTGCACACTCAGCTTGAATATGCCCAAAACCTTCACATTCCCTGCACTGAATTCCCTTTTTGTTAGAGACAGATGGTTCAATAAAAGTATTACCTTTTGAACCTTTCGAAATATTCTTTTTATTTCCCATCTATTTCATATATTTCTGAAAATTCTTAGTTAATAAAGCAATCTCACCATCACATTCACTATCAGAATTTTCAATATCAGCAACTTTCAAAGCAATACTTTTACCTTTATCAGCAATGGATTTGGGTTTGTCCTTTTGTTTAATCTGTTGATTTAATTCAAAAGTACGTAAGGAACCCATCAATTCTTCTACCTTCATTGTGCTAAAATCTTTAGCTTCTTCCATTGCCAAAATTTTAGTATCAAACCTTTCTGGAAGTACTCTAACAATTTTTCTCACAAGAACAGAATCATCAAGCTTTTCACCAAGAACAAAATATTCATTAGCAATGTCAGATAATTTTTCATAAAATTCAGTTAAAGTTTCATTATCAGACATTCTAAGCTCATCAAATTTAGTTTGAAGCATGATAAATCTAGATCTTTTCACATCAGAAGTTCCTTCAAACTCAGTTTGAAGGATCTCCCAAGCTTCCTTAGCAGAAACACAAGATGATATAAGTTTAATGTAACCCCCACCTACACCATTAAAGATAGCATGCAAGGCTTTGCTATTGTAGGCAGAAAGTTTATCATCTTCAATAGACCATTCCAGTTCAGATTTTATAGTAGTATTACCTGAAGAATCTGTCTCAACTGGAAGAGACCAACCTGATAGAACCATTCTCCAAGCTTTCTCATCTTGAGATTTGATGAAGGCCCTCATTCTAACTTTCCAATAAGGATAGTTAGAGTCATTTAGCAACGGTGGTCTAGAAATAGAACTTCCTTCTGCAAAAAATGACATTTTAACTGATGAGGACATCAAGGACCAAGTATCAAGTCCAATTCCAGTGGGTCCAGTGACTAGGGCACGAGCTAAGAGATTCAAGGAAGAGCTTAACAGCCTAGTACACAAAGTCTTAAATCAAGAAGAGACCGTGGTCAACACGGAAGGAGAACAAAGATTGGTCATACTCATCAAAGTGGACTGAATTTTGAAGCTTCATTATATGCGTCACGTTTTATTTAATTTTATGTGTCACGTTTTTATCATATGGTCGTAGCTGTCACATTTATATGTGTCAAGTTCTTTTGTGTGGGAGTTACAAGAGTGGAAGTTACAAGTTCTTTTGTGTGGGAGTTACAAGAGTGGAAGTTACAAGAGCAGGTACCACATGGGTTACCACCTATTAGAGGAATAGAACATCAAATTGATTTTGTTCCAGGTGCTTCCATCCCAAACCGACCAGCCTACAGAAGCAATCCTGATGAAACAAAGGAATTGCAAAGGCAAATTGAAGAATTGATGGAGAAAGGACATGTGAGAGAAAGCATGAGTCCTTGCGCTGTTCCAGTGATTCTAGTTCCAAAGAAGGATGGAACATGGAAGATGTGTGTTGACTGTCGAGCCATCAACAATATAACGGTAAAGTATCGACATCCCATTCCTCGTTTAGATGACATGCTAGATGAATTGCATGGTTCTTGTGTGTTTTCAAAAATTGATCTCAAAAGTGGGTATCATCAGATACGTATGAAAGAAGGGGATGAATGGAAAACTGCTTTTAAAACTAAACATGGTTTGTATGAGTGGTTAGTCATGCCTTTTGGATTAACTAATGCACCTAGTACTTTCATGCGCTTAATGAATCATGTATTGCGTGCTTTCATTGGCAAATTTGTGGTTGTGTATTTTGATGATATTCTTATTTACAGTAAGAATTTGCATGACCATGTGTTGCATTTGCAATCTGTTTTGGAAGTCCTTAGGAAACAAAGTTTATACGCTAACCTTAGCAAGTGTACATTCTGCACCGATAAGCTTGTATTCCTAGGTTTTGTTGTAAGTGCTACAGGTATTCAGGTGGGTGAGGAAAAGATCAAAGCCATCCAAGAGTGGCCGACCCCTACATCGATAGGTAATGTTAGAAGTTTTCATGGACTTGCTAGCTTCTATAGGAGGTTTGTGCAAAATTTTAGCACAATTGCCGCTCCACTTACAGAAGTAATAAAAAAAATGTGTCATTCAAATGGGGTGAAGCTCAAGAGGAGGCATTTCAGCTGCTGAAATACAAGCTTACGCATGCTCCTTTACTTGCTTTGCCTAACTTTTCTAACACTTTTGAAATTGAATGTGATGCTTCTGGGCTTGGTATTGGCGCTGTTCTTATGCAGGATGGGAGATCGCTTGCATACTTTAGTGAAAAGCTAAGTGGGGCTGCCCTCAATTACCCCACTTATGACAAAGAATTGTATGCACTAGTGCGTGCCTTAGAAACATGGCAGCACTATTTGTGGCCAAAGGAGTTTGTGATTCGCACGGATCATGAATCCTTGAAACATTTGAAAAGCCAACACAAACTCAACAAGAGACATGCACGATGGGTTGAGTTCATTGAGACCTTTCCTTATGTCATTCGGTATAAACAAGGTAAAGAGAATGTGGTTGCTGATGCCCTTTCTCGCAGGTATGCTCTAATCTCTACTCTTGATGCTAAATTGCTTGGGTTTGAACATATAAAAGAGTTGTATTCTGCTGACCATGATTTTGGGGAAATTTATGCTCTTTGTGAAAAGACTGCTGAAGGAAAGTTTTATAGGCATGAGGATTTTCTATTTAGGGAACATAGATTGTGTGTGCCTAATTGTTCTGTGAGAGATTTGCTTGTTAGAGAGTCCCACGGGGGAGGGTTGATGGGACATTTTGGAGTTGCTAAAACTCTAGCTATGTTGCAAGAGCATTTCTTTTGGCCCCATATGAAATGGGACGTTGAGCGAATTTGTGGTAGGTGTGTCACTTGTAGGCAAGCTAAATCAAGAGTGCAGCCAAATGGCCTTTACACACCCCTACCTATCCCTAGTTCACCATGGGTTGACATTTCTATAGATTTTGTGTTAGGTCTACCAAGAAGTAAGCGTGGGAGGGATTCAATCTTTGTGGTAGTAGACCGATTTTCTAAAATGGCTCATTTTATCCCTTGTCATAAAACTGATGATGCATCTAATGTTGCAGATTTGTTCTTTAGTAAAATTGTGAGATTACATGGTATGCCTAGAACAATTGTATCAGATAGGGATGCTAAGTTCCTAAGTTACTTTTGGAAAACATTGTGGGGAAAACTTGGGACAAAATTGTTATTTTCTACTACTTGTCACCCTCAAACAGATGGTCAAACAGAAGTAGTTAATAGGACCCTATCCACCTTGTTAAGGGCAATCATAAGTAAAAACATTAAGACTTGGAAAGATTGTTTGCCACATGTTGAGTTTGCCTATAATCGTGCAATGCATTCTGCTACTAAATTTTCACCATTTGAAATTGTGTATGGTTTTAATCCTCTAACTCCTTTGGATTTATCACCTTTACCTGTTTCTGAGCATTTGAATTTAGATGGCGAGAAGAAGGCAGAATTTGTGAAAAATTCCATGAGAGGGCCCGACTCAACATAGAAAGGAGGACTGAACAATACCTTAAGCAGGCTAACAAGGGTCGTCACAAGCAGGTTTTTGAACCAGGTGATTGGGTATGGTTACACATGAGGAAAGAGAGATTTCCAACACAAAGGCGTTCTAAATTGCTGCCTCGCGGAGATGGTCCATTTCAAGTACTTGAACGGATCAATGACAATGCCTACAAACTCGATTTGCCAGGTGAATATAATGTTAGTGCTACATTTAATGTTTCTGATTTAAGTCCATTTGATACAGGTGAAGATTTGAGGACAAATCCTTCTAAAGAAGGGGGGAATGATGAGGACATCAAGGACCAAGTATCAAGTCCAATTCCAGTGGGTCCAGTGACTAGGGCACGAGCTAAGAGATTCAAGGAAGAGCTTAACAGCCTAGTACACAAAGTCTTAAATAAGGAAGAGACCGTGGTCAACACGGAAGGAGAACAAAGATTGGTCATACTCATCAAAGTGGACTGAATTTTGAAGCTTCATTATATGTGTCACGTTTTATTTAATTTTATGTGTCACGTTTTTATCATATGGTCATAGTTGTCACATTTATATGTGTCAAGTTCTTTTGTGTGGGAGTTACAAGAGTGGAAGTTACAAGTTCTTTTGTGTGGGAGTTACAAGAGTGGAGTCAAAAGGTCTTCATTATGGAGCTTTCATTATGAAGACCAAGAGTCTTATTTAGTATGCTTTTATTGGAAAGACCAAAGGTCTTAGGTGTGTTAATGTTGAAGTCCAAAGGTCTTGTAGGTGTCATTTTCGTCCTATAAAAGGGACTACCTTTCCATTGTAAAAATCAGATTATCATATATGCAAATTGTGAGTTTTTATCTTCTAGAGTTCTTGAAGAAACTTGTGAACTTATCAAGGAGGTATCCTTGTGGCGTTCAACTTGACTTATCAAACGGATTTCCATCCCCGTTTGTGGCGTCTTCCTTATACGAAGGTTCGTGCTTCGCTAAGCATTGGGTCAAGGTTCCATTCACACATCGTTTGTTCTTGGTGGCTGTTCCATATTTGGTGTCGGGTTTCATCACAAGTTGGTGTGGTTCGTATCATTAACACAAAAACGTTATAGGACCACACTAAGAGTTTAGTGTCCCGCTCTGATACCAATTGAAAAACCGTGTTTTTGCAAATGTCAGTTGTATATAACAAAATATAAAAACTGTAAGCGTTTGCAGCAGCAGAAAGAAATTCTCGTTTACAAAGAAATCGAACAGTGCGAATATAAAATATTTGCAGAAAAATAAATAACTTGACACAAGAGATTTATACGTGGTATCAGTGTTCTCCCGAACACTCCTAGTCCACGGGGCCACGCCCAGAGAATGAAATCAATTAATAAAGTATCAAAATTACAAAGACAATTGACTTAAACAAGTTTAGACTCCCTCTAAAGAATTGTCGCAATCCTTTGTAATCCACTTTATGAATCTGACTTCTTGAAACACCTTCAAGCCCGAACTCCCTTCGTCTTTGAAGTGTGAGTGCTTACTTCCTCCCGAAGTAAGGCTTCAACAAGTCTTCTCCCGAAGACCAAGTGCTTACTTCCTCCCGAAGTAAGGCTTTATCAAGTCTTCTCCCGAAGACCAATCTCTTGTTCAGTCAAGTAGTTCTTCACAACCTTTAGGATAGAGTAAGAACAGAAATAGAACAACTAGAACCTAGATGAACAACTAGGCTCTCACAAAACAAAGAAACACTCTTCTCTCTAAAAGATAAAAAAATGAATAATGGAAGAGCTAATTCGAATGGTTACTCTCTAGGCTCTATTTATAGAACATAGAAACCAAAGAGGCAACCACAAGTTCGAATTGGCAGCTGTACAAAAACTTTCCTAAGAAAACACGATCTGCTACATCAGATTCGGATGCTGACGCAGCAGATCTGACCAGAAACGGGAAACTTGCTAAAATCGGGTCCGATCCTCTATCAATGCTTGATTCCTGCCAAAAACAGATTAGATATTCTGATTGTATCAAGATACAATCGAAATTAATAAGGAAAAGGCAATAATCAAAGTTTCCCTAAAAAAGACAACTTTCCAAAAGAGAATTCCTTCTCTTTTGCGAAATTTTCAACAAAGGAAAGTTCAGCTGAAAGTGCAACTTTCCTAACAAGGAAAAGGGCAACTACAATCCGAATTTATAAGGCAAGAAATCAAATATGAATGCACAACAATCTTACCATAAAAGGAGAAATTATTTTGTCAACTAACTTGCCAAAAAAGGACTTTACACTCTGGAAAGTTTGGGAATGTTTGGGGATGATTTGAGTGAGTTTTGGGGGTTTAAAGATTGAGAAATTTCGTGTTCTCTGCCCAGACAACCGGAATTCCGGTTGGTTCATCCGGAATTCCGGTTGGAGTTCATCGGGAAATGCTGAATTTTGTTTTGGCCATAACTTTTGACTCGGGACTCTGTTTGGGACGTTCTTTATACCGTTGGAAAGCTCTTTTCGAGCTCTATGTGATTATCTGTATTTGAAATGCGATGAATTTATTTTATGAATTTGAAATCAGGGGTTAACCCTATTTGTGAAAATCCTGGATTGTGTGTGACTAGGATTACCGGCACCTGGTCAGGAGCACCCAGGGATTTAGAATCTCTACTATTGCGGGACAACAGGTAAGACAGTGATTAGCACGTAGAGTATGCGCAGTGGCGCTTATGTTGAGAATGATATGCTTGAATATTTAAGTAACCGGGATTAGGGTTATTACCCTAATAGGAACGGTCTAATAGCCTAGGGTTATTACCTTAGTGATATATGTGTATAAATGCCATGCCATGTTAATTGAAATGAGATTTAAGGATTATGTGATCAAGGCATAATCAGGTTGGACTCGGTACTCATAACCGAGATGAACCACTTCTAAGGCCTTAATGTATTTAGACGTGTGAGAGTAACACGTGGGTCTACGTCATGTAGATTTAATTAGATGTGTGAGCGCAACACATAGGTCTACGCCACGTAGACATAAATGGGCATGATGAAATAATGATCAGGTCTATGCTATACAGACATATGTGAATAAGCATAATATATTTGTTATGATTTATATTGTCTTGCTGGGCTTGGCTCACGGGTGCTCTACTGTGCAGGAAAGGGTAAGGCATTAGCTGATCAGCCATGAGTTTCAGGAGCAGGGCGAAGAATGTACATGTTCATGCCACTTCAGACCAAGTGGGTTATGGGTCTAACAGTGTTGACTTTTGTATTCTGTTTTGCCGCTTAGGTCGACTAGTAAGAAAGAACTTGTAATAAGTTTGTAAATATTTTTTGGATCCCAACTATTTTAAAAAGTTTAAATATATTACAAGTTTATTTTCAGTCTGTTTAATATAAAAGTTTAAATTCTGCGCTATTTTAATTAGTAATCCCGATTCGGGGATTAGGGTTTTATAAGCATTTTGGGTAGCGTGCCTAATTATTTAGGGCGTTACACACGTACTCCTGGCTGAATTACTTGATGAAATCAAAGAGAAACGAGCAACAACAAACTTAAAGTTGATAGCCCATCAACAAAAAGTAGCTCAGTATTTCAACAAACAAGTGAAGGCTCGGAAATTCTTCGTGGGAGATATGGTCCTAAGAAGGTTATTTCTGAAAACCAAAGACAATACGGAAGGTGCACTCAGACCTAACTGGGAAGGACCATATCAAGTGGTCGAAGTTCTCGAATTTGGAGCATACAAATTAGGTAAGTATGATGAAAAACTCCAACTTGTTCTAGTACCACGGTATTGGAATGGGGAACATTTAAGAAAATACTACCAATAAAGTACAAGGTTGGACGACCACACTAAGTACTAGAACATTTACTTTTAAGTTAATGGCCTGTTGGGCAGACTACGCTCAAAGGTTTGGACAAAAGAGAAAAAGTACTCAGGTCGGATGACCACCATTTAAAGTACAATTTCTTATTTTTGCAATTTGTTTTATTTCATGTTAAGCTAAAAGATCAGATTAGATCAAATAACTCTGATGTAAGTAACTACGGTAACAAACACATTTTCGATCAATAAATGAATAAGGATGTTTATTTCAAAATTCAAATTGAGTCAAAATTATTAACATGTTGCTTATTTACCATCCAGTACATACAAAAGGTTTGGTCGAACCCAAAACCCCGAACAGATAAAAAGTATACTTGTAAGAAACAAGTGACCAAGAGTCATAAGTCTAGTCGGTCACTTGGGGGGCACCTATACCTGTACAAAGTATTTGGTAAAGATAAAACATCCAAAATTGCACGATGATTATAAACAGAGAATGAAATCCATTAAAGATAACAAAAGCACGTAATACCGAGATTAAAAGCTGCCCGGTCAGCCTGTTGTCTGTAAAATGAAAAATAATTCCAAGTTTAAAGACCACTTGACCGATCATGATGTCTTAAAAAAGGCCTTATCGCCGAATAAGATATATAAAAAGAAGGATAAAAGAAGAAGTATTAAATAGTTAGAGTCCCAGGCTTTCGATTCCGATCTTCTAGGCCGGTAGGAGCTGGAGGATTTATTGTTTGAATGGGAGGTACATCAGCATTTTGGCCGGAGGTAGAAGCAGTCGCCTCAGTTTCACCATAAACCACTTGGGAAGCGCAAAACTCGAGATACATGTCTTTAGCTTCACCCACACTACTGCAAAAATGTGATTCAGTGACTCATTTTGAGAGACTCTAAAGAATTTTAGTGACACATCATGGCGCGTCACTAATGTGGCTGTTAGGAAATGTAATTTTCAGTGACACTTACAACGTGTCACTAAAACATTTTAGACTCTCTCACCGCGCGTCACTGTAGACTTTTAAAAACTCACTTTGTCAGACTCTATAGACAATAGCCACACTCACAAAGCGTCACTATATCTATATTTTTTCTCTTTTTAATAAATTTCTTGATAACAGCCACACTCAAAGAACGTCACCATATCATATTTTTTTTAAAGAAAATAATAAATAAAGAAATAAATAATATGCATAATATATTTTATTTTTATTTTCTTAAAAAAAATTAAAACTACAAAATAATAAGTATTAGATTCAACAATAACAACATATTTTTGCATATTTATGTGGTTACACTGAATTATTCCTAAAAATATAAATTATTTTATAATTTAATCTAGATTTACACAGGAGATAAATAAAAATCTTAACTAAATCCAAATGGTATAAACTACAAAAAAAAAAAAATCAAAATTACAATATAACAAAACATATCCATAATTTGGAGCTTCCAAGACTTTGGATTTGGATGTTGGGACCTGAAAACATAAACGTAATAAAAAATATCAGAAAAACATTATTACTAATAGGAAATATAAAAAAAAAAACACATACATGAATTATCATGAACATAAAATAACCATACCATTGCCATTGAACCAAAAAGAGAAATCTATACAATCTTCACCAAAAAATAAAATAAGCATATAAAAGAACAAATTGGGTTTCCATTTTGAGTGGTGAAAAGGAAAAAGGAAAAGGACCTGAAGAGCTTGGAGCCATTGCTTGTTGTCAATATGGTCGGACAAGGTTTCAGTAATGGTCCAGGCCCAGGCTTTGGCTTTGTTCTGGCGGTCCAGCTTCTTCTTAACATTCATAATGGGCGGATTCCTTCGAGCCCCAGGAATAGATGTCTCAGAGAATCTAGGGTACTCTCCTTTCTTCCAGATTCTCTTTTTGGTACCAGAAGAAGATGAAGAAGTGGTTCCAGAAGGAGCAGCGAATGCAGAACGAACCTGTAACGCCCTGTCCAACAGGGACGCCACGTGTGTGTAATTTAATAAAATTCTTATATAGATATTATATAATTATACCAAAAGTGTGGTTAATTAAATTTTGATAATTGAAAATTTGACATATAGACTATATGATAAAAGATAAGTGGTATTAACCATGGGGTCCCCCTGTTTTCAAAATATTCACAAACTGGTTTAATAGTGTTTTTACAACATAAACTTTGTACTCCCAAATACTTTCAAAATAGAGCATCCTAACTACTGGGCCGATACACTGCGGCTGATATGTACATTGCCGCTACGACCTCGAACTCATGGCTGCTCAACCTTTGCTTTCCCTTTACCTGCACCATAAAGCACCTGGGAGTCACAGAGACTCAGCAAGAAAAGTGAACAAACAATAAGTGAAAAAATGATAATCAATTTAATCTCATGTCATCATGTTTACACATTACATAATATCATAAAGTACCCCTTTACACATTACACATTACACATTACACAATCTTGGTACTTTATAAAGTACCCCTTTACACATTACACATTACACATTACACAATCTCGGTACTTTATAAAGTACCCCTTTACACTCGTTAACCACGAGCTGTATATGTAACTATCGTTGCCCGATGAAGCAAACGATAAGTAAGAAACCTAACCGCAATTTCAAGAGTAATTACTCATAATGGTATTAACCGTTTTCAACCCTAGGTCATAACCTAGGCTCAACAAATATTTAATCAAAGTCTTGATAATAATCAAGGCCATAACCTTTCAGCCATTAATATTTAGCCACATACGGTGCTTACCACTTTTCTTACCTTAGTTCTGAATTCAAGCGTACGGGCCGACTTGAGTGGAAAAGAAGCTAGGCGATTCCGGTCCTATGTCACGACAACCAAAACTCAATAAATACCTTAATCAAATTTCTGATAATCAACTCAAATTTTCACAATCGAACACACCCTACTTTCCCCCAGATCAAACTAGCTTAACCATCTCTAAAACACCCTGAATTTTATTGCAAAAGAAACCCCGAATCAGATCGGACTTGGGGAGAAAAACCCAAAATCCCCCTTTCCTGGGAAAAACGGTTGGCCGTTTTTCAGACACCTAGAAAAACTGCCTGCCTTTTTTTCCTGGCAGCCATGGTGATTTCTGGTTTTTCACCCTAAAAACCAATCAAACCTCCACCAAACCTGCTCAAACCTTTCAAAACAGTATAATAACATAAATATAACATAACCCAAGCTTCAAAACACAAAAATTCAATCTCTAACTCAAAATCACATGTTCAAGTGAAGAAATTCAACTTTTAGCTTCAACCAACACACTTCAATCCAAGCAGCCAAAGAAACCTCTCAAAACCATTCTCAACATACACAAAAACATAACCTAAACATAACTCAAACTCAACCTGATCCCTACTGCCACAGAAACACAAAAGTCTAACCTTAAACCAACCAAAATCCATTAAAAATCACAACACATAAGGTGTAAACTTACCTCAATCACTTCTAGGTTGAGCTTAGGTTGAATAATATGCTCCAAAGACAAAAGAAAATGGTGAGGAGAGCCTCTCTTGCTGGCTGGTTGGTTTGCACGAAGGGGAGAAGAAGAATGATGTGTTGTTTCTTGCCTTGGAAGCTATTACCTAAAATAAGGTTTTTTATTTCATTTTTCTCTTTTTTTTTTCTTTCTTTAAAAAAAAATGGTAGGCAGCCCTAAAAGTAAAACAAAAGCAAAAGACTAATTTACCCCTAATGAAAAAAATATAAACTTTAAAATAACCTAGGGCATTTTTGTAATTTTGCTAATTCCATTAAACCGACATTCTAAATTTTTAATCTAGTCTAGAATATTCTCAAAATAATTCTTCCGTAAATGTCGTGACATTTCTAACCAAAATCGACGGGCCCAATAAAAAATACTTTATTGAAAAATTGATATCCTCGGTACTCACATATCCCAAAATAATCTCCGTAATTAATAAATTACGCTATTTATTTCATTGAGTAAATTCTCAATAATTACCCTAAGTAAGATCATAATCTTACTTCATTATCAACATAATTACATATTTAATAAAATATGCCTATTTAAATATTATTTATTTTTCGGGATATTACAACTATTCCCTCCTTATAGGAATTTCCTCCTCGAAATTTACCTGAAAAGCTCGGGATACAACTCTCGCATCTGCGACTCTAACTCTCAAGTCGCTTCTTCAACCTTGCTGTTCCGCCACAGCACTTTAACTAGCGGAATAGTCTTGTTCCGCAGCACCTTTTCTTTCCTGTCCAAAATCTGCACCGGTTGTTCTTCATATGACAGGTCAGTTTGAAGTTCAATTTCTTCATAACTTAAGAAATGAGTTGTATCTGATACATATTTTCGAAGCATTGAAACATGAAACACGTTATGAACCCCAGATAAAGTAGGAGGTAGAGCCAACCGATAATCTACCTGGCCTACTTTCTCAAGAATCTCAAATGGACCAATAAACCTGGGACTCAACTTTCCTTTCTTCCCAAACCTTTGAATTCCTTTCATTGGGGATACCCGAAGGAAAACAAAATCCTCAATCTGGAATTCAACATCTCTACGCTTTGGATCTGCATAGTTTTTCTGTCTACTTTGTGAAGCAAGTATACGAGCTCGAATCCTTTCAATAGCCTCACTCGTTCTTTGGACAGCATCAGGTCCAAGATACCTACGTTCGCCAGCTTCATCCCAGTGAATAGGTGAACGACATTTCCTTCCATAAAGCATCTCATACGGAGCCATGCCAATGGTACTCTGATAACTATTGTTATAAGAAAACTCAATCAGAGGTAGATACTTGTTCCAAGAACCTTCAAAATCCATTACACATGCTCTCAACATATCCTCAAGTATCTGGATCGTCCTTTCCGATTGACCATCGGTTTGAGGATGAAAAGCCGTACTAAATTTTAATTTAGTACCCATTGCTTGCTGTAAGCCTCCCCAAAATGTGGATGTAAATTTTGGATCTCGATCCGAAACTATCGACTTTGGGGCACCGTGAAGCCGAACTATCTCCTTGATATATAAATTAGCATATTGATCCACTGTATACGTTGTCCTCACCGGAAGAAAGTGAGCAGACTTTGTATATCGATCCACTATCACCCAAATAGAATCATAATACCCTACTGTTCTAGGCAATCCCACTACAAAATCCATGGTGATGTCTTCCCATTTCCATTCACGAATCTTTAGAGGTTGAAGCAAACCTGCCGGCCTCTGGTGTTCTGCTTTAATTTGTTGACAGGTTAAGCATCTTGACACATATTCAACAATATCCCTCTTCATACTCGGCCACCAGTATAAAGCTTTCACATCATGATACATCTTGGTTGTTCCCGTGTGTAAGGAGTACGGTGTAGTATGAGATTCATGAAGAATCTCTTGTCTAATATCCTTGTCATTTGATACACAAATTCTGTTCTTGTATCGCAACAATCCATCAGACAAACATGAAAAGTCTTTTGCCAATCCAGCCTCTAACTTCTCCTTATGCCCCTGTAACTCAAGATCACTTTGTTGAGCTACTCGAATTCTTTCCAATAAATCAGATTGCAGGGTAATGTTGGCAAGTTTTCCAATTACAAATTCAATTCCCGCTCTAGTCATATCCTCAGCCAGCTCCGCTGAAATTTTCTTTAATTCACAAACTTGCCCTGGTCCTTTCGACTTAGAGCATCCGCTACCACATTTGATTTACCAGGGTGGTAGAGAATCTCGCAGTCATAATCTTTGACCAGTTCTAACCATCTTCGTTGCCTCATATTTAAATCCTTCTGAGTGAAAAAGTACTTGAGGCTTTTGTGATCAGTATAAATCTCACACTTCTCACCATACCGATAGTGACGCCAAACTTTCAATGCAAAAACAACTGCTGCCAATTCAATATGATGGGTAGGATACCGCTGTTCATACTCTTTCAATTGCCTGGATGCATAAGCAATCACTTTCCCTGACTGCATAAGAACACAACCTAACTCATGTTTAGATGCATCACAGTATATCACAAACTTTTCATCACTTACCGGTAAGGTTAATACAGTCGCGGTAATCAACCTTTGTTTCAATTCCTGGAAACTACTTTCATACTTATCAGTCCAAATGAACTTGCAATTTTTTCGAGTCAACTCTGTTAAGGGCGTAGAAATCTTTGCAAAACCTTCAACAAACCTTCTATAATACCCTGCCAATCCCAGGAAACTTCTAATTTCAATTGCTGACTTAGGTCGAGGCCAATCTCTTACCGCTTCAATCTTCACTGGATCCACTAAAATACCATCTTTACTTACTACGTGTCCCAAGAAACTCACCTGAGGCAACCAAAATTCACATTTCTTGAACTTTGCATACAACTTATGCTCCCTGAGACGTTGCAATACCATTCGAAGATGTCTTTCGTGAGTTTCTTCTGAGTCTGAATAGATTAGAATATCATCGATAAAGAAAATTACAAAATCATCCATAAAGTCTTTGAACACTTGGTTCATCAAATCAATAAACGCTGCTGGGGCATTTGTTAATCCGAAGGACATTACCAGATATTCATAGTGGCCATACCGGGTCCGGAAAGCTATCTTGGGAATATCCTCTTCTCGAATCCTCAACTGGTGATAACCAGATCGAAGATCAATCTAAGAGAAGACGGCCTTTCCCTGCAGTTGATCAAATAAATCATCTATCCTTGGCAAAGGGTACTTATTCTTCACTGTCAACTTGTTTAACTCCCGATAATCAATAGACATTCGTAAAGTTCCATCCTTCTTTTTAACGAACAAAACTGGTGCACCCCAAGGTGAAGTACTAGGTCTTGTAAATTTTTAATCCATCATCCCCTGTAATTGCACTTTTAATTCTTTCAGCTCTCCAGGCGCCATCCTGTAGGGAGCTTTTGATACAGGTTCTGCTCCTGGTATTAGATCAATCTCAAAATCAATTTCACGTTTTGGCGGTAACCCCGGTAATTCTTCTGGAAAAACATCCAAAAATTCTCGAACCACTGGGACATGCTCCGGTCCCACTTGTGGTTCCCAGGTAGCATCCACTACATTTGCTAATGCACCCCTCACACAACAAATATCTTGCCTTAAGTGCTGAAATTAAGGGAATTCGAGATCCCTTCATCTTCCCCACAAATACAAAGGGGTCCTCGCCCTCAGGCTGAAAAGTTACCATCTTTCTCTTGCAATCAATAGTGGCATTGTATTTAGCAAGCCAATCTATTCCCAAAATAACATCAAAATCCTCCAGATTCAATTCTATCAGATCAACTGATAACTCCCTTCCTTCCACAAATGCTGGAAGAGATCTCACCCACCTGCTGGAGATAACTAACTCCCCAGTAGGCAGTAAAGTCCCAAAACTTCTAGAAAGCACATCAGTAGGTCTATTCAATTTCTCAATTATTCTACTTGAAATATAAGAATGCGTCGCACCAGAATCAATTAGAACAGTCATTAAAGTACCAGCAATAGAAAGCTGACCTGTCACAGTGGAAGGACCAGCATCAGCCTCAGCCTGAGTCAGGGCAAACACTCGAGCAGGAGCGGTTATAACATCCTTCTTTTGCTCTAGTCGTAGCAGCTGTGGACAATTCCTCTTCATGTGACCCACCACACCACAGTAGAAACAGGTCCTGGCCTGACACTCGCCCTGGTGGCGCCTTTCACACTTCGGACATTCAGGAAAAGTCTGCCAATTTTCGTTCCCACCAGGACTGAAACCTTGGTTACCCTGGAACCTTTTGTTTGGGCCTGTAGTTGATAATTCACTAGGTCTTTTCTTGCGGTCACCGGGATCAGTACCCCTACCAGAACCAACACCTGATGTTTGCTTCCATGAATCTCTTCTGGCAATATTTTTCTTTCGTATCTGAGCTTCTGCACCCTCAGAAACTAGGGCCAGTTCAACTATCTGAGCATAATTTCGAGCAACCCCCGGTTGTTTAGAAGCAACAATCACATCCCGAGAAATATGTTAATCCAACCCTCGAATGAATTTTGCTTTCCTAGCAGCTTCAGTAGCCACCTCATCTGAAGCAAACTTTTCCAGTCAATCAAACTTAGTGGCATACTCTGTCACAGTCATACTACCCTGAGTCAATCGTATAAACTCTTCTGCCTTTGCTGCCCGAATAGACTCATTATAATATTTCTCATAAAACAAGGCCCGGAAGGCTTCCGAGGTCATGTTATTCAAATCATGACCCTGAGATACAATCTCCCACCAAATACGAGCATCATCTCGCAGCATATAAGTAGCACACCTAACCCGGTCATTATCTTCAACCGGCATAAAATCAAAAATGGATGTCATCATACTCATCCATTGCTCCGCCTTGAGTTGATCAGCACCACCCTCAAACACTGGCGGGTTTTGCTTCCGGAACCGCTCATACAAAGGTTCCAAACGATTCCCTGCATCCGGTGGCACTACCAGAGGTGCCGGTGGATCAGGGTTAAGGTTTAGAGCAGGTTGAGCTCGCTGCTCTCTCAATTCTTCGATTTGCTCACCCTGCTGCCGAATAGTCTCTTGCATTGCAGCATATAACTCTTCCCAGTTTGGTGGTGGTGGAGGGTTCTCGCCCTCACCAGGAGCCCCGAGCCCAGCTAGCTCGCGGGTACCCCTACCAGTCCGCCTCGGGTGCATAATCTATACACTTGCGGTCACATTCAAGGTAATAACAATACTAATAAGTATTTCCATATATTATAGTCCTGCCCACACCATTCCGATATCAACACAATTCAGATAATTAAGCAATTAGAAAATTAACAAACTACCTTTTAACTAAAAGCTTACTGAACCATGAGTCTATCAAGTCCTTGCAGCCAATGTACATGTCAAGCCAGTCTTCAGGATCTAAAAACCTTGGCGCTCTGATACCATGTTGTAACGCCCTGTCCAACAGGGACGCCACGTGTGTGCAATTTAATAGATATCTTAATCAAATTTCTGATAATCAACTCAAATAAATACCTTAATCAAATTTCTGATAATCAACTCAAATTTTCACAATCGAACACACCCTACTTTCCCCCAGATCAAACTAGCTTAACCATCTCTAAAACACCCTGAATTCCACTGCGAAAGAAACCCCGAATCAAATCGAACTTGGGGAGAAAAACCCAAAATCTCCCTTCCTGGGAAAAACGGTCGGCCGTTTTTCAGACACCTAGAAAAACGGCCTGCCTTTTTTTCCTGGCAGCCATGGTGATTTCTAGTTTTTCACCCCAAACACCAATCAAACCTCCACCAAACCTACTCAAACCTTCCAAAACAGTATAATAACATAAATATAACATAACCCAAGCTTCAAAACACAAAAATTCAATCTCTAACTCAAAATCACATGTTCAAGTGAAGAAATTCAACTTTTAGCTTCAACCAACACACTTTAATCCAAGCAGCCAAAGAAACCTCTCAAAACCATTCTCAACATACACAAAAACATAACCTAAACATAACTCAAACTCAACCTAATCCCTACAGCCACAGAAACACAAAACTCTAACCTTAAACCAACCAAAATCCATTAAAAATCACAACCCATAAGGTGTAAACTTACCTCAATCACTTCTAGGTTGAGCTTAGGTTGAATAATATGCTCCAAAGACAAAAGAAAATGGTGAGGAGAGCCTCTCTTGCTGGCTGGTTGGTTTGCACGAAGGGGAGAAGAAGAATGAAGTGTTGTTTCTTGCCTTGGAAGCTATTACCTTAAATAAGGTTTTTTATTTCATTTTTTTCTTTTTTTTTCTTTCTTTAAAAAAAAAAATGGTAGGCAGCCCTAAAAGTAAAACAAAAGCAAAAGACTAATTTACCCCTAATGAAAAAATTATAAACTTTAAAATAACCTAGGGCATTTTTGTAATTTTGCTAATTCCATTAAACCGACATTCTAAATTTTTAACCTAGTCTAGAATATTCTCAAAATAATTCTTCCGTAAATGTCGTAACATTTCTAACCAAAATCGACGGGCCCAATAAAAAATACTTTATTGAAAAATTGATATCCTCGGTACTCACATATCCCAAAATAATCTCCGTAATTAATAAATTACGCTATTTATTTCATTGAGTAAATTCTCAATAATTACCCTAAGTAAGATCATAATCTTACTTCATTACCAACATAATTACATATTTAATAAAATATGCCTATTTAAATATTATTTATTTTCCGGGATATTACAGAACCAGTCCCAAGGTGGTGGGTTTGTTGAGGGTGTTCTTCTTCCACTGGTTGGGATTTGAAGTGGTTGGAGACAGAAGAAGGGAAGAAGAGAAGGATAGATATTTTGAAGCCATGGGTTTATCCACTCTTCAACTCAAGCTCAACTGCATAACAAGCTCAGCGGCGGAGTATCCAGAGGAGGTTCATCCACCGCTACAACCTCCGGCATGGGTTCCTCCGATTCACCCATTCTATTCGAACCAATCCATTAGCTTTCATCCCCAGCCAGAGGCTATTTTCCATCGGAGAGGCGAGAGAGAGATGGAAAAGACTAAAAAATGCTAGGGACGATTAGGCTAATAGTCTGCTGGTGGAGCTACTTCATCCTTGGCTGGCGGTAACAAACACTGAAGCTTGCTTTGAGTCTTCAGACGGCAGCAAAGAAGAAACGAGAAAGAGATAAATTAGTTTGAGAGAAAGAGAAACTTTTAGGGTTTTTTAATAAATGTTACCCTTTTAATTTATTTTTTTATTATTATATTTATTTTATACTTTATTATTTAATTTTTTTATATTGGCTGATAATAGAGCTAATATTTTATTTTAATTGATTGAGATTTTTAATTGATTAAGAGAGAGAATGTGGCGAGATTTACTAGGGACCATTATTATATTTATTTATTTATTTATTTATTAATTGAGCTGTATTTTTTATTATAAAAAAATAGAATTATGATATAGTGACACACCAGATGAGTGGGGATATATTTATCCATTCACGCTTGTCGTGTCACTGTATACTAATATTTTTTAAATTAATAAAAATTAAAAAAATTTTGGTTTTAATCTTTAGTGACACTCTATATTTTTAGTGACCCACATTATAAGAGACTAACACCAAATATTTAGAGTCTAATTGTGCATGTCACTAAAAATCACTCCCAACTCTTTAGTGACCCTCACTTTTTTGCGTGTCACTAAATAGTGTCACTAAATGACCAAATTGTAGTAGTGCCAAGTAATCAAAGTTTGCCTGAGGGTTAGCCTTCCAAAAGTCATAAAAGAGCTCGAGACCGACTGTCTCAAAGGCATGGACTTTCTGTCGCAGCCTCGCCACCTCAGCCGTAAGCTCCTCCTCCTTAGACTTCTTCTCCTCTTCTAGCTGACGAAGGACAACTTGAAGGGATGTCCTTTCATCTTGAAGGCTATTCACTTCTGTAGATAAGGTCTCGATGGTCTCTTCAAGTCGGACAGAAGCCTCGAGATCCATAGTCAACTTGGTTATTTTCTTCTGAGCAGTAAAAAGCTTCTTGTTAACTTCACCCAGCTCAATCCGAACAGCTCCAAGTTCCACCCTGGCGTCATCAGCGTCCTTCCTGGCCAAGTCCACCTCCGCCCTCATGGTGTTGGATAGAGCCACGTTCTTGGAAGCAGCAAACTTAGCTCGAGAGTATGTGTAAGCCAACTTAAGACGAGCTTGCGCAGAGAAAAAACTTTAGAATCTGAGCCAAATAAAGAGGATTAAAGGAAAATGTCAAGAACGACTTGCCCTTGTAAATTCCTTTAAGACTCCTCCCATCAGCAAAACAAGAGTCGTTGTCAACACCGGCCAGTTGCTCACTAACCTCAAGAACCCACCGGGTCATGTAGTAGGCAAGCATCTCCTTGCCTTTCTTGGCCTTTGGAAGCACTGGCAAAGGAGGAGTAGGAGCCCGCATCTGCTCAGATCCACCTTTTGGTTGCTCGGGTCTGTCTGAACTTCCTCCTCGAGAATCCTTGGACTTAACAACTTTTGGACTGGAGGGGTTCGCAATAGTTAGTTCCTCGGAAATGTTGATAACCTCCCCGACAGACGCCTTTTCATTGGAAGGGGTCCCTTCACCGCCCCTTTATTTCTCTCCCAGAGGAGATGATCATGACCTTCCTTCAACTCTCCTCTTCAGAGCATCAAGCATCTTTAGAGACATGTCTGCATGGAGCAAAAACAACATGGTTAGAGAAAACAGACATCAGAAACATAAAGCATAATAGTCAAGAAGCTTAAAAAAAAGATGGAGTAGTCTACAAAACGATTGCCCGAGCAAGACTCGAAAGTCTATCATCACCTGACAAGCCTCTTATCTCAGTCATAATAGCTTTCCTTTTTCAAAGCAGGGAGAAGGTGGCTGAGCAGGTAAACTGGGCTCCCTAATGCGAATTACATGTTCAATAGGCCTGGGCTAGGCCGGAAGTTTCTTCCTCCTTTTGAGCAGAGTCACCTGTTCTTCCTCAGCTACTTCTTCAAGATTCAAGGGCTCTTGAGCATATTGCTTGGCCCTTCCACCTCCCTTCAACTTAGCCTCACGCTTCACTTGAATTAGCTCATTCTCCTTATTAGCTCCCTCAGCCTAGCCGGCACCAGATTTCCTCTTCCGCCCCTTCACTGGCTTAGGAATGAAATCCTTCGAATAGAGCCTGTAATTCACAAAGTTGTCCTCAGAGGTCAACTGGATGATGTTTCGGTCATCCCTCGGTAGCTGAGCAAGCTCTTGAGCTCTATCCCTAAGAGTAAGAGTGAGGGGAGGGCGGTGATATATAGGGATCTGCTAAACCGAGTATGGGTGGTGCCCATGCAATCCACCATGAAGTACTCATCAACAAAACGCCCAATTTTGCTGATGGCCGAATCCCTGGTGCCCGTCAACCACTTGAAGTCTGATTGAGAGAAATAGAAGTACCCCGACCTGCCTTGCTTAGGGGTGGACCTCAAATCAAAAAACCAGCTAAACTCATGGGGAGATGGCATATCCCACTTCTGGGAGGCATAAAGAACAAAGAGGGCAGACAGATACTTAATGCCCTTCAGAGTGAACTGGGTTGGACAGAGGCGGAAGAAGTCTGCCACATTCTTAAAGTACGGGTGCAAAGGCAACAATGCCCCTTGCTGGGCATGAGCACCCGACCAGGCTCACATTCCCTTTTCAGGGTTTGGGGCTCGATTATTGTTGGCGGGAATGTAACAGTCCAATTCGCCCAGGTAGTCGTCCTGATCGAGAACCTGCAGGCGCGCCTCAATAACCTTGGACGAATGGCTCACCCACCTGGCACCCAAGGTACCTTGCCTTCTATGAGGAAATGCAGCAGTAATTTCCTCACTGACGTAGTCCACGCCCTCAACCAGGACGTCACCATCGGCATCGGCTGGCTCCCCAGCCTCATTGTACCCCCCATAGTTTGGGGGTGCAACCTCTTCCTCTTCCTCAACCTTAGAGGGACAGCTAGGACGGACATCGCCCGCTCTTCAATCTCCTGGTCCTCAGCGTCCCCTTCGTGATCCTCCTCCTCCTAGACGGCTGGATCTTGTTCGGCACTAGGCAAAGTGGCGTGCCAAGCAACTTGAGAGTCAGATGCGTCAGCCATATGCATTGTCTTTTTGGTATGAGCCATCATTCTATGGCTGGATGAAAGATTTAAGGGAGAATGCCTTTCACTGGAAGAAGGTGGGCTAGAACAGAGACGAGGATGGTCCTGGTGCAAGAGTTGAAGCAAGTCCTAGTTGATTCGATGTTCGCTCTCCCAAAACTCACCTAGATTCATCTACAAAAGACAACACACAAGATGAGTGTTTGGTTCGAATATCAAACGTTAAAATAAGCAAATATGTCGACCAGGAATACTCAACATATCAAAGAATAAGAATGTTCAACGAAAAGTCAAAACTCAAGAAGTTTGAAATTTTCTCGAGTTAAAAAAAATCATGAAGCTTAGAATAAGCAAGATGAAAGATAGGCATTATGCAGGTCAGAAAGTAAACATTATGGAAAGTGAAATCGTATGAACCCATGATGAAGGAGAATTGTAGAGTTTCTAAACTTAGGGTTTCCTACATATCTTCTACAACAAAGTCGAAGGTCCATTCAAAAAGAAAACATGCAAAGAAAACATAAAGGAAATTGAGAACTTACTCAAGAATCAGATGTCAAAACTACAAAATCCCCCCTTTAGAGGCGGTTTTTTAGCCCTTTCAGCGTCAGTTTTGGTAAAATTTGCTACCGACGCTGATCAGGGCAACGCTAAAGGGTTATAAACAACCGACGCCATATGTACCCGATGGCGTCAGTTATTAGCTAGGAACTGACGCCATATGTACCCTATGGCGTCAGTTTCTAGCTAATAACTGACGCCATAGTTGGCGTAGTAACCAACGCCATATATGAGCGTTTTTCAGTTTTTTTAATTTTATATAATTTATTTAAATTATATATTTATTAATTTATATATTATTTTCTTTAATTTAAATTTAAATTACATATTTATTTTTTAAAAGGTAAATTAAATATTATTTAAATCAATTTTAAAATTGGCTAAAATACATAATTTCATTTCATAAAAGTAATTAAATATTACACAAACATTGTAAAATTAGTCAAAATATTAATAAGTAAATAAATCTAACTACAAGTTAATCTAAAAAAAATTACATAGGGAAGAAAAATTCTTGGGCCTTTCAACCTCAATCGTCATCGTGAATCAACGCCATCAATCGTTCTATCCACTGTCGCTGTAATGGTAACAATTCAGTTTTTAGATCGTATTGCCCCTTACCCCCAAACTGTTAAAAAATTAAAAATTTATATTAGTTTATATATATGTATATTATATATTTGTTATTATAATAAATACTACAATCAATTATTAAAACTTACAACATTTAGATCTTGTATGTAACGGTTGGGGTTTGCACGTGCGACGATGTCAGTCACGTATGTCAAAACATAAAAACCACATTCTTGGCTTTTAGGTTGTCTTGGACAAGTGGCTAGTGAAATTCCTTGCCACGGACCAAGATACTCATGTGTGTCCCCTATATATCTGAATTCACTGTTTAAAAAATTATATTAGCATTTCAATTCATTAGTTAATTTAAATTTGTTACATAAGAAGTCATTAAATTGTTACCTTCCCATCATTTGAGTAATTTCTTTGGGAATTGGGTGGCCACGTACAGGGTCTAAATGGATAATTTTCTTTGGCGTAACGACCTCTAGCGTCCAATGCGCACTAGAAAATTAAACTGGAATATAAGTAAGATAGTGTTATCCCAAAATTGGCACTCTGACGTGGCATCACAAGAATGGTGACACGTGGCATCTACTTAGAGCATCTGGTCGGATCAACATGCCGAGCACGATGCCTCGCTGGCATGTCCATCATGGAATACTCAACGAGCCGTGCAGAATGAGCAACACTTAGCGAATTCAACCAAGCACTTCGTGAGTCATCAGCTCAATCCCTATAACTCAAGGATCAACTTGCGTGGATGTGGCATACACACGATTCCACTATCAGTGTATTCAGCCTCAATCCCACGATCCTAGCATTCAGCATTGATCACACGATCTTTCTGTTTATGCGCTTTCTAACGAGAGAGGAAACTCTTCCTCCTCAAGTTTCCTGCCCTATAAATAGTGAGGAATGTTCACTAGGCAGGGGATCGGATCGAAAAACTCTAAACAGAGATTATACGCCGAAACGCTATAAGCTAAGGCTATCTAAGAATTATTTATTCAGAGATATTATTGTAAGAGCTTTAAGAAAAGGAGTCTTCTTCCTTATTCTAAAGTCAATACAACTAACGAGGATTAGGCTATTACCGAACTGCTCGGGGCTGAACCTCTATAAAATTTCTGTGTCTTATTATTATTATTGCTTTACTACGTATTCATATTACAACATATCATTTATCGCTTATCAAAAAGACTCATTGTCGTTGGCTAAAAGCGAAGTCAACAGATAGTATAAAAATAATTTGAAGTCATAATATAGAAATGAATAATTAGCACTAAAGAATTATATAGAGTTTACCCGATATTCCAAGGAATAAAGAATATTTGGTGATTGTTATTCATCAATGATAACCAAGCAGCCAATCGTCTTGTCGCATTGTCAAAAGACTGACTCTTCTGTTCATTTGTTATCCCATTCACTACGAGAAGCTCTGGGTCGTAAAACTTGAAAATTTTTCTCATACCATTGATGCTCTCCCAGATGTGCCTGCCAAAAAAATTATTAAGTATTAGTGTCTTATAATTTGACTAGAATTTGATATATAAGGTTAATTAGACTAAAGAAGAGTATACATCATTCCAAACAGCATTCCCTGGTTTCCGATGAAGTCACACGTAGCAACCTGCTACAAATCCTCCCCAGATAACGTGATCTAGGTACGCGGTGCTATGAATCCTCGGTGTACAGGAATTCTGATTATATCACGTTTATCTTTGAGGTTCAAGAATTCAACAACCATCCATTTTAGCGATTTAGGGATCAAGTCCATCTTCTTTTCGAGAATAATTCATCTTCTCGTGCACCACCGCCTTGTGGAGAAAGCTTCAGAGCTTTCCCCTTCGACGCATCACGTCTTGAAGGCGGTTGAGCGAGTGGACCCTAAAGAAAACAGAACATAATATATCAAATTTTATCCAAATTCTACTAAAATTTCGGCACCATAACGACTGTAATTGAATGCCCCCAAAAATTTTAAACATGCCTGTACAGATACGCTCGGGCCACAATGTATGCATGAATGTTTAGTAACCAGGATTAGGGTTATTACCCTAATAGGAACGGTCTAATAGCCTAGGGTTATTACCCTAGTGATATATGTGTATAAATTCCATGCCATGTTAATTGAAATGAGATTTAGGGATTATGCGCTCAAGGCATAATCAGGTTGGACTCGGTACTCATAACCGAGATGAACTACTTCTAAGGCCTTAATGTATTTAGACGTGTGAGAGTAACACGTGGGTCTACGTCATGTAGATTTAATTAGATGTGTGAGCGCAACACATAGGTCTACGCCACGTAGACATAAATGGGTATGATGAGATAATGATCAGGTCTGTGCTATACAGACATATGTGAATGAGCATATTATATTTGTTATGATTTATACTGTCTTTCTGGGCTTGGCTCACGGGTGCTCTACTGTCCAGGAAAGGGTAAGTCAGTGGCTGATCAACCATGAGTTTGAGGAGCAAGATGAAGAATGTACATGTTCAAGCCATATCAGACCAAGCGGGTTAAGGGTCTAACAGTGATGAACTTTTGAATTCTATTTTGCCGTTTAGGTCGGCTAGAAAGAAATGACTTGTAATAGCATTTGTAAATATTTTTGGGATCCCAACTATTTTAAAAGTTTAAATATATTACAAGTTTATTTTCATTTTGTTTAATATAAAAGTTTAAATTCTGCGCTATTTTAATTAGTAATCTCGATTAGGGGATTAGGGTTTCATAAGCTTTTTGGGTAGCGTGCCTAATTATTTAGGGCGTTACAATAACACTCTTGAGATTGAACCTAATCATATCAGGATTGAGATCATTTGATCTAGGATCAACTAGGCGATATTGACTTGAATAGATATTACGGTAACTTTGACTAAATCTAGTTCAAATTTCAATATCGGTCCCTTCCGATGCATACTCCATGCACCCAACCTGAGCTTTACTTTAACCAATGCTCTGGAAAGAACATAGCATTTCTCCAAATGCAAGTAAACTCTATTGTAGATTGTCATATCAGTAAAACCCCGTGTCTGATAAATCTAGGAATCTTTATTCACATAGTCATGTTTACTTTCCAATGTGTTGACAACACAATAAACAGGATCAAGTATGTGAAAAGGGTTTCAGATGAATTTATAAATCAAATAGACAAGAAATTGATAAGATGAACCAAAACATACACAAATGAATGAAAAATACTTCTGTTTCTTTATTGATGTTGAATAAAATGGATTACATTGAATTGGAGTTTTATTTAGGGCATAAAACCTAACAAACTCCCACTTTCACTTATATAAAACTAATCAGTACATATCAATTAATCCTAAATTCTGACGGTGCTTTTCAAATGCAGTTATTGCCAAGACTTTGGTGAATGGATCAGCTAAGTTTTCTTCTGTGTCCACTTTCTCAACCAGTACATCCCTTCTTGCCACATATTCTCTGATGATGTGATACTTCCTTTCTATGTGTTTGCTTCATGCGATTAATGAATCATGTTTTGCGTGCTTTCATTGGAAAATATGTTGTTTTGTATTTTGACGATATTCTAATTTATATTAAGAGTTTGTATGATCATGCTTCACATTTTCAATTAGTGTGGGATGTGCTTAAATAACAGATGCTATATGTTAGCCTTAGTAAGTGCACTTTCTGCACCGATAACCTTATTTTCCTAGGATTTCTTGTGAGTGCTACAGGTATTCAGGTTGATGAAGAGAAGATCAAAGTCATTCAAGAGTGGCCAACCCTTTCAACGATAGCTCACCGCTTACAAAAGTTATCAAAAAGAATGTTGCATTTAAATGGGGTGAAGCACAAGAGGAGGCATTTCCACTGCTTAAACACAAGCTTACCCACGTTGTGGTACTTGCTTTGCCTAATTTTTCTAACACGTTTGAAATATAATGTGATGCTTCTGGTATCGGTATTGGCATTGTTGTTATGCAGGAAGGGAGACCCCTTGCATACTTTAGCGAAAAGCTAGGTGGGGCTGCCCTTAATTAGCCCACCTATGATAAAGAGTTGTATGCACTGGTGCGAGCTTTAGAAACATGGCAACACTATTTATGGCCTAAAGATTTTGTGATTCATAAAGATTACGAATCCCGTAAGGTTTTAAACTTCCTATAGACCGGCCGAACATGTACAATCATCGTCAGAGACAAGCTCGACTCATGGGGTAGTAAGTGTTGAGAGTAAATGCTTTACTACTTGTATGATCATTTATTTACCACTTTCCATTTTAGGGAGTATTCAAGCATCTAGAATATTATGTGATTTATGATGCCATGCTTAGAACGTCATATGATAAATGTTTATTTAATTTGAATGAATAGTTAAGTTAGGGTTTAAACCAATAAGTGCATAAGTGTGGTATTGGTGCTTAACTCGCTGGGTTGTTGAGTACAAGGTTATTTGCAAAAATGGAGCCTCCGCAATCATCTAGACCACAGGGTGAGTGTGTAGAGCCTGGTGCAGACCAGACCAATCCATCGGCACCACCTGCGCCTCCGTAGAATCTGAGGGATAATGCGGGGGTTGGCAATGCTAATCCCCCTACTGACTGGTAGCAGATGTTTCAAGAAATGCGAGGTATCATACTTCGTTAAGAGGAAGAGTTGTGTCGATTAAGGCAACCGACACCGGCTGCCCCTATAGAGCTAGTGTTACCACCAGCACTTGTGCTTGTGGTGGGTAATTAGGGGATTATATTGCTGCATAGAGACTCGGTGTTTACAGACATAATTAAAGTTGAGCAGTGGATGAGTACAATATCACCCGTATCCTTGATAATATGGGGGTGAGGAGAACAGAGAGAGTAAATTGTGCAGCTTTCATGTTACAAGATCATGCTCGAATCTGGTGGGATATAGTGGGGCAGACTCGTGATGTTAGTGTGATGACTTGGGAAGAGTTCAAGAGTCTGTTTGAGGAAAAACATTATAACATTGCTGTGAGGACTTCACAAATGGGGGACTTTGTGAAACTGACTCAGGGGAAAATGTCTGTGGCCGAATACACTCTAGAGTTTGATCGACTGTCCAAATTTGTTGGTTATCTGTTGCCTACCGATTTGACCAAAAAATAGAAATATGTGAGAGGATTGAGTGCCACAATTATTTAGGACTTGAAGATTACCACTACTCATGACACTTTGTACAAGAAAGTGGTAGAACTAGCCTTGATTGCCAAGGAGGCTGAGCAGCATGTAACAAAGGAGTAGATAGCAAAGGATGCCACCACGGCATTGAATCCTCCTGCTAGTGGTAATATCAGTAAGGGGACCGACGGTGGTAACCCTGATCACAAATGGAAGGCTGATACTTCAAGAACATCAAGGGATAATAGAAAGTTTCGGGGAAATAGAGGTGGCCGTCAAGGCGTGGATCTTCATTTCGATCTTATCTTGAGTGTTCAAAATGTAAGAAACACCATCAGGGTGAATGTCGGGTCAAGACTTGTTTCCAGTGTGGCATGGTGGGCCACTTTATCAGAGATTGTCCTCAGGCAAAGAAAGAGGAGCTGAAAAAGAATACTACTCAGAACCCAAGGTGACTTTTTACCATGACTCGGGCTGAGGCTGATGCTAGTCCGTCAGTGGTGACAAGTCAGTTATCTATAAATTGTTGTTCTTATATTGTATTGTTTGAATCGGGAGCTACTCATTCTTACGTGTCGAGTAACATAATTGAAAGTTTTCATATACCATGTGATGTATATGCTTCGGGGTTTGGTACCCTTTTACCTTTGGAAGACCTTATAGTATCCACAAGGTGGATTCGGTCTTTGTCTTTCTAGATTGACGGTTGTGAATTAATCGCCTATATAATAGAGCTGCAACTGTCTGATTTTGATATAATCCTGGAAATTTATTTTCTATCTAAGTATGGGGCAACGATTGACTGCAAGCAGAAGATGGTGGTGTTTGAGCCTGATAGTGCTAATCCGGTAGTGTTTGTGGGTAAAGTTTAAGGGACACGCATACCAAGAATAACACTTCTGAAAGCTAAAGATCTAGTGAGCAGAGGTTGTCTGGGTTTCATGGTTACTGCAGTGGATACCAGCCAACCTTTGACATCTGGACCTGAGAGTACAAGATTTGTATGCAAGTTCCTTGAAATCTTTCCAGAAGATTTATCGAGATTTCCACCTACCCGAGAGATTGAATTTGTAATTGAGTTAGTTTCGAGAGCGGAACCAGTATCGAAAGCACCCTATTGAATGGCTCCAGCAGAATTGAAGGAATTAAAGATCCAGTTGCAAGAGTTACTGAATTTGGGATTCATTAGACCGAGCTACTCTCCTTGGGCTGCTCCGGTATTATTTGTAAAGAATATAGAAGGGTCACTGCGAATGTGTATTGATTACCAGGAGTTGAACAAGCTTACCATCAAGAATAAATATGCTTTACCTCGAATTGATGATCTTTTGGATCAACTGAAGGGGAAGACGGTCTTCTCCAAGATCGATCTTTGCTCAGGCTATCATCAACTGAGAATTCGAGAGGAAGATATCCCAAAAACTGCGTTCCGCACTCGGTATGGACATTATGAATTTCTTGTGATGTCTTTTGGACTCACCAATGCCCCGGCGGCATTGATGGATCTTATGAATCGAGGGTTCAAAGATTACCTAGATAGGTGTCTAATTGTGTTTATTGATGACATCTTAGTTTATTCTGAATTAGAAGACGAATATGAGTTGCATCTCAGATTAGTAGTGAGATGGTTACGAGACCACAAGCTGTACGCTAAGTTCAAAAAGTGAGAATTTTGGTTATCTTGTGTCTCTTTCTTGTGGCACATAATAGATAAGAATGGGATCATGGTTGATCCGTCCAAGATTGAAGCTGTTCGGGATTGGCCAACACCAAAATCGGCTACTGAAGTTAGAAGCTTTTTGGGTTTAGTTGGGGATTATCATCGTTTCATTGAGGGTTTCCCAAAATTGTTGTGCCCTTAACGGAGCTGACTCGAAAGAACCTGAAATTTGTATGGACAGATCGGTGTGAGAAAACTTTTCTAGAGTTAAAGCAGCGCTTGATTAGTGCTTCAGTGTTAACTAATTGTGTTGACTTCGCTTTTAGCCAAACGAAAATGAGTCTATTTTATAAGCGATAAATGATATATAATGACAGATATATGATAAAACAATAATAAGACACAGTGATTTTATAGAGGTTCAGCCCCTAGCAGTTCGGTAATAGTCTAATCCTCGTTACTTGTATTGACTTAAGATCAAGGAGAAAGATTCCTTTTCTTATAGCTCTTACAATAGTATCTCTGAATATATAATTCTTAAATAATAGTATAGTCTTAGCTTAACTGCTTTTCGACCCCTTCCCTTTGCCCAGTGAATATTTTATAGGGCTAGGAAGCTTCAGGAGGAAGAGTTTCCTCTCTCGTTACAATGCATATAAATAGAAAGATCGTTGGATCAATGCTGAATGCAAGGATCATGGGATTGAGGATGAATACATTGATAGTGGGATCGTGTGTATGCCATATCCACGTAAATTAATCCCTGGGTTATAGGGATTGTGCTGATGACTCATGATGCGAAAGCTAAATCCGCTAAGTTTTGGTTGCTCTACGCGGATCGCTGAATATCTTGCTCTGGATATGCCAGCGAGGCATCTTGCTCGGCCTGTCTTCCCGAGCAGATGTTCCAAGTGGACTCCACGTGTCACCATTCTCGTGATGCCACGTGAGAGTGCAAAAATTGGGATAACATATTTGTTTGTGGGCCCAAGTCTTAGGTCTGGGTCCCCTATCTATGTTTGGGTCCTATGTCTCGGTCGGGGTCCAAGTTAGGGTTGGGGTCTCGGGCCCTGCCCTTTGTTTGGATCCTAGTCCTGGTCTCGATCCTAGTACGGGTATGGGTCCAGGTGGTGGTCCAAGTCTAGGTCCCAGGCCTGGTCCTGGGATTTGAGTCTCAGGATGCCTCCAAGTCTCGGTATGAGTTTTTGTCCAAGTTTGGGTTTAGGTTTGGGTTTGGCTCCAGTTCCGATCACAGGTCTAGTTCCTAGTCTCGGTCCTGGTCCAATTCTGATTCTGTACACGAGTTTGGGCTTGGGTTCCGGTCAGAGTTCGGGTCTGGGTTCGGGTCTGATTCTGGTTTAGGTTCGAGTTTGGATCCCGGTCCATGTTTGGGTTCGGGTACATATCCGAGTCTTTGTCTTAGATCCTGACACTGACTATGGGTCAGGTCCAAGGTCTAGATCTAGATCTTGGTCTCGTGTCCCGGCCTTGTTCCAGTTCGGGTCTCGGGTCTCAGGCCGGGTCTTAGGTCTGGGTCTAGGTTCGGGTCCGGGGTCAGGTCCCAGTAGTCAAGTCCTAGGTGATGGGTCCAGGATCACGTTTTGGGTCTTGGTCCTGGTTCCAGGGCCCAATTCTCGGGTCCAGCTCCGCCATCTATGTTCGGACCGTTGGTCCCGGTATTGGTCCAGGTTCGGGTTCGGGGCCCAGGTTCCGAGTTTGGGTCTCCGATTTAGGTCCGAATTTTTGGGCCCAAGTCCCTGTCACAGTTCCAGGTTCTGGTCCTGGTTTTAGTCTTGGTTTGGATCCCAGTCCAATTTCTAGTTTGGGATTGGGTTCGGGTCTTGTTCCTGGTCTTCGTCCTGGTCCTGGTCCAGTTTTGGTTCCTGTTGCGATTCTGGGTTGGGGTTCGGGTCTAGGTTAAGGTCGGGGTTCAAGTACTGGTCTGAGTTCGGGTCCGGGTTCGGATCCCAGTCTGGGTCCGACTCTTGGTTCGGGTTTTGGTTCGCGTTCGAGTCTCGGGTTTCGATCCCAATCTGGGTTACGGTTTGGTTCTGAGTTCGAGTCCCAAGATTCGATCCCAGTCTCGATTCGGGTTTGGGTTCATGTCTGGTTTTAGGTTTAGGTCCACGTTTAGGTCTTGTTCCGAGTTTGGGTTTGGGTCTAGGTTTGGTCCCAGTTCAGGTCTGGGTTTCGATCCTAATTTGGGTCCGGGGTGGGGTCCGAGTCTAGGTTTCGATCCCGATTTAGATCTGCGGCCGGGTCTAGATCTTAGTCCTGGTCCCGTTCTAAGATCCCGATATAGTTCCGGTTCAGGTTCTGGTTTTGAGTCTCGAGTGTGGGTGTGGGTCCAAGTATGGGTCAGGGTCCTAGTTTGAGTTTGGGTTTGGGTTCGGGTCCTGGTCCGAGTCCCAAATCTATATACCGACTACGGGTCGGGTATAAGCCTCGAGTCTGAAATCCCGAGTGTAGATCTTAATCCCAGTTTGGGTTCCGGGTCCCGAGCTGGGTCCTAAGTCTGGGTTTGGGTCTTGGTTCAGGTCCTGGATCCCAACCCTAGTTCTGAGGCTCAGGTTTTGGTCCTAGTACGGGGACCCAAGTCTCGGGTCCAGGGCCCTGGTCTGGGTTCGGGAGCCATCAACAACATAACGGTAAAATATCAACATCCCATTCCTCATTTAGATGATAAGTTGGATGAGTTGCATGGTTCTTTTATGTTTTTCAAGATTGACTTAAGAGTGGGTATCATCAAATACATATGAAAGAAGGAGATCAATGGAAAACTGCATTTAAAACAAAATAAGATTTGTATGAATGGTTAGTCATGCCTTTCGGAATAACTAATGCACCTAGTACTTTCATGTGATTAATGAATCATGTTTTGCGTGCTTTCATTGGATTGTATGAATGGTTAGTCATGCCTTTCGGATTAACTAATGCACCTAGTACTTTCATGCGATTAATGAATCATGTTTTGCGTGCTTTCATTGGAAAATATGTTGTTTTGTATTTTGACGATATTCCAATTTATAGTAAGAGTTTGTATGATCATGCTTCACATTTGCAATTAGTGTGTGATGTGCTTCAATAACAGATGCTATATGTTAGCCTTAGTAAGTGCACTTTCTGCACCGATAACCTTGTTTTCCTAGGATTTCTTGTGAGTTCTACAGGTATTAGGTTGATGAAGAGAAGATCAAAGTCATTAAAGAGTGGCCAACCCTTTCAACTAGAGCTCATGTTCGAAGTTTTCATGGCATTGCTAGTTTTTACAAGAGGTTTGTGAAGGATTTTAGCACCATCGCAGCACCGCTTACAAAAAATATCAAAAAGAATTGCATTTAAATGGGGTAAAGCACAAGAGGAGGCATTTCAACTGCTTAAACACAAGCTTACTCATGTTGTCGAACTTGCTTTGCCTAATTTTTCTAACACGTTTGAAATTGAATGTGATGCTTCTGGTATCGGTATTGGTGTTGTTCTTATGCAGGAAGGGAGACCCCTTGCATACTTTAGCGAAAAGCTAGGTGGGGCTGCCCTTAATTAGCCCACCTATGATAAAGAGTTGTATGCACTGGTGCGAGCTTTAGAAACATGGCAACACTATTTGTGGCCCAAAGATTTTGTGATTCATAAAGATCACGAATCCCTTAACTATTTGAAGGGGCAACATAAGCTCAACAGGAGACATGCACGTTGAGTTGAGTACATTGACACATTTCCATATGTCATTCGGTATAAACAAAGTAAGGAGAATGTGGTTGTTGATGCCCTTTCTTGCAGGTATGCCTTAATCTCTACTCTTGATGCTATGTTACTTGGCTTTGAAAACGTTAAGGAACTTTATCCTGTTGACCATGACTTTGTGGGGATCTATGGTTCTTGTGAAAAATCTGGTGAGGGTAAGTTTTATAGGAATGAGGGTTTCTTGTTTAGAGAGCATAGGTTGTGTATGCCTAATTGTTCTTTACGAGATTTGTTAGTTCGGGAATCTCGCTGAGGAGGGTCGATGGGACGTTTTGGAATTGTTAAGACTTTAGTTGTATTACAAGAACCCTTCATTTGGCCCCACATGAAAAGAGATGTGGAACGAATTTGTGGTAGATGTGTCACTTGTAGACAAGCTAAATCAAGGGTTCAGCCAAATGGTCTTTACACACCCCTACCTATTCCTAGTTCACCATGGATTGATATTTAAATGGATTTTTTGTTGGGATTCAATCTTTATGGTGGTAGACAAATTCGTTGGGTTTTGTGCCCTAAATAAAACTCATTTCAATATAATCGGATTTACTAATTTAGAAAGAACATAAATAGTTTTATGTTGCATGGTTCATATAATTTCTTTCATGATTATATTTAATGTATAAATTCTATTAACTCCAAGACATATATATTTGTTCATGATCATAGTGTCGTCAGCACAGTGGAATACAATCATGATTATATGTTCAAAAGTTTAATTCCCTGATTTTTCAGTTCACTGGATTTAAACTGGCTTGATAATAAGCGATAAGGTATACTTACACCTTGGATAAGTGTTATGTCCTTTCTAGGACATTAGCAAAGTTTACAAGTATCGGATGTATGGAGTATACATTGGAAGGGACCGATATTGAACTTTAGGTCTATAGATCTTAATCCTGATATGGTTAGGTTCAGCTCAGTTGTATTATTTATGTTCTTTGACTTATTCGTGGAAGCTAAATTTTGGTTATGGTGGATACTTACATCTTAGGAACATGGTGGTTCAATTGAATGGGAATGTTGAACATAGATATGGAATCTATAACTTCTACTGGTACTTAGAAGTGAAACGATAATTTCCTTCAAGCTTGGCCGAATAGAGATAAATGAGGGTCCGGGTATGGGTTTGAGTCTAGGTTCGTATCTAGATCCATGTCAAGGTCTGATGAGAACACTAAGGCTAAAGATACAAGTAAAGTTCCAGTTGGCCCGGTGACAAGGGCGCAAGCCAAGAGATTCAAAGAAGAACTCAACAACTTAGTCAACAGAATTTTAAAACAAGGAGACCGCAGTCAACACTGAAGGAGAGCCAAAATTTGTGTTTCTCCTCAAAGTGGACTCAATTTAGACCCAAGTTGAGCTTATCACGTTTTCCAAGGCAATTGGCAGCTTTCCTTTTCTAATTTTGTTTCCTTTATTTTGTCTTTGTTTTATTTGGAAAGTTGTCTTTCTTTTAGTTTCCTTTTTTCTTGGTTGAAAGTTGGCTATATAAAGCCTTGTAAACACTTTGAAAAATCAGAATATTTTGGAATAAAATTTTGAGATGATTTTCTTCTTGAGTTCTTGAGAGAACTATTCGAACTTATCAAGGAGTATTCCTTGTGGCGTTCAACCTTGCTCTGATACCAAATGATACGAACCACACCAACAGTTGTGATGAAACCCGACACCAAATATGGCAGACTCTAAGAAATCTCGAAATTTGGATGTGGAACCGCGACCCAATGCTTAGTTAAGCATGAACCTTGGTATGAAGGAAGACGCCACAAGCTCACACCTCTGCCTTTTTCCACTCATATTTTTCTTTAAGTTCTTTAAAAACTAACCAAACAGTACAAGAGAGGATTCAAGCAGCAATTCAATCATGTCAAAAGCTCCAGAAGAAAATACTAGTAATGAAACTACACCACCTACGGTTCCAAATTTACAACTTCAAGCTTTGATGGGGGAGATGAGGAGGATGATGCGAGAGGAGTGTGACCAAATACATGCAAGGTTAGATAGAGTAGAAGAGGGAACCCAACGGAGGCAACGGAGGAATAGGGTTCACAAAAGGGATGATAATGAAGTAGATGGGCAAGGGATAATTTCTGATGAAGAGTTTGATGCGATACCAGTAGGTAACCATAGGAGGTATGGTCGGGATAGGGAAGCTACGAACCAGGTAGATAATTATGTAGGAAATATAAAGATGAAAATTCCCTCTTTTCAAGGGAAGGGTGATCCTGAAGCGTACCTGGAGTGGGAGAAGAAGATGGAATTGGTGTTTGATTGTCACAACTATTCTGAAACGAAAAAGGTAAAACTTGCTGCGATTGAATTTACTGACTATGCTATTGTTTGGTGGGATCAGTTGTGCATGAACAGGAGGAGGAATGGAGAACGAGATATTAACTCTTGGGAGGCTATGAAGAGGGTAATGAGACGGCGTTTTGTACCATCTCACTATTATCGAGATTTGTACCTCAAGTTCCAAGGTCTTCACCAAGGCTACAAGAGTGTTGATGAGTATTACAAGGAGATGGAGATAGCTATGATTAGAGCCAATGTGGAAGAGGATCGGGAGGCAACAATGGCAAGGTTTTTGAATGGATTGAATTGAGAGATTGCTAATACCGTTGAACTACACCATTATGTGGAATTGGAAGATTTGGTGCACATGGCAATCAAAGTTGAAAGACAACTCAAGAAGGGTAGTTCGAGCTCAAAGCCAAGGCCAAGTCCACACAATCCAAATACAACACCTTGGAGGTCAAACTTCCCAAAGAAAGAGGATCAACCTAGTTCATCCTCTGCACCCAAAGCAGCGACCGCAACTACAACCCCTCAAGGAAAAGCAGCGCCTCTTTCATCTCGTTCTAGTGAGATAAAGTGTTTCAAATGTCAAGGGCGAGGACACATAGCTAGCCAATGTCCAAATAAGAGAGTTATGGTGATGCAGGAAAACGGTGAAGTAGATTCTGAAGATGAAGAAGAGCTTGCTGATATGCCACCATTGGAAGATGCATCTATAGAAGATGAAGAGTATAGGCCCGAATACGGTGACATGCTTGCACTAGTCACCAGACGAGCATTAAACTCGCAAGAAAAAGAAGAGGAAGAAGAGGTACAGCGTGAGAACATTTTTCATACTCGTTGTCATGTGAAAGACAAGGTATGTAGTGTGATCATTGATGGGGGTAGCTGTACTAATGTTGCTAGTTCATCCATGGTTGAGAAGCTAGGAATTCCAATGCTTAAACATCCACATCCATGGTTGAGAAGCTAGGAATTCCAATGCTTAAACATCCACATCCTTACAAGTTGCAATGGTTGAATGATAATGGTCAAGTGAGATTTACCAAACAAGTTTTGGTATCTTTCTGAATTGGCAAATATGAGGATGAGGTATTGTGCGATGTGGTCCGAATGCAAGCTAGACACCTTCTTCTAGGAAGGCCTTGGCAATTTGATCGGCGAGTCCAACATGATGGGTTCACCAACATGTACTCATTCATGTTCCGTCAACGAACAGTCACTCTAGCTCCTTTGACACCAATACAAGTCTATAAAGACCAAGTGAGATTAAAAAATTGAGTGATCAAAAGAATTTTAGTGATGAAAAGAAATTGAGTGATAAAAAGAACTTGAGTGAGAAAAAGAATGAGAAAAAAGAGAGCCAAAAAGAGAAAACAATTGAAGCAAGTGAGAGAGAAAAGAAAGAGAAGAGTTCTATCAATGAGAAAAAAATAGAGAGAAAACAAAATAATTTGTATGCAAAAAAAAGTGAGATTACACGAGCTTGGCGTACAAAACAACCAATGCTGTTTTTCGTTTACAAGGAGGCTCTTTTAAACACTAACCATTTGATTCGTCGCTGCCTAGTGTTGGTGTTTCTATTTTGCAGGAATTTGAGGATGTGTTTCCCGAGGAGGTACCACATGGTGTGCCACCTATTCGAGGAAGAGAACATCAAATTGATTTTATTACAGGTGCGTCAATCCCAAACCGCCCAACATATAGAACTAATTCTGATGAAACCAAAGAAATACAAAGGCAAGTTGAAGGATTGATGACAAAAGAGCATGTGAGAGAAAGCATGAGCCCTTGTGCGGTTACAGTAATTCTCGTTCCTAAGAAGGATGGAACATGGAGGATGTGTGTTGACTGTCGAGCCATCAACAACATAACGGTAAAATATCGACATCTTATTCCTCGTTTAGATGATATGTTAGATTAGTTGCATGGTTCTTGTGTGTTTTCTCAGATTGATCTTAAGAGTGGGTATCATCAAATACGTATGAAAGAAGGAGATGAGTGGAAAACTGCATTTAAAACTAAACATGGATTGTTTGAATGGTTAGTCATGCCTTTTGGACTAACTAATGCACCTAGCACTTTCATGTGATTAATGAATCATGTTTTGAGTGCTTTCATTGGAAAATATGTTGTTGTGTATTTTGATGATATTCTAATTTATAGTAAGAGTTTGCATGATCATGCTTCATATTTGCAATCATTTTTGGATGTGCTTCGAAAACTT
Source organism: Cannabis sativa (assembly GCF_029168945.1). Classification (NCBI taxonomy): domain Eukaryota; kingdom Viridiplantae; phylum Streptophyta; class Magnoliopsida; order Rosales; family Cannabaceae; genus Cannabis; species Cannabis sativa. Next base: position 30,560,257 of record NC_083604.1, read on the forward strand.
AAACTATATGCTAACCTTAGTAAATGCAATTTTTGCACCGATAAGATTGTTTTCCTAGGATTTGTTGTGAGTGCTACAGGTATTGAGGTTGATGAAGAAAAGATCAAAGCCATCCAAGAGTGGCCAAACCCCCTCAACCATAGGTCATGTTTGAATTTTTCATGGCCTTGCTAGTTTTAACAGGAGGTTTGTGAAGGATTTCAGCACCATCTCAGCATCGCTTACAAAAGTTATCAAAAAGAATGTTGCTTTTGAATGGGGTGAAGCACAAGAGGTGGCATTTCAACTACTTAAACACAAGCTTACTCACGCCCCAGTACTCACTTAACCTAATTTTTCTAACACATTTGAAATTGAATGTGATGCTTCTGGTATAGGTATTGGCGCTTTTCTTATGCAGGAAGGGAGACCCCTTCCATACTTTACTGAAAAGCTAGGTGGGGCTGTACTTAATTACCCCACCTATGATAAAGAGTTGTATGCCCTGGTGCAAGCTTTAGAAACATGGCAACACTATTTGTGGCCTAAAGAATTTGTGATTCACACAGATCATGAATCCCTTAAACATTTGAAGGGGCAACACAAGCTCAACAGGAGACATGCATAATGGGTTGAGTACATTGAAACATTTCCATATGTCATTCGGTATAAACAAGGTAAGGAGAATGTGGTTGCCGATGCCCCTTCTCGCAGGTATGCCTGAATCTCTACTCTTGATGCTAAATTACTTGGTTTTGAACATATTAAGGAACTTTATCCTGATGACCATGATTTTGGGGAGATTTATGGTGCATGTGAAAAATCTGGTGAAGGTAAGTTTTATAGGCATGAGGGTTTCTTGTTTAGGGAGCATAGGTTGTGTGTGCCTAATTGTTCTTTACGAGATTTGTTAGTTCGGGAATCCCATGGAGGAGGGCTTATGGGACATTTTGGAGTTGCTAAAACCTTAGTTATATTACAAGAACACTTCTTTTGGCCCCACATGAAAACAGATGTTGAGCAAATTTGTGGTAGATGTGTAACTTGTAAGCAAGCTAAATCGAGGGTTCAGCCAAATGGTCTTTACACACCCCTACCTATTCCTAGTTCTCCATGGGTTGATATCTCAATGGATTTTGTGTTGGGTTTACCTAGGAGTAAACGTGGGAGAGACTCGATTTTTGTGGTGGTAGACAGATTTTCTAAGATGGCTCATTTCATCCCATGTCATAAAACTGATGATGCTTCTAATGTTGCAGATTTGTTTTTCAGGGAGATTGTGAGATTACTTGGTATGCCTAGAGCCATTGTATCCGATAGGGATGCTAAGTTCCTAAGTTACGTTTGGAAAACATTGTGGGGAAAACTTGGGACAAAACTTTTGTTTTCTACTACTTATCATCCTCAAACCGATGGTCAAACAGAAGTAGTTAATAGAACTTTATCCACTTTATTGAGGGCTATCATAAGTAAAAATATTAATACTTGGGAGGATTGTTTACCACATGTTGAATTTGCGTATAATCGTTCTCTGCATTCTGCTACTAAATTTTCACCATTTGAAATTATTTATGGTTTTAATCCTTTAACTCCTTTAGATCTATCACCTTTACCTGTTTCTGAGCATTTGAATTTAGATGGCAAAAACAAAGCAGAATTTGTGAAGCAAATCCACGAGAGGGCACGACTCAACATAGAAAGAAGGACCGAGCAATACATAAAGCAAGCTAACAAGGGTCGTCACAAGCAGGTTTTTGAGCCCGGTGATTGGGTCTGGTTACACATGAGGAAAGAACGATTCCCATCCCAAAGACGTTCCAAATTTCTACCTCGAGGAGATGGTCCATTTCAAGTGCTTGAAAGGATCAATGACAATGCCTACCGACTCGATTTACCTGGCGAATATAATGTTAGTGCTACTTTTAATGTTTCTGATTTGAGCCCTTTTGATTGAAGTGAAGATTTGAGGACAAATCCTTTTCAAGAGGGGGGGAATGATGACCACACTAAGGCTAAAGATACAAGTAAAGTTCGAGTTGGCCCGGTGACAAGGGCGCAAGCCAAGAGATTCAAAGAAAAACTCAACAACTTAGTCAACAGAATTTTAAAACAAGAGGAGACCGCAGCCAACACTGAAGGAGAGCAAAAATTTGTGTTTCTCATCAAAGTGGACTCAATTTAGACCCAAGTTGAGCTTATCACGTTTTCCAAGGAAATTGGCATCTTTCCTTTTCTAATTTTATTTCCTTTATTTTGTCTTTGTTTTATTTGGAAAGTTGTCTTTCTTTTAGTTTCCTTTTTTCTTGGTTGTAAGTTGGCTATATAAAGCCTTGTAAACACTTTGAAAAATCAGAATATTTTGGAATAAAATTTTGAGAGGTTTTTCTTCTTGAGTTCTTGAGAGAACTATTCGAACTTATAAAGGAGTATTCCTTGTGGCGTTCAACCTAGATCCAAATATAGTTGGGGGACCCAGAGCTGGGAATCGGGCCCACGAACTAGGACCGGAACTCGGGCCTCAGATCTTGGATCGGGATCCGCGACTCGACCCTAGACCCAAACCTAGACTTAGGACCCACCTCGGGACCTGGGATTCGTAACTCGATGCTTGGACTCGACCCGTAGTCGGTGTCTAGATCTAAGACTTAGACCAGAACCAAAACCCAAACTCGAACTCAAACTAAGACCCGGACACATACAAAGACCCAGGCCCACACACAGGAACCAAAACCGAAACTTGAACTGGAACTAGACTGGGATCTTGGAACGGTACTGGGACCTAAACCTGAACCCGAACTCAAAACCAGACCCAGCCTCGGACCCTAACTGAGACCAAAACTCAGACCTGAACCTCGCCCCAAACCCAAATCAGGACCCGAACCTAGACTCGAACAAAAACTCAACCCGAAGCCGTACCCAGGAATAGGACCAGGACCTGGACTTGGACCTAGAGCCAAAACTGTAACCGGACCTGGACCCGGACTCGAACATAGACCCACCCCGGGATTAGGTCCAAAACCTTAACCTGAACCTAAACCGGGACTCGGGACCAAAAGCCAGACCTGAACTCAGACTCGAACATTGAACAAGACTCGGGACCCAGAACTGGGATTGAGACCTAAAACTGGACCCCAGTCTCGGTCCCACACCTAGACTCATACCCAGAGCGGGACCTTGGGCATGAATTGAAACTCGACTGGGACCCGTGATTAGGATCCAGATCTTGTCCCAGGATCCGAGAACCGGGGCTTGGACAAGACCCATAGTCGATGTCCTGATCAAGGACTCTGACAAAGACTCAAAGCTGGACCAACACCTGGACCCAAACCTTGGACCCGAAACAAAAACTTGAATCAGAATGTGACCATGACCCTGGAACAGGACCGGGACTGTGACCAATACCTAGACCTAGGCGGGGACCCGCATTACACCAGAACCCAACCGCAGAACTCGGCCTCGAACCCAGTCCCAAACCCAGTCCCGGAACCAGACTAGGACTGAGACTTGAGCCCAAAATTGGGACTCGATCCCAGATCAAACAAAGCCCCTGACCTAAATTGGGATTCGGACCTAGACATGGACACGAACCCAGACCCAGACCCGAATACCGAACCAGACCCAGACCGGGATCAAAACACTTGACCTGGACCTGGACCAAGACGTAGACCCAGACACGAACCTGGGACCCAGACCCAGGAATCGAACTTGGACCCAAACTAGGATCCGAAAAACCCGTACCCAAACTCGGAGGAAGACTCATTACCCGACCCCAACCTAGACCCATGCCCAGACCCAGAACCAAACCTAGACCCGGAATCATAATTGGAACTATGACTAGGACCCAAAGTTGAGACCAGAATTGAACCCAAACCATAACCCAAACTCAGACCAAACCAGAACCTGGACCGAGACCTTGACTAGGACTGGGACCTGAACCTTGACCGAGACCTGGACCGGGACCTAGACCTGACCAGGTCCTAAACCCTTGCCGGGACCTGAGACCCGCAACCCAAACCAGGATCAAGACCCCAACAAGGACCCAAACCTGAACCCGGACCAAGACTGGGATCGAGACCTGGACCCGAACTCAGACTGAGACCTAGAATAAAACCAAGACTCGGGACCCGAACCCGAACTTTGACCTAGACCAGGACCTAGGAACCGGACTTTGATGGGGGACCTAGACTAGGGACCTATATCCCGGAACCCAGACCCTGATCTAAATTTGGGACTCATACTTGAACCAGGAGCTGACCTGGACCCATAAATCTGAAGTTCGACCCAAACCCAGACCCAAAACCTACCCCCGACCCAAACTAGGACAGGAACCTAGACACGAACCCATATCAGGACAAAACTCAAACCAGGAACAGAACCCAAAATCGATCCCGAACCTGGGACCCAACCCAAACATAGACCTGCACCCGGACCCGAACTCGAACCCAGACTGGGATCGGATCCCAGGACGTAGACCTAGAACTAAACCTAGACTCAGATCGAGATCGAAACTTGGGACTCAGACTCGAACTTAGAACTAGACCCAGGGCCCTAAAAATAACTCAGAGCCCGATTTTGACCTAGACCGAGATCTAGACCCGAACCCAAACTCAGACCAGGACTCGAACCTTGACCCAAACTCAAATCTCAACCCAAACTCGAACCCAAACTCAAACTCGGAATTACAACTAGAACTGAACTGAACTAGGACTAGGACCAGGACCAGGACCAGGACCAAGACCCACACTCGAACACAAACCCAAATAAAAAACAAGACCGAGATCCAAACTCGAACTGCAACTAGGATCCAAACTCGAACCGCGATTAGGACCCAAACCCGAACTTACACCGGGACACAAACCTAGACTAGAATCGCGACCTGGAACCAGAATCGGGATAGGGACCTGGGCAGTAGAATTAGGACTGGGACTCAAGACTTGACCCAAGACCCGGACTTGAACCTAGGACCCAGCTCCTGACCCGGCACCAAAAATGGAACCAGACCAGCACGCGAGATCGGGGTCCGGATCAGGACCCGAGGCGTGGATCGAATCCGTAGTCGGTGTCTGGATCTGGGACCCAGCCCCAAACCCTAACCCAGACCAAGATGCAAACCCAGACCCGGACCTCAACTCTTTCTCAAACCCAAACCTTGATCCAAAGCCATACCCTGTGACCTGAAATTGGAGCAAAAATTAGAAGTAGACTCAAACCTAGGAAGGGGACCGGAACCAGGACTTCGACCTGGACCTAGACCTGAAACTGTAACCGGACCAGGACCCAGTTTCCCACCCAGACCTACATCTGAATTGGGACCCGGACCTGAATCCTAATCATGACCTAGACTCGGTTCTAAACCTTGACCAAAACATGGATCCAGACTCAGGACACAGAATTGGGGCCGAGACCTAGAAGTGCACCCTAGTGACGGTCCCGAACCCAAACTTAGACATGGGACCCAAGACCTGAACTAGAACCAGATCGAGACACGTGATAGGGATCTAGATTTGGGACTCAAACCAGGACCCGAACCCAGACTAGGACAAAAACTCGGACCCTAACCCAGACCCGAGACTTAAAACTGGAACCTGAACAAGAACTTCCAGACGAGGATGTTGGATTTTATGCCCTAAATAAAACTCATTTCAATATAATTAGATTTACTTATTAATATAGATCAGAAATAACATTTAATGTTGCATGGTTCACATGATTTATTTCATGATTATATATACATAATGTATAAATTCATCTGAAACCCTTTTCACATACTTGATCCTGTTTATTGTGCCGTCAACACATTGGAAAGTAAACATGACTATGTGAATAAAGTTTCCTAGATTTATCAGACGTAGGGTTTTACTGATATGACAATCTACAACAGAGTTTACTTGCATTTGGAGAAATGCTATGTTCTTTCCAGAGCATTGGTTAAAGTAAAGCTCAGGTTGGATGCATGGAGTATGCATCGGAAGGGACCGATATTGAACTTTGACTTAGATTTATTAAACTTACCATAATATCTATTCAAGTCAATATCGCCTAGTTGATCCTAGATCAAATGTTCTTAATCCTGTTATGATTAGGCTCAATCTTGAAAGGCTATTCGTGTTCTTTGATTTGTTAGTTAAGCCTACTTTTAGGTCAGGGTGATACGTACATTTTGGGAACACGGTAGTGCAATTGAGTGGGAGCGCTAGCATAAATAAGGAATCTATAGCTTCTATCTGGCGAATAGTAAGCAAAGGATGATCTCCTTCGAGCTTGACCAAACGAACATAAATGGTGGGGTACTCATTTCACATAAGCTGAAATATCATTTATACGGGGTCAAGTGTTTTAAGGAATAAATACATTGTAGGGTGTAACGGTAATTTAATCCCTTTACAGTGTAGATCATTCATATAGAGGATCATTGATCAAATTAGGATTATAACAATGGATAACTAATGATGCGTCTATATGGTGGAACATATAGAGCATTCTATATACTGAGAGTGCAATTCTAGTTCTATGCGTGGATTCAACGAAGAATTAATAAGTTAGTGAATTTTAGTGTTAAATTCTTGATCTACTTATTGGAAGCTCGGTTATATAGACCCATGGTCCCCGCACTAGTTGAGATAATATTTCTTGTAAGACTCATATAATTGGTTTCGATTAATCAATTATAATTCTCAATTTAGACTATGTCTATTTGTGAAATTTTCACTAAGTAAGGGCGAAATTGTAAAGAAAGAGTTTTAGGGGCATATTTGTTAATTATGATACTTTGTATGGTTCAATTAATAAATATGATAAATGACAATATTATTTAATAATTATTTATAGTTATTAAATAGTTAGAATTGGCATTTAAATGGTTGAATTAGAAAATTGGCGTTTTTGAGAAAATCCATGTAAGGCCCATTACTGTACATGGCCGACCACTTGGTTTGAATTTTTAAACTGATATTTTCATTATTTTAATGTTAAATAATTCAAACCTAACCCTAGTGGAATGCTATAAATAGATAGTGAAGGCTTCAGGAAAATTACACTTAAATTTTCTATTTTTCCTTCAGAGAAAAACCTGAACCTTCTCTCTCCCTATCTTTGGCCGAACCCACTCTCTCTCTCTTCCTCATTGAAATTTCGAAATTCTTAGTGTATGAGTAGTGCCCACACACAGCAAGTGATACCTCAACCATAGTGAGGAAGATCATGAAGAAAGACTTTCAGCAAGAAGGAGTTTCAACATCAAAGATTCAGAGAAAGAGATCCAGGTTCAGATATTGATAATGCTTTGCTACAGAAAGGATCAAGGGCTAGATATCTAAACGGAAGGAGTCATATTATTCCGCTGCACCCAATGTATGGTTTCTTAAACTTTATATGTGTTTAATTTATCGTTTTAGAAAGTTCTTATTTAGGATGTTAATAAACATACTTGTGAGTAGATCTAAGATCCTGGTAAAATAATTCCAACAACTGGCCTCACAGGCATGGTAATTGATTTACTTGCAAGAAATTTGGACTTTAAAATGATTGTTTGATGTTTTTTGGATGGTATCATATTGTATTGAGTGTTATTTGATGATTGATTGATGTTTGTAAATTTTTCGTGAAAAATAATTGAATATCTGTTTCTGGAATTATTTTTATTGGATAGTATGGAAAAAATTAAGCAAGTTACTCTTTTACAGAACTCAATTTCGATTTAACTTTGAATTAGTTATGATTTTTTGAAGTTTCGGAAAAATCGGGTTGTGTCGCTGCACCACGTGCGCGCGCGGAGAGGCTGCAAGCAGCCCCCTGCGCCTACGTTTCACGCCCACGCAGCCCCAAGTGCGCCCATGGACAGTATGCTTGTCATACTGTCCGTACAGCTCACAATTTTTTCGTTTTTCTTCGTTTTTTCATGCTTTTTCATGGAATTAACTTCCGATTTTTTGTGTAGTTCTGTATTTATACTATTACTATTCCTAATTCAATTCTAATTATCATTATGAATTAATTTAATATTTTTTAAATTTAATTCAAGATATTAGTGTAATTTGAATTTAAAAATAGTTAGTATCTATCTTTTTTTGCTTAATAATCTATCTTATTTTTTAAATTTGATTATATCTTATCTTATTTTTAAATTTAAGGTCAGATTTTAAATATTTTAAATTAAATCTTTTTTTAAATAATTTGACCTTATTTAAATTTAAAATAAGATAACTATAATCATGTAATTTTTAAAAGGTGTAAAATATTTTGCTAACTTTTAAATTTTGTTATTTTATTTATTTAAATTACATTTAAAATCTGAAAAAGATATTCATTTATCTTTTTTAAATATTTTATTTAATTTTTATTTATAAAATAACATTTAATTTTTAAAAGCAGTTAGCAAATTTTGAAATGATATTTAGGTTGGTTGAAAACTAATTTTTCAAAATTGTAGGTTTAATTTTAAATTTAATTTTTGAAATTTCTTTTATTTTATTTTAAATTTTCGAAAATAAATATTTTATTTATTTAATTAATTATTTCGAAATTATTTATTTATTTAAAATTAAATAAATCCTACATCCAACTATCCAGCTAACCTTGTTGCAAGAGTATGTGTTTTAGCTTGTTTGTAAGTGTTCAAAACCTATTATTACTTGATTGCAAATAGCCACGGTTACTTTTTGTCAGATCTAATGATCTGATGGCTCCCTTGGTCAAGTAAATAATTTGTAACAGGTATTGCCTTGACTCTCGCCTAAACGGGACAACGCTGAATTCCAATCTTGATCGAATAAAAGGTTGCTAGAATGGTTATCATTTTAGATGAGCTGACAACTCTATTCAATGGATGATGCTTTGACTCTCGCCTAAATGGGACACTGTATCAGTTTGTTGAAAAACCTTGGAAATTATTTAGGATTGTAAGTTTTAGTATTTTCACTTGTCATTCCTACTTGCTATATGTTTATAATTTCTGAATTGTGTATGAATTTATATTGAACCATGTTATTTTCTGTTATTAAGTTGTAGTTTAATTTCGAATCTTCATTGTTGGTCTAACTTGGCTTGTTTATCTAATGAGATAAATCCCTAGTGGATTTTCACCATTAGACATACATAATAGTGTTAGATCTCGAAAGATAATTCTTGTATATGCGGCATCTAGCTGTTCATCAATTGATAACACCTTAGACTAGTATTTTTACGATATGAAACAAGAAGATTGTATAAATAAGATTACTTTGACATTCACTAATCGAAGCATCGTTGGATTCTTATTTATAAACGAAATTATCCTAATTCCTCTTAGCTTATTCATTTCGAATTAGCTTCAAAACATATCATTGGATGAATGGTCTATAAATCATTTCATGGCATTCTATATTTTCTCTTAAGAAATTAAATGACGCATATGATTATAATCCCGAAATTCTATTCCCAATTGACATAAATCCTCAATCTTAGAAATCTCCTACTTGTATGGGCAAATCCGACTTAGAGTTTGCATTAGTAGTGGTGGTCCAAGTTAGAATTACTCATTATATTTGGTATAAATTTAAGTCTTTGACTTTAATTTTAGATTCCAAATAGAAATTTTCTTATATTTCTAATTCCAGAATACAATACAGTTACACTTTCTCAAGTATTTAATATCCATCTTCTATTAATGGATTAAAACTGTATGGAATATGAGTTAGGTATTCTGTGACCAGGATCCACTTGCAGTATTCTAAGAACTCTTTGATGTAACTAAACCTATTTCATCAAAAGACACTACCATTTTTTTAATATATGACATTTGTATCTTGTTCATAGTAGATTTGACAAGATCAATCTCTGCAAAGAGTTAATATGCCTATATCCACTGAGAGTAGTTCATCTCATTCGCAGATGGATGTACATTCAGGGGTGGATATGAGTTTTTCGTTGTATTCTTAAAACGATAACTCTAGATTATACCTTTTAGCAAGAAATTTGAAATGTTTGAAAAATTTCATTAATTTCTAGCAATGGTTAAAACCATTAAGGTAAGTGGTTATAGATCTTGCGAACTGATAGGGGTGGAGAAATAGTTAGTAGATATGCAGTTCAAAGATCATTAAATTGATTTTTGAATTATATCCAAACTTACCTCCCCAAAAATTTCAAGTTGCATATTGATGATTAGTTACTAGTCATTGCCTAAACCCTTCTGTGGTAATACAATTTCAGAATGATGTAATGGTTGTATACTTAATGTAAATCATTACTAGATTCATGGATGACCTAATCAAAATCTTAAGAAAAGCTAGAACCGTTAACAATGGTTTGTTAGCTATTCTAAGTGATTAGGGGTGGACCATCCCATAGTCAATAGATAAGAAAGTGTTTGTTTAAACAAATACTACTTTTCTAAGAAAATGACTAAGTCTGAAATTAAAGTAGCAAATAAAGGAGATATTTAATTCTTGATTACAAAAGTGTTCTATCATCTTATTTGACATATGATGATCCCACTGCCTCTGTTGTCTTCTCACAACCAAAGAGGTTAATACCATTTAGTTTTCTTAGACATAATTCACGGTACCTTGTCGTAGTGGGAGAGTTTCTAGGAACTCACCTTCGTATGACTTGGGAGACACTAGTGATTAAAATCCATTGTGAGTTTAAACAAGTAATAGATTGTCAAGATAAGAAACTAAGAAGAAAGCCAAAAGAACTATGTTTTAATCCAGTCACATGGAATAACCTAAAGTTTTCTATTACAAGGACATAAAAGGAAATTTTCGTTTATAAGTCCATTCAATGGACTTAACAAAACTTCCTGTTCCTAGTATTACAGGTTTGAGTTTATCTAAACCTATGACTTGTGGTATACCTGGTAATTACTTACTCTAATGCAAGCAGTTTACTTTAGTAAGATGCTGAAGCATTTTCTTTCTTATGGCAATCTATAGAAGCTTCACAACTTCTTAGACATAGATTTTATTTATCTAAGGAAAAGTCTCAACTATTCCATAAAAGATAAAAGACATGAAAGAATTTCTTAAATCAACAGTGAGAGGTCTTAGATATGCTTTTGTATGCCTTAGACCAGACACCTGCTGTTGAGTGGGAGTAATGAGTAGGTATCAGATTAATCCAGGAGAAGAACATTGGAAGACAATCAAGTAAATCTTAAGATTAAGAAGAGGAACTATATGTTAGTCTATAAGGGTGTGTTTAAAACTCTTAGACTACACCATATCAGATTTCAAAATTTACCTTTGTGCTAGTAAATCTTTCTGATAAGATGGTGGTTACTCTGGGGGTGGAATAGTGATTTTGGAGAAGTGCAAAAACCTATCTGAAGTCTCTAGGTCTACGAGGAAGGGACTGAATGTTAAAGTTACAGGAAAGGTACTTATTCAGTCTAAGGAAAGTTCTATACATTTTTGGCACCATTCCAAATTGCTTAAACTACTAGTGTTAATTTCCTGATTAACCAAAAGTAGTTGCCAAAGGTATAAGAATCCAGTATCCCAAGAGAGTCGACATATAGAGAGGAATTTTACATTATCAATGATTTTGTGGTTAAAGGAAGAGTAATGGTGGAGAAAAGGTTGTGTTTAATTCAACCTTTCAGATCCTATTACGAGGAGTTTACTACTACTACACTTGATTTGTATATCGAGGTGTTGAGATTATTTGAAACGCACTTTTTGTTTTATATTAGTGCAAGTGGGAGTTTGTTGGGTTTTATGCCCTAAATAAAACTCATTTCAATATAATTAGATTTACTTATTAATATAGATCAGAAATAACATTTAATGTTGCATGGTTCACATGATTTATTTCATGATTATATATACAAAATGTATAAATTCATCTGAAACCCTTTTCACATACTTGATCCTGTTTATTGTGCCGTCAACACATTGGAAAGTAAACATGACTATGTGAATAAAGTTTCCAAGATTTATCAGACATAGTGTTTTACTGATATGATAATCTACAACAGAGTTTACTTGCATTTGGAGAATTGCCATGTTCTTTCCAGAGCATTGGTTAAAGTAAAGCTCAGGTTGGATGCATGGAGTATGCATCGGAAGGGACCGATATTGAACTTTGACTTAGATTTATTAAACTTACCGTAATATCTATTCAAATAAATATCGCCTAGTTGATCCTAGATCAAATGTTCTTAATCCTGTTATGATTAGGCTCAATCTTGAAAGGCTATTCGTGTTCTTTGATTTGTTAGTTAATCCTATTTTTAGGTCAGGGTGATACGTACATTTTGGGAACACGGTAGTGCAATTGAGTGGGAGCGTTAGCATAAACAAGGAATCTATAGCTTCTATCTGGCGAATAGTAAGCAAAGGATGATCTCCTTCGAGCTTGACCAAATGAACATAAATGGTGGAGTACTCATTTCATATAAGCTGAAATATCATTTATACGTGGTCAAGTGTTTTAAGGAATAAATACATTGTAGGGTGTAACGGTAATTTAATCCCTTTATAGTGTAGATCATTCATATAGAGGATCATTGATCAAATTAGGATTATAACAATGGATAACTAATGATGCGTCTATATAGTGGAACATATAGAGCATTCTATGTACTGAGAGTGCAATTCTGAGTTCTATGCGTGGATTCAACGAAGAATTAATAAGTTAGTGAACTTTAGTGCTAAATTCTTGATCTACTTATTGGAAGCTCGGTTATATAGACCCATGGTCCCCGCACTAGTTGAGATAAAATTGCTTGTAAGACTCATATAATTGGTTTTGATTAATCAATTATAATTCTCAATTTAGACTATGTCTATTTGTGAAATTTTCACTAAGTAAGGGCGAAATTGTAAAGAAAGAGTTTTAGGGGCATATTTGTTAATTATGATACTTTGTATGGTTCAATTAATAAATATGATAAATGACAATATTATTTAATAATTATTTATAGTTATTAAATAGTTAGAATTGGCATTTAAATGGTTGAATTAGAAAATTGGCGTTTTTTAGAAAATCAGATGCAGAATTGAGAAAACTGCAAAATCCATGTAAGACCCATTACTGTACATGGCCGGCCACTTGGTTTGAATTTTTAAACTGATATTTTCATTATTTTAATGCCAAATAATTCAAACCTAACCCTAGTGGAATGCTATAAATAGATTGTGAAGGCTTCAGGAAAATTACACTTTAATTTTCTATTTTTCCTTCAGAGAAAAACCTGAACCTTCTCTCTCCCTATCTTTGGCCGAACCCACTCTCTCTCTCTTCCTCATTGAAATTTCGAAATTCTTAGTGTATGAATAGTGTCCACACAGAGCAAGTGATACCTCAACCATAGTGAGGAAGATCGTGAAGAAAGACTTTCAGCAAGAAGGAGTTTCAGCATCAAAGATTCAGAGAAAGAGATCCAGGTTCAGATATTGACAATGCTCTGCTACAGAAAGGAATCAAGGGCTAGATATCTGAACGGAAGAAGTCATATTATTCCGCTGCACCCAATGTAAAGTTTCTTAAACTTTATATGTGTTTAATTTATCGTTGTAGAAAGTTCTTATTTATGATGTTAATAAACATACTTGTGAGTAGATCTAAGATCCTGGTAAAATAATTCCAACAGACGATACTCGAACAAGACTAGGACTGTGATCAGGACCCAAACCTAGACCTTGAACCAAACTCGGACCTAGCCCCAGACCCAAATCGAGACCGGAACTCTGGCCCATGCACGGTCATATACACGGACCTAGACCTAGGACCTGATCTAAGACTCAGACGCGGACCTAGATAGGGATCCAAATACGAACCTGGACTCAAACCCAGACTCGGACCCACATCGGGATCAAAACTCGCGACCTAGATCTGGACCGAGACCCTGACCCAACCCAAACTTGGACCCACACCTGGGATTCGAACTCAAACCTGGACCCGAACGCAGACCCAGACCAGGATCCGAACTTGGACCCAAACCCGGACCCAGACTCGGACCAGGCATTCGACCAAAACCCAGACTTGGACCATAACCCGAACCCAGACACTGAATCGAAATCAAAATTGGGAGTAGGACCCGAACCCGAACATGGACCCAAATCAGGACCTAGGACCCGGACCTAGATTGGGGACTTAGACATGGGCCTCAGAACCCAGACCCAGATCGGAACTCGAAACTCGAGACTCGGACCCGAACGTGGACCTAGAGTCAAACCCAAATCTGGACCCAAACCAGATCGGCTCCCGAACCCGAACTCGGACCAAGACTTGAACCCCGACTAGGTCCTGGACTCAGATCGAGACCTAGGACTCGGACTTGGATGGGGAACTTGGACCCGGGACACGGGCATGAGAGCTAGGATTGAGACCCACGACCCGACCCCACACCCGGACCCTGACCTAGGACCCAGACCGAGACTTGGGACATGAAGTGGAACTAGATAGGGACCCGAGACCGTGACCCAAATCTGGACTCGGGGCATGGACCTAACCCGTAGTCAGTGTTTGGATCTGGGGCTCATACCCAAACTCAAACCCAGACCCGGACTCGGACCAAGACCCAGACCCGTACCCAAAACCTGGGTTCGAGTCCAAGTCTAGGTTTGAGTCCAAGAACCGGAATCTGACTAGGACCCAGACCCAGATCTGGACCGGGACGCGGACCCGAATCAAAACTCAGATAACTACTTGGGACACAAACCAAAACTCAGACACGGACTTAGACCCAGTCCCAAACTCAAGACCCGGACCGAGATTGCTGACTAAGACCTGGACCCAGGAGCCCGACAAAGATTGTTGGCCCAAACTCAAAATTAGAACAAGAATCGGGACCCAACTGGGACTGGAATCCAAGACTTGACCTCGGTCTCCGTCCTAGACCCAGACCCGGACACGAACACAGACCAGGATCTAGGATCCGAATTGAAATGAGAGCGGGACCCAAGATTGGGATATAGATCATGACTCACGACCGGGGCCTGGACCAAACCCGTAGTCGGTGTCTAAATCTTGGAATCGTACCAAGACCCAAACCTGGAGCAATTTCTAGACTAGGACCCAACCCCAGACTCGGACTCGTGACCTGAAATTGGAACAAGAACCGGAATGAAGACCTTGGAACAGGAATTGGAGGTTGGCCCAAAAACGGATCTAGATGCAGAACCGAACACAGACCCGAACCCCAACTGGGATCGATAGCTGGACCAATACTTGCGTTAGGACCTGCGACCAAGAACCCAGAACCCAGGACCCATAACTTGAGACCTTGACCAGAACCCAGACCCATACAAGAACCCAGACCCAGATCCAGACCAAGACCCGGACCCTAAAACGGACTGAAATCGGGACCCAGACCCAGACCCAAACCCAAACCCGGACTCGTTCATGAACTCGGGCAGGAACCGAAGACTTGGACCAGGACCGAGATCAGGACTGGGACCCAGACCAGGACAACGACCGAGACCTGAACATGGACTGGGGCTAGGACCCAGACTGGGACTGGGACTAGGACTGGGACCCAGGACCGAGACTGGAATATGTGACCCAATACTCGGAACTGAGACCTGTGAACCGAATTGTGACTCAGACCCAGACAACGCCAAGACCCGAGAGAAGGACAAGTACCAAACAAGGACTGGGACCTGCACTCGGACTGGAATGATAACCAAGACTGGGACCTAGGACCCTGACCTTAATCGGGGACCTTGACCCATGACTTAGGACCCAAGACCCAAACCTAGACCCAAACCTGGACCTGAGACCCGAACTAGGACCCAGACTAAGGACCTATACCTTGACTTGGACGAGGATCTAGATTTGGACCTCGGACCCAGGACCCCAGACACGAGGCTTGGACCCAACCCATAGTCGGTGTCTAAATCTAGGAATCGGACCTCGACTTGGACCCAGACCTGGACTAGAACTCGAACCTGAACCAAAACTCGAACTAGACTCGACATGTGCTTGGTATTTAGATTTGGGACCAAGACTCGGTTTTGAACCCAATCACGAACCTAGAGCCAGACCAGGACTTTGACCCAGACCAACACGGTGGTAGTAAATCACGTATTTGGAGAATACGAGGCTCGGGGAGAAAAGATGATAGCATATTTGAGCAGAATACACGATTTGCTCGCACAGTTCAGAAGCTACGCTCTCAGACAAATTCCAAGGGAAGAAAACACGACTGCTGACGCATTAGCTCGGCTTGCGAGTAGTAATGTAACTTATAGAGAGAATTTGGTTCCTATCCAGTTCCTCGAAGAAGCTAGCATCTCTGGCACGGAAGAGATTGAAATGATTGATATTTCCCCAAACTTGATGACGCCAATAGAACCCTACCTCAACACTGGGGAACTCCCGGATAATCGAAATGAATCTTGAAAGATGAGAAGGAAGGCTACACGGTACATCATAGTAGAGGGAATTATGTACAGACGAGGATTCTCCATGCCATTGTTTAGATGTGTTACCCAAGAAGAAGCTGCACGAATTTGGTCTGAAGTGCACGATGGATTTTGTGGAAACCACACCGCCGGGCAGAGTTTATCTAAGAAAATTCTAAGGTAAGGTTATTTGTAGTCGAAAATGATCGAAGATTCAAAGATACCTCGAGCCATGCCCAACGAGTTAACTTAGATGCAAAGTCCTTGGCCTTTTTCCATTTGGGAAATTGAACTGATCGTAGACCCGTACCCCAAACTTGGGTCCGAGTCCGAGTCTGGATTTGAGTCTAGGAACTGGAATCTGACTAGGACCTAGACCCAGGCCCGGACTAGGACACGACCCGACACGGACTTGGACCCAAACCCGGACAAAGGACCCAGACCGGGATAGGAGACTCAGACCTAGAATTAGGAACAAGACCTAGATTGGGGACCCAAACTCAAAATTAGAGCCAGAATCGGGACCAAGGACTAGGACTGGGACCCGAGACCTGACCCCGATCTCGATCCCAGACCCAAACCCCGACACGGACACGGAACGGGATGCAGGATTTGAATCGAAACGAGACTGGGACAAAAGATTGGGATCGACTTGGACCCAACCCGTAGTCGGTGTGTAGATCTTGCAATCGTACCAAGACCCGAACCTGGAACAATTTCTAGACTAGGACAAAAACAAAAACTCGGACCCGAGACAAAAATTGGAACAAGAACCGAAATCAGGACCTTGGAATAGGAATTGGACCTGGAACCAAAACTGGATCTAGACGCGAAACCGAACACGGACCCAAACCCAGACCGTGATCGAAACTCGAACCCTGACCCGAACCCGGACCCAGACTTGTGCCAGTACCTGCGTCCCAGGACCCCTGACCCGGAACCTTGACCTGAACCAAAACTCGTACCAGAACCCGGACCTAAACGTAGACCCAGACACGGACCAAGACCCAAACCTAGACACGGACTGAAAACTAAGACCCAGACCCAAACCCACACCCACACCCACACCCAGACAGATACTCGAATTCGAACTCGGACCTAGATTAGGACTGGGACCCAGACCCAGACTAGGACCGAGGCTTGAAGCTGGACTAGGACTAGAACTCGGACTGGGACTAGGACCGAGACCCGGGACCCGATACTGAGACATAGGACCTGAGAACCTAACCGTGACCCAGACCCAGACTAGGCCAAGACGCGAGACAAGGACCAGTACCGAACACGCACTGAGACCTGCACTCGGACTTGGACCCTAACCCGGACACAGTCGTGTACCCAGACCGGGACCGAGACTCGGACCCAAACCTAGACCTAGGACTCGATCCCAGACCCAGACTCGGACCTAGATAGGGATTTGGATATGAACCTGGACTCGAACACAGACCCAGACCCAGACCGGGATCGAAACTCGGGACCTAGATCAAGACCGATACTGTGACCCAAACCCAGACCTGGACCCGCACCTGGGACCCAAACTCAGACCTAGACCCGAACCCAGACCCAAATTGGGATCTGGACCTAAATCTAGACTCAAACAAAGACTCGGACCAGGACTCAAACCCCGACCTAGACTCAGACCCAAACCCGAACCCAGACACTAAATCGAAATCAAAGCTAGGACTAGGACCCAAACCCGAACATGGACCCAGACCGAGACCTAGGACTCAGACGTTGACCTTGGCATTGGAACCCCAACCTAGATCAGAACTCAGGACTCGGACCCATACCTGGAGCTAGACTCAAACCGAGATCTGGACCCAAGCCAAGATCGGAACTCTGACCCAGACTCGGACCAGGACGTGAACCCCGATCTGGTCCTGGACTCAGACCGGGACGTAGGACTCGAACCTGGATTGGGGACTTGGACCTAGGACACGGGCATTAGAACTGGGACTGAGACCCAGAATCCGACCCCAAAGCCAGACCTGGACCTGGGACCCAAAGTGGAACTAGACTGGGACTCGAGACCGTGATCCACATCTATACTTGGGGCTTGGACCTGACCTGTAGTAAGTGTTTGGATCTAGGACCCATACCTGGACTCAAACCCAAACCCAGACTCGGACCCAGACCCAGACCCGTACCCCAAACTTGGGTCTGAGTCCGAGTCTCTGTTTGAGTTTGAGAACTGGAATCTGACTACGACCCAGACCCAAACCTGGATTGGGACGCGGACTTACATCAAAACTCAGATCGAGACTCGGGACACGAACGCGAACGGAGACAGAGACTTGGACCTTGACCTAGACCAGGATTGGAGACTCAAACCTAGACCCAGGACCCAAACCTAGATTGGGGACCAAAACTCAAAATTAGATCAACAATTAGGACCCAGGGCTGGGAGTGGACCCAAGACCTAACCCCGGTCTTGATCCCATACCCAGACCCAGACACAGACACGGACCGGGACCTAAGATCTGAATTGAAATGACAGTGGGACCCAAGATTGGGATCTGAATCTTGACCAACGACCAGGGGCTTGGAACCAAGCCGTAGTCGGTGTTTGGATCTTGGAATCATACCAAGACCCGAACTTGGAACCATTTCCAAATCAAGACCTAAACCCTGACTCGGACCCGGGACCCGAAATCGAAACAAGAACTAGAATGAGGACCTTGGAATAGGAATTGGACGTGGACCCAAAACTAGATCTAGACACAGAACCAAACACAGACCCAGACCCAGACCGGGATCGATACAGGGACCCAGGCTCAAACCCGGACCCAGACTTGCGCCAAGACTTGTGACTTAGGACCCGTGACTCGAGACCTGGACCAGAAATTAGACCCGTACAAGAACTCAGACCCAGACCCAGACCCAGACCTAAACCAAGACCCGGACCAAGACACAGACTTAAACCCGAACTCCGACCCAAACCCAGACCTAGACCCGGAACCAAACCTGGACTAGTACTATAACTCGTACTCTAACCCAGGACTGGGACCCGGACTGAGATCAGGACTGGGATCAGAACCCGGACTAGGACCGAGACCTGAACCTGGACTAGGACAAGAACTCAGACTGGGATCGGGACTGGGACCTGGGACCGGGACTGGGACCTAGGACCCGATGCTCAGACCTGGGACCTGAGAACCGAACCGTGACCTAGACCCAGACCAGGCTAACACCCGAGACAAGGACCATTACTGAACACAGATCGGGACCTACACGCAGACTGGGACCCTAACCAAGACCGGGAACTACCACTTTGACTTGAATCGGGGACCAAGACCCATGACTTTGACGTAAGACCCAAACCAGGACCCGAGACATGAGCTCTATAAGACCAGGATCTAGATTTTGACCTGGGAAAGGACCCAAGACCCGAGGCTTGGACCCAACCCATACTCAGTGTCTAAATTAGGGAATTCGACTTCGACCTGGACCTAGACCCGGACCAAAACCAGAACCCATACCAGAACTCGAACTAGACTCGACATGTGGTTGGAGTTTGGATTGGGGACCAAGACTCAGACCTGAACCAAAACACGGACCTTGACTCAAACCAGGACTCGGACTAAGACCCACACCCAAACCTTAAATCGTACCTTGTGACTCGAAATTAGAACCGGAACTGGAAGTGGACTATTAAACCCTAAACCCTAAACCTTAAACCCTAAACCCTAAACTCTTTACAGTTATCCCTAAGACCTAAGCCCTAAATCCTAAACCCTAAATCCCTCAATACTAGACCCAAAACCCTAAACCCTAAACCCTAACCTGGACACAGGCCTATACCAATACCCATACCGAGATTGGAACCCAAGACCCTGACCCAGACCTAGATCCAAACCCAAACCTAGACCTAAACTCAGGACCTCAACCCAGACCCAAAACCAGACTAGAACCTAGTCTAGGATCTAGACCTTGAGTGGGACCCGGATCGTGTCCCCGACCGGGACCCAAATAGAGACTTGGACTCAGATCGAGACCCGGACCCAAACTCAAACTTGAACCCATACTGGGACCTAGACTCGGACCCAAACTTTGGAGCCAAACTCGAACCTAAACTTGGACCTTGACCGGGACCTAGGATCCAGACCTAGATGGGGGACCTGGGCCCCAAACCCGAACCTAGACCCAAATCTGGACCAAGGATCAAGACCTAGATGAGGCACTTGGACCTGAAACTAGGCCCTAAAACCGGGACAGAGATCCAAAACTTGACCTTAGACTCGAGACACGGGACTTGACCTTGGACCCAAAACTAAGGACCTGACTACAGGGACACAACCCCAAACCCAGACCCAAACCCAAATTAAGGACCCAGCCGAAGACCCAGGATTGGGAATGGAACAAGACCAAGATCCAAGACTGAGATCCAAATTTGGACCTAAGGCTTTGACCTAACCCGTAGTCAGTGTTTGAATCTAGGACTTGGACCTGGATCTGTGCCTATACCTGGACCGAGAACCAGACCCGGATCCAGACCCAGACTCAGACCCAGACAGGGATCAAACCCAATCTCGGACCCAGAATTGGAATCAGACTAGGTCTGGACTAGAACCCTGATATGAGACAGTAACAAGACCCAAACCTAAACCAAACCCATACTCAGACAAGAACCCATGCTGGGACTTGCACACGGACGGGGACTTGGGACTTGGGACCTAAACCAAGACTGGGACCTAGACCTAGACTGAAACCCGGACCTAGACCAAGAACTGGGCTGGAACCTAAACTTAGACTCGAACCCTAACCAGGACCTGGACTCGAACCAAACCCGAACCCAAACCGAAACACGAACTTGGACTCGGACTGGGACCTAGGACCCGAACATCGAGGGGGGACCAAGACCTGGAAATTAGGGCCCTAAACTAGGACCAGAACATGGGCGTCAGAACTTGGATCGCGATCCGGGACTCTGCCCCAGAGCCAAACCTGGACCTAGGACCCACATCGGGACTTAAGATCCAAGACTTAATGCTTGGACCGGACCCGTAGTTTGTATTTGGATCTAGGCCTTAGACAAGAACCCGAACCCACAATCGAACTCATACCAGGATCCGGACACATACTAAGACCCAAACCACACTCGGGAAAAAAAACCAAAACTTGAACTGTAACCGGACAAGGATCTTGGAACGAGACCGAGACCTAGACCTAGACTCGAACCCGAAACTGGACCCACCCTTGGACCCTAACTGAGACCGAAACTCAGACCTGAACCTAGCTCCAGACCCAAATAACGTCTTAACCTAGACTTGGACCCAAACTCGAGTCGAACCCGTACCCTGTGACTTGAAACTGGACCGAAACTAGAAGCAGATCGGGACCTAGGAACAAGACCTGGACACAGACCCAAAACTGTAACCGGATTAGGACCCGAAGCTGGGCTAGGACCTGGACCTAGACCCAAACCTGGGACCCAAAATTTAAACATGAACGAGAACATGACTAGGACCTTGGAACATGACTGGGAACGTGACCAGGACCCACACCTGGACTGGGACCCAGAACTAGACAAAAACCGAGCCCCGGAACTCGTGCTCGGACCCAGTCCCGGACCCGGTCCCGGACCCAGAATAGGACTTAGACTAGAACCTAAACATGAACTTGGGACTCAATCCCGGACCCAAATCAAGCCCCTAACCTAAATTGGGATTCGGACCTGGACATGGACACGAACTCAAACCCGGACCCTGATGCATACCCAGACAAAAACCTAGGACCAGACCCAATACCCGAACCTAGATCCGGACTCAAACTTGGACCCACATAGGGATCCGAAAAACCCGTACCTGGACTAGGACTCAGACTCGGATCCTGACCCCAACTTGGACCTAGACCCGGACCCGAAGCAAAAGCCAGACCTAAAATCAAAACTAGAACTGTGACTAGGACCCAGACCTGAGACCAGAAACAAACCCAAAAACATAACCCAAAGTTAGACCAAAACCTGGACTAAGACCTTGACTAGGACTGGGACTTGAGACCTGGGACAGGAACCTAAACTGGGACCCATACTAAGAATTGGACTTGATCTTCTCCTAAACCCTCCCTGGGACCTGAGACCCTTGACCCAGACCAGGATCCAGACCCTGATAAGGACCCAAACCTGAACCCAGACAAAGGCTAAGACCGAGACCTGGACCCGAACCCAGACGAGGACCTGGACAAAAACCAAGAGTCGGGACCCGAACACGAACATAGACCTAGACCAGGAGTTAGGAACTGGACTTAGATGGGGGACCTAGACCAGGGACCTAGGCCCCGGAACCCAGACCCAGATCTAAATCGGGACTCAAACCCGAACTAGGACCTGACCTAGACCCGGGAATCTGAAGTCGGACCTAGACCTAGACTCGAAACCTTCCCCGAATACAAACCAGGACAGGAACCTGGACACGAACCCATACTAGGACAAAACCCGAACCCAGACTCGAATTAAAAATTGAACTTGAACTCGGGACCCGAACTCAGACCCAGACCCAAAATCAGACCCAAACCTAGACCTGCACGCGGACCCGAATACGAACCCAAACTGTGATCGAAACCCAAGACATAGACCAGGAACTAAACCCTAACTTAGTTCGACATCAAAACCTAGGACCTGCACCTAAACCTGGACCTAGACCAAGGACCCTTACCCACACCCAGGACCCTAACCCACACCCGGAGCCCGATCCGGACCAAGACCGAGATCCGAACCCGAACCCAAACTCGGACCAGGACTCGAACCCCGACTAGAACTCGAACCCCAACCCGAACTCGAACCTAAACTCAAACTTGGAATCACAATTGGAATTGGAACCGGACTAGGACTAGGACTAGGACCAGGACACAGACCAGGACCCAAACCCAAAAAAATACACATAACGAGACCAAAACCCAAACTACAATTAGGACCAAGACCCAAACCTAGATTGGGAACCAAACCCAGAACAGAACAGAGACGTGGACCCAGAATCGGGATAGAGACCTAGGCAACAGAACTAGGACCGGGACCCAAGAGCCGACTCCAGACCCAGACTTGAACATAGGACCCAGCTCGTGACCCGGCATCCAAAATAGAACCAGACCGAGACCCAAGATCGGGATCTAGATTTGGACCCGAGGCTTGGACCAAACCCGTAGTCGGTGTTTGGATCTGGGACCCAACCCCTTACCCGAACCTAGAGCAGGAACCAAACTCAGACTGGGACCCAAACCTTGTACTAGACACAAACATGGAACTGACACAACAAGTAGATCGAGACCCGGGAACGGGACCGGAACAAGGACTTGGACCTGGACTTGGACCTTGAATCGTAACCAAACATAGACCTAGACCTAAAACCGTAACCGGACCAGGACCCGGACTCCAACCCAGACCTAGGCCCGAACCCGAATCCCAACCCATACCTCGACT
This sequence comes from Cannabis sativa, assembly GCF_029168945.1. Classification (NCBI taxonomy): domain Eukaryota; kingdom Viridiplantae; phylum Streptophyta; class Magnoliopsida; order Rosales; family Cannabaceae; genus Cannabis; species Cannabis sativa. The sequence continues at coordinate 30,583,975 of NC_083604.1, forward strand.
CGGTGCCGAACCTAGACCAGAACTAAGACCCAAACATGGAACCTCACTCGGGACACAAAATTAGGGTCGAGACCTAGAACTGTACCGCAGTTTTGGTCCGAAGGAAAACTCAAAACTGGGTCCCATGACCTGAACCGGAACCAGATCGGGACAAGTGACAGGGATCCAGATCTGGGACTCAGATTAGGACCCGAACCCGGACCAGGACCAAAACTCGGTCCCGAAACTGGAACCTGAACAAGAACCGCCAGACCAGGACCCTTGAAAAAGACTAGGACCGTGACGAGGACCCAAACCCATTGCTAGAAATGAACTCAGACCTAGCCCCAAGCCCAAACCGAGACCAGAACTCGAGCCCAGACACGGTCGTGTACCTACACCGAGAACAAAACCCGAACCTGGACCTAGATTTGGGACATGATCCCGAACCCAAACTTGGACCTAGATAGGTATCCAAATACAAACCTGGAATCAAACCCAGGCCGAGATCAAAATTCAGGACCTAGATCCAGGCAGAGACCCTGTCCCTGAACCAGACCTAGACCAGCACCTGGGACCCAAGCCCAGACCTGGACCCAAACACAGACCCACACCGAGATTTGTACCTAGACTCAGACCCGGACCCAAACTTAGACCAGGACTCAGACCTCGACCCAAACTCAGACCCAAACCTGAACCCAAACACTGAATGGAAATTGAAACTGGGACTAGGACCCAAACACGAACATGGACTCAGACCGAGACCTATGACCCAGACCTGGATGGGGGACCTAGACCTGGGCCTCGGAACCTAGACCCAGATCAAAACTTCGAACTTGGACCTGAACTTGGAACTAGACTCGAACCCTGATCTGGACCCAGACCGAGATCGGAACCTTAATCTAGACTCGGACCAAGACTTGAACCCCGATCGGGTCCTGGACTCAGATCGAGACCTAGGACTCAGACCTAGACCCGGGACACGGGCATCAGAACTGGGACTGAGACCCAGGATATGAACTTGGACCCGGACCTTGAGCTAGGACCCATACCGGGACCTGGGACCCCAAGTGGAACTAGATTAGGACTCGAGACTGTGATATAGATCTAGACCCAGGGCATAGACCTGATCCGTAGTCAGTGTTTGGATCTAGGACCCATATCCGGACTCAAACCCAAACCCGGAGTCGGACCAAGACCCTGGCCCAGACCCAGACCCAGACCCGTACCCTAGACCAGGGTCCGAGTCCGAGTCTGGGTTTGAATCCGGGAACTAGAATATGACTAGGACCCTGACCCAGACCCGGATCGGAACGCCGATCTAAATCAAAACTCTGATTGGGACTCGGGACACAAACTCGAACCGAGACACGGACTTGGACCTAGACCCGAACCCAAGACCCGGATCGGCATGGGAGACTAAGACCTGCACCCAGGACCCAGACCTAGATTTGGGACCCAAACCAGAATCAAGACTCAGGACTAGGAGTGAGACCAAAGACCCAACCCCGGTCTCGGTCCCAGACCCGGACACGAACATAGACTAGGACCCAAGATCCGAATGGAAATGAGACCGGGACCCAAGATTGGGATCCGGATCTTGACCCATGACCTGGGGCTTGGACCCGACCGTAGTTGGTGTCTCGATCTTGCAATCGTACCAAGACCCGAACCTGGAAAAATATCTAGACCAGGACCCAAACCCAAACTCGGACACCGAGACCCGAAATAGGCACAAGAACCATAATAAGGACCCTGGAACAGGAATGGGACCTTGATCCAAAACCGCATCAAGACACGGAACTGAACACATACCCGGACCCAGACTGGGATCAATACCAGGACCCAAGCCCGAACGCGGACCCAGACTTGCGCCAGGACCTGGGACCTAGGACCCGTAACCCGAGACTTGGACTAGAACCCATTCCCAAACCAGAACTCGAACATAGACTCAAACCCAGACCCAGACCAAGGCCCGGACACAGGCACGGACTGAAAACTTGGCCCAGACCCAAACCCAGACCTAGACCTGGACCCAGACCCGGACTCGTACCAAAACTCATACTCAAACTAAGGACTCAGACCAGGACATAGATCAGGACTCGGACTTAGACCCAGACTAGGACCGAGACCTAAACTTGGACTAGGACTAGAACTCAGACTGGGACCGGGACCGGGACCTCTGAACCGAACCGTTAAATAAACCCAGACTAGCCCAAGACTCAAGACAAGGACCAGTTCCGAACATGGACCGGGACATGCACTCGGACTGGGACCTTAACCCAGATCGAGACCTAGGACCCTAACGGGGACTCGGACCCATGACTAAGGCCCAAGACCCAAACCTAGACCCAAACTTGGACATAAGTGTTGAAAATTATTTTACCAGGATCTTAGATCTACTCACAAGTATGTTGTTTAAACACCCTAAATATGAACTTTCTAAAACGATAAATTAAACACATATAAAGTTAAGAAAACCTTACATTGATGCAGCGGAATTAATGTCTCCTTCCACTCAGATCTCTAACCCTTGATTCCTTTCTGTAGCAGAGTATAATCAAGATCTGAGCCCGAATGTCCTTCTTCTTCAAGTTTGATCCTTCACAGTCTTCCAATCTATGATTGAGTTACTGCTTGCTGTGTGTGGGCACTTACTCTTTCACTAGGGTCACGAAAAAGATGAAGGGAAAAGAGAGAGGGATTTCGGCCAGGTATAGAAAGTGGGGAAGGCTCAGTTTTTCTGAAGAGAGAAATTTCTGTCAAAAAGGCTTGTTGAAAACTTGTTAAAGCATGTTATGTGACTGAGCCATCACTTTCTATTTATAGGCAACTACTAGGTTTAGGTTAGGAATTATTTGGCATTAAAATAATGAAAATATTAATTTCAAAAACTAACTTAAGTGGCCGGCCATGGTGTAGTATTGGGCCTCACTTGATTTTGCAGTTTTATCAAATTTTATCTCTATTTTCTCAAAAATGCCAATTTTCCAATTCTAACCTTTTAAATGCCAAAACTAATTATTTAATAACTAAAATAGATTATTAAATAATATTGTCATTTAATTTAATTATTAATTAGACATATAAAGTCCATTAATAAATAAATAAACCTAGAAACTCTTTTCTTTACAATTTCACCCCTGCTTAGTGAAAATTCATAAAATTAGACATAGTCTAACTTTAGAATTATAATTGATCACGAATCAATTAATGAGTCTTACAAGCAGAATGTTCTCAACTAGAATGGGGACCATGGATCTATATGCTGAGCTTCCAATAAGTGAACCAAATTTACCAAGTAAATTCCTACTTATTAATTCTTCGTTGAATCCACTCTTAGAACTTAGAATTGCACTCTCAGACTTATATAGAGCATATTGTATGTTCCACGATATCAATATACTATCTCATTTAACCATTGTTATAATCTTATTGTGATTTAAAGATCCTCTATATAGATGATCTACATCGAGATGGGATTTCTTTACCGTTCTCACCCCTCAATGTATTTTGCCCCTTAAAACACTTAGCTACCTGTAAATGGTGTTTAGTGATCTAATAATTAGTCAATTAAACAAGAGCTCATCCAAAATATACATATCACCCTGACCCAAAAGTAGGCTTAACTAATAAATCTAAGAACATGAATAGCACTCCTGAGTTGAGCCTAAGCATATCAGGATTTAGATTCTTTTAATCTTAAGATCAACTACTGATATTGACTTGGAAAGATATGTATAACGGTAAGTTTGTAATATCTTAACTTAGTTGCAATATCGGTCCAGTCAAATGTATACTCCATACATTCGAAACTAGTATACTTTACTAATGTCCTGGAAAAAACATAACACTTACTTCAAGTGTAAGTACACATCATCGCTGATTATCACATTAGTGTAAATCCAATAACACTGATGAAACAGGGACCAAAACTTTTGATTCATATGATCACAATCACATTCCACTGTGTTGACGATACTGTAATTGTGAATAAACATATGATCTGGATTTAACTGATTTTGTGTGTATGAATGTAATAAACATTTTAAACCATTAGCATGTAAAATTCATGCAAACATCAATCACTTCAAATTTCTTATATTGATAACTAATCAGATTGTAAGGAGTTTTATTTAGGGCATAAAACCCAACAAACTCCCACTTGCACTAATATAAAACAAACTGTGCAAATAGGTCAATCTGATGTCTTGATCTTCAGATCAAGTGTAGTATATTTGAATCCACCCAAACATCTGGAAACTAGTTCATAAAAACTCTTATGAAACATCCTTTACTATATGCTTTACTCATCAAGGGATACTGAAATCTTTACTGTTTTAAAAGTACATCTGGATAAACAGAAGACATATCTCTCATATTTTAAAATATGTAATTGAGATAATACAGTGTAGACGTTTCTTCAGTGATATAACTTTCTGGTATTTTCGAATAGACCAAGTCATAATTCTTCTCTGGTAGAGCTTGAATTATTTTACAATAATTCCTCCACCCCCAAAGTAAGCACCATCTTAAGAATTTCGAAATTAGATGGTGAGATACAAGGATAACTGATATACAGTTCCTTAATATCTGACATATAGATCACTTTCATAAATCTTTCTTGAATATCTTCTAATGTTCCCTATTTGATTACATCTCAGATAGCTCCCACTCAATAGCAGATGTCTGGTTAAATTATACTTTTAACCTCTGATTGTTTAGAGAGTTACCTAGTTGTGACTTTTGTATTAGTCTGAGACTTTAAGTCAAGACTAAGTCATCAACATAGCAGACTAGTATTTGAAGTGAAAAATACATGCCAGAGATAAAGCAATCAAAATTAAGATACCATCAAATTTTATGAGGATTAAGAATTCTTGGTTCAAGTCATTCGAATGGACTGAACTAGAGTTCTTTATCTTATTCTCATAATTCTGATAAGCTATTCCTATCCATGTGAATGGTTAGATTTGCTTTTCAGTAGTGTTCTTAAGTACCTATCACAAGTATCAACCTAATGAAGATGGGTATAGAACTTTAAAATTCTCCCACTCAATTAAGGTAGTGTGAAACTTTAACAAAGAACTTTCAAAGGTATCAAACTTTTACTTACAACAGTAAAAACGAAATGGAACATACAATCAAGATCAAGAATTTATATTGACAATAGCTGACTCATTATATTACTTCCATGTTTAAAGAAGATATGTGTTTCATAGGGAATTATGGAATAGACTCCACCCCTAAGAATATACATATAGGGTACTTGTGGATAACCTCCACCCCTAAGTATACAGAGATTATGATCCACCCCTAAAGGTTGTAAAGATCATGATTCTCTTAGTGTGATAGAGTTTATGTGGAGTTGAATACTATCCAGAGTTCATTAGATATAAAAGATCGTTGAACTGCATAGTTTTCTTAACTTTTCTCCACCCCTATCAGATCATAAGATCCTTTTATTAAACAAATTCTGAATAATTGTATGAGAATTAACAATTATTGATAAACATAGAAATAATTTCTAGTGTTTATATAATATAACTCTATGAAGAGTTGTAAATATTGTAGAATTTGCATCAATAATAAAAACACTTACACATACAAACATACAAATATAATGTGGTAATAATTGATGAAGATAAATTAAATGAAGCTCAATCTCATAAATTGCAATAGTAAATTTCGAAAATTAGAAACTTTATTAATAAAAAAAATGTATTGCAACAATATGAGAGAAACAGGGATAAATATCCCTGATTAAAATTTGAAATCCAAATTGTCTTTAAACTAAAACAATTAATTCAAAAAAAAAATGAAGAGCTTCATCTTCATCTGGACGATTTCACCCTTGGTCCAGCTTTCTGATCCAACTCAATTGAGTTCAAGTAGCTTGGCCTATAAGAAGAAGATAACAAATAAACAAAGTTAGTCCAGAATCATAAATCCAATTGGATAACAATTCACTAAACTCTTAAAGTTTATTAATGGAAATACCTTGTTTCTTTGCAAGAAGTTTAGGACACTGGGGTTTCCAATGACCTTTCTCATTGCAGTAGAAACACTTTCCTTTAAGTGTAGCATCACCAGAAGGAACAACCTTTTTATTCTTCATGGCTTTTGTTCGCTTCTTGGTGTTCTTCCACTTCTTCTTCGATTTGGGCTTTGAAGCAAAGGCAACATTTGCTTCAGGTTTCATCGTCCCATTACCATTCCCAGGATTGTGAGGTTTACTCCCTTTCTTCTTGGGTCCTCCAATCAAATTTTCATAAGTTTGAAGGTCATTGACTAATTCATTAAAGTCAATTTCCTTTTTATTCATGACATAATTTGATGTGTATGGTAGAAATGCTGGAGTCAGGCTATTCAAGATAAGACTAACTTGAGTAGCACTGTCCATTTCAGCACCATGATCCTGGGCTTCTTGGAAATAACTGGACATGAGGAGAACATGATCACGCACGTTTTGATGAGGTTCCATCCGTGCGTTAATGTACTTCTTAGTCGCGTCAAAGCGTGACTGAAGTGATGCCTTACCGAATAGCTCATTCAACTTCGTCATAACTTCAACAGCCTTCTCGGTTTTAGAAAACCGAGTTTTTAGGGTGTCAACCATGCTAGAAAGCATAAAGTATAGAGCTTTGTCATTTGCTTTCTGCCAACGCTCATACTTTTCTTTCACAGCTTTGGATGCATTATCCCCAGGCACTTCAGGTGATGGCTCAGTTAAAACAAACAAGGCACTTTCTCCTATGAGAGCAATATTAATGTTCTCATTCCATTTATTAAAGTTAGATCCATTCAGCTTATTTTCAGTCAACAGTGATAAACATGGGATTCATTTTGACAAAACAGGATACTACAAAATAATAGAAATCAACAAATAGAAATCAAATAATGGTTTAACACACAAAATCAATTAAGAAATTATAAGCACATAGCAAGTAGGAATGATATGAGAAAATACTTAAAAATTCAATCCTAAATAATTTCCAAGGTTTTCAACAAACTGATATCAGTGTCCCGTTTAGGCGAGAGTCAAAGCTACCATCCATTGAATAGAGTTGTCAGCTCATCTAAAATGTTAAACATTCTAGCAAAAATATCACCTATCTAGATTTTCTTTTGACTAGTTAATTCAATTTCTAATAATATATATATTTTAAATTCATTTATTTTAAATTAATCAATTAAATGAAAAAATCATTGATTTGAGTTGGCCCAAGAATTAATTAAAATAAATAATTAATTTACAACTCAATCTATTTTTCAAAAAAAATTCGAAAATATTGCATAATTAAAATGCAAATTTCGAAATTGATTAAGAAAATAAAGAAAAATATATATATTGAAAATTATTTAAATTTAAGTTGAAAAATTAAATTTCAACCTAAAAATAATTTTCTATTTAATTAAGTGTCATGAAAAATCAATAAATATTTAAGTATCATGATGAAAATCAACTTAGATATTTAGATTTTCAAGTTAATTAAATGTATTAAATTCAAGAAATAATAATTAAGTGTAGGAAAGGCTTAATTATTAATTTCTATTTAATACTAGGAAAAATATACTTAATAAAATTGTACCAAAATTAATTATTTAAATAATTAATTTCACAAAGTATAATATTTTCCTATTTTAATATTAGAAATAATAAGTAGTCTAGAAATTACTATCTAGAAAATATCTTATTTGACTAAGTATCTTTTCAAAAATTTGAAAAATATCTAATTTAAGTTAGATAGAAAAAATCTAAAACTTAAATAATTTCAAATTTAGATTTAATTAAATATCAGAAATTAAGTTGTAACCACTTAATTTGAAGATATCTTTTTATAGTTAATATTTGAAAAGATATTAACCAAAAAAAATCTAAAATATTCCATTTTAAGTTAATATTTGAAAAGATATTAACTTAAAAAATATCTTAAGAATCTTTAATAACTAATGTCTAGGATTCCTCAACTTGATTTAAATTTTAAATCAAATATTCAAATTTAAGTTAGATAAGAAAAATCAGTTGATACAACTAATTTATAACTTAAATAGGAATATTTAATTAAATAAGCTCCAGAAAGAATCTAGTTAGTTAAAATTCTATATTTAATTAAATACAAGAAAAATACAAATAGTTTGTCTAGAAATAATATCTAAACTAAAAGTGTTTTTCTTAAAATTAACTTTAAAATATTAAAATGAAAAATAAATTTTCATATATTTTAAAAGTTAATTATGTTGCTAATTCAATTTTATTAGGTCAAACTAATATTATTAACCTAGTACAGTTATTTAAATCAGGCAAATGGGCCTTCACAATTGGGGTAGTTCATGTGAGGGGGTGCTGGGTTCAGTATGTATTACCCACTTCTATGGCTCCCAACTCTCACACAAGGCCCAAAAGAGAGGAATTTAACCTTAAAATAAACAACTGTTATTGTAACACCCTAACTACCTTAGGCGTATTATGTGATTTTTAAACGTACTGTGCAGCTCGTTGCTAATCAACGAGGTTTATGGAAAAACGTGATTAATTCAAATTTTGCTTTTTAATTAAACTTATAAACCATTTTACAAAAGGCTCGGGATCCCGATTTATAAAATCATTTACAAAAGTTTTAACTGTTTAACTATTACATAAAATTAAAAGTCGTCTAACGACCAGTTACAAAATTCAGCCTTGCTGTCCCAAGGATCGTACGCTCCAGGCCTAACCGCCCCGACATGTACAATCTCATATGCTCGCTCACGGTCCATCAGCTATAGCCTTGCCTTTACCTACACATGAACATAAACTGTGAGTCGACAGACTCAGTAAGAAAAGCATAATAATACTCATACATAATACTAACTGCCGTGTCCAACACGATACTGAGTCCCGCTACTGCCATGTCCAACATGGTACTGAGCCACTACTGCCATGTCCAACATGGTACTGAGTTCTGAACGTTCATAGGGACGGTACTATTGACACGTAACAACCTGATCGGTCGAACCGGTCATACTCCGCCGTTGGTCATACTCCGGCTGTACCGACGTGTTACTATATCCTCCTGATCGGTCGAACCGGTCATACTCCGCCGCTGGTCATACTCCAGCTCGTACCGACGGATACGTCAATAGCACGGAACCACCAACCAAGTGTCACTGATCGGTCAAACCGGTCATACTCCGCCGTCGGGTCATACTCCACCGTACCGACGTGACAGGTTGGATGGTTCGAAGCCAACATACAACTAATGTAATCTAATAGGCTTCCTACATGCACGCTAAACATGTAATCTACATATGCATACCGTTATACTAATCTTACTCGGATTCCGATTTCGTGTGTGCCGGCCAACCCGACCGGAACTAAAGCCGAGCGGCGGACATCGGCTCCTAAACCATAAAAATCACAACGCTATAAGTGACACGCTAAATCACTTCCCGGGGACTAAAACTTGGAACTAAAAGTTTCCCTATCGATAGAAAGCATGGCAATACCCCTAAAAACATAAAAACGAGGAAAACTAGGGTCCCTGAATTTTCCCCAACCGGTAGACCGGTTGCCCAACCGGAATTCCGGTTCTGGAAAATTCAGAACCCTCATCCGGAATTCCGGATGCACAACCTGAATCGGTTCCTCGCAGGCAGCCAACCAAAAATTTCATAACTCGACCAATTCAACCCCTATTGGTTCCAAACTATCCAAACCTGTTCTAAACACCCCAAAGAACAAATCTAAGGCCTCAAACTAACCTTAAACCTCAGAAGCAAAATTCACCATGTGAGCTCCAAGCTTTGAGTAAAAACTCAAACTTGGCTAAAGCTCACTCACAAGCCTCAAGCTAGCTTAGAATCACATAATCAAGGATAGAAATACAGCAGAAAACAAAACCTAGTTCATGCAACAACTACAGCCACCAATTTCTCAATTTTTACTTTGAAAACCAAACTTTTGCTTAAGAAAATTCTAGCATGCTCAACCTAGGAATTATACACCACAAGTAGCTTAATTAACACCTAGAAATCATGATTAAATCTCAGAAATCAACAATCAAACTCAGCAGCAACAACATTCAAATTAACATGCATTAACTCATTTTTTATCAAAATTCCAAGAAGACCAAGAAGAACAAGTAAGAGATACATACCACAATCAAGAGTTTCTAAAATGTGATGAATCAAGCTTGAAAAACCCAGCCTTTGAATCCCCAATACCCAGCCGAAAAAGAGAGAGAGCTTTGAGTGTGTGAGTTTTGAAATTTCCTTTCTAATTTGACTAAGTGTGGAAATAAAGGAAAATAAGATTTTCAAGCCAAATATACCACTTTACTTCAGCCAAATAAACACATAAAATAAACATTTATTTTCCAAATAAAAGCCACTAAAAGACAAAACATTAATGGGGCAAAAAGACCATTTTGCCCCTCCACCATAAAATCACATAAATCATACTAAAGGGGTATTTTTGGGAAATTCTAAATTCCCGGCCATTCCCGACATTCCCAATGTCTAAAACCCGTCCCCAAATTACTAACATACTAAGTTGTGATTTCTACTGAGCCAAACGCCGAGTTCCAAAATACCGGGCACCGGAAATACGAAATATGCAAGCTACTGAATAACATAAATAACAGTAATAAATTATTTAAATAGCTATAAATAATTCCATAATTAATCATACACAACTGATAATTTCCAAATTAACTAAGCGGGCTTTACAACTATTCCCCCCTTAAAAGGATTTCGTCCCCGAAATCTAACCTGAATAACTCTGGATATTGAGCTCTCATATCTGACTCTAGCTCCCAGGTGGCTTCTTCCACCTTACTGTTTCTCCAGAGAACCTTGACCAATGCTATGGTCTTATTCCGAAGGACTTTATCCTTTCTATCCAGGATCTGCACTGGCTGTTCCTCATAAGTCATATCTGGCTGAAGCTGAAGACTCTCATAACTGAGTATATGAGAGGGGTCTGAAACGTATTTTCTCAACATTGAGACATGGAATACGTTGTGCACTGCTGATAAGGCTGGAGGCAATGCTAACCGATATGCCACTTGACCTATCTTCTCGAGAATCTCGAAAGGTCCTGTAAATCTAGGGCATAACTTGCCTCTTTTCCCGAAACGTTTAATCCCCTTCATCGGAGATACCCATAAAAACACATGTTCCCCTATTTGGAACTCAACATCCCTGCGTTTCGGATCTGCGTAACTCTTCTGTCTGCTCTGTGAGGCAAGCATTCTAGCTTTTATCTTCTCTATCGCCTCATTGGTCCGCTGAACTGACTCTGGACCTAGGTATTTCCTCTCCCCTGTCTCATCCCAGTGGATAGGGGATCTACATTTCCTACCGTACAACAGTTCATAGGGAGCCATCCCTATCGTACTCTGATAACTGTTGTTGTACGAAAATTCTATCAACGGTAGATATTTACTCCATGAACCCTCAAAGTCCATAACACAGGCTCTCAACATATTCTCCAATATCTGAATTGTCCTTTCGGACTGACCATCTGCCTGAGGATGGAATGCTGTACTGAATTTTAGCTTCGTACCTATTGCCCGTTGCAAACTTTGCCAAAATTTGGAGGTGAACTTCGGATCCCTGTCCGAAACTATAGACTTCGATACCCCGTGAAGTCTCACTATCTCTCTGACGTACAGTTCTGCCAACTGATCCACTGAAAATGTTGTTCTAACCAGCAGAAAATGAGCAGATTTCGTAAATCGGTCCACCACTACCCAGATGGAATCATACATACCCGTGGTCCTAGGTAACCCGACCACAAAATCCATCGTAATATCCTCCCATTTCCATTCTGGTAGGGTTAGAGGCTGCAACAACCCTGCGGGTCTCTGATGTTCAGCCTTGATCTGCTGACAAGTGAGGCATCTCGATACGAATTCTACCAAATTCTTCTTCATACCGTTCCACCAGAAGTACGGTTTCAAATCTTGGTACATCTTGGTGGTGCCGGGATGCAGAGAATACGGGGTAGAATGAGCCTCCTCAAAGATCTCATTTCTAAGTTCCACACTGCTCGGAACACAAACCCTGGCTTTATACAAAAGCATCCCACTGTCTGATATTAAAAAGTCCTTGGCTTGACCAGCCAATACCTCATCTCGGATTTTCACTAACTCCGGATCTGTCATCTGAGCGATTTTTATTCTTTCCAACAGATCAGATTGCAGCGTCAAGTTGTGAAGCTGACCTACCACAAACTCAATGCTGGATCTAACCATATCCTCTTCTAGCTGAGGTGAGATCTGAACCATACTAGCTACTTGCCCGGGGCCCTTTCTGCTTAGGGCATCGGCCACTACATTGGCTTTTCCGGGATGGTAGAGGATCTCACAATCGTAATCTTTCACTAATTCCAACCAACGCCTTTGTCTCATGTTCAAATCTTTCTGAGTAAAGAAATATTTGAGAGTTTTATGGTCGGTGTAGATCTCATACTTCTCCCCGTAAAGGTAATGCCGCCAAATCTTCAGTGCAAAAACCACTGTGGCCAATTCTAGATCATGAGTCGGGTATCGCTGTTCATAATCCTTTAACTGACGGGAGGCATAAGCGATGACCCGATCGGCTTGCATCAATACACACCCCAAACCCTGTTTGGATGCGTCACAGTAGACTACGAACTTCTCCTTGTCCGAAGGCAAAGCTAGCACCGGAGCAGTAATCAACCTTTGCTTTAGCTCCTGAAAGCTAGCTTCGCACTTATCTGACCAAATAAATCTCTGATTTTTTCTTTGTAAGCTCGGTTAGGGGCATTGAAATTTTGGAGAACCCTTCCACGAACCTACGGTAGTACCCAGCTAAACCTAAGAAGCTTCTGATCTCTGTCACTGTCTTCGGTCTCGGCCAATCCCTGACGGATTCAATCTTCCCGGGATCCACCTTGATCCCATCTTTACTCGCAATGTGCCCTAGGAAGGACACCTGAGATAACCAGAACTCACATTTCTTGAACTTGGCATAAAGTCTATGTTCTCGAAGCCGTTGCAGTACCATTTGAAGATGTAACTCATGCTCCTCTTCTGATTGAGAGTACACGAGGATGTCGTCGATAAACACAATCACACAGATATCGAGGAAATCCTTGAATACTCTATTCATCAGGTCCATGAATGCTGCAGGAGCATTGGTTAGTCCGAATGACATAACCAGAAATTCGTATTGTCCATACCTAGTGCGGAAAGCCGTCTTTGGAATGTCCTCCTCTCGGATTCTCAACTGATGATAACCCGAACGGAGATCAATCTTAGAAAAGACCGTCTTCCCCTGAAGCTGATCGAACAAGTCATCGATCCTAGGTAATGGATATTTATTCTTCACCGTCAGCTTGTTCAACTCCCTGTAGTCGATGCACATCCTCATAAATCCATCCTTCTTCTTGACGAACAAAACCGGGGCTCCCCAGGGTGACACACTGGGCCGAAAGAACCCTATGTCAAGCAACCCTTGGAGCTGAATCTTTAATTCCTTAAGTTCGGCTGGAGCCATCCTATACGGGGCTTTGGAAACCGATTCCACCCCTGGTGCCAAGTCTATTACGAAATCAATCTCCCGCTGAGGTGGTAACCCTGGAAGTTCTTCGGGAAAAACGTCCAAAAATTCCCGAACCACTCTAATGTTCTCTGGCCGAATGATATCTGGCCGAGTGGTGTCCACCACCACGGCCAGAAACCCTAAGCAACCGCCGTGCAACAATTCTCTCGCTGACATAGCCGAGATCACCGGGATCCGAGATCCCTGAACTGAACCAACAAATACAAATGGTTCTTCACTTTCCGGTTGGAAGACAACCATCTTCCTTTTACAGTCAATGCTCGCCGAATATTTAGATAGGAAACTCCATTCCTAAAATAATATCGAATTCGACTAAACTCATCTCTATCAGATCAGCGCTTAACTCTCTACCATCTATCCTGATCGGCATAGACCTAATCCACCTATTGGAGATAACCAATTCTCTGCCAGGTAACAGGGTTCCAAACCCTGATTCATATCTATCATAGGGTCTACCCAATTTACTAGAGATTCTAGCAGCCACACAAAAACAACCTTGACCCAAGCACTCACCCGGAGAATGCCTCTTACTAATAAGACACTCCAGTAGGAATAACGGGTCTTAACACTACCCTGACGATCGTCTTGATTCTGGTTCCCTCGGAACCTCTTGTTCTGCCTCGAGCCACCTGATGCAGTGGATGATTCCTCCTCCAGTCCATGGCCGAACCACTACCTCCCCCGCCGAAACCTCGACGCAGAAGGGGTAGGAGCCCCGCCACATTCCGGAGTCCTAACTGATTCCACATACATCTAGATGCGCCCACAGCTCACCATGCTTTCTTCGCCATCTCAGCTTAGATGGTCTTATCGTCGGTAGTGATCATAAGGTCATACTTGATCTTCACATTAAGTCCATCGAAATATTTTCTTTCTTACTGAAATCGGTTGGCGCAAATCCCGAGGCTAACCTCGCCAACCGGCTGAACTGAGTAATATATTCCGTCATGCTCATATTCTCTCGCTGGGTCAGGTGGGCGAACTCTTTCCTCTTGGCGCTTCTGACCGCCTCGTTATAACATTTAACGCTGAAGAGTTCCTAAAACCTTTCCCAGGTCATAGAGATGACGTCATGGATCTGAGACACCATGTCCCACCAGACCAGAGCGTCTTCTTAAAACTGAAAAGTGGCACTCACCACTCTGTCGTTCCCGGTGACATCCATAAAGTTCAGAATCTTGGTGATCACCGTCAGCCATTGCTCGGCTTTCACTACATCCGGACCTCCTAGGAAAACCGGAGGTGCCTGCTTCCGGAACCGTTCGTACAAAGGTTCCAATCTAATGGCCGCCACCACTATCTCGGCCTGGGCAGCAGGGGCAGGTGCCACTGGAACTACGGGCACTGGAACTGCAAGAGCACCCTGCTGTCTCAACCTCTGAATCTCGAGATCTTGCTCTTCTATCCGGGCTTGCATTTCCGCAAACCGTAACTTCCCACCCCGGGCTTCCTGATTGACTTGGGCAGCCTGCGGCGAGTTAACATCACTCCAACCGCGAACCCTGCCCCTGGGACCTCTACCTCGGCCCATAACACTTGAGGGGAACTGAGCTCCTCGACCCTGATCTGACCCGACTGAGATGCCCTGACTCCTAATATTTCGTCTGACGTCCATCTAGTCTGAACCGCCTCGAAATCCCGAGTTGGCACTCAGGTAACGATCATCGAGAGCTTACTAATGCCGCTTAATTTGGAAATTAAAAACGAAACATGCGCCTATTCTACTATCAGGCTACTAACATGCTTCCTAACAGGCTTTTCTTTTTCATAACTGAATAAAATAAACTACTAAAGCAATAAAGGCTTACTGAACCGTGAAACGAGCTAATGCCGATGATGACCGTACATGTCGTGACGATCTTCGGAAGACAACACGCGCGGCTACGATACCAAATTGTAACACCCTAACTACCTTAGGCGTATTACGTGATTTTTAAACGTACTGTGCAGCTCGTTGCTAATCAACGAGGTTTATGGAAAAACGTGATTAATTAAAATTTTGCTTTTTAATTAAACTTATAAACCATTTTACAAAAGGCTCGGGATCCCGATTTATAAAATCATTTACAAAAGTTTTAACTGTTTAACTATTACATAAAATTAAAAGTCGTCTAACGACCGATAAAATTCAGCCTTGCCGTCCCGAGGATCGTACGCTCCAGTGCCTAACCGCCCCGACATGTACAATCTCATATGCTCGCTCACGGTCCATCGCCTATAGCCTTGCCTTTACCTACACATGAACATAAACCGTGAGTCGACGGACTCGGCAAGAAAAGCATAATAATACTCATACATAATACTAACCGCCGTGTCCAACACGATACCGAGTCCCGCCATCGCCATGTCCAACATGGTACCGAGCCACTACCGCCATGCCCAACATGGTACCGAGTTCCGAACGTTCATAGGGACGGTACTATTGACACGTAACAACCCGATCGGCCGAACCGGTCATACTCCGCCGCCGGTCATACTCCAAAATCGTACCGACGTGTTACTATATCCTCCCGATCGGTCGAGCCGGTCATACTCCGCCGCCGGTCATACTCCAGCCCGTACCGACGGGATACGTCAATAGCACGGAACCACCAACCAAGTGTCACTGATCGGTCAAGCCGTCATACTCCGGCTTGGTCATACTCCAAATTTCGTACCGACGTGACAGGTTGGATGGTTCGAAGCCAACATACAACTAATGTAATCTAATAGGCTTCCTACATGCACGCTAAACATGTAATCTACATATGCATACCGTTATACTAATCTTACCGGATTCCGATTTCGGGTGTGCCGTCAACCCGATCGGAACCGAAGCCGAGCGGCGGACATCGGCTCCTAAACCATAAAAATCACAACGCTATAAGTGACACGCTAAATCACTTCCCGGGGACTAAAACTTGGAACTAAAAGTTTCCCTATCGATAAAAAGCATGGCAATACCCCTAAAAACATAAAAACGAGGAAAACTAGGGTCCCTGACTTTTCCCCAACCTGCAGACCGGATTGCCCAACCGAATTCCGGTTACGGAAAATTCGTAACCCTCATCCGGAATTCCGGATGCACAACCGGAATTCCGGTTGCTCGCAGGCAGCCAACCAAAAATTTCATAACTCGACCAATTCAACCCCAATTGGTTCCAAACTATCCAAACCTGTTCTAAACACCCCAAAGAACAAATCTAAGGCCTCAAACTAACCCAGAAACCTCAGAAGCAAAATTCACCATGTGAGCTCCAAGCTTTGAGTAAAAACTCAAACTTGGCTAAAGCTCACTCACAAGCCTCAAGCTAGCTTAGAATCACATAATCAAGCATAGAAATACAGCAGAAAACAAAACCTAGTTCATGCAACAACTACAGCCACCAATTTCTCAATTTTTACTTTGAAAACCAAACTTTTGCTTAAGAAAATTCTAGCATGCTCAACCTAGGAATTATACACCACAAGTAGCTTAATTAACACCTAGAAATCATGATTAAATCTCAGAAATCAACAATCAAACTCAGCAGCAACAACATTCAAATTAACATGCATTAACTCATTTTTTATCAAAATTCCAAGAAGACCAAGAAGAACAAGTAAGAGATACATACCACAATCAAGAGTTTCTAAAATGTGATGAATCAAGCTTGAAAAACCCAGCCTTTGAATCCCCAATACCCAGCCGAAAAAGAGAGAGAGCTTTGAGTGTGTGAGTTTTGAAATTTCCTTTCTAATTTGACTAAGTGTGGAAATAAAGGAAAATAAGATTTTCAAGCCAAATATACCACTTTACTTCAGCCAAATAAACACATAAAATAAACATTTATTTTCCAAATAAAAGCCACTAAAAGACAAAACATTAATGGGGCAAAAAGACCATTTTGCCCCTCCACCATAAAATCACATAAATCATACTAAAGGGGTATTTTTGGGAAATTCTAAATTCCCGGCCATTCCCGACATTCCCAATGTCTAAAACCCGTCCCCAAATTACTAACATACTAAGTTGTGATTTCTACTGAGCCAAACGCCGAGTTCCAAAATACCGGGCACCGGAAATACGAAATATGCAAGCTACTGAATAACATAAATAACAGTAATAAATTATTTAAATAGCTATAAATAATTCCATAATTAATCATACACAACTGATAATTTCCAAATTAACTAAGCGGGCTTTACAACTATTCCCCCCTTAAAAGGATTTCGTCCCCGAAATCTAACACGAATAACTGGATATTGAGCTCTCATATCGACTCTAGCTCCTGTGTGGCTTCTTCCACCTTACTCGTTTCTCCGCAGAACCTTGACCAATGCTATGGTCTTATTCCGAAGGACTTTATCCTTTCTATCCGGGATCCGCACCGTCGTTCCTCATAAGTCATATCCGTCGAAGCCGAAGACTCTCATAACTGAGTATATGAGAGGGGTCTGAAACGTATTTTCTCAACATTGAGACATGGAATACGTTGTGCACTGCCGATAAGGCTGGAGGCAATGCTAACCGATATGCCACTTGACCTATCTTCTCGAGAATCTCGAAAGGTCCTGTAAATCTAGGGCATAACTTGCCTCTTTTCCCGAAACGTTTAATCCCCTTCATCGGAGATACCCATAAAAACACATGTTCCCCTATTTGGAACTCAACATCCCTGCGTTTCGGATCTGCGTAACTCTTCTGTCTGCTCTGTGAGGCAAGCATTCTAGCTTTTATCTTCTCTATCGCCTCATTGGTCCGCTGAACTGACTCTGGACCTAGGTATTTCCTCTCCCCTGTCTCATCCCAGTGGATAGGGGATCTACATTTCCTACCGTACAACAGTTCATAGGGAGCCATCCCTATCGTACTCTGATAACTGTTGTTGTACGAAAATTCTATCAACGGTAGATATTTACTCCATGAACCCTCAAAGTCCATAACACAGGCTCTCAACATATTCTCCAATATCTGAATTGTCCTTTCGGACTGACCATCTGCCTGAGGATGGAATGCTGTACTGAATTTTAGCTTCGTACCTATTGCCCGTTGCAAACTTTGCCAAAATTTGGAGGTGAACTTCGGATCCCTGTCCGAAACTATAGACTTCGATACCCCGTGAAGTCTCACTATCTCTCTGACGTACAGTTCTGCCAACTGATCCACTGAAAATGTTGTTCTAACCAGCAGAAAATGAGCAGATTTCGTAAATCGGTCCACCACTACCCAGATGGAATCATACATACCCGTGGTCCTAGGTAACCCGACCACAAAATCCATCGTAATATCCTCCCATTTCCATTCTGGTAGGGTTAGAGGCTGCAACAACCCTGCTGGTCTCTGATGTTCAGCCTTGATCTGCTGACAAGTGAGGCATCTCGATACGAATTCTACCAAATTCTTCTTCATACCGTTCCACCAGAAGTACGGTTTCAAATCTTGGTACATCTTGGTGGTGCCGGGATGCAGAGAATACGGGGTAGAATGAGCCTCCTCAAAGATCTCATTTCTAAGTTCCACACTGCTCGGAACACAAACCCTGGCTTTATACAAAAGCATCCCACTGTCTGATATTAAAAAGTCCTTGGCTTGACCAGCCAATACCTCATCTCGGATTTTCACTAACTCCGGATCTGTCATTTGAGCGATTTTTATTCTTTCCAACAGATCAGATTGCAGCGTCAAGTTGTGAAGCTGACCTACCACAAACTCAATGCTGGATCTAACCATATCCTCTTCTAGCTGAGGTGAGATCTGAACCATACTAGCTACTTGCCCGGGGCCCTTTCTGCTTAGGGCATCGGCCACTACATTGGCTTTTCCGGGATGGTAGAGGATCTCACAATCGTAATCTTTCACTAATTCCAACCAACGCCTTTGTCTCATGTTCAAATCTTTCTGAGTAAAGAAATATTTGAGAGTTTTATGGTCGGTGTAGATCTCATACTTCTCCCCGTAAAGGTAATGCCGCCAAATCTTCAGTGCAAAAACCACTGTGGCCAATTCTAGATCATGAGTCGGGTATCGCTGTTCATAATCCTTTAACTGACGGGAGGCATAAGCGATGACCCGATCGGCTTGCATCAATACACACCCCAAACCCTGTTTGGATGCGTCACAGTAGACTACGAACTTCTCCTTGTCCGAAGGCAAAGCTAGCACCGGAGCAGTAATCAACCTTTGCTTTAGCTCCTGAAAGCTAGCTTCGCACTTATCTGACCAAATAAATCTCTGATTTTTTCTTTGTAAGCTCGGTTAGGGGCATTGAAATTTTGGAGAACCCTTCCACGAACCTACGGTAGTACCCAGCTAAACCTAAGAAGCTTCTGATCTCTGTCACTGTCTTCGGTCTCGGCCAATCCCTGACGGATTCAATCTTCCCGGGATCCACCTTGATCCCATCTTTACTCGCAATGTGCCCTAGGAAGGACACCTGAGATAACCAGAACTCACATTTCTTGAACTTGGCATAAAGTCTATGTTCTCGAAGCCGTTGCAGTACCATTTGAAGATGTAACTCATGCTCCTCTTCTGATTGAGAGTACACGAGGATGTCGTCGATAAACACAATCACACAGATATCGAGGAAATCCTTGAATACTCTATTCATCAGGTCCATGAATGCTGCAGGAGCATTGGTTAGTCCGAATGACATAACCAGAAATTCGTATTGTCCATACCTAGTGCGGAAAGCCGTCTTTGGAATGTCCTCCTCTCGGATTCTCAACTGATGATAACCCGAACGGAGATCAATCTTAGAAAAGACCGTCTTCCCCTGAAGCTGATCGAACAAGTCATCGATCCTAGGTAATGGATATTTATTCTTCACCGTCAGCTTGTTCAACTCCCTGTAGTCGATGCACATCCTCATAAATCCATCCTTCTTCTTGACGAACAAAACCGGCTCCCTGTGGTGACACACTGGGCCGAAAGAACCCTATGTCAAGCAACCCTTGGAGCTGAATCTTTAATTCCTTAAGTTCGGCTGGAGCCATCCTATACGGGGCTTTGGAAACCGATTCCACCCCTGGTGCCAAGTCTATTACGAAATCAATCTCCCGCTGAGGTGGTAACCCTGGAAGTTCTTCGGGAAAAACGTCCAAAAATTCCCGAACCACTCTAATGTTCTCTGGCCGAATGATATCTGGCCGAGTGGTGTCCACCACCACGGCCAGAAACCCTAAGCAACCGCCGTGCAACAATTCTCTCGCTGACATAGCCGAGATCACCGGGATCCGAGATCCCTGAACTGAACCAACAAATACAAATGGTTCTTCACTTTCCGGTTGGAAGACAACCATCTTCCTTTTACAGTCAATGCTCGCCGAATATTTAGATAGGAAACTCCATTCCTAAAATAATATCGAATTCGACTAAACTCATCTCTATCAGATCAGCGCTTAACTCTCTACCATCTATCCTGATCGGCATAGACCTAATCCACCTATTGGAGATAACCAATTCTCTGCCAGGTAACAGGGTTCCAAACCCTGATTCATATCTATCATAGGGTCTACCCAATTTACTAGAGATTCTAGCAGCCACACAAAAACAACCTTGACCCAAGCACTCACCCGGAGAATGCCTCTTACTAATAAGACACTCCAGTAGGAATAACGGGTCTTAACACTACCCTGACGATCGTCTTGATTCTGGTTCCCTCGGAACCTCTTGTTCTGCCTCGAGCCACCTGATGCAGTGGATGATTCCTCCTCCAGTCCATGGCCGAACCACTACCTCCCCTGCTGAAACCTGACGCAGAAGGGGTAGGAGCCCCGCCACATTCCGGAGTCCTAACTGATTCCACATACATCTAGATGCGCCCACAGCTCACCATGCTTTCTTCGCCATCTCAGCTTAGATGGTCTTATCGTCGGTAGTGATCATAAGGTCATACTTGATCTTCACATTAAGTCCATCGAAATATTTTCTTTCTTACTGAAATCGGTTGGCGCAAATCCCGAGGCTAACCTCGCCAACCGGCTGAACTGAGTAATATATTCCGTCATGCTCATATTCTCTCGCTGGGTCAGGTGGGCGAACTCTTTCCTCTTGGCGCTTCTGACCGCCTCGTTATAACATTTAACGCTGAAGAGTTCCTAAAACCTTTCCCAGGTCATAGAGATGACGTCATGGATCTGAGACACCATGTCCCACCAGACCAGAGCGTCTTCTTAAAACTGAAAAGTGGCACTCACCACTCTGTCGTTCCCGGTGACATCCATAAAGTTCAGAATCTTGGTGATCACCGTCAGCCATTGCTCGGCTTTCACTACATCCGGACCTCCTAGGAAAACCGGAGGTGCCTGCTTCCGGAACCGTTCGTACAAAGGTTCCAATCTAATGGCCGCCACCACTATCTCGGCACAGGCGGCGGGCGAGGTGCCACTGGAACTACGGGCACTGGAACTGCAAGAGCACCCTGCTGTCTCAACCACTGACTCTCGAGATCTTGCTCTTCTATCCGGGTTTGCATTTCCGCAAACTGAAACTTCCCAATTCTGGGCTTCCTGATTGACTTGGGCAGCCTGCGGCGAGTTAACATCACTCCAACCGCGAACCCTGCCCCTGGGACCTCTACCTCGGCCCATAACACTTGAGGGGAACTGAGCTCCTCGACCCTGATCTGACCCGACTGAGATGCCCTGACTCCTAATATTTCGTCTGACGTCCATCTAGTCTGAACCGCCTCGAAATCCCGAGTTGGCACTCAGGTAACGATCATCGAGAGCTTACTAATGCCGCTTAATTTGGAAATTAAAAACGAAACATGCGCCTATTCTACTATCAGGCTACTAACATGCTTCCTAACAGGCTTTTCTTTTTCATAACTGAATAAAATAAACTACTAAAGCAATAAAGGCTTACTGAACCGTGAAACGAGCTAACTGCTGATGATGACTGTACATGTCGTGACGATCTTCGGAAGACAACCTGGCGGCTCTGATACCAAATAGTAACACCCTAACTACCTTAGGCGTATTACGTGATTTTTAAACGTACTGTGCAGCTCGTTGCTAATCAACGAGGTTTATGGAAAAACGTGATTAATTAAAATTTTGCTTTTTAATTAAACTTATAAACCATTTTACAAAAGGCTCGGGATCCCGATTTATAAAATCATTTACAAAAGTTTTAACTGTTTAACTATTACATAAAATTAAAAGTCGTCTAACGACCAGTTACAAAATTCAGCCTTGCTGTCCCGAGGATCGTACGCTCCAGGCCTAACCGCCCCGACATGTACAATCTCATATGCTCGCTCACGGTCCATCAGCTATAGCCTTGCCTTTACCTACACATGAACATAAACTGTGAGTCGACAGACTCAGTAAGAAAAGCATAATAATACTCATACATAATACTAACTGCCGTGTCCAACACGATACTGAGTCCCGCTACTGCCATGTCCAACATGGTACTGAGCCACTACTGCCATGCCCAACATGGTACTGAGTTCTGAACGTTCATAGGGACGGTACTATTGACACGTAACAACCTGATCGGTCGAACCGGTCATACTCCGGCTGCTGGTCATACTCCAGCCTGTACCGACGTGTTACTATATCCTCCCCGATCGGTCGAACCGGTCATACTCCGCCATTGTCATGCTCCGGCCTGCAGTACCGACGGGATACGTCAATAGCACGGAACCACCAACCAAGTGTCACTGATCGGTCAAACCGGTCATACTCCGCCGTCGGTCATACTCCGGCTGTACCGACGTGACAGGTTGGATGGTTCGAAGCCAACATACAACTAATGTAATCTAATAGGCTTCCTACATGCACGCTAAACATGTAATCTACATATGCATCTTGTTATACTAATCTTACACGGATTCCGATTTCGAGTGTGCGATTAACCTTTGGCCCAGGAACCGAAGCCGAGCTTGACATCGGCTCCTAAACCATAAAAATCACAACGCTATAAGTGACACGCTAAATCACTTCCCGGGGACTAAAACTTGGAACTAAAAGTTTCCCTATCGATAAAAAGCATGGCAATACCCCTAAAAACATAAAAACGAGGAAAACTAGGGTCCCTGAATTTTCCCCAACCGGTAGACCGGTTGCCCAACCGGAATTCCGGTTCTGGAAAATTCAGAACCCTCATCCGGAATTCCGGATGCACAACCGGAATTCCGGTTCCTCGCAGGCAGCCAACCAAAAATTTCATAACTCGACCAATTCAACCCCAATTGGTTCCAAACTATCCAAACCTGTTCTAAACACCCCAAAGAACAAATCTAAGGCCTCAAACTAACCCAGAAACCTCAGAAGCAAAATTCACCATGTGAGCTCCAAGCTTTGAGTAAAAACTCAAACTTGGCTAAAGCTCACTCACAAGCCTCAAGCTAGCTTAGAATCACATAATCAAGCATAGAAATACAGCAGAAAACAAAACCTAGTTCAAGCAACAACTACAGCCACCAATTTCTCAATTTTTACTTTGAAAACCAAACTTTTGCTTAAGAAAATTCTAGCATGCTCAACCTAGGAATTATACACCACAAGTAGCTTAATTAACACCTAGAAATCATGATTAAATCTCAGAAATCAACAATCAAACTCAGCAGCAACAACATTCAAATTAACATGCATTAACTCATTTTTTATCAAAATTCCAAGAAGACCAAGAAGAACAAGTAAGAGATACATACCACAATCAAGAGTTTTTAAAATGTGATGAATCAAGCTTGAAAAACCCAGCCTTTGAATCCCCAATACCCAGCCGAAAAAGAGAGAGAGCTTTGAGTGTGTGAGTTTTGAAATTTCCTTTCTAATTTGACTAAGTGTGGAAATAAAGGAAAATAAGATTTTCAAGCCAAATATACCACTTTACTTCAGCCAAATAAACACATAAAATAAACATTTATTTTCCAAATAAAAGCCACTAAAAGACAAAACATTAATGGGGCAAAAAGACCATTTTGCCCCTCCACCATAAAATCACATAAATCATACTAAAGGGGTATTTTTGGGAAATTCTAAATTCCCGGCCATTCCCGACATTCCCAATGTCTAAAACCCGTCCCCAAATTACTAACATACTAAGTTGTGATTTCTACTGAGCCAAACGCCGAGTTCCAAAATACCGGGCACCGGAAATACGAAATATGCAAGCTACTGAATAACATAAATAACAGTAATAAATTATTTAAATAGCTATAAATAATTCCATAATTAATCATACACAACTGATAATTTCCAAATTAACTAAGCGGGCTTTACAACTATTCCCCCCTTAAAAGGATTTCGTCCCCGAAATCTAACCTGAATAACTCTGGATATTGAGCTCTCATATCTGACTCTAGCTCCCAGGTGGCTTCTTCCACCTTACTGTTTCTCCAGAGAACCTTGACCAATGCTATGGTCTTATTCCGAAGGACTTTATCCTTTCTATCCAGGATCCGCACCGGCCGTTCCTCATAAGTCATATCTGGCCGAGCCGAAGACTCTCATAATCGAGTATATGAGAGGGGTCCGAAACGTATTTTCTCAACATTGAGACATGGAATACGTTGTGCACCGCCGATAAGGCCGAGGCAATGCTAACCGATATGCCACTTGACCTATCTTCTCGAGAATCTCGAAAGGTCCTGTAAATCTAGGGCATAACTTGCCTCTTTTCCCGAAACGTTTAATCCCCTTCATCGGAGATACCCATAAAAACACATGTTCCCCTATTTGGAACTCAACATCCCTGCGTTTCGGATCTGCGTAACTCTTCTATTTGCTAAGCTCGAAGGGAATCATCACTTGACTTCTATACACCAGTAGAAGCTATAGATTCCATATTTATATTCAGCACTCCCACTCAATCATACTATCATGTTCCCAAAATATACGTATCACCCTGACCTAAAAGTAGGCTTAACTAATAAATCTAAGAACATGAATAGCACTCCTGAGTTGAGCCTAAGCATATCAGGATTTAGATTCTTTTAATCTTAAGATCAACTACTGATATTGACTTGGAAAGATATGTATAACGGTAAGTTTGTAATATCTTAACTTAGTTGCAATATCGGTCCAGTCCAATGTATACTCCATACATTCGAAACTAGTATACTTTACTAATGTCCTGGAAAGAACATAACACTTACTCCAAGTGTAAGTACACATCATCGCTGATTATCACATTAGTGTAAATCCAATAACACTGATGAAACAGGGACCAAAACTTTTGATTCATATGATCACAATCACATTCCACTGTGTTAACGATACTGTAATTGTGAATAAACATATGATCTGGATTTAACTGATTTTGTGTGTATGAATGTAATAAACATATTAAACCATTAGCATGTAAAATTCATGCAAACATCAATCACTTCAAATTTCTTATATTGATAACTAATCAGATTGTAAGGAGTTTTATTTAGGGCATAAAACCCAACAATAAGACCCAGACTAGGACACAAGACATAAGCTAGAACTGGACCAGGATGTGGATTTAGACACAGGACTGGACCCAAGACCCGAGGCTTGGACCCGACCCATATTCAATGTCTAAATCTGGTAATTAGACCTAGGCTCGGACCTAGACCCAGACCAGAACTCGAACCCGTACCAAAACTCGAAACTAGACTCGACATGTGGTTTGTATTTGGATTTGGGACTAAGACTTAGACCTGAACTGGGACTGAGATCAAAAACTAAACTCGGACCTGAGACCCGAAATCGAAACAAGAACCAGATTAAGGACGTTGGAACAGGAATTGGACCTGGACGCAAAACTAGCTCTAGACGCGAACCCGGACCAAGACTTGTGCCACAACGTGCGACCCAGGACCCGTGACTTGGGACCTGGACCAGATGCCAGACCCATACAAGAACCAAAACCCAAACCCAGACCTAGACTCAAACCAAAACCCGAACCCAAACACTGACTGAAACTTGGACCCAGACCCAGACCCGGACTCATACCAGAACTCTAACTTGAAACAGGGACTCAGACCCGAACCAAGATTAGAACTGGGACCCAGACTTAGACAAAACCGAGAGCTGAACTTGGACTAGGACTAGCACCGAGACGAGCACCGCGATTGGGAACTGGGAACGGGACCAGGACCCAATACTTGGACCTGGTACCTAAGAACCAAACCGTGACCCAGACCCAGACCATGCCATGACTCGAGAGAAGGACTTGTACCGAACAAGGACTGGGACGCTAACCCAGACTGAGACCTAGCACCCTGACCTGAATTGGGGATCCAAACCCATGACTCAGGACCCAAGACCTAAACCTAGACCCAAACCTGGACCTGAGACCCGAAATAGGACCCAAGACATGAGCTAGAACTAGACTAGGATCTAGATTTGGACTCTAGACAGGACCCAAGGCTCGAGGCTTGGACCCGACCCATAGTCGGTGTCTAAATCTGGGAATTGGACCTTAACCCGGACCTAGACCTGGACCAAAACCAGAACTCAAACTAGACTCAACATGTGGTTGGTGTTTGGATTTGGGACAAAGACTCGGACCTGAACCCAAACACGGACCTAGATCCAGACCAGGACTCAGACCCAGACCCACACCCGAACCTTAAATCGTACCCTTAAACCTTAAACCCTAAATCCTAAACTCTTTAAACATATCCCTAAACCCTAAACTCTAAACCCTAAACCCTAAATCCCTAAACACTAAACTCGAAACCCTAAAACCCTAAATACCCATACCGATATCGGAACCCAAGACCCAGACCCAGACAAGATCTAGTCCTGAACCTAGACACAAACTCAGGACCTGAACCTGGATCCAAACCCAGACCACAACATTGTTTGAAACCTAGACCTTGTCTGGGACACAGACCGGGACCGCGACCCTGACCCGAACAGGGACTTGCACTCAAACCGGGACCTCGGCCCAACCTCAAACCTTAACAGGTACTGGGACCTAGACTTAGACCCAAACTCGGGACCCAAACCCGAACCTGAACTTGGACCTAGGCCGGGACCTAGGATCCGGACCTAGATAGGGGACTTGGGCCCCAAACCTGAACCTTGACGACGACCTGGACCAAGGATCGGGACCTAGATGGGGGACTTTGACAAAAAAATTAGGCCCCCGATTTGGGACCGACATCAAAAACTAAACCCTAGACTTGAGACACGGGACCCGACCCTAGATCAAGACTCGTACCTAAACCCAAATTCAGACCAGAACCAATACTGGGACTTCAACCTGGACCGGGACCTGTGACTTGGGACCTAAACCAAGACCAGGACCTGGACCCAGACCGGGTCCCGAACCCTAACCCAGACCTAGACCAAAAAACTAGGACCACACCCAGGAACTAACAACCACACTTAGACATGGGACCCAAAAATCAGACCCACACTGGGACTAGGACCCGAAGTCGGACCCAAACCCGGACCAAGAATGGGAACGAAACTTGGACCCGAACCCGAATTGCGACCCAAACTCGAACCAAGACTCGGGACCCAAACCTGAACCTGGACCAAGACCAAGACCTAGGAACCGGGCATAGATGGGGGACCTAGACTAGGGACCTAGGCCCCAGAACCCAGACCCAAATTGGAATCAGGGACTCGAACCTGAACTAGGACTTGACCTGGACCCGAGAATCTGAAGTCAGACCCAGACCAAGACCCGAAACCTACCCCGAACCCAAACTACACGAACCAGGATCAAACCCGAACCTGAACCTTAACCCAAAATCGGACCCTTACTCGGGACCTGAACTCGAACACAGACCTAGAATCAGGCCCAAACCTAGACCTAGACCTGGACCTGAACTCGAACCCAGACTAGGATCGGAACCCAGGACTTAGACCCAGAACTGAACCCAAACTCAGATCGAGAATGGAACTTGGGACTCGGACCCAGACCCGGACCTGAACCCGAACCCACACTCGGAGCTTTATCCGGACCTAGACCGAAATCCGAACTCGAACCCAAACTCAGACCAAGACTCGAACCCTGACATGAACTTTAATCCAAACTCAAACTCAGAATTGCAACTAGAAGTGGAACCGAACTAGGACTAGGACCTAAACCCGAACCCGACCTAGATAAAATCAAGACAAAGACCCAAACTCGAATCGAGACTAGGACTCAAACCCAAACCTAGACTAGGACCCAACAATCCTAGACCAGAATTGGGACCTGGACCAAGAATCAGGATAGGGACCTGGCCAACGGAACTAGGACCGAAACCTAGTACCCGACCCCAGACCTGGACTTGAACCTAGGACCGAGCTCAGGATATGGCACCCAAAATGGAACTAGACCAACACCCGAGATCGAGATCTGGATCTAGAGCCAGGGCTTGGATCGAATCCATAGTCGGTGTATGGATCTGGGACACACCCTGGACCCAAACCCAAACAAGCACCCGAACCAAAACTCAAACCTGAACCCAATCCTAGACCCAAACCTAGAGCCAAACCTAGACCCAAACTTGGACATAAGACCCAGACCAGGACACAAGACATGAGCTAGAACTGGACCAGGATGTGGATTTAGACCCGGGACTGGACCCAAGACCCGAGGCTTGGACCCAACCCATATTCAATGTCTAAATTTGGTAATTAGACCTAGGCTCTGACCTAGACCCAGACCAGAACTCGAACCCGTACCAAAACTCGAAACTAGACTCGACATGTGGTTTGTGTTTTGATTTGGGACTAAGACTCAGACCTGAACCAAAACACGAACCTAGACCTAAACCAGGACTCAGACCCGGACCCACACCCGAACCTTAAATCGTACCCTGTGACCCGAAATTGGAACCGGATCTTGAAGCGGACCATTAAACTCTAAATCCTAAACCTTAAACCCTAAATTCTAAACTCTTTTCACTTACCCCTAAATCCTAAGCCCTAAGCCCTAAATACTAAACCTTAAACCCTAAACCCAAACCTGGACACGGGCCCAGACCCATACCCAAACCGAGATTGGAACACAGGACCAAGACCCAGACCCAGATCCAGACCCAAACCTAGACCCAAACTCAAGACCTAAACCTCGACCAAAACCCAGACCAAAACCTTGTTCGTGACTTAGACCTTGACTGAGCCCCGGTTTGGGAACCCGACCTGGAACCAAATAGGGACTTGGACTCATTCTGGACCCAGACCCAAACTAACACCTGAACTCGTACTGGGACCTAAACTCGGACCCAAACTTGAGATTCAAACACAAACCTGAACTTGGACCTAGACCAAGACCTAAGATCTAGACCTAGATGGGGGACTTGGGCCGCAAACCCGAACATGGACACAAATTTTGACAAAGGATCCGGATCTTGATTGAGGACTTGGACTAGAAACTAGGCACCAAAACAAGGATGAACACCCAAAACTCGACCCCAAACTCGAGAGACGGGACCCAACCTTGGACCCGAAAACAAGGACTTGACTATCGGGACACAACCCCGAACTCGGACCCAATCCTAAACTTAAGACCTGGCCCAAGACTCGGGACCCGAACAAGAACAAGACCAGGACCCGAACCAAGACTCGGACCAAAACCGGTCCCAAACCCAAACTTGGACCTGAATTCGTACCCTGTGATCAAAAATTTGAACCGAAACCGGAAGTAGACCGGGACCCAGGAACAGGACTGGAAACGTAACCAGAACTTGGACTTAGACCTAGAACCGTAACCGGACTTAAACCTTGACCCAGAACTGTAACCAGACCAGGTGCCAGACTCCAACCAAGACCTAGACCTGAATCGGGACCAAAACCTAGATCCCAACTCATACGTAGACTCAGTGCCAAACCTAGACCCAAACTCAGACCCAAACATGGAACCAGACTCGGGACACAAAATTGGGGCCAGGACCTAGAACCGCACCCCAGTCTCGGTCCCGAACCCAAAGTCCGACTTGGGACCCAGGACTTGAACCGGAGCTAGACCGGGATAGGTGACCGGGACCAGATCAGGGACTCAAACAAGGACACGAACCCTAACCCAGACCAGGACCCAAACGCGGACCCTGAACCAGACCCGGGAGACGGAACTGGAACCTGAACAAGAATTGCAAAACCAGGACCCTTGAACAAGACTAGGACTGTGACTAGGACCCGGACCCAAACCTAGAACCAAATTCGGACCTAGCCCCAAACCCAAAGCGAGCCCAAACATGATCGTGTACCCAGACTGGGAGCGAGATAGGGATCTGGATACGAACCTAGACTCAAACCTAGACCCACACCCAGGTCGGGATCGAAACTCGGGACCTAGATCCATACTGAGACCCTGACCCAGACCCAGACCTGCACCTCCACCTAAGACCAAAACTCAGACCTAGACCCGAACCCAGACCCAGACCTAGACCCAGACTCGGACCTAGACTCAAACAAAGACTCAGACCCCAACAAGGCCCGAACCCAAACTCGAACTCAGACACTAAATCGAAATCAAAATTGGGACTAGGACCCAAACCCGAACATGGACCCAGATCGGGACCTAGGAGCCAGACCATGACTTGCGTGTTGGAACCCAGACCCAAATCTGAACACAGGACTCAGACTCAAACTTGGACCAGGACTCAAACCCAGATCCTGACCTAGACTGAGATTGGAAACCAAACCGGGACTCAAACCCTAACCTAGGACATGGATCGGGACACGGGCATCAAAATTGGGACCGAGACCCAAGACTTGACCCTAGACCCAGACCCTAACCAAGGACATGGACTGGGACCAGGGACCTGGGACCCGAAGTGGAACTAAATTGCGACCTGAGATTGTGATCCAGATATGGACTCGGGGCTTGGACCTGACCTGTAGTCAGTGTTTGGATTTGGGATCCATACCTAGACTCGAAGCCAGACCCAAACCTAGACCTAGACCCGTACCCCAGACCTGGGTAAAAGTCTGAGTCTGGGGTTTGAGTTCGAGAACTGCAATCAGACTAGGACCTTAGACCCAGACCCGGATCGAGATCCAGACCCAAATAACAACTCGGATCGGGACTCAAGACGCGAACCTGAACCCAGACACGGACATGGACCAAGACCCAGACCTAGGACTCGGACAAAGATTGGAGACTCAGACCTGGACCTAGGACCAGACCTAGATTGGGGATCCAAACTAAAAATTAGAACCAAAATCGCGACCCAGGATTGGGATTGGGACCCAAGACCCAACCCCGGTCTCGGCCCCAGACCCAGACTCGAACACAGACTGGGACCGAGGATCTGAATCGAAACGAGAACGAGACCCAAGATTGCGATGCGAATCTTAACCCACGACCTAGGGCTGGACCCAACCCGTAGTCGGTGTCTAGATCTTGGAATCGTACTAGGACCCTAAGCTAGAACCATTTCTAAACCAGGTTCCAAACCCAAACTCGGACCTGAGACCCGAAATCGAAACAAGAACCAGATTAAGGACCTTGGAATAGGAATTGGACCTGGACGCAAAACTAGCTCTAGACGCGAACCCGGACCAAGACTTGTGCCACGACGTGCGACCCAGGACCCGTGACTTAGGACCTAGACCAGAGGCCAGACCCGTACAAGAACAAAAGCCCAAACCCAGACCCAGACTCAAACCAAAACTCGAACCCAAAAAACTTGGACCCAGACCCAAACCCGAACTCATACCAGAACTCTGACTTGAAACTGGGACTCAGACCCGAACCAAGATTAGAACTGGGACCCAGACTTAGACAAAACCGAGAGCTGAACTTGGACTAGGACTAGAACCCAGACGAGCACCGCGATTGAGAACTGGGAACGGGACCAGGACCCAATACTTGGACCTGGTACCTAAGAACCAAACCGTCACCCAGACCCAGACCATGCCATGACTCGAGAGAAGGACTGATACCGAACAAGGACCGGGATCTACACTCGGGTGGGACGCTAACCCAGACTGAGACCTAGCACCCTAACCTGAATTAAGGATCCAAACCCATGACTCAGGACCCAAGACCTAAACCTAGACCCAAACCTGGACCTGAGAACCGAACCCGGATCCAAGACATGAGCTAGAACTAGACTAGGATCTAGATTTGGACTCTAGACAAGACCCAAAGCTCGAGGCTTGGACCCGACCCATAGTCGGTGTCTAAATCTGGGAATTGGACCTTAACCCAAACCTAGACCCGGACCAGAACCAGAACTCAAACTAGACTCAACATGTGGTTGGTGTTTGGATTTGGGACCAAGACTCGAACCTGAACCCAAACACGGACCTAGATCCAGACCAGGACTCAGACCCAGACCCACACCCGAACCTTAAATCGTACCCTTAAACCCTAAACCCTAAATCCTAAACTCTTTAAACTTATCCCTAAACCCTAAGCTCTAAACCCTAAACCCTAAATCCCTAAACACTTAACCCAAAACCCTAAAACCCTAAATACCCATACCGAGATCGGAACCCAAGACCCAAACCCAGACCCAGACCAGATGTAGTCCTGAACATAGACACAAACACAGGACCTGAACCTGGATCCAAACCCAGACCACAACATTGTCTGGAACCTAGACCTTGACTGGGACACAGATCGGGACCGCGACCCTGACCCGAACAGGGACTTGCACTCAAACTGGGACCTCGGCCCAAACTCAAACCTTAACACGTACTGGGACCTAGACATAGACCCAAACTCGGGATCCAAACCCGAACCTGAACTTGGACCTAGGCCGGGACCTAGGATCCGGACCTATATAGGGGACTTGGGCCCCAAAACTGAACCTTGACCAAGACCTGGACCAAGGATCGGGACCTAGATGGGGGACTTTGACAAAAAAATTGGGCCCCCGAACTGGGACCAAGATCAAACACTAAACCCTAGACTCGAGACACGGGACCCGAGCCTAGATCAAGACTCGGACCTAAACCC
Source organism: Cannabis sativa (assembly GCF_029168945.1). NCBI lineage: Eukaryota > Viridiplantae > Streptophyta > Magnoliopsida > Rosales > Cannabaceae > Cannabis > Cannabis sativa. The sequence goes on from NC_083604.1 coordinate 30,617,324, forward strand.
AAATTCAGACCAGAACCAATACTGGGACTTCGACCTGGACCGGGACCTGTGACTTGGGACCTAAACCAAGACCAGGACCTGGACCGAGACCGAGTCCCGAACCCTAACCCAGACCTAGACCAAAAAACTAGGACCACACCCAGGAACTAACAACCAGACTTAGACATGGGACCCAAAAATCAGACCCACACTGGGACTAGGACCCGAAGTCAGACCCAAACCCGGACCAAGACTGGGAACGAAACTTGGACCTGAACCCGAATTGCGACCCAAACTCGAACCAAGACTCTGGACCCAAACCTGAACCTGGACCAAGACCACGACCTAGGAACCGGGCATAGATGGGGGACCTAGACCAGGGACCTAGGCCCCAGAACCCAGACCCAAATCAGAATCCGGGACTCGAACCTGAACTAGGACCTGACCTGGACCCGAGAATCTGAAGTCAGACCCAGACCCACACCCGAAACCTACCCCGGACCCAAACTAGGATAGGAACCTGGACACGAACCAGGATCAAACCCGAACCTGAACCTTAACCCAAAATCGGACCCTTACTCGGGACCTGAACTCGAACACAGACCTAGAATCAGGCCCAAACCTAGACCTAGACCCGGACCTGAACTCGAACCCAAACTAGGATCGGAACCCAGGACTTAGACCCAAAACTGAACCCAAACTCAGATCGAGAATGGAACTTGGGACTCGGACCCAGACCCGGACCTGGACCCGAACCCACACTCGGAGCTTGATCCAGACCTAGACCAAAATCCGAACGCGAACCCAAACTCAGACCAAGACTCGAACCCTGACATGAACTTTAATCCAAACTCAAACTCAGAATTGCAACTAGAAGTGGAACCGAACTAGGACTAGGACTAGGACCTAAACCCGAACCCGACCTAGATAAAATCAAGACAAAGACCCAAACTCGAATCGAGACTAGGACTCAAACCCAAACCTAGACTAGGACCCAACAATCCTAGACCATAATTGGGACCTGGCAGCATCAGGATAGGGACCTGGCCAACGGAACTAGGACCGAAACCTAGTACTTGACCCCAGACCTGGACTTGAACCTAGGACCCAGCTCATGACATGGCACCCAAAATGTAACCAGACCAGCACCCGAGATCGAGATCTGGATCTAGAGCCAGGGCTTGGATCGAATCCATAGTCGGTTTATGGATTTGGGACACAGCCCTGGACCTAAACCCAAACCAGCACCCGAACCAAAACTCAAACCTGAACCCAATCCTAGACCCAAACCTGGACCTGAAACCGTACCTTGTGACCCGAAATCGGAAGTTGACCTTGACTCAGAAATGGGACCAGAACCAGGACTTGGACCTAGAACCGTAACCGAACCTGGACCTAGACCCAAAACTATAACTAGACCAAGACCCAGACTGAAACTTAGACCTAGACCCAAACCGAAACCCGAACCCGGATCCCCACCCAGACCTGGACTCGGGAACCGAACCCAGACCCAAACTCAGACCCAAACATGGAACTAGACTCGGGACACACAACCGGGGCTGGGACCTAGAATCGCACCCAGACCTGAACTTGAGGCTTCAACATGACCCATAATCAGTGTTTGAATCCAGGACCCAGACCCATACCGAAACCGGGATCCAAACCCAATCTTTGACCCAGAATCGGAATTTATACAGGACTAGGACGAGAACCCAGACCTGGGACTGTAACAAGACCCAAATCTAAACCTAAACTCAACCTGAACCCATACTGATGTTGGAATTTATTTTACTAGGATCTTAGATCTACTCACAAGTATGTTTATTAACACCCTAAATATGAACTTTCTAAAACGATGAAATAAACACATATAAAGTTTAAGAAACCTTACATTGGGTGCAGCGGAATTAAATGACTCCTTCCGTTCAGATATCTAGCCCTTGATTCCTTTCTGTAGCAGAGCATTATCAATATCTGAACCTGGATCTCTTTCTCTGAATCTTTGATGCTGAAACTCCTTCTTGCTGAAAGTCTTTCTTCACGATCTTCCTCACTATGATTGAGGTATCACTTGCTGTGTGTGGGCACTACTCATACACTAAGAATTTCGAAATCTTGAAGAAGAAAAGAAGAGGGAAGTGGCGGGTAAAGATAGGGAGAGAGAGAGGCTCAGTTTTTCTGAATCAGAAGTGTAGAAAATTTAGTGTAATTTTCCTAAAGACTTCACTATCTATTTATAGCATTCCACTAGGGTTAGGTTTGAATTATTTGGAATTAAAATAATGAAAATATCAGTTTAAATTTCCTACAAAAGTGGCAGGCCCTATACTAGTGGATTTGGGCCTCACTTTTTACAATTTTGCAGTTTTACCCTATACTAGTGTAGAAATTCTTTCATGGCTTTATCTTTTTTGGAATAGTTGAAACTTTTCCTTAGATAAATAAAATCTATGCCTAAGAAGTTGTGAAGCTTCTATAGTTTTCCATTAGAAAGAAAATGCTTCAGCATCTTACTAAAGTAAGTTGCTTGCATTAGAGTAAGTAATTACCAGGTATACCACAAGCCATAGGTTTAGATAAACTCAAACCTATAATACTAGGAACAGGAAGTTTGTTATGTCCATTGAATAGACTTATAAACGAAATTTCCTTTTATGTCCTTGTAATAGAAAACTTTAGGTTATTCCATGTGAATAGATTAAACCGTAGTTCTATTGGCTTTTCTACTTAGTTTCTTCTCTTGACAATCCATTACTTGTTTAAACTCACAATGGATTTTAATCATTAGTGTCTCCCAAGTCATAAGAAGGTGAGTTCATAGAAACTCTCCCCCTACGACAAGGTACCGTGAATTATGTCGAAGAAAACTAAATGGTATTAACCTCTTTGGTTGTGACAAGACAACAGAGGCAGTGGGATCATCATATGTAAGATGATATAACACTTTTGGAATCAAGAAAAATATCTCCTTTATTTGCTACTTGTTTTCAGACTTAGTCATTATCTTAAAAAAGTAGTATTTGTTTGAACAAACACTTTCTTATCTATTGACAATGGGATGGTCCACCCCTAATCACTTAGAACAGCTAACAAACCATGGTTAACAGTTCTAGCTTTTCTTAAGATTTTGATTAGGTCATCCATGAATCTAGTAATGATTTACATTAAGTATACAACCATTACATCATTCTGAAATTGTGTTACCATAGAAGGAATTAGGCAACGACTAGTAACTAATCATCAACATGCAACTCAAAATTTTTGGGGAGGTAAGTTTGGATATAATTCAAAAATCAATTTAATGATTTTTGAACTGCATATCTACTAACTATTTCTCCACCCCTATCAGTTCGCAAGATCTTTAACCACTTACCTTAATGGTTTTAACCATTGCTAGAAATTAATGAAATTTTTCAAACATTTCAAATTTCTTGCTAAAAGGTATAATCTAGAGTTATCGTTTTAAGAATACAACGAAAAACTCATATCCACCCCTGAATGTACATCCATCTGCGAATGAGATGAACTACTTTCAGTGGATATAGGCATATTAACTCTTTGCAGAGATTGATCTTGTCAAATCCACTATGAACAAGATACAAATGCCATAGATTAAAAAAAATGTGGTAGTGTCTTTTGATGACTTAGGTTTAGTTACATCAAAGAATTCTTAGAATAGTGCAAGTGGATCCTGGTCAAAGAATGCCTAACTCATATTCCATACAGTTTGAATCCATTAATAAAAGATGGATATTAAATACTTGAGAAAGTGTAACTGTATTGTATCTGGAATTAGAAATATAAGAAAATTTCTATTTGGAATCTAAAATTAAAGTCAAAGACTTAAAATTTATACCAAATATAATGAGTAATTCTATCTTGGACCACCACTACTAATTTAATTCTAAGTCTGATTTGCCCATACAAGCAGGAGATTTCTAAGATTGAGGATTTATATCAATTGGGAATAGAATTTCGGGATTATAATCATATGGGTCATTTAATTTCTTAAGAGAAAATATAGAATGACATGAAATGATTTATAGACCATTCATCCAATGATATGTTTTGAAGCTAATTCGAAATGAATAAGCTAAGAGGAATTAGGATAATTTCGTTTATAAATAAGAATCCAATGATGCTTCGATTAGCGAAAGACAAAGTAATCTTATTTATGTAATCTTCTTGTTTCATATTGTAAAAATACTAGTCTAAGGTGTCATCAATTGATGAACAGCTAGATGTTGCATATACAATATTTATCTTTCGAGATCTTACACTATTATGTATGTCTAATGGTGAAAATCCATTAGGGATTTATCTCATTAGATAAACAAACATGTTAGACCAACAATGAAGATTCGAAATTAAACTACAATTTAATAACAGAAATTAACATGGTTCAATATAAATTCATACACAATTCAGAAATTATTAAACATATAGCAAGTAGGAATGACCAGTGAAAATACTAAAACATACAATCCTAAATAATTTCCAAGGTTTTCAACAAACTGATACAGTGTCCCGGTAGGCGAGAGTCAAAGTATCATTCATTGAATAGAGTTGTCAGCTCATCTAAAATGCAAACCATTCTAGCAACCTTTTATTCGATCAGAATAAGAATCCAACGTTGTCCCGGTAGGCGAGAGTCAAGGTTATTCTCATTTTATGAGCTTCCACCATTGTTTCATGTTTCATAAGGTTATCTCTAAGTAGTCACCGTAGGGGAGAGTCTAATAGAGACGAAAACTTACAAAACACTAATCAAATGAGATTTTACGGTGTTAAATGCGTTCAACGAATAACCATCCATAGGGGGACGAAGTCTAGCGTCTCGAGGTTATATTGAAAACATTTCACTTTTGTAAGACCAACAATGGAGATCGAATATCTTAATAATAATCAAGCTCATTGTTTAAAGTGAGTTGTATTTTCTTTGATTCTCTTTATTTAATCTATTTATTTTAAATATATATTTATTTAAAATTTCCAATTTAGAATGAAAAATTCTAAATATAAATTTTAATTTAATATTTATAAATTTTACTTAGATGGATATGAAAATAACATGAATTATTTCCATCTTAGTAATAATTTCCAATAAATATTTAGAAAAATATTCAATTTAAGTTGTTACAAAATTAATTTAAATTAATTTACAACTCAAATTTAATTTTCTATAAATATATATTTCATTTCGAAAAATTAAAGTATTCAAGAACACAATTTTCGAAAATGCATATTAAAATAAAAAATAAATTCTGGAAAAATTATTCTAATTTAATGTTGGCCCAAAATTAATTAATAAAATTAATTTACAACAAAAAATATAATTTTCCTATTTATTTAAATATATAAGAAAAATTTCAAATATTTAAGTATGATGATGAAAATCAACTTAAATATTAATTTTCTATTTAATTAAATACACTAGAAAAATACTTCAAGCAAAATATCATCTATCTAGATTTTCCTTTGACTAATTAATTCAATTTCTAATAATATACTTTAATTCAATTTATTTTTAATTAATCATTAAATGAAAAAATCATTGATTTAAGTTGGTCCAAAATTAAAATAAATAATTTACAATTTTAATCTATTTTTCAAATAAAATTCGAAATTTCAGCATTTAAGAAATGCAATTTCAAAATTTGATTAATAAAATAAAGAAAAAATATATTTTGAAAATTATTTAAATTTAGTTGAAAATATAAATTTCAACTAAAAATAATTTTCTATTTAATTAAGTGTCATGAAAAAGAAATATTTAAGTATCATGATGAAAATCAACTTAGATATTTAATTTTCAAATTAATTAAATGTATTAAATTCAAGAAATAAATAATTAAGTGTAGAGAAGGCTTAATTATTAATCTCTAGTTTAATACTAGGAAAAAATATACTTAAATTAAATTGTACCAAAATTAATTATTTAAATAATTAATTTCACAATGTATAATATTTTCCTATTTAATATTAGAAATAATAAGTAGTCTAGAAATAACTATCTAGAAAATATCTTATTTGACTAAGTATCTTTTCCACAAAATTATAAAAAATATCTAATTTAAGTTGTATTAGAAAAAATCTAGAACTTAAATATTTTCAAATTTAAATTTAATTAAATATCAAAAAATTAAGTTGTAACCACTTAATTTGAAAATATTCCATTTTAAGTTAATATTCAAAAAGATATTAACTTAAAAAATATCTAAAATATTCCATTTTAAGTTAATATTCGAAAAGATATTAACTTAAAAAATATCTAAAGAATCTTAATAACCAATGCCTAAAATTCCTTAACTTAATTTTGAAATTTTAAATCCAAAAGATATTCAGATTTAAGTTGGTTAGTTGAAGATAACTAAATATCAACTTAAATAGGAATATTTAATGAAAATTTAAATTAAGCTCCAGAAAGAATCTAGATGGTTATAATTCTATATTTAATTAAATACAAGAAAATACATATAGTTTAGCTTAGAATAAAAAATTCTTTAAACTATAATTTTCTTAAATTAATTTCAAAATAAATGAAATTAATTATGTTGCTAATCAATTTTATTAGGTTAAACTAGTGTAATTAACTTAGTACAGTTGTTCAAATAAGGCAAATGGGCCTTCACAATTGGGGTGGTTCATGTGAGGGGGTGCTGGGTTCAGTATGTCGTACCCACTTCTATGGCTCCCAACTCTCACACAAGGCCCAAAAGAGAGGAATTTAACCTTAATAAGAACAACTGTTATTAATTGAATAGGCCCAAAAACTAAATGGGCCTAAATAAATTCTATTAAGAACTATGATAATTTATTTTAGCAACAACAACCTATATGCATCTATAATAAAATTAAACACATAGGCTCACACAGGCACACTTTGGATGGGTCATATCATGTTGCTAGGTCATACACAGATGAAAGAAGTTTGTAAATATACTTGTTACAAATTATTTACTTGACGAAGGGAGCCATCAGATCATTAGATCTGGCAAAAAGTAACAATGGCTATTTGCAATCAAGTAATAATATGTTTTGAAAACTTACAAACAAGCTAAAACACATACTCCTGCAACAAGGTTAGCTGGATAGTTGGATGTAGGATTTATTTAATTTTAAATTAAATTATTAATTTCGAAATAATTAATTAAATAAAAAATAATTTTTCGAAAATTTTAAATTTTTTTTTGAATAATTCGTAATTTTAAAAAAAAAATTCAATTTAAAATTAAACCTACAATTTTAAAAAATTAGGTTTCAACCAACCTAAATATCATTTCAAAATGTTATTTTATAAATAAAAATTAAATAAAAAATTAGAAAAGATAAATGAATATCTTTTTCAGATTTTAAATGTAATTTAAATAAATAAAATAACAAAATTTAAAAGTTAGCAAAATATCTTATATCTATTTAAAATTACATGATTATAGTTATCTTATTTTAAATTTAAATAAGGTCAAATTATTTTAAAAAAAAGATTTAATTTAAAAAAAAATTTAAAATCTGACCTTAAATTTAAAAATAAGATAAGATATAATCAAATTTAAAAATAAGATAGATAATTAAGCAAAAAGATAGATACTAACTATTTTCAAATTCAAATTACACTAATATCTTGAATTAAATTTAAAAAATATTAAATTAATTCAAAATGATAATTAGAATTGAATTAGGAATAGTAATAGTATAAATATAGAACTACACAAAAAATCGGAAGTTAATTCCATGAAAAAGCATGAAAAAACGAAGAAAAATGAAAAGATTGTGAGCTGTACGGACAGTTTTCGCGATCGCAGGAAAATTTCAGCACAGCTCCGATTTTTTCGAATCTTCAAAAAATCATAACTAATTCAAATTAAATCGAAATTGAGTTCTGTAAAAAAGTAACTTGCTTAATTTTTTCCATACTATCCAATAAAAATAATTCCAGAAACAGAATCGCAATTATTTTTCACGAAAATTTACAAACATCAATCAATCATCAAATAACACTCAATACAACATGATACCATCCAAAAACAAACAAACAATCGTTTTAAAGTCCAAATTTCTTGCAAGTAAATCAATTACCATGGCTCTGAGGCCAGTTGTTGGAATTTATTTTACCAGGATCTTAGATCTACTCATAAGTATGTTTATTAACACCCTAAATATGAACTTTCTAAAACGATGAAATAAACACATATAAAGTTTAAGAAACCTTACATTGGGTGCAGCGGAATTAAATGACTCCTTCCGTTCAGATATCTAGCCCTTGATTCCTTTCTGTAGCAGAGCATTATCAATATCTGAACCTGGATCTCTTTCTCTGAATCTTTGATGCTGAAACTCCTTCTTGCTGAAAGTCTTTCTTCACGATCTTCCTCACTATGATTGAGGTATCACTTGCTGTGTGTGGGAACTACTCATACACTAAGAATTTCGAAATCTTGAAGAAGAAAAGAAGAGGGAAGTGGCGGGTAAAGATAGGGAGAGAGAGAGGCTCAGTTTTTCTGAATCAGAAGTGTAGAAAATTTAGTGTAATTTTCCTGAAGCCTTCACTATCTATTTATAGCATTCCACTAGGGTTAGGTTTGAATTATTTGGCATTAAAATAATGAAAATATCAGTTTAAATTTCCTACAAAAGTGGCAGGCCCTATACTAGTGGATTTGGGCCTCACTTTTTGCAATTTTGCAGTTTTACCTTTTCTGCACCTGATTTTCTCAAAAACGCCAATTTTCTAATTCAACCATTTAAATGCCAATTCTAACTATTTAATAACTATAAATAATTATTAAATAATATTGTCATTTATCATATTTATTAATTGAACCATACAAAGTATCATAATTAACAAATATGCCCCTATAAACTCTTTCATTACAATTTCACCCTTACTTAGTGAAAAATTCACAAATAGACATAGTCTAAATTGAGAATTATAATTGATTAATCAAAACCAATTACATGAGTCTTACAAGCAATATTATCTCAACTAGTGCGGGGACCATGGGTCTATATAACCGAGCTTCCAATAAGTAGATCAAGAATTTAGCACTAAAATTCACTAACTTATTAATTCTTCGTTGAATCCACGCATAGAACTTAGAATTGCACTCTCAGTTATATAGAATGCTCTACACTGTAAAGGGATTAAATTACCGTTACACCCTACAATGTATTTATTCCTTAAAACACTTGACCCCGTATAAATGATATTTCAGCTTATGTGAAATGAGTACTCCACCATTTATGTTCGTTTGGTCAAGCTCGAAGGAGATCATCCTTTGCTTACTATTCGCCAGATAGAAGCTATAGATTCCATGTTTATGATAGCGCTCCCACTCAATTGCACTACCGTGTTCCCAAAATGTACGTATCACCCTGACCTAAAAGTAGGCTTAACTAACAAATCAAAGAACACGAATAGCCTCTCGAGATTGAGCCTAATCATAACAGGATTAAGATCATTTGATCTAGGATCAACTAGGCGATATTGACTTGAATAGATATTACGGGAAGTTTAATAAATCTAAGTCAAAGTTCAATATCGGTCCCTTCCGATGCATACTCCATGCATCCAACCTGAGCTTTACTTTAACCAATGCTCTGGAAAGAACATAGCACTTCTCCAAATGCAAGTAAACTCTGTTGTAGATTATCATATCAGTAAAACCCTATGTCTGATAAATCTAGGAAACTTTATTCACATAATCATGTTTACTTTCCAATGTGTGGACGGCACAATAAACAGGATCAAGTATGTGAAAAGGGTTTCAGATGAATTTATACATTGTGTACATATAATCATGAAATAAATCATGTGAACCATGCAACATTAAATGTTATTTCTGATCTATATTAATAAGTAAATCTGATTATATTGAAATGAGTTTTATTTAGGGCATTAAACCCAACAACTGAGACTTGGACCCAGACTGGGACCTGTGACTTGGGACCTAAACCAAGACCGGGACCAAGAGCTAGACCAAGACCCAAGAACTGGGGCTGACCCGAACCCATACCACGACCAAACCCGAACCTGGACTCAAACCCAAAATTGGACCCGAACCTGGGACCTGCACCCGGATCTGAACTTTAACCCTGACCGGGATCCAAACCCAAGACTTAGACCTGGAACTAATCCCAGACTCATATCGAGATCAAAAATTGGGACTCGAACCCGAACCTTGACCAAGACCCAAGACCCTAACACACACCTGGAGCCCGATCAAGACCTACAACAAGATCCGAACCCAAACCCAAACTCAAACAACGACTCAAACGCTGAGACGAACACGAACCCCGACCCAAACTCGAACCCAAACTAGAGCTCACAATTGCAAGTGGAACTGGAAGGAAACTAGGACTACGACCAGGACCAGGGCAAGGACCAGGACTGAGACACGAACCCAAACCCAAATAAAAACCCAGACCGAGACCCAAACCCAAACCGCGACTACGACCCAAACTTTAACCTAGACCAGGACCCAAACCTAGACCAAAACTACGACCTAGACCCATAATCGAGATAGGGACCAGGGCAACAAAACAAGGACCGGGACCCAAGACCCGACCCAAGACCTAGGAACGAACTCGAACATAGCCCCAGACCTTAACTGAGACCGAAACTCGGGCCCAGACACGGTCGTGTACCAAGACCAGGACCGAGACCCGAACCCCGAACCTGGACCCAAACCTAGACCTAGGACCCAATCCCAGACCCTAACTCGGACGTAGATAGGGATCCTGATACGAACCTTGACCTAGACCCAGACCTGGCCCGCACCCGGGACCCAAAGTCGGACATGAAATGACCCTAGACCCAGACCGGGATCTGAACCTGGACCCAAACCCAATCCCAGACTCGGACTAGGACTTAGACCTCGACCAAAACCCGGAAGAAAACCTGAACCGAGACACTGAATCAATATCAAAACTGGGACTAGGACCCAAACCCAAACATGGACCTAGACCAGGACCTAGGACCCGAACTAGGATGGGGGACTTGGACCTAGGCCTTGGAACCCAGACCTAGATCGGAACTCAAGACTCGGACCCAAACTAGACCATAACCAAGCCCCAAAACTCGAGCTTAGACCCAATCCCTGGTCCATAACCCAGACTAGGATAGAGACTCGAACCCGAACCCAAACTTGAACTCGGGACTTGATCTTGGACCCAGACCAAGCCCTTGATCGAGACTGGGATTTGGACCTAGACATGGACACGAACTTAGACCTAGAACAGAATACCAAACCAGACGGAGACTGGGATCGAAACACGGGACCTTGACTAGAACCCAAATGTAGACCCAGACCCAAACTTGGGACCCAAACTCAAACCTAGAACCAGCCCTGGATCCGAAAAACCCGTACCCAAACTCAGATTAAGACTCGAACCCCGACCCCAACCTGGACCTAGACCCTGATTCGAAACCAAACCCGGTACCCAAATGTAGACCCAGACCCGAACATGGGACCCAAACTCAAACCTAGACCCAGCCTGGGATCCGAAAAACCCGTACCCAAACTCAGATTAAGACTCGGACCCCGACCCCAACCTGGACCTAGACCCTAACTCGAAACCAAACCCGGTCCCAGAATTAGAACTGAAACTGTGACTAGGACCCAGACCTGAGACCAGAACCGAACCCAAACCATAACCCGAACACAGACGAGACCTAGACCGAGACCTTGACTAGGACTGGGACCTGAGACCTAGGACCCAAACTTGTACCGCGACCTAGACCTGACCTGCTCCTATACACTCACCGGGACCTAGACTAGGTTCTGGACCCTGGTAGGCACCAGAACCCGAACCTAGACTAAGATTGTGACCGAGACCTGGACCCAAACCCGGACCGGGACCTGGACTCAAACTAAGACTCGGGACCCAAACAAAAACCTCGACCTAGACCAGGACTTAGGAACCGGACTTAGATGGGGGACACCAATTTTCCAATTCTAACCATTTAAATGCCAAAACTAATTATTTAATAACTAAAATAGATTATTAAATAATATTGTCATTTAACATAATTATTAATTAGACATATAGAGTCTCTTAATTAATAAATAAACTTAGAATCTCTTTTCTTTACAATTTCACCCCTGCATAGTGAAAATTCACAAATTAGACATAGTTTAATCTTTAAATTATAATTGATTAATCATAAATCAATTATTGAGTCTTACAAGCAGTATGGTCTCAACTAGAATGGGGACCATGGATCTATATTACTGAGCTTCCAATAAGCCGAACCGAATTTACCAAGTAAATTCCCTAACTTATTAATTCCTTGTTGAATCCACTCTTAGAACTTGCAATTGCACTCTCAGACTTATATAGAGCATTCTATATGTTCCACGATATAGATATGCTATCTCATTTAACCATCGTTATAATCTTAATGTGATCAAAGATTCTCTATATAGATGATTTACATCGTTATAATCTTAACCTAGACTAGGACAAAAACCCAAACCAGAACTGGGACTGTGACATAGAATTTGGATAGGGACCTAGGAACCGGAACAAGGACAGGGATCTAGTACCCGACCCCCGACTTGGACTTGAACCTAGGACCCAGCTCGTGACTCGGCACTCGAAATAGAACCAAACTGGGACCCAAGATCGTGATTCAGATCTGGACCCAATGCTTGGACCGAACCCATAGCCGCTGTCTGCATCTGGTGACAAACCCCGTACCTGAACCCAGACTAGGACACGAACCCATACCCGGACCTGAACCCAGTCCCAGACCCAAACCTAGACCCAAACTCGTACCCTGTGACCCAAAATTAGAACCGAAACTGGAAGTAGACCGGCACCCGAGAATGGGACCAAAACTAGGACATGGACCTGGAACCGTAACCGGACCTAGACCTAGACTCAAAACCGTAACCAGACCAGGAACCAGACTCCAACTCAAACCTAAACACGAACTAGGACCCATACCTGGATCCCAATCCAGACCTAGACTCGGGACCCAAACCCGCAACCAAACTCCTACCAAAACATGGAACCAGACTCGGGGCACAAAATAGGGGTCGGGACCTAGAACCGCACCACAGTCTCTATCCTGAACCAAAAATCAGACCTGGGACCTAAGACCTGAACTAGAACTAGAACCAGACTAGGACTCGTGATAGGGATCCAAGTCTCGACTTGAGATCCTAGAAATGTGGCTTGGAACAGACCTTTAGTCGCTGTTTGCATCGAGGACTCAGACTAGGACCTGAACCCAGACCAAGACCCAAACCCTGACCCAGACCTAGACTTGAAACCCAAAATTGGAACCTAAACAAGAACCGTCGGACCAGGACCTTGGAACAAGACTTGGACCGTGACGAAGACCCAGACCTAGACCTAGAACCAAACTCGGACCTAGCCCTAGACCCAAACTAAGACTGGAACTCGGGCTCGGAGACGGTCGTGTAGCAAGACCAGGACCGATACCAGGAGTTGGACCTATATTTGGGATTCGATCCCAAACATAGACTCAGACCTTGATAGGGATCCGAATAAGAACTTGAACTTGGACCCAAACCCAGACCGGGATTGAAACTTGGGACCAAGATCTGGTCCGAGATCTTGACCGAAACCCAAACCAAGACCCGCACCTGGGACCCGAACTCGGACCTTGACCCGAACCTAGATCCAGACTGGGATCCAGACCTAGACCCAAACCCAGACCTAGACTCGGACCAAAACTCATACCCCGACCCAGACTTAAAATAGATCCCGAACCACGACACAGAATCCGAGTGTGGGTTAGTGTTTCAGTTCGGGTCCGAGTCCCTATATAGTTTTGGGTCTGGGTCCAAGTCCTTGTCTTGGTCCTATTCTTCAGTCCTGATCTGCTTCTAGTTTCAGTTCTATTTTCAACTAATGGGGTACAGGTCGAGTCCAAGCATCTAGTCCCGATCCCAAGTCTTGAGGTGGGTCTTAGGTTCAGGTTTGCGTCTGGGTCCTGTCCCAAATCTCGATCCAAGTTTTGGTCCCTGTTTGGGGGCCAAATTCCTGGGTCTGGGTCCCCATCTATGTTTGGGTCCTAGGTCCTGATCTAGGTCTAAGTTTATGTTCCAGTTCAGGTTCAGGTCTCGGGTCCCGATTCGAGTCCAGGTCTCGGTTAGGGTTTAATTTCGAGTTCGGGTCCTAGTACTAGTCCGAGTCTGGGTTTTGGGTCCCAAGTCCGAGTTTGGTTCTTCGGTCCTTGGTGTGATCTCAATTTTTGGGACTGGGTTTGGGTCCGGGTCCGAGTCCCGGTCTTGGTCTAGGTCGCAGTCTTGGTTTATGTCCCAGGTCATAGGTCCCGGTCTAGGTCCAAGTCCTAGTATGGATTTTGGTTTGAGTTTGGGTCCTGTTACAGTCCCAGGTCTGCGTTCCTGTCCTAGTGCTGGTTAGATTCTATGTCCGGAATCAGGTTTGGATCCCAATTTTGGTCGGTGTTTGGGTACGGATCTGGGTTCGGGTCCTGGATTCAAACACTGACTACGGGTATGGTCGAAGCCTTAGGTCCAGATTAGGATCTCGGTCTTGGATCCCTATCTTATTCCAGTTTGGGTCCCGGGTCCCGGGCTGAGTCCTAAGTTTGGGTTTGGGTTTGGGTTTGGGTTCGAGTTCGGGTTTGGGGTTGGGTCCCGGAAGTTAGGTCCTAGGTTCTAGGTCCAACGACAAGTTCTGTGTCATGAGTCTGGGGTCAAGTTTTGGGTCTCGGTCCCGGTTCTAGGGCCTAGTTTCGGGTCCAAGTCCCCCATCTAGGTCGAGATCCTTGGTTTAGGTCTGGGTCTAAGTTCGGGTTTGGGGCCCAAGTCCCCCATCTAGGTCACGGTTCGGTTCTCAAATCCCAGGTCCGAGTCTTGGGTCCCAAGTCCCGGGTCCGAGTCCCAATTCTGGTTCTAGTCCCAATCCAGGTTTAGGGCTCGGTCCTAGTCTCAGTCTGGGTCCCAGTCTTAATCTCGGTCTTGGTCAGATTCCCAAGTTTGAGTCTGAGTCCTTGGTTCAAGTCTGATTTTTGGTACGAGTCTGGCTCTAGGTCCGAGTTTGAGTCCGGGTCTTGGTCTGAGTTGGGGTTTCGGTCCGGGTCTGGGTCTAGGTCCGAGTATTGGTTTGGGTCTAGTTTTGGGTGTGGGTCTGGGTCTGGGTTCTGGTACGGGTCTAGGTTTTGGTCCAGGTATTGGGTCACGAGTCTTGGGTTCCAGGTTCTGGGTCGCAGGTCCTGGCGTAAGTCTGGGTCCAGGTTCGGGTGTGGGTCCGGGTATCGATCCCTAGTCTAGGTCTGGGTCCATGTTTGGTTCTGCGTCTAGATCTTGTTTTGGGTTGAGGTCCAATTCCTTTTCCAAGGTCTTGATTTCGGTTCTTGTTCTGATTTCGAGTCCCGGGTTTGAGTTTGGTTTTGGATCCTTGTCTAGAAATGGTTCCAGGTTGGGGTCTTGGTACGATTCGAAAATCCAAACACAGACTACGGGTTAGGTCCAAGCCGTGGGTCGTGGGTCAAGATCTGGATCGCAATCTTGGGTCCCAGTCTCGTTCTGATTTAGATCTTGGGTCGTAGTCCTTGTCTATGTTCGTGTTTGTGTTCGGGTCCGGGTTTGGGACCGAGCACTACTACAAATTACACTATTCACATCGGTCGACGCTACTATTCATAGTGTTGACCGACGTCAATAGTGTCCATAATTGAACCCGTCTGTTTAAAAACTTCACTAATAATATACTATTTGCGTCATTTGATTAAATGATGATAAAAAAGAAACCGACGAAATAAAGTAAAAATTTAAAAACTTGTTTTTCATTTTGCGTTAGTTGGTAATAGTCGACTATTGTGCTTCCAAAGTTTTAAAAATGACGTGAAATATAATTTTGAGAGATAGCAACTGACGCAAATTTAATAAAATCCCTAAAACCAAAAAATTATATAACATACTGCTAACATCCCTAACCTTTGTCTCCTCCTTCGAAATTGCTCTGGCCAAATTGGCCATTGTCTTCAACCCAGTTCATCCTCTTCGAAACTGACCATTCTCTTTCACCGATTTTGTCCTCTTCAAAACTGACCATACTCTTTCTCCTCTTCTTAATCGGGCGGTGACCCAACCCCCGTGGCCTCCTCCTCTCTTCTTCGTCCAGTGTGTAAAGGTTTTGGATCTTTCAAAGATGAGTTCCTGTGTTATTATTTATATATGTGTTTAGGCTTATTTCGGTAAAGAGTGTTTGTTTGTTTTAATTTTTGATACAGTGCTCAGAATTTTTGGCTATATCCACAAGAAATGATACATGTAATATATGAAGGTAATTGAATAATGAATTCCACCAATTTTTAGTGTATGGTGATTAGGAAAATTATGTGTTATACAACAAATTTGGTTGTCTACAACAATAAAATAATATTCTCTAATATTAGCTTCTTGGACTATATTTCTGCTATGTTCTCAAACATTTGAACTTGAAACTTATTGTCATGAATTATTTGTTATAATTTGGTTTCTAGTCTTTTTGGGAAATCCACGTGTTTTATTAGATTTTTGGATCTTATGAAATGGGACTAATTAGAGTAGTGTTCTTTCTTTTCTTAAATTTTCTTAGGCTCATGGATTAGTATGGTGGGATTTTGGAAATTGTGGAAGAATGAATAAGAGTAAAGCTGCAAAGCTTAGATGTGTTGTGAAAATGGGTCAGATATGTCTAGGAAATGGTCATTTACCCACTTTTAATGTTGAACATTGGAACTATGATGCTCTTTTAGCAAAAAGAGAGGATCTTAGTCCAGTAAGAGTATGAACCAAATGCCCCTTACTCACACAGAAGTACTCTCTCAACCCAACTTCTAGTACCATTCATTTTCCTATCTCTGAACATTTGTTTAACTATATATATAAAAACTTTTCTTGACTATTATTATAGGCATGTAACCAGACCTGCCATTTATTGTTGCATACCAAAACTTAGTCCTATTCTTAGCAGGGAAACTACCAAAGCCTCATTACAGAAAAGATAGTCCTTCATGACAAGTTTTCCAAAAGGTAATGTTCTTATAAGCTTTCCAAAAGGTAATGTGTGTATATGTATATAGGGAGAGAGTTGTTTTGAAAAATAGAAAGAGAAATAAAAAATTGAGTGAGCTTATAGTATGCATAGTCATAGAGTGTATAGAGCGAGAGAATAGTTAAGAGACTAGTTTGAAAGTAGAGTAATGAGATTTAGAGAGCCTGCAATGCATGCTCATATATATTATGTAGTTAATTAAAAATTGTGAGGTAGGTGTATTATTATGGAATGGAATGAAGCCCAAAACGTATCCTCTAATTTCTTAAATGAGTTTTTTCTTTTTTTCATTTATAAGTAATTAATGGGATTAATTTTTAAATTTTTAAGATTTGATTTATCTACGTTTTTTTTTTACCTTTACTCTACAACCTAAATCTCCTTTATCCACATCTCCCTTTGTTGACCTCGCTTTTAGTCAACGACAACGAGTCTATTTTATAAGCGATAAATGATTTATAATAACAAATATATGATAAAACAATAAAAAGACATATGAATTTTATAGAGGTTTAGCCCCGAGCAGTTCGGTAATAGCCTAATCCTCGTTACTTTTATTGACTTAAGATCAAGGAGAATGATTCCTTTTCTTATAGCTCTAACAACAATATCTTTGAATATATAATTCTTAGATAATATATTTAGGGTATAGTCCTAGCTCAACTGCTTTTCGACCGATCTCTTGCCCTGTGAATATGCATCACTATTAATAGGGTTAGTAAGCTTGGGAAGGAAGAGTTTGCCCTCTCGTTACAATGCGTATAAATAGAAAGATCGTGGGACCAATGCTAAATGCAAGGATCGTGGGATTGAGGCTGAATACACTGATAGTGGGATCGTGTGTATGCCATATCCACGTAAATTGATCCCTAAGTTATAGGGATTGTGCTGATGACTCAAGATGAAAAAGTTGAATTTGCTAAGTGTTTGGCCATTCTGTGCGGATTCCTGAATACTTTGCTCTAGGCATGCCAGTGAGGCATCCTGCTCGGACTGTGCTTTCCGAGCAAATGTTCCAAGTAGACTCCACGTGCCACCATTCATGTGATGCCACGTCAGAGTGCAAAAATTGGGATAACATTTGCCCCCCAAGTCTGTACAGGACTTCCGAAGTGGCGTGTAGACTTTATCAAAGCCGCTTCTGCTTTTGGAGGGGGACACGTGTCGAGCGCAACTGTCTGAGACTCGATGTGAGGCTGACTGGGCGTCCCTTATGTTTTCGGCTAATAAATTCTCTGACACTTATTTCGAAATCCGATTTTGCTCTCTCCACGGCTGACGGCTGCACTTGATTACCTTTGAGACGATTACCTTTTTTCGTGACTTGCCTATAAATACCAAACAACATTGGCACATAAACTCATTTTCATCACCTTTCTTTGCTAATTAAGCTTGAGAGCGAAAAGAGAGATTCTTGACTTCAAAGTTGCCGAAGTGCCTTCACACAAACTGCTTGTTGGATTGATCTTGCTCGAACCCAGACATCTGACCCTCGAGTAAGTCTCTAGTTTCCTTTATGCTTATCTTTGCATGTTTATATGTCAAATGCATCCTGTACTTTGCTGTAGAAAAATGTTTAGGAAACCCTAGGCCAAGAAATCTCTACGATACTTCTTTATCATGTATTCGTGTGATTTTACAGTCATAACACTTGTTTATGAACTGCGTAACGTCTATCTTTCATCTTGCTTATTCTAAGCTTCATGAACTTTTTTGCCCTAACTTGAGAAATTTTTTGACTTCTTGAGTTCCGACTTTTCTTCAAATGTAATCGTTCTTTAATCTGTTGGGTACTCCTAGTCGGCATATTTGCTTGTTTGTCGTTCAATATTCCGACCAAACACTCATCTTGTGTGTTGTCTTTTTTAGATGAACTCAGATGAGTCTTGGGAAAACGGACATTGGATTAACCAGGGACCTGCTTCAACTTCTACACGAGGATCATCCTCGTCTTTGTTCTAGTCCACCTTCCTCTAGCGAAGGACATTCTTCAAACCCTGTACCCAGCCATAGAATGATGGCTCGTACAAAGAAAACCACGCGTCTGGCTGACGCATCTGATCCTCAAGTGGCTCGGCACGCCACTTTGCCCAGCGACGAATAGGATCCAGCCGTCCAGATGGAGGGGGATCATGAAGGGGACGATGAGGTCCAAGAGATGAAGGGGCAGGATGATATATGCCATGGCAGTCCCTCCGAGGCGGAGGAAGAGGCAGAGGTTGAACCCCCAAATAATGGGGAGTACAACGAGGCTGGGGAGCCACTCCATGCTGACGGAGACGTCCTGGTTGAGGGCATGGACTACGTCAGTGAGGAGCTTGCTATGGCAATTCCTCATAGAAGGCAGGGTGCCTTGGGCGCCAGGTGGGTAAGCCCTCCGTCCAAGATTACAAAGGCGCACCTTCAAACTCTTGACCACGGCGGATATCTGGGCGAGCTGGACTGCTACATTCCCGCTCACAACAATCGTGCCACAAACCCTGAAAAGGGGATGTGCGCCTGGTCGGGTGCCCATTGTCAGCAAGGAGGGTTGACGCCTTTGCATCAATACTTTAAGAATTTGGCGGACTTCTTCGGCCTCTGCTCGGCCCAATTCACTCCTAAGGGCATCAAGTATCTGTCTGCCCTCTTCGTCCTCTATGCCTCCTAGAAATGAGGTATGCTCTCTCCCACGAGGTTGCTTGGTTCTTTGATTTGAAGTCCACCCCCAAGCAAGGCAGGTCGGGGTACTTCTACTTCTCTCAACCAGGTTTCAAGTGGTTGACGGGCTCGAACAATACGGCCATAAGCAAGATTGGGCGCTTTTTTAATGAGTACTTCATGGTGGATGGCACGGGCATCACTCGCACTCGGTTCCAGGAGATTCTGACCAATCACCGCCCTCCCCTCACTCTTGCTCTTAGGGATAGAGATCAAAAACTTGCCCGACTTTCGGGGGAAGACCGGAACATTATCCAGTTGACCTCCGAAGATAAATTTGTGAGGTACGGGATCTATCCCAAGGACTTTACTCCTAAGTCCGTGACGGGGAAGAAGAAGGAATCTGGTGCTGGCTGGACCGAACGAGCTCATTCGGATGATGAGTTGATTCAACTGAAGCGAGAGGCTAAGTTGAAGGGTGGTGCAAGGGCCAAGCAGTATGCTTTTAGCCAACGACAACGAGTCTATTTTGTAAGCAATAAATGATTTATAATAACAAATATATGATAAAGCAATAAAAAGACACAGGAATTTTATAGAGGTTCAGCCCCGAGCAGTTCGGTAATAGCCTAATCCTCGTTACTTGTATTGACTTAAGATCAAGGAGAATGATTCCTTTTTTTAAAGCTCTTACAACAATATCTCTGAATATATAATTCTTAGATAATATATTTAGGGTATAGTCTTAGCTCAACTGCTTTTCGACCGATCTCTTCCCCAATGAAATGCATCACTATTTATAGGGCTAGTAAGCTTGGGGAGGAAGAGTTTGCCCTCTCGTTACAATGCGTATAAACAGAAAGATCGTGGGATCAATGTTGAATGCAAGGATCGTGGGATTGAGGCTTAATACACTGATAGCGGGATCGTATGTATGCCATATCCACATAAATTGATCCCTGACTTATAGGGATTGTGGTGATGACTCACGATGCAAAAGTTGATACTGTGTTTGGCCATTCTGTGCAGATTACTGAATACTTTGATCTAAGCATGCCAGTGAGGCATCCTGCTCGAACTGTGTTTTCCAAGCAGATGTTACAAGTAGACTCCATGTGCCACCATTCATGTGATGATGCCACGTCAGAGTGCAAAAATTGGGATAACACCCTTATCCACATCTCCCTTCCCAAAGGAGTGATTCGTAATATATGTATGTATGGTAATGAAATGTTCTGTTTTGCTATCTTTTTTGGTTTTGTTCCTTTTTTGGGGATATTTTCTTATTGACCAAACAAGATTGAGTGAATAAAATGGACATGGTACATGCCTTAGCTGATTTTTTTCGATGAAAAGGATAGTTAATTTGTTTCAAAATCAACAGACAAGTGTGTTCCATTCTTCAGCATCCTACGATGAAATAAGCAATTTGAGTGGACGGAGGAATGTGAAAAAGCTTTTCAAGAACTAAAAATGCAACTCGCAAAACCTCCTATACTCTCGAAACCTGTAGACAGAGAAGAACTTAAGATATACTTAGCTGTAACGGAGCATGCCGTGAGTGTTATACTGATAAGAGTGGAAAACAACATACAACATCTGCTCTATTACATTAGTAAAAGACTCATTGAGGGCGAAGGCCGATACCCATTGATAAAGAAACTCACCTACTGCTTGATTCTAGCAATAAGAAAGTTAAGGTCCTATTTTCAATCTCATCCTATTTGGGTGTACACTGACCAACCGTTACACCAAAAATTGCAAAAGTCGGACGCCTCTGGACGGTTACTCAAGTGGGCAGTAGAACTGGGTAAGTATGAAATTACTTTCCATCCCCAAACAGCAATCAAAGGCCAGGCCTTAGCAAACTTTGTGGTAGAATGCACAGGCAAGGAAGAAATCATATCAGAAGGCAACCTCGAGCCAGTACAAATACTACAGCCAAGTAATAGTGAAGACAAGCCGACTTGGAAACTACATTTGGACGGGTCGGCTATAGATCAACTGTCCGGCATAGGAATCGCCCTTGTCACACCTGGGGGGCAACACCTGCACGTTACAGTCAAGTTTGGATTTAAAGCATCCAATAACGAGGCGGAATATGAAGCTTTCATCGCTGGACTAAAACTACCCCGGGAGATGAAGGCCGAACATATTGAAATCTGTAGTGATTCACAGGTGGTAGTAAATCACGTATTTGGAGAATACGAGGCTCGGGGAGAAAAGATGGTAGCATATTTAAGCAAAATACACGATTTGATCGCACAGTTCAAAAGCTACGCTCTCAGACAAATTCCAATGGAAGAAAAAACGACTGCTAACGCGTTTGCGAGTAGTAATGTAAGTGATAGAGCGAATTTGGTTCCTATCCAGTTCCTCGAAGAACCTAGCATCACTGGCACGAAAGAGATTGAAATGATTGATACTTCCCCAAACTGGATGACCCCAATAGAACCTTACCTCAACACTGGTGAACTCCTAGATAATCGAAATGAATCTCGAAAGATGAGAAGGAAGGCTGCACGGTACATCATAGTAGAGGGAATTATGTACAGACGAGGATTCTCCATGCCATTGTTTAGATGTGTTACCCAAGAAGAAGCTGCACGAATTTTGTCTGAAGTGCACGATGGATTTTGTGGAAACCACACCGCCGAGCACAGTTTATCTAAGAAAATTCTAAGGTAAGGTTATTTTTGGCCGAAAATGATCGAAGATTCAAAGGCCTACGTTAAAAAATGTGATAAATAACAGAGATTTTCAAAGATACCTCGAGCTCCGCCCAGCGAGTTAACTCAGATGCGAAGTCCTTGGCCTTTTGCCATTTGGGAAATTGACCTGATTGTAACCTGTCTGAGTCCGAGTCCGAGTCCGAGACGTGGACCAGAACCTAGAACCGTACAAGAACTCAGACCCAGACCAAGAGCCGGACCAAGACACAACCTGAAACCCGGACTCAGACCGAAACCCAGACCTAGATCCGAACCCAAACCTGGACTAGTACTATAAGTTGTACTCGAACCCAGGACTTAGACCCGAACTAAGATCAGGACTTGGACCCAAACCCGGACTAGGACCGAAACCTGAACCCGGACTAGGACTAAAACTCAGACTAGGACCGAGGTTGGGACCTATGACCAAGGACCCGATACTCAGATCTGGGACCTGAGAACCGAATCGTTACCTAGACCCAGACTAGGCCAAGACCCGAGACAAGGACCATTAATGAACACAGACCGGGACCTACACGCAAAATGGGACCCTAATCAAGATCGGGAACTACCACTTTGACTTGAATCGGGGACCAAGACCCATGACTTGGACCTAAGACCCGAACCAGGACCCAAGACATGAGCTAGAACTAGACCAGGATCTAGATTTGACCCGGGACAGGACCCAAGACCTGAGGCTTGGACCCGACCCATAGTCGGTGTCTAAATTAGAGAATTCGACCTCGACCTGGACCTAGACCCGGACCAAAACCAGGACCCATACAAAAAATCGAACTAGACTCGACATGTGGTTAGTGTTTGGATTGGGGACCAAGACTCAGACCTGAACCAAAACATGGACCTAGACCCAAACCAGGAGTCGGACCAAGACCCACACCAAAACCTTAAATCGTACCTTGTGACCCAAAATTGGAACCGGAACTGGAAGCAGACCATTAAACCCTAAACCCTAAACATTAAACCCTAAATCCTAAACTCTTTACAGTTACCCCTAAGACCTAAGCCCTAAATCCTAAACCCTAAATCAATAAATACTAAACCCAAAACCCTAAACCCTAAACCCTAACCTGGACACGGGCCTAGACCAATACCCATACCGAGATTGGAACCCAAGACCTAGACCAAGACCCGGATCCAAACCCAAACCTAGACCTAAACTCAGGACCTTAACCCGAACCCAAACCCAGACAAGAACCTGGTCTGGGATCTAGACCTTTAGTGGGACCCGGATCGTGTCCCCGACCCAGAACGGAATAGGGACTTTGACTCAGATCAAGACCCGGACCCAGACTTAAACTTGAACCCATACTGGGACCTAGACTCTGACCCAAACTTGGGAGCCAAACTCGAACCTGAGCTTGGACCTTGACCGGGACCTAGATGGGGGACTTGGGCCCCAAACCCGAACGTGGACCCTGGACTAAGGATCAAGACCTAGATGAGGCACTTGGACCTAAAACTAGGCCCTAAAACCAGGACGGAGACCCAAAACTTGACCCTAGACTCGAGACACGGGACCTGACCTTGGACCTTAAACTGAGGACCTGACTACAGGGACACAACTCCTAACCCAGACCCAAACCCAAATTAAGGACCCTGCCGAAGACCCAGGATTTGGACTGGAAAAAGACCGACATCCAAGACAGAGATCCGAATTTGGACCTAAGGCTTTGACCTAACCCGTAGTCAGTGTTTGAATCTAGGACTCGGACCTGGATCCGTAACTATACCTGGACCCAGACCCAGACTGAGATCCAGACCCAGATTCAGACCCAGACCGTGATCCAAACCTGATCTCGGACCCAGAATTGGAATCAGACCAGGTCTGGACTAGAACCCAGACACGAGACAATAACAAGACCCAAACCTAAATTCATACTCAGACAAAAACCCATACCAGGACTAGGACCCGGACCGGGACTTGTAAATTGTGACCTAAACCAAGACCGGGACCCCGACCTAGACCCAAAACTGGGGCTGGAACCTGAACTCAGACTCGAAACCTAACCAGGATCTGAACTCGGACCAGACCCGAACCCAAATGGAAACACGAACTTGGACTTGGACCGGGACTTAGGACCCGAACATCGAGGGGGGACCTGGACCTGGAAATTTGGCCCTTGAACTTTTTGGATCTAGATGCAGAACAGAACACAGACCCAGACCCAGACTGGGATTAATACCAGGACCCAGCCCCAAACCCGGACCCAGACTTGCGCCAGGACCTGTGACTTAGGACCCGTGACTCGAGACGTGGAACAGAACCTAGAACCGTACAAGAACTCAGACCCAGACCAAGAGCCGCACCAAGACACAACCTGAAACCCGGACTCAGACCGAAACCCAGACCTAGATCCGAACCCAAACCTGGACTAGTACTATAAGTTGTACTCGAACCCAGGACTTAGACCCGAACTAAGATCAGGACTTGGACCCAAACCCGGACTAGGACCGAAACCTGAACCCGGACTAGGACTAAAACTCAGACTAGGACCGAGATTGGGACCTATGACCTAGGACCCGATACTCAGATCTGGGACCTGAGAACCGAATCGTTACCTAGACCCAGACTAGGCCAAGACCCGAGACAAGGACCATTAATGAACACAGACCGGGACCTACACGCAAAATGGGACCCTAATCAAGATCGGGAACTACCACTTTGACTTGAATCGGGGACCAAGACCCATGACTTGGACCTAAGACCCGAACCAGGACCCAAGACATGAGCTAGAACTAGACCAGGATCTAGATTTGACCCGGGACAGGACCCAAGACCTGAGGCTTGGACCCGACCCATAGTCGGTGTCTAAATTAGAGAATTCGACCTCGACCTGGACCTAGACCCGGACCAAAACCAGGACCCATACAAAAAATCGAACTAGACTCGACATGTGGTTAGTGTTTGGATTGGGGACCAAGACTCAGACCTGAACCAAAACATGGACCTAGACCCAAACCAGGAGTCGGACCAAGACCCACACCAAAACCTTAAATCGTACCTTGTGACCCAAAATTGGAACCGGAACTGGAAGCAGACCATTAAACCCTAAACCCTAAACATTAAACCCTAAATCCTAAACTCTTTACAGTTACCCCTAAGACCTAAGCCCTAAATCCTAAACCCTAAATCAATAAATACTAAACCCAAAACCCTAAACCCTAAACCCTAAACCCTAAACCCTAACCTGGACACGGGCCTAGACCAATACCCATACCGAGATTGGAACCCAAGACCTAGACCAAGACCCGGATCCAAACCCAAACCTAGACCTAAACTCAGGACCTTAACCCGAACCCAAACCCAGACAAGAACCTGGTCTGGGATCTAGACCTTTAGTGGGACCCGGATCGTGTCCCCGACCCAGAACGGAATAGGGACTTTGCTCAGATCGAGACCCGGACCCAGACTTAAACTTGAACCCATACTGGGACCTAGACTCTGACCCAAACTTGGGAGCCAAACTCGAACCTGAGCTTGGACCTTGACCGGGACCTAGATGGGGGACCTGGGCCCCAAACCCGAACGTGGACCCTGGACTAATGATCAAGACCTAGATGAGGCACTTGGACCTAAAACTAGGCCCTAAAACCAGGACGGAGACCCAAAACTTGACCCTAGACTCGAGACACGGGACCTGACCTTGGACCTTAAACAGAGGACCTGACTACAGGGACACAACTCCTAACCCAGACCCAAACCCAAATTAAGGACCCTGCCGAAGACCCAGGATTTGGACTGGAAAAAGACCGACATCCAAGACAGAGATCCGAATTTGGACCTAAGGCTTTGACCTAACCCGTAGTCAGTGTTTGAATCTAGGACTCGGACCTGGATCCGTAACTATACCTGGACCCAGACCCAGACTGAGATCCAGACCCAGATTCAGACCCAGACCGTGATCCAAACCTGATCTCGGACCCAGAATTGGAATCAGACCAGGTCTGGACTAGAACCCAGACACGAGACAATAACAAGACCCAAACCTAAACCCATACTCAGACAAAAACCCATACCAGGACTAGGACCCGGACCGAGACTTGTAAATTGTGACCTAAACCAAGACCGGGACCTAGACCCAGACCGAGACCCCGACCTAGACCCAAAACTGGGGCTGGAACCTGAACTCAGACTCGAAACCTAACCAGGATCTGAACTCGGACCAGACCCGAACCTAAATGGAAACACGAACTTGGACTTGGACCGGGACCTAGGACCCGAACATCGAGGGGGGACCTAGACCTGGAAATTTGGCCCTTGAACTTTTTGGATCTAGATGCAGAACAGAACACAGACCCAGACCCAGACTGGGATTAATACCAGGACCCAGCCCCAAACCCGGACCCAGACTTGCGCCAGGACCTGTGACTTAGGACCCGTGACTCGAGACGTGGACCAGAACCTAGAACCGTACAAGAACTCAGACCCAGACCAAGAGCCGGACCAAGACACAACCTGAAACCCGGACTCAGACCGAAACCCAGACCTAGATCCGAACCCAAACCTGGACTAGTACTATAAGTTGTACTCGAACCCAGGACTTAGACCCGAACTAAGATCAGGACTTGGACCCAAACCCGGACTAGGACCGAAACCTGAACCCGGACTAGGACTAAAACTCAGACTAGGACCGAGATTGGGACCTATGACCTAGGACCCGATACTCAGATCTGGGACCTGAGAACCGAATCGTTACCTAGACCCAGACTAGGCCAAGACCCGAGACAAGGACCATTAATGAACACAGACCGGGACCTACACGCAAAATGGGACCCTAATCAAGATCGGGAACTACCACTTTGACTTGAATCGGGGACCAAGACCCATGACTTGGACCTAAGACCCGAACCAGGACCCAAGACATGAGCTAGAACTAGACCAGGATCTAGATTTGACCCGGGACAGGACCCAAGACCTGAGGCTTGGACCCGACCCATAGTCGGTGTCTAAATTAGAGAATTCGACCTCGACCTGGACCTAGACCCGGACCAAAACCAGGACCCATTCAAAAAATCGAACTAGACTCGACATGTGGTTAGTGTTTGGATTGGGGACCAAGACTCAGACCTGAACCAAAACATGGACCTAGACCCAAACCAGGAGTCGGACCAAGACCCACACCAAAACCTTAAATCGTACCTTGTGACCCAAAATTGGAACCGGAACTGGAAGCAGACCATTAAACCCTAAACCCTAAACATTAAACCCTAAATCCTAAACTCTTTACAG
Source organism: Cannabis sativa (assembly GCF_029168945.1). NCBI lineage: Eukaryota > Viridiplantae > Streptophyta > Magnoliopsida > Rosales > Cannabaceae > Cannabis > Cannabis sativa. Next base: position 30,644,942 of record NC_083604.1, read on the forward strand.
TTACCCCTAAGACCTAAGCCCTAAATCCTAAACCCTAAATCAATAAATACTAAACCCAAAACCCTAAACCCTAAACCCTAACCTGGAGACGGGCCTAGACCAATACCCATACCGAGATTGGAACCCAAGACCTAGACCAAGACCCGGATCCAAACCCAAACCTAGACCTAAACTCAGGACCTTAACCCGAACCCAAACCCAGACAAGAACCTGGTCTGGGATCTAGACCTTTAGTGGGACCCGGATCGTGTCCCCGACCCAGAACGGAATAGGGACTTTGACTCAGATCGAGACCCGGACCCAGACTTAAACTTGAACCCATACTGGGACCTAGACTCTGACCCAAACTTGGGAGCCAAACTCGAACCTGAGCTTGGACCTTGACCGGGACCTAGATGGGGGACTTGGGCCCCAAACCCGAACGTGGACCCTGGACTAAGGATCAAGACCTAGATGAGGCACTTGGACCTAAAACTAGGCCCTAAAACCAGGACGGAGACCCAAAACTTGACCCTAGACTCGAGACACGGGACCTGACCTTGGACCTTAAACTGAGGACCTGACTACAGGGACACAACTCCTAACCCAGACCCAAACCCAAATTAAGGACCCTGCCGAAGACCCAGGATTTGGACTGGAAAAAGACCGACATCCAAGACAGAGATCCGAATTTGGACCTAAGGCTTTGACCTAACCCGTAGTCAGTGTTTGAATCTAGGACTCGGACCTGGATCCGTAACTATACCTGGACCCAGACCCAGACTGAGATCCAGACCCAGATTCAGACCCAGACCGTGATCCAAACCTGATCTCGGACCCAGAATTGGAATCAGACCAGGTCTGGACTAGAACCCAGACACGAGACAATAACAAGACCCAAACCTAAACCCATACTCAGACAAAAACCCATACCAGGACTAGGACCCGGACCGAGACTTGTAAATTGTGACCTAAACCAAGACCGGGACCTAGACCCAGACCGAGACCCCGACCTAGACCCAAAACTGGGGCTGGAACCTGAACTCAGACTCTTAACCTAACCAGGATCTGAACTCGGACCAGACCCGAACCCAAATGGAAACACGAACTTGGACTTGGACCGGGACCTAGGACCCGAACATCGAGGGGGGACCTAGACCTGGAAATTTGGCCCTTGAACTTTTTGGATCTAGATGCAGAACAGAACACAGACCCAGACCCAGACTGGGATTAATACCAGGACCCAGCCCCAAACCCGGACCCAGACTTGCGCCAGGACCTGTGACTTAGGACCCGTGACTCGAGACGTGGACCAGAACCTAGAACCGTACAAGAACTCAGACCCAGACCAAGAGCCGGACCAAGACACAACCTGAAACCCGGACTCAGACCGAAACCCAGACCTAGATCCGAACCCAAACCTGGACTAGTACTATAAGTTGTACTCGAACCCAGGACTTAGACCCGAACTAAGATCAGGACTTGGACCCAAACCCGGACTAGGACCGAAACCTGAACCCGAACTAGGACTAAAACTCAGACTAGGACCGAGATTGGGACCTATGACCTAGGACCCGATACTCAGATCTGGGACCTGAGAACCGAATCGTTACCTAGACCCAGACTAGGCCAAGACCCGAGACAAGGACCATTAATGAACACAGACCGGGACCTACACGCAAAATGGGACCCTAATCAAGATCGGGAACTACCACTTTGACTTGAATCGGGGACCAAGACCCATGACTTGGACCTAAGACCTGAACCAGGACCCAAGACATGAGCTAGAACTAGACCAGGATCTAGATTTGACCCGGGACAGGACCCAAGACCTGAGGCTTGGACCCGACCCATAGTCGGTGTCTAAATTAGAGAATTCGACCTCGACCTGGACCTAGACCCGGACCAAAACCAGGACCCATACAAAAAATCGAACTAGACTCGACATGTGGTTAGTGTTTGGATTGGGGACCAAGACTCAGACCTGAACCAAAACATGGACCTAGACCCAAACCAGGAGTCGGACCAAGACCCACACCAAAACCTTAAATCGTACCTTGTGACCCAAAATTGGAACCGGAACTGGAAGCAGACCATTAAACCCTAAACCCTAAACATTAAACCCTAAATCCTAAACTCTTTACAGTTACCCCTAAGACCTAAGCCCTAAATCCTAAACCCTAAATCAATAAATACTAAACCCAAAACCATAAACCCTAAACCCTAACCTGGACACGGGCCTAGACCAATACCCATACCGAGATCGGAACCCAAGACCTAGACCAAGACCCGGATCCAAACCCAAACCTAGACCTAAACTCAGGACCTTAACCCGAACCCAAACCCAGACAAGAACACAGTGGGATCTAGACCTTTAGTGGGACCCGGATCGTGTCCCCGACCCAGAACGGAATAGGGACTTTGACTCAGATCGAGACCCGGACCCAGACTTAAACTTGAACCCATACTAGGACCTAGACTCTGACCCAAACTTGGGAGCCAAACTCGAACCTGAGCTTGGACCTTGACCGGGACCTAGATGGGGGACCTGGGCCCCAAACCCGAACGTGGACCCTGGACTAGGATCAAGACCTAGATGAGGCACTTGGACCTAAAACTAGGCCCTAAAACCAGGACGGAGACCCAAAACTTGACCCTAGACTCGAGACACGGGACCTGACCTTGGACCTTAAACTGAGGACCTGACTACAGGGACACAACTCCTAACCCAGACCCAAACCCAAATTAAGGACCCTGCCGAAGACCCAGGATTTGGACTGGAAAAAGACCGACATCCAAGACAGAGATCCGAATTTGGACCTAAGGCTTTGACCTAACCCGTAGTCAGTGTTTGAATCTAGGACTCGGACCTGGATCCGTAACTATACCTGGACCCAGACCCAGACTGAGATCCAGACCCAGATTCAGACCCAGACCGTGATCCAAACCTGATCTCGGACCCAGAATTGGAATCAGACCAGGTCTGGACTAGAACCCAGACACGAGACAATAACAAGACCCAAACCTAAACCCATACTCAGACAAAAACCCATACCAGGACTAGGACCCGGACCGAGACTTGTAAATTGTGACCTAAACCAAGACCGGGACCTAGACCCAGACCGAGACCCCGACCTAGACCCAAAACTGGGGCTGGAACCTGAACTCAGACTCGAAACCTAACCAGGATCTGAACTCGGACCAGACCCGAACCCAAATGGAAACACGAACTTGGACTTGGACCGGGACCTAGGACCCGAACATCGAGGGGGGACCTAGACCTGGAAATTTGGCCCTTGAACTAGGACCAGAACTTGGACGTCAGAACTTGGATCGCAATCCGGGACTCGGCCCCAGACCCAAACCTGGACCTAGGACCCACCTTGGGACTTAAGATCCAGGACTAGATGTTTGGACCGGACCCGTAGTCGGTATTTGGATCTAGGACTTAGACAAGAACCCGAACCCACACTCGAACTCATACCAGGACCCGGACACATACAAGGACCCAAACCCACACTCGGGAACCGAAACTGAAACTTGAACTGTAACCGGACAGGGATCTTGGAATGGGACCGGGACCTAGACCTAGACTCGAACCCGAAACTGGACCCACCCTTGGACCCTAACCGAGACCGAAACTTAGACTTGAACCTAGCTCCAGACCCAAATAACATCTTAACCCAGACTCGGACCCAAACTCGACTCGAACCCGTAACCCGTGACTTGAAACTAGAACCGAAACTAGAAGCGGATCGAGACCTAGGAACAAGACCTGGACACAGACCCAAAATTGTAACCGTATTAGGACCTGGACCTAGACCCAGACCTGGGACCCGAAATTGAAACATGAACGAGAACAGGACTAGGACCCTAGAACAGGACCGGGAACGTGACCAGGACCCACACCTGGACTGGGACCCAGAACTAGACCAGAACCCAACCCCGGAACTCGTGCTCGAACCCAGTCCTGGACCTAGTCTCGAACACAGAATAGGACTTAGACTAGAACCTAAACCCGAACTCGGGACTCGATCGCGGAACCAAATCAAGCCCCTGACCTAAATTGGGATTTCGACCTGGACATGGACATGAACTCAAACCTGCCCCAGACGCATACCCAGACCCAAACCTGGGACCAGACCCAATACCCGAACCTAGATCCGGACTCAGAATTGGACCAAGATAGGAATCCAAAAAACCCGTACTCGGACTAGGACTAAGACTTGAACTCTGACCCCCACTTGGACCTAGACCCGAACCCGGAACAAAACCAAGAACTAAAATCAAAACTTGAACTGTGACTAGGACCCGAACCTGAGACCAGAACAGAACCCAAAACATAACCCAAACTTATACCAAAACCTGGACCGAGACCTTGACTAGGACTGGGACATGAGACCTGGGACAGGAACCCAGACCGGGACCCGTACTAGGATCTGGACTTGAACTTGTCCTAAATCCTCCCCGGGACATGAGGCCCGTGACCCAGACCAGGATCCAAACCCTGATAAGGACCCAAACATGAACCCAGACCAAGGCTAGGACCGAGACCTGGACCCGAACTCGGACTAGGACCTGGACTAAAACCAAGACTCGGGACCCGAACATGAACCTTTACCTAGACCAGGAGCTAGGAACTAGACTTGGATGGGGGACCTAGACCAGGGACCTAGGCCCCGGAACCTAGACCCAGATCTAAACCGGGACTCAAACCCGAATTAGGACCTGACCTAGACCCGAGAATCTGAAGTCAGACCTAGACCTAGACCCCAAACCTTCCCTGGACCCGAACCAGGACAGGAACCTGGACACGAACCCATACCAGGAACAAACCTGGACTCGAATTAAAAATCGAACCCGAACTCGGGACCCGAACTCAGACCGAGACCCAGAATCAGACCCAAACCCAGACCTGCACCTGGACCCAAACACGAACCCAAACTGTGATCGAAACCAAGGACTTAGACCCAGAACTAAACCCTAGCTCAGCTCGAGATCCAAACCTGGGACCTGGACCTAAACCAGGACCCAGACCAAGGCCCCACACCTATGACCCTAACCCACACCCGGAGCCCGATCCAGACCTAGATCGATATCCGAACCTGAACCCAAACTCAGGCCAAGACTCGAACCCCGACTAGAACTCGAACCCCAACCCGAACTCGAACCCAAACTCGAACTTGGAATCACAATTAGAATTAAAACCGGACTAGGAATAGGACCCGGACACGGACTAGGACCCAAATCCAAACCCAAACCCAAAAAATACACATAACGAGACCAAAACCCAAACCGCAATTAGGACCCAGACCCAAACCTAGATTGGGACCCATACCCAGACATGAACTGAGACGTGTACCCAGAATCGGGATAGAGACCTAGGCAACGAAACTAGGACCGAGACCCAAGAGCCGACCCAAGTCTCGGACTTGAACATAGGACCCAGCTCGTGACCCGGCACCCGAAATGGAACTAGACCGAGACCCAAGATCGGGATCTAGATCTGGACTCGGGGCTTGGACCGACCCCGTAGTCGGTGTTTAGATCTAGGACCCAACCCCGGACCCAAACCCAAAGCAAGAACCAAACTCAGACCCGGACCCAAACCCAGTCCTAGAAACAAACATGGACCCGAACCCGTACACTGTGACCCAAAATTGGAACTGAAACCACAAGTAGATCGAGACCTGGGAACAGGACCGGAATAAGGACTTGGACCTGGACTTGGACCTCGAACTGTAACCAAACATACCTCGACTCGGTGCCGAACGTGGACCCGAACTAGGACCCAAACATGGAACCTGACTCGGGACACAGAATTATGGTCGGGACCTAGAACCGCACCCCAGTCTCGGTCCCGAAGCCAAACTCAGAACTGGGTCACATGACCTGAACTGAAACCAGACCAGGACAAGTGATAGGGATCTAGATCTGGGACTCAGACCAAAACCCGAACCCGAACCCGGACCAGGACCAAAACTCGGACCCTGATGTAAATCTAAGCCGCAAAACTGGAACCTGAACAAGAATCGCCAGACAAGGACCCTTGAACAAGACTAGGGCCGTGAGGAGGACCCAAACCCATTCCTAGAAACGAACACAGACCTAGCCCCAAACGCAAACCCAGACCGGAACTCGAGCCCAGACACGATCGTGTACCCAGACCGGGATCGAGACCCGAACCCAGACCTGGACTTAGATTTGGGACACGATCCCAAACCCAAACTTGGACCTACATAGTATCTGAATACAAACCTGGACTGAAGCCCAGACCGAGATCAAAACTCGGGACCTAGATCCAGATAGAGACCCTATCCCAGAACCAGACCTAGACCCGCATCTAGGACCCAAACCCAGACCTGGACCCAAACACAGACCCACACCGGGATTTGTACCTAGACTCTGACACGGCCCCAAAATTAGACCAAGACTCAGACCTCGACCCAAACTCAGACAAAAACCCAAACCCATACACTGAATGGTAATTGAAACTGGGACTAGGACCCAAACACGAACATGGACCCATACCGAAAACCTATGACCCAGATCTGGATGGGGGACCTGGACTTGGGCCTCGGAACCAAGACCCAGATCAAAACTTGGGACTTGGACCTGATTTTGGAACTAGACTCGAACCCTGATCTGGACCCAGACCGAGATTGGAACTTGAATCTAGTCTCGGACCAAGACTTGAACCCCGATCGGGTCTTGGACTCGGACCGAGACCTAGGACTCAGACCTAGACCCGGGACATGGGCATCAAAACTGGGACTGAGACCCAAGATATGAACTTGGACCCGGACCTTGACCTAGGACCCAGACCGAGACCTGGGACCCCAAGTGGAACTAGACTAGGACTCGAGACTGTGATCTAGATCTAGACCCAGGGCTTGGACATGACCCGTAGTCACTGTTTGGATCTAGGACCCATATCCGGACTCAAACCAAGACCTGGAGTCGGACCAAGACCCTGGCCCAGACCCTGACCCGTACCCCAGTCCAGGGTCTGAGTCCGAGTTTGGGTTTGAATCTAGGAACTAGAATCTGACTAGGACCCAGACCCAGACCCGGATCGGGACGCGGACCCGGATTAGGACGCGGATCTGAATCAAAACTCAGATGGGGACTCGGGACACGAACTCGAACCGAGACACGGACTTGGACCTAGACCCGAACCCAGGACCCGACCTAGATGGGAAACTCATACCTGCACCTAAGACCTAGACCTAGATTGGGGACCCAAACTCAAAATTAGAACCAGAATCAAGACTCAAGACTAGGACTGAGACCAAAGACCCAACCCGGGTCTCGGTCCCAGACCCGGACACGGACATAGACTGGGACCCAAGATCCGAAGGGAAATGAGACTGGGACCTAAGATTGGGATCCAGATCTTGACCCACGACCTGGGGCTTGGACCCGAGCCGTAGTTGGTGTCTAGATCTTGCAATCGTACCAAGACCCGAACCTGGAACAATTTCTAGACTAGGACCTAAACCCAAACTCAGACCCCGAGATCGAAATAGGAACAAGAACCAGAATAAAGGACCCTGGAATGGGAATTGGACCTTGATCCGAAACTGGATCAAGACACAGAACCGAACACAGACCCGGATCCAGACTGGGATCAATACCAGAACCCAGGCCCAAACGGCACCCAAACTTGTGCCAAGACCTGGGACCTAGGACCCGTGACCTGGACCAGAACCCAATCCCGTATCAGAACTCAAACATAGACCCAGACACAGACCCAGACCAAGACCCGAACACAAACACGGACTTAAAACTGGGCCCAAACCCTAACCCAGACCTAGACCTGGACCCAGACCCAGACTCGTACCAAAACTTTGACTCAAACACATTACACATACCCGGACATAGATCAGGACTCAGACTTAGACCCAGACTAGGACCGATACCTCAACTTGGACTAGGACTAGAACCGATACTCAAACGTGGGACCTCATAACCAAATCGTTAAATAAACCCAGACCAGGCCAAGACCCGAGACAAGGACCAGTTCCGAACATGGACCGGGACCTGCACTCGGACTGGGACCCTAACCTAGATCGGGACCTAGGACCCTGACCTGAATCAGGGAACCGGACCCATGACTCAGGCCCAAGACCCAAACTTGGACATAAGACACAGACCAGGACCCAAGACATGAGCTAGAACTCGACCAGGATCTGGATTAAGACCCGGGACTGGACCCACGACCCGAGGCTTGGACCCGACCCATATTCGGTGTTTAAATATGGTAATTAGACCTAGGCTCAGACCTAGACCCAGACCAGAACTCGAACCTGTACCAAAACATGAAACTAGACTCGACATGTGGTTTGTGTTTGGATTTGGGACTAAGACTCAGACCTGAACCAAAACACGAACCTAGACCTAAACCAAGACTCGGACCCAAACCCACACACAAACCTTCAACCGTACTCTGTGACCCGAAATAGGGACTTGGACTCATTCTGGACCCAGACCCAAACTAATACCTGAACCCATACTGGGACCTAGACTCGGACCCAAAAACAAAGACTTGACTATCGGGACACAACCCCAAACTCGAGAGACAGGACCCAATCCTAAACATAGGAAACGGCCCAAAACCCAGGACCCGAACTAGAACAAGACCAGGACCAGAACCAAGACCCAGACAAAAACCAGTCCCAAACCCAAACTTGGACCAGAATCCGTACCCTGTGACCAAAAATTTGAACCGAAATCGGAAGTAGACCAGGACCCGGGAACGGGACTGGAACTGTAACCAAAACTTGGACTTAGACCTAGAACCGTAAACAGAATTAAACCTAGACCCAGAGCTGTAACCGGACCAGGTGCCAGACTCCAACCAAGACCTAGACTGAATCGGGACCCAAACCTAGATCCCAACTCATACCTAGACTCAGTCCCGAACCTAGACCCAAACTCAGACCCAAACATGGAACCAGACTCGGGACACAAAATTGGGGTCCGGACCTGTAACCGCACCCCAGTCTCGGTCCCAAACCAAAACTAAGACTTGGGACCCAGGACCTGAACTGGAACTAGACCGGGACAGGTGACCGGGACCAGATCAGGGACTCAAACTAGGACCCGAACCCGGACTAGGAACCAAATGCGGACCCTGACCCAGACCCAGGAGACGGAACTGGAACTTGAACAAGAACTGCAAAACTAGGACCCTAGAACAAGATTAGGATTGTGACCAGGACCAAGACCTAAACGTAGAACTGAACTCAGACCTAGCCCCAAACCCAAAGCAAAACCAAACTCGAGCCCAAACACGATCGTGTACCCAGACTGGGAGCAAGAGCCGGACCTGGACCTAGACCTGGGACCCGATCCAAGACCCAGACTCGGACCTAGATAGGCATCAGGATACGAACCTAGATTCGAACCCAGACCCAGACCCAGGTAGGGATCGAAACTAGGGACCTAGATCCATACTGAGACCCTGACCCAGACCCAAACCCAGACCCAGACCTAGAACCGGACTCGGACCTAGACTCAAACCAAGGCTTAGACCCCAACCAGGTCTGGACACAAACTTGAACTCAGACACTGAATCGAAATAAAAACTGGGACTAGGACCCAAACCCGAACATGGACCAAGATCAAGACCTAGGACCCGGACCATGACCTGTGCCTCGGAACCCAGACCCAGATCCTGTCCTAGACCGAGATTGGAAACCGAATCGAGACTCAAACCCTAACCTAGGACATGGACCGGGACACAGGCATCAGAATTGGGACCGAGACCCAAGACCTGACCCTAGACCCAAAACCTAACCTAGGACATGGATCGGGACACAGGACTTGGGACCCGAAGTGGAACTAAACTGGGACCCGAGATTGTGATCCAGATCTAGACTCAGGGCTTGAACCTCGTAGTCAGTGTTTGGATTTAGGACCCATACCTAGACTCGGACCCAGACCCAAACCCAGACCTAGACCTAGACCCGTACCCCAGACTTGGGTCCAAGTCTGAGTCGGGTTTGAGTTAGGGAACTGGAATCAGACTAGGACCTTAGAACCAGACCAGATCGAGACGCATGCCAAATCAAAACTCAGATCGGGACTCGGGATGTGAACCTGAACCCAGACACGGACATGGACCTAGACCTAAACCCAGGACTCGGACTGAGATTGGAGACTCAGACCTGGACATCGGACCAAACCTAGATTGGGGACCCAAACTCAAAATTAGAACTAGAATCGAGACACAGCATTGGGATTGGGACCCAAGACCCGACCCCGATCTCGGTCCCAGAGCCAGACCCGAACGCGGACTGGGACTGGGACCCAGGATCCGAATCGAAACGAGACCGAGACCCAAGATTAGGATGCGGATCTTGACCCACGACCTAGGGTTGGACCCAACCCGTAGTCGGTGTCTAGATCTTAGAATCGTACCAGGACCCTAACCTAGAACCATTTATAGACCAGGACCCAAACCCAAACTCGGACCCGAGACCCGAAAGCGGAACAAGAACCGGAATAAGGACCTCGGAACAAGAATTGGACCTGGACCCAAATCTAGCTCTAGACGCGAACCCGGACCAAGACTTGCGCCAAGACCTGCGACCCAGGACCCCTGACTCGGGACCTAGACCCGTACAAGAACCCAAACCCAAACCTAGACCCAGACTCAAGGCAAGACCCAAACCCAAACACTGACCGAAACCTGGACCCAGACCCAGACCCGGACTCATACCAGAACTCTGACTTGAAACCGGGACTCAGACCCGAACCAAGATTAGGACTGGGACCCACACTTGGACAAAAACCGAGACCTGAACTTGGCCTAGGACTAGAACCCAGACTGGGACCGCGATTGGGAACTGGGAACGCGACCAGGACCCGATACTTGGACCTGGGACCTAAGAACCAAACCGTGACCCAAACCCAGACCAGGCCATGACTCGAGAGAGGGACCGGTACCGAACAAGGACCGGGACCTGCACTCGGGTGGGATGCTAACCCAGAACGAGACCTAGCACCCTGACCTGAATTGGGGATCCAAACCCATGACTCAGGACCCATGACATAAACCTGGACCTAAGACCTGAACCAGGACCCAAGACATGAGCTAGAACTAGACTATGATCTAGATTTGGACTCTGGACAGGACCCAAGGCTCGAGGCTTAGACCCGACCCATAGTCGGTGTCTAAATCTAGGAATTGGACCTTAACCTGAACCTAGACCCGGACCAAAACCAGAACTCAAACTAGACTCGACATGTCGTTGGTGCTTGGATTTGGGACCAAGACTCGGACCTGTACCCAAACACGGACCTAGACCCAGACCTGGACTCAGACTCAGACCTAGACCCACACCCGAACCTTAAATCGTACCCTTAAATTCTAAACCCTATACCTTAAACCCTAAATCCTAAACTCTTTACATTTATCCCTAAACCCTAAGCCCTAAACCTTAAACCCTAAATCCTTAAACACTAAACCCAAAACCCTAAAACCCTAAATACCCATATCGAGATCGGAACCCAAGACCCAGACCCAGATCTAGTCCTGAACCTAGACACAAACTCAGGACCTAAACTCGGACACAAACCTAGACCACAACGTTGTTCGGCACCTAGACCTTGACTGGGACACAAATCGGGACCCTGACCCTGACCCGAACACGGACTTGGAATCAGACTGAGACCTGGGCCCAAACTCAAACCTAAACACGTACTTGGAACTAGACCCAAACTCAGGATCCAAACCTGAACTTGAACTTGGACCTAGGCCGGGACCTAGGATCCGGACCTAGATAGGGGACTTGGGCCCCAAACCTGAACCTTAACCAAGATCTGGACCAAGGATCGGGACCTAGATGGGGGACTTTGACAAAAAATTGGGCCGCAAAACTGGGACCGAGATTAAAAACTGAACCTTAGACTCGAGACATGGGACCCGACCCTAGATCAAGACTTGGACCTAAACCCAAATTTAGACCAAAACCAATACTGGGACTTCGACCCGGACCGGGACCTGCGACTTGGGACCTAAACCAAGACCAGGACCTGGACCCAGACTGGGTCCCGGACCTTGAACAAGACCTAGACCAAAAAACTGGGACCACAACCAGGAACTAGCAACCAGACTTAGACATGGGACCCAAAAATCAGACCCACACTGGGACTAGCACCCGAACTCGAAGGTGAGAACGAAACTTGGAGTGGAACCCGAATTGGGACCCAAACTCGAACCAAGACTCCGGACCCAAACCTGAACCTGGACCAAGACCAAGACCTAGGAACCGGACATAGATGGGGGACCTAGGCCCCAGAACCCAGACCCAAATCGAAATTCGGGACTCAAACCCGAACTAGGACTTGACCTGGACCCGAGAATATGAAGTCAGACCCAGACCCAGACCCAAAACCTACATCGAACCCAAACTAGGATAGGAACCTGGACACGAACATGGATCAAACCCGAACCCGGACCCAAACCCAAAATCGGACCCTTACTCGGGACCTGAACTCAGACACAGACCTAGAATCATACACAAACCTAGACCTAGACCCGGACCTAAACTCGAACCCAAACTAGGATCGAAGCCCAGGACTTAGACCCAGAACTGAACCCAACTCAGATCGAGAATGGAACTTGGGACTCAGACCCAGACCTGGACCTAGACCCGAACCCACACCCGGAGCTTGATCCGGACCTACACCGAAATCCGAACCTGAACCCAAATTGGGACCAAGACTCGAACCCCGACATGAACTTGAATCCAAACTCAAACTGAGAATTTCAACTAGAATTGGAACTTAACTACGACTAGGACAAGGACCTAAACCCGAACCCGACCCAGATAAAATCAAGACAAAGACCCAAACTTGAATCAAGAAGGACTCAAACCCAAACCTAGACTGGGACCCAATCCCAGACAAGAATTGGGTCCTGGACCCAGAATCAGGATAGGGACTTGGGCAACGGAACTAGGACCGAAACCTAGTACCCGACCCCAGACATGGACTTGAACCTAGGACCCAACTCATGACATGGCACCCAAAATGGAACCAGACCAGGACTTGAGATCGAGATCTGGATCTAGAGCCAGGGCTTGGATCGAACCCATAGTCGGTGTATGGATCTGGGACACAGCCCCGGACCCAAACCCAAACCAGCACTCGAACCAAAACTCAAACCTGAACCCAATCCTAGATCCAAACCTGGACCCGAAACTGTACCTTGTGACCTGAAATTGGAACCGCAATCGGAAGTTGACCTTGACCAAGAAGTGGGACCAGAACTAGGACTTGGACCTAGAACCGTAACCGAACATGGACCTTGACCCAAAAATATAACCGGACCAAGACCCAGACTCAAACTTAGACTCGAACCCATATCTGGACCCAGACCGTGATCAGAATCCCGAACCCAAAATCGGACTAGGACTTGAACCCCGACCGGGTCCTAGACTCGAACCGAGACCAAGGACCCAGACCTGGATGGGGGACTTGGACCAGGGACCCAGGCTTCAGAAGTGGCACGAAGACCCAGCACCTGACCCCAGACCCGGACCTTGAATAAGGACCGGGACCTGGGACCCAAGAGGGACTAGACAGGGATCCTTATCTGGACCCAGGGTTTAAACCTAACCCATAGTTGATATTTGGTTTTGGACCCATACCCAGACTCAAACCCAGACCCAAACCCTGACCCATACCACGTGACCCGAAACTAGAAGCAGAACCGGAAGCGGACTTGTACTCGGGAACAAGACCAAGGGACTAGGACCCGATCTCGGTCCCGAAACTAGAATAAGACTAGGACTCAGACCTAGACCTGGACCGGGACGTGGACCCGAATTAAAACTTTGATCGGGACTCCTGATACGAACCAGAACAAAGACACGAACTTGGACCCAGACCCAAACGCAGGACCCGGACTGAGATTGGAGACTTAGACATGGACCCAGGTCCAACACCTAGATTGGGGATCAAAACAAAAAAATTAGAACTAGATTGAGACCCAAGACTGGGACTGGGACCTAAGACCCAATCCCGGTCTCGATCCTTGACCCGGACACGGAAACGGACCATGACCCAGGATAAAAATCGGAACGAGACCGGGACCCAAGATTGGGATCCAGATCTTGCCCACGACCCGAGGCTTGGACCCCACCTTTAGTTAGTGTCTGGATCTTGGAATCGTACCAAGACCCGAACCTTGAATAATTTCCATACCAGGACACAAACCCAAACTCAGACCCAAGACCCAAAATCGGAATAAGAACTGGAATCAAGGCCTTGGAACAAGAATCGGACCAGGACCCAAAACCCGATCTAAACGTGGAACCGAACACGGACCCGAACCTCGACATGGATTGATACCCGGACCCAGACCTGAACCCGTGACTTGGGAGCTGCACCAGAACCCAGACCCGTACCAGAACGCGGACCCAGACCCAAACCCAGACCAAGACCCAGACTTGGACCGAAACACAGACCCAGACCTAGACCCAGACCTAGAGCCAGACTCATACTAGAACTCAGACTCGGACTCGAACCCGGGACTCGGAGCTGGATCGAGATCAAGACTGGGACCCAGACCCAAACTAGGACCGAGCCCTAACCTGTACTGGGACTAGAACCCAGATTTGGACTGGGACCAAAGATCGGGATCGGGACCCGGGACCCGAGACTCGGACCTGGGACCTGAGAACTGAACTGTGACCTAGATGGGGGACCTGGGCCCCAAACTCGAACCTAGTTGTAGACCAAGTTTAAGGATCCAAACCTAGATGGCGGACTTGGACCCAAAAATGGGCCCAAAAACCGAGAACCAAAACTCGACCCCAGACTCTAGACACAAGACTCTACCTTGGACTCGGAACCTAGGACTTGACTATTGGGACACAACCCCGAATCCGGATCCAAACCCAAACTTAGGACTCGGCTTGGGACCTAAGACCAGAACTGGAACAAGATCGGGATCCAAGACCGAGATCCGAAAATGGACCTGAGGCTTCAACCTGACCCATAGTTAGTTTAAGCTTGAATTTGTTGATTTTTTGCTCAAGTTTGAAGCCAATATTGTATATTGTTTAAATCTGATTTTGATGCATGTGAGCTTTGATTTTGAGCTTTAAATGTGTGTATTCTCTATTATGTTAGTTATATTTTGTAGGAAATGATCTTGAGATATATGCATGTTTAGGGTGAGTTTGGGTGAGTTTTGATGCATTTTTTGAGCTGCTGGAATGGAGTTTCTGCGTTTTCAACCTAGGCTCCACGGCCCGCTTGCGTGGACAGATTGCATGTTGAACTTGTTTTGTTCATAATTTTTGACTCGGGACTCTGTTTGGGACGTTCTTTATATCGTTGGAAAGCTTGTTCCGAGCCTTATATGTTTATCTATATTTTAAATGCCAATTTTATATGATGTGAAAGTGGATTTAGGGATTAACCCTATATTTGTAAATCTTGGAAATTATGACTAGGATTACCGGCAGTTGGTCATGAGCACCAGGGGATTTGGAATCTCCACGTTTTCGAGACATTAGGTAAGACACTAGTTAGCACGTAGAGTATGCGTGGTGGAACTTATATTGAAAATGATATATGTGAGTGTTATCCCAATTTTTTCACTCTAACGTGGCATCACACGATGGTGACACGTGGAATCGACTATGAGTATCTACCCGCAAGATATAGTCCGAACAGGATACCTCATATGCATGCTCGAGGCGAAGCAATCAGCAATCGCACGGAGCGACAAAGACTTAGCGAATTCAACTTTTGCATCGTGAATCATCAAGGAAATCCCTATAACTTGGGGATCAGATTACATAGATATGGCAAGCTGTCCAAATCCCACGATCAGTGTATTCTGTATTTACTATGCAATCTTGCTGCTTATATCCATTGTAACAAGAAGGGAAATACTTCCTCTACAAGCTCATAGCCCTAATAGTGATGCATGTTCACTGGGCAAAGGGTCGAAAGATTTTACTTGAGTGATATTGTCTAATTTATATTCAGAGATACTATTGTAAGAGCTATAAGAAAAGGAACCTTTCTCCTTGTTCTTGAGTTAATACAAATAACGAGGATGAAGCCATTACCGAACTACTCGGGACTGAACCTCTATAAAATTCTTGTGTCTTTATATTGCTTTACCCTATTTCAATCATTATAAACTACTTGTCGCTTACTAAATTAGACTCACTGTCGTTGGCTAAAAGCGAGGTCAACATTTTGGTGCTTTCATTGAGAGTTAAACTCAAGAATCACTATTCATTCTAAATTTAATCACAAGTACGATGGTGGTATAGACTCGTAGGGGCATGGTTGATCCGGAAAATCCACAAGCGGTGGATCCTACATTACAGAACCCAAGAAACACAAGGGTTCTGCCAGTTGTAAATCCCGAGCAACTGTCAAACGCGGTTCATGGTGTGACAACTCCTGTGGATGAAATCGCGCCTAGTGTGCAAGAGACTTGGAATACCAGTTCAGCACCCAGCCAGGGAATTCATAACACAGTCGTTCCGCCTGCTACCAACATTCGAATGACCATTGGAGATGATACCGAGCTCAAAAACCTCCGTGCTGCTCTTGGACTCATGCAAGGTCATACCAACACCCTACATCATGATCAAGAGGAACTCCGCGCTACGGTAAATCTTGCATTCGAGGAGCAGAAGTGCATGTTTTCCAAATGGAGGGACAAAGAGAAGGAAGCGTTAAGGGCCCATCATGTTGAGATTGACAATCGTATTCGGCAAGCTACAGTGGTGATACAAAAGGCCTGTCAAACTATCGAGTAGCAACCCCCGAATGTCAACCCCTTAGGTGAAACAGATGAAGATCCCGCGATGAATACTTCCCAGACTATAAATGGTCAGCCGCCAAATCTCCGGTCACAGGTTCTGTCTGTGGGCCAAGCAGTAGTGGGCAAACCTTGTCTAGTAATTCATCGGGAGAAGTCGTAACTGATAATTCCAACCAGGTTAATGGTGTCGGCCAACACGTTAACCAAACCAATCAATCACTGAGACAGTCAGGCCTATATGTATTCGAAAGGTTGGGAACAACTCGTGATTTTAGAAATGATCTGAATAGAAGGAGAGGAGTATAGGATCAGCTTGGCACGCCGATCGTGCAGCCCAGAACCCTGCTCAAATTCCCGCTCAGAAAGATACCGACGTGACTCAAATCGTTCAAAATCCCGAATAGGTTAGTCTAGCTGTGCAAGCACAACTCGACGAACTAAAAAATATGTTCCAAGGCATGGCCGGACAGAAAAACAATGATCTCGAGTTGGGCCGAGCACGTGGAACCCCTTTCTCTCCTGAGATCAATCTCCTAGCGTTGCCCCACAAGTTTAAAATGCCAACCAGGAAGATAGACACTGGAAGAGAAGATTCTCTTTCCCACCTCAAGTATTTCGAGATGCAAATGGATTCGCAAGGGGTATGAGGAGATGTATGATGCAAAAATTTTCCTACCACCCTCTCGGAAGCTACCCAGCAATGGTATTTCAAGCTGGCCCCTGCAAAGTTCAACTCATGGAAAGCTTTCTCCTCGGAATTTCATGCACAATTCTCCTCCTCTCGCCAACTTCCGTTGCATCTAGGAGACCTGGTCGAAGTCAAGCAAAGACCCGGCGAGCCTCTCTGAGCATACATAAGCAGATTTATGATGGAGGCGACCAAGGTTTCACGGGTAACTGAAGAGGGAAAGTTGTCCGCAATACTGGGGGGCATTGAAGTCCTCTGTCAACTTTGGAAGGACATAAGGAAGAACTGTCTGATAGACTCAATGAGTGACTTTCTAGACCACATTGAAGGCTTCATTAAACTTGAAGAGGCCATTCAGCGGGCAGAAGGTAAGCAAAATCCTGGCAAGTTAAAAGCTCCTCCACTGGAACGTCCGCCCAACTCCCCCCTTACCTAAATAATTCAAGCTCAAACGGTAAACGTTCTACCAACAACAATAGACAAGGGAATGGGAAAAAAGGAAAATTCACTGGCAAAATCGAGCAAGCTCCCCAGGAGAATCAAGCCAAGTACATTGCATTTACCATCTTGACTGAGGATATAGAAAGTGTTTACATGGCCACTCAGTCGCTAGCCCCGTTCAAGAAGCCCACGCCCATGAAGAATGATGTCAACAAGAGAGACGTGACCAAGTTTTGTCGGTTTCATGGAGACTACGGCCACGACACCAATGAATGCAACAATCTGATGTAGGAAATTGAATTCTTGATAAGAAAAAATAACCCGCATTTATAGAAGTATGTCAAGGCCGATCATAATCAGAGGCATGACAATAACCAAGACTTGCTACCTCCACCGGTAGATGGACATCTACAAGTCATCATTGGAGGCTCGCACATAGTTGGAGATTTGGGCAAAGCTCGGGAGAGGTATGCTCGAACAGCACAGCACGAGCAAGAAGAAGTGATCCTGACCATAGAAGAAAGGAAGCCTAAAATCCCACGAGCAGGACGGCCTACCATAACCTTCAACGACAAAGATGCTGTCAAAATCAGGTTTCCGCACAATGACCCATTGGTCGTAGAGGTCCAGATAGCTAACAAGATGGTGGCCAGAACCATGATTGATAATGGATCCTCTTCCAACATCTTATTCAAAACTGCCTACGAAAAGATGGGACTCCAGCTCAAGGATGTAACCCCCTATCTCCTCCTTTCTATGGTTTCTCCCGCCAAGGAGTCGCGCCTCTGGGACAAATCCCCCTACCCCTTAATGTTGGGCAAGCTCCGACGAGGATGACTATTATGGCACAATTTCTATTATTAGATGTTCCTTCAGCCTTTAACGTCATGCTAGGTCGTCCAGCTTTGTATGACTTAAAGGCTGTCACATCGATATTCCACTCGTGCCTGAAGTTTCCAATGAAGAATGGGGTAGGGTGTCTGAGAGGAAACCAGGAGACTGCTCGGGAATGTTATAATCTTGCCGTGGCCAAGGTTAAGAAGGAAGTATCCTCCAGCCAGAGCACAAACAAAGGAAAAATCATTTCAGGGTAGGGAGTTTCCCAAGGCGGGGATGAAGATGTGGATCCTCGACTTGGGGACCCAATCAGCAATGTTGGACAGGTGGAAGAATTAGAAGAGATCGAGATCGATCTAGATATCCCAACCAGAAAGCAAAAAATTGAAAAAGGTTTGTTGCTCGAAGTAAAATCAACATTGATAAAATTTCTGAGAGCAAACCTAGACATTTTTTCCTGGTCACATGAGGATATGGTCGGAATTGACCCTTCTATCATTTCGCACAGCCTAAATATTGACCCCAACTTCCGACCAGTTCAAAAAAAAGGGAGGCTATTGGACAAAGAGCGAGCATTAGCCCTAAAAGAAGAAGCAGAAAAGATACGCAACAACAATTTCATAATTGAAGCTTTCTACCCAACTTGGGTTGCAAATCCCATACAAGTACCCAAGCCGAACAACAAATGGTGAGTGTGTATTATAGGCCTCAACAAAGCATGCCCCAAAGACTATTTTCCACTACCAAGAATTGATCAGCTCGTGGATACAACAACAGGGTATGAAATATTAAGCTTCATGGATGCTTACTCGGGGTACAATCAAATCAAAATGCATCCACCAGACAAAGAACATACAAGTTTCCGAACATATATGGGTCTATATTGCTACAAAGTAATATCGTTTGGTCTAAAAAATGCTGGAGCCACATACCAAAGATTGGTAAACAAAATGTTTAAAGACCAGATCGGGTGAAATATGGAAGTATATGTTGATGACATGCTAAGGTTGGGGGGCACATTGATGACCTGGACGAATGCTTCAAAGTCCTCAGGAAATACAACATGAACTAAATCCCTTAAAGTGCTCCTTTGGAGTCAGCTCGGGAAAGTTTCTGGGCTTCATTGTCAACGCCCGAGTAATCGAAGCCAATCCAGAGAAGATTCAAGCCCTTGTGGATATGAAGTCGCCAACAAAAACCAAGGAAGTGCAAAGTTTGACATGTCAGATCGCCGCACTCAGCAGATTTGTTTCAAAATCAACAGAAAAGTGTATCCCATTCTTCAATATCCTGCGACGATACAAGCAATTCAAGTGGACAGAGGAATGTGAAAAAAGCTTTTCAGGAGCTAAAAATGCAACTCGCAAAGCCTCCCGTACTCTCTAAACCTCTGGACGGAGAAGAACTTGGAATATATTAAGTTGTCACGGAACACGATGTAAGTGCCATGCCGATCAGAGAAGAGAACAACATACAACACCCAGTCTATTACATCAGTAAAAGACTCATTGAGGCCAAAGGCCGATATCCATTGATAGAGAATCTCGCTTATTGCCTTATTTGAGCAACAAGGAAGTTAAGGCCCTATTTTAAAGCTCACCCTGTTCGGGTGTACACTGACAAACCATTACGCCAAATATGGCAAAAGTTGGACGCCTGTGGACGGGTACTCAAGTGGGCAGTGGAGCTAGGTCAATACAAAATTACCTTCCAACCCCGAACAAAAATCAAAGGCCAGGCCTTAGCAGACTTTGTCGTTCGCACATGCAAAGAAGAAAGCCTATCAGAAAGCAACCCCGAGCCGGTAGAAACACCTCAGCCAAGTAACAGTGAAGACAAGCCAACTTGGAAACTACACGTGGACGGGTCAGCTACAAATCAGCTATCTGGTGCAGGAATTGCCCTTGTCACGCCTAGGGGCAACACCTGCACGCTGCAGTCAAATTTGGATTCAAGGCATCTAATAACGAAGCCGAGTATGAAGTTTTAATAGCTGGCCTAAAATTAGCCCGGGAGATGAGAGTCGAACATGTTATCCCAAATATTGCACTCTGACGTGGCATCACATGAATGGTGACATGTGGAATCCACTTGGAATATTTGCTCGGGAAATATAGTCCGAGCAGGATGCCTCACTGGCATGCCCAGGGCAAGATATTCAGCAATCCACGCAGAGTGACAAACACTTAGCGAATTCAGCTTTCGCATCATGAGGCATCAGCACAATCCCTGTAACTCAGGGATCAGTTTACGTGGATATGGCATACACACGATCCCACTATCAGTGTATTCAGCCTCAATCCCACGATCTTTCTGTTTATACGCATTGTAACGAGAGGGGAAACTCTTCCTCCCCAAGCCTCTTAGCCCTATAAATAGTGATGTATGTTCACTAGGTAGGGGATGAGTCGAAAAGCAGTTGGGCTAAGACTATACTATTATCTAAGAATTATATCTTCAAAGATACTGTTGTAAGAGCTATAAGAAAAGGAATCTTTCTCCATGATCTTAAGTCAATACAAATAACGAGGATTAGGTTATTGCCGAATTGCTCGATGCTGAACCGCTTTAAAATTCCTGTGTCTTTTTATTGCTTTATCGTATATCTGTTATTATAAATCATTTATCGCTTCTAAAACAGACTCATTGTCGTTGGCTAAAAGCAAAGTCAACATTTTGGTGCTTTCATTGAGAGAAGGATCACGAATCTGTTGGGTTTTATGCCCTAAATAAAACTCATTTCAATATAATCAGATTTACTTATTAATATAGATCAGAAATAACATTTAATGTTGCATGGTTCACATCATTTATTTCATGATTATATGTACATAATGTATAAATTCATCTGAAACCCTTTTCACATACTTGATCCTGTTTATTGTGCCGTCAACACATTGGAAAGTAAACATGACTATGTGAATAAAGTTTCCTAGATTTATCAGACATAGGGTTTTACTGATATGATAATCTACAACAGAGTTTACTTGCATTTGGAGAAATGCTATGTTCTTTCCAGAGCATTGGTTAAGGGCGAAATTGTAAAGAAAGAGTTTTAGGGGCATATTTGTTAATTATGATACTTTGTATGGTTCAATTAATAAATATGATAAATGACAATATTATTTAATAATTATTTATAGTTATTAAATAGTTAGAATTGGCATTTAAATGGTTGAATTAGAAAATTGGCGTTTTTGAGAAAATCAGATGCAGAAAAGATAAAACTGCAAAATTGCAAAAAGTGAGGGCCAAATCCACTAAGCATGGCCAGCCACTTTTGTAGGCAATTTAAGCTGATATTTTCATTATTTTAATGCCAAATAATTCAAACCTAACCCTAGTGGAATGCTATAAATAGATAGTGAAGGCTTCAGGAAATTTACACTAAAAATTTCTACACTTCTGATTCAGAAAAAACTGAGCCTTCTCTCTCCCTATCTTTGGCCGAACCCACTCTCTCTCTCTTCCTCATTGAGATTTCGAAATCCTTAGTGTATGAGTAGTGCCCACACACAGCAAGTGATATCTCAATCATAGTGAGGAAGATCGTGAAGAAAGACTTTCAGCAAGAAGGAGTTTCAGCATCAAAGATTCAGAGAAAGAGATCCAGGTTCATATATTGATAATGCTCTGCTACAGAAAGGAATCAAGGGCTAGATATCTGAACGGAAGGAGTCATTATATTCCGCTGCACCCAATGTAAGGTTTCCTAAACTTTATACGTGTTTATGTCATCGTTTTAGAAAGTTCATATTTAGGGTGTTAATCAACATACTTGTGAGTAGATCTAAGATCCTGGTAAAATAATTTCCAACAGAATCGTTCTTTATTCAACATCCAACCGCCAAGACGATGGTGCAAACTCGTAGAGGCTAGACTGATCCAGAAAATTCAGAGACGCTGGAGCCTACATCGCAGAACCCAGGGAGCACAAGGGTTTCGCCTGGTGTTAATCATGAACAGCCGGCAAGCGTGGGGATTGGTGAAACAATTCCTATAGATGGAATTGCGCCTCGTGTGCAAGAGACTGGGAATAACAATTCTGCACACTACCAGGGCATTCATAATATGACTGTTTCGCCTGGATCCAATGCCCAGACGACTATCGGAGATGCCATTGAATTACAAAATCTTCGTGATGCGCTCGGACTCATGCACGGTCATAACAACACCCTGCATCATGATCAGGAGGAACTGTGTGCTGCTGTAAATCTCACGTTCGACGAACAAAGGTGTATGTTCACCGAATGGAGAGATAAAGAGATGGAAGCATTAAGGGCTCACCATGCAGAGATTGAAGATCGTAGTCGGCAAGCCGCCGTGCTGATACGAAGAGCCTACAACACTATAGGTCAGCAATCGCCGAACATCATTCCCCTGGGAGAAACGTACGAGGATCCAACGATGAACATTTCCCAGACTGCAAATGGTCAGCCGCCCAATCCCCGGTCACGAGTTCCACTCATGGGCCCAGCGGTAGGCGAGCAGACTTTGTTTGGTAATTCATCAGGAGGAGTAATACCTGATGGCTCCAACTAGTCAATGGTGCCATTCCACCCGTCAACCAAGCGAATCAATCGCTAATGCAACCAGGCGCCTCTTTGTTTATAAGGTTAGGGACGACCCATGAGCTAAGGAATGATCTGAACAGAAGGAGGGGAGTAGACGAATAGAATATTATGACGATCGTGCAGCCTGGAGCCCGTACTCAAATTCCTGCTTAAAAAGATGCAGACGTAGTCCAAGTTGACCAGAATGCCGAACAAGTTAGCCCAACCGTACAGGCTCAGCTAGACGAACTGAAAAATATGTTTCACGGCATGGCTAGACAAAGAAATAATGATCTTGAGTTAGACCGAGCACGCAGAACTCCTTTCTCCCCGGAGATCAATCTCTTGGCACTACCCCACAAGTTCAAAATGCCGATGTGGAAGATGTATACTGGGAGAGAAGATCCTCTTTCCGATCTCAAGTACTTTGAAAAGCAAATGGATTTGCAAGGGGTACGAGGAGATGTATGCTAAAGAATCTTTGCTGCCACTCTATCGGAAGCCGCTCAGCAATGGTATTTCAAGTTGGCTCCTGTAAAGTTTAGTTCATGGAAAGCCTTCTCTTCAGAATTCCATGCACAATTCTCCTCTTCACGCTAGCTTCCATTGCATTTGGGAGACTTGGTCGAAGTTAAGCAATGACCAGGCGAGCCACTCCGGGCATACATCAGCAGATTCATGATGGAGGCGACCAAAGTTTCACAAGTAACCGAGGATGGAAAGTTATTGGCGATCTGGGGGGCATCGAAGTCCTCGGTGAACTTTGGAATGATATAAGGAAGAACGAGCTGGCAGACTCAATAAGTGATTTCCTTGACCGAGTCGAAGGCTTCATCAAGCTCGAAGAAGCCATTCAATGAGCGGAAGGTGAACAAAGTCGGGCAAGTCAAAGGTTCCTTCCACTACAACATCCACCCAACTTCCAAACTTCCCAAATAATTCAAGCTCAAGTGGCAAGCGTTCCAACAACAACCACAAGCAAGGGAACAGGAAGAAAGGAAAGTTCACCGGAAAATCCAAACAGACTCCCCGGGAGAATCAGGCCAAATACACTGCATTCACTATTCTGACTTAAGATATAGAAAGTGTATATATGGCAACCCAGTCGTTAGCCCCGTACAAGAAGCCTGGGCTAATGAGGAAAGATACCAAGAAAAGGGACATGACAAAGTTTTGTCAGTTCCACGGAGACTACGCCACGACACTAATGAATGCTACAACTTGAAGCGGGAAATTAAATTTCTGATAAAGAAAAACAATCCACACCTGCAGAAGTATGTCAAGACCGACCAAGGTCAGAACAACCAAGATTTGCTACCTCCACCAGTAGTTGGACATCTGCAAGTCATTGTTGGAGGCCCTCATATTGGTGGAGATTCGGGCAAAGCTCAGTAGAGGTATGCCCAATCAATGCAACACGAGAAAGAAGAAGTCATCCTTGCCGTGGAAGAAAGGAAGCCCAAAGTTCCACGAGCAGGAGAGCCGACCCTAACCTTCAACGATGAGGACGCTGTGGAGATTAGATTTCTGCACAACGACCCGCTGGTCGTGGAAGTCTAGATTGCTAATAAAATTATGGCCAGAACAATGATCGACCATGGAGCCTCTTCCAACATCTTGTTCAAAACTGCTTACGAAAAGATGGGACTCCAACCCAAGGATCTAACCCCATGCCTCCAGCCTGTCTTTGGTTTCTCCAGTGAAGGAGTTGCACCTCTAGGACAAATTCGGCTACCCCTCACTATTGGACAAGCTCCGACAAGCATGACTATCATGGCAGAGTTCCTAATATTGGATGTTCCTTCAGCTTTTAACGTAATGCTTGGTCGGCCGGCCTTGTATGACTTAAAGGCTGTCACATCAATATTTTCACTCGTGCTTGAAGTTCCCAACAAAGAATGGGGTAGGGTGTCTAAGAGGAAACTAGCAGTCTGGACGGGAATGTTATAACCTTGCAGTGGTCAAGGCTAAGAAGGAAGTATCCTCCAGCCAGAGCACAGACAAGGGGAAAAAACATTCCCAAGTAGGGAATTTCCCAAGGCGGGGATGAAGATGTAGATCCTCGAGTTGGGGACCCAAGCAGCAATGTTGGACCTGTAGAAGAAATAGAAGAGATCGAGATTGATCCAGTTATCCCGACTAGAAAGGTAAAGATCGAAAAAGGTTTGTTGCTCGAAGTAAAATCAGAATTGATAAAATTTCTGGGAGCAAACCTAGACGTTTTTGCCTGGTCACATGCGGATATGGTCGGAATCGATCCTTCTATTATTTCACATCTTCTAAATATCGATCCCAACTTCCGGCAAGTTCAACAAAAACGAAGGCTATTGGACAAAGAACGAGCAGTGGCCCTGAAGGACGAAGTTGAAAAGCTACGCAACAATAACTTCATAATTGAAGCTTTTTACCCAGCTTGGGTCGCGAATCCCGTACTAGTGCCAAAGCCAAAGAAGAAATGGCGAGTCTGTATAGATTTCAAAGACCTCAATAAGGCCTTCCCTAAAGACTGTTTTCCACTTCCAAGAATGGACCAGCTCGTAGATGCAACAATAGGGCACGAAATATTATGCTTCATGGACGCTTACTCAGGCTACAATCAAATCAAAATGCATCCACCAGACCAAGAACATACAAGTTTTCGAAAGAATATGGGACTCTATTGCTACAAAGTAATGTCGTTTGGTCTAAAAAATGCTGGAGCTATGTACCAAAGATCGGTAAACAAAATGTTTAAAGACCAGATTAGGCGATATATAGAAGTGTATGTAGATGACATGCTCGTCAAATCCAGAAAGTCTGGGGGGCACATAGACGACCTAGACGAATGCTTCAAAGTCCTCAGAAAGTAAAATATGAAACTAAATCCCATAAAGTGTTCCTTTGGAGTTAGCTTAGGAAAGTTTCTAGGCTTCATCGTCAATGCCCGAGGAATTGAAGCTAATCTAGAAAAGATTCAAGCCCTCCTGGATATGAACTCGCCAACAAAAACCAAAAAGTGCAAATCTTAACTAGTTGGATCGCCGCGCTCAGCAGATTTGTTTCAAAATCAACAGACAAATGTGTCCCATTCTTCAACATCCTGCGAGGAAACAAGCAGTTCGAGTGGATAGAAAAATGTGAAAAACCTTTCCAAGAGCTAAAGGCACAACTTGCTAAACCTCCCGTACTTTCAAAACCTATGGACGGTGAGGAACTGAGAATATACTTAGGTGTCACGGAACATGTTGTGAGTGTCGTGCTGATCAGAGAAGAGAACAACGTACAGCACCGAGTCTATTATATAAGTAAAAGACTCATTGAGGTCGAGAGCCGATATCCATTGATAGAAAAACTCGCCTACTGCCTCATTCTAGCAACAAGGAAGTTGAGGCTTTATTTCCAAGCTCATCCTATTTGGGTAAATACCGACCAGCCACTACGATAAATACTGCAAAAGCCATATGCTTCTAGACGGTTACTCAAGTGGGCGGTAGAGTTGGGTTAGTATGAAATCACTTTTCGACCTAGAACAGCAATCAAAGGCCAAGCCTTCGCAGACGTTGTGGTAGAATGCACAGGCAAAAAATAAAGCATACTAAAAAGCAACCCTGAGCCGCTACAAGCACCTCAGCCAAGTAACAATGAAGAAAAACCAACCTGGAAACTACATGAGGATGGGTCGGCTACAGATCAACTATCTGGTGCAGGGATTGCCCTTGTTACGCCTGGGGGGCAACACCTGCACGCAGCAGTCAAGTTCGGAGTCAAAGCATCTAATAATGAAGCCGAGTGCGAAGCTCTAATAGCTTAGCTAAGACTAGCCCAGGAGATGAAGGCCGAACACATTGAAATTTGCAGTGATTCACAACTGGTGGTAAATCATGTATCCGGAGAATATGAAGCTCGGGGAGAAAAGATGATAGCATATCTGAGCAAAATACACGATCTGCAGACGCGTTATCTCGATTGGCAAGCAGTAATGTAAGTGATAAGGCAAACCTGGTTCCTATCCAGTTCCTCGAAGAGCCTAGCATCACTGGCATGGAAGAAATCGAAATGATTGATACATCCCCAAATTGGATGACGCCAATAGCAGCCTACCTCAACTCTGGGGAACTCCCAGATAACCAAAATGAAGCTTGGAAAATGAGAAGGAAAAGTGTACGGTATATCATAGTAGAGGGAGTCATGTATAGAAGAGGATTCTCGATGCCATTGCTTAGATGTGTCACTCAAGACAAAGTTGCACGACTCCTATTTGAAGTTCACGACATGCCATCGGACAGAGCTTATCCAAGAAAATTCTAAGGTAAGGTTACTTCTGGCCAACGATTATTGAAGATTCGAGAGCCTATGTTAAGAAGTGCGACAAATGCCAGAGATTTTCAAAGATACCAAGAGCTCCGCCCAACGAGTTAACACAGATGCAAAGTCTGTGGCCCTTTGCCATTTGTGGAATTGACCTGATCGGACAATTACCTAAAGGTAAAGGTGTGGTGCAGTATGCAGTGGTAGTAGTTGATTACTTTATTAAATGGATTGAAGCCGAACCACTTGCAACCATTACATCAAAGAAAGTTCAAGACAGTATTGTGAAGAACATCATATGCCGGTTCAGACTACCGTACAAAATAGTCTTAGACAATGGGAAGCAGTTCGATAGCCAATCCTTCACTGATTTCTGTGCGAACCATGGTATCATCAAAAGTTTCTCCGCAGTGGCGCATCCTCATGCAAATGGTCAAGTTGAAGCAGTCAACAAAACCTTGAAGGATACACTAAAGAAGAAACTTGAAGATGCCAAAGGAAACTAGCAAGAAGAGCTTCCTAAAGTTCTATGGTCATACCGTACAACGGAAAAAACGGTGACCGGACAGACACCGTTCGCAATGGTGTACGGTTATGAAGTTATGTTGCCCGTCGAACTCGAGCCACCTTCCCACAGAAGATTGACGCACGATCAAGGTACCAATCACATACTCCTTGCAAAATCACTTGATGAAAATGGAAGAAAGACGAGCAACTGCAAACTTAATGTTGATGGCCCATCAACAAAAAGTAGCTCGATATTTCAACAAACAAGTGAAAGCTTAGAAATTCTTTGTGGGAGATATGGTCCTGGGAAGGGTATTCCTGAACACCAAAGACAGTATAACAGGTGTACTAGGACCTAACTGGGAAGGACCATATCAATTAGTCGAAGTTCTTGACTCCAGAGCATACAAATTAGGTAAGTATGACGAAAAAATGCAACTCGTTCTAGTAACACGGTACTGGAATGGAAAACATTTAAGAAAATACTACCAATAAAGTACCAGGTCTGGTGGCCACTCTAAGTACTAAATGAACATTTGCTTTTAAGTGAATGTCTGTAATTTGTTTTATTACATGTTAAGCTAAAGGATCAGATTAGATCAAATAGCTCTGATGTAAGTTACTACGGTAACAAATACACTTTTCGATCAATAAATGAACAAAGATAGTATTTCAAAATTCAATTGAGTCGAAAAAATCAGCATGTTTACCATATAATGTGTACAAAAGGTTTGGTAAAACCCAAAACACCGAATAGATAAGCAATATATTTGTAATAGACAAGTGACCAAGAGTATGTACTTTAAGGCATGTACTTTCTCTTTCTGCTTCGTCACATCCGATTTGTACTTCTCAACTTTAGCTCTAGGCACCTCCTCCTTAGTCTTCTTCTCTTCTTCCAACAGATGGAAGACAGTCTGAAGAACTCCCCTTTCCTCTTGAAGGCTACTCACTTCTGCCAACAAGGTGCTGATGGTGGCTTCAAGCTGGTTGGAAGCCTCGAGGTCCTTAGTCAGCTCGACTATTTTCCTCTCAGCAGTTAAAAGCTTCTTGTTGACTTCACCCAGCTCCATCCGGACAGCTCTAAGTTCCACCCTGGCGTCATCAGCATCCTTCCAAGCCAAGTCCACCTTCACCCTCATGGTGTTGGACATAGCAGCATTTTTGGAGGCAGTAGATTTGGCTCGGGAATAGGTGTAAGCCAACTTCAAACCAGCCAACATAGATAAAAAAAACTTTAGAGTCTTAGCTAAATAAAAAGGATTAAAGGAAATTGTCAAGAAAGACTTACCCTTGTGAATTCCCTCAAGACTCCTCCCATCAGCAGCTCCAGGGAAGACTTGTTGTCAGCACCTGCTAGTTGCTCACTTACGTCAGGAACCAACCGGTTCATGTAATGGGCGAGCAACTCCTTGCCTTTCTTGGCTTCTAGATGCACTGACAAAAGTGGAGTAGGAGCCTGCATCTGCTCAGATCTGCTGTTGACCTGCTCGGATCCACCCTTTGATTGCTCAGGCCTGTCCAAGTTTCCTCCTCGAGAATATTTGGACTTAGCAACTTTCGGTGTAGAATGATTCGCGGTTGTGAATTAACTGCCAATATAATAGAGCTGCAACAGTCTGATTTTGATATAATCCTGGGAATTTATTTTCTATCTAGGTATGGGGCAACGATTGACTGCAAGCAGAAGATGGTGGTGTTTGAGCCTGATAATGCTAATCCGGCAGTGTTTGTGGGTAAAGTTTAAGGGACACGCATACCAAGAATAACACTTCTGAAAGCTAAAGATCTGGTTAGCAAAGGTTGTCTGGGTTTCATGGTTACTGCAGTGGATACCAGCTAACATTTGACATCTGGACCTGAGAGTACAAGATTGGTATGTAAGTTCCTTAACATCTTTCCAGAAGATTTACCGAGATTTCCACCTACCCGAGAGATTGAATTTGTAATTGAGTTAGTTCCGAGAGCGGAACCAGTATCAAAAGTACCCTATCGAATGGCTCCAGCAGAATTGAAGGAATTAAAGATCCAGTTGCAAGAGTTACTGAATTTGGGATTCATTAGATCTAGCAACTCTCCTTGGGGTGCTCCAGTATTATTTGTAAAGACGATAGACGGGTCACTGGGAATGTGTATTGATTACCAGGAGTTGAACAAGCTTACCATCAAGAATAAATATGCTTTACCTCGAATTGATGATCTTTTAGATCAACTAAAGGGGAAGACGGTTTTCTCCAAGATCAATCTTTGCTCAGGCTATCATCAACTAAGAATTCGAGAGGAAGATATCCCAAAAACTGCGTTCCGTACTCGGTATGGACATTATGAATTTCTTGTGATGTCTTTTGGACTCACCAATGCCCTGGCGACATTCATGGATCTTATGAATCGGGTGTTCAAAGATTACCTAATAGGTGTGTAATTGTGTTTATTGATGACATCTTGGTTTATTCTGAGTTAGAATACGAATATGAGTTGCATCTCAGATCAGTAGTGCAACGGTTACGAGATCACAAGTTGTACGGTAAGTTCAAAAAGTGAGAATTCTGGTTGTCTTTTGTCTCTTTCTTGGGGCACATAGTAGATAAGGATGGGATCATGGTTGATCCGTCCAAGATTGAAGCTGTTCAGGATTGGCCAACACTAAAATCGGCTACTAAAGTTAGAAGTTTTTTGGGTTTAGCTGGGGATTATCGTCGTTTCATTGAGGGTTTCCCAAAATTGTTGTACCCTTAACGGAGCTGACTCGAAAGAACCTGAAATTTGTTTGGACAGATCGGTGTGAGGAAACTTTTCTCGAGTTAAAGCAACGCTTGATTAGTGCTCCAGTGTTAACTAATTGTGTTTACTTCGCTTTTAGCCAACGACAATGAGTCTATTTTATAAGCGATAAACGATATATAATAAAAAATATATGATAAAGAAATAATAACACACAGGGATTTTATAGAGGTTCAGCCTTGAGCAGTTCGGTAATAGCCTAATCCTCGTTACTTGTATTGACTTAAGATCAAGGAAATAGATTCCTTTTCTTATAGCTCTTACAACCGTATCTCTGAATATATAATTCTTAGATAATAGTATAGTCTTAGGTTAACTGCTTTTTGACACCCCCCGTTTTCCCAGTGAATATGCATCACTATTTATAGGGCTAGGAAGCTTGAGGAGGAAGAGTTTCCTCTCTCGTTACAATGCGTATAAATAGAAAGATCGTGGGATCAATGTTGAATGCAAGGATCGTGGGATTGAGGCTGAATACACTGATAGTGGGATCGTGTATGCCATATCCACGTAAATTGATCCCTGAGTTATAGGGATTGTGCTGATGACTCATGATGCGAAAGCTGAATCCGCTAAGTGTTGGTTGCTCTACGCGGATCGCTGAATATCTTGGTGCGGATATGCCAGCGAGGCATCCTGCTCGGCCTGTCTTCCGAAGCAGATGTTCCAAGTGGACTCCACGTGTCACCATTCTTGTGATGCCACGTCAGAATGCTAAAATTGAGATAACATTTGCCCCCCAAGCCTGTACGGGACTTACGAAGTTGCCTGTAGACTTTATCCGAACTGATTCTGCCTTTGGATGGGGACACGTGTCGAGCGCGACCGTTCGGGACTCGATGCGAGGATGACTGGGCATCCCATCAGTTTTCGGCTAATAAATGTTTCTGAAAATTAATATTTCGAAATCCGATTTTCTCTCTCCACGGGTGACGGTTGCACTCGAATACTTTTGATTTCCCATATTCGATTTTAAGGCGAGAAGCTGAGGCGTCTGAGGTTCCTTTGAGACAATTACCTCTTTTCCTGACTTTCCAATAAATACCCACAACATTGGCACGTAAACTCATTTCATCACCCTTCTTTGCTAAGTAAGCTTCAGAGCGAAAAGAAAATTTCTTGGCTTCAAAGTCTTCGAAGTGCCTTCATACAAGCTGCTTGTTGGATAGACATTGCTCGAACCCAGACATTTGAATCTTGAGTAAGTTTCTGATTTCCTTTATGCTTATCTTTGCATGTATACATTTTGAATGCTCCTTCTACTGTGCTGTAGAAAAATGTTTAGGAAACCCTAGGCTTAGAAACCTATGCGATTCTTCTTTATCATGTCTTCTTGCGGGTTTACAGCCATAATGCTTGCTTCTGAACTGCATAACGTCCGTCTTTCATCTTGCTTATCTAAGCTTCATGAACTTTTTTGCCCTAACTCAAGAAATTTTTGACTTCTTGAGTTTTGACTTTTCTTTGAACATAGTCGTTCTTTAATCTGTTGAGTACTTCTGGTCGTCATATTTGCTTGTTTATTGTTCGATATTCCGACCAAACACTCATCTTGTGTGTTGTCTTTTGTAGATGAACTCAGGTGAGTCTTGGGAACTCGGACATCAGATCGACTAGGATTTGCTTCAACTTCTGCACGAGGATCATTCTCGTGTTCATTCTAGTCCTCCTTCCTCTAGTGAAGGACATTCTTCTAGCCCTCTACCTAGCCATAGAATGATGGCTTGTACAAAGAAAACAACGCGTCTGGCGGACGCAACTGATCCTCAAGTGGCTCGGCTCGCCACTTTGCCCAGCGCCGAACAGGATCCGGCTGTCCAAATGGAGGAGGATCGTGAAGGGGACGCTGAGGTACAAGAGATATAGAAGTTGGACGATGTACGTCTTGGCAGTCCCTCCGAGGCGGATGAAGACGAAGAGGTTGAACCCCCAAATTATGGGGAGTACAACGAGGCTAGGGAGCCAGTCGATGTTGACAGAGACGTCTTGGTTGAGGGCATGGACTACGTCAGTGAGGAGCTTGCCACGATGGTTCCTCATAAAAGGCAGGGTGCCTTGGGCGCCAGGTGGGTAAGTCCTCCGTCCAAGATTACGGAGGCGCGCCTTCAAACTCTTGACCAGGGGGGATACCTCGGCGAACTGTACTGCAACATTCCCGGCCACAATAATCGTGCCACCAACACTGACAAGGGGATGTGCGCCTTGTCAGGAGCCCATGGTCAGCAAGGAGCATTGATGCCCTTGCATAAGTACTTCAAGGATGTGGCAGACTTCTTCAGTCTCTACCCGGCACAGTTCACTCCTAAGGGCATTAAGTATTTATCTGCCCTCTTCGTCCTCTATGCTTCCCAAGGGTGGGGTACTCCTTCTCCTCCTCACGAAGTATCCTGGTTCTTTAATTTGAAGTCCACCGCCAAACAGGGCAGGTCGGAGGTACTTCTATTTCTCTCAACCTGGCTTCAAGTGGTTGACAGGCACGAACGACAAGGCCATCAACAAGATAGGGCGTTTTGCTGATGAGTACTTCATGGTCAAGGATGCGAGCATTACCCGAACTCGGCTCCAGTAGATTCTGACATATCACCGTCCTCCCCTCACTCTAGCTCTTAGTGATAGAGCTCAAAAACTTGCCCGGCTGCCGGGGGAAGACCGGAACATTATCCAGTTGACCTCCGAGGATAACTTTGTGAGGTGCGGGCTCTATCCCAAGAACTTTACTCCTAAGTCCGTGGCGAGAAAGAAGAGGAAATCTAGTGTTGGCTGGACCAAACGAGCTCATAAGGAGAATGAACTCATTCAACTTAAGCGCGAGGCTAAGTTGAAGGGAGGTGCAAGGGCCAAGCAATATGCTTAGGAGCCCTTGAATCCTGAAGATGAAGCTGACGAAGAGCAGGTGACTCCACTGAAGAGAAAGAAGAAACTCCCGACCTCGCCCAGGCCTATTGAGCATGCAATTCGGATAAGGGAGCCCATTTCACCTGTTCGGCCATCTCTTCCTGTGTTCAGAAAAGGAAAAGCCGTCATGTCTGAGATAAGATCGATGTCAGGTGATCATGGACTTTTGAGTCTTGTTCAGGCGGTCACCTTACATTTTACTTTATCTTGTTTTTGAGCTTCTTGACTTTCATGCCTTGTGCTTCTGTTGGCTGTCTTCTAACCACACTGTTTTTGTTCTGTGCGGACATGTCTCGGCAGATGCTCGACGCCCTAAGGAAGAGAATGGGCGGAAGCTCTAGCGCCTCTCCTCCGGCCAAGAAGTCTAAGGGCCGTGAGGGGTCCTCTTCAAAGGAAAAGAGGCGTTCCAGGGAGGTCATTGATCTTTCCGAGGAGCTGACTGCTGCGAACCCCTCTACCCTCAAAGCTGCCAAGTCCAAGGAGTTTAGACTACCAACGGATGGGTATGAACTTGTCAGGAGTGATCCTGAACGGGTGCGGGCACCAACTCCACCTTTGTCTATGCTTCCAAAGGCCAAAAAGGGCAAGGAGATGCTGGCCCATTACATGAACCGACTAGTTCCTGAGGTCAGTTAGCAACTGGTTGGTGCTGATAATGACTCTTCTTTGGATGTGCTGGTGGTCGGAGTTCACCAGGGTAAGTGTTTTATGATACTTCCCTTTAATCTTCCACACTTAACTCAATATGCTAAAGTTTTTCTTTTTGTCCAGGTCGGTCTGAAGTTGGCCTACACTTACTCGCGGGTCCTCTTCTGGTTCTCCCAGGGGAATGACGTTCGGCGATTGTTGGCCTACAGTCTGGTAGGCTCTTCGTATCAGCACGGTAGCTTGCCGACTACGATCTTGCATCTCTGCATGGTGAGCCCTTAATGCCTCCATCTCTTTATCTCTCCATTCGGCGAACATACGCCTTTGTTCGTCGAACGCGAGATTCACCGCAGCATGCAGTTTGCCCTGATCATGATGCAGAGTGTTGTTATAACTCTGCATGAGTCCGAGCGCATCACAGAGATTTTGAAATTCGGTGGCGTCTGCGATGGTCGTCTAGGCATTGGTTCCAGGCGAAACAGTCGTATTATGGATGCCTTTGTTGGGTGCGGAACTGTTATTCCAGTCTCTTGCACACCAGGCGCAATTCCATTAATAGGAACTGTTTGACCATTCCCCACACTTGCCAGCTCTCCAGGATTAATAGTAGGAGGAACCCTAGAACTCTCTGGGTTCTGCGATGCAGGATCCAGCGTCTGTGAATTTTCTGGGTCAATCAGACCTCTATGAGTTTGCACCATCGTATTGGCGATTGGATGTTGAATAAAGAGCGATTTGTGATCCTCCTCTCAATGAAAGCACCAAAATGTTGACTTCGCTTTTAGCCAACGACAATGAGTCTATTTTATAAACGATAAATGATATATAATAACAGATATATGATAAAGCAATAATAAGACATAAGGATTTTATAGAGGTTCAGCCCCGAGCAGTTCGGTAATAGCCTAATCCTCGTTACTCGTATTGACTTAAGATTAAGGAGAAAGATTCCTTTTCTTATAGCTCTTACAACAGTATCTCTGAATATATAATTCTTAGATAATAGTATAGTCTTAGCTTAACTGCTTTTCAACCCCCGTTTTGCCCAGTGAATATGCATCACTATTTATAGGGCTAGGAAGCTTGAGGAGGAAGAGTTTCCTCTCTCGTTACAATGCGTATAAATAGAAAGATCATTGGATCAATGCTGAATGCACGGATCGTGGGATTGAGCATGAATACACTGATAGTGGGATCGTGTGTGTGCCATATCCACGTAAATTAATCCCTAAGTTATAGGGATTGTGCTGATGACTCATGATGCGAAAGCTAAATCCGCTAAGTGTTGGTTTTTCTGCGCTGATCGTTGAATATCTTGCTCTGGATATGCCAGCGAGGCATCCTGCTCGGCGTGTCTTCCCGAGCAGATGTTCCAAGTGGACTCCACGTGTCACCATTCTCGTTATGCCACGTGAGAGTGCAAAAATTGGGATAACAGATTGGTTTGGGGGCACAAGTCTTAGGTCCCGGTCCCTTATCTATGTTTGGGTCCTAGGTCTCGGTCGGGGTCCAAGTTAGGGTTGGGGTCCCGGGCCCTACCCTGCGTTTGGATCCGAGTCTGGGTCCCGATCCTAGTTCGGGTATGGGTCCAGGTGGCGGTCCTAGTCTAGGTCCCAGGCCTGGTCCCTGGATTCGAGTCCTAGGATGCCTCCAAGTACCGGTATGAGTTCTAGTCCAAGTTTGGGTTTAGGTTTGGGTTTGGATCCTGTTCCGATCACAGGTCTGGTTCCTAGTCTCGGTCCTAGTCCGAATCTAATTCCGTATACAAGTTCGGTTTTTGGGTTCAGGTCGGAGTTCGGGTTTGGGTTCGGGTCTGATTCTGGTTTAGGTTCGATTTTGGATCCTGCCACTAACTATGTCTTAGATCCTGCCACTAACTATGGGTCAGGTCCAAGCCCCATGTCTAGATCTAGATCTTGGTCTCGGGTCCCGACCTTGTTCGAGTTCGGGTCTCGGGTCTCGGGCTGGGTCTTAGGTCCGGGTCTAGGGTCGGGTCCAGGGTCAGGTCCCAGTAGTCAAGTCCTAGGTGATGGGTCTAGGATCACGTTTTGGGTCTTGGTCCTGTTTCTAGGGCCCAATTCTCGGGTCTACGTCCCCCATCTACGTTCGGACCGTTGGTCCCGGTATTGGTCCAGGTTCGGGTTCGGGGCCCAAGTTCCGGGTCTGGGTCTCCGATCTAGGTCCGAATCCTAGGTCCCATTCCCAGTTCTGGGGCCCAAGTCCCTGTCACTGTTCCAGGTTCTGGTCCCAGTTTTAGTTTGGGTTTGGATCCTAGTCCAATTTCTAGTCTAGGATTGGGTTCGGGTCTTTTTCCTGGTCTTGGTCCTGGTCCTGGTCTAGTTGTGGTTCCTGTTGTGATTTTGGGTTGGGGTTCGGGTCTAGGTCCAGGTCGGGGTTCAAATTCTGGTCTTAGTTCGGGTCCTGGTTCGGATCCCAATCTGGGTCCGACTCTTGTTTTGGGTTTTGGTTCGCGTCGGAGTCTCGGGTTTCGATCCCAATCTGGGTTACGGTTTGGTTCCAAGTTCGAGTCCTAGGATCCGATCCCAGTCAAGATTCGATTTTGGGTTCGGGTCTGGTTCTAGGTTTAGGTCCGCGTTTAGGTCTTGTTCCAAGTTTGGGTCTGGGTCTAGGTTTGGTCCCAGTTCAGGTCCGGGTTTTGATCCTGATTTGGGTACGGGGTGGGGTCCGAGTCTAGGTTTTGGTCCCGATTTGGGTCCGCGGCTGGGTCTAGGTCCTAGTCCCGGTCCCATTCTAAGATCTCGATATAGTTCCGGTTCAGGTTCTGGTTTTGAGTCTCGGGTGTGGGTGTGGGTCCAGGTATGGGTCAGGGTCCTAGTTTGAGTTTAGGTTTGGGTTCAGGTCCTGGTTCAAGTCCCAAATCTAGAGACCGACTACGGGTCGGGTATAAGCCTCGAGTCTCAAATCCCGAGTGTACCTATTCCCTGTTTGGATCCCGGGTCCCGAGCTGGGTCCTAAGTCTGGGTTTGGATCTGTGTTTAGGTCCTGGATCCCAACCGTAGTTCCGAGGCTCAGGTTTTTATCCTAGTTCAGGGGCCTAAGTCTCGGGTCCAGGTCCCTTATCTATGTTTGGGTCCTAGGTCTCGGTCTGGGTCCAAGTTCGGGTTCGGGTTCGGATCCCGGGCCCTGGTCTGGGTTCGGGAGCCATCAATAACATAATGGTAAAATATCAACATCCTATTCCTCATTTAGATGATATGTTAGATGAGTTGCATGGTTCTTGTGTGTTTTTCAAGATTGATCTTAAGAGTCGGTATCATCAAATACATATGAAAGAAGGAGATGAATGGAAAATTGCACTTAAACAAAATAAGATTTGTATGAATGGTTAGTCGTGCCTTTCGGATTAACTAATGGACCTAGTACTTTCATGCGATTAATGAATCATGTTTTGCATGCTTTCATTGGATTGTATGAATGGTTAGTCATGCCTTTCGGATTAACTAATGCACCTAGTACTTTCATGCGATTAATGAATCATGTTTTGCGTGCTTTCATTGGAAAATATGTTGTTTTGTATTTTGACGATATTCTAATTTATAGTAAGAGTTTGTATGATCATTCTTCACATTTGCAATTAGTGTGGGATGTGCTTCAATAACAGATGCAATATGTTAGCCTTAGTAAGTGCACTTTCTGCACCGATAGGCTTGTTTTCCTAGGATTTCTCGTGAGTGCTACAGGTATTGAGGTTGATGAAGAGAAGATCAAAGTCATTCAAGAGTGGCCAACCCTTTCAACTATAGCTCATGTTCGAAGTTTTCATGGTATTGCTAGTTTTTACAAGAGGTTTGTGAAGGATTTTAGCGCCATCGCAGCACCGCTTAGAAAAGTTATCAAAAAGAATGTTGCATTTAAATGGGGTGAAGCACAAGAGGAGGCATTTCAACTGCTTAAACACAAGCTTACTCACGCTGT
This sequence comes from Cannabis sativa, assembly GCF_029168945.1. Taxonomy (NCBI): domain Eukaryota; kingdom Viridiplantae; phylum Streptophyta; class Magnoliopsida; order Rosales; family Cannabaceae; genus Cannabis; species Cannabis sativa. Next base: position 30,683,301 of record NC_083604.1, read on the forward strand.
GCTACTTGCTTTGCCTAATTTTTCTAACACGTTTGAAATTGAATGTGATGCTTCTGGTATCGGTATTGGCGTTGTTCTTATGCAGGAAGGGAGACCCCTTGCATACTTTAGCGAAAAGCTAGGTGGGGCTGCCCTTAATTAGCCCACCTATGATAAAGAGTTGTATGCACTGGTGCGAGCTTTAGAAACATGGCAACACTATTTGTTGCCCAAAGATTTTGTGATTCATAAAGATCACGAATCCCTTAACTATTTGAAGGGGCAACATAAGCTCAACAGGAGACATGCACGATGAGTTGTACATTGAAACATTGCCATATGTCATTCGGTATAAACAAGGTAAGGAGAATGTGGTTGTTGATGCCCTTTCTTGCAGGTATGCCTTAATCTCTACTCTTGATGCTAAGTTACTTGGTTTTGAACACATTAAGGAACTTTATCCTGTTGACCATGACTTTGGGGTGATTTATGGTGCTTGTGAAAAATCTGGTGAAGGTAAGTTTTATAGGAATGAGGGTTTCTTGTTTAGAGAGCATAGGTTGTGTGTGCCTAATTGTTCTTTACGAGATTTGTTAGTTCGAGAATCCCGCAGAGGAGGGTTGATGGGACATTTTGGAATTGTTAAGACTTTAGTTGTATTACAAGAACCCTTCATTTGGCACCACATGAAAATAGATGTGGAGCGAATTTGTGGTAGATCTGTCACTTGTAGACAAGCTAAATCGAGGGTTCAGCCAAATGGTCTTTACACACCCCTACTTATTCCTAGTTCACCATGGGTTGATATTTAAATGGATTTTTTGTTGGGATTAAATCTTTATGGTGGTAGATAGATTCGTTGGGTTTTGTGCCCTAAATAAAACTCATTTCAATATAATCGGATTTACTAATTAAGAAAGAACATAAATAGTTTTATGTTGCATGGTTCATATAATTTCTTTCATGATATTTAATGTATAAAATTCTATTAACTCCAAAACATATATATTTGTTCATGATCATAGTGTCGTCAGCACAGTGGAATACAATCATGATTATATGTTCAAAAGTTTAATTCCCTGATTTTTAAGTTCACTGGATTTAAACTGGTTTGATAATCAGCGATAAGGTATACTTTACACCTTGGATAAGTGTTATGTCCTTTCCAGGACATTGGCAAAGTTTACCAGTATCGGATGTATGGAGTATACATTGGAAGGGACCGATATTGAACTCGGATAAGATATCAGAAACTTACCGTTATAACTTTCTAAGTCAATATCAATGGTTGATGTTAGGTCTATAGATCTTAATCCTGATATGGTTAGGTTCAGCTTAGTTGTATTATTTATGTTTTTTGACTTATTCGTGGAAGCTAAATTTTGGTTCTGGTGGATACTTACATCTTGGGAACATGGTAGTTCAATTGAATGGGAATGCTGATCATAGATATGGAATTTATAACTTCTACAGGTATTTAGAAGTGAAACGATGATTTCCTTCGAGCTTGGCTGAATAGAGATAAATGAGGGTCCGGGTATGGGTTCGAGTCTAGGTTCGTATCTAGATCCATGTCAAGGTCTGATGAGAACACTAAGGCTAAAGATACAAGTAAAGTTCCAGTTGGCCAGGTGACAAGGGCGCAAGCCAAGAGATTCAAAGAAGAACTCAACAACTTAGTCGACAGAATTTTAAAACAAGAGGAGACCGCAGTCAACACTGCAGGAGAGCAAAAATTTGTGTTTCTCATCAAAGTGGACTCAATTTAGACCCAAGTTGAGCTTATCACGTTTTCTAAGGCAATTGGCAGCTTTCCTTTTCTAATTTTGTTTCCTTTATTTTGTCTTTGTTTTATTTGGAAAGTTGTCTTTCTTTTAGTTTCCTTTTTTCTTGGTTGTAAGTTGGCTATATAAAGCCTTGTAAACACTTTGAAAAATATGAATATTTTGGAATAAAATTTTGAGAGGTTTTTCTTCTTGAGTTCTAGAGAGAACTATTCGAACTTATCAAGGAGTATTCCTTGTGGCGTTCAACCTGGCTCTGATACCAAAAGATACGAACCACACCAACAGTTGTGATGAAACCCGACACCAAATATGGCAGACTCTAAGAATTCTTGAAATTTGGATGTGGAACCGCGACCCAATGCTTAGTTAAGCATGAACCTTGGTATGATGGAAGACGCCACAAGCTCACACCTCTGCCTTTTTCCACTCATATTCTTCTTTAAGTTCTTTAAAACTAACCAAACAGTACAAGAGAGGATTCAAGCAGCAATCCAATCATGTCAAAAGCTCCAGAAGAAAATACTAGTAATGAAACTACACCACCTACGGTTCCAAATTTACAACTTCAAGCTTTGATGGGGGAGATGAGGAGGATGATGCGAGAGGAGTGTGACCAAATACATCCAAGGTTAGATAGAGTAGAAGACGGAACCCAACGGAGGCAACGAAGGAATAGGGTTCACCAAAGGGATGATAATGAAGTAGATGGGGAAGGGATAATTTCTGATGAAGAGTTTGATGAGATACCAGCAGGTAACCATAGGAGGTATGGTCGGGATAGAGAAGCTAAGAACCAGGTAGATAATTATTTGGGAAATATAAAGATGAAAATTCCCTCTTTTCAAGGGAAGAGTGATCCTGAAGCGTACCTGGAGTGGGGGAAGAAGATGGAATTGGTGTTTGATTGTCACAACTATTCTGAAACGAAAAAGGTAAAACTTGCTGCAATTGAATTTACTGACTATGCTATTGTTTGGTGGGATCAGTTGTGCATGAACAGTAGGAGGAATGGAGAACGAGATATTGATTCTTGGGAGGCTATGAAGAGGGTAATGAGACGGCGTTTTGTACCATCACACTATTATCGAGACTTGTACCTCAAGTTTCAATATCTTCGTCAAGGCTACAAGAGTGCTGATGAGTATTACAAGGAGATGGAGATGGCTATGATTAGAGCCAATGTGGAAGAGGATCGGGAGGCAACAATGGCAAGGTTTTTGAATGGATTGAATCGAGAGATTGCTAATACCGTTGAACTACACCATTATGTGGAATTGGAAGATTTGGTGCACATGGCAATCAAAGTTGAAAGACAACTCAAGAAGGGTAGTTCGAGCTCAAAGCCAAGGCCAAGTCCACACAATCCAAATACAACACCTTGGAGGTCAAACTTCCCAAAGAAAGAGGATCAACCTAGTTCATCCTCTACACCCAAAGCAGCCACCGCAACAACAACCCCTCAAGGAAAAGCAGCGCCTCTTTCATCTCGTTCTAGTGAGATAAAGTGTTTCAAATGTCAAGGGCGAGGACACATAGCTAGTCAATGTCCAAATAAGAGAATTATGGTGATGCGGGAAAACGGTGAAGTAGATTCTGAAGATGAAGAAGAGCTTGCTGATATGCCACCATTGGAAGATGCATCTATTGAAGATGACGAGTATGGGCCAGAATAGGGTGACATGCTTGCACTAGTCACCAGACGAGCATTAAACTCGAAAGCAAATGAAGAGGAAGAAGAGGTACAGCGTGAGAACATTTTTCATACTCGTTGTCATGTGAAAGATAAGGTATGTAGTGTGATCATTGATGGGGGTAGCTGTACTAACGTTGCTAGTTCATCCATGGTTGAGAAGCTGGGACTTCCAATGCTTAAACATCCACATCCTTACAAGTTGCAATGGTTGATGATAGTGGTGAAGTGAGAGTTACCAAACAAGTTTTGGTATCTTTCCAAATTGGCAAATATGAGGATGAGGTATAGTGCGATGTGGTCCCAATGCAAGCTGGGCAACTTCTTCTAGGAAGGCCTTGGCAATTTGATCGGCGAGTCCAACATGATGGGTTCACCAACAAGTACTCATTCATGTTCCGTCAACGAACAGTCACTCTAGCTCTTTTGACACCAAAACAAGTCTATGAAGACCAAGTGAGATTAAAAAAATTGAGTGATCAAAAGAATTTGAGTGATGAAAAGAAATTGAGTTATAAAATGAACTTGAGTGAGCAAAAGAATGGGAAAAAACAACCGATGTTGTTGTTCGTTTACAAGGAGGCTCTTTGAAACACTAACCAACTTGGTTCTTCGCTGCCTAGTGTTGTTGTTTCTATTTTGCAAGAATTTGAGGATGTGTTTCCAGAGGAGGTACCACATGGTGTGCCTCCTATTCGAGGAATAGAACATCAATTTGATTTTATTCCAGGTGCGTCAATCCCAAACCGCCCAGCATAGTTGATGGTCCATCAACAAAAAGTAGCTCGGTATTTCAATAAACAAGTGAAAGCTCGGAAATTCTTTGTGGGAGATATGGTCCTGAGAAGGGTATTCCTGAACACCAAAGACAGTACAGCAGGTGTACTAGGACCTAACTGGGAAGGACCATATCAATTGGTCAAAGTTCTTAACTCCGGAGCATACAAATTAGGTAAGTATGACGAAAAAATGCAACTCGTTCTAGTAACACGGTACTGGAATGGAGAACATTTAAGAAAATAATACCAATAAAGTTCCAGGTCTGGTGACCACTTTAAGTACTAAATGAACATTTGCTTTTAAGTGAATGTCTGTAATTTGTTTTATTACATGTTAAGCTAAAAGATCAAATTAGATCAAATAGCTCTGATGTAAGTTACTACGGTAACAAATACACTTTTTGATGAATAAATGAACAAAGATAGTATTTCAAAATTCAATTGAGTCTAAAAAATCAGCATATTTACCATATAATGTGTACAAAAGGTTTGGTCAAACCCAAAACACCGAACAGATAAGCAATATATTTTTAATAGACAAGTGACCAAGAGTATGTACTTTAAGGCATGTACTTTCTCTTCCTGCTTCGTCACATCCGATTTGTACTTCTCAACTTCAGCTCTAAGCATCTCCTCCTTAGTCTTCTTCTCTTCTTCCAACAGATGGAAGACAGTCTGAAGAACTCCCATTTTCTCTTGAAGGCTACTCACTTCTGCCAACAAGGTGCCGATGGTGGCTTCAAGCTGGTTGGAAGACTCGAGGTCCTTAGTCAGCTCGACTATTTTCCTCTCAGCAGTGAAAAGCTTCATGTTGACTTCCCCCAGCTCCATCCGGACAGCTCCAAGCTCCACTCTGGCGTCATCACCATCCTTCCTAGCCAAGTCCACCTCCGCCCTCATGGTGTTGGACATAGCAGCATTTTTGGAGGCAGCAGATTTGGCTCGGGAATAGGTGTAAGCCAACTTTAAACCAGCCTACATAGATAAAAAAACTTTAGAGTCTGAGCTAAATAAAAAGGATTAAAGGAAATTGTCAAGAAAGACTTACCCTTGTCAATTCCCTCAAGACTCCTCCCATCAGCAGCTCTAGGGAAGACTCGTAGTCAGCACCGTCTAGCTGCTCACTTACGTCAGGAACCAACCGGTTCATGTAATGGGCGAGCATCTCCTTGCCTTTCTTGGCTTCTAACTTACAAAGGTGGAGTAGGAGCCCGCATCTGCTCAGATCCGCTGTTGACCAGCTCGGATCAACCCTTTGATTGCTCAGGCCTGTCTAAGTTTCCTCCTCGAGAATCTTTGGACTTAGCAACTTTCGGTGTAGAATGGTTCGCGACAGCTAGCTCCTCAGAAAGGTCAATAACCTCCCCGGCCGGTGTGTTTTCCTTGGAAGGGGTCGCCAAGCCGCCCCTAGATTTCTTGGTCGAAGGAGATGAGTTTGAGCTTCCTCCAACTCTCTTCTTCAGAGCATCGAGCATCTTCTAAGACATGTTTGCACGGAACAAAAACAGCATGGTTAGAGGAAAAACACATCAGAAGCATAAAGCATGATAGTCAAGAAGTTTTAAATTAAGATGGAATATCCTGCGAAACGATTGCGCGATCAAGACTCGAGAGTCCATCGTCACCTGATAAGTCTCTTATCTCCACCATAGCAGCTTTCCCTTTTCCTAGCACGGGAGAATGTGGCCAAGTAGGTGAACTTGGCTCCCTAATGTGAATTGCTTGTTCAACGGGCCTGGGCTGGGCTAGAAGTTTCTTCCGCCTTTTGAGTGGAGTCACCTGCTCTTCCTCAACCTCATCTTCACGATTCAAAGGCTCCTGAGCAAACTGTTTGGCCCTTGCACCTCCTTTCAACTTAGCTTCACGCTTAAGTTGAATGAGTTCATTCTCTTTATGAGCTCCCTCAGCCCGGCCAGCACCAAATTTCCTCTTCCTCTCCTTCACAGGCTTAGGAATAAAATCGTTCGGATAGAGCCCGTACTTCACAAAGTTGTCCTGGGAGGTCAACTGAATGATATTCTGGTCATCCCTCGGCAGTTGAGCAAGCCTTTGAGCTCTATCTCTAAAAGCAAGAGTGAAGGGAGGGCGGTGATATGTGGGGATCTGCTGGAACAGAGTATGGGTGGTGCCCATGCCTTCCAGCATGAAGTACTCGTCAACGAAATGCCCAATTTTGCTAACGGCCTTGTCCCTGGTGCCCGTCAACCACTTGAAGTCTGGTTGAGAGAAATAGAAGTACCCCGACCTGCCTTGCTTAGGGGTGGACTTCAAATCAAAAAACCAATTTACGTCATGGGGAGAGGGCATATCCCACCTGTGGGAGGCATAGAAAACAAAGAGGGCGGATAGATACTTAATGCCCTTGGGGGTGAATTGGGTTGGACAGAGGCGGAAGAAGTCTGGCACATTCCTAAAGTACGGGTGCAAGGATACCTTATAGTATCCACAAGGTGGATTCGGTCTTTGTCTTTCTGGATTGACGGTTGTGAATTAACCGCCAATATAATAGAGCTGCAACTGTCTGATTTTGATATAATCCTGGGAATTTATTTTCTGTCTAAGTATGGGGCAACGATTGACTGCAAGCAGAAGATGGTGGTGTTTGAGCCTGATAGTGCTAATCCGGCAGTGTTTGTGGGTAAAGTTTAAGGGACACGCATACCAAGAATAACACTTCTGAAAGCTAAAGATCTGGTTAGCAAAGGTTGTCTGGGTTTCATGGTTACTGCAGTGGATACCAGCCAACCTTTGACATCTGGACCTGAGAGTACAAGATTAGTATGCAAGTTCCTTGACATCTTCACAGAAGATTTACTGAGATTTCGACCTAGCTGAGAGATTGAATTTGTAATTGAGTAAGTTCCGAGAGCGGAACCAGTATCAAAAGCACCCTATCGAATGGCTCCAGCAGAATTGAAGGAATTAAAGATCCAGTTGCAAGAGTTACTAAACTTGGGATTCATTAGATCGAGCTACTCTCCTTGGGGTGCTCCGGTATTATTTGTAAAGACGATAGACGGGTCACTGCGAATGTGTATTGATTACCAGGAGTTAAACAAGCTTACCATCAAGAATAAATATGCTTTACCTCGAATTGATGATCTTTTGGATCAACTAAAGGGGAAGACGGTCTTCTCCAAGATCGATCTTTGCTCAGGCTATCGTCAACTAAGAATTCGAGAGGAAGATATCCCAAAAACTGCGTTCCGTACTCGGTATGGACATTATGAATTTCTTGTGATGTCTTTTGGACTCACCAATGCCCCGGAGACATTCATGGATCTTATGAATCGGGTGTTCAAAGATTACCTAAATAGGTGTGTAATTGTGTTTATTGATGACATCTTGGTTTATTCTGAATTAGAAGAGGAAAATGAGTTGCATCTCAAATCAGTAGTTCAACGGTTACGAGATCACAAGCTGTACGCTAAGTTCAAAAAGTGAGAATTCTGGTTATCTTGTGTCTCTTTCTTGGGGCACATAGTACATAAGGATGGGATCATGGTTGATCCGTCCAAGATTGAAGTTGTTCGAGATTGGCCAACACCAAAATCGGCTACTGAAGTTAGAAGTTTTTTGGGTTTAGCTGAGGATTATCGTCGTTTCATTGAGGGTTTCCCAAAATTGTTGTACCCTTAACGGAGCTGACTCGAAAGAACCTGAATTCGTTTGGAAAGATCGGTGTGAGAAATTTTTTCTCGAGTTAAAGCAACGCTTGATTAGTGCTCAAGTGTTGACTAATTGTGATTACTTCGCTTTTAGCCAACGACAATGAGTCTATTTTATAAGAGATAAACGATATATAATAACAAATATAAAGCAATAATAAGACACAGGGATTTTATAGAGGTTCAGCCTTGAGCAGTTCGGTAATAGCCTAATCCTCATTACTTGTATTGACTTAAGATCAAGGAGAAAGATTCATTTTCTTATAGCTCTTACAACATTATCTCTTAATATATAATTCTTCGATAATAGTATAGTCTTAGGTTAACTGCTTTTCGACCCCCCCCCCCCCCTTTGCCCAGTGAATATGCATCACTATTTATAGGGCTAGGAAGCTTGAGGAGGAAGAGTTTCCTCTCTCGTTACAATGCGTATAAATAGAAAGATCGTGGGATCAATGTTGAATGCAAGGATCGTGGGATTCAGGCTGAATACACTGATAGTGGGATCGTGTGTATGCCATATCCACGTAAATTGATCCCTGAGTTATAAGGATTGTGCTAATGACTCATGATGCGAAAGCTGAATCCACTAAGTGTTGGTTGCTCTGCGCGGATCGCTGAATATCTTGGTGCGGATATGCCAGCGAGGCATCCTGCTCGGCCTGTCTTCCGAAGCAGATGTTCCAAGTGGACTCCACGTGTCACCATTCTCGTGATGCCACGTTAGAATGCTAAAATTGAGATAACATTTGCCCCCAAGCCTGTACGGGACTTACGAAGTTGCGTGTAGACTTTATCCGAGCTGATTCTGCCTTTGGATGGGGACACGTGTCTAGCGCAACCGTTCGAGACTCGATGTGAGGCTGACTGGGCATCCCATCAGTTTTCGGCTAATAAATGCTTCTGACAATTAATATTTTGAAATCTGATGTTCTCTCTCCACGGCTGACAGTTGCACTCGAATACTTTTGATTTCCCATATTCGTTTTTAAGGCGAGAAGCTGAGGCGTCTGAGGTTCCTTTGAGACAATTACCTCTTTTCCTGACTTTCCTATAAATACCCACAGCATTGGCACGTAAACTCATTTCATCACCCTTCCTTTGCTAAGTAAGCTTCAGAGCGAAAAGAAAATTTCTTGGCTTCAAAGTCTTCGAAGTGCCTTCGTACAAGCTGCTTGTTCGATAGACGTTGCTCGAACCCAGACATTTGAATCTTGAGTAAGTTTCTGATTTTCTTTAGGCTAATCTTTGCATGTATACATTTTGAATGCTCCTTCTACTGTGCTGTAGAAAAATGTTTAGGAAACCATAGGCTTAGAAACCTCTGCGATTCTTCTTTATCGTGTCTTCTTGCGGGTTTACAGCCATAATGCTTGTTTCTGAACTACATAACGTCCGTCTTTCATCTTGCTCATCTAAGCTTCATGAACTTTTTTGCCCTAACTCAAGAAAATTTTTGACTTCTTGAGTTTTGACTTTTCTTTGAACATAGTCGTTCTTTAATCTGTTGAGTACTCCTGGTCGTCATATTTGCTTGTTTATTGTTCGATATTCCGACCAAACACTCATCTTGTGTGTTGTCTTTTGTAGATGAACTCAGTTGACTCTTGGGAACTCGGACATCGAATCGACTAGGATTTGCTTCAACTTCTGCACGAGGATCATCCTCGTCTTCATTCTAGTCCGCCTTCCTCTAGTGAAGGACCTTCTTCTAGCCCTGTACCCAGCAATAGAATGATGGCTTGTACAAAGAAAACCACGCGTCTGGCTGACGCAACAGATCCTCAAGTGGCTCGGCTCGGCACTTTGCCCAGCGCCGAACAGGACCGGCCGTCCAGATGGAGGAGGATCGTGAAGGGGATGCTGAGGTTCAAAAGGTATAGGAGCTGGACAATGTACATCCTGGCAATCCCTCCGAGGCGGATGAAGACGAAGAGGTTGAACCCCCAAATTACGGGGAGTACAACGAGGCTAGGGAGCCAGTCGATGTTGAGAGAGACGTCCTGGTTGGGGGCATGGACTACGTTAGTGAGGAGCTTGCCACGACGGTTCCTCATAAAAGGCAGGGTGCCTTGGGCGCCAGGTGGGTAAGTCCTCCATCCAAGATTAGGGAGGCGCGCCTTCGAACTCTTGACCAGGGCGGATACCTAGGCGAACTGTACTGCAACATTCCCGCCCACAATAATCATGCCACAATGAATCGAAACTAGACTCGGACCCGTGGTTGGGATCCAGATCTTGTCTCAAAATCCAAGAACTGGGGCTTGGACAAGACCCATAGTAGATGTCTTGATTTGGGACTCGGACAAGGACCCGAAGCTAGACCAGAGCCTGGACCAAGACCTAGACCTGGGACTCAAAACCGAAACTTGAACCAGAACGTGACCAGGACCCTAGAACAGGACCGGGACCGTGACAAGGACCTAGACCTGGACCAGGACCCGGAACTCAACCGAAACCCAGCCCCGAAAATCGGGCTCCAACCTAGTCCCGAACCCGGTCCTTGACCCAAACTAGGACTGAGACTCGAACTTGAACCCCAACTAGAACTCGAAACTCGATCCTAAACTCTGACCAAGCACCTAACCTAAACTAGGATTCAGACCTAGACATGGACACGAACCCAGACCCAGACCCCAATACCGACCCAGACCCAAACTAGAATCGAAACATGGGACCTGGACCCAGACTCAGACTTGGACCCAGACCAGGTTCCAAAACAGCCGTACCAAGACTCGGACTAAGACTCGGACCCCAACCCCAACCTCGAGCGAGAACAAAACCCGGACCTCGAATTCGAATTGGAACTATGACTAGGACCCAGACTTGAGACGAGAACCGAACCCAAACCATATCCCACTAAGACCAGGACCTAAACTGAGACCTGACTTAATCCGAAACCCTCGCCGAGACCTGAGACCAACGACCGAGACCAGGATCTAGACCCTAATAAGGACCTAAACTTGAACCCAGACAAAGACTGGGACTGAGACCTGGACCCGAACCCAAACTACGAACTGGACTACCAAGACTCGGCACTCGAACACGACCCTAGACCCAAACCAGGATAAGAACCCGAACACAAACCCATAATAGGACAAAACCTGAACCCAGACCCGAACCTGAAATTGGACCCAAGCCCCGGACTCAAACTCAGACGAAGACCCAGAATCAAACCCAAACATAGACCTGCACACAGACCCAACCTCTAACTCAGACTAGGATCAGAACCCTAGACTTACACTTGAAAGTAAACCAAGACTCAGATCGAGATCGAAACCTAGGACTCAGACCCGAACCTTGACCCAGACCAAGGGCCCTAACCCACACCCAGATCCCGATCTAGACCTAGACCGAGATCCGAACCCAAACCCAAACTCGGACCAAGACTCAAACCCTAACCCAAACTCAAACTCGGAATCACAACTAGAACTGGAACTGGACTAGGTTTAGGACCAGGACCAGGACCAGGACAATGACCAAGACTTGAACCCAAACCCAAATAAATCCCAAACTGAGACCCAAACCCAAACTGGGACTAGGATCGAACCTGAACCTAGATCGGGACACAAACACGAACACAGACTAGGTTTAGGACCAGGACCAGAAACAGGACCTGTACCCAGAATCAGGATAGGGACCTGGGAACAAAACTATGACCGTGACCTAAGACCCGACCCCAAACACGGACTTGAACCTAGGACCGAGCTCGTTACCTGGCACCCGAAATGGAACTAGACTGGGACCCGAGATTTGGATCTGAATATGGACCCAGGCCTTGGACCTAACCTGTAGTGAGTGTCTGGATCTGGGAACCAGCCTCGGACCCGAACCTAGATCAAGACCCGAACCCAAACCCCAACCTGAACCCAGTCCCAAATCCAAACCTCGACCTTAACCTGTATCTTGTGACTCGAAATTGGAACCAAAATCGGAAGTAGAGCGGGAACCAAGAACAGGACTAGAACCAAGACATCGACCTGGACCTAGACCCGTTACCAGACTTGGACCTAGACCCGGAACCATAGCCGGACCAGGACCCAGACTCCAACCATGACCTAGACGTGAATCAGAAACCAAACTTGGATCTCAACCGAGATCTGGAATTGGTGCCAACCCTGGACTTGAACTCGGCACCAAACATGGAACCAGACTCGGGACATAGAAATGGGGCCGGGACCTAGAACCGAACCCCAGTCTCTGTCCCGAACCCAAACTCGGACCTGGGACCGAGGACCTGAACCGGAACCAGACTGGGACACGTGACAGGGATCAAGTCCATATTGTATAGGGCCGGCCACTTTTATAGCATTTATCATCTGGTATTTTCATTATTTTAATGCCAAATAATTCAAACTTAACCCTAGTGGAATGCTATAAATAGATAGTGAAGGCTTCAGGAAATTTACACTGAACTTTCTACTTTTTCCTTCAGAGAAAAACTTGAGCCTTCTCTCTCTCTATTCCTAGCCGCCACCTTCTCCTCTTTCTTCTTCCTTCAAATTTCGAAATACTTAGTGTTAGAGTAGTGCCCACACACAGCAAGTGATACCTCAATCATAGTGAGGAAGATGGTGAAGAAAGACATTCAACAAGAAGGAGATTCAGCATCAAAGGAAGGAGAGAAAGAGATCCAGGTTCAGATATTGATAATGCTCTGCTACAGAAATGAATAAAGGGCTAGATATCTGAACGAAAGGAGTCATATTATTCCGCTGCACCCAATGTAAGGTTTCTCATACTTTATATGTGTTTATTTCATAATCGTTTTAGAAGTTCATATTTAGGGTGTTAATCAACATACTTGTGAGTAGATCTAAGATCCTGGTAAAATAATTTCCAACAGACTCGACATGTGGTTGGTGTCAGGATTTGGGACCAAGACTCGTACCTAAACAAAAACACTAACCTAGACCCAGACCAGGACTCGGACCTAGACCCACACCCGAACCTTAAATCTTACCCTATGACCCAAAATGTGAACTGGAACTAGAAGCTGACCCTTAAACCCTAAACCCTAAACCTTAAGCCCCAAATCCTAAACTCTGTACACTTACCCCTAAACCCTAAGCCCTACACCCTAAATATTAAATCCCTAAACACTAAACTCTAAACCATAAACCCAAACCCTAACTTGGAAATGGGCCTAGATCCATACCCACACTGAGATCGAAACCCAGGACCCAGACCCAAACCTGAATATAGACCCGAACCTAGAACCAGACTCATGACCTGAACCCGGATCCAAACACAGACTAGAACCTGGTTCGAGACCGAGACCTTGACTGGGACCCGAATTGGGACCCCGACCCAAACCCGAATAGGGACCTGGACTCAGACCGCGACCCGGACCCAAACTCAAACCTGAACCCGTACTTTGACCTAGACTCAGACTGAAACTCGGGATCCAAACCCGAACCTGAACTTGGACCTACACCAAGACCTAGATGGGGGACCTAGGCCCCAAACCCGAACCTAGAATCAGACGTAGACCAAGGATTCAGACCTTGATAGGAGACTTGGACCCAAAACTGTTGGTATTATATTTATCCAGGATCTTAGATCTACTTACAAGTATGTTGATTTAACAACCTAATATTGAACTTCTAAAACGATGAACTAAACACATAAAAGTTAAGAATAACTTACAGTGATTGCAGCGGAATTAATGTCTCCTTCCACTCAGATCTCTATCCCTTGATTCCTGTCTGTAGCAGAGTATAATCAAGATCTGAGCCCGAAAGTTCTTCAGTTGGATGTGATCAGTGATTGCAGCGGAATTAATGTCTCCTTCCACTCAGATCTCTAACCCTTGATTCCTGTCTGTAGCAGAGTATAATCAAGATCTGAGCCCGAAAGTTCTTCAGTTGGATGTGATCCTTCACAGTCTTCCAAACTATAATGAGGTACTGAATGATGTGTGTGGGCACTTCTCTCTCACTAGGAATTTCGAAATTTCTCTCTTGATTTCGTGTGACACACTTTGCAAAGCAAAGTTTTCTCAAGCAAGCATAAGCACACCAAGAGAAGAGAGGGGGCGGCTATAAATAGGAAAAGGGAAGACCACAACTTTCCAAATATACAGTTTCCTCTTTTACTGTGTAATTGAATAACTGCCTTATTTAGTGTGATTCACCACTTTCCTATTTAGGCTAGGCTTTGATTAGCAATTAAATGACAAATTAAATTGAAAATAATAATTGGGAAAAATGCAATGATGTGGCCGGCCATGGTGTGTATGGGCCTCACATGGATTTTGCAGTTTCCTCAATTTTATTTCTATTTCTCCAAAAATGCCATTTTTCCAATTCTAATCATTTAAATGCCAAAACTAATTATTTAATAACTAAAATAGATTATTAAATAATATTGCCATTTAAAATTATTAATTCAGACATGCAAAGTCTCATAATTAATAATTAAACTTAGAAACCCTCTTACTTACAATTTCATCCCTAAATAATTATTTAATAAAAAATTCAATCCTAAATAATTTCTAAGGTTTTCAACAAACTGATATCAGTGTCCCGTTTAGGCGAGAGTCAAAGCTATCATTCATTGAATAGAGTTGTCAGCTCATCTAGAATAGAAAACATTCTAGCAACCTTTTATTCGATCGAAAAAAAAATCCGACGTTGTCCCGTTTAGGCGAGAGTCAAGGTCATTCATATTTCATGAGCTTCTACCATTGTTTCATATGTTTGTAAGTCTTATACAGTACCCACCATTAGGGTGATTAATACCAATATAAAACACTTACAAACATACTTATCTTTCGAGATTGAACGGCGCTAACTTGCTAATGAACGTTCCTCCATTAGGGAGGATTACTCACTAAAACAATAGCTATGTAAAACCAACAATGGAGATCGAATATCTCAAAATAATAAAGCTCATTATTTAAATTGTATTTTCTTCTATTATTTATTCATTTTAAATCTATATATATTTATTAAATTTTAAATTTAGAATAGAATCTAAATAAAATTTAATTTAATATTTGTAAAATTAAACTTAGATGGTTATGAAAATAAAATGAATTATTTCCATCTTAGTGTTAATTTTCCAACAAATATTAAGAAAATTACTTAATTTAAGTTGTATTAATTTAAATTAATTTGCAACTCAAATTAAAATTTTCTACAAATATATATATTGTATTTCCAAAAATATACAATTTTCGAAATACATTTAAAATAAATCAAACTTTACTTAGAAAAAATACCTCAAGCAAAAAATATTATCTATCTAGATTTTCTTGACTAATTAATCCAATTTCTAACAATATATTTCAGTTCCTTTATTTTAAATTAATCATTAAATGAAAAGATCATTGATTTAAGTTGATTCAAAATTAATTAAAATAATTAATTTACAACTTTAATCTATCTTTCAAGATAAATTCAAAATCACCTTGCATAATTAAATGCTATTTTGAAAAATGATTAATAAAATAAATAGAATATATTATGAAAATTATTCAAATTTAAGTTGTTATGGAAATACCCAACTTAAAATAATTTTCTTATTTAATTAAATATCATGAAAATAACAATATCTAAGTATCATTATGAAAATCAACTTAGATATTTAATTTTCAATTTAATTAAATGTATTAAATTTAGGAAATAAATAATTAAGTATAGAGAAGGCTTAATCATTAATTTCCAATTTAATACAAGAAAAAATATCCTTAATTGAATTGTACCAAAATTAATTATTAACCAATTAATTTCACAATCAATGATATTTTCCTATATTAGAAATAATAATTAGTATGGAAATAACTATCTAGAAAATATCTCAATTCTACTAAGTATCTTTTCAAGATCTGGAAAATATCTGATTTAAGTTATTATAGAAAGAATCTATAATTTACAAACTTAAAATTTTCCAAACATCATTTAATTAAATATCAAAATTAGGTGGTAACTCCCTAATTTAAAGATATTCCATTTTTAAGTTTAAAACCAACTTAAAATAATATCTTTTAAGAATCTTCAATAACTAATTCCTAGAATTCCTCAGCTTAATATTATTATCAAAATATATTCAAATTTAAGTTAAAAGGAAAGATTAGTTATCACTAATTCATAACTTAAATAAGAATATTTAATGAAATAATAAAAGTAAGTTTCAGAAAGAATCTAGTTAGTTAAAATTCTTTATTTAATTAAATACAAGAAAAATACAAATAGTTTATCTAGAAATGAAATTCATTAAACTATGTTTTTCTTAAATTAATTTCGAAGAAATTAATTATGTTGCTATTCAATTTTATTAGGTCAAACTAATATAATTAACCTAGCACAGTTATCCAAATCAGGCAAATGGGCCTTCACAATTGGGGTTGTTCATGTGAGGGGGGGGTTGGGTCCAGTATGTCGCACCCACTTCTAAGGCTCCCAACTCTCACACAAGGCCCAAAAGAGAGGAATTTAACCTTAAAATGAAAAACTGTTATTAATTGAATAGGCCCATTAACTAAATGAGCCTAAATAAAATCTATCAGGTTATGACATTTTATTTAGCAACAACAACCTATATGTATCTATAATAGAAATTAAACATATAGGCTCACACAGGCACACAGATTTGGATGGATCCTATCATGTTACTAGGTCATACACAGATGAAAGAAGTTTGTAAAAATTACCTGTTACAAATTATCTACTTGATCTATCATCAATTGAACCATGGGTTAAAATCAGATCATTTGATCTGTCAACAAGTTAACCCTGGCAATTTAGATCAAGTAATAATAGGTTTTAGAAAAACTTACAAACAGTCTAAAACACATACTCCTGCAACAAGGTTAGATCTGGATAGTTGGATGTAGGATTTATTTAATTTTAAATCTATATTTCGAAAAATAAAATTAAAATTAAACCTACCATTTTGAAAAATTAGGTTTTGGGTAACCTAAATGCATTTCAAAATTAAATTGCTAACTTTCCTTTTAAATTTCATGCTATTTAATAAATCAAATAATAAAATAGAAAATGGTAAATACATACCCTTTTCTTATTTTACAATTTAATTTAATTGAAAAATAACAAAATTTAAAAGTTAACAAAAATACCTTATTTCCTCTTTTAAAATTATCATGATTATTTTGATCTTATTTTAATTAAGGTCAAGTTACCAAAAAAAATTAATATCTGACCTTAAAAAAAATAAAATAATCAAATTTTAAAGGAAATAAAAAAAAAAGTAAGCAAAACTTGATTTTTCCCATTTTCAAAATCAAATTGCACTAATATCTAAAATTAATTTTAAAAAGTAAAATTAATTTATTTCTTATAATTAGATTTGAAATTTGAAAAACAAAAATCAACATACAAAACTACACAAAAAATCGGAATTTAATTCCATGAAATAGCATGAAAAATCGAAAAAAACGAAAAAAATAGCAGGTGGAAAGCATGCTGTCCGCGAGCGTGGATGGGGAGACACAGCCCAGAAAACTGGGCGCAAGCACCCCTGCGCATGATTTCCGCGCGCGTAGGGAAGGTGCTCACCACCTAAGTTTTTCCGATTTTCAAAAATTCATAACTAATTCAAATTAAATCGAAATCGAGTTCTGTAAAAAAGTAAATTGCTTAGAATTTTCCAAACTATCCTATAAAAATAATTCCAGATACACACAATCAATTATTTTTCCCAGAATTTACAAACATCAATCAAACATCAATATGACACATCATGAAACCATCCAAATCACAAACAAATCGTTTTAAGTCCAAATTTCTTGCAAGCAAATCAATTACCATGGCTCTGATACCAGTTGTTGGTATTATATTTATCCAGGATCTTAGATCTACTTACAAGTATGTTGATTTAACAACCTAATATTGAACTTCTAAAACGATGAACTAAACACATAAAAGTTAAGAATAACTTACAGTGATTGCAGCGGAATTAATGTCTCCTTCCACTCAGATCTCTAACCCTTGATTCCTGTCTGTAGCAGAGTATAATCAAGATCTGAGCCCGAAAGTTCTTCAGTTGGATGTGATCAGTGATTGCAGCGGAATTAATGTCTCCTTCCACTCAGATCTCTAACCCTTGATTCCCGTCTCCGTAGTGCAGTATAATCAAGATCTGAGCCCGAAAGTTCTTCAGTTGGATGTGATCCTTCACAGTCTTCCAAACTATAATGAGGTACTGAATGATGTGTGTGGGCACTTCTCTCTCACTAGGAATTTCGAAATTTCTCTCTTGATTTCGTGTGACACACTTTGCAAAGCAAAGTTTTCTCAAGCAAGCATAAGCACACCAAGAGAAGAGAGGGGGCGGCTATAAATAGGAAAAGGGAAGACCACAACTTTCCAAATATACAGTTTCCTCTTTTACTGTGTAATTGAATAACTGCCTTATTTAGTGTGATTCACCACTTTCCTATTTAGGCTAGGCTTTGATTAGCAATTAAATGACAAATTAAATTGAAAATAATAATTGGGAAAAATGCAATGATGTGGCCGGCCATGGTGTGTATGGGCCTCACATGGATTTTGCAGTTTCCTCAATTTTATTTCTATTTCTCCAAAAATGCCATTTTTCCAATTCTAATCATTTAAATGCCAAAACTAATTATTTAATAACTAAAATAGATTATTAAATAATATTGCCATTTAAAATTATTAATTCAGACATGCAAAGTCTCATAATTAATAATTAAACCTAGAAACCCTCTTATTTACAATTTCATCCCTAAACTGTGAGAATTCACAAATTAGACATAGTCTAACTTTTAGAATTATAATTGATTAATCATAAATCAATTATAGAGTCTTACAAACAAGATAGTCTCAACTAGAATGGGGACCATGGATCTATATTCTGAGCTTCCAATAAGTTGAACCGATTTACCAAGTAAATCCCTAACTTATTAATTCCTCGTTGAATCCACTCTTAGAACTTGGAATTGCACTCTCAGACTTATATAGAGCATATCATATGTTTCACGATATCAATATGCTATCTCATTTAACCATTGTTATAATCTTAATGTGATTTAGAGATCCTCTATATAGATGATTTACATCGAGACGGGACCAATTTACCGTTTACACCCCTCAATGTATTTTGCCCATTTGAACACTTAGTTACCTGTAAATGATGTTTTAGTGATCTAATATATAGTCACTGAAACAAGAGCTCATCCATTTACTTCTATTTAACTAAGCTCAAAAGGAATCATCACTTTACTTCTATACACCAGTAGAAGCTATAGATTTCCATATTTATGTTTAGCACTCCCATTCAGTTATGCTATCATGTTCCCAAAATATATGTATTATCCTGACTCAAAGGTAGGCTTTAATTAATAAATCAAAGAACAAGAATAGCACTCCTGAGATTGAGCCTAAGCATATCAGGATTTAGATTCTCTTAATCTAAGATCAGCTTCTGACATTGACTTAGAAAGATACAACGGTAAGTTTACAATATCTTTAACCAAGTTCAATATCGGTCCAGTCCAATGCATACTCCATGCATTCGAAACCAGTATACTTTGCCAATGTTCTGGAAAGAACATAACACTTACTCCAAGTGTAAGCATACTTCATCGCTGATTATCACATCAGTGTAAATCCAAAACACTGATGAACAGGGACCAAATCTTCTGAATCATATAATCACAATCACATTCCACTGTATTGACGATACTGTAATTGTGAATAACTATATGTTCTGGATTTAATCGACTTTGTGCATATATCAAGTATATATATTAAACCATAAACATGTAACATACATGTAATCATAATTCACTTCTAAATTGATAACTAATCAGATTGTAATGAGTTTTATTTAGGGCATAAAACCCAACAAACTCCCACTTGCACTAACATAAAACAAGTTGTGCATTACAATCAATCTTTTGTCTTGATCCTCTGATGAAGTATAGTATATTTGAATCCACCCATATGTCTGGAACCAGGTTCATAAAACTCATGAAACCTCCTTAACTTATGCTTTACTCATCAAGGGATACTGAAATCCTTACTTACTGCCCATTAAGTACATCTGAACAACCAGAAGACATATCTCTCAAATTTTAAAATTTGGAATTTAGATAATGCAAAAGGTAGAATTTTCTTCAAGAAATAACTTTCCGGTAATTTTGAATTTACAAAGTTATATCTTCTCCGATGAAGCTTGAATTATTATAGATGGGTTTTAACACTCTTCTATAATGATTCCTCCACCCCCAGAGTAACCACCATCTCACAATGAGTCGGTGTGCATATCAGGATCACTAATGCATAGTTCCTTAATAACATATACGTCACTTTTGTAAATCTTTCTTGATTGTCCCCTAATGTTCCCCATTTGATTACATCTCAGATGGCTCCCACTCAATAGCAGATGTCTGATTAGAAACTTTTAATCTTTTACTATTGTTCTTGGGAACATCTCATTGTGACTTATTATCTTAAGCTGAAACTGTAAGTTTCTTTAAGATTAGGTCAACAACATAGCAGTCTAGTATTTGAAGTGAAAAATACTTGCTAGAGATTTAAGCAATCAAATCAAGATACCATAAAATGTTATGAGAAATAGACATCTTGAATCAGTCTTTCGAATAGACTATGCAAGAATTCTTCTATCTTATTCTCATAATTCTGATAAGTTATTTCTATCCATGTGAATGGTTAGACTTGTTTTTATCAGAGGTGTTCTTAAGTTCCTATCACAATTATCAACCAAACGAAGATGGGTAAAGAATTTTAATATTCTCCACTCAACCAAGGTAATGTGAAACATTATCAAAGAACTTTAATGGTATCAATAACTATTACAACAGTAAATCTAAACTGGAACATATAATCAAGATCAAGGATTTATTCTGATAATAGCTAATTTATTATATTATTTCCATGTTTAAAATTATGTGTCACAAAGGGTACTGTAGAATAAAGTCCATCCCTAAGTTTATAGAGATTATGGTCCACTCCTAAAGGTTGTAAATCTCTAAGTGTGATAGAGAGTTTGTGGAGTTGAATATAATCCAGAGTTCATTAGATATAAAAAATCGTTTGAACTGCATATTATTCTTAACTTTTCTCCACCCCTATCAGATCAAAAGATCTTTTTATTAAACAAATTCTCAAATAATTGTTTTTGGAACTAACAATTGTTCATAAACATAGAAATAATTTCTAGTGTTTATGCAGTAATTACTCTTTAAGGAGTTTAAATACCTTTTGAATTTGCATCAATAATAAAAACACATACACATTCAAACATAATAAATATAATAATCGGTAATAGATAAAATAAAGAACTGAAGCTCAACTCATAAATTGCAATATAATTGAAAAAGATATTTTATTATGAACCCAAAAATGTTTGCAATATTTATGAGAACCAAACAGGGAATTAATATCCCAAAACTTGAAATCCAAATTGTTTGAAAAACTAAACAATTAATTCAAATGAAAGAGCTTCTTCTTTATTGTAGATAATCTCCATCCACCATCCAGCTTTCTAATCCAACTCGCTAAGACAGCACCCGAGTTTAAGAAGCTTTAGCTATAAGAAGAATAATAAACAAGGTTAGTAGTCCAGAATTAATAATCCAAAAGGATAATAATTCACTAAAAACACATCAGTTTATTAAGAAAATACCTTGTTTCTTTGCGAGATACTTAGGACATTGGGATTTCCAATGGCCTTTCTCATTGCAGTAGAAACACTTTCCTCTTGGTGTATTGCCAGAAGCTCCAGCATTTTTGTTCCTAGCTGCATTCGCAGCTTGAGCTCGCTTCTTGGCATTTTTCCACTTCTTCTTATGATTGGATTTGGAAGTAGAAGCAACAAGTGCCTCAGGATTACTTGTCTTATTACCATTTCCAGAATACTGAGGTTTATTCCCTCTTTTCTTGGGACCTCCAATCAAATTTTCATATGTCTGAAGGTCATTGACTAAAGTATGAAAGTCTTGTTCCTTCTTATTCATGACATAATTTGATGTGTAGGACAGAAAATCTGGAGTCAGACTATTCAAGATGAGACTCACTTGAGTAGTCTGATCCATTTCAGCACCATGATTCTGGGCTTCCTGGAAATAACTAGCCATCTGGAGAAGGTGATCACGCACATTCTGATGGGGTTCCATCCGTGCGTTGATGAATTTCTTAGTCGCGTCAAAACGAGACTGGATAGATGCCATACCGAATAGCTCAGTTAACTGCGTCATGCTTTCTGCAGCCGTGACAGTGTTTGCAAACCTTGTTTTCAAGGTGTCAACCATGCTGCAAAGCATGAAGTAACGAGCTTTATTGTTAGCATTATGCCAACGCTCGAACTTCTCTTTTACAGCTTTGGTTGCATTGTCACTTGGCTGCTCAGGGGACGGCTCAGTCAACACAAACGAGGCACTTTCACCTATGAGAGCAATATGAATGTTCTCTCTCCACTTTGGGAAGTTAGACCAATTTAGCTTATTTTCAGTTAAGAGTGACAACATGGGATTTGACATTGCAATTCAGGATACTACAAGATAACATATAGATATCAATTATGGTTTATCACAAAATCTTATTTAGAAATTATTAGCATACAGCAAGTAGGAATGACTAGAGAAAATACAAAAAAAAATTCAATCCTAAATAATTTCTAAGGTTTTCAACAAACTGATATCAGTGTCCCGTTTAGGCGAGAGTCAAAGCTATCATTCATTGAATAGAGTTGTCAGCTCATCTAGAATAGCAAACATTCTAGCAACCTTTTATTCGATCGAAAAAAAAAATCCGACGTTGTCCCGTTTAGGCGAGAGTCAAGGTCATTCATATTTCATGAGCTTCTACCATTGTTTCATATGTTTGTAAGTCTTATACAGTACCCACCATTAGGGTGATTAATACCAATATAAAACACTTACAAACATACTTATCTTTCGAGATTGAACGGCGCTAACTTGCTAATGAACGTTCCTCCATTAGGGAGGATTACTCACTAAAACAATAGCTATGTAAAACCAACTATGGAGATCGAATATCTCAAAATAATAAAGCTCATTATTTAAATTGTATTTTCTTCTATTATTTATTCATTTTAAATCTATATATATTTATTAAATTTTAAATTTAGAATAGAATCTAAATAAAATTTAATTTAATATTTGTAAAATTAAACTTAGATGGTTATGAAAATAAAATGAATTATTTCCATCTTAGTGTTAATTTTCCAACAAATATTAAGAAAATTACTTAATTTAAGTTGTATTAATTTAAATTAATTTGCAACTCAAATTAAAATTTTCTACAAATATATATATTGTATTTCCAAAAATATACAATTTTCGAAATACATTTAAAATAAATCAAACTTTACTTAGAAAAAATACCTCAAGCAAAAAATATTATCTATCTAGATTTTCTTGACTAATTAATCCAATTTCTAACAATATATTTCAGTTCCTTTATTTTAAATTAATCATTAAATGAAAATATCATTGATTTAAGTTGATTCAAAATTAATTAAAATAATTAATTTACAACTTTAATCTATCTTTCAAGATAAATTCAAAATCACCTTGCATAATTAAATGCTATTTTGAAAAATGATTAATAAAATAAATAGAATATATTATGAAAATTATTCAAATTTAAGTTGTTATGGAAATACCCAACTTAAAATAATTTTCTTATTTAATTAAATATCATGAAAATAACAATATCTAAGTATCATTATGAAAATCAACTTAGATATTTAATTTTCAATTTAATTAAATGTATTAAATTTAGGAAATAAATAATTAAGTATAGAGAAGGCTTAATCATTAATTTCCAATTTAATACAAGAAAAAATATCCTTAATTGAATTGTACCAAAATTAATTATTAACCAATTAATTTTACAATCAATGATATTTTCCTATATTAGAAATAATAATTAGTATGGAAATAACTATCTAGAAAATATCTCAATTCTACTAAGTATCTTTTCAAGATCTGGAAAATATCTGATTTAAGTTATTATAGAAAGAATCTATAATTTACAAACTTAAAATTTTCCAAACATCATTTAATTAAATATCAAAATTAGGTGGTAACTCCCTAATTTAAAGATATTCCATTTTTAAGTTTAAAACCAACTTAAAATAATATCTTTTAAGAATCTTCAATAACTAATTCCTAGAATTCCTCAGCTTGATATTATTATCAAAATATATTCAAATTTAAGTTAAAAGGAAAGATTAGTTATCACTAATTCATAACTTAAATAAGAATATTTAATGAAATAATAAAAGTAAGTTTCAGAAAGAATCTAGTTAGTTAAAATTCTTTATTTAATTAAATACAAGAAAAATACAAATAGTTTATCTAGAAATGAAATTAATTAAACTATGTTTTTCTTAAATTAATTTCGAAGAAATTAATTATGTTGCTATTCAATTTTATTAGGTCAAACTAATATAATTAACCTAGCACAGTTATCCAAATCAGGCAAATGGGCCTTCACAATTGGGGTTGTTCATGTGAGGGGGGGGTTGGGTCCAGTATGTCGCACCCACTTCTAAGGCTCCCAACTCTCACACAAGGCCCAAAAGAGAGGAATTTAACCTTAAAATGAAAAACTGTTATTAGTTGAATAGGCCCATTAACTAAATGAGCCTAAATAAAATCTATCAGGTTATGACATTTTATTTAGCAACAACAACCTATATGTATCTATAATAGAAATTAAACATATAGGCTCACACAGAACACACGTATTTGGATGGATCCTATCATGTTACTAGGTCATACACGTATGAAAGAAGTTTGTAAAAATTACCTGTTACAAATTATCTACTTGATCTATCATCAATTGAACCATGGGTTAAAATCAGATCATTTGATCTGTCAACAAGTTAACCCTGGCAATTTAGATCAAGTAATAATAGGTTTTAGAAAAACTTACAAACAGTCTAAAACACATACTCCTACAACAAGGTTAGATCTGGATAGTTGGATGTAGGATTTATTTAATTTTAAATCTATATTTCGAAAAATAAAATTAAAATTAAACCTACCATTTTGAAAAATTAGGTTTTGGGTAACCTAAATGCATTTCAAAATTAAATTGCTAACTTTCCTTTTAAATTTCATGCTATTTAATAAATCAAATAATAAAATAGAAAATGGTAAATACATACCCTTTTCTTATTTTACAATTTAATTTAATTGAAAAATAACAAAATTTAAAAGTTAACAAAAATACCTTATTTCCTCTTTTAAAATTATCATGATTATTTTGATCTTATTTTAATTAAGGTCAAGTTACCAAAAAAATTAATATCTGACCTTAAAAAAAAATAATAATCAAATTTTAAAGGAAATTAAAAAAAAAATAAGCAAAACTTGATTTTTCCCATTTTCAAAATCAAATTGCACTAATATCTAAAATTAATTTTAAAAAGTAAAATTAATTTATTTCTGATAATTAGATTTGAAATTTGAAAAACAAAAATCAACATACAAAACTACACAAAAAATCGGAATTTAATTCCATGAAATAGCATGAAAAATCGAAAAAAACGAAAAAAATAGCAGGTGAAAAGCATGCTGTCCGCGAGCGTGGATGGGGAGACACAGCCCAGAAAACTGGGCGCAAGCACCCCTGCGCATGATTTCCGCGCGCGTAGGGAAGGTGCTCACCACCTAGGTTTTTCCGATTTTCAAAAATTCATAACTAATTCAAATTAAATCGAAATCGAGTTCTGTAAAAAAGTAAATTGCTAAGAATTTTCCAAACTATCCTATAAAAATAATTCCAGATACACACAATAAATTATTTTTCCCAGAATTTACAAACATCAATCAAACATCAATATGACACATCATGAAACCATCCAAATCACAAACAAATCGTTTTAAGTCCAAATTTCTTGCAAGCAAATCAATTACCATGGCTCTGATACCAGTTGTCTGTATTATATTTATCCAGGATCTTAGATCTACTTACAAGTATGTTGATTTAACAACCTAATATTGAACTTCTAAAACGATGAACTAAACACATAAAAGTTAAGAATAACTTACAGTGATTGCAGCGGAATTAATGTCTCCTTCCACTCAGATCTCTAACCCTTGATTCCTGTCTGTAGCAGAGTATAATCAAGATCTGAGCCCGAAAGTTCTTCAGTTGGATGTGATCAGTGATTGCAGCGGAATTAATGTCTCCTTCCACTCAGATCTCTAACCCTTGATTCCTGTCTGTAGCAGAGTATAATCAAGATCTGAGCCCGAAAGTTCTTCAGTTGGATGTGATCCTTCACAGTCTTCCAAACTATAATGAGGTACTGAATGATGTGTGTGGGCACTTCTCTCTCACTAGGAATTTCAAAATTTCTCTCTTGATTTCGTGTGACACACTTTGCAAAGCAAAGTTTTCTCAAGCAAGCATAAGCACACCAAGAGAAGAGAGGGGGCGGCTATAAATAGGAAAAGGGAAGACCACAACTTTCCAAATATACAAGCTTCCTCTTTTACCGTGTAATTGAATAACTCGCCTTATTTAGTGTGATTCACCACTTTCCTATTTAGGCTAGGCTTTGATTAGCAATTAAATGACAAATTAAATTGAAAATAATAATTGGGAAAAATGCAATGATGTGGCCGGCCATGGTGTGTATGGGCCTCACATGGATTTTGCAGTTTCCTCAATTTTATTTCTATTTCTCCAAAAATGCCATCTTTCCAATTCTAATCATTTAAATGCCAAAACTAATTATTTAATAACTAAAATAGATTATTAAATAATATTGCCATTTAAAATTATTAATTCAGACATGCAAAGTCTCATAATTAATAATTAAACCTAGAAACCCTCTTATTTACAATTTCATCCCTAAACTGTGAGAATTCACAAATTAGACATAGTCTAACTTTTAGAATTATAATTGATTAATCATAAATCAATTATAGAGTCTTACAAACAGTATAGTCTCAACTAGAATGGGGACCATGGATCTATATTCTGAGCTTCCAATAAGTTGAACCGATTTACCAAGTAAATCCCTAACTTATTAATTCCTCGTTGAATCCACTCTTAGAACTTGGAATTGCACTCTCGTACTTATATAGAGCATATCATATGTTTCACGATATCAATATGCTATCTCATTTAACCATTGTTATAATCTTAATGTGATTTAGAGATCCTCTATATAGATGATTTACATCGAGACGGGACCAATTTACCGTTTACACCCCTCAATGTATTTTGCCCATTTGAACACTAAGTTACCTGTAAATGATGTTTTAGTGATCTAATATATAGTCACTGAAACAAGAGCTCATCCATTTACTTCTATTTAACTAAGCTCAAAAGGAATCATCACTTTACTTCTATACACCAGTAGAAGCTATAGATTTCCATATTTATGTTTAGCACTCCCATTCAGTTATGCTATCATGTTCCCAAAATATATGTATTATCCTGACTCAAAGGTAGGCTTTAATTAATAAATCAAAGAACAAGAATAGCACTCCTGAGATTGAGCCTAAGCATATCAGGATTTAGATTCTCTTAATCTAAGATCAGCTTCTGACATTGACTTGGAAAGATACAACGGTAAGTTTACAATATCTTTAACCAAGTTCAATATCGGTCCAGTCCAATGCATACTCCATGCATTCGAAACCAGTATACTTTGCCAATGTTCTGGAAAGAACATAACACTTACTCCAAGTGTAAGCATACTTCATCGTCGATTATCACATCGTTGTAAATCCAAAACACTGATGAACAGGGACCAAATCTTCTGAATCATATAATCACAATCACATTCCACTGTATTGACGATACTGTAATTGTGAATAACTATATGTTCTGGATTTAACTGACTTTGTGCATATATCAAGTATATATATTAAACCATAAACATGTAACATACATGTAATCATAATTCACTTCTAAATTGATAACTAATCAGATTGTAATGAGTTTTATTTAGGGCATAAAACCCAACAAACTCCCACTTGCACTAACATAAAACAAGTTGTGCATTACAATCAATCTTTTGTCTTGATCCTCTGATGAAGTATAGTATATTTGAATCCACCCATATGTCTGGAACCAGGTTCATAAAACTCATGAAACCTCCTTAACTTATGCTTTACTCATCAAGGAATACTGAAATCCTTACTGCCCATTAAGTACATCTGAACAACCAGAAGACATATCTCTCAAATTTTAAAATTTGGAATTGAGATAATGCAGTGTAGAATTTTCTTCAGTAAAATAACTTTCTGGTAATTTTGAATTTACAAAGTTATATCTTCTCCGATGAAGCTTGAATTATTATAGATGGGTTTTAACACTCTTCTATAATGATTCCTCCACCCCCAGAGTAACCACCATCTCACAATGAGTCGGTGTGCATATCAGGATCACTAATGCATAGTTCCTTAATAACATATACGTCACTTTTGTAAATCTTTCTTGATTGTCCCCTAATGTTCCCCATTTGATTACATCTCAGATGGCTCCCACTCAATAGCAGATGTCTGATTAGAAACTTTTAATCTTTTACTATTGTTCTTGGGAACATCTCATTGTGACTTATTATCTTAAGCTGAAACTGTAAGTTTCTTTAAGATTAGGTCAACAACATAGCAGTCTAGTATTTGAAGTGAAAAATACTTGCTAGAGATTTAACTGATTTTGTGCATATATCAAGTATATATATTAAACCATAAACATGTAACATACATGTAATCATAATTCACTTCTAAATTGATAACTAATCAGATTGTAATGAGTTTTATTTAGGGCATAAAACCCAACAAAAACTGGGCCTTGGAACAGGGACTAAGACCCAAAACTCGACCCTAGACTCGAGACACAGGACCCACCCTGGACCCAGAACCCAGGACATGACTAAGGGGATACAACCCCAAACACGAACCCAAACCCAAACTTAGGACCCGACGCTAGACCTAGGGCCGAATTGGAACAAGACTAAGATCCAAGACTGAGATTCGAATCTGAACCTGAGGCTTCAACCTAACCCGTAGTCAGTGTTTGAATCCATGAGCCATACCTGGATCCATACCCAGACCTAGACCCAGACCCAAACTGGGATCCACACCCGATCCCGGACCCAAAATTGGAATCAAACCAATCCTGGGACTAGAACCCAGACCTGTGATAGTAACAGGACCCAAACCTAAACCCAAACTCAGATCAGAACCCATACCGGGACATGGACCTAGACCGGGACCTGTGACTTAGGACGTAAACCAAGACCGAGACCTTGACCCAGACCGGGACCCGAACCTAGACCTAGACCCAAACCCAAAAACTGGGGCCAGACCCAGGACCTAAGAACAAGACTCAGACCAGGGACCCGAACCTCAAAGTCGGACTAGGACTGGGACCCAAACTGGGACCATAACCCAAACTGAGACCTAGACTCAGATCAGGACTCGAGACCCGAACCTGAACCGGAACACGAACATGGACCCAGACCAGGACCTAGGACTTGAACATAGATTGGGGACCCAGACCTGGGAATCGGGCCCACAAACTAGGACCAGAACTGAGGCCTCAGAACTTGGAACGAGATTCATGACCTGACCCCAAACTGAGACCCACACTCGGGAACAAAAATCAAAACTTGAACTGGAGCCAGACTGGGATCTTGGAATAGGAGCAGTACCTGGACTCGGACCTAAACCCAGCACAGGACCCAACTACAAACCCTAACCAAGACCGAAAGCCAGACCTGAACCTCGCCCTAGACAAAAATCAAGACCTGAACCCAAACTCGAACCCAAACTTGACCTGAACCCATACCCTGTGACTTGAAACTAGAACCAAAACCAGAAGCGGATCAGGACTTAGGAACAGGACCAGGACCTAAACCCATACCTTAAACTATAACCGGACCAGGACCCACACTCAGACACAAACCCACCTTAGGATTGGGTCCCAAACCCGAATCCAACCCCGAACCAGGATGTGGGACCAGAACCAAGACCTAAACTTAGACCTGAACATGGAACAGGACTCGGGACCCAAAACTGGGATCGAGACCAAGAATCGCATGCAAGTCTCGGTCTCAGACCTAGACTGAGACCCAAATCGAGACCTGAGACATGAACCAAAACCAGCCTCTGACCCGTGATTGGGATTCAGATCTTGTTTTGGGATCCGGGAACCAGGGCTTGGACAAGACCGATAGTCGGTGTCTTGATTTGGGACTCAGAGAAGGACTTGAAGCTGGACCAGGACATGGACCCAAACCTAGACCTGGGACCCAAAACTGAAACTTGAACCAGAACGGGACCAGGACCCTGGAACAGGACCGGGACCGTGACGAGGACATAGACCTAGAACGGGAACCAAAACTAAACCTGAACCCAGCCTCAAAACTCAGGCTCAAACCCAGTCCTAGACCCAGACTAGGACTGAGACTCGAACCCGAACTCAGGACTCGATCCTAGACCTAGACCAAGCCCCTAACATAAACTGGGATTCAGACCTGGACATGGACACGAACCAGACCCGGACTCAAATATCGACCCATACCCAGACTGGCATCGTAACACGGGAGCTGGACCCAGACGTAGACCTAGACCCAAACCTGGGACCCAGATCCAGGACCCAAACCTTGACACGGACTCAGACCTAGACCCAGACCGAGATCAGAAAAACCCGTACTCGGACTCGAACTAAGACTCGGACCCTGACCCAACCTGGACCCAGACCCAAACCTGGAACCGAACCTGAACACAGAATACGAACTAGAATTGTAACTAGGACCCAAAGCTAAGATAAGAACCAAACCCAAACAATAACACAAACTTAGACTGAGACCTTGACTAGGACTGGGACCTAAGACTTGGACATGAACCTTGACCGGGACCTAGACCGGGACCTAGACCTGACCTGGTCTTAAACCCTCGTCAAGACCTGAGACCCGCAACCTGCATCAGATCCGCACTCGACAAGGACCTGAACCTGAACCCAGACCAAGACTGGGACCGAGACTGGACCTGAATCCAGACCGAGACCTGGACTAAAAGCAAGACTCAGGACTTAAACCCGAACTTGGACCTAGATTAGGACCTAAGAACCAGACTTGGATAGGGGACCTAGACCAGGGACCTAGGCCCCGGAACCCAAACCCAAATCTAAATCCAAGACTCGAACCCAACCCAAGACTTGACCTAGACCTGGGAGTCCGAAGTCAGAGCTAGACCTGCAGCCGAAACCTGCCCTAAACCCAAACAAGGATAGGAACTTAGATACGAACCCAAACCATGACCAAACCTGAACCTGGACTCAAACCCAAAATTGGACCTGAACCTGGGACCTACACCCGGATCTGAACTTAAACCCAGACTGGGATCAAAACCCAAGACTTAGACCTGGAACGAATCCCAGACTCATATCGAGCTCAAAAACTGGGACTCGAACCCGAACCTAGACCAAGACCCAGGACCCTAACCCACACCCGGAGCCCGATCCAGACCTAGAACAAGATCCGAACCCAAACCCAAACTCAAACCAGGACTCAAACGCCGACACGAACACGAACACTGACCCAAACTCAAACCCAAACTTGAGCTCAGAATTCCAAGTGGAACTGGAAGGAAACTAGGACTACGACCAGGACCAGGACAAGGACCAGGACTGAGACACGAGCCCAAACCCAAATAAAAACCCAGACCGAGACCCAAACCCAAACCGCGACTAGGACCCAAACTTGAACCTAGAACAGGACCCAAACCTAGACCAAAACTAGGACCTAGACCCATAATCGAGATAGGGACCAGGGCAACGAAACAAGGACAGAGACCCAAGACCCGACCAAAGACCTAGACTTGAACCGAACCAAGACTCGAGATCAGGATTTGGAACTCGGGCCCAGATCCAGACCTAGGAACAAACTCGAACATAGCCCCAGACCTTAACTAAGACCGAAACTCGGGCCCAGACACGGTCGTTTACCCAGACTAGGACTGAGAGCCGAACCCAAACAAGGACCCGAACCTAGACCTAGGACCCAATCCAAGACCCTAACTCGGATGTAGATAGGGATCCTGATACGAACTTTGACCCAGACCCAGGCCTGGACCTGCACCCGGGACCCAAACTTGGACCTGAAATGACCCCTGACCCAGACCGAGATGTGAACCTGGACCCAAACCCAATCCCAGACTCGGATTAGGACTTACACCCTGACCCAAACCCGGAACCAAACCCGAACCAAGACACTGAATCAAAATCAAAATTGGGACTAGGAGCTAAAGCCAAACACGGACCCAGACTGGGACTTAGGACTCGGACCTGGATGAGGGACTTGGACCTAGGCCTTGGAACCCAGACCTAGATCAGAACTTAGGACTCGGATCCAAACTAGACCATAACCAAGCCCCAAAACTCGAGCTTAGACCCAATCCCGGACCTGGTCCCGAACCCACACTAGGACAGAGACTCGAACCCGAACCCAAAATTGAACTCGGGACATGATCTCGAACCCAGACCAAGCCCTTGATCGAGACTGGGATTTGGACCTAGACATGGACACAAACGTAGACCTAGAACAGAATACCGAACTGGACCCAGACTGGGATCGAAACACGGGACCTAGACTAGAACCCAAATGTAGACCCAGACCCGAACTTGGGACCCAAACTCAAACCTGGACCCAGCCTGGGATCTGAAAAACCCGTACCCAAAGTCAGATTAAGACTCGGACCCCGACCCCAACTTGGACCTAGACCGTGACTCGAAACCAAACCCGGTCCTAGAATTAGAACTGAAACAGTGACTAGGACCTAGACCTGAGACCATAACCGAACCCAAACCATAACCCGAACACAGACGAGACCTAGATCGAGACCTTGACTAGGACTGGGACGTGAGACCTAGGACCCAAACTTGTACCCCGACTTGGACCTGACCTGGTCCTAAACACTCACTGGGACCTAAACCAGGTTCTGGACCCTGATACGGACCAGAACCCGAACCTAGACTAAGACTGTGACCGAGACCTGGACCAAAACCCGGATCGGGACCTGGACTCAAACTAAGACTCGGGACCCAAACAAAAACCTGGACCCACACCAGGACTTAGGAACCGGACTTAGATGGGGGACTTAGACCAGGGACCCAAACCCAAACCAGGACCTAACCTGGACCCGGGAATTTGAAGTCAGACCCAGACTCAGACCCAAAACCTGCCCTGAATAAAAACCAGGACAGGAACCTAGACACAGACCAGGACAAAACCTGAACCCAGACTTGAACCCAAAATCCGACCTGAACTCAGGACCCGAACTCAGACCCATACCTAGAATAAGACCCAAACATAGACTTGGACCTAAACCTGAACTCGAACACAGACCGAGATTGGAACCCAGGACTTACACCAAGAATTGAACCCAAACACAGATTGAGTTCAAAACTTGGGACTTGAACATGGACCTGGACCCACACCAAGGACCCGAACCCACACTCAGAGCCTAATCAAGACCTAGACCAAAATCTGGACCCGAACCCAAACTTAGAATAGCGATTAAACCCCGACCTGAACTCGAATCCAAACGCAATCTCCGAATCACAACCAGAACTAGAATCGGACTAGGACCCGGACCAAGACCAGGACCTAAACCCCAACCCGAACCCAAATAAAAACCCAGACCGAGACCCAAACGTGAACCAAGACTAGGACTCAAACCCGAACCTAGACTAGGACAAAAACCCAAACTAGAACTGGGACTGTGACTTAGAATTGGGATAGGGACCTAGGAACCAGAATAAGGACAGGGACGTAGCACCCGACCCCCGACTAGGACTTGAACCTAGGACCCAGCTCGTGACTTGGCACCTAAAATAGAACCAAACTGAGACCCAAGATTGTTATTTGGATCTGGACCCAGTGCTTGGACCGAACCCATAGCCACTGTCTGCATCTGGTGACCAACCCCGGACCTGAACCCAAACCAGGACACGAACCCAGACCCAGACATGAACCCAGACCCAGACCCAAACCTAGACCTGAACTCGTACCCTGTGACCCAAAATTAGAACCGAAACTGGAAGTAGACCGGGACCCGAGAATGGGACCAAAACTAGGATATGGGCCTGGAACCGTAATAGGACCTAGACCTAGACTCGAAACCGTAACCAGACAAGGAACCAGACTCCAACTCAAGCCTAAACACGAACTGGGATCCAGACCTGGATCCCAATCCAGACCTAGACTCGGGACCCAAACCCGCAACCAAACTCCTACCCAAACATGGAACCAGACTCGGGACACAAAACAGGGGCCGGGACCTAGAACCGCACCCCAGTCTCTATCCTGCACCCAAACTCAGACCTGAGAACGAAGACCTTAACCAAAACCAGAACCAGAGATCAAGGAGAAAAATTCCTTTTCTTATAGCTCTTACAACAGTATCTCTGAATATATAATTCTTAGATAATAGTATAGTCTTAGCTTAACTGCTTTTCGACCTCCCCTTTGCCCAGTGAATATGCATCACTATTTATAGGGCTAGGAAGCTTGAGGAGGAAGAGTTTCCTCTCTCGTTACAATGTGTATAAACAGAAAGATCGTTGGATAAATGCTGAATGCAAGGATCGTGGGATTGATGCTGAATACACTAATAGTTGGATCATGTGTATGCCATATCCATGTAAATTAATCCCTGAGTTATATGGATTGTGCTGATGACTCATGATGCGAAAGCTGAATCCGCTAAGTGTTGGTTGTTCCAGTTCGGGTCTCGGGTCTCAGGCCAGGTCTTAGGTCCGGGTCTAGGTTCGAGTCCGCGGTCAGGTCCCAGTAGTCAAGTCCTAGGTGATGGGTCCAGGATCACGTTTTGGATCTTGGTCCTGAATCTAGGGCCAAATTCTCGGGTCCAGGTTCCCCATCTAGGTGCGGACCGTTTGTCCCGGTATTGGTCCAGGTTCGGGTTCAGGGCCCAAGTTCCAGGTCTGGGTCTCTGATCTAGGTCCAAATCATAGGTCCCATTCCTAGTTATGGGGCCCAAGTCCCTATCACAGTTCGAGGTTCTGGTCCCGGTTTTAGTCTGGGTTTGGATCCTAGTCCAATTTCTAGTCTGGGATTGGGTTCGGGTCTTGCTCCTGGTCTTGGTCCCTGTCCTGGTGTAGTTGTCGTTCCCGTTGCAATTCTGGGTTGGGGTTCGGGTCTAGGTCAAGGTCGGGGCTCAAGTACTGGTCTGAGTTTGGGTCTGGGTTTGGATCCTAGTCTGGGTCCGACTCTTTGTTCGGGTTTTGGTTCCCATCCGAGTCTCGGGTTTCGATCCCAATCTCGGTTACGGTTTGGTTCCGAGTTCGAGTCCCAAGATCCGATCCCAGTCTGGATTCGAGTTGGGGTTCGGGTCTGGTTCTAGGTTTAGGTCCGCGTTTAGGTCTTGTTCCGAGTTTGGGTTTGGGTCTTGGTTTGGTCCCAGTTCAGGTCCGGGTTTCGATCCTGATTTGTGTCCGGGGTGGGGTTCGAGTCTAGGTTTCGATCCCGATTCGGGTCAGCAGTCGGGTGTAGATCCTAGTCCCGGTCTCGTTCTAAGATCCCGATATAGTTTCGGTTCAGGTTCTGGTTTTGAGTCTCGAGTGTGGGTGTGGGTCCAGGTATGGGTCAGGGTTCTAATTTGAGTTTGGGTTTGGGTTCAGGTCCTTGTCCGAGTCCCAAATCTAGAGACCGACTACGGGTCGAGTCTAAGCCTCGAGTCTCAAATCCCGAGTGTAGATCCTAATCCCAGTTTGGGTCTCGGGTCCCGAGCAGGGTCCTAAGTCTGGGTTTGGGTCTGGGTTCAGGTCCGCGATCCCAACCCTAGTTCCGAGGCTCTGGTTTTTGTCCCAGTTCGAGGGCCCAAGTCTCGGGTCCGGGTCCCCTATCTATGTTTGGGTCCTAGGTCTCGCTCTGGGTCAAAGTTCAGGTTTGGGTTTGGATCCCGGGCCCTGGTCTAGGTTTGGAAGCCATCAACAACATAACGGTAAAATATCAACATCCCATTCCTCATTTAGAAGATATGTTAGATGAGTTGCATGGTTCTTGTGTGTTTTTCAAGATTGATCTTAAGAGTGGGTATCATCAAATACATATGAAAGAAGGAGATGAACGGAAAACTGCATTTAAAACAAAATAAGATTTGTATGAATGGTTAGTCATGCCTTTCGGATTAAATAATGCACCTAGTACTTTCATGCGATTAATGAATCATGTTTTGCGTGCTTTCATTGGATTGTATGAATGGTTAGTCATGCCTTTCGGATTAACTAATGCACCTAGTACTTTCATGCAATTAATGAATCATGTTTTGCGTGCTTTCATTGGAAAACATGTTGTTTTGTATTTTGACGATATTAATGTAAGAGTTTGTATGATCATGCTTCACATTTGCAATTAGTGTGGGATGTGCTTCAATAACAGATGCTATATGTTAGCCTTAGTAAGTGCACTTTCTGCACCAATAAGCTAGTTTTCCTAGGATTTCTTGTGAGTGCTACAGGTATTGAGGTTGATGAAGAGAAGATCAAAGTCATTCAAGAGTGGCAAACCCTTTCAACTATAGCTCATGTTCGAAGTTTTCATGGCATTGCTAGTTTTTACAAGAGGTTTGTGAAGGATTTTAGCACCATCGCAGCACCGCTTAAAAAAGTTATCAAAAAGAATATTGCATTTAAATGGGGTGAAGCACAAGAGGAGGCATTTCAACTTCTTAAACACAAGCTTACTCACGATGTGGTACTTGCTTTGCCTAATTTTTCTAACACGTTTGAAATTGAATGTGATGCTTCTAGTATCGGTATTGGTGTTGTTCTTATGCAGGAAGGGAGACCCCTTGCATACTTTAGCGAAAAGCTAGGTGGGCTGCCCTTAATTAACCCACCTATGATAAAGAGTTGTATGCACTGGTGCGAGCTTTAGAAACATGGCAACACTATTTGTGGCCCAAAGATTTTTTGATTCCTAAAGATCACGAATCCCTTAACTATTTGAAGGGGCAACACAAGCTCAGCAGGAGACATGCACGATGAGTTGAGTACATTGAGACATTTCCATATGTCATTCGGTATAAACAAAGTAAGGAGAATGTGGTTGTTAATGCCCTTTCTCGTAGGTATGCCTTAATCTCTACTCTTGATGCTAAGTTACTTGGTTTTGAACACATTAAGGAACTTTATCCTGTTGACCATGACTTTGGGGGCATCTATGGTGCTTGTGAAAAATATGGTGAGGGTAAGTTTTATAGGAATGAGGGTTTCTTGTTTAGAGAGCATAGGTTGTGTGTGCCTAATTGTTCTTTACGAGATTTGTTAGTTTGGGCATCCCGCAGAGGAGGGTTGATAGGACGTTTTGGAATTGTTAAGACTTTAGTTGTATTACAAGAACCCTTTATTTGGCCCCACATGAAAAGAGATGTGGAGCGAATTTGTGGTAATGTGTCACTTGTAGACAAGCTAAATCGAGGGTTCAGCCAAATGGTCTTTACACACCCCGACCTATTCCTAGTTCACCATGGGTTGATATTTAAATGGATTTTTTGTTGGGATTCAATCTTAATGGTGGTAGATAGATTCGTTGGCTTTTGTGCCCTAAATAAAACTCATTTCAA
Organism: Cannabis sativa; assembly: GCF_029168945.1. Classification (NCBI taxonomy): domain Eukaryota; kingdom Viridiplantae; phylum Streptophyta; class Magnoliopsida; order Rosales; family Cannabaceae; genus Cannabis; species Cannabis sativa. Next base: position 30,720,800 of record NC_083604.1, read on the forward strand.
TATAATCAGATTTACTAATTAAGAAAGAACATAAATAGTTTTATGTTGCATGGTTCATATAATTTCTTTCATGATGATATTTAATGTATAAATTCTATTAACTCCAAAACATATATATTTGTTCATAATCATAGTGTCCTCAGCACAGTGGAGTAAAATCTTGATTATATGTTCAAAAGTTTAATTCCCTGATTTTTCAGTTCACTGTATTTAAACTGGCATGATAATCAGCGATAAGGTATACTTACACCTTGGATAAGTGTTATGTCCTTTCTAGGACATTGGCAAAGTTTACTAGTGTCGGATGTATGGAGTATACATTGGAAGGGACCGATATTGAACTTGGATAAGATATCATAATTTTACCGTTATAACTTTCTAAGTCAATATCAATGGTTGATGTTAGGTCTATAGATCTTAATCCTGATATGGTTACGTTCAGCTTAGTTGTGTTATTTATGTTCTTTGACTTATTCGTGGAAGCTAAATTTTGGTTCTGGTGGATACTTACCAAGAAGGGTAGTTTGAGCTCAAAGCCAAGGCCAAGTCCACACAATCCAAATACAACACCTTGGAGGTCAAACTTCCAAAAGAAAGAGGATCAACCTAGTTCATCATTTGCACCCAAAGCAGCCACTGCAACTACAACCCCGCAAGGAAAAGCAGCGGCTCTTTCATCTCGTTCCAGTGAGATAAAGTGTTTCAAATGTCAAGGGCGAGGACACATAGCTAACCAATGTCCAAATAAGAGAGTTATGGTGATGCGGGAAAACAGTGAAGTAGATTCTGAAGATGAAGAAGAGCTTGCTGATATGCCACCATTGGAAGATGCATCTATAGAAGATGAAGAGTATGGGCCAGAATACGGTGATATGCTTGCACTAGTCACCAGACGAGCATTAAACTCGCAAGCAAAAGAAGAGGATGAAGAGGTACAGCGTGAGAACATTTTTCATACTTGTTGTCATGTGAAAGACAAGGTATGTAGTGTGATCATTGATGGGGGTAGCTGTACTAATGTTGCTAGTTCATTCATGGTTGAGAAGGTGGGACTTCCAACGCTTAAACATCCACATCCTTACAAGTTGCAATGGTTGAATGATAGTGGTGAAGTGAGAGTTACCAAACAAGTTTTGGTATCTTTCCGAATTGGAAAATATGAGGATGAGGTATTGTGCGATGTGGTCACAATGCAAGCTAGACACCTTCTTCTCGGAAGGCCTTAGCAATTTGATCTGCGAGTCCAACATGATGGGTTCACCAACAAGTACTCATTCATATTCCGTCAACGAACAATCACTCTACCTCCTTTGACACCAAAACAAGTCTATGAAGACCAAGTGAGATTGAAAAAATTGAGTGATCAAAAGAATTTGAGTGATCAAAAGAAATTGAGTGATAAAAAGAACTTGAGTGAGCAAAAGAATGAGAAAAAAGAGAGCCAAAAAGAGAAAACAATCGAAGCAAGTGAGAGAGAAAAGAAAGAGAAGAGTTCTATCAATGAGAAAAAAATAGAGAGAAAACAAAATAATTTGTATGCAAGAAAAAGTGAGATTACACGACCTTGGCGTACAAAACAACCAATGTTGTTGTTCATTTACAAGGAGGGTATTTTAAACACTAACCAACTTGATTCTTCGCTGCCTAGTGTTGTTGTTTCAATTTTGCAAGAATTTGAGGATGTGTTTCCCGAGGAGGTACCACATGGTGTGCCACCTATTCGAGGAATAGAACATCAAATTAATTTTATTCCAGGTGCGTCAATTCCAAACCGCCTAGCATATAGAACTAATCCTGATGAAACCAAAGAAATACAAAGGCAAGTTGAAGGATTGATGACCAAAGGGCATGTGAGAGAAAGCATGTGCCCTTGTGCGGTTCCAATAATTCTCGTTCCTAAGAAGGATGGAACTTGGAGGATGTGTGTTGACTGTCGAGCCATCAACAACATAACGGTAAAGTATCGACATCCCATTCCTCGTTTAGATGATATGTTAGATGAGTTGCATGGTTCTTGTGTGTTTTCTAAGATTGATCTTAAGAGTGGGTATCATCAAATACGTATGAAAGAAGGAGATGAGTGGAAAATTGCATTTAAAACTAAACATGGATTGTATGAATGTTTAGTCATGCCTTTTGGACTAACTAATGCACCTAGCACTTTCATGTGATTAATGAATCATGTTTTGCGTGCTTTCATTGGAAAATATGTTGTTGTGTATTTTGATGATATTCTAATTTATAGTAAGAGTTTGCATGATCATGCTTCACATTTCCAATCAGTTTTGGATGTGCTTCGAAAACATAAACTATATGCTAACCTTAGTAAATGCACTTTTTGCACCGATAAGATTGTTTTCCTAGGATTTGTTGTGAGTGCTACAGGTATTGAGGTTGATGAAGAAAAGATCAAAGCCATCCAAGAGTGGCCAACCCCCTCAACTATAGGTCATGTTCAAAGTTTTCATGGCCTTGCTAGTTTTTACAGGAGGTTTGTGAAGGATTTCAGCACCATCGCAGCACCGCTTATAGAAGTTATCAAAAAGAATGTTGCTTTTGAATGGGGTGAAGCACAAGAGGAGGCATTTGAACTGCTTAAACACAAGCTTACTCTCGCCCCAGTACTCAATTTACCTAATTTTTCTAACACATTTGAAATTGAATGTGATGCTTCTGGTATAGGTATTGGCGCTATTCTTATGCAGGAAGGGAGACCCCTTGCATACTTTAGTGAAAAGCTAGGTGGAGCTGCACTTAATTACCCCACCTATGATAAAGAGTTGTATGCCCTGCTGCAAGCTTTAGAAACATGGCAACACTATTTGTGGCCTAAAGAATTTGTGATTCACACAGATCATGAATCCCTTAAACATTTGAAGGGGCAACACAAGCTCAACAGGAGACATGCACGATGGGTTGAGTACATTGAAACATTTCCATATGTCATTCGGTATAAACAAGGTAAGGAGAATGTGGTTGTCGATGCCCTTTCTCGCAGGTATGCCTTAATCTCTACTCTTGATGCTAAATTACTTGGTTTTGAACATATTAAGGAACTTTATCCTGATGACCATGATTTTGGGGAGATTTATGGTGCATGTGAAAAATCCGGTGAAGGTAAGTTTTATAAGCATGAGTGTTTCTTGTTTAGGGAGCATAGGTTGTGTGTGCCTAATTGTTCTTTATGAGATTTGTTAGTTCGGGAATCCCATGGAGGAGGGCTTATGGGACATTTTGGAGTTGCTAAAATCTTAGTTATATTAGAAGAACACTTCTTTTGGCCCCACATGAAAAGAGATGTTGAGCGAATTTGTGGTAGATGTGTAACTTGTAAGCAAGCTAAATTGAGGGTTCAGCCAAATGGTCTTTACACACCCCTACCTATTCCTAGTTCGCCATGGGTTGATATCTCAATGGATTTTGTGTTGGGTTTACCTAGGAGTAAACGTGGGAGAGACTCAATTTTTGTGGTGGTAGACAGATTTTCTAAGATGGCTCATTTTATCCAATGTCATAAAACTGATGATGCTTCTAATGTTGCACATTTGTTTTTCAGGGAGAGTGTGAGATTACATGGTATGCCTAGAACCATTGTATCCGATAGGGATGCTAAGTTCCTAAGTTACGTTTGGAAAACATTGTGGGGAAAACTTGGGACAAAACTTTTATTTTCTACTACTTATCATCCTCAAACCGATGGTAAAACAGAAGTAGTTAATAGATTTTTATCCACTTTATTGAGGGCTATCATAAGTAAAAATATTAATACTTGGGAGGATTGTTTACCACATGTAGAATTTGCGTATAATCGTTCTATGCATTCTGCTACTAAATTTTCACCATTTGAAATTGTTTATGGTTTTAATCCTGTGACTCCTTTAGATCTATCACCTTTACCTGTTTCTGAGCATTTAAATTTAGATGGCAAAAAGAAAGCAGAATTTGTGAAGCAAATCCATGAGAGAGCACGACTCAACATAGAAAGAAGGTCCGAGCAATACATAAAGCAAGCTAACAAGGGTCGTCACAAGCAAGTTTTTGAGCCCGGTGATTGGGTATGGTTACACATGAGGAAAGAACGATTCCCAGCCCAAAGACGTTCCTAATTGCTACCTCGAGGAGATGGTCCGTTTCAAGTGCTTGAAAGGATCAATGACAATGCCTACCGACTCGATTTACCTGGCGAATATAATGTTAGTGTTACTTTTAATGTTTCTGATTTGAGCCCTTTTGATGCAAGTGAAGATTTGAGGACAAATCCTTTTCAAGAGGGGGGGGGGAATGATGAGAACACTAAGGCTAAAGATACAAGTAAAGTTCCAGTTGGTCCGGTGACAAGGGCGCAAGCCAAGAGATTCAAAGAAGAACTCAACAACTTAGTCAACAGAATTTTAAAACAAGAGGAGACCGCAGACAACACTGAAGGAGAGCAAAAATTTGTGTTTCTCATCAAAGTGGACTCAATTTAGACCCAAGTTGAGCTTATCACGTTTTCCAAGGCAATTGGCAACTTTCCTTTTCTAATTTTGTTTCCTTTATTTTGTCTTTGTTTTATTTGGAATGTTGTCTTTCTTTTAGTTTCCTTTTTTCTTGGTTGTAAGTTGGCTATATAAAGCCTTGTAAAAACTTTGAAAAATCAGAATATTTTAGAATAAAATTTTGAGAGGTTTTTCTTCTTGAGTTCTTGAAAGAACTATTCGTACTTATCAAGGAGTATTCCTTGTGGCGTTCAACCTGGATCCAAATATAGGTGGGGGACCCAGAGCTGGGAATCGGGCCCACGAACTAGGACCAGAACTTGGGCCTCAGATCTTGGATTGGGATTCGGGACTCGACCCCAGACCCAAACCTGGACTTAGGACCCACCTCGGGACCTGGGATTCGAGACTCGATGCTTGAACCCGACCCGTAGTTGGTGTCTAGATCTAGGACTTAGACCAAAACCCAAACCCAAACTCGAACTCAAACTAGGACCCGGACACATACAAAGACCCAGGCCCACACACGGGAATAAAAACCGAAACTTGAACAGGAACCAGACCGAGATTTTGGAGCCAGACGGACCTAAACCCGAACCCAAACTCGAAACCAGACCCAGCCTCAGACCCTAACCGAGACCAGAACTCAGACCTGAACCTCGCGCCCCAGACCCGAATCAGGACCCGAACCTAGACTCGAACCAAAACTCGACCCAAAGCCGTACCGCGTTACTTGAAACTGGAACCGAGACTAGAAGCGGATCGGGACCCAGGAATAGGACCAGGACCAGGACTTGGACCCAGACCCAAAATCAGAATCGACTCCGGACCCGGACTCGGACATAGACCCACCCCAGGATTAGGTCCAAACCTGAACCTGAACCTAAACCGGGACTCGGGACCAAAACCCAGACCTGAACTCAGACTCAAATATTGAACAGGACTCGGGACCCAGAACTGGGATTGAGACCCAAAATCGGACCCTAGTCTCGGTCCCACACCTAGACCCATACCCAAAGCGGGACCTGGGGCATGAATTGAAACTCGACTGGGACTCGTGATTAGGATCCAGATCTTGTCCCAGGATCCGAGAACCGGGGCTTGGACAAGATCCATAGTCGATGTCTTGATCTGGGACTCTGACAAAGACTCGAAGCGGGACCAATGCCTGGACCCAGACTTAGACCTTGGACCCGAAACAAAAACTTGAATTAGAATGTGACCAAGACCCTAGAACAGGACCGGGACTGTGACCAGTACCTGGACTTGGGCGGGGACCCGAATTACACCAGAACCCAACCGTAGAACTCGGCCTTGGACCCAGTCCCCGAACCAGTCCCGGACCCAGACTAGGACTGAGACTTGAGCCCAAAATCGGGACTCGATCCCGGAATCAAACAAAGCCCCTGACCTAAATTGGGATTCGGACCTAGACATGGACATGAACCCAGACCCAGACCAGAATACCGACCCAGACCCAGACCGAGATCAAAACACTGGACCTGGACCTGGACCCAGACGTAGACCCAGACACGAACTTGGGACCCAGACCCAGGAATCGAACATGGACCCAGACTGGGATCCGAAAAACCCGTACCCAAACTCGGAGGAAGACTCATTACCCGACCCCAACCTAGACCCATGCCAAGATCCGGAACCAAACCCAGACCCGCAATCATAATTGGAACTATGACTAGGACCCAAACTTGAGACCAGAATTGAACCCAAACCATAACACAAACTCAGACCAGAACCTGGACCGAGACCTTGACTAGGACTGGGACTGAGACTTGGGACTTGAACCTCGACCGAGACCCAGCACGGGACCTAGACCTGACCAGGGCCTAAACCCTCGCCGGGACCTGAGACCCGCAATCCAAACAAGGATCAAGACCCCAACAATTACTCAAACCTTAACCCGCACCAAGACTGGGATCGAGACCTGGACCCGAACTCAGACCGAGACCTAGAATAAAACCAAGACTCGGGACCCGAACCCGAACCTTGACCTAGTCCAAGACCTAGGAACCGGACTCGGATGGGGGACCTAGACTAGGGACCTATGCCCCGGAACCCAGACCCAGATTTAAATCTGGGACTCATACTTGAACCAGGACCTGACCTGGACCCACGAATTTGAAGTTGGACCCAGACCCCGACTCGAAACCTGCCCCCGACCCGAACTAGGACAGTAACCTGGACACGAACCCATATCAGGACAAAACTCGAACCAGGAACCAAACCCAAAATGGATCCCAAACCTGGGACCTAGACCCAAAATCAGACCAAAACCTTGACCTGCACCCGGACCCGAACTCGAACCCAGACTTGGATTGGATCCCACGATGTAGACACAGAACTAAACCCAGCAGACTCAAATCGAGATTGAAACTTGGGACTCAGAGTCAAACTTAGAACTAGACCCAGGGCCTTAACCACAACTCGGAGCCCGATTCCGACCTAGACCGAGATCTAGACACGAACCCAAACTCAAACCAGGACTCGAACCCTGACCCGAACTCAAACCCCGACCCAAACTCCAACCCAAACTCAAACTCAGAATCGCAACTAGAACTAAACCAAACTAGGACTAGGACCAGGCCCAGGAGCATGACCCAGACTCGAACACAAAGCCAAATAAAAAACCAGACTGAGATCCAAACTCGAACCGCGACTAGGACCCAAACCCGAACTTACACCAGGACACAAACCTAGACTAGAATCTGGACCTGGAACTAGAATCGGGATTGGGGCCGGGGCAACAGAACTAGGACTGGGACCCAAGACTTGACCCGAGACTCGGACTTGAACCTAGGACCCAGCTCGTGGTCGGCACCTAAAATGGAACCAGACCAGCACGCAAGATCGGGGTTTGGATCAGGACCTGGGGCTTGGACCGAACACCTAGTCGGTGTCTGGATCTGGGACCCAGTCCCAAAACCGAACCCAGACCAAGATGCAAACCAGGACCCGGACCTGAACTCATTCCCAAACCCAAACCTTGATCCAAAGCCACACCCTGTGACCTGAAATTGGAACAAAAATTGGAAGTAGACTGAGACCCGGGAACGGGACCTGAACCAGGACTTCGACTTGGACCTAGACCCGAAACTGTAACCGGACTAGGACCCAGTTTCCCACCAAGACCTAGATCTGAACTGGGACCCGAACCTGAATTCTAATCAAGACCTAGACTCGGCCGAACCTTGACCCAAACTCAGACCCAAACATGGAACCAGACTCGGGACACAGAATTGGGGCCGAGACCTAGAAGTGCACCCTAGTCACGGTCCCGAACCCAAACTTAGACATGGGACCCAAGACCTAAACCAGAACCAGAACCGGACTGAGACACGTGATAGGGATCTAGATCTGGGACTCAAACTAGCACTTGAAACCAGACTAGGACAAAAACTCGGACCCTAACCCAGACCTGAGACTTGAAACTATAACCTGAACAAGAACTTCCAGATGAGGATACTCGAACAAGACAAGGACCGTGATCAGGACCCAAACGTAGACCTTGAACCAAACTCGGACCTAGCCACAGACCCAAATCGAGACCGGAACTCTAGCCCATGCACGGTCATATACACGGACCTATACCTAGGACCTGATCCAAGACCCAGACGCGGACCTAGATAGGGATCCATATACGAACCTGGACTCAAACCCAGACTCGAACCCACATCGAGATCAAAACTCGAGACCTAGATCTGGATCGAGACCTTGACGCAGACCCAGACTTGGACCCACACCCGGGATCCGAACACAAACCTGGACCCGTAGGCAGACCCAGACCAGGATCCGAACCTGGACCCAAAACCGGACCCACACTCGGACCAGGACTTCGACCAAAACCCAAACCAGGACCATAACCCGAACCCAAACACTAAATCGAAATCAAAATTGGGACTAGGACCCAAACCCGAACATGGACCCAAATAGGCACCTAACATCCGGACCTGGATTGGGGACTTAGACATGAGCCTCAAAACCTAGAGCTAGATCGGAACTCAAAACTCGAGACTCGGACCCGAACCTGGACCTAGACTCAAACCCTGATCTGGACCCAAACCAAGATCGGATCCTGAATCCGAACTCAGACCAAGACTTGAACCCCGACTAGGTCTTGGACTCATATCGAGACCTAGGACTCGGACTTGGATGGGGGACTTGGACCCGGGACACGGGCATGAGAGCTAGGATTGAGACCCACGACCCAACCCCAGACCTGGACCCTGACCTAGGACCCAGACCGAGACCTAGGACCTGAAGTGGAACTAGATAGGGACCTGAGACCGTGACCCAAATTTGGACTTGGGGCTTGGACCTAACCCGTAGTCAGTGTTTGGATCTGGGACCCATACCCAAACTCAAACCCAGACCCGGACTAGGACCAAGACCCAGACCCAAACCCAGACTCGTACCCCAGAGTTGGGTCCGAGTCCAAGTCTAGGTTTGAGTCCAGGAACCGGAATTTGACTAGGATCGAAACCCAGATCTGGATCGGGATGCGGACCCGAATCAAAACTCAGATAACGACTCGGGACATGAACCTAAACTCAGACACGGACTTGGACCCAGTCCCGAAACCAAGACCCCGACCGAGATTGCTGACTAAGACCTGGACCCAAGAGCCCGACAAAGATTGTGGGCCCAATCTCAAAATTGGAACTAGAATCGGGACCCAACTGGGATTGGAATCCACGACTTTACCCCAGTCTCAATCCTAGACCCAGACCCGAACACGAACACAAACCAAGACCTAGGACCCGAATCGAAATGAGAACGGGAGCAAAGATTGGCATATAGATCATAACTCACGACCGGGGCTTGGACCAAACCCGTAGTCGGTGTCTAGATCTTGGAATCGTACCAAGACCCAAACCTGGAGCAATTTCTAGACTAGGACCCAAACCCAGACTCAGACTCGTGACCTGAAATTTGAATAAGAACCGGAATGAAGACCTTTGAACAGGAATCGGAGGTTGACCCAAAAACGGATGTGTACGCAAAACCGAACACAGACCCGAACCCCAACTAGGATCGATAGCTGGACCCATACTTGCGTTAGGACCTGCGACCAAGAACCCAGAACCCAGGACTCATAACCTAAGACCTTGAACAGAACCCAGACCCATACAAGAACCCATACCCAGACCCAGATCCAGACCAAGACCCGGACCCTAAAATAGACTGAAACCGGGACCCGGACCCAAACCCAGACTCGTACACAAACTCGGACTGGAACCCGAGACTTGGACCAGGACCGAGATCAGGATTGGGACCCACACCAGCACAACGACCTAGACCTGAACATGGACTGGGGCTAGGACCCAGACTGGGAATTGGACTAGGACTGGGACCCAGGAGCGAGACTGGGATACGGGACCCAATACTCAGACCTGAGACCTGAGAACCGAATTGTGACTCAGACCCAGACAACGCCAAGACCCGAGACAAGGACAAGTACCAAACAAGGACTGGGACCTGCACTCAGACTAGGATGATAACCAAGACTGGGACCTAGGACCATGACCTTAATCGGGGACCTTGACCCATGACTCAGGACCCAAGTCCAAAACTTAGACCCAAACCTGGACCTGAGACCCGAACTAGGACCCAAATTAAGGACCTAGACCGTGACTTGGACCAGGATCTAGATTTGGACCCCAGGACCCAGGACCAAAGACACGAGGCTTGGACCCGACCCATAGTCGGTGTCTAAATCTAGGAATCGGACCTTGACTTGGACCCAGACCCAGACTAGAACTCGAACCCGAACCAAAACTCGAAGTAGACTCGACATGTTGTTGGTGTTTGGATTTGGGACCGAGACTCGGTGCTGAACCCAAACACGAACCTAGAGCCAGACTAGGACTTTGACCCAGACCAACACCCGAACCATAAATCGTACCCTGTGATAAAAAATTGGAGCTGGAACTGGAATTGGACCCTTAAACTCTAAACCCTAAACCTTAAACCCTAAATCCTAAATTGTTTACACTTACCCTTAAACCCTAAGCCCTAAACCCTAAACCCTAAATCCCTAAATACTAAATCCAAAACCCTAAACCCTAACCTGGACACAGGCCCAGACCCATATTGTTATCCCAATTTTGCACTCTGACGTGGCATCACACGATGTTGACACGTGGAATATACTCTATGTACCTGCTCACAAGAGATACGCCGAATAAGGCACCTCATATATTCGCTCGGACGAAGCCCTCTCAGCCGGGCAATGACCAATCCGCGCAGCACGCCAACACTTAGGAAATTCAACTTTCGCATCGTGAGTCATCAAAGAAATCCCTATAACTTTGGGATCAAATCACAGAGATATGGCGAGCTGTCTGAATCCCACGATTAGTGTATTCTGTATTTACTATGCAATCTTTCCACTTATATCAATTGTAAACAGAAGGTAAATACTTCCGTCCCAAGCTTATAGCCCTATAAATAGTGATTCATATTCACTGGGCAAAGGGTTGAAACATTTGTCTAAGAATTCATATTCAGAGATACTATTGTAAGAGCTCTAAGAAAAGGAAGCATTCTCCTTGTTCTTAAGTCAATACAAACTAGAAGGATTAGGTTATTTGTTTTATTATATTACACTCGTATCAAACTACTTGTTGCTTACAAATTAGACTCATTGTTATTGGCTAAAAGCAAGGTCAAAATTTTTGTGCTTTCATTGAGAGCTGAACTCAAGGATCGATTTTTATCTCAAATCTAATCACAAGTACGATGTTGGTACAGACTCGTAGGGGCGTGGTTGATCCGGTGAATCCATAGGCGGTGGATCATGCACTGTAAAACCTAGGGAACACAAGGGTTCCGCCAACTGTAAATCCAAGATAGCCATTAACTGCGGGTCATAGTATGACGACTCCTGTGAGTGAAATCACGCCTGGCGTGCAAGAGACTGGGAATACCAGTTCAGCAGCCAACCAGGGCATTCATAACACAGCCATTCTGCCCTCTACCAATGTTCAAACAACCATTGGAGATGACACTGAAATCCTAACACCCTGCATCATGATCAGGAGGAACTCAATTCTGCGGTACACTTGGAGTAAGTGTTATGTTCTTTCCAGGACATTAGTAAAGTATACTAGTTTCGAATGTATGGAGTATACATTGGCCTGGACCGATATTGCAACTAAGTTAAGATATTACAAACTTACCGTTATACATATCTTTCCAAGTCAATATCAGTAGTTGATCTTAAGATTAAAAGAATCTAAATCCTGATATGCTTAGGCTCAACTCAGGAGTGCTATTCATGTTCTTTGATTAAGTTAAGTCTACTTTTGGGTCAGGGTGATACGTATATTTTGGGAACATGATAGTATGATTGAGTGGGAGTGCTGAACATAAATATGGAATCTATAGCTTCTACTGGTGTATAGAAGTCAAGTGATGATTCCCTTCGAGCTTAGCAAATAGAAGTAAATGGATGAGCTCTTGTTTAACTGACTAATTATTAGATCACTAAACACCATTTACAGGTAGCTAAGTGTTTTAAGGGGCAAAATACATTGAGGGGTGAGAACGGTAAAGAATCCCATCTCGATGTAGATCATCTATATAGAGGATCTTTAAATCACAATAAGATTATAACAATGGTTAAATGAGATAGCATATTGATATCGTGGAACATACAATATGTTCTATATAAGTCTGAGAGTGCGATTCTAAGTTCTAAGCGTGGATTCAACGAAGAATTAATAAGTAGGAATTTACTGGGTAAATTTGGTTCACTTATTGGAAGCTCTGCATATAGATCCATGGTCCCCATTCTAGTTGAGAACATTCTGCTTGTAAGACTCATTAATTGATTCGTGATTGATCAATTATAATTCTAAAGTTAGACTATGTCTAATTTTATGAATTTTCACTAAGTAGGGGTGAAATTGTAAAGAAAAGAGTTTCTAGGTTTATTTATTTATTAATGGACTTTATATGTCTAATTAATAATTAAATTAAATGACAATATTATTTAATAATCTATTTTAGTTATTAAATAATTAGTTTTGGCATTTAAAAGGTTAGAATTGGAAAATTGGGGTTTTTGAGAAAATAGAGATAAAATTTGATAAAACTGCAAAATCAAGTGGGGCCCAATACAACACCATGGCCGGCCACTAATTAAGGAGTTTCAAATTGATTTTTTCATTATTTTAATGCCAAATAATTCCTAACCTAAACCTAGTAGTTGCCTATAAATAGAAAGTGATGGCTCAGTCAAATCACAAGTTTTCATATCATTTTGTGATAGAAATTTCTCTCTTCAGAAAAACTGAGCCTTCCCCACTTTCTATACCTGGCCGAAATCCCTATTCTCTTTTCCCTTCATCAATTTCGAACCCTAGTGAGAGAGTAAGTGCCCACACACAGCAAGCAGTAACTCAATCATAGATTGGAAGACTGTGAAGGATCAAACTTGAAGAAGAAGGACATTCGGGCTCAGATCTTGATTATACTCTGCTACAGAAAGGATACAAGGGTTAGAGATCTGAGTGGAAGGAAACATTAATTCCGCTGCATCAATGTAAGGTTTTCTTAACTTTATATGTGTTTAATTTATCGTTTTAGAAAGTTCATATTTAGGGTGTTTAAACAACATACTTGTGAGTAGATCTAAGATCCTGGTAAAATAAATATCCAACAATTTCAGCTTATGTGAAATGAGTACTCCACCATTTATGTTCGTTTGGTCAAGCTCGAAGGAGATCATCCTTTGCTTACTATTCGCCAGATAGAAGCTATAGATTCCATGTTTATGCTAGCGCTCCCACTCAATTGCACTACCGTGTTCCCAAAATATACGTATCACCCTGACCTAAAAGTAAGCTTAACTAACAAATCAAAGAACACGAATAGCCTTTCAAGATTGAGCCTAATCATAACTGGATTAAGAACATTTGATCTAGGATCAACTTGGCGATATTGACTTGAATAGATTTTACGGTAAGTTTAATTAAATCTAAGTCAAAGTTCAATATCGATCTCTTCCGATGCATACTCCATGCATCCAACCTGAGCTTTACTTTAACCAATGTTTTAGAAAGAACATAGCATTTCTCCAAATGCAAGTAAACTCTTGTTGTAGATTATCATATCAGTAAAACCCTGTGTCTGATAAATCTAGGAAACTTTATTCACATAGTCATGTTTACTTTCCAATGTGATGACAGCACAATAAACATGATCCAGTATGTGAAAAGGGTTTAAGATGAATTTATAAATCAAATAGACAAGCAATTGATAAAGTGAACCAAAACATACACAAATGAATGAAAAATACTTCTGTTTCTTTATTGATGTTGAATAAAATAGATTACATTGAAATGGTGTTTTATTTAGGGAATAAAACCTAACACTAGACTGGGACCCAAGACCGTGATCCACATCTACACTCGGGGCTTGGACCTAACCCGTAGTCAGTGTTTGGATCTAGGACCCATACCCGGACACAAACCCAAACCCAGACTCGGACCCAGACCCAGACCCGTACCCCAAACTTGGGTCCGAGTCCGAGTCTTGGTTTGAGTTCGAGAACTAGAATTTGACTACGACCCAGACCCAAACCTGGATTGGGACGCGGACTTACATCAAAACTCGGATCGGGACGCGGGACACGAACGCGAACGGAGACACAGACTTGGACCTTGACCCAAACCAGGATTGGAGACTCAAACCTAGACCCCGGACCCAAACCTAGATTGGTGATCAAAACCCAAAATTAGAACAACAATTAGGACCCAGGACTGGGACTGGGACCCAAGACCTAACCCCGGTCTTGATCCCAGACCCGGACCCAGACATGGACACAGATCGGGACCTAAGATTTGAATTGAAATGAGACTGGGACCCAAGATTGGGATCTGAATCTTGACCAACGACCTGGGGCTTGGAACCAACCCGTAGTCGGTGTTTGGATATTGGAATCATACCAAGACCCGAACTTGGAACCATTTCCAGACCAGGACCTAAACCCTGACTCGGACCCGAGACCCGAAATCGGAACAAGAACAAGAATGAGGACCCTGGAATAGGAATTGGACCTTGACCCAAAACTGGGATCGATACAGACGCAGAACCGAACACAGACCCAGACCCAGACCGGGATCGATACCAGGACCCAGGCCCAAACCCGGACCCAGACTTGCGCCAAGACTTGTGACTTAGGACCCGTGACTCGAGACCTGGACCAAAACCTAGACCTGTACAAGAACTCAGATCTAGACCCAAACCTAGACCAAGACCCGGACCAAGACACAGACTGAAACCCGGACTCTGACCCAAACCCAGACCTAGACCCGGAACCAATCCTGGACTAGTACTATAACTCGTACTCGAACCCAGGACTGGGACCGGGACTGAGATCAGGACTGGGATCCAAACCCGGACTAGGACCGAGACCTGAACCTTGAGTAGGACTAGAACTCAGACTGGGACCGGGACTGGGACCTGGGACCGGACCTGGGACCGGGACTGGGACCTAGGACCCGATACTCAGACCTGGGACCTGAGAACCGAACCGTGACCTAGACCCAGACCAGGCCAAGAATCGAGACAAGGACCATTACTAAACACAGACCGGGACCTACACGCAGACTGGGACCCTAACCAAGACCGGGAACTACACGCAGATTGGGATTTATGCCCTAAATAAAACTCATTTCAATATAATCAGATTTACTTATTAATATAGATCAGAAATAACATTTAATGTTGCATGGTTCACATGATTTATTTCATGATTATATGTACATAATGTATAAATTCATCTGAAACCCTTTTCACATACTTGATCCTGTTTATTGTGTTGTCAACACATTGGAAAGTAAACATGACTATGTGAATAAAGTTTCCTAGATTTATCAGACATAGGGTTTTACTGATATGATAATCTACAACAGAGTTTACTTGCATTTGGAGAAATGCTATGTTCTTTCCAGAGCATTGGTTAAAGTAAAGCTCAGGTTGGGTGCATGGAGTATGCATCGGAAGGGACCGATATTGAACTTTGACTTAGATTTATTAAACTTACCGTAATATCTATTCAAGTCAATATCGCCTAGTTGATCCTAGATCAAATGATCTTAATCCTGTTATGATTAGGCTCAATCTCAGGAGGCTATTCGTGTTCTCTGATTTGTTAGTTAAGCCTACTTTTAGGTCAGGGTGATACGTACATTTTGGGAACACGGTAGTGCAATTGACTTGAGTTGGAGCGCTAACATAAACATGGAATCTATAGCTTCTATCTGGCGAATAGTAAGTAAAGGATGATCTCCTTCGAGCTTGACCAAATGAAAATAAATGGTGGAGATCTCATTTCACATAAGCTGAAATATCATTTATACAGGGTTAACTGTTTTAAGGATTAAATAAATTGTAGGGTGTAACGGTAATCTAATCCCTTTACATTGTAGATCATTCATATAGAGGATCATTGATAAAATTAGGATTATAACAATGGATAACTAATGATGTGTCTATATTGTGGCACATATAGAGGATTCTATATACTGAGAGTGCAATTCTAAGTTCTATATGTGGATTCAACGAAGAATTAATAAGTCAGTGAACTTAGATTATAAATTCTTGATCTGCTTATTGGAAGCTCGGTTATATAGACCATGGTCCCCCCACTAGTTGAGATAATATTGCTTGTAAGACTCATATAATTGGTTTTGATTAATCAATTATAATTCTCAAATTAGACTATGTCTATTTGTGAATTTTTCACTAAGGGCGAAATTGTAAAGAAAGAGTTTTAGGGGCATATTTGTTTATTATGATACTTTGTACGGTTCTATTAATAAATATGATAAATGACAATATTATTTAATAATTATTTATAGTTATTAAATAGTTAGAATTGGCATTTAAATGGTTGAATTAGAAAAATTGGCGTTTTTGAGAAAATCAGATGCAGAAAAAATAAAACTGCAAAATTGCAAAAAGTGAGGCCCAAATCCACAAGTATAGGGCCGGCCACTTTTGTAGGGTTTTACCTCTGATATTTTCATTATTTTAATGTCAAATAATGCAAACTTAACCCTAGTAGAATGCTATAAATAGATAGTGAAGGCTTCAGGAAATACACACTAAATTTTCTACTTTTTCCCTCAGAAAAAACTGAGCCTCTCCCTATCTTTGGCCGACCACTCCCTCTCTCTCTTCTTCCTAAGGATTTCGAAATTCTTAGTGTTAGAGTAGTGCCCACACACAGCAAGTGATACCTCAACCATAGTGAGGAAGATCGTGAAGAAAGACTTTCAGCAAGAAGGAGTTTCAGCATCAAAGATTCAGAGAAAGAGATCCAGGTTTAGATATTGATAATGCTCTGCTACAGAAAGGAATCAAGGGCTAGATATCTGAACGGAAGGAGTCATTTAATTCCGCTGCACCCATTGTAAGGTTTACTAAACTTTATATGTGTTTATTTCATCGTTTTAGAAAGTTCATATTTAGGGTGTTAATCAACATACTTGTGAGTAGATCTAAGATACTGGTAAAATAATTTCCAACAACTGGTATCAGAGTCATGGTAATTGATTTTCTTGCAAGAAATTTGGATGGTATCATGTTGTATTGAGTTATATGATGATTGATTGATGTTTGTGAATTTTCGTGGAAAGTAATTGAATATCTGTTTCTAGAATTATTTTTATTGGATAGTATGGAAAAAATTAAGCAAGTTACCTTTTTACAGAACTCAATTCGATTTAATTTGAATTAGTTATGATTTTTTGAAGTTTCGAAAAAAATCAGGAATCAGGCAACCACGTGCGCGCGCGGAAATCATGCAAAATCTCCCCTGCGCCGAGGTTCCACGCCCATGCAGTCCCCATGCGCGCGCGGCCGAGTATGCACAGCATACTGTCCATACAGCTCGCATTTTTTTCATTTTTCTTCGATTTTTCATGCTTTTTTATGGATTTAACTTCCAATTTTTGTGTAGTTCTGTATTTATACATTTACTATTTCTAATTCAATTCTAATTATCATAATTAAATTAATTAATATTTTTTAAATTTAATTCATGATATTAGTGTAATTTGAATTTGAAAAATAGTAAATATCTATCTTTTTTTGCTTAATTATCTATCTTATTTTTAAATTTGATTATATCTTACCTTATTATTAAATTTAAGGTCAGATATTAATTTTTTTTTAAATAATTTGACCTTATTTAAATTTAAAATTAGATAACTATAATCATGATATTTTAAATAGATGTAAGATATTTTGCTAGCTTTTAAATTTTGTTATTTTATTTATTTAAATTAAATTATAAAATCTGAGAAAGATATTTATTTATCTTTTTTAATTTTTATTTAATTTTTATTTATAAAATAACATTAATTTTTTAAAAGTAATTAGCAAATTTTGAAATGATATTTAGGTTAGTTGAAACCTAATTTTTCAAAATTGTAGGTTTAATTTTAAATATTTTTTTTAATTAATTTTGAAAGATATATATATATATTTTAAATATTTTTGAAAAATTAAATATATTTTTTTTATTTATTTAATTATTTTTTTTTCGAAATTTAATTATTTAAAATTAAATAAATCCTACATCCAACTATCCAGCTAACCTTGTTGCAGGAGTATGTGTTTTAGCTTGTTTGTAAGTTTTTAAAACCTATTATTGCTTGATTGCAAATAGCCATGGTTAACTTGTTGACAGATCCAATGATCTGATTTTAACTCATGGCTCCCTTGGTCAAGTAAATAATTTGTAACATGTATATTTTCACAATCTTCTTTCATCTGTGTATGACCTAGCAACATGATAGGATCCATCCAAATTGTGTGCCTGTGTGAGCCTATGTGTTTAATTTTATTATAGATGCATATAGGTTGTTGTTGTTAAATAAAATATCATAGTTTTTGATAGATTTTATTTAGACCCATTTAGTTTTTTGACCTATTCAATTAATAACAGTTGTTCATTATAAGGTTAAATTCCTCTCTTTTGGGCCTTGTGTGAGAGTTGGGAGCCATAGAAGTGGGTACGACATACTGAACCCAGCACCCCTTCACATGAACCACCCCAATTGTGAAGGCCCATTTGCCTAATTTGAATAAGTGTACTAGGTTAATTAAATTAGTTTAACCTAATAAAATTGATTAGCAACATAATTAATTTCATTTATTTTGAAATTAATTTAAGAAAACCATAGTTTAAAGAATTTTTTATTCTAAGCTAAACTATATGTATTTTCTTGTATTTAATTAAATAAAGAATTATAATCATCTAGATTCTGAAGCTTAATTTAAATTTTTCATTAAATATTCCTATTTAAGTTGATATTTAGTTATCTATAACTAATCAGCTTAAATCTGAATATCTTTGGATTTAAAATTTCAAAATTAAGTTGAGGAATTTTAGGAACTGGTTATTAAGATTCTTTAGATATTTTTTAAGTTGATATTTTTTTAAATATTAACTTAAAATGGAATATTTTCAAATTAAGTGGTTACAACTTAATTTTGATATTTAATTAAATTTAAATTTGAAAAATATTTAAGTTCTAGATTTTTTCTAATACAACTTAAATTAGATATTTTTTCAAATTTTGTGGAAAAGATACTTAGTCAAATAAGATATTTTCTAGACAGTTATTTCTAGACTACTTATTATTTCTAATATTAAATAGGAAAATATTATACATTGTGAAATTAATTATTTAAATAATTAATTTTGGTACAATTTATTTTGAGTATATTTTTTCCTAGTATTAAACTAGAGATTAATAATTAAGCCTTCTCTACACTTAATTATTTATTTCTTGAATTTAATACATTTAATTAAATTGAAAATTAAATATCTAAATTGATTTTCATCATGGTACTTAAATATTTCTTTTTCATGACACTTAATTAAATAGAAAATTATTTTTGGCTGAAATTTATTTTTTCAACTAAATTTAAATAATTTTCAAAATATATATATTTTTTATTTTATTTTATTAATCAATTTTCGAAATTGAATTTAATAATGCAAGATGATTTTGAATTTATCTTGAAAAATAGATTAAGTTGTAAATTAATTATTTATTTTAATTAATTTTTGAACCAACTTAAATCAATGATTTTTTCATTTATTGATTAATTTAAATTAAATGAATTAAAGTATATTATTAGAAATTGAATTAATTAGTCAAAGGAAAATCTAGATATGTGATATTTTTGCTTGAAGTATTTATCTAAGTAATTATTATTTAAGTATTTCGAAAAATATAAAGTTTTTATACTTTCTTTTTCAAAATACAATAAATATATTCTCATGAAAATTTATTTTGAGTTGCAAATTAATTTAAATTAATACAACTTAAGTAATTTTCTTAATATTTATATATCAAAATTATTACTAAGATGAAAATAATTCAACTTATTTTAATCACCATCTAAGTATAATTTTATAAATATTAAATTAAATTTTAATTTAGAATTTTAATTCTAAATTCAATATTTAAGGAATATATTATAAATAATAATGAAAATACATTTTAAATAATGAGCTTTATTATTAAGATATTCGATCTCCATTGTTGGTCTTACATCGCGTTTGTTTTAGTGAGTAATCCTCCCTAATGGAGGAACGTTCATTAGCAATTTCGCACCGTTTAATCTCGAAAGATAAGTAGTTTGTAAGTGTTTTATATTGTATGGATCACCCTAATGGTGGCGACCATATTTGACTTGCAAATTATGAAACAATGGTGGAAGTTCATAAGATAGAATCGCCTTGACTCTCGCCTAAACGGGACAACGATGAATTCCAATCTTGATCGAATAAAAGGTTGCTAGAATGTTTAACATTTTAGATGAGCTGACGACTCTATTCAATGGATGGTAGCTTTGACTCTCGCCTAAACGGGACATTGATATCAGCTTGTTGAAAACCTTGGAAATTATTTAGGATTGTATGTTTTAGTATTTTCACTTGTCATTCCTACTTGCTATATGTTTAATAATTTCTGAATTGTGTATGAATTTATATTGAACCATGTTATTTTCTGTTATTAAGTTGTAGTTTAATTTCGAATCTTCATTGTTGGTCTAACTTGGTTTGTTTATCTAATGAGATAAATCACCATTAGACATACATAATAGTGTTAGATCTCGAAAGATAAATATTGTATATCGAACATCTAGCTGTTCATCAATTGATGACACCTTAGACTAGTATTTTTACGATATGAAATAAGAAGATTGTATAAATAAGATTACTTTGACTCTCGCTAATCGAAGCATCGTTGGATTCTTATTTATAAACGAAATTATCCTAATTCCTCTTAGCTTATTCATTTCGAATTAGCTCAATAACATATCATTAGCAACGAGCTGCACAGCATGTTTAAAAATCACGTAATACGCCTATGTTAGTTAGGGTGTTACATACCTAGACTCGGACCCAGACCTAGACCTAGACCTAGACCCGTATCCCAGACCTGGGTCCAAGTCTGAGTCTGGGTTTCAGTTCGGGAACTGGAATTAGACTAGGACCTTAGACCAAGACCCGGATCGAGACGCGGACCCAAATAAAAACTCGGATCGGCACTCAGGACGCGAACCTGAACCCAGACACGAACATGGACCAAGACCCAGACCCAGGACTCGGACTGAGATTGGAGACTCAGACCTGGACCTAGGACCAGACCTAGATTGTGGAACCAAACTCAAAATTAAAACCAGAATCGGGACCCAAGATTGGGATTGGGACCCAAGACCCGACCCGGTCTCGGTCCCAGACCCACACCTGAACACGGACTGGACCCAGGATCCGAATCGAAACGAGACCGAGACCCAAGATTGGGATGCGGATCTTGACCCACGACCTAGGGTTGGACCCAACCCGTAGTCGGTGTCTAGATCTTCGAATTGTACTAGGACCCTAACCTAGAACCATTTGTAGACCAGGACCCAAACCCAAACTCGGACCTGAGACCCGTAATCGAAACAAGAAGAAAAATAAGTACCTTGGAATAGGAATTGGACTTGGACGCAAAACTAGCTCTAGACGCGAACCCGGACCAAGACTTGCGAAAGGACCTGCGACCCAGGAACCGTGACTCGGGACCTGGACCAGATGCCAGACCCGTACAAGAACCCAAACTCAAACTCAGATCCAGACTCAAACCAAAACCCGAACCAAAACACTGACTGTAACCCAGACCCAGACCCACACTCATACCAGAACTCTGACTTGAAACCGGGACTCAGACCCGAACCAAGATTAGGACTGGGACCCAGACCTGGACAAAAACCGAGACCTGAACTTGGACTAGGACTAGAACCCAGACTAGCACCACGATTGGGAACTGGGAACGGGACCAGGACCCGATACTTGGACCTGGGACCTAAGAACCAAATCGTGAACCAGACCCAGACCAGGCCATGACTCGAGAGAAGGACTGGTACCGAACAAGGACTGGAACCTGCACTCGGGTGGGACGCTAACCCAGACCGAGACCTAGCACCCTGACCTGAATTGGGGATCCAAACCCATGACTCAAGACCCAAGACCCAAACCTAGACCCAAACCTGGACCTGAGACCCGAACCAGGACCTTAGACATGAGCTAGAACTAGATTAGGATCTATATTTGGACTCTGGACAGGACCCAAGGCTTGAGGCTTGGACCCGACCCATAGTCGGTGTCTAAATCTGGGAATTGGACCTTAACCCGAACCCGCATCCCGACTCGCAACCGTAACTCAAACTAGACTCAACATGTGGTTGGTGTTTGGATTTGGGACAAAGACTCGGACCTGAACCCAAACACGGACCTAGACCCAGACCAGGACTCAAACCCAACCCCACACCCAAACCTTAAATCGTAACCTTAAACCCTAAACCGTAAACCTTAAACCCTAATCCTAAACTCTTTACACTTATCCCTAAACCCTAACCTCTAAACCTTAAACCCTAAATCCCTAAACACTAAACCCAAAACCCTAAAACCCTAAATACCCATACCGAGATCGGAACCCAAGACCCAGAGCCAGACCCAGATCTAGTCCTGAACCTAGACACAAACTCAGGACCTGAACCTGGACCAAAACCTAGACCAAAACCCAGACCACAACGTTGTCTGGCACCTAGACCTTCACTGGGAGTGGGACACAGATCGGGACCGCGACCCTAACCCGAACAGGGACTTGGACTCAAACTAGGAGCTGGGCCCAAACTCAAACCTGAACACGTACTAGGACCTAGACTTAGACCCAAGCTCGGGATCTAAACCTGAACCTGAACTTGGACCTAGGTCGAGACCTAGATAGGGGACTTGGGCCCCAAACCTGAACCTTGACCAAGACCTGGACCAAGGATCGGGACCTTGATGGGGGACTTTGACAAAAAATTGGGCCCCAAAACTCGGACCGAGATAAAAAACTAAAACCCTAGACTCGAGACACGGGACCCGACCCTAGATCAAGACTCGGACCTAAACCCAAATTCAAACCAGAATCAATACTGGGACTTCGACCCGGACCGGGACATGTGACTTGGGACATAAACCAAGACCAGGACCTGGACCCAGACCGGGTCCCAGACCCTGACCCAGACCTAGGCAAAAAAACTGGGACCACACCCAGGAACTAACAACTAGACTTAGACATGGGACCCAAAAATTAGACCCACACTAGGACTTGGACCCGAAGTTGGACCCGAACCCAGACCAAGACTGGGAACAAAACTTGGACCCGAACCCGAATTTGGACCCAAACTTGAACCAAGACTCGGGACCCAAACCTGAACCTGGACCAAGACCAAGACCTAGGAACCGGACATAGATAGGGGACCTAGACCAGGGACCTAGGCCCCAGAACCCAGACCCAATCGGAATCCAGGACTCGAACCTGAACTAGGACTTGACCTGGACCCGAGAATTTGAAGTCAGACCCAAACCCAGAACCGAAACCTACCCCGGACACAAACTAGGATAGGAACCTGGACACGAACCAGGATCAAACCCGAACCCAAACCCAAACCCAAAATTGGACCCTTACTTGGGACCTGAACTCAGACACAGACCTAGAATCAGGCCCAAACCTAGACCTAGACCTGGACCTGAACTCGAACCCAGACTAGGATCGGAACCCAGGACCTAGACCCAGAACTGAACCCAAACTCAGATCGAGAATGGAACATGGGACTCAGACCCAGACCCGGACCTGGACATGAACCCACACCCGGAGCTTGATCCGGACCTAGACCAAAATCCGAACCTGAACCCAAACTCAGACCAAGACTTGAACCCTGACATGAACTCGAATCCAAACTCAAACTCAAAATTGTAACTAGAATTGGAACCGAACTAGGACTAGGACAAGGACCTAAACCCGAACCCGACCCAGATAAAATCAAGACAAAGACCCAAACTCGAATCGAGACTAGGACTCAAACCCAAACCTAGACTGGGACCCAATCCCAGACCAGAATTGGGACCTGGACACAGAATCAGGATAGGGACCTAGGCAACGGAACTAGGACAGAAACTTAGTACCCGACCCCATACCTGGACATGAACCTAGAACCCAGCTCATGACACGGCACCCAAAATGGAACCAGACCAGCACTCGAGATTTAGATCTGGATCTATAGCCAGGGCTTGGATCGAACTAATAGTCGGTGTATGGATCTGGGACACAGCCCCAGACCCAAATCCAGACCAGCATCCGAACCAAAACTCAGACCTGAACCCAATCCTAGACCCAAACCTGGACCCGAAACCATACCTTGTGACCCGAAATTGGAACCGAAATCGGAAGTTGACCTTGACCTAGAAATGGGACCAGAACCAAGACTTGGACCTAGAACTGTAACCGAACCTGGACCTAGACCCAAAACTATAACCAGACCAAGACCCAGACTCAAACTTAGACCTAGGCCCAAACCGGGACCCGAACCCAGATCCCCACCCAGACCTGGACTCGGGACCCAAACCCAGACTTAAACTCAGACCCAAACATGGAACCAGACTCGGGACACACAACCGGGACCAGGACCCGATACTTGGACCTGGAACCCAGGACCATAACAAGACCTAGACCCGTGACAAGGATCTAGCTCTTGACTCGGAATCCAGTAAATGGGGCTTAGAACAGACCCGTAGTTGGTGTTTAAATCTGGGACTCAGACTAGGACCCAAACCCAGGCTAGGAACCAAACTCGAACCTAGGCCTAGACCCAAGACCGAAAACTAGCACCTAAACAAGAACTGCCAGACCAGGACCGTGTAACAAGACAAGGACCCTGACCAGGTCCCAGACCCAGACCTAGAACCGAACTCGGACCAAGCCCAAGACCCAAATCGAGACCGAAAGTCAAGCTTAGAGATGGTCGTGTACCTAGATCGGAAATGAGAATTGGATTAGACCTAAATCTGGGACCTAATCCCAAACACAGACTCAGACCTAGATAGGGATCAAGGTACGAACCTGGACTCAGAGCCAAACCCTGACCAAGATCGAAACCTGGGACCTAGATCCAGACCCAAACCAAAACCTGGACCCGCACCAAGGACCTGAACTCGGACCTGGACCGAACCCAGACCCAGATCGGGATCCACACTTGGACCCAGACCTGGACCTAGACTCGAACAAGGACTCAAACCCCGACCTAGACCCAGACCCAAACTCGAACCCAGACACAAAATCCGAGTGTGGGTCTATGTCCGAGTCCGCACCTTGGTCAGTTACAGTTTTGGGTTTGGTTCCAAGTCCTGGTCCTGGTCCTGTTCTTGGGTCCCAATCTGCTTCTAGTTTTGGTTCTACTTTCAAGTCATGGGCTACGGGTCGAGTCCAAGCATCGAGTCCTGGATCTTAAGTCTTGGGGTGGGTCCTAGGTCAAGGTTTGGGTCTGGGGTCAGGTCCCGAATCTGGGGTCCAAGTTTGGTTCTTTGTTCCTAGGTCCAGCCCCAGTTCTTGGGTTTGGGTCTAGGTCCGGGTCCCGGTCATGGTTTAGGTCCCAGGTCACAGGTCCCAGTCTGGGTCCAAGTCTCGGTATTGGTTCAGGTTGAGCTTGGGTTTAGGTTTGGGTCCTGTTACAGTCCCAACTCTGGGTTCTCGTCCAAGTCCTAGTTCGATTCCGATTCTGGGTCCAAGATTGGGTCTGGATCCCAGTTCGGGTATGGGTCTGGGTCCTGGATTAAAACACTTATTATAGGTCATGTTGAAGACTCAAGTTCAGATTACGATCTCGGTCTTTGATCTCAGTCTTTTTCTAGTTCGGGTCCTGGGTCCCAGGCCGAGTCCTAAGTTTTAGTTTGTGTCCGAGTTTGGGGTTGTGTCCTTGTAGTGAGGTCCTGGGTTCCAAGTCTAAGGTCGGGTCCTGTGTCTCGAGTCTAGGGTCAAATTTTGGGTCTCAGACCCCGGTTCTGAGGCCCAGTATTGGGTCCAACTCCCCCATCTAGGTTCTGATCCTTTGTCCAAGTCTTGGTCCAAGTTCGGGTTTGGGGCCAAAGTCCCCCATATAGGTCTCAATTCGGTTCTTAGGTCCCAGGTTTGAGTCTTGGGTCTTTGTCCCAGGTCTCGGGTCCCGGGCCCAATCCAGGTTCTGGTCCAAGTCGAGCTTCAAGGCTCGGTCCTAGTCTGTGTCTAGGTCCCAGTCCTGATCTCGGTCCGGGTCTTGGTCTGGGTTTGGGTTTGGGTCTGTGTCTGGTTTTCGGTCTGAGTTTGGGTCTGGGTCTTAGTGTGGGTATGGGTCTGGGTCTGGTTTTCGGTTTGAGTTTGGGTCTGGGTCTTGGTCTGGGTCTGGGTTTAGGTCTAGGTTTTGCTACGGGTTTGGGTTCTGGTCTAGGTCTTCGGTCACGGGTCTAGGGTTCTTGGTCGTAGGTCCTAGCGCAAGTGTCAGTTCGGGTTTGGGTTTGGGTCTTGGTATCGATCCTAGTTTGGGTCCGGGTTCATGTTCAGTTCTGCATCTAGATCCGATTTTCAGTCCAGGTCCAATTCTAATTCTAAGGTCCTCATTCTGATTCTTGTTCCGATTTCGGGTCCCGAGTCCGAGTCTCGTCTTGGTACGATTCCAAGATCGAGAAACTGACTATGGGTTGGGTCCAAGCCCCGGGTCCTGGTCAAGATTCGGATCCTAATCTTGGGTCCCGGTCTCGTTTCGATTCGGATACTGGGTTCTAGTCCGTGTCTGTGTCTCTGTCCGGGTCCGGGTCCGGGTTCGGGTCGAGGATTGAAACGAAGGTCGGGTCTTGGGTCCCAATCCCACTCCTGGGTCCCGATTTTTGTTCTAATTTCAAGTTTGGTTCCCCAATCTAGGTCTGGGACTTTGGTCCAAGTCTGAGTCTTCAATCCCGGTCCGGGTTGTGCGTCTGGGTTTGGGTGCAAGTCCGTGTCTGGGTTCGGGTTGTTGTCTTGAGTTCCGATGTGAGTTTTAATTTGGCTCCGTGTCCCGGTCTAGGTCTTGGTCTTGGTCCTAGTCAGATTCTAGTTCCGGGAAGGAGACTGGGTCCTAGTCCCTCGGTCTTGTTCCCAGGTCACGGTACGCTTACAGTTCCGAATCCAGTTTCGGGTCACGGGGTACGGGTTTAGGTCCGAGTCTGGGTCTAGGTTGAGGTTTAGGTCTGAGTCTGGGTCTGGGTTCGGGTTTAGGTCTGCGTCTGGGTCTAGGTTTTAGTCTGGGTATGGGTCCCAGATCCAAACATCTACTATGGGTTAAGTTTAAGCCCCGTGTCTAAATTAGGATCCCGGTCTCAGGTCCAAGTCTAGTTCCACTTCGGGTCCTAAGTCTTGGTCCTAGTCCGGGTTTAGGATCTGGGTCCAGGGTCAGGTCCTGGGTCTCGGTGCTAGTTTCTAAAGTCCGAGTCCCGGATCCAGGTCCCGGACACATACCATGACGCAGACCCACACTCGGGAACCAAAACAAAATCTTGAACTGGAACTGGACCGGGATCTTGGAACGGGACCGGGACCAGGACCTAGACCCGAACTCGGAACTGGACCCACCTTCGGATCCTAACTGAGACCGAAACCCGAACCTCAACCACGCCCCAGACCCAAATCAGGAACCAAACCCAGACTCGGACCAAAACTATAATCGGATGGGGACCCAAGAATAGGACCAGGACTAAGACCTGGACCCAGACCAAAAACTGTAATCGCACCAGGACCCGAACTCGGACACAGACCCACCCTAGGATTGGGTCCAAAACATGAATCCAAACCCAAATCGGGACTTGGGACCCAAACCCAGACCTGAACTCAGACCCAAACATTGAACATGACTCGGGACCTAGAACTGCGATTGTGACCCACGACTGGACCCTACTCCTGGTCCTAGATCTAGACCGAAACTCAAACCGGGACCTAGGACATGAATCGAAACCACACTCGGACCCGTAGTTGGGATCCAGATCTTGTCCCAAAATCCAAGAACCGAGGCTTGGACAAGACCCATAGTAGATGTCTTTATTTGGGACTCGGACAAGGACCCGAAGCTAGACCAGGGCCTGGACCGAAACCAAGACCTGGGACTCAAAATCGAAACTTGAACCAGAACGTGACCAGGACCCTAGAATAGGACCGAGACAGTGACAAGGACCTGGACCTGGACCAGGACCGGGAACTAAACCAAAACCCAGCCCCGGAACTCGGGCTCGAACCCAGTCCCGAACCCGGTCCTGGACCCAAACTAGGACTGAGACTCGAACTTGAACCCCAACCCGAACTCGGAACTCGATCCTAAACTCAGACCAAGCCCCTAACCTAAACTAGGATTCGGACCTGCACATGGACACGAACCCAGACCCAGACCCCAATACCGACCCAGACCCAAACTAGAATCGAAACATGGGACCTGGACCCAGACTAGGTTCCAAAACACCCATACCAAGACTCGGACTAAGACTTGCACCCCGACCCCAACCTGGACCGAGAACAAAACCCGGACCCCGAATTTGAATTGGAACTGTGACTAGGACCCAGACTTGAGACGAGAACCGAACCCAAACCATATCCCACTAAGACCAAGACCTGGACTGAGATCTTGACTAGGATTGGGACATGAGACTTGGGATCCGAACCTAGACCGGGACCTAGACCTGACATAATCCGAAACCCTCACCGAGACCTGAGACCAGCGACCGAGACCAGTATCTAGACCCTAAAAGGCCCCAAACTTGAACCCAGACAAAGACTGGGACCGAGACCTGGACCCGAACCCAGACTACGAACTGGACTAAAACAAAGACTCGGGACTCGAACACGACCCTAGACTCAAACCAGGATAAGAACCCGGACACGAACCCATAATAGGACAAAACCCAAACCCAGACCCGAACCTAAAATTGGACCCAAGCCCGGGACTCAAACTCAGACCAAGACCCAGAATAAAACCCAAACCTAGACCTGCACCTGGACCCAACCTCGAACTCAGAGTGGGATCAGAACCCAGGACTTACACCCGAAAGTCAACCCAGACTCAGATCGAGATCGAAACCTAGGACTCAGACCCGAACCTTGACCTAGACCCAGGACCCCAACCCACACCCAGATCCCGATCTAGACCTAGACCGAGATCCGAACCCAAACCCAAACTCAGACCAAGACTCGAACCCTAACCTAAACTCAAACTTGGAATCACAACTAGAACTGGAACTGGACTAGGTTTAGGACCAGGACCAGGACAAGGACCAAGACTTGAACCCAAACCCAAATAAAAACCCAAACTGAGACCCAAACCCAAATTGGGACTAGGACCCAACCCGAACCTAGACCGGGACCCAAATTGAGACCAGAATCAGGACCTGTACCTAGAATTAGGATAGCGACCTGGGAACGGAACTATGACCATGACCTAAGACCCGACCCCAGACACGGACTTGAACCTAGGACCAAGCTCGTGACCTGACACCCGAAATGGAACTAGACTGGGTCCCGAGATCTGGATCCGAATATGCACCCAGGGCTTGGACATAATGTATAGTCAGTGTCTGGATCTAGGAACCAGCCTCGGACCGGAACCTAGATCAAGACCAGAACCTGTGCCCGGACTCGAACCTGGGCCCCGCATCCAAACCCGGACCTTAACCTGTACCCTGTGACTCAAAATTTGAACCAAAATCTTAAGTAGACCGGGACCCAAGAACAGGACTAGAACCAAGACATCAACCTGGACCTAGAACCGTTACCAGACTTGGACCTAGACCCAAACCATAGCTGGACCAGGACCCAGACTCCAACGCAGACCTAGACCTGAACCAGGAACCAGACTTGGATCTCAACCTTGATCTGGACTCGGTGCCGACCCTGGACCCGAACTCAGAACCAAACATGGAACCAGACTCGAGAAACAGAAATGGGGTCGGGACCTAGAACCGCACCCCAGTCTAGATCTTGAACCCAAACTCGGACCTGGGACCGAGGACCTGAACAAGAACCAGACCGGGACACGTGACAGGGATCAAGATTTTGGACTCAGATCAGGACCCAAACCCGGACAAGGACCCAAACTGGGACCCTGACCCATACTCGGGATCCAAAACGGGAACCTAAATAAGAACTTCCAAACAAGGACCCTCAAACAAGACTAGGATAGTGACCAAGACCCGGACTCAAACTTAGAACCGAACTCGAACCTAGCCCCAGAACCAAACTGAGACCAAAACTCGGGCCGAGACACAGTTGTGTACCCAAACCTAGACCCAGACCTAGACTTGGGACTTGATCCTAGACCCAGACTTAAAGCTAGATACGAATTTGTATATGAACGTATACTCGAACACAGACTCAAACCTAGACCGGGATCGAAACTTGGGACCTAGATCCGGACCAAGACCCTGACCCAAACCTAGACCTGGACCAACACACGAGATCCGAACTCGGACCTGGACCCGAATCAAGACCCAGACAGGGATCCGGGTCTGGACCCAAACCCGACCAAGACTCAAACCAGGACTCAGACCCCGACCCAAACCCAGACCCAAACCTAAACCCAAACACTGAATCGTAATCCGAACATGGACCGAGACTGAGACTTAGGACCCGGACCTGGACCTACGCCTCGGAACCCAGACCCAGATAAGAACTCGAGACTCAAACCCGAACCTGGACCAAGACTCGAAACTAAATCAGGACCCAAACCGAGATCGGAACTTGAACCCAGACTCGGACCAGGAGTTGAACCTCGACCGGCTCTTAGACTCCGACCGGGACCTAGGACCTAGACCCAGATGAAGCACCTGGACTCAAGAAATGGGCATCTGAACTAGGACCGAGACCCTGATCCACATCGAATTTAGATACGAACTGTTGGAATTTATTTTACCAGGATCTTAGATCTACTCACAAGTATGTTGATTAACACCCTAAATATGAACTTTCTAAAACGATGAAATAAACACATATAAAGTTTAGGAAACCTTACATTGGGTGCAGCGAAACATAATGACTCCTTCCGTTCAGATATCTAGCCCTTGATTCCTTTCTGTAGCAGCGCATTATCAATATCTGAACCTGGATCTCTCTTTCTCTGAATCTTTGATGCTGAAACCTCCTTCTTGCTGAAAGTCTTTCTTCATGATCTTCCTCACTATGATTGAGGTATCACTTACTGTGTGTGGACACTACTCATACACTAAGAATTTCGAAATATTGAAGAAGAAAAGAAGAGGGAAGTGGTGGCTAAAGATAGGGAGAGAGAGGCTCAGTTTTTCCTGAATCAGAAGTGTGTTTTTCCTGAAGCCTTCACTATCTATTTATAGCATTCCACTAGGGTTAGGTTTGAATTATTTGACATTAAAATAATGAAAATATCAGTTTAAATTCCCTACAAAAGTGGCCGGCCCTATATAAGTGGATTTGGGCCTCACTTTTTGCAATTTTGCAGTTTTATCTTTTCTGCATCTGATTTTCTCAAAAACGCCAATTTTCAAATTCAACCATTTAAATGCCAATTCTAACTATTTAATAACTATAAATAATTATTAAATAATATTGTCATTTATCATATTTATTAATTGAACCATACAAAGTATCATAATTAACAAATATGCCCCTATTAACTCTTTATTTACAATTTCGCCCTTACTTAGTGAAAATTTCACAAATAGACATAGTCTAATATGTGAATTATAATTGATTAATCAAAACCAATTATATGAGTCTTAAAAGGAATATTATCTCAACTAGTGCGGGGACCATGGGTCTATATAACCGAGCTTCCAATAAGTAGATCAAGAATTTATTACTAAAATTCACTAACTTATTAATTCTTCGTTGAATCCACGCATAGAACTTAGAATTCCACTCTCAGTTATATAGAATGCTCTATATGTTCCACCATATAGACACATCATTAGTTATCCATTGTTATAAT
The DNA here is from genome assembly GCF_029168945.1 of Cannabis sativa. Taxonomy (NCBI): domain Eukaryota; kingdom Viridiplantae; phylum Streptophyta; class Magnoliopsida; order Rosales; family Cannabaceae; genus Cannabis; species Cannabis sativa. The sequence goes on from NC_083604.1 coordinate 30,752,647, forward strand.
CCTAATTTGATAAATGATCCTCTATATGAATGATCTACACTGTAAAGGGATTAGATTACCGTTACACCCTACAATGTATTTATTCCTTAAAACACTTGACCCCTTATAAATGATATTTCAGCTTATGTGAAATGAGTACTCCACCATTTATGTTCGTTTGGTCAAGCTCGAAGGAGATCATCCTTTGCTTACTATTCGCCAGATAGAAGCTATAGATTCCATATTTATGCTAGCACTCCCACTCAATTGCACTACCGTGTTCCCAAAATGTACGTATCACCCTGACCTAAAAGTAGGCTTAACAAACAAATCAAAGAACACGAATAGCCTCTCGAGATCGAGCCTGATCATAACAGGATTAAGATCATTTGATCTAGGATCAACTAGGCGATATTGACTTGAATAGATATTATGGTAAGTTTAATAAATCTAAGTCAAAGTTCAATATCGGTCCCTTTCGATGCATACTCCATGCATCCAACCTGAGCTTTACTTTAACCAATGCTCTGGAAAGAACATAGCACTTCTCCAAATGCAAGTAAACTCTGTTGTAGATTATCATATCAGTAAAACCCTATGTCTGATAAATCTAGGAAACTTTATTCACATAGTCATGTTTACTTTCCAATGTGTTGACGGCACAACAAACAGGATCAAGTATGTGAAAAGGGTTTCAGATGAATTTATACATTATGTACATAAAATCATGAAATAAATCATGTGAACCACGCAACATTAAATGTTATTTCTGATCTATATTAATACGTAAATCTGATTATATTGAAATGAATTTTATTTAGGGCATAAAACCCAACAAACTCCCACTTGCACTAATATAAAACAAAAAGTGCGTTTCAAATAATCTAAACACTTTGATATACAAATCAAGTGTAGTAGTAGTAAACTCCTCGTAATAGGATCTGAAAGGTTGAATTAACCACAACCTTTTCTCCACCATTACTCTTCCTTAATCACAAAATTATTGATAATGTGAAATTCCTCTCTATATGTCTACTCTCTTGGGATACTGGATTCTTATACCTTTGGCAACTACTTTTGGTTAATCAGGAAATTAACACTAGTAGTTTAGGCAATTTGGAATGGTGCCAAAAAATGTATAGAACTTTCCTTAGACTGAACAAGTACCTTTCCTGTAACTTTAACATTCAGTCCCTTCCTGGTAGACCTAGAGACTTCAGATAGGTTTTTACACTTCTCCGAAATCACTATTCCACCACCAGAGTAACCACCATCTTATCAGAAAGATTTACTAGCACAAAGGCAAATTTCAAAATCTGATATGGTGTAGTCTAAGAGTTTTAAACACACCCTTATAGACTAACATATAGTTCCTCTTCTTAATCTTAAGATTTACTTGATTGTCTTCCAATGTTCTTCTCCTGGATTAATCTGCTACCTACTCATTACTCCCACTCAACAGCAGGTGTCTGGTCTAAGGCATACAAAAGCATATCTAAGACCTCTCACTGTTGATTTAAGAAATTCTTTCATGGCTTTATCTTTTCTGGAATAGTTGAGACTTTTCCTTAGATAAATAAAATCTATGTCTAAGAAGTTGTGAAGCTTCTATAGATTGCCGTTAGAAAGAAAAATGCTTCAGCATCCTACTAAAGTAAGTTGCTTGCATTAGAGTAAATAATTGCCAGGTATACCATAAGCCATAGGTTTAGATAAACTCAAACCTACAATACTAGGAACAGGAAGTTTGTTAAGTCCATAGAATAGACTTATTAACTAAAATTTCCTTTTATGTCCTTGTAATAGAAAAGTTTAGGTTACTCCATGTGAATGGATTAAACCATTACTTGTTTAAACTCACAATGGATTTTAATCACTAGTGTCTCCCAAGTCATAAGAAGGTGAGTTCCTAGAAACTCTCCCACTACGACAAGGTACTATGAATTATGTCTAAGAAAACTAAATGGTATTAACCTCTTTGGTTGTGACAAGACAACAGAGGCGGTGGGATCATCATATGTCAAATAAGATGATAGAACACTTTTGGAATCAAGAATTAAATATCTCCTTTATTTGCTACTTTATTTTCAGACTTAGTCATTTTCTTAGAAAAGTAGTATTTGTTTGAACAAACACTTTCTTATCTATTGACTATGGGATAGTCCACCCCTAATCACTTAGAATAGCTAACAAACCATGGTTAATAGTTCTAGCTTTTCTTAAGATTTTGATTAGGTCATCCATGAATCTAGTAAAGATTTACATTAAGTATACAACCATTACATCATTCTGAAATTGTATTACCATAGAAGGATTTAGGCAACGACTAGTAACTAATCATCAATATGCAACTCGAAATTTCTGGGGAGGTAAGTTTGGATACAATTCAAAAATCAATTTAATGATCTTTGAACTGCATATCAACTAACTATTTCTCCACCCCTATCAGTTCGCAAGATCTTTAACCACTTACCTTAATGGTTTTAACCATTGCTAGAAATTAATGAAAATTTTCAAACATTTCAAATTTCTTGCTAAAAGGTATAATCTAGAGTTATCGTTTTAAGAATACAACGAAAAACTCATATCCACCCCTGAATGTACATCCATCTGCGAATGAGATGAACTACTTTCAGTGGATATAGGCATATTAACTCTTTGTAGAGATTGATCTTGTCAAATCCACTATGAACAAGATACAAATGCCAGAGATTAAAAAAATGTGGTAGTTCCTTTGATGACATAGGTTTAGTTACATCAAAGAGTTCTTAGAATACTGCAAGTGGATCCCGGTCACGAATCACCTAACTCATATTCCATACAGTTTTAATCCATTAATAGAAGATGGATATTAAACACTTGAGAAAGTGTAACTGTATTGTATTCTGGAATTAGAAATATAAGAAAATTTCTGTTTGGAATCTAAAATTAAAGTGAAAGACTTAAATTTATACCAAATATTATGAGTAATTCTATCATGGACCAGCACTACTAACACAAACTCTAAGTCAGATTTGCCCATACAAGTAGGAGATTTCTAAGATTGAGGATTTATATCAATTGGGAATAGAATTTCGGGATTATAATCATATGCGTCATTTAATTTCTTAAGAGAAAATATAAAATGACATGAAATGATTTATAGACCATTTATCCAATGATATGTTATTAAGCTAATTCGAAATGAATAAGCTAAGAGGAATTAGGATAATTTCGTTTAAAATAAGAATCCAACGATGCTTCGATTAGCGAATGTCAAAGTAATCTTATTTATAAAATCTTCTTATTTCATATCGTAAAAATACTAGTCTAAGGTGTCATCAATTGATGAACAGCTAGATGTCGCATATACAATATTTATCTTTCGAGATCTAACACTATTATGTATGTCTAATGGTGAAAATCCACTAGGGATTTATCTCATTAGATAAACAAGCCAAGTTAGACCAACAATGAAGATTCGAAATTAAACTACAACTTAATAACAGAAAATAACATGGTTCAATATAAATTCATACACAATTCAGAAAGTATAAACATATAGCAAGTAGGAATGACAAGTGAAAATACTAAAACTTACAATCCTAAATAATTTCCAAGGTTTTTCAACAAACTGATACAGTGTCCCGTTTAGGCGAGAGTCAAAGCATCATCCATTGAATAGAGTTGTCAGCTCATCTAAAATGATAACCATTCTAGCAACCTTTTATTCGATCAAGATTGGAATTCAGCGTTGTCCCGTTTAGGCGAGAGTCAAGTTAATTCTATCTTATGAGCTTCCACCATTGTTTCATAATTTGCAAGTCAAGTATGGTCGCCACCATTAGGGTGATCTATACCATACAAAACACTTACAAACTACTTATCATTCGAGATTAAACGGTGCGAAATTGCTAATCAACGTTCCTCCATTAGGGAGGATTACTCACTAAAACAAACGCGGTGTAAAACCCACAATTGAGATCGAATGTCTTTTGATTAAAAGCTCATTATTTAAAAAGTGTTGTATTTTCTTTGACTCTCTTTATTTATTCTATTTATTTTAAATATATATTTATTTAATTAAAATTTCCAATTTAGAATGAAAAATTCTAAATATAAATTTTAATTTAATATTTATAAATTTTACTTAGATGGATATGAAAATAACATGAATTATTTCCATCTTAGTAATAATTTCCAATAAATATTTAGAAAAATGTTCAATTTAAGTTGTTACAAAATTAATTTAAATTAATTTACAACTCAAATTTTATTTTCTATAAATATATATATAGCATTTCGAAAAATTAAAGTATTTAAGAATACAATTTTCGAAAAATGCATGTTAAAATAAAAAATAAATCCTGGAAAAATTATTCTAATTTAATGTTGGCCCAAAATTAATTAATAAAATTAATTTACAACAAAAAATATAATTTTCCTATTTAATTAAATATATATAAGAAAAATTTCAAATATTTAATTAGATGATGAAAATCAACTTAAATATTAATTTTCTATTTAATTAAATACACTAGAAAAATACTTCAAGCAAAAATATCACCTATCTAGATTTTCCTTTAACTAATTAATTCAATTTCTAATAATATATATTAATTCATTTATTTTTTAAATTAATCAATTAATGAAAAAATCATTGATTTAAGTTGGTCCAAAGTTAAAATAAATAATTTACAACTTTAATCTAATTTTCAAATAAAATTCGAAATTCCAGCATTTAAGAAATGCAATTTCGAAATTTGATTAATAAAATAAAGAAAAAAATATATTTTGAAAATTATTAAATTTAGTTGAAAAATTAAATTTCAACTAAAAATAATTTTCTATTTAATTAAGTGTCATGAAAAAGAAATATTTAAGTATTATGATGAAAATCAACTTAGATATTTAATTTTCAAATTAATTAAATGTATTAAATTCAAGAAATAAATAATTAAGTGTAGACTTTTCTCAAAAAAAAAATAAATAATTAAGTGTAGAGAAGGCTTAATTATTAATCTCTAGTTTAATACTAGGAAAAATATACTTAAATAAATTGTACCAAAATTAATTATATAAATAATTAATTTCACAATGTATAATATTTTCCTATTTAATATTAGAAATAATAAGTAGTCTAGAAATAACTATCTGGAAAATATTTTATTGGACTAAGTATCTTTTCCACAAAATTTGAAAAAAAAATATCTAATTTAAGTTGTATTAGAAAAAATCTAGAACTTAAATATTTTCAAATTTAAATTTAATTAAATATCAAAAATTAAGTTGTAACCACTTAATTTGAAAATATTCCATTTTAAGTTAATATTCGAAAAGATGTTAACTTAAAAAATATCTAAAATATTCCATTTTAAGTTAATATTCGAAAAGATATTAACTTAAAAAATATCTAAAGCATCTTAATAACCAATGACTAAAATTCCTCAACTTAATTTTGAAATTTTAAATCCAAAAGATATTCAGATTTAAGATGGTTAGTTGTAGATAACTAAATATCAACTTAAATAGGAATATTTAATGAAAAATTTAAATTAAGCTTCAGAAAGAATCTAGATGGTTATAATTCTATATTTAATTAAATACAAGAAAATACATATAGTTTAGCTTAAAATTAAAAATTCTTTAAACTATAATTTTCTTAAATTAATTTCAAAATAAATGAAATTAATTATGTTGCTAATCAATTTTATTAGGTTAAACTAGTTTAATTAACCTAGTACAGTTATTCAAATCAGGCAAATGGGCCTTCACAATTGGGGTGGTTCATGTGAGGGGGTGCTGGGTTCAGTATGTCGTACCCACTACTATGGCTCCCAACTCTCACACAAGGCCCAAAAGAGAGGAATTTAACCTTAAAATGAGCAACTGTTATTAATTGAATAGGCCCAAAAACTAAATGGGCCTAAATAAAATCTATCAAGAACTATGATAATTTATTTAGCAACAACAACCTATATGCATCTATAATGAAATTAAACACATAGGCTCACACAGGCACACTTTGGATGGGTCCTATCATGTTGCTAGGTCATACACAGATGAAAGAAGATTGTAAATATACCTGTTACAAATTATTTACTTGACCAAGGGAGCCATCAGATCATTAGATCTGGCAAAAAGTAACCATGGCTATTTGCAATCAAGTAATAATAGGTTTTGAAAACTTACACACAAGCTAAAACACATACTCCTGCAACAGGGTTAGCTGGATAGTTGGATGTAGGATTTATTTAATTTTAAATTAAATAATTTCGAAATAATTAATTAAATAAATAAAATATTTATTTTTGAAAAGTTAAAATAAAATAAAAAATTTCGAAAATTTAAAAAAAATTAATTTAAAATTAAACCTACAATTTTGAAAAATTAGGTTTCAACCAACCTAAATATCATTTCAAAATTTGCTAACTACTTTTAAAAATTAAATGTTATTTTATAAATAAAAATTAAATAAAAAATTAAAAAAAAGATAAATGAATATCTTTTTCAAATTTTAAATGTAATTTAAATAAATAAAATAACAAAATTTAAAAGTTAGCAAAATATCTTACATCTTTTTAAAATTACATGATTATAGTTATCTTATTTTAAATTTAAATAAGGTCAAATTATTTTAAAAAAAATTTAATTTAAAAAATTTAAAATCTGACCTTAAATTTAAAAATAAGATAAGATATAATCAAATTTAAAAATAAGATAGATTATTAAGCAAAAAAGATAGATACTAACTATTTTCAAATTCAAATTACACTAATATCTTGAATTAAATTTAAAAAATATTAAATTATTCAAAATGATAATTAGAATTGAATTAGGAATAGTAATAGTATAAATACAGAACTACACAAAAAATCGGAAGTTAATTCCATGAAAAAGTATGAAAAAACGAAGAAAAACGAAAAAATTGTGAGCTATAGAGACAGTTTTCGTGATCGCAGGAAAATTTCAGCACAACTCCGATTTTTTTTTCGAATCTTCAAAAAATCATAACTAATTCAAATTAAATCAAAATTGAGTTCTGTAAAAAAGTAACTTGCTTAATTTTTTCCATACTATCCAATAAAAATAATTTTTGAAACAGATATTCAATTATTTTTAACGATAATTCACAAACACCAATCAATCATCAAATAACACTCAATACAACATGATACCATCCAAAAACAAACAAACAATCATTTTAAAGTCCAAATTTCTTGCAAGTAAATCAATTACCATGGCTCTGAGGCTAGTTGTTGGAATTTATTTTACCAGGATCTTAGATCTACTCACAAGTATGTTGATTAACACCCTAAATATGAACTTTCTAAAACGATAAAATAAACACATATAAAGTTTAGGAAACCTTACATTGGGTGCAGCGGAAAATAATTACTCCTTCCGTTCAGATATCTAGCCCATGATTTCTTTCTGTAGCAGAGCATTATCAATATCTGATCCTGGATCTCTTTCTCTGAATCTTTGATGCTGAAACCTCCTTCTTGCTGAAAGTCTTTCTTCACGATCTTCCTCACTATGATTGAGGTATCACTTGCTGTGTGTGGGCACTACTCATACACTAATAATTTCGAAATATTGAAGAAGAAAAGAAGAGGGAAGTGGCGGCTAAAGATAGGGAGAGAGAGGCTCAGTTTTTCCTGAATTAGAAGTGTGTTTTTCCTGAAGCCTTCACTATCTATTTATAGCATTCCACTAGGGTTAGGTTTGAATTATTTGACATTAAAATAATGAAAATATCAGTTTAAATTCCCTACAAAAGTGGCCGGCCCTATATAAGTGGATTTGGGCCTCACTTTTTGCAATTTTGCAGTTTTATCTTTTCTGCATCTGATTTTCTCAAAAACGCCAATTTTCAAATTCAACCATTTAAATGCCAATTCTAACTATTTAATAACTATAAATAATTATTAAATAATATTTTCATTTATCATATTTATTAATTGAACCATACAAAGTATCATAATTAACAAATATGCCCCTATTAACTCTTTCTTTACAATTTCGCCCTTAGTGAAAATTTCACCAATAGACTTAGTCTAATATGTGAATTATAATTGATTAATCAAAACCAATTATATGAGTCTTACAAGCAATATTATCTCAACTAGTGCGGGGACCATGGGTCTATATAACCGAGCTTCCAATAAGTAGATCAAGAATTTGTTACTAAAATTCACTAACTTAGTAATTCTTCGTTGAATCTATGCATAGAACTTAGAATTGCACTCTCAGTTATATAGAATGCTCTATATGTTCCACCATATAGACACATCATTAGTTATCCATTGTTATAATCCTAATTTGATAAATGATCCTCTATATGAATGATCTACACTGTAAAGGGATTAGATTACCGTTACACCCTACAATGTATTTATTCCTTAAAACACTTGACCCCGTATAAATATATTTCAGCTTATGTGAAATGAGTACTCCACCATTTATGTTCGTTTGGTCAAGCTCGAAGGAGATCATCCTTTGCTTACTATTCGCCAGATAGAAGCTATAGATTCCATGTTTATGCTAGCGCTCCCACTCAATTGCACTACCGTGTTCCCAAAATGTAGACTTGGAATGGGGACCTACACTAGGGACCTAGGCCCCGGAACCCAGACCGAAATCTAAATCCAAGACTCCAACCCAACCCAGGACTTGACCTAGACTTGGGAATCCGAAGTCAGACCTAGACCTGCAGCCGAAACCTGCCCTGAACCAAAACAAGGATAGGAACTTAGACACGAACCCATACCACGACCAAACCTGAACCTGGACTCAAACCCAAAATTGGACCCGAACCTGGGACCTACACCCGGATCTGAACTTAAACCCAGACCGGGATCAAAACGCAAGACTTGGAACTAATCCCAGACTCATATCGAGATCAAAAATTGGGACTCGAACCCGAACCTAGACCAAGACCCAGGACCCTAACCCACACCCGGAGCCCGATCCAGACCTAGAACAAGATCCGAACCCAAACCCAAACTCCAACCAGGACTCAAACGCCGACACGAACACGAAACCCGACCCAAACTCGAACCCAAACTTGAGCTTAGAATCGCAAGTGGAATTGGAAGCAAATTCGGACTACGACCAGGACCAAGACAAGGACCAGGACTAAGACACGAACCCAAACCCAAATAAAAACCCAGACCGAGACCCACACCCAAACCGTGACTTGGACCCAAACTTGAACCTAGTCCATGACCCAAACCTAGACCAAAACTAGGACCTAGACCCATAATCGAGATAGGGACCAGGGCAACGAAACAAGGACCGGGACCCAAGACCTAGACTTGAACCAGACCAAGACCCGAGATCAGGATTTGGAACTCGAGCCTAGACCCAGACCTAGGAACAAACTCGAACATAGCCCCAGACCTTAACTGAGACCGAAACTCAGGCCCAGACACGGTTGTGTACCCAGACCAGGACCGAGACCCGAACCCGAACTGGACCCGAACCTAGACCTAGGACCCAATCCCATACCCTAACTCAGACGTAGATAGGGATCCTTATACGAACCTTGACCTAGACCCAGACCTTGACCCGCACCCGGGACCCAAACTAAGACCTGAAATGACCCCAGACCCAGACCGGGATCTGAACTTGGACCCAAACCCAATCCCAGACTCGGACCAGGCCTTAGACCCCGACCAAAACTCGGAACCAAACCCGAACCGAGACACTGAATCAAAATCAAAACTGGGGGCATTGGACCTAGGCCTTCGAACCCAGACCTAGATCGGAACTCAGGACTCGGACCCAAACTAGACCATAACCAAGCCCCAAAACTCGAGCTTAGACCCAATCATTGACCTGGTCCCAAACCCAGACTAGGACATAGACTCGAACCCGAAGCCAAACTTTAACTCGGGACTTCATCTCGGACCCAGAGGAAGGCCTTGATCGAGACTGGGATTTGAGCCTAGACATGGACACGAACTTAGACTTAGAACAGAATACCGAACCAGACCCAGACTGGGATCGAAACACGGGACCTAGACTTGAACCCAAATGTAGACCCAGACCCGAACTTGGGACCCAAACTCAAACCTTGACCCAGCCCGAGATCCGAAAAACTCGTACCCAAACTCAAATTAAGACTCGGACCCCGACCCCAACCTGGACCTAAACCCTGACTCGAAACCAAACCTGTTCCAGAATTAGAACTAAAACAGTGACTAGGACCCAGACCTGAGACCAGAACCGAACCCAAAACCATAACCCGAACACAGACGAGACCTAGACCGAGACCTTGACTAGGACTGGGACCTGAGACCTAGGACCCAAACTTGTACCGCGATCTAGACCTGACCTTGTCCTATACACTCACCGGGACCTACACCAGGTTCTGGACCTTGATAGGGACCAGAACCCGAACCTAGACTAAGACTGTGACCGAGACCTGGACCCAAACCCGGACTAGGACCTCGACTCAAACTAAGACTCGGGACCCTAACAAAAACCTGGACCCAAACTAGGGCTTTGGAACCGGACTTAGATGGGGGACCTAGACCAGGGACCCAAGCCCAAACCAGGACCTGACCTGGACCCGAGAATCTGAAGTCAGACCCAAACTCGGACCCAAAACCTGCCCCGAACAAAAACAAGGATAGGAACCTAGACACAGACCCTGAACCTGAACCCACACTTGAACCCAAAATCGGACATGAACTCAGGACCCAAACTCAGACCCAGACCTAGAATAAGACCCAAACATAGACCTGGACCTAAACCTGAACTCGAACACAGACCGAGATTGGAACCCAGGACTTACAGCTAGAATTGAACCCAAAGACAGATCGAGTTCAAAACTTGGGACTTGAACATGGACCTGGACCCACACCAAGGACCCGAACCCACACTCAGAGCCTGATCCAGACCTAGACCAAAATCTGGACCCGAACCCAAACTTAGACCAGGGATTAAACCCCGACCTAAACTCGAACCCGAACTCAGACTCCGAATCACAACAAGAATTAGAATCAGACTAGGACTCGGCAAAGACCAGGACCTAAACCCAAACCCGAACCCAGATTAAAACCCAGACCGAGACCCAAACCTGAACCAAGACTAGGACTCAAACCCGAACCTGGACTAGGATAAAAACCCAAACCAGAACTGGGACTGTGACATAGAATTTGGATAGGGACCTAGGAACCGGAACAAGGATAGGGACCTAGTACCCGACCCACGACTCGAACTTGAACCTAGGACCCAGCTCGTGACTCGTCACCCGAAATGGAACCAAACTGGGACCCAAGATCATGATTCGGATTTGGACCCAGTGCTTGGATCGAACCCATAGCCGCTGTCTGCATCTGGTGACCAACCCCGGACCTGAACCCAGACCAGGACACGAACCCAGACCCAAACTTGAACCCAATCCCAGACCCGAACCTAGACCCGAACTCGTACCCTGTGACCCAAAATTAGAACCGAAACTAGAAGTAGACCGGGACCCGAGAATGGGACCGAAACTAGGACATGGACCTGGAACCGTAACCGGACCTAGACCAAGGCTCGAAACTGTAACCAGACCAGGAACCAGACTCCAACTCAAACCTAAACACGAACTTGGACCCAGACCTAGATCCGAATCGAGACCTAGACTCAGGACCCAAACCCGCAACCAAACTCCTACCCAAACATGGAACCAAACTTGGGACACAAAATAGGGGCCGGGACCTAGAACCGCACCCCAGTCTCAATCCTGAACCCAAACTCAGACCTGGGACCTAAGACCTGAACCAGAACCAGAACCAGAGATCAAGGAGAAAGATTCCTTTTCTTATAGCTCTTACAACAGTATCTCTGAATATATAATTCTTAGATAATAGTATAGTCTTAGCTTAATTGCTTTTCGACCCCCCCTTTGCCTAGTGAATATGCATCACTATTTATAGGGCTAGGAAGCTTGAGGAGGAAGAGTTTCCTCTCTCGTTACAATGCGTCTAAACAGAAAGATCGTTGGATCAATGCTGAATGCAAGGATCGTGGGATTGACGTTGAATACACTGATAGTGGGATCGTGTGTATGCCATATCAACATAAATTAATCCCTGAGTTATAGGGATTGTACTGATGACTCATGATGCGGAAGCTGAATCCGTTAAGTGTTGGTTACTCTCCGCGGATTGCTGAATATCTTGCTCTAGATATGCCAGCAAGGCGTCCTGCTCGGTCTGTCTTCCCGAGCTGATGTTCCAAGTGGACTCCACGTGTCACCATTCTCGTGATGCCACGTGAGAGTGCAAAAAGGGGGATAACAGATTGGTTTGGGGGCCCAAGTCTTAGGTCCCGGTCCCCTATCTATGCTTGGGTCCTAGGTCTCGGTCGGGGTCCAAGTTAGGGTTGGGGTCCCGGGCCCTGCCCTGGGTTTGGATTCGAGTCCGGGTCCCGATCCTAGTACAGGTATGGGTCCAGGTGGCGGTCCTAGTCTAGGTCCCAGGCCTGGTCTCGTGATTCGAGTCCCAGGATGCCTCCAAGTCCCAGTATGAGTTCTGGTCCAAGTTTGGGTTTAGCTTTGTGTTTGGCTCCTGTTTCGATCACAGGTCTAGTTCCTAGTCTCGGTCCTGGTTCGATTCTAATTCCGTATACGAGTTCGGGTTTGGGTTCAGGTCGAAGTTCGGGTCTCGGTTTGGATCTTATTCTGGTTTCGGTTCGAGTTTGGATCCCGGTCCATGTCTAGGTTCGGGTACATATCCGAGTCTTTGTCTTAGATCCTGACACTGACTATGGGTCAGGTCCAAGCCCCAAGTCTAGATCTAGATCTTGGTCTCGGGTCCCGGCCTTGTTCCAGTTCGGGTCTCGGGTCTCGGGTCTCGGGCCGGGTCTTAGGTCCGGGTCTAAGTTCGGGTCCGGGGTCAGGTCCCAGTAGTCAAGTCCTAGGTAATGGGTCCAGGATCACATTTTGGGTCTTGGTCCTGGTTCCAGGGCCAAATTCTTGGGTCCAGGTCCCCCATCTAAGTGCGGACCGTTGGTCCCAGTATTCGTCCAGGTTCGGGTTCGGGGCCCAAGTACCAGGTCAGGGTCTTCGATCTAGGTCTGAATCCTATGTCCCATTCCCAGTTCTGGTGTCACAGTTCCAGGTTCTGGTCCCAGTTTTTGTCTGGGTTTGGATCCCAATCCAATTTCTAGTTTGGGATTGGGTTCGGGTCTGGTTCCTGGTCTTGGTCCTGGTCCTGGTCCAGTTGTGGTTCCCGTTGCGATTCTGGGTTGGGGTTCGGGTTTAGGTCCAGGTCGGGGTTCAAGTACTGTCTGAGTTCAGGTCCGGGTTCGGATCCAAGTCTGGGTCCGACTATTGGTTCGGGTTTTGGTTCGCGTCCAAGTCTCGGGTTTCTATCCAAATTTGAGTTACGGTTTGGTTCCGAGTTCGATTCCCAGGATCCGATCCCAGTCTGGATTTGGGTTTGGGTTCATGTCTGGTTCTAGGTTTAGGTTCGCATTTAGGTCTTGTTCCGAGTTTGGGTCAGGGTCTAGGTTTGGTCCCAGTTCAGGTCCGGGTTTCGATCCTAATTTGGGTCTGGGGTGCGGTTCGAGTCGAGGTTTCTATCTTGATTTGGGTCAGCGGCTGGGTCTGGGTCCTAGCCCCGGTCCCGTTCTAAGATCCCGATATAGTTCCGGTTGAGGTTCTGGTTTTGAGTCTCGAGTGTGGGTGTGGGTCCAGGTATGGTTCAGGGTCCTAGTTTGAGTTTGGGTTTGGGTTCAGGTCCTGGTCCGAGTCCCAAATCTAGAGACCGACTACAGGTCGGGTAGAAGCCTCGAGTCCCAAATCCCGAGTGTAGATCCTAATCCCAGTTTGGGTCCCGTGTCTCGAGCAGGGTCCTAAGTCTGGGTTTGGGTCTGGGTTCAGGTCCTGGATCCCAACCCTTGTTCCGAGGCTTAGGTTTTGGTCCCAGTTCGGGGGCCCAAGTCTCAGGTCCAGGTTGTGATTCACACAGATCACGAATCCCTTAAATATTTGAAGGGGCAACACAAGCTCAACAGGAGACAGGAGACATGCACGATGGGTTGAGTACATTGAAACATTTCCATATGTCATTCGGTATAAACTAGGTAAGGAGAATGTGGTTGCCGATGTCCTTTCTTGCAAGTATGCCTTAATCTCTACTCTTGATGCTAAATTACTTGGTTTTGAACATATTAAGGAACTTTATCCTGATGACCAAGACCCGGACCAAGACACAGACTGAAACCCGGACTCAGACCCAAACCCAGATATAGACCCAGAACCAAACCTGGACTAGTACTATAACTCGTACTCAAACCCAGGACTAGGACCCGGACTAAGATCAGGACTGGGATCCAAACTCGAACTAGGACTAGAACTCAGACTGGGACCTGGGACCAGGACTGGGACCTAGGACCCGATACTCAGACCTGGGACCTGAGAACTGAACTGTGACCTAGACCAAGACCAGGCCAAGACCCGAGACAAGGACCATTACTGAACACGGACCGAGACATACACGCAGACTGGGACCCTAACCAAGACCGAGAACTACCACTTTCACTTGAATCAGGGACCAAGACCCATTACTTTGACCTAAGACCCGAACCAGGACCCAAGACATGAGCTAGACCTGGACCAGGATCTTGATTTTGACCCGGGACAGGACTGAAGACCCGAGTCTTGGACCCGACCCATAGTCGGTGTCTAAATTAGGGAATTCGACCTCGACCTGGACCTAGACCCGGACAAAAACCAGAACCCATACCAGAACTCGAACTAGACTCGGCATGTGGTTGGAGTTTGGATTGGGGACCAAGACTCAGACCTGAACCAAAACACGGACCTAGACCCAAACCAGGACTCGGACTAAGACCCACACCCAAACCTTAAATCGTACCTTGTGACTCGAAATTGGAAACGGAACTGGAAGTGGGCCATCAAACCCTAAACCCTAAACCTTAAACCCTAAACCCTAAACTCTTTACAGTTACCCCAATGACCTAAGCCCTATATCCTAAACCCTAAATCCCTCAATACTAAACCCAAAACCCTAATCTTGACATGGGCCTATACCAATACCCATACCGAGATTGGAACCCAAGACCCTGACCCAGAACCGGATCCAAACCCAAACCTAGACCTAAACTCAGGACCTAAACCCAGACCCAAACACAGACCAGAACCTGGTCTGGGATCTAGACCTTGAGTGGGACCCGGATCGTGTCCCCGACCCAAACCAAAATAGGGACTCGGACTCAGATTGAGACCCGAACACAAACTCAAACTTGAACCCATACTGGGACCTAGACTCGAACCCAAACTTTGGAGCCAAACTCGAACCTGAACTTGGACCTTGACCGGGACCTAGGATCCGGACATAAATGGGGGACCTGGCCCCATAACACGAACCTGGACCCAGATCTGGAGCAAGGATCAAGACATAGATGAGGCACTTGGACCTGAAACTTGGCCCTAAAACTGGGACGAAGACCCAAAACTTGACCCTAGACTCGAGACACGGGACCTGACCTTGGACCCAAAACTGAGGACTTGACTATAGGGACAAAACCCCGAACCCAGACCCAAACCCAAATTAAGGACCCAGCCGAAGACCCAAGATTGGGACTGGAACAAGACCGAGATCCAAGACTGAGATCTGAATTTTGACCTAAGGCTTTGACCTAACCTGTAGTCAGTGTTTGAATCTAGGACTCAGACCTGGATCAGTACCTATACCTGGACCGAGAACCAGACCGGGATCCAGACCCAGACTCAGACCCAGACCAGGATCCAAACCCGATCTCAGACCCAGAAATGCAATCAGACTAGGTCTGGAGTAGAACCCAGACATGAGACAGTAACAGGACCCAAACCTGAACCCATACTCAAACAAGAACCCATACTGGGACTTGCACCCGGGCGGGGACTTGTGACTTGACTCGGAATCTAATAAATGGGGCTTCGAACAGACCCGTAGTCGGTGTTTGAATCTGGGACTCAGACTAGGACCCGAACCCAGACTAGGACCCAAATCCGAACCCAGACCTAGACCCAGGACCCGAAACTAGCACCTAAACAAGAACTGCCGGACCAGGACCGTGTAACAAGACTAGGACCCTGACCAGGACCTAGACCCAGACCTAGAACCGAACTCGGACCAAGCCCAAGACCCAATCCGAGACCGAAACTTAGGCTTAGAGATGGTCGTGTACCTAGATTGGAACTGAGAATATGATTAGACCTAAATCTGGGACCTAATCCCAAACACAGACTCGGACCTAGATAGGGATCAAGGTACGAACCTGGACTCAGAGCCAAACCCTGACCAAGATCGAAACCTGGGACCTAGATCCAGACCCAAACCCAAACCTGGACCCGCACCAAGGACCTGAACTCGGACCTGGACCGAACCCAGACCCAGATCGGGATCCACACTTGGACCCAGACCTGGACCTAGACTCGAACAAGGACTCAAACCCCGACCCAGACCTAGACCCAAATCCGAATCCAGACACAAAATCCGAGTGTGGGTCTATGTCTGAGTCTGCACCCTGGTCGGTTACAGTTTTAGGTTTGGGTCCAGGTCCTGGTCCTTGTCCTGTTCTTGGGTCCCGATCTACTTCTAGTTTTCGTTCTACTTTCAAGTCATGGGGTACAGGTCGAGTCCAAGCATCGAGTCCTGGATCCTAAGTCTCGGGGTGGGTCCTAGGTCAAGGTTTGGGTCTGGGTCAGGTCCCGAATCTGGGGTCTAAGTTTTGTTCTTTGTTCCTAGGTCCAGCCCCAGTTCTTGGGTCTGAGTCTAGGTCCGGGTCCCGGTCTTGGTTTAGGTCCCAGGTCACAGGTCCCAGTCTGGGTCAAAGTCTCGGTATGGGTTCAGGTTGAGTTTGGGTTTAGGTTTGGGTCCTGTTACAATCCCAGGTCCGGGGTTCTCGTCCAAGTCCTTGTTCGATTCCGATTCTGGGTCCAAGAATGGGTCTGGATCCCGGTTCGGGTATGGATCTAGGTCCTGGATTCAAACACTGATTATGGGTCATGTTGAAGACTCAAGTTCAGATTCGGATCTCGGTCTTTGAACTCAGTCTTGTTCTAGTTCGTGTCCGGGTCCCGGGCCGAGTCCTAAGTTTTAGTTTGGGTTCGAGTTTGGGGTTGTGTCCTGGTAGTGAGGTCCTGGGTTCCAAGTCTAAGTTCGCATCCTGTGTCTCGAGTCTAGGGTCAAATTTTGGGTCTCAAACCCCGATTCTGTGGCCCAGTATTGGGTCCTAGTCCCCCATCTAGGTTCTGATCCTTTGTCCAAGTCTTGGTCCAATTCGGGACCTAAACTAAGAACTCGGACTAGAACGCAGATATTGGACCGTAACAGGGCCAAAACCTAAACCCAAACTCAGACAAGAACCCATACCGAGACTTGGACCCAGACCGCGACTTGTGACCTGGGACCTAAACTAAGACCGGGACCTAGATACAGACCAAAACAAAGACCCAAAAACCAGGGCCGAACCAAGGACCCAAGAACTTGACTCAG